>NC_080572.1:239022335-240374335 GCF_030247185.1 Malaya genurostris
ATCGGGAAGGATTCAGTGCTCCTCAATATTTCTGGAATATTAGCATACACTCTCATTATTGTTTACGTCCGTATTGATCACACGACGAATGGATACTTTCGAACAAATACGAATAAACTATTCATGTTTTCATGTTTAAAGGATTGATAAAATCACTCCAATTCTTGCGATTAACCAACGCTAGAATGTATACCAGCTATGTTTCAAACGATACATGTATTCGAACATCATTCGTACGAACGAGAAGTCCCATAGTTTAATGTTGCGAATAAACCGTTCGAATACATTGAAAACAGTTTAACTGATTTACAACAATTTTTTTTCGAATGTAAAGGTGATTTGCAATCAAATGATAAAATTGTTTTTTGAATAATACATTTAGAAAGCACACCCGTCATAGTAAAACGCTTTTTTTCTGGCGAGCCTTCAAATATATGCGCGGTTTCAAGTTTCTACGCATCAAATTTTACCATATCTATTAGGTACTACGCCATTTGAAAAAATGCTTTATTTAATATTAAATGTATGATCTTACAAATGTTATAAATATGGAACGTCGTTGATGGAACTATGGACTATTGAGGTTTCTATCACAGACTAACAGACATGACAGTATGAGTAAATTCTTATAAAAATAATTTTTCGTGATGCACTAGTTCCATCTATATTGTACTGCGCGAACTATTTACTATCTGTACACCCCTTGTGTTATGTAAAAGTTTTTTTTACTAGTTGGTTTCCCTTCGTTTGTCAACACCGATCAGCTGCTTGCAGGGATGCCTGATTTCATCAAAATATTGGAAAATGAATGTTCACTATAAATTAATGGATTACGTTGATAATATATTTAACTTTTTCGCGATGTTTTAAGGTAACCATTTATTTGACTCAACGTTGTTCATCTAGACTATTTTTTATTGTGTTGGTAGTTTTCACCCGAAATTAAGTGGCGGCAGACCAGAAGCAAGTAAATATTGTAACAAAACGGGTTCGATTTTTTATTGCGTTAGAGGATGAGAAGTAGGCACAATTATGTATTTAGTTTTGGCAATATATATTAAATCTGTATTCTGCATGAAATTCGCATGGAAGTATACAAATCAATACATTACAGGTAATTCTGTATGTATATTCTGTACCAACTCTGTTGGTAAATGAAAAAAATAAACACAGTCTAGATGACAGACAGGATGTTTTCGATAGGGTAACGTGGCGCCATCATGACACATGTGAGTACTGTCCCAAATAAAAGAATATTCGAAATGACCGTTAAAATGATTGAAGAATCTAATTTGAGTGTCCTGTCTGTTAGTCTGTGTTTCTATGCCCGATGAAAAATGAACGGCGACCTTAGTGAAAAATGAGTGGCCAATACGTTTTCTGATGAAAACAAAACAATATGTAAAAGCGATTCACACGTAGCATCAGACGACTATCACCGGCATAAAACGGCCACGGAACAGCAACATTAATTGTAAGCAATTCATATGAAGGGACACTACGTCAAGTTCACGGAATACATGAACGTCGGGTACAAGAGCAATATTTGGCTAAAAAAAAAAAATAATAAATTAATTTTGATATCGACCGAAGTTGAATGATCGACTGAATCGTGTTTAATGCATGCGTTTCCTGGTGAAAACAAACCAATCTCGTTTGCATTTGTGGTTGTAAGTGAGCTGTCAGAAAGCCTAATGGAAAACATGACAAAATTACAAGAAAAATGCAACATATTTTTCACAGATACTACTGACCGACCTGCTCTGCCTTAAACTAGGTCGATCCGAAGCAGCTGTTTGCATGTGCAACTCATACATAGCCGAAGCAGAAAGAAAAATCGGTGTCGGATCAACCTAATACGGATAGACCTTTAGAGTAACATTGACCGAGCGATGAGAAATTCAAAAGCTGAACATACTCGGAAAATCATATTACATTTGTAAATCTTCGCTCTTCGAATAACACCATTCAAAGCAGTATTAAACAAGAGATTCTGTCACCTCCATCACCTAGCTATAACTCCCTTAGAAACTAAAAAATGGCCCAGATATTCGGACATAACACACCACTCTATCCGTCGTTGCTTCGACCAACGAAACCGTTGGCGCACCATCGCCGTTTGACCAAATTACCATACTATTTAGCAACAGGAACTAATTTGGAATGTCATTACTTAGTAATCATTAAAAATGACATTACTTATTCTGGTGTAAAGGTCCCTTACTGTTGGACAGAGAAGCCAGATCTGCAGATTTGTCTGTAAATTTGCAGATTTCGTACATAGTGCTGCAGACATTTTTTGTTGTGCAGACTAGAAGATTTTGGAAAATCGAGTTTTTCGCAGACTTTCGTCAAAATTTAGATTTTTGAAATTGTCGCGACCTTTTTTTTTGCTCGCCAAATCAATTTATCGTATCATACTTTATAGAGAAATGGCTGCCAGCAAGACAGAGTTGCTGACTGCAGATTTTTTTTCGGATATACAGACTTTTCCAACCTGAAGATATTTGATTTTTTTACCTGTCATCTCTGCTGTTGGAATCCATTCGAAGCTAATATTTTATAAAGACGGGGCTGGTCGATGGAACGATGGCCTGGATTTACTCTGTTTTTGAGTGATTTCTTTTCACACTCATGTCTATAGAATATTAAATGCTTAAAAGATTTATTTCCATCTATTCTATAAAATGCAACTTTCATATTATGTAGTAAATTATGGAAGCACCATGTTTAAATGCACCCGCGTTCTTAACCTACGTTGCGTAGATGATTATCACAAAATCCCTGTTAAATGCATTCGAAAATCCAGATTTACTGTTTATATCAAGTTTTTTTCTACTTATATTCGTTGTTGAGGGCACGACCAATAATCATACGACGAATTTCCGACGTTCCGGCACCGATTTCGTACAGTTTTGCATCACGCATGATTCTTCCCGTCGGATAGTCATTGATATATCCATTTCCACCCAGAATCTGAATGGCATCCAGAGCGATTTGAGTGGCCTTTTCTGCACAGTACAATATGACACCGGCACAATCCTTCGGGTTTGCTTTACCCATGTCACACGAGCGGGCTACGGAGTATAAATACGCTCTGCATGCATTCATCGTCGTGTACATATCTGCCATTTTTCCTTGGATCAACTGAAATTCACCGATTCTTCGATTGAACTGTTTACGATTATGGGCATAATCAAAAGCCACATCACAAGCCGCTTGCATGAGGCCAACTGGACCTGCAGCCAGTACCAAACGTTCGTAGTCTAATCCTGACATTAGCACATATACGCCTTTATTTACTTGACCTAGCACATTTTTCACTGGAACTTTGACATCCTCAAAAATCAGTTCGCACGTTCCACTGCCACGAATGCCCAGCTTGTCCAGTTTGACTCCTCGTGAGAATCCAGCACTGTCCCTTTCAACGATGAAAGCCGTAATACCGTGCTGCGGTTTTGCACTCGGATCAGTTTTGGCGTAAATGATGTAGGTATCTGCATCCGGTCCGTTCGTAATCCAGAATTTATTACCATTCAGCAGATAGTAGTCGCCCTTTTTCTCGGCCTTCGTCTTCATCGATACAACATCGCTTCCAGAACCCGGTTCAGACATCGCAAGTGCTCCGATATGCTCCCCACTGATCAGCTTCGGTAGATAGGTTTGCTTCTGTTCTTCAGTTCCGTTGCGGTGAATCTGGTTAACGCACAGATTCGAATGTGCTCCGTATGAAAGGGCTATCGATCCCGATGCACGCGACAGTTCCTCGTTGATGATGCAGTGATCAAGGTAGGTTCCTCCTAATCCACCGTATTCGGGTTTTACAGTGGGTCCAAGTAGGCCGATGTCACCCATCTTTTTCCAAAAGTTACGAAGGTCTCTGCGTGGATGAACGACAATTATAACGACAGAATACATGCAACTATTTTTGTGCATGTGAAGAAACACTTACTTGAATTCATTCTGTTTATCGATTTCCTGCGCAAACGGTGCCAGCTCTTGTTGCGCAAAATTGAATACCGTCTGACGTAACTGCACAACAAAATAATCAAGTTATCAACATAGAAACAGTAACAATAAGTAAGCCTTAAATCTGCTTACCTGCCGCTGTTCTTCAGTTAGCCCGAAAATAGTTTCATCTATTGGATAGTGAGATAAGAATCTACCGTTTCTTCCAATATATCCTTTAGCAGGTTTCAACAGTTTTTGAACCAGTAGCCGGGAGGCATTGCTTATGTTACGAATTGACATTGTATATTCTTCTTAGAGTAGTAACTGAACACTATCACGGCACTGTTTGAAAACAACGTAGTAACGAGAACTACGAATTCTTCTAATAAACTAATGATGTATAGTGCTGATATGACAAATGTGTCGAATCGGTTTGCGCGAGTAGTGATGTGTTACGCTTAGCTTAAAGATCGCAAAATGTGCTGGCTTAAATAATATCGGCTGTAAATATAGACGTGCCGATGCTGTTATCACATGTTGCTGAACACGCATTCACCAACACATAACCGTTGTGAGATTTCTTTGGCGTCGTATGGTCCGTTACCAAGTTAAACAGGACTGTGGACTAAAGATGAAGAATTTTGGCTTAATATTTTTTTTTCTCGCTACTAATCCTGACTAGTGCGGTTATGTTTTTCGCCGAGAATAGCGGCCCTTACACGAGCATTATTATTGTCATTTTTAATGATGTCTAAGTAATGATGTATTTCAAATTTGATAGAAATCTCGTCATGAAAGCCGTAATACCGTGCTGCGGTTTTGCACTCGGATCAGTTTTGGCGTAAATGATGTAGGTATCTGCATCCGGTCCGTTCGTAATCCAGAATTTATTACCATTCAGCAGATAGTAGTCGCCCTTTTTCTCGGCCTTCGTCTTCATCGATACAACATCGCTTCCAGAACCCGGTTCAGACATCGCAAGTGCTCCGATATGCTCCCCACTGATCAGCTTCGGTAGATAGGTTTGCTTCTGTTCTTCAGTTCCGTTGCGGTGAATCTGGTTAACGCACAGATTCGAATGTGCTCCGTATGAAAGGGCTATCGATCCCGATGCACGCGACAGTTCCTCGTTGATGATGCAGTGATCAAGGTAGGTTCCTCCTAATCCACCGTATTCGGGTTTTACAGTGGGTCCAAGTAGGCCGATGTCACCCATCTTTTTCCAAAAGTTACGAAGGTCTCTGCGTGGATGAACGACAATTATAACGACAGAATACATGCAACTATTTTTGTGCATGTGAAGAAACACTTACTTGAATTCATTCTGTTTATCGATTTCCTGCGCAAACGGTGCCAGCTCTTGTTGCGCAAAATTGAATACCGTCTGACGTAACTGCACAACAAAATAATCAAGTTATCAACATAGAAACAGTAACAGTAAGTAAGCCTTAAATCTGCTTACCTGCCGCTGTTCTTCAGTTAGCCCGAAAATAGTTTCATCTATTGGATAGTGAGATAAGAATCTACCGTTTCTTCCAATATATCCTTTAGCAGGTTTCAACAGTTTTTGAACCAGTAGCCGGGAGGCATTGCTTATGTTACGAATTGACATTGTATATTCTTCTTAGAGTAGTAACTGAACACTATCACGGCACTGTTTGAAAACAACGTAGTAACGAGAACTACGAATTCTTCTAATAAACTAATGATGTATAGTGCTGATATGACAAATGTGTCGAATCGGTTTGCGCGAGTAGTGATGTGTTACGCTTAGCTTAAAGATCGCAAAATGTGCTGGCTTAAATAATATCGGCTGTAAATATAGACGTGCCGATGCTGTTATCACATGTTGCTGAACACGCATTCACCAACACATAACCGTTGTGAGATTTCTTTGGCGTCGTATGGTCCGTTACCAAGTTAAACAGGACTGTGGACTAAAGATGAAGAATTTTGGCTTAATATTTTTTTTTCTCGCTACTAATCCTGACTAGTGCGGTTATGTTTTTCGCCGAGAATAGCGGCCCTTACACGAGCATTATTATTGTCATTTTTAATGATGTCTAAGTAATGATGTATTTCAAATTTGATAGAAATCTCGTCATTACTGCACCATTACACGTTCATAAAAATGACATTATTTTTTAGTAATGACACTTTTAATAATAGTGTAAGGTCCAGTGCTGTCAACTGTTTTTTCCAAAAATCTGTATTTGGCGAAAAAAACTATCTGTACAATATCTTTCTCGAAAAATCAAACATCAATTTAGTGCGAAAACTGATTTTGCGACCAAAAAAAAAAAAAAAAGGTCGCTCGACCTGGTTTACCCCTATGGAATCCAACACAAAAACTGAAAATCGGTATTTATCTGTATGAAAATTGAAATATCGGTATTTTGAGAGAGCATATCTGTATTCCTGTATCGAGTCCAAAAATCGGTATAAATACCGAGAAATCGGTATAGTTGGCAGCGCTGGTAAGGTCCGCTAATGACGAGGAATTCTGTTTCATTGTAGGCAAAGACATCATATTAACAAGATATCCAGCTCTCACATTTCCCGAACAAATCATTGGCCATATCCTTTTTTGCGTGCATGGTGCCCTCAGGCGAGTCCGCATCGAATCTCGTACATAGAAGTAGGGGGGAGAAATGTCAAATTCGTGCGCGCCAAAATAACAGCACTGCGCACCCATACAATTGACATGATATGATGAATGTGATGCCGTGCGATGGCTTTGCTGAACTGAAGATTGAGATCGCTTCAAGTTGACAGGGTGGTTTAACTAAAGAAGAGGACTCTAGTTACAAAGATAGAACTCATCGTTGTGTTTCGTATGGTTGACCTACGTATTGGCATTACATCAAATTATTAATCATTACAAAAGTGCTACGTCAACTGGGCTTTATTCGAAAATTGCTAAAGATTTCATAAACCCACACTGTTTGGAGGGTTTGTACTGTTTACTGATTCGGACAATCCTTGAGATCGTGTCAGTTATTTGGTTTCCTCATCAAATTTCGTGGTGTATGCGAATTGAACGTGTTCAAAGACGCTTCGTTCGTTTGGCACTTCGAAACCTGCATTTGTAAGATCCTGTGGTTGATGTTAACTAATTGGAATCAATTAGGTTTTGCAAGAACACGACATAACCTCACAAAATGAACTAATTTTTAGTAGGTTTTACACGAACATGCCATAACCTCACAAAATGAACAGAATGAACTTTTTTTGACAGTCGACGTGTACTTGTTTACAGTTTAAAAGTTCATCAGAGGTCCATCGTACGAATGTAAAAATTGCAAGTCGCCTTACACTAAACAGATTCATACATATATCGCTCCTTGATGCTGGAAACACATACAAGGCAATCTTTTTAGTTGTTTTCACTGTGGAATACGTTTTTAACAGGCACTTTTTCGTAACAAGTACACGGCAACTGTCAAAGATGAACATCGGCAGTTCATTTATGTCGTCATCGTGCGAAACCTAACAGCTACAGGTTTTGCACGATGACGACACGAATGAACCGACGATGAATCAGGTTCGTCTTTGGACAGCTATCTAAGTCAAAATTAGTACATTTTCGTGAGTTATGTCATGTTTGGGCGAAAGTGCTTTGTTTATGTGTTCATTCTAATTCAAATTCGTGTAAATTAGGTTCACAAAATGAACAGAATGATCTTTTTTTGACAGTCGACGTGTATTTGTTTACAGTTTAAAAGTTCATCAGTTTGGTCGTCTCACACTAAACAGATTTATACAAATATCGCTCTTTGATGCTGGAAACACATACAGAGAAATCTTTTTACTTTTTTTCACTGTGTAACACGTTTTTAACAGGCACTTTTTCGTAATCGTACAATTTTTGATTTGCAGTCGCAAAATAAAACAAACACACGGCAACTGTCAAAAATGAATTTTATTCATCGACAGTTTATTTGTTCGTCATCGTGCAAAACCTAATAGATATGTAAACAAACCACTGATAGCTGTCAAAAGAAGAAATTGATTCATCGGCTGTTCATTTGGTTTCACAAGATGACATCGCTAATGAACTCAAAATGAATTATATTTTTAATATTATTTAGTATGTATTTAGCCATTTTAACATTCGAATAATGGTAGTTATTATGATTCGGAATAAAAGTACACGCGTACGTGACAAAGTATAGTTTATTTATGCTCTCTCTTCTTCATCCGTGCTCCCAGTTTTCAGGATCATAACATATCTCCCTTATTGAATTTAAATAAAACGGAAGTATTTCAAATAACAATTGATTTTAACTAAGACTATAATCATCGTATCGTTTGGGTCTCATTATCTGCCGGTTCGGTCTTCCCGCTCTAGTAGGTTCGTGGTCGGTTTCTTCATTTATTGGCTGTGGACTCTGTGAATCCAATAAGGTTGTTGTAGTTGTACCGACTTGCGTATCGCTATTGACCATAGAATGGCGAATCAATGGTTTCACGTGTGATGTGTTGCGTTTATAACACACCCCGTCGCTGTTTTGCAATATCAGACTATTTCCGCATCGTTCGACTACTTTTGCGGGAGTAGGTAAAAATCTCGACGAAAGCTTGTTTTGTGGTAACATGTTCTTCGGTAACACCTCATCTCCTACGGATACCGATGATTCCTTAGCGCCGACTCTTTCGTCTCTGTACACTTTTGCCTGGTATTTCATAGTTTGATCTCGATCACGAAATTATAGTCATCCAGAACTTGCGTTTGGAAGTGAGGAATCAAATCTCGGAATCTTCTTCCGAACATGAGTTGTGCCGGTGGAACGCCTGTTACCGAATGTGGGGTCACAGAGTACATATACAGATACTCTTGTAATGCTATTTTCCAATCACTGTTTTGTTGTTTGCTTATTTTCAGAACTTTCAAAATTGATCGGTGTTGGCGCTCTACTTCACCGTTTGCGCTGGGATAGTATGGTGTTGTGTGTGTGAGTTTGATGCCGTAATCATTGCAATAATCTTTCATCTCTTGGCTTGAAAAGTTTCTCGCATTATCGAATGTTAGGATCAATGGGAGACCCATCCTAGTGAAGGTGCTCATTAAAAATCTAATTACGTCACCTGATGTAGTTCGGGTTATCGGTTCTGCCAAAACAAATCGACTATAGAGGTCGATTAATACGAATACGGTAGCTGTTATCAGGTAAAGGCCCAAGAAAGTCTCCTGACAAGTGAACCCAGGGCGCAGCTGGCAAGTCTCGAATGCATAAAGGCTCAGGTTTTTCGAATGGTGCAACAAGTTGACAGTCGAAACACTCTCGGCATGTCTTATTCACGTCAGCGTCCATTCCAGGCCACCAGACAGCAATTCTCATCCTTCTCTTCATCTTTTCAACTCCAGGATGACCGCCGTGTGCCAACTTCAATATAGTTTCACGTAATTTCATCGGTATGACAACTCTGGATCCTCTAAGTAGCACTTCATTAGCAAAGCATAGCTCACCTTTGAATACTGCGTATTTCTTCATATCTCCTTCCCATTTGTCATCACTTAGAGCTTGAGAATCTTTTTGAATCTCCTCATCCTTTTGTGAATACTTTACGATAGTGTCCATTGTCACTGATGGTGGCATACTGCTTTCAACAATTGCACACAATGCTGCCTCCGCGCTTTTGTCGAATGTTTTACATTTTAAATTCTCGGAAAGCCGTGATAATGGGTCCGCGATGTTAGTCTCGCCAGGTATATGCTTTATTCGATAGCGAAAACACTGCATCCGTAGCACCCACCTCTCTTGTCGCTTGTTTGGGGATGACTTTTCGTTGAATATATTAATTAATGGCTTGTGATCCGTTATTATCGTGAACTCTAAACCGGTCAAGTACATTTGGAATCGTTCAGCGGCCCAAGCGATAGCTAAGGCCTCCTTGTCGAGCGTCGAATATTTTCGTTCTGTATCGGTTAAACTTTTACTTGCATAGCTGATAACTCGATGCTCGTTATGAATGATCTGTACTAAAACAGCACCCAATCCATTATCACTGGCATCAGTGATCAGAAGTGTGCGATTCTTTGCGTTGTAGTATCCGAGATGTTTAGGATTAGCCAGTGCAGATTTAATGTTTTTAAAACTTTGTCGCCGTTCTTTCGTCCATTCGAATTTTCTGTCATGGGATGCCATTTGTCGCAGGGCAGTTGATCTCTCCGACAGATTTGGAATGAACTTACCGACGTAGTTCACTAGGCCGAGGAAGCTACGCATTTCAGTAGCATTTTTGGGGTACCTAAAAGATTGAATGGCACATATTTTATCGTTCATTGGTAAGATTCCTTTCTCGGATAAAGTATGTCCCATAAAATTTACGGATCTCTTCCCAAACTCGCACTTCTTGAGGTTCACTGTTATACCATGTTCCTCGAGTCGACGTAGAACTAATTTCACTCTCACATCGTGTTCTTCCTTCGATTGTGCGTACACGAGGATATCGTCGATAAATATTCGTACACCATTTAAGCCCTTTAATATTCTTTCGATTTCCCGCTGAAAAATTTCTGCGGCACAATTCATCCCGAACATCAGTCGTTTGTAACGATAATATGCGGTGGGAGTTACAAACGTAGTGATTTCACGAGACGCAGGGTGCAACTCAATTTGGTGGAATGCTTTGACCAAATCAATCTTGGTGAAGTATTTGCAACCGTCCAGATGAGGCATTATTTCATCAAATGTAGGTATCGGGTGCCGCTCGGGAATAATGGCTTTGTTAGCCATACGCATGTCAACGCACAGACGTACACTTTTTCCTCCATCTTTTGGGGTCACTACTAAAGGTGATGCCCAAGTTATTTTCAACGGCACTGGTTCGATTATATCTTGTTGTAATAGGTCATTCAATTTTTCTTCAACTACGCCTTGTAACGGAATCGGTAAACGCCTACAAGGTTGTTGAACTGGGACTATAGATTTATCGATTTGCAGTTTCACCTGCAAATCCTTTATCTTTCCAACTTTCAGTGATTGTTCATTTGTAACGCGGAACACGTCTCCATGAATCTCCAAGATTCCCAACTCCAACGATGTATTTTTGCACAGTAGGTTTGCACCTACTTCGTTGTTTACGACATACACCTCGTGGGTAACGCGTTTTGAACGGGTAGCTATATCTGTTTTGAACGTTTTGTGGACCTTTAGCTTGCCGTCTCCGTAGACACGAAGAAATTCTCGTGATTTTGTTGCTTCGCTAAATTTACATCCATTCGCCTTCAGGTAGTGCCATGTTTTCCGGTTTATGACATTAACGTGCGCACCAGTGTCTACGATCCACCTTAATTTGACACCACCTGTACAACATGTCACCATGTCATGTTTGTTTCCGGTAGCGTAAATTTGTTGTACATCGTCATCGGTATCTTCACTGTTTGTACTATTGCAGCTCTCACCGACTTCTTCGCCTTCAGATCCATTCACTTGCCACACATTCTTTTTACTTTTATTTCCGTTAATTCTTCGTTTCGAGGATTTGGTTTTGCACATCTTCCGGAAATGTCCGACTAGTTTACAACCGTCGCAAACTTTGTTCTTTGCAGGACAACATTTATCGTTTGCAAAATGTCCACTGTTCCCACAACGATAACACCTTTCTTAAACAGGTCCTTTTTTGACTATGTTTACCGTATTCGGTTCAACAGAGATTTCGTTTTTCTACATTGCTTCCTTATTCCGATGCACGGTTTCCAAAATACGGGCTTCTTGCACAATTTCCTCTACTTGCAATATTTTCTTCTTGATAATCACTTCGCGCAGCTCGTCTGATAAACTGTTATCAAACACCTGTTCAGTAACTCGCATGTCCAATGCATTACCATACTCGCAAAGGCGTCCTTGTTCTCGTAAACGGGACACGAATCTTTCAACAGACTCATCCTCCGCTTGCTTCATTTGCCGAAATATATATCGATCATACGGTATATTGGAAAATGGTGCAAAATGAGCATCCAGTAATTTTATCGCTTCTTTATATACGTCTGAATCGCCTGGAGGAAGTAAATCGTGACCAGGTGTATCATAAAAAATGTCCTGTATTTGTGCTCCACCGAAATGCAACAGGTAGGATTTTTTTCTAGACGCGAGAGCGACGCAATTCACTTCTAGGAACAACTCCAGCGATCTTTTCCATTTCTTCCATCGAGTTCCGATAGACTCCGTTTTGGAGGTGTCAAACGGTAATAACGTTGATTTGCTGTTTTCCATCTTATTATTGATTTATTATTATTTTTTTTTTACGCAACTACGGCGAAACACTTTTATTATTAATCCCTCGTTTTCCGGTTAGTTGTATCTGATCCGATCCGTTACCTTATAGGTTATGTTTAACTCCTCAGTCAAAACTTTCCCGGCTCTCGTCCGATTTGGAATTGAATCCCTGATAACGAATTTAATCACTGTCTTCTTACACCGACATTGTTTAGAACGAATTTAATCCGATTTTATCCGGTCGTCGCCAAATATTATGATTCGGAATAAAAGTACACGCGTACGTGACAAAGTATAGTTTATTTATGCTCTCTCTTCTTCATCCGTGCTCCCAGTTTTCAGGATCATAACAGTAGTTATTTTGTTCTTGTAATTCTTTTAAAAAATGGTTGTTTTTGCGCCGGTATGAGAATGACAAATAAGGATCAACTAAAGACATCATATTAACAAGATATCCAGCTCTCACATTTCCCGAACAAATCATTGGCAACATCCTTTTTTGCGTGCATGGTGCCCTCAGGCGAGTCCGCATCGAATCTCGTACATAGAAGTAGGGGAGAGAAATGTCAAATTCGTGCGCGCCAAAATAACAGCACTGCGCACCCATATAATTGACATGATATGTTGAATGTGATGCCGTGCGATGGCGTTGCTGAACTGAAAATTGATTTCCCTTCAAGCGGCTAATTAAATTGATGGTATTGACAATACTTTGAATTGACAATAATATTGTCACGTGTAAGGGCCGCTAATCTTGCAGCTGCTGAATTCGCTCTCGTGATAATGTGGCAGGTTTGCACAGGGTCTCACAACAACAGGTTTCGGAATGCCAAACGAACGAAGCGTTTTTGGGACAAGTCCATTCATCATATCCATTTTAATTCGTATATCCAATGGACATGACTAGAAATAAATAGATTATAAAAAAGTATTTGTTTCATTAATAAATATATCATTGACAAAAATGTGAACGTGGTAGGAATCATCTTAAATTCAAAATTTCCGGTTACTTCAAGACAGTCAAAACATTTTTTTACAGTTGGTTCGTGAAATGTTTGATAAAAACCGAATTCCGAATTTAATTTTGAACAAAGTGTTGAAGAATTATCCCTCTATATCATAATGCAAACTCATTGAATATATTTATAATCATTACGTCTGAAAGTCATCTTATAACATTCAAAGATCATTTCGTCTGAGTGTACACGCTTAGAAAAAAATCGCAGAATTCGGTAAACTCTTTTACCGAGTTTTCAGTAGCTGAACGTTTGGTAATTGAATTTCTCCCAAACTTAGAATTAACTGTTCTAGCCTAACTGTAGTTTCGGATTATAGCGTACGTGAAACACACTTTTTGAAAATCGAAAACAGAAAAAAACACCTGCCTCTGTTTATTGATGTTTTTATGCAATTTGGTTTGACTTTTCGAACTTTATAAAGTGAAGATGGAAACATTCATAGAAGCGTTATATAACAGAATTGGTAATAACGGTTATTTCTATTGAAACTTGAAATTACCGGTTTTCCGTGCGAGAAACTCAATTTCAATTGATTGAATAAAATATTTCATGTTACCCTTCTAGCCAATGCGATCAACAAAGATAATATACCTCACTATACCACATTTTATTACGAAGCAGACATTTTTATGGCATCTAGGTAAATCCAAATCAATCTCAATATTATCACAATAAACTGCACGTTTGAATAAATCGTATATTTTGGTTGTATTTCGTGTTTAAAAGAAAAAACAATTGATGCAGTTAAAACCATAATGACTCAAATCTAGGGTAACGTAACGTGTAAAATATTTAATAAAACAAACTTAAGGACTCCTAATCAAATAACCGTAATAAATATGTTCGCAAATCATATTTTATACCAAGTCATTTTTAGATATCACACATTAAGTGATCAGTTAAATTTTAGGTTTAATTATTAATTTCACTACCACACGAAACCTAAACACAGTCAAACCAAATGTAATCAAACAATTAATACTAAATGAGCAATATTTCCGTGCTTTTACTTCAGTCTGACTAGCCTTGGAACGGAGCCACCAAACCGCTTCCGATTGCGAGAGCTTTCTTGCTGATCTTCTGATTAATGAATCGAGAGTACAACGATCCCCCTGGATTGCGCCTCGTTGGCCCTCGGGGAATGTGATAAGTGTTCTGCAACGGACAAGTTTCATAGTAGTACACAACTTTCATGCAATACAAAATCAACAATAATTACCTTATTTTCATGTGGAAACAAGGTGGTGATGCATCGAGAATAATTATCTAACTGCTGTGCAGTGATCTTCGTGTCGTACTCCATGTGGTAATCGATTACAATTGCCGTCAGTTGACCCTGAAATGTCTTTTCTAAGCTTCCTAACTCCCCGGAATGTAGTATAAACCGGCCAACGCTACAACTTGACAGAATATCCTTCAAGATCTCCGGCGTCATTGGCCAGGGAAACGTTCTAAACGCAATTCGAGGTACCGATTTTGGTTTGTACCCCTCACTGGTGGGCGTGTTTATAATTGGATCACTAATATTATTGCAGTTGTTCAGATCTCGCATCGAACGAAAGGGGGTCACCTCCTGTTCAGCAGATCTCTTGCGGTAGGATCCCATCCTAAGACTTTTCATTGGCATACCGATATCTATTCGCCATGATATAAGTGCTTCTCTGAAATTAATTTTTGGACCTAGCGGTTGTGTTTCGAATAGGGCATCGACGTCTTCAAAACGCATCTTTTTCAAGCATTCGATATCAATTTGTTGGGCTGAAATAATTCGCTATAGTCATCCAAGCAAAAATTCAACACATTCATTACCTTCCAGCAAAGTCAAGGTGTCCTCGCAAAGTCCTAACCGAGTTAGGCACAGTGTTCGCAAATCCAATTCCTGCTGCAGGTTGACTATCCCATTGAGAAGATCTGTGTCCTCTAACGAATAGAACGGTTCACTTTTTATGATAAGATGATCCAACTTCTCGACCATGACAGAGCTAATCCAGTTTGCTCTTCCCGGCGACAACTTTGAATGGCACGGCACATATAAATTTCATATAAACACAACTGGCACCAGGGTTACCATATTCCCAGATTTATCTGTAAAACCACAGATTTTTTATTCTCATTCATTCATTCGTTATTTGGAAACTTCATAGATTTCTACAAATTTTCATGATATTTTCGTAAAACTGATTTTTAAGATATTTCGCTAAGAATTTCATGTACTTTATGAATCACAGATGCTAAACAGATTTTTTATTTGGAGACACAGATTTTGATTTGGCAGCTCTGACTGGCACAATCGAGAAAGGTATGCTCATTTATAACCCGGGCATGCGCTGCGGTGTGTTAAATAGCAAGCAAATTATGACGTCATATATTTTCGCTAAAAATTTGAAACATTGTAAATGCCGTAAATAAAAATCAATAATCAATCATGTATTAGTATTGACAATAGTAAAAGTATGGATATGATAGTTAACAACAATGTATTTGAAAGTAAATTGTTTAAACAAAATCATTTCAGCTATTTTTCAAAGAAGGGCGAATCTTCCAAAAGTAAGCAAATCGAGTTTCTATTTCCTACGAATAAATGCATAAAAATCCTTCAATTTTTCGTAAAAATTCGGATGATATAAGAATCTCAATCTCAATAATATAAAATACACGATAATTATAGTCATTTATAAAGATTACTAAAGTAATGACAAGGCGATACTTTAATTTCTAGAAAGGAAGGGCGCGCAATTTCACGAAAAATACGCGAGGGCGTAGGTTCATTATTCACACAGGGAGAATAGAAGTAAACAAATGGAAGGAGGATGAAACTCTTTTTATGTCAATTTATTCAGTAGATATAGTAGAAAAGTGGAAAAAATTGTATACCTTCTAAAGATAAACCAAGTTCATCGACTTATCAAAAGTTGATCTGAGAATATGTGATAATTTCTAAATAGTAATTGAAAGCAAAGTAGAAATATTCATCGATGATTTTCTTCATTTACTGTCAATGCTAGTTTCACCCTCTTTTGTAAAACGGGTACGGGTGCCGATCTTTTTTCATTTTCAACGGATACGGGTCGGATTCGGATTAAAAAATTTGGTCGGGTTTATTGTTTTTTGGGTTCGGGTTTGAAAAAATGCTTTCCCGACCATCTCTACTTATTACGGAGCTGTTATTTAAAATTTATTCAAAATTTTTAGAAGCAATCGAATGTTTGTGGTCTTAGCTTGAGAAATAAGTGAAAAATTGAGCATCAAATTGAAAATCGATCTAGTTATTACTTATTAGCGACTGAAAAAGTAAACAAAGAGAACTGTCACTTGGGGGGGATTTCAAGGGAGGGTTCAAGAGAGAGTTCAAGGGGGGAGGAGCAAAAGAAGGAAGGAGGTTCAAGGGTGTGGGGATTCAAGGAAGGGAGGGGTTCAAAAGGTAGAGAAGGTGCAAAAATTTAAAAGGAAAGTCAAGCTATTTGCAATTTTATATAAAAAGTACTATATTGTTCATGGAACTTACTGTTGAAAAATCTTCCATGGGGGGAGAGGGGGGTTAAAACCTTCAAACCCTCCCCCCCCCCTCCCCCTTACGCACGGGCCTTGCTGTTAGACCCGCTGGTTGTGGGAGATCGACATGTTCGTTTTTTATTTTACTAGATTATTTTTTGAAATTCGTTTTTTGACGAGAATGTTCTATTTATTTAATTCAAATTGGAAGGAAGACTTTGTTTCAAAATTTTAATTTATTGTCGCGTGATCCTTTTGAATTCTCAGCCAATATGTTTCTGAATGTTTTAAGTAAATCCGCACACTTGGAAAATTTCGAAGAATTCGGGTATATTTTACCGATTTTTCAATAGCTGAACGTTCGGTAATTGAATTGATTACTGATCGTTCGGAAATAAAGATTTTTTGAACTGTCAAACAACTATTGAACAGTTCTGTAAACCAAATGCAATCATCTAACGATTGGTTCGGTAATTATTTGGTTTTGTTTTTATTTTTGGATAAAATTCTCAATGAATTTTCGGATTTAAAAAAAACAACACAAATTTTCAACGTACGATTGTATTTTCCGGATTTGGATATTTTTCACACAAACGAGTTAAGCAAGTTAGAACCAGTTACTACGGTTTTATTGTCCTACATATCCATGGAAAAAGAAAAACAAATGTTTGTCTGTAGAAGCTGGTAAAAATTGAAAAAAAAAATTGCGACTGAATGTCCCGGTTGATCGGAATTATGAGCGCCTTCCAGAATACCGCACAATCCGTCGAGTCCATCAGAAGTTGAACCCTTGAACGATATGTGTTGGCAGCAAGTGGACATTGTGATATGAAGTTACTTTCTGTCAGAGATGGCATTTCACCAGAGTTATACACGCTAGAGTCAGATTTTTGCCACACCGAGGATGAAAAAAACGAAGCACCGCACAAAGAGGAAAGCGCACTTCTTCTCAGTGTCGAATAGACAGCATTTGAGTGTGTGCTTGTGGTTAAAGCAGCTGGCGCGAGTGAAACACATTCTCTTCGCATGAATCGCTCACACGCGCTCTCGTCTAAATACACCCAAGTGACCACTGGCGTGTGATGGTGAGCGAACATTTCTGTGAACTTAAATTAATAGAGAGTAGATCTGGCCTTGCTATGAAAAATTTGCAAGGAAAACCGAAAATTTTACGATAAATTGTTTTATTTTGCTGATTTTGCGTGTCCACGCTTCATCTACGAAAACCATACAGCAGAGTGCTCACCGGCGTGTACACCTCTGTGAAAGTATCTGCATCCACCTCAGAGAATTTATTAGCTAATGCTCTAGCACTTTGGTGCGATTCAGTGGAAGAGGTAAAAGGAAATAAACAAACGCACTCATGATGCGTGCACACTTTACACAACAGTGGTGTATAAATGTGAAAGAGAAGAGCTCTCGTTGAAGTTGTCAGTGCGAGGGGAGAAATTTTGCTTGCTCTTCGTCACACAGAGGAGATAGACATCTCTGCTTTCTGTCTATAAGTAGTAAAAAAATCTTTGAGGAGTTATATTGTTTTGAAAACATGTACACCGGTACCTGAAAATTTTAAAAACTGTTTGACAACTAGTTTTCACGACAATCAGTATGGGGCTGTCCATAAAAGACGTCACGCCGCAAGGGGGAGGGGGGTGTTTCATAAAGCGTGACCTTTTGTGACAGGGGGGAGGGGGGGGAGGTTTTTGGAATGTGACGTCCAATATTTTCAATAAAAAAGCTTTTTCTTGTAAATTCGGAAATGAGTGATGCAGGAAATCATTTCTGTTGTGATCAGCAAAAATGCACGGAGGAGCGAGTAAATTAGCGAAATTAATAAATTTTGCCAAAAATGAGTGAAAAAGAAATAGATGCCTTCAAACGGTTTAACTTAAGTTATGCACTGACAATTTTTTTCAGTAATTTGATTTTCTAGCATTGATAATAGTATATCATAAGAATTTCTCTTATCTGATTCTGATGCAGTTTATTCAATTGTACTCCATTTGAAAAAGGGCAGGAGATCAACGATTTCAGACGTAGATCATGTCATGTCTTATCTTGATCATATGTGATTTTCCTCCACCAACATCAAAGCTTATCGAATCATCCAATGATTGAACTTACATAAATCAAGAATCATTTTAGCTCAAAATCACTACCCATTGTGTGAATAAGATCAGTACCTATATTGATCGATGTGACTTAAAATTTACTGATCAACTGATCATGAAAAGATTCTCCGGCAGTGATCTCGTTTTGATGAGGTTTTGGTCTTTATTTTCTCTGCCCTGTATGCTACATTAAGGAAATATTATTCTTTACCTAAAACAATAATATATTTGTGTACCCCTAGGAGGAATAAAACAGATGATTTAAATGTTTTATCAATTCCAACCAAATACTTTTGTTAATTTATATAATTGAGATTAATAAAATAATTCCGATGATTTTGTAGTTTTAGGGATATTTTTTAATCTAATGACAGCATGTAATAAATCGATTTTTCCCTCATATTTGTATGGTTTGTCATACACATTGAGTATGTATTGAGATGAATTTCATTTATTTTGAATTCGTGACATGTGACATAGGGGGTGGGGTGGGGGGTCTTTGCTTCTGTGACAATTTGTGACAAAGGGGGGATGGGGAGTCAAAAATCGTCGAAAAAAGCGTGACGTCTTTTATGGACAGCCCCTATTTGCAGAAGTTCGGTAATTGGAAGACGATTTTACCATACGGACAGTATGATATTTACCATATTCGGCGACAATTCTGATTTAGTGTAAGAATTGTAATAGTACACACTTAAAACCATTTCTTGAGCTCGGCATAATAAAATGCCGAAACTGATCAGCAACACCTAAATTTGCTGATTGCTCAGTAATCAATACGCATGTTTCTGAACTTCGTTAAATGCATTCACTGATATTTCGGTAAAATGCTTCACTTTGCCGAAATTTGGCATAATTGCTTGCTGACTTTATCAGTAAACAAGAGATATGCCGACATCAGCAGAGACGTTTGCCGAGATTTCGGAAAATGCACTAGCTGTTGCCGATATTCAGCACGACAGCTGTCATTTATTGCCGCGTTATATTTTCGCTTCGCATTGTGCGATTATTTTCTGATGAAATTCTCGAGTGAAAAAATGGATAATCTTCGAAGAAACGTGGAACCTCTTGCAAGTAAAAATATTGAATAAATATAGTGACATGTTTCGCTTTTTAAAAAGCGACTTTATCAGATCACATTATAAGGGAAAAACACCCAACACGGGTCTCAAAGAGTCCTCGAGACAAAACTTTGGGGGATATGCGAAAAACTAACCCAATGCATGGACAAATTCAATAGATCAAAGTAAGTTTATTTTTTGAACAATACCGTATATGCATCATCAAATATTGAAAATTTTTGTACATTTATTTTTATTTTCATATTTCCAGCTCGACTCAAGGTGGCCGCATCCGGAAACACTGCTTTTTATTATGCTACATGTTTTAAGGTAGAGGCTTTAAGCACTACTGGCGACAAATTTGTAAGCCTCCTTTAAGTGTTAATAAAATGAATTTTTGATCCTGAATGGTGTGTTTATAATGTTTAGAAATTGCAAACAAAATTAGTTGACTAGATTTTTAATTACTGATGATTCAGTAATTTGTTTTTTTCATTTTTTCGTTTTATTGGATTGCTGAATATTCAGCGAACGTTTCACTGAGCAAACAGTAAATCTTATGCTGGCGATTTCGGCAATATTTGACGTTTGTCAATTTTGAGGGTGCCGAGACGCTCAGTTATTTTATTTTTGCCGAGATGATTGCTGATTACTCGGCTGTGCGAATCTCGGCATTTTTTTGCCGAGACTCAGCTAAAAAATTTAAGTGTGTATTTACAGAATTCTGTAATGAAAACATGCGTAAAACTGGGTCCGACAAAAAATTGCATGATTGTTGTAAAATGTAAATTTTGTATCGAAACCTTGGTTATTTCTAATGATTACCGTAAGTTTTTGTTTAAACAATTACCGAACAACGTAATAAAATCTTAGTATGTGGCCTTCGTATGAGTTGTGTTATAACAAAGCAATTTGTAAAACAGTTTTTGGCAAAGTTAAGAGACGCTCGGCTCATAAATAACGAAATTCTGTTGGATTCATCAAACCCCGTCCTAGCATCTCATAGAAGGAATTTCAGATTTTACTATGTCAAATATCTTTTTCGGGCGAACGATAGAAACGATAATACATCGTTTAGCACGAATGCCAGGAGAGAGGACGATCTACTTGATGCTTCTTGGAGAACCACTTGGAGAGAAACACTTGCTGAATCGAGAAGGAATCATATGCGGCGAAAGTGCAAAGAGATTGGAGATGACTGGATTTAGGAATGAGGTTGTGAGAATCGACAGTTCGTCGTACCAAAATAGATTTTCGGATGAAATAAAGAACAAAATACTATTAAACTGTGCTTTTGTGTGCCTGCTTTATTCGATCACTCTGTCCTTCAGAAAAGCATTCCTACTAGTAGTAATCCCGAACTAAAGCTAATGCCACGTACTTATCTCAGCTTGTGTGCCAAGTTCATAATCTCTTACCACTTGCTTACCGAATCAAAGTGTAAAGTATTGGTTTGAATAAGTTAAGCGATACAGAATAGAGACTTAGGAAATTGAATTGTCCTAATAACTAAATAGGTTTTGATTTCGTTAACTTTTTTCTCAATCGAAATAGTTATTCCTGCTTCCATATTCAACGGGTATCGCTTTCAGCGAATGGAAGCCCGGACCTTCAAAGTGTAACGAAGTTTTGACTAGAACATTCACTCGATTGCATATTCCGCGACTTTCTTCAGTCCAATTGCTTGTCGTTTGTTATGTTCCAATCCGCACAAACAAATGGCAGAAGAAATCCGGAAAGCAGTTAAAAAATTGTAAACTTAACGGAAAATAAAATACAAATTGTCAACATTTATAAATATGTATAGTTTAGTTATGTTACATGACAAAAATAGATGAATTAAAAATCTAACCAGTTTGCTTGCAATTGCTCGCACAATTGAAAAACTACTAAAATTCACCAGCAATCGCTGAAAGTGATCGACATATTTGCTTGTGTGTTTCAACAACGTTGTTTACAATTAAACTTATTGAATTATTGATATTCCAAAAAATAGTTGCATCTCAAACGAGACCTCGTAAAATTTTCATATAATCTACTAAAACATAAGATGTTGCTGATAATATTTATGTATTGTGTTCACCAGTTTCAAATGGTTGTTTTGGTCAATAAAAGCGCTTTCTTTTTCTTTTCTTTTTTTGTTTCGCTCGAAAATTAATAAACTGTGCCTTTCTCACTTAACCTAGAACTAAAAGTTGACATCTCAGTACTCAGCTTCCGATAGTACGTGATGCATCAGACGTCTGAAGGATCCGCTCTGGTGGATCTTCTCGTACGATTCGCCCATCGAGTTGACGTGTTGGGTGAACTCTGGTTGGGGAGCTGGATGGTTGGCGTTTGGTTTCTGGAATTGAACGAGCTTGGAGTAGTAATTCATTCGTGAACCTGGCAGCACGGCTTACCTTTCCCGGTACTAAACGGTTCGGCTGGAAGGTTCTCTGTTGGATCGGTGTGTTGACCTCCTGGAGTCCTTCGCCAACTCCCTCCTGCAGAGCACGGTATGTTTCGCTTTTGCTCGGATCGAAAACGACGGTTTTCTTGTAGCTGTTGGTTGTTGGTGTTGTTGTTTTTTATTTTGGTTGTAGTTGTTGTTGCATGATTGTTGGTTTTGTCGCACGCAGCAGAATGTGTAATTTTGAAATTTTGGGCGGTGGTGGATTAGGACATTTTTTTCAAGATGTTCGAAAAAGAACAGATCATGATAATATGGGCAGGTTACAGTCAGTAAATGTTTGAAAACATGTGAACAGGAAAAAAAACACATTAGTTAAAATTGGCCTTGAGGTTGAGTTATCAAGAACGACGTTTAAACTTACATATAATTCAGGAATATTAGCTAGCGACAGGTCAATGGATATTCTTTACAAAGAAAATCTTCTATTTAAATTTCAGCAAATTTTTTTTCTTTTCTCTTAAAAAATTAACAACAAAAACTGTTTTTTTTAAAATAAAACAACTAAAGCCAATTGGAGAACAAATATTTTCACAAGAAAAAGGAAATAACTCAGTGTTTGCAATCGACTGTGCTAACTTTTTACCGTACATCTTCCTGAATTTATGTACAATCTCAACAATCACTCAAAATTGAAATATAGTAACACTTGAGAAAACGATTTCATCTACAAATAACGGAACATAGAAGATACCACTCATTAACTTAAATCGCAGTTGCATTAGCTATTGGTTTTATGTACGCTCAATCACACTTGTAAATTTTGAGTAAATATCAGTCCATGCTGGTAAAATTGTTAACAATTAACAGAATCGTAAATACTAATGATATGTTTTTGGTTCGGTCCAAGTAGGCACTCTCGTTGTTTGGTATGCAGTTCCATTCCGCCTCTCATTGTAAATCAGTACTGGATCAGTAATTGTTTAGTAGTAGTGGTAGTAAAGGCCATTGTGGTAGTATTTTCAGTAGGAGAAAAATATACAGGCAAAGCGTTTGATTAGTACAAGCTTCTAATGTGTTTTTTTGGTTGTGTTTTGGAATAGTATACAGGGTGGACAGTGTTGCCGAATTGATTGGTTCTAATTTCGGGGCGGTTTTTGTATGACAATGAGAAAGCCTTCATGGTTAGTAGTTAGTCGTAAGGAGACGGCCCCTTCTATTGCTGTTGATAGTAATCGTCCGGCAATGGTGGAACTGGCGGTGGGCTCAGTGTTGGCTGCCTTGGCTGTTGCTGCGAAACGTATGGCGACGGTGATGAGTGACCGGAAGTGGATGAGTGAAGTGATGACGATGACGCGTACGATTGGAAGGGATATTTGTTCTTGAGTTGGTGCTCCTGGTCTTGGCGCCGTTGTTCCTCCAGAATTTTTTGTTTTTGTTTCAGGAAAGAAAGATCAATGAAAATTCTAATATTAACAGTGCAGCAATGATCGGTTCGTGACGGGACGGTGTAGATTGATGTCAGTGATAGAGGTTACTTCATGGTGGAGTATTTTGAGATTATAAATTTTTGCAATTTCAGTTTTTACAGCGACGCATCACAACAACATCGAAAGCCGTTCTATAGCCTCAACTTGTAGTAGTGTTTGGTGTGTTTATGTATGATTGTTTGTATGATCGCTCATACAAAGAATGCAGTGAATCTTATTTCAAATCATACCGGAAGTAGTCACCCTTATTCTGTATTTCGCTCGGAACGGATTCTTTCGATCCAATGTAAAAATTTGTATTCTGTATTTTGATCGAGTAATGCTTTTGTATGGAAAACTCGAACTCGATCGAGATACAAAATATCGCATTCGATCGAAACATTCTGTTTTGATCCAATTTCAGAATCGGGGTGAGCGGTTTGTTTGGGTTGCATTGGACATGTTAGCGTTATTCCTAAATACTAGAAAGCTTTTGTTTGCAAGTGCCAGCCACATCAACATCAACGAAACAATTGCCTAAATACGACAGCAAAGATCTGACAGCCTTCATATTAATACATATATATGCTAGAGAGCATTTACCCTTCGATTTTGGTGGGCAGATGGCGGTTTGTATATCCATTCGATCTGATAGTGTGTATACAAAAATTTATAAAATTGTAAGGAACGCTGATTTTAAATGTATGGGGATGAAGTAACATTTCGGCTGATAAGTCTTCGATTTGCTATTTCAAAAGACTCAGTAGTACGATATGTTACTTCGGTGGATGGACCGGAAAAGTTGCTCAAATTGCTTCAGTTAATTCCATTGGTCGGATCGCCAATTACTAATTTTTCATAACAGTGGAAATTTACGATGTAGCCTAATTGGTAAGGTTTATTGTTTATTGTAGTTTTTGGAATGTGAATTACGGTATGACAGAATTAAATACTTAAATTAAATATTAGATCCGCCATTAAATATTTGCTCACGATGGAAATATCATGCAATAGACCTCCGATATGACAGCGAAATAGCGCTGGTTCGATACCCGACCAGAAATCGAGTCGTTGCCGTGAGATTCAGACTTGCTTGGGCATTGGTTTCACTCCCATACCTTCAATACTGCATGAACTTTTGACCGTCAAATAGATTTGTTCGCGTTGAACACCCCGTAATTTGACAAATGATCCAGAAAAGGCTATTTGGAATTATTCTTCAATAACCTTCAATTTTCTATAAGATTGAGACAGGCGACGAATTCTGATTTGAGACGATCTAAGCCCAAAAAAAATCATTCACCCATGAGTCACTTCAAAGCAAATGATCGACTTATTCGTTTATTCGAAGAAACAAAAACGGGTATATCGCCATAATCATATAATTCTTCATTGCGAAGAATTTACGTTGTGCATATCTGTACGTATTCATGCAGTTCGATCGAATTTTGGTTCAGTAGTCATTTGGCTATCAGTGCGTACAGTACACAATATCCGCGGTAATCGTACCAAAATTCTGCGTTAATTTTATTAGTGGAAAAAATGAAGAAAATTCAAGTTCAAGTTTCAAAAATGGTCATATGATTCTACAGTTCTAAAGCAGAAAAAAATTGCTCAAAGGAACATAACAAATTTTATTCTCCGGTAACACTGGAATCATACATGGGAGAGAGTAGCCGAATACGGCTTCGGAAAGTAGAACAATGAAGGTTTTTTTTTCGTCTAGTAGTTTTCCATCATGGAGCATTAGCATGTCGTTCAACGTTCAACGCATCTTTATTTATAAATCGTTTTTGAAGAATCAGTCGTACGTTATAACCGTTCGTGAGTTTAAAAATACAGTTTTGATCCACCTGGAGTTATGATACCGTTTCATATAACTCGTATTTTCATTAATATTACTAATGGATTCTTCGAAAAAACATTTTTTTTAAATATTGAATAAAAAAGTTTTTTTGGGCATACATTAGCATAACCTTTTCAATTTTTAACAGTTTTGACTCAACAAAAAATCGACTCAACTGTTTCTGAGAAAATGAAGAGAGTTCCGTTTTGCCTTTCTCATATAGAAAGGTTATGCAATCACTGTGAAAACCACTTTTGAACTTTTTTTTTGTCATATACCATTCGACTCAGCTCGACTAACTGAGCAAATGTCTGTGTGTGTATGTGTGTGTATGTATGTATGTATGTGTGTATGTGACAAATAATGTCACTCGATTTTCTCAGAGATGGCTGAACCGATTTTCACAAACTCATATTCAAATGAAGGGTCTTACGGTCCCATAGATCGCTATTGAATTTTATCCTGATCCGACTTCCGGTTTCGGAATTACAAGGCAATATGTGCAAATCTATGGAAAAATGGGCTCTCAATTTTCTCGGAAATTTCTCAACCGAATTTTACAAACTAAGATGCAAATAAAACGTTTTGAAATTCCTTTAAAAGTTGATCCAGATCCAACTTTCGGCTCCGGTATTACAATTACTCCGGTATTACTCCGGTATTCACAAATCATGATTCAAATTAAAGCTCTCAGTTTCTTAGAAGTTACTGTGCAATTTCATCCATATCCGACTTCCGGTTCCGCAATTATAGGGCAATGAGTATGAAAACTTTCAAACTGTCATACAAAATGATGCAAAATCGGTTCGCATCGGTACGTGCTGGTAAGGAAGAAGAAAACGCCACCGCCAGCACCTAGCTTGCCAGAATCTTTTATTGATGTTTCCGAAAATATAGGTAATATGAGAAAGGCACTAGGTGGATTAAAACAGGTTTTGAGTTTTCCATTACTGTTTCTATAACTTCCGGAACCGGAAGCTAAGAACCGGTTTCGGTTTGTTTCACCAGCAACTATAACCAGAATCTATAAATTAAAACGGTTTTGAACCAAATTTAGAAGAATTTTTACGTTTTTTGCATTATCGCTTCATAAGACTGGTTGCAATGTTATACGCACTACTCTATACTTTCGGAACAGAGGCGAGATCTGGATAAAATGCTACATCAACTTATGAAAACATAATACTTTTCATTTAAATGTGATGACTAGCTGTTTGTAAGAAATTGGAGTAATTTTTGGTTTGGAGCACACGAGCCTTTTTCGGTACTTCCGGAACCAGGAACGATGATCCGGTATACCAAAAATCAACATATTTGGTCATCAATTAACCATACCTGCCTACTTATACGGCTGTTCGAATGTATTTGGCACGATTTTTCCATATTAAGTATAAAATCATGGCCCTCAAAATGAAATTTTTATACTTATCCGTCTGTAATTTCTGAAGCGAAAGACGTATCCAGATAAAATTCGGTGGGATTGTATAGGGTTATAAGAAATTTCAATTGAACCTAAGCTTGTGAAAATTGGATGAGTAGCCTCTTAAAAAATCGAGTACACTTTTTTAGTTCATTTCGTACATTTTATCTAGTAACTCCGGAACCGGAAGTCGAATCCAAATGAAATTCAATAGAAGACTGTAGGATTGTAAGGTCTTTAATTCGAATCTGAGTTGAAGAAAATCGGTTGAGCGGTCTCTGAGAAAATCGAGTGCACTTTTTAATAATTTGTTTGCACATTTTGATCCATTACTCCAGAACCGAAAGTTCGATCTTGGTAAAATTCAATAGGAACCTATGGGACTAAGTGACCAATCGGTACAGCCATCTCCGAGAGTATCGAGTGCACATTTTTGTTACATACACACATATATACACTCACACACAGACATTTTGCGTACTCAACGAACTGAGTCGAATGGTATATGGCACTCGCTCTCGATTCAAAATTTTCACAGTGATTGCATAGTCTTTCTATATGCGAAATGCAAAATATTTTAAATTAATGGAGAAGGCTTCTCCACAATCTGTAACGGATTCGTCTTGGCATAATAACGATAATTTTGCTTGTTTACCGCATCGTCCAGGTGGAAGTGTGCTTCGTCGCTCATGTGCAGTGTAACCGGAGAACAAAATATGTCAGGTTCCTTTACGCAACCCTGTATAACCGTTCCTAAAATATTTAGATATGAAATTCGAACATAGAATAACAGTTGTTATAAATGAAATCTACATTTGAAAATTCTTTTTCGGTTTATTTTATAATTCTTGAAAAGCTTTCAACTTTTTTTCTGTGTGCATAATTTAGAGTGCCTTCACTCTTTTTAAAGTCATGGGCCTCTCAATTTGTAAGTAATTAATGGTTTGCCATACTGAAGATGAGTACATCCAAATCGCAAAAAAATCGATCCTGATTTTTCACCTTTCGTGGGATGGCTGTGACTTTTGGTTCCGGAGATATGATTGTATAAGTGACGTAACCGACAAAACGGCGTTGTATTTTTACGCGCTCAATTTTCTCATAGATGGCTGAACCAATAATAACAAACTTATGCTCGTTTGAAAGCTACTGTCGGGCCATTGATCAAGTTCAAAGATCAAATGACTGTGAATTTTGGTTCCGGAGATATAATGGTGTAAGTGACGTGACCGACAAAACACGTTGTTTTTTACCGCTCTAATGTATATAAGGGTGCCAGTATTTTGGGATCACCTCTAATTTCGTTAAGCGCTATTGTTCAAAAGTTTAAGCACCTCTAAAAAAGTTCCCATGCAAAATTTGAGCTAAATCGTACATAGGTAAGGGGCGCTACCCGGTGTTTAAGGTTTGGAAATGTTCGATTTTTAAAAATTACCATAGGGCGGACTACATGAGATTTCCAAAATTGATTTTTTTTATGTCAAACATCTTAGAATTGCATGAAACGTCGAGATGTAGTGTCATCTAAAAAAAATTTTTTTTTTTAAATCGACTTTCTGGGACTTTTAAGATTTTTCCGAAGTCCCAGAAAGTCGATTTTTTGAATTTTTTTTCAAAGATGACACTAAATCTCGACGTTTCATGCAGTTCTAAGACTTTTGGCATTAAAAATTCATTTTCTATTTCGGAAATTTCATGTACCTCCTTCCGATTTTTTAACATCTATGAAAATTCCACTAAGTGGACTGAGAAGGGTTTTTTAGATTAGCATCACTCTTCTCAAAGTCAAAAATCAAAATCAAAAATGAGCCCAAATTAGTGTCACAAATTATTTAAGAAAAAAAATAAAAAATATTTTTTGAGACTGTTTTGAAGAAAGAGAGAAGCATTATCACACCACTAGGTGGATGGAAAACGGTTTTTAAAGTTTTTTTAATACGCATAGTGTAACGGGTAAGTCGATGCCTTTTACGCAGCTCACCTGGGTTCGATTCCCAACCGCGCACATAGGACCAGAAAGTTTTTCTGGCCCGAAAAGGTGAATGATCTTAAAAATAAATCCTCTATAATCTAAGCAAAAAAAAGTATAGAGACACAACAAGCATCACAAATACAACATCATTGTGAGTGGACGGTTATCAAACATACGGTTTTCTAACCCAAAAGCATGCTTTGAAAGCGTGGAGAACAACAAGTACATGAGAAAAATTTGCACAAAATTCATCTTAGGACTCTCGAAAAAATGCAACATTATTTGTGTATTCGATGAGCAACAATTGAATAAATTTTGACAAAAACTAGTTTAGAGTGTAATATTTACATGTGCGAGATTTTTTGTTACAATCTGTCAAGCGGCTTCCAAACTAAAAGTGCTTCAACAAAAAATGTTTTGCGCGGTTGTGGAAAAACCAGACCAGTCTCAACAGTGAAACAGTTGAGAATCGACAATTCGACCGCATCCCCTGTAGGAAAATTGTTCAAAGAGACCCAGACTATCACGTGACGAGCTAGCAGTGGATCAAAGGTGAAGAAATGCAACTCTGTCAACGCAAGAAAGATGTGGGATTTCTTCAAGCACAATCCGCTCGTTTTGATTTGGAACAAGGCCAAAAAGGTCAATTCGTCTGTCTGGTTCATCCAACAGACTATGAACTTTTTGTCTTCAAGGTAGCGAAAGGGTCTAAGCGAACCTATGAACAGAATATTATGATCAATCAGAATCAATATCAGAAAGCTGTACCACGAGTGGTTGGTAAAGCCGAAATACATCGTAATGGTCGACGAGACCTACATCCCCGGCCTAGAGTTTTCTTCGGCAAGTCCCGTCTGGATGTTCGAGAAAAGTTTCGGAAGAAGAAGGTCGAATAATTTACCATAAAGTACTTGGATGTGGCAGGCAATCTGTGGATGCGACAACTACAGCAAGCCGTACACAACTACCTGAGCGCCTGCAGTCCTTCTTCTGATTCCACGAAAGTGACACTCAATTTTGGTCGGATCTAGCATCATGTCATTACGCGAAACCGGTAATGGAGTGGTACGAAGCCAATGTTATTGTTTTTGTACCGAAGAAGGCAAATCCGTCAAACTCACCATAATTTCGTCCAATCGGAAAATTCTGAGCTACTATTAGGGCGAAACTTCGGAAAACAGGGAAGGTCTTCAAAATGACAAGGATTTGAAAAAAGACTGCATGACGAATTGCGCAAGTGTTGCACAGAATTTGATGGAGATTGTTAGATCTACAATGTGGGATGTTGCCTTAGACGAGATGGTCGAATAAACTAACCTTGTAAAAACATAGCTTTATTCCCTGAGATGTTCAGAAATATCCGACTTAGAATGAATTTTGTCTGTTGCATTTTTTGCGAGTCCTCTGTCTTTATGTCGCATCATGGCAAAGGAAAATCATTCGGAATCGCAATTGCGTCAGTAGATAGCGAAATTAACGCTTCTGGGACCAGAATCTGGCTGAAAGTGGAACAACAACTGTAAATTCAAATTCCAGCGGAATTCAGTGTTCAGGCTGAACCCTTTGAGATGTGGTCAAAAAGTTGTATTTTTTCCGTGTATCGGTCAAGTTAATAAACATCAAAGTAAAAAACTAGAGGGTTAGGGTCATTTCGCCGAACACCGTTTCGACGAAAAAGTTTTTTCGTCAAAATGATTATTTCACCGAAAGAGTTATTTCGCTGGAAGGGTCATTTCGTCGAATGTCATTTCACCGAAAGGGTCATTTCACTGAATGCCATTTCGCTGAATCGTACAACCGTCTTAATATGGAAATTTAAAATGAAGACAAATGATAGATGATAGTGTTGACGCCCATTTTTTTTTACCTAGAATCGTGCTTCTGAAATATCTCATATTTAAAATACCAGATAAGTCCATTTCCCACTGTATAATCCATAAAGACTACTCTTTTGATTGAACTTTTCAGATTGATTCTCGGAACGAAATTTCCTAGGAAAACTCGTTGACTTTATTAGCTACTAAACATCGAAACATTTGTTTTGGAGTATTTACTAGGGAAATCTTTGCTATATTTTTCGTTAATTGAGTGCAACAGAAAAATAAAAATATCTAAAGAAACCTAGCTTTGAGTAGACCGGAGTTTTATATGTGAAGGGGCCGCTGCTTCCGATGGTGGTTCGGCGGCCAACTTGGCTTCGGTTATATGACTGCGTCACATCAAATGTCTAGGAGACATAAAAACATATGCACATTTTTGATAAATAACCCAAATTTGAGTTAGTATTTAGTTCTTTGTTTTCTAGTTTTTATCCCTTTCGGCGAAATGACCATTTCGGAGAAATGATCCTTTCGGCGGAACGACTTTCGGTAAAACGACTCACTTGGCGAAACGACTTTCGGTGAAATGACTCGCTACCGTATTTGTGTGTGTTTAAAAAGTGAAGAAAGTGGTAGGATAAACATCGGTGAAGGTAATAAACACCAAGGTAAAAGAAAACGACAAATTACTGACAAAACTTGACTGTGTGGTAAAGGATGATAAAACAAATGTTAAAGCAAAATTCAAGCAGCTTCCTGGTCTTGATTGTTGTACTGCATTCAAACATGGCAAGATCGACGGTCATTTTGAGGCTATAGATATCGAGGCTCTCTAAAAAGTGCATGGTATGGCAGGCTATTTGAAGTTGTAACTTGAAGAGTAAAATCTTCAAGACTACAGGTGTGATTAACCAACAAGTTTACGGCAACGAGTGTCTGCAAAGAAACAGCCCTTACCTTAAACCTGCCTGTCGTGTACACTAACTTAAGATATAAATCATTGACAAATGTAGATGCCGAAATATTTTTTCTCACCCAATTGAAAAATAAACAAGTTTCGTTTTAGGTATGGTGTTCCATTTGCTATGTCGGAGATTCAAAGCGGCGAAAGTTTTTTTTTCAACAATATCAGTCATGCACTAGAATACCGATTATCTAACTGAAGCAAATTGGTCAACTTTTCCGAAGGTTCGGTTTATTATTTGTTCGAGCGGGCATTCTTCGCTCCACGAACGGCAACACTTACGGTACGGCGCCTTGGTTCGGTTGTGGGGTGGCCTGTCTGAGGGTGTTCTCAATGTTGCTATCCGAGTACAGTCCGATCGGTGAATTGAATTGCTTATGTACAACCTGTGAGCAAACAGAGGGTTGAGTTTAATTTCTGCTAAAATAAAAATGGCTTCAGAAAATCGAAAATCACGTTTCTCACGAAGAAAAAATAAACATTCTGGAAGCGAAGGTAAACTAGAAAATAGATAACAATATCTGAAAAGTAAGAGTAAATAATAGAACACGAACATGGTCATATAAACGGCGCAAATAAACAAACACGGTTCTAATTAACAAAGAAAAAAAAAACGGTTAGAGACAAACAGAAACGGGGAAAAACAGTGTTTAGAAACGGAAGCAAAGGTGGGAGGCCCAATCGAAAGGAACTTTCCACACACACACGTAGTAGCTCGGTGGGTCAGTTCGAAATGATGAGTTTAGATATTTCGGAACTGTTGATAGCAGTAATAATGGCAGAGGAATAAGATTTGATTTTGTTTCGCAAAAGGACAAAGCTGCGAGGAAAGTTCACAAAATTCAAAAACTAAACCACAAGACTTTCGGGAAGAAACAACAAAACAAAAAAACCTTTGGACCGCTGGGTGGCTCTTCTCCGATAACTCGCTGAATCATTGTTTCGGCAACCTAAAAAAGTTGAAATACGTGTGGGATAGTTGTTCGTAGGGATAGGGTAAATTTTCAGAAAACAAAAAAAAACATTGGATAAAAAAGAGGAGCATTAGTTTCTACTGGTTCGACCGGGTGGGTGGAGTTGATTCGGTTTGGTGGGGGGTTCCGGCTATCGGTATTTCGGTGGGAGTTGGGTGTTTTTCTAATTTCAATTTGGACTGCGAGATTACCTTCTGTTTCATCAGTGTGTCAGTGAAGTCATGTAGTGGTGGTGCACGCATTGCTGGGTTTGGATGATGTCTGAGGTAGGATTCTGTTGGTAGAGCATCCTTTTTCGGTACCTTGGCCCCGGGTAGGACTAGTGGAGTCGTGCGGTATGGCTGGAATGGGATTAAGTAGAAAAAAAAAACACAAAACACAAAAAAAAAGATTTAGTTCACTCATTCGTTTCCCACTGGAGATCGTCACACTGGAGGTTGTGATTTTGGTGACAAGTTTGTTCTGAATTGGAGATGGTGTGATGATGGTTATGTTCGTAGGATTCATTCTGGAATTTTTTTTCCACCCGTTGGCAGTTTGACCACGGGCTATAGACTGGGATCCCGAGAGCGGTGAGGAAAAAAACACGAAGCGCGTTTAATTTTATTTTTTGCAACAGACGGGATATTTGTTTAAAATATCGGTTGCGTTATGTATTTTTCGTCTGTTTCAAAAATAGATTGCTCGAAAACGACGAGAATTCTTGTTGAGCTCAGTGAGTGTATGGATTGATTCGGCGCTTTACTGATACGTAACAGGGGTTTCAATACTACTTTCAATTACTAACAATATTTTTCTCCAAAATCAACATTTATTTTGCATTGCAATTCTCGTATGCAGCGTAGGTATTATAAAATGTTGTTTGAATAAAGGGACTACAATTTGTTACGCAACCATCAATCAGAAGACTATTAAAATAGGCCCTTGTTTCGTCATCGTGATCAAATTTAGACATCAAAATTTAATTTTAAATACCACCTCCACGAAACTCAGCCCACCTCTCGGAAAATAACTGAATAAAAACTAAACATTTCTTCCCGTCCCGAAGGTCACACGCGTATCCACGGGAGCGCACTAGACGATTCTAGAAATAAACCACAATAGGTACGTTGATGTAAAAATATGTTAACGGGGATCAGGCAAGTGTCGAGAAAGATCTCACAGTCACAGTTTGTGTTACCCTTGGTGTGGGGAACGTGAAGAAAACATGTGTGTCAATAAACTGACAATTTTAGTAGTATAAACTAGTGTTGCGAGATAGAAACCACTAACCCACTGATATCAATTGTGGTCACCTTGAAGCGTTTAACGATTTGAATCAACCGAGGTATTTGAATGTTGCCTGCCTGCGTGAAAATCTCGTGAACGTATTTTGCCTGAGTTGATTTTGCTCTCGATTCAAGACGGACGAAAAAATAAACAATTTCTCGATTCCGGATTCACGCCAATTGATTGCAATCGAAACCAACTCCATTGCATGAGGAGAAGGGCGTCGTCGATTGATTAGTGCGAGAATTCATTGTTTATGCGTTCAATTTTGAATTTGTAAACAGTTGCTCTGCTGTGCCTACAGTCAACATGAATTCCAACCTGCTTCTGCGGATTGTGTTTATTTCCGGAATTGCGTTTTCATGAAATATAGTTATTTGAATAACCAAAATCCTAGAAAAAAAAAACTGCAAAATTATGTTGACGGTGTTCGGAAGATTTCGCGATTTACTGACACTGAAGTTTTTGTACAATTCCAAAACTACATAAAATTGACGTTAAAATCGGGGCAAAACAAATGACAATAATAGTAATAATAACACATAAAATTGTAATTGACGACCGGAAAGAGAGTGTGCGCGAGCATGCCATAGTTGGGCAAAATTCTACAGATGAGAAAGACATCTTGCCACAGGATCCCGCGCATACTTATTAAGGATTAAAAAGGTGAACGCAAGCGCGCTTTGAATACATGTTTGGCTGAATCCATTGTTATTTATTTCTGGGATTGTCATGGTATATCTTCGGAGGACTACCTCAAAACAGGAGAATGTAAGAATTAGCGTGCATCAATAGAGCGATTTGGGGACGTATTTGCTGTGGAATGGTCTTTCAAAATGTCATACGGAATTATAACTAATTTCATTTGAAACTAAGTTTGTGAAAACAGGCTAAAAAATATATGAGAAATCAGTGTAAACAATGGTCAAAGTAATGGTTTTCTGAATAGTTTTAAGGTATTTATTTCTACATCGTCACATGGTTGATGGTTTTAACAATCATCACTTTGAAATACCTGAACCGCCAGCTGAAGCCAAAAATTTGATAGCAATCTATGGGACTATAAAATATGAGGAAGGAAAAAACAATCGCTATTCGTCATCTAACACTCGATGTGGATAGACGAATAACCTACTACGACTAATTTCGATTTTGTTTTATTTTTTATTCGCAGTTGTCTACCTACCCAAGCTATGGGTAAAAACCGCCATAGATCCGAGAAGGATCCAAAGGATGCTAAGCGTCTGAAGCCAAGTGATGTACAGGTAAACGACCGTTTGCTGAGTAAAAACCAATATGCTGATCTGCCAGTAGATGTCGAAGAGGAACTGCAGAAGAAGGAAAAAATGCCGCCTTTCTACCTGAAGGGCTTCCCACCAACTCTACGCTCGGATTTCAACACACTGATCAGCAAAGGACTACAGGCACTAATCCGTTTATGTACTGAAGGCTACAAAATAACTGTTCCGGCTTTGAACCACTACAAAGGAGTGGAATGCTATCTGAAGCAGACAAAAGCGGAATACTTCACACACGATATTGCCGCCAACAAACCTATGAAGGTTGTACTTCGAGGACTACCCGACATGATGGAAGCCGAACTAAAGCAGGCACTGTCGGAGGCTGGACTAAAGCCTTTGATGGTATTTAAAATGAAGCGCCATAATACGGACAAAAAGTTTAGAGATCAACTGTACCTGATTCATCTGGAGAAGGGCTCCATCACCATGAGTCAACTGAAAACGATTAAATCGTTATTTCACATAATCATCGAATGGCAAAAGTATAAACCGGTACATCGGGATGTCACACAGTGCACGAACTGTTTGAACTACGGCCATGGAGCGAGGAATTGCCACATGAAAAGTCGGTGCGGGAAATGTGCCGAACCACACAATACCAACGATTGCCTACTAGATGATATCGCTGTAAAATGTGTGAACTGTGATGGCGACCATCCATCTACTAGCAAATCGTGTCCCAAACGTGCTGAGTTCACAAAAATTCGACAACAGGCGTCCCGCAAACAATCAACGCGCAAGAATGTTCCACAGAAGGATGAAGTTAATTTCCCACGGCTCCCACCGAAGAGGGATATTCCGAATTTGCCGCCACTTCCTCGCAGCAATCCAAAGACTTCAGTCGCTGGATCTCAAAAAGAATCTTCCTCAAGAATCCCTCCTGGATGGGGCAATAATCAACCACAAGCAAAGGATGACTCTGGTGATTTATTCTCTGCTGAACAACTGATCGTCATTTTTGAAACAATGACAACAAAACTACGAAACTGCAGAACGCGGTTAGAGCAAATCAACGCCTTAGGCAAATTCATCATCGAATATGCAATATAATCAGTTGGTTATAGTAAATTGGAATGCTTGCTCACTCAGGAGCAAAACTGCTGAATTGTCCGACTTTCTTCAAGAGAAGAATGCCGATATTGCTATTTTAACTGAAACTCATCTTAAACCTGAAATTTCTATTTTTATTTCCAATTACAGGATTCACAGGCTCGACAGGGCAACTACCAGAGGAGGGGGAGTTGCCATTGCCATTAAACGATCCATTCAGCACAGGGTTCTGTCAGCCTTTAAATTGCAACTCATAGAAGCCATCGGAATTGAGATTACAACGACGATGGGACCCATCATCGTCATTGCAGCGTACTGCCCCAAACAAACCAATCTTCGAGATGGTACGTGTGCATCATTGAAGCGAGATCTGGCTATGCTCACTCGACGACAAAACAAATTCATCATTGCTGGGGACCTGAACGCACGGCATGAGTGTGGGGAAACAGAAGACAGAATCGAAACGGATTCGTACTTGCCGAAGATTACGAAGCTGGACAATACAACATCTTCGCTCCGGATCAACCAACGCGACTTTCCAGATCGGGAGTTCATTCCATTTTGGATATATTCATCAGCAACATCGCTATAGACAGCTCTCCGGTTGTCTTCAACGAGCTCTCTTCTGACCACTTTCCAGTAATATTGACGTTGGGATCTTCACCAGAAACAGTGCCTATTCAACCTCGGAGGAACTATTATCGCACCGATTGGGTCCAATTTCAACATATCGCCGACCAACTTATTAATATCGATTTACCACTTGATTCCCCGATGGAAATCGATGCAGCCCTATCTTCCTTCCAGCATTCAATCACAGTCGCTCGTGATAGGACGGTTCCAGTACAACATATGCCGAGTTCCTCTCTTCAAATCGACAGTGTCACCAAGAAACTCATCCGACTTCGGAATATCTACCGGAGGCAGTATCAACGAACTGGCATCCTAGATAGGAAGACTACTTATAACAACTTAACTAGGATAATCCAGGAAAGGATATCTGAGCTTCGCAACAGGAACTTCCAGCAAAAGCTTCGAGAAATTCTCCCACATTCAAAGCCCTTCTGGTCCTTAACGAAGGTGCTTAAGAAAAAACCGAAGCCTATTCCTCCTCTGATGTCACCCCAGGACGCAGCTGAAGGAATACCTTTAATCACACCAGTAGAGAAGGCAAATGCGCTAGGCCAGCAGTTTGTGTGTTCTCACAATTTAGGACTCAACATTGTTAGTCCATATGAAAGAGCCGTTGCTGATAGCGTAGCTGAGGTTGACCAATCAGACAGCTTAGTTCCTGAGGAAAGTAGAGTCACTGCGAATGAGCTGATGGCTTTTGTGAAAAAATCCAAAAATATGAAGGCCCCCGGTTTCGACAACACATTCAACATTGAGCTGAAACATTTGAGTATTCGCTCATTTGTCTTCTTAGCTAAACTTTTTAACAGGTGCTGGGAGCTTGGTTACTTCCCTTCAATGTGGAAGTTAGCTAAAGTTATCCCAGTTTTGAAACCGGGGAAAGATCCTTCCTTTTCCAAGAGCTATCGGCCCATCAGCTTACTCTCTGCCCTATCCAAGCTGTTTGAAAAGTCAATACAAAGGCGAATTCTTGCTTTTGCAGATGAACAGGATATAATTCTGGAAGAACAGTTTGGGTTCCGGAAAGGAAGATCCACCATCCACCAACTCACAAGGGTTAACAACGTCATCCAGCAAAACAAATCAGTGTCCAAAACGACTGCCATGGCAATATTGGATATTGAAAAGGAATTCGATAATGTGTGGCACGATGGCCTGGTGTTTAAACTGCATCGGTATAATTTTCCCATGTATCTTATTAAAATTATCAAAAATTATCTTGCAGATAGAGCTTTCCAGGTTTCTCTGAATAATGCACTTTCAGAAAGATTTACTATTCCTGCTGGTGTACCCCAGGGAAGTATCCTAGGTCCCATTCTATACAACATTTTCACATCAGACATCCCACCTCTTCCAGGTGGTGGTGTTCTGTCACAATTTGCTGATGATACTGCCATTCTTTACAAAGGTCGTGTCATTAATGCTCTGAAAAATAAACTACAGACAGGTCTGGACGCTTTAACGGAATATTTTACAAGCTGGAAAATTGTGATCAATGCAGCAAAAACTCAGGTCATCTTGTTTCCACATTCAAGATCTCCAAAACTTGTTCCATCAGATGAATGCAGAATACGATTCGGTGATGAGGTCATTCAATGGTCCGATGAAGTTATCTATCTAGGACTCACCTTTGACAGACATCTGATATTCAGGTCACATGTTGACAAAATCGTTCAAAAATGTAGCATACTCATCAGGTCTCTGTATCCGCTGATTTGTAGAACATCTAAACTATGCCTGAAGAATCAGATGGCTGTCTATAAACAAATCATCTACCCCGCAATTGAATACGCAGTCCCTGTTTGGCGGGGCTGTGCACGAACACACAAACTTAGGCTTCAGCGCATTCAAAGTAAGATCTTAAAGATGATTCTAAATCTACCCCCTTGGACAAGGACTAGTGAAGTACATGAGATGGCCTCCCTGGATATACTAGAACAAAAATTCGAACAATTCTGCACGAAATTTGAAGAGAGGTGCTCAATCTCTGAAATACAAATAATTCAAAATTTGTACGTATTAGGTTAGGGATAGTTATAAGTAGGTAGACATTTTATAAATAATTAAAATAAATATTATGATTAAACATTAGTATGTAAAACAAGAGTAACTAAAACACCTAATATTAATAACGAATCGTTGTTGATGTAATACACAAAAATAAGATTAATAAACAGATATTTATGCAAAAAAAAAACACAATCGCTTAGAACATTTCCCTTCAATCCTTCAAAGTCCATCTAAAATATACCAATATTTACTTTGCTTGCAAATTATTCGCTATGCGAGTTCGGGAACTCATATAAATTTTACTTTCCTTTATATTTCCTATCTTAGGCTCTTAAGTGCACAACAGCTTATGTTGAACTATTATGCCACCTAGCAGTCCAACATAAACCGCCAAGCAGGCGTAGATTGGTATGTGCTTCAGAATCTGCGCATATGTTTCCATGGAAAAAAAGGCGAACCGAGAATCTACAATCTTCAGTAACAAGGTTTTCAATAAAATGCCTATAATCAGAGTTACAGCATCTCATCCGTTATGTTGGCAACAATTCGAAATATTAAATCTGAAATGTTGGCAGTTTCGTTAGCTTTGCATTATTGGCAGGTCGTTTGCTCATTTAGATCAAAGCTGTCACTCCAACTAACAGCTTTCATTATTATGGTTATAGGCACTCTAGTTTCGTCTCGGCACTTTGAAAATCGTCATCTCTGAGAAATCTATGTAAGGTCAGTTTGGAAGTATTAGACCGCTACTAAGAAGATTTTCCTGTTGTTCGTCGTCACACTTTATTTGAATACAAGTTCGTTAGAGTCGGTTCAACCATCTCTGAGAAATCGATTTGTGAATTCGGAAATTCTTTGTAATTGATTTGTAATTTTAACACTTCCAAAAAAGGCATTGCAGGCATATTTAAAATTAGATGCATTAAGAATAATCAGATAGATTTTTTCTATGAGCTCCTCCCGATAGAGGGATCATTCAGCTAGTTAGAGGCACACAACTAAATTCTGCTACTGGGTACGGGCCTTGCCTTAGCCATGAAAAGAGAGAGACATAATGGCGACTTAAAGACTGTCCCGGAAAGTATGGACGCAACCAAAAACCGCTGCCATTTCGCAATGGTTCAGAATCTGTCAATTTTTATGTCTGCGTCCTGTTGTTTACACTCTTCTCTAACCACTTGTGCAGTTGTTTATTCGTTTTCATTAGTTTGTTTCGAAATGCGTGGACTTTCAGCAGAACAACATCGAAAAATTGTGTACAAATGGTGCACAGAACGCGAACTGTCACTGAGAAAGATAGCAAAAATGGAAGGAGTAAGTGAAAAAGCCGTGCGAAACGCAATCAGGAAGTTTTGTTAGGATAACACCTTTGAGGATAAACCGAAAACGGGTCGAAAAAAAAGGTCCTGCTAACCCTCAGTTGGATAAACGTATACTGAAGGCGTTCGAGCAAAAGAAGGAGGTTTCAGTTCGGGATGTGGCCAAAAAAGTGGGCACTTCGAAGTCAAATGTTCTTCGTGCTAAAGAACGTTTGAATCTTCGAACCTATAAGAAGCAGAAACAACCAAAACGTCCGAAATAAGAAGCATCGATCAGGCCGTGGGTTCGAAAGCTGTACAATATGATTCTTCCTGGAAATTTGAACTGCATAATCATGGACGACGAAACCTACGTGAAACTCGATTACAAATCCTTGCCGGGACCACAATATTATACGGTGCGAAAAGGGCAAGTGTTAAACCAGTCCGAGACATCGATTGAAGTCGAAAAATTTAGTAAGAAAGCTATGGTCTGGCAAGCCATTTGTAGCTGCGATAAGATTTCGAAACCCTTCATCACCACTGCTTCAATGAACAGCGAAATATACATCAAGGAATGTTCACAAAAACGACTTCTACCCATGATTCGAAGCCACAAGGATCCTGTTGTCTTCTGGCCAGATCTAGCTTCTTGCCACTACTCGAAATCAACGGTAGAATGGTATACTACCAAAAATGTCACTTTCGTCCCAAAAGACATGAATTCACCAAATTGCCCACAACTTCGACCAATTGAAGAATTTTGGGCATATCCGAAGGTACATCTTAGGAAACATGTCTCGACAGCCGAAACCATTCAACAGTTCGAAAAAAGTTGGAAAAATGTGTCAATACTTGTCGCCAAGAAGTCTCTACGGAATTCAATGAGGAACGTTCGCAAGAAGGTGCGCCAGCAAGTCTACAATGGCTAAGTAGCAAATGTTGAGAATAATATTCTGTTGTTGTAGTCTAATATTATCAGTATATCAAATAAAATTTGAATATCTAACACTTGTGAATTATTTACAGCGAAATCAAAGTGCGTCCATACTTTCTGGGACAGTCTTTACATCGTTTTATTACACTCTATCAGAAGAAATGAAGACGCCAAAAACTCATTCATTAGTTTCTTGTAATAAAGCATTGATAAATATAGAAAAGTGTCGCAAAAATATCATGGTAACACTCACGGTGTAGAATTGACACTGGTGGGGAGATAGGCCGGCTTTGGCTGTGTTTGTAATTTGTAGTTTAATTACCGAAGTTATCAATTCTTTCCGTCTTGATAAATGTTGAAATAAAACTTTGTCCTCAGTTATAGAAACTGAACGTGATTCTACGGATGATCCTGAAATGCTCGATGTTTACATTTTCCTTTCCCATATCTTCCTGTTTAAAAAAATGACAACCGAACTCACACATAGAAAAATCTCGCCACCTCTCCATTTAGCATAGTGGGTTACATCACAATACCGAATGAAAATAAACATGTTTATAAGTGTCGCGCAAAAGATTTTTTTACCCGATTGCTTCTAACGTGAATCGAAACATCACACACTAATTAAATATCAGGTTAATTGAATATAATAGATTATTTTTGCATTCAAATTCAAAGAACCGAAGAATGTGACGCGAATATAACATCTAATCGTTGAACTGCAACCAAGGATGCCAGGTCATTTTTTAAAAAATCTATGATCAAGCTAAGAAACAGTCTGTGCACGTTCATTCCTAAAATCTGTGTCTTTTTAAAAATATGTGAATAACATTGAAAATCTGTAAAACACAGATTAATCTGTGAACCTGGCATCCCTGACTGGTCAATCGCATTCCATCTTGAGTTTATCTCTGGTTAAACTCAAGATTACATTAGGTTTTTTATCGTGACGACACAAATGAACAAGTATTCATCCTTGACAGTTCAGCGGTACTGTTTACAAACAAGCTTAAACAAAAATCGAAGAGCACATCTAAAACAATCATCTTCACACTTTGCAACTAGTCACTTTTATTTAATAATTATCAAAAACGAACCGTATTCAATCGTGAACAAATGTTTTAAAACTTTATTTAGGCGATACGGACCGTAAATAGTCTGATCCAATTTGTCAATAAACAAACAAAAGAAATTTCTGTTTACAAACAGTACTGCTGGACTGTCAAAAAGTGTTCATCCGATTGAGGTTAGCAGTGACGGTAAAAAACCTAATAGTCATATACGATCCATTCAAAAATTTAAGTTCAGTAACCATGAACCAGTAAGCTCTGTAATAGTATTATTTTTTGGACCCTCTGTTAAGGGGTAATTTACAGTTTTGGGAAAACCGGCATTGTCGCAAAACGCAAAAGCAGTTTTCTTCGTTGTCGTTGAGCGTAAATTCAAAAGCCGAAGTATCGGATATATTTTTCTTAATAAATTGATGTGTTTTTCTTGAGAGTTCATCTCGCAAACACGGAGAACACTGCTTTTGCGCTTTTGAAAAATGGCTGTTTGTAAGTAGAATCTTAATACGCGTCGATAAACATTGGAAAACATCGGTACACACTGATAAAGTCTGTCAGAATAATTATAATTTTTTTTCGCGCGCGATTAAACCAATACATTTTCTTTATAAAAAATATTTGATGCAAGGTCTCTATCTTGATAAGAAAAATAGAGCACCAAATCACTAGATGCTATAAATATTTTAAAAAAACATTGATTGCGGTATATGAATCATTCGATCGTCTAGCGACAAATCGGTTAAATGTCTTAAAAAGTCGAAATTTAAAAAATTGGAAATTGGAAATGGAAATGAATTGGAAATGAATATACATCGAATTAAAAGTAGTATTAAAATTGCATGTAAATTAGTTTGGGAGAAATAATTTCATTCTCAAAATAAACAAAAATGTACGATTTCTAAAATTTAAAACCACAATCATTTGCTTATTACAACTTTAGATAAATAAAGTTAGTTAATTTAAAACAAATTTTTCAAATTGAATTTACTGTGAAATTGTTTGTCAAGCAATTGAAAGGAACGCACAAGTAAAACATTTGTTATTTGTACTTGAAACAAACTAACTCACTGAGAAAAAATGATTATCGCGTTTTGTAGTTTCAAGCAGCAATGTTGGCTATATCAGACCAGATTGTCTTTTGTCACTATTTCAGTAAAAAAGTTGGTTGCGTGAATCTCAAATTTGGTCATTTTTACAAATTTTCTCTGCGTGTATGATACCATGACTACAAGTGAAGATTGATTTCGCTCCAAGCTGACAGGGTCTGAATAAGACGCTTGTTGGTTGGTTAACAATTCGACCGTCCCACGACAAAAGGGCCTAACTGCAAATGACAGTTTCTCTTTGTTTACTTTTTCTTTCACGATTTACCGAACTGATGTTATATTTGACGCTCTACTCTTCGTGAAACTTTCCAAGTAAAACTGCAAGCTTTCGATTTATATTGGAAACTTTAGTGAATTTTCAATAATGGCTCCGTAATAATCAAAAGAGAAAGTAAACAAAGAGAGGCTCTCTTTTGCAGCTAGGGCCTTTTGTCGTGGGACTATCGAATTGAACTGCATCTGACGGTGAACTGAGTTCATCGATGGGTGCAATACGAATGGAACGTGAAAAATCACAGACCACCCAATCTTCGAATTCACTTCGATTTCTCTCGCTCAATTTCGTTCCGAGCCAATCAATAGGCGACGAAATTTCACTCGGATTCGGTTGTTGCACTGGATTCCGCATTATGAATTGAACAAGGAATTCCATGGATTTTCTTTTCGTAAGTTTCGGAAGCACTTCTGGTGAAACTCTCAACGAGTGAGTAGGACGTTTCGGGCTAGTGTTTAAAAAGAGCTCTCCAACCGGTGATATTGCACGTAAGGTGGCGCTAGCCCGACGAAAGAAAAAGAGATTTCTCAAGGAATGGGGAAGTTTTCATTTGATTATTATGAATGAACCTTTGATTATTGCATTAAAAAAAAATTAGAGACATAACTGGAGGACGTGAATACCATTGATTTATCTACACCAGAACCTGAATCCTGGACATTCAGAATCTGGTACTGAATTAAGGGACTAGTCTGTTTCAGTTTACAAATTAAGGTTCGAAATCCAGATCAAGAATTCAGTTTATGAGTGTAGTTCTTGAATTCTGAAACAGTACTTATTTTCCGAATCCAGGCTCCGATTTTAATTCTAGAACTGAATTATAAACTCAACTTTCGAGCCTGAATTAAGGGGCGGGTAGGGTCTAACACTTTTGATAAATCATTTATTATTTTCTTTATATTTTCGTATAGTAAAACATTTGAAGAATTTTCTGTGAAATTTCCAAGCCTATTGGAACGAAACTCTGGAAGTTATGGACCTTTATCTATGGCTATCTCATTCTACGAAGAAGCAAGAGCTCGGCGCACGGGCCCAAGATTTCTACTTCGATTGACTTCAAAACTTGACAAAACATTCTTGAAATGTTTCGTTGTAATAAATTATAAAAGAAAAAATATGATTTTTTGAAAATGTTAGACCCTACTCCCTGGCTCCCTGGAGTAATTAATTGTTTTCATTGATTTTATAGACAAAAAACTTTAAACTCGTTTTTCTCGAAAGCGGGTTTTGAAAGTCCGTGTCCATCGTCATTCGAAAACTACTGCACCATTTTTTTCAAATTTTGCACACACTTTCTACATATAAAAAAACAGACCCCAACGTTTTTCTTTTCGTTGTTTGTTACTTTGGGGATGTTTAACAGCTATAAAATGGCGATTTTTTTCGTGAAAAATCGTAGTTTTCACTGTGAACAACCACCAAATTAGAAAAAAATCAAACAGAAACATTGGGGTCCAAAAAAACTTATACTCTAACTATGCTGCGTTCATTTGTTCACTTCTGATAAGTCTGCGCTGAGATTCAGTGGACACCGCAAATCATGATTTCTAAGAAGCGTCCTCGAAAATACCTCTTCACCGACTTATTTCTCAACATTTTTCCACGAAAAAATTACAAAATGTTTTTCGAATGATGCTTTTTATCATGCAGAACATTTGAATTTATTTTGTTGAACGATAATTCTGGAAAAATTCGCAAAAATGATGATTTTTTTCATCGTTTACACCCTACCCCCCTTAAGGAATTGAATTCAGTTCCAGAACCCAACCCGAATTAAATTCATACAGGTATACTGAGTACTGAGCCTGAAATCTAGAAATGAATTCTGAAACTAAACGCCGAAATTAAATTATGAAACTAAATTCCGGTGTTATTTTTTGGTTCAGAAGTCAATATTAAAATTCAGGTTCAGTGTTCAGATATAACTCTGAAATTCATATCTTGAATCTTGTTCCAGAATTCTGAAGTTGAATTCCTAATCAGGATTACGGGTTCGAATTCCGAATTTAATTTGAGAAATTAAATTCAGTTCCACAATCTGGTCAATGTACCAGGTCCAAAAATCTGGTTCCTGAATCCCAAATTAGGATTCAATTCCAAAATATTAGTTTCGAATTTTCAACCTGTTCTCTGGAACTGAATTCTTAAATTAAATACTAAATCTCAAATTGAGTTTAGTGCTCAAATTCTGAATTCAGTTCCAAAAATTCAGTTTAAGAGCTCGGTTCCAGAATCTAATCCAAATGAGACTTTACACCACTCAGAAGGTCTGTTTTTGCTACTGTTGGTTGGAGACGACTGCTCGCCAAGACGCCGAAAAGCGAATGAAAGCGCAACCTGAGCGATTGAGGTTTCTTAACACTCAGAAGGTCTGTTGATGTTGCTGTTCGTGGAAGGTTTTCACCACAACGTCCAGTCCTGTCTAACGCACTATAAGAAACGATTGACTTTTGACCATGATTAACCTTTCAAACTCGTCCAGTTGGACATCGGGACTGAGACTACCTCAATACCACCGTCCTATTTGTACGGTACAACGATCACCTAGAATTACATTTGAATCGTCATTGGTGACGAAACTGGCGGTTAGTAGGACTGCGAATCGGACAAAGTAAATACATAGATTTTGTTAAAAAAAAGTTATTGTTTGGCAATCAATTTGCTCATGTGGTCAAATTACAAATCCATTCTTTGTCAATGAATGCAGATGTTAACGCCCACGAATATTGTTTTTACCCTAAAAAGTCTCAATTCTAGACTTTCAAACTTCTCGTGATCGGCCGTGAATTGGAAATTGAAATTGAAGCGTATAACAAAATACGAATTTGAACCCAACGAATGTTAGTTAAATTTTCAACCTCTAAAAAGAAAAATATTAAACAATTAAACATAAATCATTGGAAAAAGATCTGTCAACTCCATTAGAATCATCTTCATAAGTAAGTAAGTACCAACTGGAAGAATTCGTTTGTTCCATGAAAAATAGAACAATTATTTGTAAGTGCACTTGTAATCGGTTTAAAACGATTTTAATTTGGTTGGTTGAAATAATTGACGTACACAAAATCAAAATGTAATAACACTATGCATTGAAAAATTAATTAATTCAATTTTATTAATTAATCGTTGTCTCCTTAGTTTAACCTTTGTCTATGGTAAATCAACCCACAAGTCAGATGTTTCCACGATCGTCCAATTTGGCACAAAAATAAATAATATTTCAGAATAAAAAAAAACATTGTGCTGTTCATGATTTTTTCGCGGCCGAGTGATTGATGAAACCATCCTCAGCTTTCTGAGTCATGCAGAAAAATAATTTATTTTTCCGACTGTGACGTAAGATTTGATCGGAAAATTCTAGCACAACTCAATTAGACACGTGCTAAAGACGTGTAGCTAATCGCGATTAAGTCCGCTTAGTGCCGGTGATGTACTCCAGTTTGACGTGGTATCCACAATCACTTATGTTTTATTTTCCGTCAACGCCAGCTTGAGAAATGAGAGCATCATTCATCACACCATCTCAATCGACTGCCGGAACCGTTTGGCTTACTTGATAGGAAATCTGTGCTTCGTCGTAGTTTTCATTTCTGTTAGCAAAATTAATGAAGGATGGTGATCGATTGTGTTGTTGATACATGGTGGCCATCATATTGATACGGTTTCACACAAAACGTCACTAAGCTATTCACAAATCTTTGTTTCCAGTTGTTGTTCTCTGTCACCTTTAGCTCTATTTCTAGAAAATTCACTTTGCACCAAATATCTAAGATCCTTTTCCGGCGGAAAGTAGTTCTATCGTTGGTTAAACCGTTTCGTAACGAATTCCGAAAGCAACTGACCACGGGACTGCAAATTTTTCAACGCCCGCAATCTGACCATTGATCCTGGTGGTGGTGGTAGTATCGGACTTTTCGCCTTATACTCACTAAAAATATCGGAAAAATATGTGACTAAGTCGTGAAATGTAGATGTTTTCCGGGCGCCGGACGCTGGCAACTGGGGAGGGACGTGTAAAGAAAGAAAAAACAACGTCTGGTCGTTGGAATAAACACAACCTTTTACACACATATTCGTACGCGTTGGTACAGAATCGCGGAAAATGTAATGATTTCCCCACCCTAGGCCCATTACCGGTCACTCCATGGGATTGGTATGTATAAGTAAATAACTGTACAATAACAGAAGCAAACAGCACATGTTTACGTCTCATCCGAATTGCTGCGTGAGATTGTTTTATTCATAAACCTGCAGGAGTCCTTCGCGGTAGCCAGCTGCTAGTGAAGGCAATGAAAAATTCTGTAGGGTGTAGGGTGTCTTAAGTGTCCTTAATCCGCACTCAAGTAGTGCAATGTTGATAGAGCTACAAAACACGATCCAAGTCTATGACGAAACTGAGATCATTACCCTTGCCTGGTATTTTCATGTCAATGTAACACCTTACAAGTGAAAATCATTGGCCAGTAAAATTTGCCAGCGTGCAACAAAAATTTCGCCTTGGTACGATTTTCGTTGTTACACTGTCTTCTTCAGAAGTAAAATATATCAGCCTCCAGTTCGTGAGCAATTGAACTACATTTTCGATTTAACAACAACAATATTATTTTAGCTTTGTCATTGGGAAAAGTATTTACGGCCGGATCAAAGTGAAACGTGATTGGTGAGTAATTCGACGGCTGACTCAAGTATAAAAGTCAACTTGTCGTTTTTTTTTATTCGTTGTTGGTCAAAATTCATGCGAATCTGAACCACGAATGGTTCAAGAAATACACGCAGAAAAAATGAGTGTTTGTTTGTTACTTGGTCGCTTAATTTATGGTTTTATTTTGTGTAAATTTAGCATGTCAAGTTTATGACGCAAACACGCTGTTGTTCCAATTAATTCGGCGACCGCGACTTTCTAATCTCTTCAGTTAGACACAGTAGACAGTATATTGTCAACTCCAATGACGATTAAGATTTATAGCGTAAGAATATAACATGCCTTTATAATGTATCTTCTAACGTTACATCTTTGATTGTTTTTAATGCGTCGTGGTACAATTTGTATAGTAATGCCGACGTAAAGTTTAAATATGTTCCGTTATACTTATTTCGAAAAGAATTGAACAAATTTAAATCATTAGTTTGATAAAACGAAACAATTATTAATAACCCTGAGATGTTCATGAGAATTACTGTTTGAACATTGGTTACGTTCCAAAGTTGAATTTTATTAACTTTATAACTTGTATTTTTAGTATTAGTATTGAGCATAATCAGAATCTAGCGATGAAACCGGTTTGCAATAAGACATAAAAATAAAACTACGGAATAAAAACTGCGAAAACATTTCTGCTGAAACGGAGCTAGCTTTTTCTATCCGGGGAAATCGTTTTGCCAATTAAACGTATACGTAATAATCTCAACCGATGTATGCTCGTCGAGGGGTTACCGGATATGACTATAATTGAACTGCGTGGCGTCCGAGCACAGCTGAACATGCTCGGTTCTGCAGTTCAATTAGACAGCTTCTCCTTATGTTTCACATGCAGGGTTGTTCAATTGCTACATCCGATTTCTCCGGATAGATGAAAGCTACGGGTTCGAGTCTCGTGTCTGCGTGACTTTTTCGTAATTTTTGCTTTTCTTTATAGAAAGGTATTAGAACTGCTGGAAACCGACTTTCGAGTGGAGTCTCGGAGACCCATAGTGTTATACATCATTCGACTCAGTTCGATGAGATCAGAAAATGTATGTGTGTATGTATCTGTATGCACTTTTGAAGATATGTTTACCGCTCAAATTTTTCAGGGATAGCTCATCCGATTTTAACAAGCTTAGGCTCGTTTAAAAGCTACTATTGGGCTGTTGATCAAGTTCGTAGATCAAATGGCTGTGACTTCTGATTCCGGAGATATAATTTTATAAGTGACGTAACCGATAAAACGCGTTGTTTCTTCCGCTCAATTTTCTTAGAGTTGGCTTAGCCGATTTTAAGAAGTCTATGCTCATATTTTTTTGTTTCATTTATAGAGGTTTTAACCTAAAGGTCATTCGCCTCTTCGGCCCAGAGAAGTTCCTGATTCTAGGGGCAGGGTTGGGAAATCAGCTACTATTGAATTATGGACCAAGTTCGAAGATCAAATTGTTGTCACTTCTGGTTCCGAACATATAATGGTATAAGTGACGTAAACGAACCGCACTTTTTTATCGACCGAATTTCGATAAACATAGGTTTATTAGAAGCCTAACAATATCAATCAAATTTGGAAGGGTAATCGCGAACATTTCCGTTTCGAGAGATGCATTGTTATATGCGACGTAACCGACAAATCACAGTATTTTTCAATGTAACAACATTTTTCGGAGATAAAAAAATCGATTTCGAAAGACTTAAACTGGTTTGAAAGCTACTATTAGGTTATTTGTCAATAAACATTAGAAAAGGTCTCAAGTACAAATGACAGTTTCTCTTTGTTTACCTTCTTTTTCAATTATGGCGGTATATTCCTGTATTTTCCAAAAATTTCTTTACTACAGATCGAAAGTTTTAGAAACTTAGATATTGCAGATTCAAACAAAAAAGGCGGGTGGGTAATGTGAGAGACATAACTGGATGTCGTGAATACGAAAACAATTGACACGTTCCTTAACACTTCCGAATATCAATTAGTTGATCAATTGTATGAATTATGCAAGCATTCCCCTTTTTCACATTTATCGCAAAAACAAAGAAGGGTTTCACTTAATCTCGATTACTGTGAATTCCACACAGCGAAAAGTGCACAAATCTTACCAAGCTGTTCTAAATTTGCACTAAACTGTGGATATTTACCTTCGATTTGCGAACAACAAATCCTAATAGTTTTTACCTTTTTTTATATATATAAAAAATAGGTATAGAATTCGCTCAAACTTTCGAAAATTTTTCCGAGGCCCGGAGGGCCGAATGACATATACCAATCGATTCAGCTCGACGAACTGAGCAAATGTCTGTGTGTGTGTGTGTGTATGTGTGTGTGTCTGTATGTGTGTTGTCAACTAAGAGGTCGAGATCTCATAGATGGCTGGGCCGATTTTGATCAAACTAGTTGCAAATGAAAGGTCTCCCCGTCACCCAAAACGCTATTGAATGGTTTTGAGATCGGATGTTTACTTTTTGAGTTATACGAAGTTTTATGTCAAAATTTTCAGTTTTTTGACAGTATCTGTCACATTTGACCTTGAAAACAGAATATGTTTTTAGACTTAGATTTCGCACGGTAATACCTATCCAACAAGCCATAGTTTGGTAAAATCCGTCCATTTTCAACGGAGATATCGATATTTTTGTATAAGCGACTTTTCCCCCTATTCCAGCAGTAGGAGTTTTGAGTGCTGTATGACAAAGCAATGTTTGGGAGCAACGGAAAACACGATTTTTTATTCTGTTACATACAATTGTTTCTAAGTACCAAAAAGACTGTATCCTTTTTTATGACAATTTGCCTCGGACCGATTTTAGCACGGCTCGTTTTTGGCAACATAATCGTTCGAATATGACATATATAAACCAGATGATGGCAGATTTTTTTTAATTATATTGTTTTAAACTACTTACAGCCATAAATGCTGGAAGAACATAACATCCATATACCATTCGAATCAGTTCGTCGAGATCAGCAAATGCGTGTGTGACAAATAATTTCACTCAATTTTCTCGGAAAATTTCTTTTCTACAAATTCAGATTCATACGAAAAGTCGTATGCTCCCAAACAAAGTTCCTGAATTATGTTTGGTTCCGACCTCTGGTTCCTGAACTACAGGATGATAAAGGGTGATTTTTTAAGAGCTTGAGAACTTTTTTAAACAATAAAACGCATAAAATTTGCAAAATCTCATCGGTTCTTTATTTTAAACGTTAGATTGGTACATGACATTTACTTTTTGAAGATAATTTCATTTAAATGTTGACCGCGGCTGCGTCTTAGGTGGTCCATTCGGAAAATCCGCTTTTTTATCGACAAATTTTGTTCAGCGATGAGGCTCATTTCTGGTTGAATGGCTACGTAAATAAGCAAAATTGCCGCATTTGGAGTGAAGAGCAACCAGAAGCCGTTCAAGAACTGCCCATGCATCCCGAAAAATGCACTGTTTGGTGTGGTTTGTACGCTGGTGGAATCATTGGACCGTATTTTTTCAAAGATGCTGTTGGACGCAACGTTGCAGTGAATGGCGATCGCTATCGTTCGATGCTAACAAACTTTTTGTTGCCAAAAATGGAAGAACTGAACTTGGTTGACATGTGGTTTCAACAAGATGGCGCTACATGCCACACAGCTCGCGATTCTATGGCCATTTTGAGGGAAAACTTCGGAGAACAATTCATCTCAAGAAATGGACCGGTAAGTTGGCCACCAAGATCATGCGATTTGACGCCTTTAGACTATTTTTTGTGGGGCTACGTCAAGTCTAATGTCTACAGAAATAAGCCAGTAACTATTCCAGCTTTGGAAGACAACATTTCCGAAGAAATTCGGGCTATTCCGGCCGAAATGCTCGAAAAAGTTGCCCAAAATTGGACTTTCCGAATGGACCACCTAAGACGCAGCCGCGGTCAACATTTAAATGAAATTATCTTCAAAAAGTAAATGTCATGTACCAATCTAACGTTTAAAATAAAGAACCGATGAGATTTTGCAAATTTTATGCGTTTTATTGTTTAAAAAAGTTCTCAAGCTCTTAAAAAATCACCCTTTATATGAAACGAAATCAAAATTGTGTAACTCATTCTACTCGTAGATGGCTGAACCGATCTAAGATTCAAATGAATTCTAAGAATCATCTAAGATTCAAATGAAAAGTTTCAAGATTTTATAAAACATTTTGCTCTTCAGCCAGATCCAACATCCGGTTTCGGGGATACAGGGTGATTGGTATAAAAATGTCTATTCCACATAAATTAATCAGGTTTATCGGGTTAGCAGATTTGGATAGCCGATAAAAAAAATTAACTTTTTGTCGATTCAGAAGGCACCTAAAAATTTAATTCGTGCTATGATTTCTCAAAGATGTCTTCACTGATTTTCAAATATTTTGAAACAAATGTAAACTATACAGCTATTCAGGTGAATTTATCTGCCTTCGGCCATACCGATTTTAGAATTCCGGTTCCAGTATAAAATCGTTTCTCAAAGCTCAATCGTTTTCTCAAAAAAAAGCCTAATCAAATATCAGAAACAAAAATTCAAATTAAAATAAACTTATATACAAAATTAATTAATTTTATCCAATTATGACTTCCGGTTCTCGAATTACATGATGATGAATTTTTAAAATTCAAACCGATATAGAAGATGGGATTGAGCTTCAAAGTTGGACTCAAAACTGTTGTAATTTATTCGTTTTATGGCAATACGAATCGGTTTGGGTTATGCTGGTTCCTGAATACCGGCTCTGGAAGTACCTTAAATTACCGTAAACTCTAGAGTGGAACTTACATATCATGGCATGTTTAATCGATTATCATACTTCTAGATTTAAATTCGATCCGATTTGCAGTTTCGACATTACAGAGTAATGAGTGATTAAAATCTCAAATTGTCACTTAAAACGACGGTCATTAAAATAATGTCATGAAAACTTAAACACCGAAGAATATTCATGCAAAAAACACATGCAGATTGGTAAAAAAAGGTATCATCTCACTGCTAGGTGGATTAAACACGTTTTTAGAAAACTTTTAGAGCCATTAGAACGGCTGATTTGGTGTAATGCTCTCCACCGTTGCTTTTTCATCAATGCAAATGACTGGCAGCTGTGACGTAATCGCTCTTGTCGGAAGCGAAACTAGTTCTGCAAACGACACACAATACATCTGCTTGCAGTGGCGATAGAACTGAAAATTTTATCATAAAATTGTTATCATATTTCCGATGGCATGTAGCAAAAATTATGTTGAATCGTTAGATACAACAAGAGATATTCACGATCAAAAACTTATCACTCTCTCAGAGGGTAAATTTTGAAAAGGCGTCTCATAGTAAAGTAAGTCGTATTCACGACAAAATGTTTGTTTTAAACTAGCATATGGTTGTGAAAAAATAAGGGTTGGTTGTTTAAAACAAAAAAAAATTGTTGAATCAAACCAGAATTTCAATTGTCACTATATCAACAAAAAATCGTTAAAATTACCCGGAATCCATTTGTTTTTACAATATTGTTTCTGAGTATATAACACCAATATTCACTACACGGAGCAGTGTTACGAAAAAATTAAAATTTCGGAAACCGCGACTGCAATTTTTCGCCATTGTTTTTCTGACAAACTGAACCTGAATCGTAACACTGAACTCTGGACTTGAATTCTGGTCTGTAGCTGAATTTTAGTTATAGAATATCGGTCCAGGATCCATTTTTTTAAATTTGGATTCAGACAGTTGCATAACCTTCAGGTTAAGAACTCAGTTTTAGAATTCTTACTTCAAAATCTTTCTTCAGGGCAAGAATTTTGTAATTGAATTTAGAATTAATTTAATTTCAGTTCCTGAACTCAGTTTCAAAACCCAGATCGAAGTCCAGAATTCGTTTTCAAAATTTCATTCCAAAGTCTAGGTCTAGATTCAGGATCCTAATCTCAACTTCAGAATTCGGTACCATAATCTAGACTTTCTAAGTCAGTTCAAGTTCTGGAATTCGTTTCCTGTTTCAGCACACTCGATTCAGGACATGGGCTCTGGACGAGGAACTGAAATTTATATCTGGACTCTGGAAATGAAAAAAAAATCTGATCTCGAATTCTGAATCAGAATTTCAGAACTGATATCTAGAATTGGATTCTGGCCCTAAATTCTGGTCTGAACTGAATGAGTCAACTTTGCACGCTAGAGGTCATGGAGGATCAAATTTTTACCTTTCTTACATATCAATCATTTTACAAAACTTTAATGAAAATTCTATCAAAAATTACTGATCATATCTCTGACGATGTGGAGATAAATTTTTTTTAATACGTTTGATAAAACAAGAGATATTCACGAACAAAAACTTATCACACTTACATATGATAAATTTTGAAAAGGCGGACCCACAGTAAAGTCAGACGTATTCACGTCAAAAAAATCATCGATTAGAAAACTCACAAAAGAAAAGTTTACTAGGGAATTTCTACGAACGCGATTCTCAATGAAACTGATCGATATGATTCTCGCACAGAAGATTTTTGTAAAATGAATTTTCATAGCCATTATATCCCAACTCTTTGCAAAATAGATCAATCAACAAAAACTGAAGTTTTCTGAAAATGTTCAGTGCGTGTAAGAAGGTTGAAATAAAAAAAGGCTAGATTTTTAGCTCTTGCAATTTGATGCTCTGTTGGTAAGTGGATCAATAGTGATGATGGATTCGATCACACAGTATGTCATGCAGCTGATTCAAAAATATTACTCAATTTAGCTTTACAGATAAAAATATTTTGTGAATTTACATCTATTTTCATGCACATATTTGTAAACATAAAGTTATTTTACAATTCTGTAGGTTTCAATATAATTTAATCGCTAACTAAGCGTTAATTGAAGGATACGGTTATATCAATTGAGAATTCAATGCAATCCGATTTAGTTTTGCATCGATGAAAGTTTTCAATCAAAATTTCGATTCAACCCATGTCTATTCCATGTTACTAATGATTTAGCTGTCGTGTAAATTTCATTATTTCTTTCTGTGTTGAATGCACAGCATTTACAGGAGCGCAGGTTATCGCTTCGTCAGTTCAAATGCGCCATTTCAAAGCTGCGCCCACTGTGTTCGAGACATGAAAAATGCTGCGCTCCTGTTACTTCTATAAATACAATTTAAGCTAAATAAGGAGTGTATCGAAAAGTAGTTAGCAACATTGATTATTGAATAAAAAAGCGAAAAAAAAAAACATATTTTGACATCAGTTTTCGATATATTGTAAAAAAAATACATTTTTATGCATTTCACTGATGATATTGAAGAAACTCCTAGTTTCTGTGAAAACTAGGGTTTTCTTCAACATAATCTTCTGTTCTTCATTAAATTCTGCACAGTTACTTTTGTAATTTTCCTGGTGGCTGCTTTCCAGTTTTTTTTATTTCCTGCATGTTTTGGGACACTGTACCTTCCTTACGAAAGTGCCGCTTGAAAATTGCCCAATACCTTTCAATTGGCCGAAAATCCGGGCAGTTCGGTGGGTTGATGTAATTTTCCACGAATTGTACATTATTTTTTGACAACCGCTGTAGAACGGAATTGGCATAGTGGGCTGAAGCCAATTCCGGCCAGAAGAGAGGAGGAGCCTTATTCTTTCTGTACAGTGGCAGCATTCTCTTCTTCAAACATTCTTCCTCGTACACCTGGGCGTTAATTGTGCCCTTCGTGAAGAAAATCGATGACCGCAAACCACAGGTACAAATTGCTTACCAGACCAACACCTTCTGCCCAAACTTTTCCATCGCCACCGTGGTGTCAGCGTCGTCGTACACCGATTTCGTATAATATTGCGCTCCGGGCAGCGCTCGAGAGTCTTCCTTGGCGTAGGTTTCGTCGTCGATCAGGATGCATCCGTCTTTATTCTGTAGAATCCGGTTATACAGTTTTCGCGCTCTTGTTTTGGCCTGAACATGCTGTACCAGGGACTTTTTCGGCACCTTCTGTTTCTTGTACGTTTTCAGGGAATTCCGAACTTTGATCCGTTGAATCATCCCGATGCTGGTGTTGAACTGCTTGGCCAAATCCCGCGTCGACGCCGATGGGTTTTTCCTGATGTACTCAACCACTTTTAAGTCCCGGCCGGGATGGCTGGGACCCGTTTTCCTACCGGATCCTTCATGGAAAGAGTCTTACCGAACTTCTCGATAATATTTTTGACACTGGTGTGGTGCACTTTCACCCGTTTTGCAATTTCGTTGTACGTGACACCACTTTCTGAGCACCAAGTGTGCAGAATTTTCTTTCGCGTTTCCGGATCAATTCGACTCATTATTGAAACGATAAACCGTACCGAAACCAATCGATTGCGCAGCTGTTTTTGACATGTAAACAAACATGTCACCGCAAAACACGCTGCAAAAAATTAAGCCATTTCAGAATAATAACTGTTTGAATCTTGCTAACTACTTATCGATACACTACTTAGCGTTTTATCTAAATAGTGCAGTGTAATCAACCAGCTGGAATTAGAAAAAACATTTCGTCGTAATAATCACTGTTAGGAATGTGGGAAAAAATATCGTTCTGCGTATTGATATGTGCATCGAAAATATTACAGTCATTATTTCTCAGTTGCGAATTAGTTCAGTAGAGATTTTTCTGTTGATGAAAATATAATAATTAACAGTTCGGCTGAAAAGTTCGTATCGTTTAATAGAAACACACATTTTTTTGCCAAAATTCGTTTTCATTATTCAACATAATTGCCATCAGAGGCGATACAGCGATTATAGCGATCTTCCAACTTTTCGATACCATTTTTGTAGTACGATTTGTCCTTTGCCTCAAAATAGGCCTCAGTTTCAGCGATTACCTCTAATAACGCTATATAATAGTCACTGTTGATGGTTTTTCCCTTTTCAAGGTAGTCGATGAAAATTATACCATGCGAATCCCAAAATACAGACGCCATAACCTTACCGGCCGATTGTTGAGTCTTTCCACGCTTTGGGTTCGGTTCATCGCGTGCAGTCCACTCAGCTGACTGTCGATTGGACTCCGGAGTGAAGTGATGGAGCCATGTTTCGTCCATTGTTATATATCGACGAGAAAAATCGGTTTTATTTCATAATCATCAATTCGTTGTTGTTTTTGATCGATTGTGAGCTCACGCGGCACCCATTTTGCACAAAGCTTTCTCATATCCAAATATTCGTGAATAATATGTCCAACACGTTCCTTTGATATCTTTAGGGTGTCAGCTATCTCGATCAACTTCACTCTACGGTCATTGAAAATCATTTTGTGGATTTTTTTCACGTTTTCATCGGTAACAGCCTCTTTTGGACGTCCACTGCGTTCATCGTCTTCGGTGCTCATATGACCAGTACGAAATTTTGCAAACCACTTACGAATTGTTGCTTCGCCCGGTGCAGAGTCTGGATAACACTCATCAAGCCATTTTTTGGTATCGGCGGCACTTTTTTTCATCAAAAAGTAGTGTTTCATCAACACACGAAATTCCTTTTTTTCCATTTTTTTCACAATAACAAAAGTAGCTTCACTCAAAATGCAATATCTCACAAACTAATAATCAGACAGCTGTCAAATTTATACACGTATCTTTTGAAGGTTGGTACTAACTGAAAATGGTGTGGATTTAATTCTAGTGGTGCCCTCACATAGAAACGATACGAACTTTTCAGCCGATCTGTTAGGTCTTGCAAGAATCACTTCAGTGGCGAACTAAAGCGTAGTGGAAATTCATAGACGATATTCCTTTGGGTGAAAATCATCCGATTTCGCTGACACAAAAAATCACTTGTGAACTTCGAGGGTCAGAGTAGTTTGGGGAAAATTTCGTAAATTTTTTAATGAAAATTTCGTAAATTTTTTAATCACAGACTTTGTTTTAGAAAATTTCTTGAATTGGTTGGTGTATTTTTTCTCGCAATGAGAACACAAAATTTGATGTATTCTGAATTTTCTCAAGTATCTGTATGAATTTTTGGTAGAATCTAGTGCGGGTTTTAATTGATAATTCTTACTACTGAAAACCAAATCCAAACCAAACTTTTTTAGTTTGGTTTTGAGCGGATGAGCAACATCTGGGTTGAAGTCTACTGAAACATCAAAGTGGTATTTGACGGAACTTTCATTTGTCTTGCCTAGAACGGTTTAACTGTGGAAGAATTTATTCCGCCTGGCATACGTTCATTATCCATGTACCGTTTGTATGTGTTGGTAAACTCAACCGAGCTTTTTCTCACTCAAATCATTTAAACTGTAATGTCTGAAAGTAGCGAATAAATAAATAAACGAATAAATAGAACCCAGTCCCAGGTCACCTACGACAATCAACAGATATGTCAATGTTGTCAGAAAGCTGTTTTAATTAGTTAAGAAGTATTGCAGATATTATCGCCACAAAATGAACTATTCGTAAACATTCGTAAACGGCCTTCGCAAATGAATGGTATTTGCGTACGTTGACATCAGAGGCTTGGAACATCAGAGAGTCAGCTGGATCATTCAATATTAATCATTTTCATAATTGACAGCAGCTCAAAGGGAAAAATTCGTTAGGTTACGGTTCCACTTGGTTGATTAGGCTCACGGTGATATATCGATTTCTGTCACAGTGATCTTTTGAACAGATTAAGAACGTCATTGGTAAAATTAGGATAGGATTTGTAAATATCTAAAATTTCTCTACGAGTTTGGAAACGTAGTTCAATTTCCAGTAACTCTGCTAACCTTTTCAATCGTGTTCAAATATTTTCCCCATTTCGAACAAACACTTGGTCAACCAGGCGGAAAATGATCTTCCTCGGTGGTCGCCCACGTAGATGGCATACGCACACCGCTATGCAAACGACCGTCATCCGGTTTTTTTTGGCGACCATTGCACGGGCAGCTGGCCAACTCAACGCAAAACGGCAAAATGTTGCATTCAGGATTTGTTTATACACAGAATTACTCCGCGGATTTCGCAGTGTCTCTGCTTTCCGGTCGATCGGAGGGATTTCGTATGGACGTTTTTTCGTGGGCGATTCGTCCCAGAATGGGTCGTAATTTTCCGGACAGTAGCTCAAATTTAATTCCGAAAGAAAATTGAAGTACGGAAGGTTCTAGTCCGGACGTTTGAACGCCGCCGAGAGGTTTCACAAACATGACCTCATTTATTACATGTTGCTGCGTCCAAGGCTAAATTTAACTCCGCGAAAAGCGCGACAAGTTGATGTCAAACGGCGGGTGCGTGGTGTGATATGTCTATATTTATTTATCAATTATAGCGTTGACTGCTGCTGCCCGAACAACATGAACATGGTGATAGCCGGATGGAAAAGTGGCTGTCGCAAGTGCGGTTGGGAAATGGAAAATAACATTTTTGTATTTTTAGTTTTATAAACACTTTTTTTTGGCTCTGCCGTTGGTGCGTATTTCGTATCAGTGTGTGAGTGTATTTTCACACGAGCAGTTTGATTTGTACAAAATCAAATCATGAAAATAAGTTTCACAACTTTGTTTTTGTCAATATTTTGATCAGATTTTGATTTTGTCTATTGAACTCTTTCACAATTTGACTTGGATCGCCGAATTCATGAATTGAGAAGCATGTCTGTTGGTTTCGTTTCTTCATTACCACATTACAGTAAACGATATAAATCCCTGCATCGAAATGGACAATCGAAATTCGAACTTTGTGGAATGCTCACAAAACTTCATACATGATTGATAGAGTGTTCTGCCCGTCTGTTTTTCACGATCGATTCGTTGTTTTAGAATTTTGGGAATTGAACTTGAAAATCGTGCGACCTTCAACTTCACACCCGTCATCACCTTCATCACCATCGAATCGAATTTGATTCCATTTCATTCAAAACCACTTCGCAGTGTGTTCTATTTTGGCCGTACCTATTTTTGTCGTAACGTTTGGCACGAAGCGGGTTAGCATTGCAACAGCGCGTCAAACCGAGTGCCCTTGGCACACGGTCATCAAGAGTCTCGGGATTGTAGGACCAGGAGGCTGAAACTGAATAGGTGTGACGTGATGGTCGGCCGTGTGTGTGTGTGTGAGTGTGGTTTTGAATTGCTTACTTCCCATAGGGCAGGCCAGTCATGCGGACAGTTGAAGGGCCCCGACGGTGCACGCTATTCCGAAATCGTGTTGAACCGGGTGACAAGCGAATTTTGTTACGCACACGTGTTCAAAATGATTCGTTACATCGAATTCAAGACTGCGAAGGTCAGTCTCGTAAATTGAGCGTTTGTTTAGTTAGTTTGTGCTTTCACTATCACTGTTGGGAAATGAGCCGAGAAATGTCGACACCACAAATTGGCAGATTTGTTGATCTTCGTAGTCAACCTGTGAACAGTACCAATTAGCGAATAAATCAGAGGAACTGAAGCATGCAAACGTGCATTAGTCAAATATATTTGGATTATTCGGTAACTGAATTAATGTTTTTGTGTGTGATTTTAAAAATCTAATTACGTTCCGTTATCAGTTCCAGTTGAACTTTTATGAAGTGCACAAGATAAAGTGTAGCAAAACAAAAAGAAAAGAGGTTTTGCGCATTTAGCATGAAACGGTTATTTTCAATGCAAGTTCCCTACTGTTCAATCGATAAAGGGAATGTGTCAAACATCACGCGTCCCCATAAAGCTGCGCCTAAAAAATCGCCAAAATGTAGGCAACTTCTTAAACACACTCTGGAAGCGCATCGTAAACAAACGCTTACCCAACCAGTGACTGTTGTATCAAACTGAAGTTTAAAGGGTAACTGCTAGGAAAACTACAAAATGTCTATTTGCTTTGTTTTGTTGTACTGAAACAGAAAAAGACACCGTAAATTCTGTTTCAAATATCTGTAAATGTAAAATTGAGGGTAAGAAAACAGAAAACGGCGGACATTTTGACCATCTTCTGAGGTAGGTTAAAAAATCGTCGTCTTCCCGTTCGAACGATATCGTCTGCATTTGAATTCTGATTCATACAAAAGATATATCCAATGAATCAGAAGCTATCAAGTACCTTAACCTCAAATATAATACTTGGCTTGGAGGGAATCAGTTCGTCGAGAACGCAAAATGTGTGTGTGTGTGTACATGCAGGTAACATTTTTGTGCACAAACTGTGCTTCTCACAGACTTAATTTCAAATTACAGTTACTACACATTTTTCAGTTCAATTAGTAAGTTTCCAGTAATAAGAGACGTGTAATTTCAAGGTTTTGTATTTCATGAATTAGATTTGTACACATTTCATATAAATAATTATTTATAATTTTCTCATTTGGTCTTCGAAATCAACAAATAGCCTCACAAAATGGATCATATAGCCAATATGTTCTTTCGAAAAAAATGTAAATTTTTTGTTTCTTGTGTTAGTATCTTTGAACCGCCGATTGATTTCATCCCATTTCAAATGGATTCTTATCTGGTGCCTATTGTGATGTTTTTAATTGCTTTGGAACGTTGTATGACAACGTTATTGTCCTGTTGGAAACAACAACACACTTATTTTTATGTTATGTTATAGGATATCCGTATACAACATTGTGTCCCAATTTTGCTCGAAAAAACTCCAGGGTTCCTGTTCCGGAAGGTGCCAAATAACCCCAGAACATAACACAGCCACCACCATGTTTCAATGTTGGCCTCAATTTTTTACATTTCAGCTCGGTATGCGGCTCTCTCTGAACAATTTGTCTGCCATCACAAGCAAAACAATTATTATTTGTCTCATCTGTGAAAATTCCTGGTTTGGGTTTAGGCGAACTCAAGCCGCTTTTTGTGATTCACTGCTGAGATGAATGGCTTTTTTATGGGCAATACGACCATGCAGATTAAATTTTCGGAGAATACGGCGAACAGTTTCAGTTGAAACAGGTCGGTTAATGTCTTGAGACACTGCCTCCGACAATTTCGGTACACTTATTCTCGGGCTATTTCGTACTTTGCGAACCCTGTTCGGTAATCGTGAACCCTAGAACTCAGTAATAGAATACTTTTAGTAGCCCATGGTTAAAAAGCGTCGATAAACATAGAAAAGTGTCGCAAAAATACCATGGTTACGCTACAAAACCAAAAGAAAATAAACAAAAGTTTGCAAGTTTTGCGTAAAAATTTTTGGGATCTGATTGCTACAGAAGCAGATTAAACCGTCTTAAACGCATTAAATATTAGGCTAGTTAAATATATTAAATTACTTCTACATTCAAATACAAAGAACCGCAGAAAGTGTTGTGAGATTGTTCGATACTATGCATATTTTTTGTTTGTTACTAATATGAAAACAAACATCATCATAAAGGGTGATTTTTTAAGAGCTTGAGAACTTTTTTAAACAATAAAACGCATAAAATTTGCAAAATCTCATCGGTTCTTTATTTTAAACGTTAGATTGGTACATGACATTTACTTTTTGAAGATAATTTCATTTAAATGTTGACCGCGGCTGCGTCTTAGGTGGTCCATTCGGAAAGTCCAATTTTGGGCAACTTTTTCGAGCATTTCGGCCGGAATAGCCCGAATTTCTTCGGAAATGTTGTCTTCCAAAGCTGGAATAGTTACTGGCTTATTTCTGTAGACTTTAGACTTGACGTAGCCCCACAAAAAATAGTCTAAAGGCGTCAAATCGCATGATCTTGGTGGCCAACTTACCGGTCCATTTCTTGAGATGAATTGTTCTCCGAAGTTTTCCCTCAAAATGGCCATAGAATCGCGAGCTGTGTGGCATGTAGCGCCATCTTGTTGAAACCACATGTCAACCAAGTTCAGTTCTTCCATTTTTGGCAACAAAAAGTTTGTTAGCATCGAACGATAGCGATCGCCATTCACTGTAACGTTGCGTCCAACAGCATCTTTGAAAAAATACGGTCCAATGATTCCACCAGCGTACAAACCACACCAAACAGTGCATTTTTCGGGATGCATGGGCAGTTCTTGAACGGCTTCTGGTTGCTCTTCACTCCAAATGCGGCAATTTTGCTTATTTACGTAGCCATTCAACCAGAAATGAGCCTCATCGCTGAACAAAATTTGTCGATAAAAAAGCGGATTTTCCGAATGGACCACCTAAGACGCAGCCGCGGTCAACATTTAAATGAAATTATCTTCAAAAAGTAAATGTCATGTACCAATCTAACGTTTAAAATAAAGAACCGATGAGATTTTGCAAATTTTATGCGTTTTATTGTTTAAAAAAGTTCTCAAGCTCTTAAAAAATCACCCTTTAGTTACGACGCATAGAGCGACTGGGCCTTTTATTGCTTCGGTTCATCTAATCATTGAACTGCGGCTGACGGTGAACCGATTTCATCGGGGGGTCATATTTAAATGGTTCATTAAAAATCATAGACTATTCCATCTTGAGTTTATCTTTGGTTATAGTAAATGTTTTTCTGTATTCCAACGTTTTGGTTTCAATAATTTTCAATTTTTTGAATTTTTGGTGGTTGTTACAAGTCGAAACAACCACCAAAAATTCAAAAATTTTCCCTTCCCCCTTCCCCTAAGTAACAAAAAACGAAAAGGAAAACGTTGGAGTCTGGTATTTTACATGTAGAAAGTGTGTGCAAAATTTGAAAAAAATGCTGAAGTAGTTTTCGAATGACGATAGACAAGGACTTTTGAAGCAGAACTCTTGACCCTGTGCGCCGAGCTCTTGCTTCTTCGCAGTATGAGATAAGCAAGGGCAAAAGCCCATAACTTTCAGCGTTTTGTCCCATTAATGTTAGACACCTCTTAAAAACATTATTGTCAGTTGAATTCATTCAAAATTCTAGTTTTGTGTGTGTGTTCGATGTTTCTAAAGCACATTTGCGACAACAGTTGTTGTGGGCTATTTGATGTGTTAATTCATAGGTTAAGTGTAATTTGTATTAAGGAACATTTCATGGCCGCCATTTTGATGATCTATACCGTAGAATTTATTGACAATAAATAAACTTCGAAATACAAAAAGCGGGTGGGTAATGTCAGAGATATAACTGACGAGAATACGAATAAAACTAACACGTTTCTTCACACTTCTGAAAATCTAAAATCGTTCTCATATGTTGTATAAATTGTTCAAAGTTTAATTTCTTTGCTTCCAGAATTGTAACGGTGCACCTGTACTAAAGTAGGACGAATTCGCGACCAACTTATTTTAACACACAAAGTGATAAGACAGGGCAACAGAAAGTACAAAATTTTTCAATTGCAGGAGTTGTACGAATTTCAATAATTTCAGTGGAAACAAATATCAAAAAGTTCTTAATTAATCAATTTACTGATATTAAAAGTCATCTGTGCAGGTTTGAATAAACCTACCCACTTGGTAACGCGAGAACGCAACTAAACGTTTTAGAAAACTATAATTATGAATTATGTGTGGTTGTTTCTTACTACTGAAAATTTTATCATAAATTGCTGATCATATTTTCGATTTCATAGAGAAAAGATTATGTTGTTGGGTTAAGTATATATTCACGATTAAGTTCTGCCCATTCTTGTACATGGTAAATTTTGAAACGCATCAAAACAAGTCGCATTCACTACAAAACAAGAAAATATGATGGATTTTTATGATTCTTTTTCAGAACGTATGCTCAAGTTTAGATCCAAAAACGAAGATGAATCACAAAAGGAATTTTTATAAATCGTGAAGGCTTTCGCGAAAACCGCATTTTTTCAAGACGATTAGTTGTAATTCTTGTTTTCATCTATACATTCACGATAAAAATAAAAGCGCATAAAGTTTTTACATTCAGAAAAAGCCTCAAATTCGTAATTCTTACTGATTGTATTCAAAACCGACTCTTTTATGTTTCGATTATAGAGGTTTTAACCTTCGCCTCTTCGGACCAGAAAAACTTTTTGACCCTATGTGCGGGGTTGGGAATCGAACCCAGGCGGGCTGCGTGAAAGGTATCGACTTACCCATCATGCTATACCTGTCCCCAAAACCGACTTGACACACCAAATATTCAAAAAAAAATATAATCAAAATGACAGCTTTCATTCCATCTGAATAGATTTAATGTTGATCGTAAAACTGTTTTCAAAATTTTCTGGAATTTTGAATCATTTCGAATCAAGTATTCATCAAGTCATTTGAATGCAATTAATCGATCAAATTATTCTAAGCAGAATCAGAGCTGACAAATGAAAATCTATGTTGAATAAAAAATCTTTACCATTAGTGTATCATGAAGCAAGTAAAAATATGAAAAAAATGTGATTAAAATATCTTAAAAATTGTCAGTTTCTCAGAATATTCAATAAAATCTGTGATCTGTGACATAAAATCTGTGCAATCAAAGGAATGGAAAAATCTATGAACATTGTAACCGTGGGCAGAATGGGCCATAAGTTATTATTCAAATTGAAATGTGCATTTCTTTGAATTATGACAGATGAAACTGCAACAATCATCATATCACACGAGCGCCTCCACTACGTTATATTGCTCATAGCAAAACCTACATGGAGAGGGAATAACACGCTACGGTTGTGATTTTTTAATTGTCTCCTTTCATTCGTGCTTCAGATTCTTGTCAGGAAATAAAGAGCGAAACCACCCAACAGCGCCATTGGACGGCATCACATTGAATATATCATGTCAATTGTATGGGTGCACTGCCTATTTTGACGTGCACGAATTTGACATTTCTCTCAAATACTTGTACGCACAAGATTCGATGCGGACTCGTCTGAGGGCGCCATGCTCACACAAAATGATATCGCAATGATTTGGTTGTGAAATGTGAGAGCTGGATATCTTGTTAATATGATGTCTTTGCTCCCTCGTATTCGCGATGATGGTTTAGAGGTAATCAGGCACATATCAGTCCACAAAAAATCACAGGCACAAAAAACATGGTCGAAAAACGATCAACTCTTCTTGTGCTTTACACGGAACTGGATGTCGTCAAAGACATCATATTAACAAGATATCCAGCTCTTACATTTCCCGAACAAATCATTGGCAACATCCTATTTTGCGAGCATGCCGCCCTCAGGCGAGTCCGCATCGAATCTCGTACATAGAAGTAGGGGAGAGAAATGTCAAATTCATGCGCGATCCAATAGCAGAACTGCGCACCCATACAATTGACATGATATGTTGAATGTGATTCCGTGCGATGGCGTTGTTGAACTGAAGATTGATTTCGCTCTAAGCTGACAGGGTCTGATGACGTGGTGTGAACCTTCTACCACTAGCAGTAGAACTTTGTTTGTCGGACTTTGTGTGTGGTGTGAAGTGTCAAACTTTCAGCAGACCCTGTCAGCTTTGAGCGAAATCAATCTTCAGTTCAACAACGCCATCGCACGGCATCACATTCAACATATCATGTCAATTGTATGGGTGCGCAACCCTGTTATTTTGGCGCGCACGAATTTGACATTTCTCTCTCCTACTTCTATGTATGAGATTCGATGCGAACTCACCTGAGGGTGACATGCTCGCAAAAAAGGATGTTGCCAATGATTTGTTCGGGAAATGTGAGAGCTGGATATCTTGTTAATATGATGTCTTTGCTTTCAGGTAGGACTCTTATTCGCTTATCGGATGTCGTGTCGAGCAGTTATATTCTCAACCAGCAGCAATGAATGATCAGTAATCGCATTCAGTTTCTGAATACTGAATCTGGATTCGGGAAACGATTTTGGATTCTGGAACAAAATTCAAAAACTGAATTTCGGAACTGAAATCAGAACCCGCATTCTAGTTCGCCTGAACTCTGAGCTTAATTTTAGATCTAGAGTTTTGTTTCAAAATTCAATTTCAGAATTTAGATCCAAATTACAGGTTCAGAAAATTTTAACTATGACTCTGGTACTGAATGCTAATTACGGATTCTGGAACTGATTTCTTAACTAGATTTTGAAGTTTCCTTAATTTATGTTCGGAATTTGAGTCCAGAATTCTAATTTAGGATTTCACCTTCATAATTCTGGTACATCCATTTTCAGAATTTAAAACATGCGTGCTAGAACTAAATTCAGAATTTGGATCCGGGAATTACATTTTGGAACTGAGTTCAGTTCCTTCATTCAGGTTCGGAATTCAAGTTCAGAATTCAATTCTAGAACTTCTGGATTCTTAAAATGAGTTCAGTTTCATAGCTCTAGAACTAAATTCACTGAATTCTTGATCTGGATTCCGAACCAGATTTCGAGTCTAGTTCTGGAGTCCAGTTCCAGAATTATCGTTTGATTATTGATATTCGGAAGTTTAAAGACGGTATGTCAGTTTTTTTCATATTCATCTACACCCGCCTTTTCCAAGATGAAATACATCTGCTTATTTTTATGAATCCTTCAATGTGAATTTCAAAAATCTCTCGGGTAATGATACAAAAACAGTAGAAAAGTAGATATATATTCAATCTAATTTCAATTACAATCTATATGAAAGTTATAATTGTAACTTGGGTTGTGGATTTTTCGAACTACTTCGCTTTGCCCTTTATATTTACTTCATTTACAGATCATAGCAAGCAGTGATCAACTAAAAAAATCATCTTCTCATACATTAAGAACATAACAAAGCGAAACATAGTTGTCTGGTCTTGTTCCTCAGCTCAACCTTAGGCTGCAGATAGAGTGAGCGCGAGAAGCTGAGTCGAACTGATCAAAGCGGATATATTTACAGCAAATCCAAACATGTCTCCCGATTTTGGTCAATCACCTGCTCGGCTCAACTTCTCGCGCTCACTCTATCTGCAGCCTAAGGCTAAAAGTTATCTGCAAACTGATATAGATCTCGATTAATTTATTGCTATTAATCGATCAGTTTGGTTAGTAGCACTGCGGTTAATCGATTACAAACACTCGATTACTTTAGCCTTTTAATTGATTATTTTGTTTAATCGAGTAAAAAAAATGCATCACTAGATGAACTGCTGTGTGGAAAACTAACATGCGTAATTATTATGGATGATGAGTCCTACGAAAAATTTTGTTATTGGACGCTTCCGTGTATCAGTGCTACATGGTTCGTTCTGGACAAAGTAGTGAAGAGGCCCTTAAGACGGTTCTCACAGAATTAGAATAACATAATTCAGTGAACACTTCCAGTAGCTTAACAATGTCGAATAATCAATTAACAAAAAGAAAGTTAGCAGTAAGATCTGTTGATTTCCACACCAACTGTCGGGTTACCGTGGATTTGACTAGCGGATACGTTAATCCATTGATACATCTTAAAATTGTACAAAATATGGAACATTTACGTTATGACGCATTGTGGCACGGTTTTCCACTAGCCTTGGCATGTACAAAATTGTCCTACCATCCGACCGGTCGGTATGTACAATCTTCTTTAACAAGCCGCTATGCCAATTACGCGAGATGTTTCCAAGAATTCATTAAAAGTAATATACACATCAACGAAACACTCCGGCTCGGGGGGTTTTTAGCTTGAAACCCCCTTTCATTCCGGCCCACTTCCAAGATGGCGGAACAAAACCAATAGAGTCTCATTCCGCTGCGCCGTGTGTCGTGGATTCGTGTAGCAACGAAGCTCGATAAATTTAATAAATCTTCACTTTGAAACAGCGCCGCAAGTGGATTTTCAAAGACCTCGTGCACCCTGACAGTACGGTAGGCACTTTCCGGAACATAGTTTGACAGTAAACGAAAGAAATATGGCTTATGGGTGTGAGACGAAGTAGCGGCTTATAGGATTGCCGCCTTTTCACAAACAAGCGTTCATGCTTTCATTTAGTATGCGGCTGAGGCCGTAGTTCTCTTGTCACTGTGTGGAAGCGAAAGTTCATTTTCGTTCGCTTTCCAGCAGGAATAATATATTCAAATATAATTAGTTACTAACCCCTGGCTGGATGGGGGTGACTTCTCCCGCCTACAAAGTTTCGAAACTCGCTTTGGATCCAATAAATGTTATTCCCAACGTTAATCCCCATAGTCATTATTGCCAGCGAAGCGTGTTCCAAGGAGCGAAAGGATTCTTTTCACGTAGAGAGTCAACGTCTTCCGGTGCGGCGGCTGTTGTGATCGTTACAAAATCAGCACATTTGTGTAGTCGAACCAGGAGGGCTTCCCAACAACCAATGTTAATAAAGAGCTTCTCTGAGCGGTACTGACGGCGGTTAATACTTTGAAGAAGATGATGTTTTGCCAGCATCTGCCGCGCCCGCTTTCACAACTTCTCGATTGGATCTGCCAGAGTTTGAAGTGTTCTGCATACACCATTTTCCAGTGAATAGTCGGAGGTAAGTTTTCGACTGTTTTTACTGTACTCGAGAGATGACGATTTATTTTGCGCATAAATTTTCGTTACGTTGGAAAACTTCCACGTCAATATGGATGTGCGAAAACGAAAACCCCTATTTTCATTACTTGCATTTTTCGTATGCTAATGAAGTCGAAATAACAGTGCGAAATCAAACTCGCGAATTCTCGAATGCATTAATTTATTTAAAATTCCATTTTCCAGAAAGTATATGTTACGTTGTCATATCACATAAGTCTGAAAAATTGTGAGGAAATCTCACCAGAAAGGGTTGACAAAACATCATCAGCACGCGCGCAACCATCCGCCTCATCTCACCCCATTCTATTCTTCTGGTTGTAATATTGGAAGATCTATTGACTCGTTGCGGCACACTTCGGTTTGTTCTAAGCACTCAAACAAAAAATAAAGATCTCCTTCCCCATGCCACATCCCAAGCTGAAGGCATGATTTATCTTCCACCTCATTGCATCTTTCGCTCGAACAGTTTCTCTGTCACACAAGTTGCTTATTTCAGTGGAACGTGTCTCGTAATCTCGCAGAAAAGAAGGGGGAAGTTTTCCGTGGAAGAAATTTAATTTATTCACAACAGCATCTTTGTCGGCTTTTGGGTATCGTTTCTTGGAAATCTGATGTTGCGCGCATGGGCTGGGAATTTTCCTTCGTATATAAGACGCTGAAGTCGGTTTTTTTCTGGAGTGGGTTATAACGATAACTGATCTTTTGGATGATTTCATAGTACTACATACAAGCATGTTTGAGATAATATCGTTTCGTGATTATAAAAAAATTTTACTGTAAGAAATTTGTCTGCCTCTAAGTGAATTAAGTAAATTAAATTATTTTTGCAAGTCTGCCCCCATTCATCTCAGCTCCAGTAGTCATCTCATATACGAAAACCATTCGTTAGAGTAAGATCTGTTGTCTCTGTTCGATAGGAAATTAGGAGCATTCGATTCGATCGATATTGTATTGGATATTGTATTAGATTTTATCACAATTCGTTGATTGAAAGTCGAGTAAAATAACATGGTGAATCTACGAATGAGATGACTATTGGTACAATAGCTCTAAATCGAGCTCAAATTTATTACTCGTGTGTTTAAATAATTTACATCATAGTCACATTACAACAACATCTACTTCCCCCTGTCATAAATTGTCACGCTTTGTGAACCCTCCACCACCCCCTTGCAACGTGACGTCTTTTATGGACAGTCCCTAGCTACTGGAGCTACTCTACATCTAAAAGATGGGTTATCACGTGTGATGAATCGTCCGTCGTTATCGACAAATCATTGTGAATTAGAAGGTAGTGGCATTTATTTTTTTCTGATTCCTAGAGTTGACAAGCAAAGGAAGATTCCAGTCATTTTGAATTCAACGTCGAGCCAACTGTGCAGAGTCTGAACTCGTCTTTCAAATTGTGTTTCCAAAGCCCTCTTGAATGAGTGGAATTATGGACAGTTGATTAGAATGACTTTCTGAGGAATGGAATCTGTCGTATTATCCTGGTTCAACTGTGGGTTTCTTCAGCTAGTGGCAGTTAGCCAAATTAGACTAAAATAGCTGGATCCTCGTATGTCTTAATAAAAGCATAAACTACATATCAGACTGAAATAATTATGTTATATGTAAGGAAATGCTTTGGATTATGATGAAAGTATACTTTATCGTGGTTTTTTGTTGATAAAGCATCGATTCTACCAGAAGGATCGAATTCTATCCATAGCATAGATTTCACTATGAAAAAAAAAACGAATTGTCGATCATTTTCCAAAAGATTTCATTGTTTACTTATATTATTAAATGTCACTTCACGGAGAACCCGAAGATCACAAAGTTACAATATTGCAATTGTTGTTTCACGCCCTGGTTGTTCCAACTGGAATGTTGTTGATTTAACTAACATCTCTGTTGCTTTTGTCATAACTATTCAGATAAACGTAATTGATGTATGCCGTCACTTGGCGGAGAACGAAGACAGCAAAACGCAGAACAAAAATTCTCTGCATTTCACCAGAAACGTTTCATATTGAAAATTTTCAATTGTAAATAAACGTCGTTAATGTCAGTTACGTACAGAGATGCCAGGTTCACAGATTATGGAATGTATCGAAAATAAGCTATCCACAAATTTTTCTTTCAAATTATGACAAAAAACGATATTTTATTCAAACTAAAAATTGATCCTTTATTGTACGAGTTTAAACTTGAGTATAATGAAAACCGGATGAAATTTAAGTTAATCCTTCACGAATTTTCGAACTTTTGATCGAACGCTTTTCATCAAGTTCCGGACAAGTGCTGCATCGCATTGGCATAGTGAGTCAACGCTAAATCCGCTCAAAATAGTGGAAGTGTATTATGCTTCTTATATAAAGGCAGCAATCTTTTCTGGAGAGATCGATAGATTTCTGCCTTTATAGTTCCGGTAGTGTAAAAAATGGCTGACTTCAAACCATAGGAACATATAGCTTGCCATACCAGTTCCTTTCGACCGAATTTCTTCACTTGAATCGACCTGCCCACATAGCTCACGTCCTCCCCAACGACGACAGTAAAGCATGGTGGACCTGTAAGGGTTTTTGAGTCCTCCTTTACGTAAGTCTCATCGTCCATCAAATCGCACGCATCCAAACACTGCAAAAGACGCGAATACAATTTCCGGGCCCTTGTTGCTGCTCGCTTCTTCTGTTCGACACTTTATTTAGAGATTTTCTGCTTCTTGTAGGTCTTCAGGTGATTTCGCCTCTTGATACGCTGGATCATTCCGACACTCGTTCCTGCTTTTTTGGCCAAATCACGTATTAACATTGATTTGTTCTTCATGATTAGAGATACCACTTTCTGGTTCAGTTTTGGGCTGGAGGAACCGGGTTTTATGCCTCTTCCTGGTAGCTCATCCAAAGAATAGTGTTCCCCAAACCTTTTAATAATGGTTTTAACACTGGCACGAGGAATTCCAAACCGTTTCGCCAGGTTTCGCATAGTAATACCCTTCTCATTTAGCCATGTGTCCAGAACCTTAATATTCATTTTCTTTTCAATGCGCGACATTTTGAAAACGCAGAATTTCAACCGCACAAACAAGTAAACAAACGAAAGCTGACAGCCAAACGCACAGCATGCTGTGATCTGATCATAAAAAACCATCACAAATACATGCGTACAACACAAATGTATGTGGATAGCTTATTTTCGATACAATCCTTAATCTGTGTTCTACTGTGTTAGTTTTCTGCACAGATTTTTACAGACTTCTAAAATCGATCACAGATTGGCAAAATCAAAAATTCTTCAATTTGCTAAGGAAAACTGAGAGAAAGTAACATGCGACAGAGCGGTTGGTACAGTATAAATATTTTAATTTCATCTGCTTATAACGTATTTTCAGACTGCTTATATCAATGTAATTAAAAACGCAACGCTTAAAAATTGCTGTTAAAGTGATAATATTTGTGTTTTCCTGTAAGTGCATCTGTAGCATTAGGCTTATCGGCAAAACACTCTTGAAAACGGAATCAAAAAAGCTCTTCCAGCGAGCCATTCTGCAAGTGGAGGAAAAAATTCTTAATGCCCTGTGAAAAATTTGCTGGTGAATCTTTTCTTGCTGAATATTACTGCAATAGGCGTCTGAAGTTCAAATAACTGAATAATTGGCCAAAACAACTGATATATTTTTTTGCTAGTAATACATACAGGTAACTTTGCTTGGATTGTGTCATTGCTCAGTTGCACGAGTGACACCTCATTAAAACGTTTCATTTTCCGTTTAGGGTGTATGTCATTGCTCAACTGTAACGTTTAAAAAGTAATCGTCTTCCTAATGTAGTTTTTGCCTAATGCCAATCCTAACAGAGTTTCCAACCTTACTGCTGTCAAACCGTTTGTTCGAAGCCAGTTTCGAACTCATCTTCATCGCTCTGGAAAAACTATCCGCAGAAAGTTTTTTGTCAAACATACGTACACAAGTCGAAATGTGTCAGTACCCAATTTTAGTAGTTCAAATTTCTATCTACAGAGTATGTTTAGATCTGTATTTGCATATGTTTAGATTCTTTACTGAATATGTAGCTTCGCCGTATGAAGTGATAATAAAAGGATAAAGTATAATTCTCTTCCATAGGTGTCGCGAAATTAAAGATTTGAGTAGGGATTCGCTCTAAGCTGGCGATACGACCATGGTATGAGCTGGAACCAAGGATGAAAAGTTGGTTTTAATCGTGCAAAAGTGCAAAAAAATTGATGAAAATTAGAACCACCGACTATCTTATTCCTGTCAAATCGAGATTCTATGATCACTAGTTCCATAAAATCATCAATTTAACACATTTCGGTAATGATGAAAGAATTTCATGAGCCAGTCTATACAGGTTTCGTGATTCGAATCACACGTCTCCACGTGAAAAATAAACTAAAATTCACTTCTACTTAGCATAAAATTACGACCACAAAGACTTCATTTGTTACATTTTCTAAAAAAATGAAAAAATGGTAATTTCCGAAAAAATTTGTTTACGTCCGGCATGTACGCCTGCTGCGATCGTTAAAAAAAGCTTGGTAAGCGGAATGCAGCAATAAATTGAGTCGGCCGTCTATCCCGACGCCATCTTGTTGAGATCTAAACCGGAATTTCAAAATCAGCTGATTGCAACGTCAATATGCAATTAGTAATGCAATTGTTTTACGGTTTATCTTGTTTATTGCACGAAAATTAGAGAATTTTGAGTCGATTCTCCCACCGGTTTACTTAAAATACAGCACATAGTATCTTGGGACATCAAGTGGAAGTAATTTTCACAATTTGAGAGTCGGGATAAGTATCAAAACATCGCAGTGCTTGGGGCTCAAAACGCGAGGGGCTCAACGTATTTGGTGTGCTTTCAAATAGCTGGTGCTAACATACCGGCGTCATATGGCTGAATTGAGTGAATAAAACACAATCATGTCTTATCCATACACCAAAAAGAAATTTGTTGTTATTCTATTCGAAGTATAAGTATTTTACTGATATGTAGTTTATATGTAGAAAAAACTAGAAAAAAAGTGATGAAAAACTTTTTACATTCTCCCATAAAATATCCAATGGCGGTCGATGTATCATATTTATTTGAGGGGTGGCTAGGGTTCGATCCAACCCTATGCGCACAGCCCTAAGAGTTTTTTTTTTATTTAAAAGATGTTTTTATTCAGGCCGCACAAGCTTTACGTGGCCGAATTAGCCGATTTTTTAAATAAACAATTTTTCGAAGTGGATCTCGTTGTCACTCTTTTTCTAGGAGGAGAAGAGCTTCCATTTCCCTCCTGCGAGGGTTGAGGGGCACTTTGTTCGTGGCTCGTCTCGTCCTCCATTACCGCATCGGTGGTTTTGTTGTTGATTTCCGTCTTCTTTTCGTTTTCCTTGTTGTTCGCAGTCTTGAGCTCGTTGCTAGTTGCAGTAGGAGCGCCTTGTTGTACATTGGTTGCAGTTGTTGGTTGGTTTGATGGTGAAACAGGAGTACTACGCTCACTAGTTTTCGTTGTTGAACGGTTGACCTTGTCTTTTGTTGAAGATGTTCTTTTCGCAGTTTCAGTGCAAGGTTTACCGTAGTGTGCAGGTTGTTCACAAAACTGACATGTAACCAGCTGATTTTCATAGGTAATCAGCGTTTTACACGGATGTGTCCCACTTTGACCACAAATGATGTATGATGGAATTGCCTTACGTAGTTGCATACGTACCACTCGCACGCCATTCCGGATGCCGGGGAAAAAATTCCGCCATACTTCTCTTTCGATGGAAAGAACTTCACCGTACTGCGACATGATCTCTCGAACGGACTGATCGGTGGCCTGCGGGGGAAGGTCAAGCACGCGTACTTCTATGGCATTGTCCACCATGTGCACAGGAATTTTGTATTTAATGTTGTCACACTCAACGCTGTGCACCTCGTAGTTAATAGAAGCGAATGCAATTGCATCACTTCCACGTTTAAACATAATGTACACACAGTTAGACGCCTTGTTGAATTGAACCTCAGTTACATTATTAGCGTCTAGATGCATTCGTTCTTTAAGTAATATTTCAATTTCATTTGCTGCTGGTCTAACTTTGCAACGCTTGAAATCTATACAAATTGAATTTGGCCTTGTTGGCCAAGTTTCAGGCTTTGTTAAATCGTATTTGACCATTCCGTACACTCTATTGTTCACTGTACTGTATTGTCTTTGTTTCTTTTGCTTCGACCGCAAACGATTTTCGACTGTGTTGTCTGAGATGCGAGCACGAACTGAAGCCCTAAGAGTTCTGTTTCGATTGACTAAGAAGAAAAAAATATGATTTTCGAAAGTGTTAGACTCTAGGCGCCCCATATAATTTTGTAGACAATAAACCAGAGGTGGAAATAGGCCCATTTTGCGCACAAAAAAATGAACCGTGGATTAAAATATTGGGTGACAAAACTAAAACTGCGATTATGTTTTAAATTGTGGAAAATGAAATTGAAGACCTTTCTAAATTCTATGTAAAACCACAATTTATCCTATCAAAAATTATTCGTTTCAAAATTTATTATAATATTTACAATAAAAATGTGATATGAAAAGGATACTGACTGTTTTTATTTACTTTTTTTGCCTATTTCCACCCCTGCAATTAACTTTAAACGCGTTTTTCTCGAAATCACGTTTTAAAAGTCCCTGTCCATTGTCATTTAAAAACTACTGCACCAATTATTTTCAAATTATGCACACACTTTTTACATATATAATACCTAGCCCCGTCGTTTTCCTTTTCGTTTTTGCTACTTAGGGGAGATAACTATACAACTATAAAAAAAATAATTAAAAAAAATAAAACGATGGGTCTAGAAAAACTTCTACTACAACAATGCTACTTGGATTTTTTGACTTCTGATAATTTTTCGCTGAGATACAGTGGACTACGCAAATCATGATTTTAAAAACGCTTCCTGGAGAATGTTTTTTCACCGATTTATATCTCAATATTTTTTCAAGAAAAAATTGCAAAATATAGTTCGAATGGTGCTTTGAACAATAGCTCTTGAAAATTCGTTAAAATGGTGTCTTTTTTCGTCTGTTAGACTCTATCCCCCCTTGAAATGTCTGAACAATGAACTTCCGTCTGTTGAATTCGCTTGATGAAAATTTTTTAGAACGGACAACATCACAACATTCTTTCATGTTTCAGTTGTTCACTTGCTGAGCCTTAAATTTTGAGTCGTTCTCAATAAATTCAAATGATACAAATTCGATACTGGACTCATTTGTGAAAGTATTTGCAATCGCTGTGGAAACTGACTTTTCAACCGAGGTCAGGAGAGCCCAATGTCATATACCATTCGATTCAGCTCGACGAACTTAGAAAATGTCTGTATATATGTGTGTGTGATAAATATTTTCATTCAATTTTCTCGGAGTTGGTTGAGCCGATTTTCACAAACTTAGATTCAAATGAAAAGCCTTATGGTTCCACTTGAAAATCCGGATCCGATCCGACTTTCGGTTCCGAAATTACAGGTTTATATGCACCAAATAAAATGAAAATAATGTCAGAAGCTTTTTTCGAAAATGACTCAACCGATTTTTACCATCTTAGATTCAACTGTGAAGTCTCCCTATACCATAAGAGTATTCCAAGATCCTATTCCCGGTTCCGGAGATCGAGTGCTTAGAGTAAAAATGTCAATTTCAAGAGTATTTTTTTCGATAACCGATCATGTGATGGGTTATGAGTTCTTTAAATTGATCAATCAATCAATCAATCAAATCAAATTCAAATTATCAGGGCTGATACTCCCATAAACAATTGAAAATCGAGAAATATCTTCCAATTTGTGCTCGAAACTGTTCCAGTTAGTAGGTCTTGTTAGTTGTTGTTGGCCATACGAACTGTTTTTAGTTGTACTGGACCCGTCATTTATTTCAAACCGTCATTTAAATCTAAGGAGCAGAAAATTTTGGAAATTCTTTTAAATTGGATTAAAACTGTGTTAGTTCGTAGTACAAATTATCGGATGGTTTAATACTCCGAATATCACTATACGGTATCTAAAGCTTGCTTCATTTGGAATTGTAACAAACTTTTCCGTTTTTTTTTTAAGTTCTTGGCGCCAACGTGTCGGGAATTTTGTCAGCTTCACGAATGATTTTTGACATTCCGCAAATCGACTGTACTTTGTAAACAATCAACATGATAGCCGAAAGAAGGGAAATGGAATGGAAAATCCATTGTGGTCAGCATCTAGGCTAGCTAAACAGTTGAAATAGCCCAGAAATACCGTATGGCGCGTTATCGGTATAAGGAAACATTGACGACGATTTTGAAGCCTCGAGCCAATCGTCGGAGTGGAACTGTCGACCGGAAACTGCGTGGTAAGATTTTGAAGACGATTAAGAGGAATCCTAAACTGTCGGACCGTGATTTGGCCAGAAAATTCGGTGCTGTCCATAGTACCGTGAGGAGAACTCGACTCCGGGAAGGAATCAAGTCGTATCGAGCTAGCAAACAGCCAAATCGGACCATAAAACAGAATAGTGTGGACAAAATTCGTGCTCGGAAACTACATGACCAGGTGCTGATCAAGTTCGACGGGTGTCTTCTGATGGACGATGAAACCTATGTCAAGGCAGACTTCGGACAAATCCCAAGTCAAAAATTTTACTTGGCAACGGCTCGGGGGGATGTTCCAGCCAAATTTAAATTTGTTTTTGCAAGAAAATTTATGATTTGACAGGGCATTTGCAGCTGTGGCAAAAAAACGAAAGTTTTCGTTACAAATAAGACAATGAAATCGAAACTATACCAAAAAGAGTGTCTCCAAAAACGAATTTTGCCGTTCATTCGATCCCACGACCATCCCGTAATGTTTTGGCCAGATTTGGCAAGCTGTCATTACAGCAAAGTCGTTCATGAATGGTATGCAGAGAAAGGGGTCCAGTTTGCATCGAAAAACCTTAATCCACCCTACGGCCCCCAGTTCTACCCTATTGAGAAATACTGGGCAATCATGAAGAGGAGACTCAAGGCAAAGGTAAAGGTTGTCTAAGACATCAATCAGATGACGACCTGGTGGAATAAGATAGCTAAAACGATGGACGAAGAAGGTGTGCCCCGCCTAATGAGCCGTGTTACAGGAAAAATTCAAGAATTCTTTCGAAACCGTGACGAATAATTTTATCCGTATTTTTTCTTAAAAGTATGAAGAAAACGCTACATTTGTAAAAACGAAAGATCTTGAATTCAATAATAAATAACTGAAATACAGGCAATTGTCTTTATTCTAATTCTATCTGAAGCAAGCTTAAATTTTTGTTCCGAAAATAGTGCTCAAAGTCTTTAAATGGAGCTCATTTCATTTTTTCAAATATGATTGAATCGATTTTCACTAAGTTAGATTCAAATATAGTAGTATTATGCGAAAGAAGCTCTTAAAGCTGGGTTCTAAACTTTTCTATTTTTTTAGTATTTTAATGAATTTTGCTGTAATTTATAAGAGGTAATGAATAAAATGAAAAAAGCTTCATTGCATCCCTAGGTGGGTTAAATCAGGCTTTTTATGTTACATTTGATAACTCCAATAGTGTTTCCTATTCTTTCACAGTTTCTGTTTTTCCCGATATTTGTTGTTTTGAGTGGTTTGTACACCTAACAGAATTTTGATCATTTAGCCATTTTTTTTGGATAGTTGATTTGCTTTATTAAGTGGGAGTTGGGTCAAAATGATGAAAAACTAATAATTTTTGTGATTTTTTTTTAGAATTATCGTGCAACAAAATAAATTCAAATGTTTTTCGTGATGAAAAGCATTATTCGAACAACATTTTGTATTTTTTCGTGGAAAAATATTGCGAAATAAGTCGGTGAAGAGGTATTTTCGAGGACGCTTCTTAAAAATCATGATTTGCGGTGTCCACTGTATCTCAGCGCAGACTAATCAGAAGTGAACAAATGAACTCAGCATAGTTAAAGCAGAAGTTTTTTTAGACCCCAACGTTTCTGTTTGATTTTTTTAATTTTTTTAATTTTTGGTGGTTGTTCAAAGTGAAAACTACGATTTTTCACGAAAAAATCCGCCATTTTGTAGCTGTAAAACCTCCCCAAAGTAACAAACAATGAAAAGAAAAACGTTGGGGTTTGGTATTTTATATATTGAAAGTGTATGCAAAATTTGAAAAAGATTGGTGCAGTAGTTTCTGAATGACAATGGACACGGACTTTCAAAATTTGCTTTTAAGAGAAACGCGTTTAAAGTTTTTTGTCTATAGAAACGAAGGAAACAATTTATTACTCTGGGCTGCCCGTAACCCCCCCCCCCCAAACATTCTCAAACAATCATATGTTTTCTTTTGTATTTTGTTATAATGAAACATCTGAAAAGCATTTTGTCAAGTTTTTAAGTCAACCGCCTTGGGCCTGTGTGCAATGCTCTTACTTTTTCGCAGTATGAGATGAGCAAAGACAAGGCCCATCACTTGCTGAGTTTTGTTCCAAAAGCCATGAAAATTTCACAGAATATTCTTGAAATGTTTCACTATAAGAAAATACAAAGAAAAAAATAAATGATTTTTAAAATGTGCTAGACCCTACCCGCCCCTTAAACAGCATACTGATTTAAAAAAAATCGATTCCTCTAACTGTAGGATGTTATAATCTCACGTCGTCACCGTAAATCTCGAATGATCAATAATGTAATCCCTGATCTCTTTTAAAATAATAGAGTCATCGATTACTTTCCTTTCAACGTGATTTTTTTTATTTTTTTATGTCAGCTTTTCGAATAATCAATCTTTTAACTTGTCGTTTTTGACTATTTCCGGTGAAACGATAAAATTAATGGAAGCTATCAAAAGACAGTTGCGCTGGATAGTAAACAGAAATAGTGTCCAAGTATCTGTCCATCTAAAATTTCTAGTTTTGAGCGCAGTATAAATATAACATGTTTATATAAACTGTTGGCAAAAGTTGTACGCTAATAAAACATGATATGGTTCGCCTTTAACGACTGCGCTGTAATCGATGTCAAAATGTATTGATGTGAAAAATTCGAAATAATTATTTTTGTAACTTAATGAATTGACATCATGACCAGTTTGCCCTACTTACGTAATGAAATATGAAGATCGCTGAATTAAAGAGAAATACTGTCAAGACGGTCGAGTCTAAAAACATCTCTGCCCTAAGAAATCTGCATTTCGATTTGCAGGAAAAAAGTTAGATAAAATTGAAATTATATTTAAATGTAGATCTTTAAAAACGATTCACTTCGATATTATTTTTAATCCATAAGAAGTAAAATTTAACGGTCGGAGAAATGCAATATTGGTGTACAAGTTTTTTGAAAAAAAAATGTAGAAAATAGTCACGCGATCCTCTCGGAATCCCAATCTGTTTTCCACGTCGGAAAAATCTGTGGTACCCCCAGCATATTATTTACACACAAGACACACAAGTTAAACCACCCAGCTTTTCCCCTGCATCGTGTAGGTTCTTTCGGAAGCTAAATCCAATTTCACGCATCACTAAAATCACACCAATCAAACTGCTCCTGGTCTGTTCCCAGAGAGCCAGCTCATATCTACCACAGAACGATGATATGATGGCACTATTTAGTTTTCTGTACGATGGATAGATACTCGAAGTTTGCTTGCTGTTATCCGACCGTTCAGGGTCACACAACCCTATTATCATCACAAACCACACACACACACACCCACTGAGATATACAAGCTTTCGGATGCCACTATTTATGTGATCCTTTTATAATGGTTTCACGCTTTGGCACTCACCTGATTGGTTATCGATTCGTTGGAGTCCTCGTAGTTGGGAGCCACTGGCGGATAGGGAGTTTTGGGCAGATGGTAGGCTCCACTGGCATCCAAATTCGGAAAGATCGTTTGCGGTAAAGTTTCCGTCGGATGTTCCAAGGCCGCTGCATAGGCATGCGGTCCGTGGGGAAGTGGTGAATTGATTCTAAAAGTATATATGTTGTTTGTAATTATTTTTCGAAACCGTAACCTACTCCGGATACATTACCTTGGCAAGAGCTGAGTCGGATCCGGTGGTGGAAAATTCTGATGTAGTGATTTTTGCTGAGGAAACTGATTCGGTTCGACTTGTGGCTTGAACGGTTGAGCGGATTGAGCGGGCGGAATGGGACTCAGAGCTGGACTGAACGGTGATACACTGAGTCCATTCGGTTGGTGAGCGCTCTGGTGCAGGGCAATCTGATCGTCACGACGTATGGTCATTTTGATTTCCCCACCAGCGTTCCGGAAGAGGTTCTGGGCATCGCTGTGTGTCAGATCGCGGGCATCGTACTGGTCGATTTTGGTAATGATATCACCACGTAGCAGTTCCTTCTGTGCCGGACTGTTGACTTGAACCTGGCAGGACGAGAAAGAAAAATGCACTTGGGTGAAATACCAGTTTTAATTGTGTTCCACTAAGAAAAGGGTTCGGCGTGATTTGTCAGCGAAGAAATTTTTCTCACACAACCTGTTTTCTTAGGGTTCCCTTTATCAAACAGTCCCCTACATTCGATCTAATTGCGAAAAAGGACAGCGGAATGAAAGTTCGATAGTGACCAGTTTGAGGATAGAGGTTTTGGGAAGAAAAATAACCTTTTAGAACCAGTTCACCGTTTTCGGTGATGTTTTATAAGCATTTAGAAGTTGTCTTTCCCACGTACTGAGTTTTGTACATTCTTTGAGAAAGGAAATTGAAGGCAATTACGGTCGAGGTATGAAGGTTCTACTCGCAAAGTATGATATTCCGGTGTGAATTACTATGACGATGGTTGCTATGACGAAACATATTTTGAAACCAGTTCTCGTTCAAATTTCGCATTGGAATATCCGATAAAAATGCGAGCGACAGGACCTCCGATGCGAGGACTAAGGAAAATGTCGAAAACTACATGAAAAAGTGTTGACCGACTGGAAGCTGAATTTTATTTGAGAAGAAAAGATACTACATTTGAAGCGAGTTGCTTATTCAACTTTCATACATATCAACTCATGCAATAATTGTGATGAAATATCAGATTTAGTACTCAGCTATACCAAATGTATGTAACTTTTTATTAACACTTTGTTTGGAGTGTTTATAACTACTATGAAACTAATTACCAGAAATTGAACGATGCATGGGATATACGCATTGTTTTGCCAATGTGGGATGCAATGATTCAACGTTTTAGTCGATGAGTATTCTGCCGAACAGGGTGGGCAGAACATGCCTTGAAACAAAACGTAGAGCATTTCTCTCCGAAATATTAATTTGTTAATATTTCCTGTTATTTAGAAAATATAAGTCATGCAATATTGGAAAATATTCAAGAGAAACTCATCTCGAGAATTTTCATATTCAATAACACAGTATTTTGATAAGAATCGTCTGAAAGTTTTAAGAGTGTTCGAATACAAGTATTTTAAACATCGTTTCGATGATTCTCATGAAAATTAATAGACTGTTATTTTCACAGAAATTGGTGTACAATCATCAAACAACGTTTATTCGAAGGCGCTTGAAAATTTCGGGCGTACGAATACATGTTTCACCATAAAAATGCAGTTCGTTGTCGATTTTTCGTATTATCACTTTTCATGTGCAGATTATTTTAGAAGATCCATGTTTGTGTTAGGAGCAGTTGTATTGAAAATCGAACGTGAAACTTATTCATTAGATATTAAGTTTGCATATTTTTGTGAACGTTATTCCCTTTCTTGTTTACAATATGTAGTAGTTTTCATAAGTTTCACAATTGTTTTTTCGCTGATTTTATCACCGCCTTTGTGATGGAATCAACGCATGAGTCTTTGTATCAGTTGCACGATTACAGTTGTGAATAGATACTCGTAATAACGGAAAAACTGAAAGATATGTTGAACAACACAGAAAAAATGCGCTTTTTCCATAATACAGCAGTTATTAGAATAGTACTATAAACTAATTTGTCAAATTGCCTAATCAGTAGAAAAATACAGGACAGCAACTTAACATGGTACTTGGGAGTGCACATTACTAATTTGAATTAATTACGTACCCCGGTAACAACCCCCCAAAGAACTACTAACTGTTGGCGACCAGCATTACTGTCAAGTGGTTTCGTTACCTTCGGCACTTCAGAATAGATATTGCACTTTCAGGGTTAGACCGTCAACAAACAATATTACCTCTGCGTAATTCGGCGTTGGCGTGAGTCCAGATTTGTGGGGAACCAGCAAGGGCGAGATCTTGAGAGTACGATGGGTGCGATAATGTGTTTACGGTTCGGCTTCGGCTAATGCACATATGAGTCGAACACGAGACGTAAAAATGTGAAGTTAGTCATGTGCACTTGACACAAACTGGTCATCCATGAGGTACCTGCAATGACTACTATCGGAAGACATGTCGCCATGTGTTAACTTTTCGTTTGGCTCGTCAAGAAAAAACCTGTTTTAATCCACCTAGTGGTGCAATGCTGCCTTTCTCATATAATTCATTTTCTTCGATATATTATAGCCGAAATTCCCTGAAATACTTCAACTACATTTGAATTTAAGTTAGTGAAAAGCTATTCAATCATATGTGAGAAAGTGAAATGAACTCCATTTTATCACAATTGATTACTATTGTCGGTACTTCCGGAACCGAAAGCTGGATATCGGCGTAGTGACATTCGGTTCAGTCAACAATAGATATCATGGTTCGCAAACTAGAGAAAATCACATTTTTACACTAAGCTCTCTACCTCCGGAACCAGGATTTTGATCCGAATGAAAATTGGAATATTCTTATGGCATCTTAAGATCTTTCAGTAGAATCTTAGATGGTGAAAACCGGTTCAGCCATCACCGAGAAAAGTGAGTGACATTATTTTCACATTGTTTGTAATTCCGGAACTGGCAGTCGGATCCAAATAAAATTCAGGAATTTTGTTTAGGACATTAAGACCTTTTTTTTCATTTAAATCTAAATTTGAGAAAATCGGATCAGCCAACTTCGAGAAAAGTGTGCTTCCTACTAAAATACGAAGTTTCTTCCAAGACTCGTAAAACTCCGGACAGCCGACTGTCGGGAGGTTCGACATCAATTTGTACTTTTAATTCATTGAGTTCTGCTTTTTTTCTCAAGACAGCCGTAATACTGGTAAGATATCACTTGATCATCATCAATCGAACTACAACGCCTTACGCGATATGAAGTAATGTCATCAGCATCGAAACTCTAACATCTAAACTTCACGCGAGAGTGTTAAACTTAGCGTTTAGCCCGAAAAAAATAGATCCATTGATCAAACGTTCCCCGGATAATTGACGGAGTTTATTCTAGTCCGATTTATAGAAATATAATAAGACATTGTAACTATGTGAACGATGTCACGAGTTTCCTGCTTCTCCTATTCGCATTGCTATAAACAACGCGAGATGACACAGTACTACTGAAAAAATAAAATAAGCTAATCAATCGCGAATGGGATTGCTGTTTACCAATTTTAGATTTTCATCTTGAATGACACGATTGACTTGTAATTTTTTACACATTTCATATAAATCTACTTTCACACGTTCCATCTGAATCTGATAACACCGACAATAATATGCAGATGGCGCTTCGATCGGTTGCCATCGTTTAATTTTGGGCGGTAAATTCGCAGTATCCATCGCTTGAACATTTTTTCGTTTCGCGAATCAGTATTAGTATAACACATTGAAATGAGTCTTATTTGAGAGGTGCCGCATCGTACTCCCAGTGATGTAAACTCTACTCCATTACGTTTGCTTAGCAATTTATGCATAAACTGCTAATGCACTAACAAGTCGAAGACGAAAATTAAAAGTATTGGTTTCAACAGATTTTAATAATTCGAAATACACCGTGGGCTCCGCAAATATGTTTTGCTTGGAACAAAGTTCGACTTATTTGTCGAGGTAAACAAATATAACGCTTAATATGATCAGTATCTAACGGGGAAACAGTTTGGAAAACCGACATGTGGACACATTAAGGAATGAAAACCGAGAAAATGTTACCGCAGAGACGGGACTCGAACCCGTAGCTAACTCCAAACCGGGGAAATTGTATTACCAATTAAACTACCCTGCATATGAAAACACATGAAGAGAAAGTCCAATTGATTGGACGAAACTAAGCATGCTTCGCTCTACTTAGCCACCACGGTATTCACTTACGGCTCTACGTCTTAACAAAGACTAAAACAAATCGTTGAAGGTCAATAAAAGGTTTGTCTACCTTTACCATTGTGTTTTAAATCACACAATCGTCACTGCTGCTACCACACTCTAGTGGAGATCCATTAAATCGATGGATGAAACTATCGTGTGTTACCTCGTAGATAGCGAAATAGACAAAAACAAAAGTCTCGAATCAGTATCGTGCGGCAAGAACAGATGGGTAGAAATAGACTCGTGATCATTGTATGTGTTTCTGTTGAATTTGTTTCCGTCGATACGGAACTGTAAGTGAATACCGTGGTGGCTAAGTACAGCGAAGCATGCTTAGTTTTCGTCCAATCAATTGGACTTTCTCTTCATATGCAGGGTAGTTTCATTGGTAAAACAATTTCCCCGGTTAGGAGTTAGCTACGGGTTCGAGTCCCGTCTCTGTGGTAACATTTTCGTGGTTTTCATTACATCATTGTGTTCACATGTCAGTTTTCCAAACTGTTTCCCTGTTAGATACTGATCATATTAAAACTAGCTCAAAACGGCTCTACGTCTTAACAAAGACTAAAACAAATCGTTGAAATATAACGCTATTTTTCATGGAATGTGACTTGTTTATTCTTGAAGATTAATGTAATGACAGAACATAAAAACCTGGTTCCACCTGGTGATGTAATGATGCTTTTCTAATAAAGACTGTCCCAGAAAGTATGGACGCAACCAAAAACCGCTGTCATTTCGCAATGGTTCAGAATCTTTCAATTTTTATGCTTGCGTCCTGATGTTTACACTCTTCTCTAACCACTTGTGCAGTTGTTTATTCGTTTTCATTAGTTTGTTTCGAAATGCGTGAACTTTCAGCAGAACAACGTCGAAAAATTGTGTACAAATGGTGCACAGAACGCGAACTGTCACTGAGAAAGATAGCAAAAATGGAAGGAGTAAGTGAAAAAGCCGTGCGAAATGCAATCAGGAAGTTCGGTGAGGATAAACCGAAAACGGGTCGAATGAAAGGTCCTGCTAACCCTCAGTTGGATAAACGTATACTGAAGGCGTTCGAGCAAAAGAAGGAGGTTTCAGTTCGGGATGTGGCCGAAAAAGTCAAATGGCACTTCGAAGTCAAATGTTTTTCGTGCTAAAGAACGTTTGAATCTTCGAACCTATAAGAAGCAGAAACAACCAAAACGTAGTCCGAAACAAATTGAAGTCGAAAAATTTGGTAAGAAAGCTATGGTCTGGCAAGCAATTTGTAGCTGCGATAAGATTTCGAAACCCTTCACCACCACTGCTTCAATGAACAGCGAAATATACACCAAAGAATGTTTACAAAAACGACTTCTACCCATGATTCGAAGCCACAAGGATTCTGTTGTCTTCTGGCTAGATCTTGCTTCTTGCCACTACTGAAAATCAACGGTAGAATGGTATACTACCAAAAATGTCACTTTCGTCCCAAACGACATTAATCCACCAAATTGCCCACAACTTCGACCAATTGCGGAATTTTGCGCATTAACGAAGGCACATCTTAGGAAACATGTCTCGGCAGCCGAAACCATTCAACAGTTCGAACAAGATTGAAAAAAAGTACCAAAACTTGTCGCTAAGAAGTCTGTACGGAATTTAATGAGGAACGTTCGCAAGCAGGTGCGCCTGCTAGTCTATAATGGCTAAGTAGCAAATGTTGAGAATAATATTCTGTTGTTGTAGTCTAATATTATAAGTGTATCAAATAAAATTTGAATATCTAACATTTGTGAATTATTTACAGTGAAATCAAAGTGCGTCCATACTCTCTGGGACAGTCTTTATTACTCATAACATCATAAATATTACTGAGGAATTCGCAAAAGCAACTGTTCATTGAAGTTCGGACTTAATCTAACAAACTCTACAAATCCTATTTACCCTGTAGTTCTGGAACCGGAAGTAGTATCCACAACAAATTTAGGAATTCCGTATGAAACTGTAAGACTGTAAGTTTGTGAAAATCGATTTGGCCATCTTAAAGAAAAGTGAGTGAGATCCTTTTTGCAGTTTTTAATCACCATTTCCAACTATTCCGAAACCGGATTCCGATGACCGGAATAGCCGAAGTTGGTTCGTGTGCCAGCAACAAATATGACCTCCAAGTGGGAACAGTTTTGAACCTAGTTAAACCTATACTTACTATCCCATGCTCGATTTCGATTAAACCAATTAAACGATCTCTAACAAACGAAGCCAGCCTGCGTTTATGTTACTTTTGCATATGTAAGTCATGCTAAACAGCATAAATCAGCAGCATAAAACATGTAGTAGAACCGGCTACCGGCTGTGAAAATTGCATACTTTTTCATATACTTCAATTCATTAACATTCTTTTACCTTACTTTCCATGTCGTTTATTTTACCTCGACTTTACATTTTATTCTTTCGGTCGCACTTATCATAAAATAGCTAAAGTTTATAATCAACCGCTGTACCGTCTTTTACCAATATCACACACTAGTAGCAGACACCCGTAATCGTTTCTTCATAGCGTGTACAAAATAGAACAAAATACGGATCGTTCGTTTTGTGTCTTTTTCTTCCACCATAGGGGGTACTACGTGGGGGACGTACCAATGTTGTACATATTGTCATGCTATATGGCGATTTGAAAACTTTGACACTCACCGCCCTGTAACTGCGGAACTGGAGGCCGGATCCGGATGGAATTTCACAGTAGCTTTAAAGATAATATGAGCTTTAATTGAAATCAAAATATGTAAAAATCGGTTCTAGCATCGCAGAGAAATCGAAGAAAAATTCTATTTTTGGAGTTTTCCTTCACTACTTTCCGTGCTTTCCGAACAGGAAAAGGGGGTAACGAAGAATTAAATTTTTATGCCCACAAATCAACAAGTTCTGCAAACTAGAAGAATTTATCAGATAGTTTTATGGAATTTGTACCTGTTTTTGACTATCGTTCGTGAAAAAATACTAATGAAATTTCTAATTTTCCAGTTATCTCGTTTTAGTTCCGGAAACGGAAGTCAAACTCGGTTAAAATGTTCCTGTAATTTGTAGTAAACTACAAGACCATCATTTGAATCTTAGTTTGTGAAAATCGGTTGAGCCGTTGCAAAGAAAATCGAGTGCACACCCTATCTCAAATTTTCACATATTACCCCATGTAACTCCGGAACCGGAAGTCGGTTTCAAATAAAATTCAAAGATCTTAGTTTTAGTTTGAAAAAATCGGTTGAGCCATCTCTGAAAAAAGTAAGTGCATATTTTTTTCATTTTTTTGGCGCATATCATCCTATATCTCCGGATCGGGATGAAATTCAATAGCAGGCTATGGAACTATGAGACCTTTCATTTGAATGTTTGTTTGTGAAAATCGGTTCAGACATCTTTGAGAAAAGTGTGTGCATACTTTTATTACATACATACACACATACACACACACGGATATTTGCTCAATTCGTCGAGCTAAGTCGAATGGTATACGACATACGGCCTTCCGGGCCTCGGTTTTCACAGTGATTGCATAGCCTTTCTATGTGAGAATGGCAAAAATCTCAGTCAAACTGGCAAACTTCTAGTTACATCCGTGGATTGCAATACTTTCGTTCAGTCGAAATCCAAAACCCGAAAAAGAATCTGCTCAGAGTATCATCATGAAAATGTAACATCTTTGCCAGGGTAGAATACTTTTTATGTCGTATGGTATGAAATAAAAACATAAAACTTTGCAAGGGAACCGTAATTCCCTTATCTAATTTTCGTACAGCGCTAATTTAAATACATGCATCAAAGTTTGTCTGCTAAAATAAAGAACTCGTACGGATTCGGTTCCCCTTGCCCGTTTACTCTAAGTAAAAATAAACAAATTTGAAAGTCAGACCCAGATAAGAAGAAAATTTTCTTCATCCTACAGTTTCCTCGGTCGTGGTGTACGGATTACTTTGCATGTCGGCCAAAATTGGTACCGGCATTCATTTCATTCAATTTTATTATTTATTTTATGCAAACGAACCTACACAGGACCTTTTAGTATACAAACTAAAAGATAAAAGAAATTTACACGACAAAGAACTAAACACCAGCAGCGTTGTGGGGGTGCTGTGCAATCTTTCGTAAGTATTTTCGTCCGGTAAGGAAAAGTTTTCTCCTGTGCCGTGTATTGCCGAAAAAGATATCGTCATCCTGGCAGGATGTGGGACGAAAGGACCCCTTTCAGAAAACATTTTTAATTAATGCGACAACCTTAATTAGATTTTCATTTATATTAAATTTGAGAGATAATTTATAATTCCAGACGACAGTGTAACTCGAGCGTGTTATATTCAGACAAGAGAAGGGTGGGTTCCAACTTTACCTTTTTGTGTGCCACCGAAGTTTTTGCGAAGAAGCTTATCGAAGACACCGGATGGGTGAAATAGCAGCGAAGAACAGCCCCTCATCACCACACCCGGCACTGCCACCATCATGATTCTAATTTTCTTTCCTTAGCGCAAGAAAACATAGCTTCTTATCGTGAGGTGGCGCTGTACGAGTTCGTTCGAAATATGCAAAGTATATGTAAAATAGAGAAAATTTTGATAATACTTACTTTCCCCCCAAGAAGACACCTTACCCACACCCACAACGAAGTCTGTTCGTTCGCCGAGGAAACATTATTTAAATATTTGTAAATCGCTTTCCCGAGCATCCTTGAGTAAGCATTTCTCGTTCGAGTAATAAAAAGCTCTTCTTTGCCAGCCTTTCGCAACCGTCCCGGCGGAAACCACATAATTATCAGTAACGGCATATCTTGGCAAGTTGGCCCAGGCAGCGTACGGTGGCTCACGGAGACACGGAGGGTGGGGTTTGTAGTGAAAAATTTCCAAGATGCCGAGATTTCAACTTCATCCTCTTCGGAAAATTCTCGCTTTTGATTCAAGCAACACACAAGAAGAGCAACTTTCACGAAACGTCGTTCGTTTCCTTCCAGAATTGTGTGTTTGCCGTTATGTGCTTTCAATTTTTACCCTCGAACGCGACGAAACGAAGCCATGGCGTAAAACCACTCCCAATTTTTTCGTCCCGTCCCTTCCCGGGTTGGGTATGGAACGGCATCCTTTTGGCTTGACAGCAAAATGTTTGATGACGCATACCCGGATACTGCACGGGGTGGGGGTTCCCGGGTAAAGTTTTCTGTGCCTCCGTACGACGACCGACCGTAGTTTTTTAAGCGTGTCGTTGTGTGGTTGTATATCACAGAAATGTCCCGTTCAGGAATAGGAGTTTTCAAACCGGAATGGAAGGGTGAGTTAGTTCGGAAAAGCATACAACTGGGAAAGGGATTTACTTACGATAACAGTTTTGATCAACAGACTAGCATTTCGAAATTGTGTCTTGTCGTTTGTTTTAATTAAGTCAGATTTTCTTAGAGATTCAAAAGTTGTAAAGATAAATGGATTCGAGTGAAAGCGTATACTTGTAGTGAGTGTACGGAGTAGTAACACAACTACCGTTGGTACAGCCTTGCGATTAAATTCGTTCTTAGAGACAATAGCTGCAACATCACAAACATTAACATACAAAGTTTAAATTTTGTATAATAATCTATTTATTATTCTATTAATGGTTTTTTTTCTACGACAACATTAAAACATATTCAATTACTTTGAAGGTTACATGCTTGGAGTCGTCAAGCTTTAAAATGGAAATATTTCTATATAAATCCAATCAAACGCCGCAAACGAGTGTCAAATAAGAGTTGAGTATAATTTCCTATTGGTACAACACGAACCACTAATGCGATAAATATATTAAATATTGGTGAAGTGTAGCCCCATTTTTATGAACCTATATTTTTGGATAAATTTGTTTGCTTTGTTAAATAATTTGTTTGCTGGCTGAACCTCTGTTTATAAATTGTTTTACAAAAATAATGAAATAAATATTTTAAAAATTAGTTTTTGGTTACCGTACCATGAGCGTGGGAGCAGTGCTGGCATTATTATTCTCCAAAATTAAAAAATCAGCTACCAACACCGATACTAATAGTCCATGATTATCGTTTACAGAATCATCATCGATCGTTTGATTTTCTGATATTGATATTGGAGCAGCATTATCACTTCTAATCCGTGTTGCACAATTATCACCTAGTTAAAAATCACTGCTGAGTATAATCTCATTCCTATCAATATCACGAATGATATTTGTCGCGATTATCAGCTATGCAGCGATTTTCACATACAGATGACAGAACTCCTATACGCAATAGCAATATGTAATGCAAATGCTGCGAAAAAATACATTCAGAATATTGATTATAGAGACAAAAGATTTTGTTTTAACTCTAGAATTGATTTACTCTCATGTTGTAATTAGATATTTATCACGAATTAGATTATTCGGAGTAACATGAGTGCAGGGATTTGGGCAGCGTTTGAACCAGTCCTTTGCTGAGAAGCCATGTTGGCTACGAGTGCACTTGTTAAGGCGCCCTTCCATTGGGCTGGTTTGCACGCTTGCTTGTGTTCGCTCTAGTCAAGTCCTGCACTCCTGTTACTTCTCTGTGCGAAATTCAAGTAAATAGTGTCATATTTTCGAAACTGATTTTTACTATGGGCATTATAATCGTTTTTTTTTAATGTCCCGGGTTGGCGGTTCAATGCATAGGACGCTGGTCTTACAAGCCAGTTGTCGTATGTTCGAGCCCCGACCTGGAAGGATTCTTAGTGTCAGTAGGATCCATGTACTAGCCATGCAATGATTCTGTACACTAAGAATCGGCTGCGAAGTCTGTTGAAACAAAAAGGCCAAATTCCACAAAAGGAATGTAATGCCAGGACTTTGCTTTGCTTATTATAATTGTTTTTAGCATGTCTTATTAAGATTAGTTTGAAATTGTTTTTCAATGCATAACCCACCATATTGAATATTACATTTTCAGCGAAAATTGTTACTGATTACTGATAATCGGGAGAATTATTTTGAATTATTATCAATTCATTATCATGTGTGAGTTTATGGTACACTACTATAGCGATATTGAACAAGATTTCGTCCGTACTCTCTTCTAGTGGTTATACCCAAGTAACCACAACGCATTATATACCTACATTAATTCCACCTTATATTAATTCAGTGCGGCTCTCTATAAATGCCATAAAACTTTAAGAACTTTCATAACGTAAATATAAAGTGGAAATGAGCACTTATACGATTAATAAAAGATTAGATGTGTATAACATGTTAATTGCATTCATAATGCTGAAATACAGTATATCATTTTTCTTTATCGATTTAATCATTGCATCCCAAATAATACTCAAACCTTTTATATACACTGCGAATGTACGCAAGACAGGTATAAGACCACTAAGTCGTATGTATGCTTTATATTTGTTTATGTAATGTATGTAGTACTTGTAACTTAAGCTGTTATGAAACATCAGCAATTCATTGAAAAACTTGAAAAATAACTTGGAATCTATGAAATAAATTATGCTATGTGAATTTAAAATAAATTTGAACGACATATATTTTGCTTTCCATTACAAATGTGAAATATTTTTTGGGATCGAACATTTAACTTGTGTAATTTTTTTAGTATATACTCATTTTCTGGAATTGATCCTTGGGTCACGGTAACATGCATTTGTAGCTCGGTAGCCTATACACTCTTCTCTGTAAATATATCTCTACATATTCAGCTATCTGCGCTATATAAGCGAACGTCGGTAATATATTTTACTTCTGTTTTACCGACAACTATTATATTTGTAAACAAATAATGCATGACTGCAATAAAATAAAGCATTGAATGCCAATATATAGTATGATAAAAAGCTGTGAGATAATGCTTTATCATATTTCGAATACAAATATAATGCAAGCTGTTTCAAAACATGTTGATTTTCTACATTAACGTTGTTATACTAAAGCTCTAAATGTCCAATGATATAATGCATATGGTTACTTGGATAATCATCGTTAACTTTGTGGATAGCGATAATCGATGCCTAAACACGGGCTGATGATTTTTTCTAGCGGTGATATTTAATAGTTTGATGTTTTAAAAACACTGCGTAGAAAAAGTGGATATTTCAGTCTACCTCAGATGAATTTACAGGACTTTCTATCAAAACGGTTTCAACATTTGCTTCGAGCGAAACCGCAAGACGAGAAGTTAAAATTAGTTAAAAATTACTGGTCGGTTATGTGTCGCAATCAAACGTAAAGACATTTTGTTGGTATGATGCCTTGGTGACGTTCAATCTAATGATTGAAGCAAAGCGATGGGCTTTCTGATTTGTTGTTCGGTTATGTCGAACTCGTCTTCGCAATAAAACTATCTGGCATTTGTTCCCCTTTTATATCACATACCAACAATTACGACACTAGTTCAACTGTTAAGGAAAAGGGAAATCTAATTATTTTCAGTAATTTCGAAGATATGCTGAATTTCTCTGCCATTAGTCCTCTGAAAGGTTTCTCAGGTTTTGACTGTTCACCAACTAACTAGTTTTTCGGAAGTTTAATAAAACATTTTCCCACGGGTTCGGTGATCTTCTTGCGTGAGTTGAATTTTGTAGTATTGAGCTCTTTTTTGAAGTTCGGGTTCATTTATTATAGCTAGATTTTTACCAAATTTATCTATACACTTGTATAGTTTCAACTTTCAGCTACCATTCCCAATTTGTGACTTGGAAAAATATGCATTAGTTCTTGTACCAAATCGCAATGAAGTGACCAACCAACAAATCCAACATTTTAAAAACCGCAGGGCTAAACCGAACTCCCTATGGAGCTGAACTGGAATAAAAAGTTTCACACAAAAATGAAGAAACGATTACAGTTAGGAGTGTATCGAAAATAAGCTATCCACAAATTTTTCTTTCAAATTATGATAAAAAACGATATTTTATTCATACTAAAAATTGATCCTTTCTTGTACGTGGTAAACGTTGTAAACCGGATGAAATTTAAATTATTTCTTCATGAATTTTCAAATTGAGCCCAAATTTTTTTGAACTCCTGCATGTTCCTGCTTTGCCAGTATTCTTGAAGACACTCTTCACTATTTCCCAGTAACGTTCGATGGGTCGAAGCTGAGAGCAATTTAGTGGATTGATATTTTTCTCAACGAAATTTATACCCTTTTCCGCAAGCCGAATGGCTTTGACATAGTGAGCCGACGCTAAATCCGGCCAAAACAGTGAAGGTGTACTATGCTTCTTATATAAAGGCAGCAATCTTTTATGGAGACACTCAGATCGATAGATTTCTGCATTTATAGTTCCGGTAGTGTAAAAACTGCTTGACTTCAAACCACAGGAACATATTGCTTGCCATACCAGTACCTTTCGACCGAATTTCTCCACTTGAATCGACATGTCCGCATCGCTCACATCCTTCCACATAAGACGACAGTAAAGTATTGTGGACCTGGAAGGGTTTTTTGAGTCCTCCGTTACATAAGTCTCATCGTCCATCAAAACGCATGCATCCGGACACCGAAAAAGACGCGAATACAATCTCCGGGCCCTTGCTGCTGCTCGCTTCTTCTGTTTTACACTTTGTTTCGAGATTTTTCGCTTCTTGTAGGTCTTCAGGTGATTTCGCCTCTGGACAGGCTGGATCATTCCGACACTCGTTCCTGCTTTTTTTTTGTCCAAATCACGTATTGACATTGATTTGTTCTTCATGATTAGAGATACCACATTCTGGTCCAGTTTCGGGTTGGAAGAACCGGGTTTTCTGCCTCTTCCTGGTAGCTCATTCAATAAATAGTGTTCCCCAAACTTAATAATGGTGGTTTTAACACTGGCATGATGAATTCAAAACCGCTTCGCCAATTTTCGCATAGTAAACGAAAGCTGACAGCCAAACGCACAGCATGCTGTGATCTGAGCATAAAAAAAACATCACAAATACATGCGTACAACACAAATGTATGTGGATAGCTTATGCTCGATACACTCCTTAGGGCGACAAATATTAAAATAATATAATGAGCGCGATAAAAATGAAAGAAAATTTGAAAATATTGTGTTGGTTTCCACCTTGCGTGAGACATAATCCTGTTTACTGGGAGTGTAGGTATTGTCTCGAAACCTGATGCATTGCAGTACTAAACAATTGATGTTGAAACTGACTTTGGAGTCTTTATTGAATACTATTTGATTGTATCGGTACATATTATGAACGTTTTACTCAAGATTATAGTAAATCTTGTTTTAAGGTCTGAGGCCAGAGGGTCGCGTGTTGAGTTTTACGTGAGACCACGTGGCTCGCTCGATTCCCTTTGCGCATCGTATTTCTCTTGTACTCTCTCGTATATGCGCAAACTGTACCGGGTTACCAGCATACATTTTATTATTTTGATGAGAAGTTTTCTCACATAAATCTATCGTATGGGTTGGACCTTACATGGATTCCAATGAACAATGAAAAAATATTCAACTTTCACAAAGATTGAATGCGAAACAAAAAATGTGTTTATATACAATGACACGTCTGTTTGTTTGGCAGCCTTGTCGAGCCAATTTACTTTCTCTCTCCTTTTTCAGAATGCTATCCAATCAAACCAAAGCGAAAAAAATGGCGGATGCTTTGAAACTGACTTTGTTTCACAAAAAAATACAAGATTTTCTTTTTATCGCGATAACATATATGTTTTTATGTACTAATCGCATCTAAACTAAATTATCTAGACTTTGTCACGGTAGATTTATGATACAAGCCTTCAAAGCCGAGATATTCTATGAACAAGTAGAGGTATGCATTTCCGAGCGTTCCAATTTTCAGCAGTTCTTCAGTCAGAAAAACATACAACACAACCACTAAACTCAACAACACAACCAATCATTCTGAAAATTTCACAGAATATTCGCAATTAAATTTCGAAGACATTGTCAGGTGGGTTTTTCTATACTCTGCACCGTTTCCAAGAAAATTTATTTTGAAAAGGAAAAATAGCAAAAAACCTACCACTTTACGGTACTGTCCTCAGCCCTTAATAAGTGTTGAAAGCGCGCAATAATGCCTGCATTCAGCACGAAATGAATTTTTAAAAGCATTAATCAGACTATCATTACAATGCACAGAAGTCAAGTATACCCAAAATATCAGAAAATTAAACTAAGATTAGTAAAAAACGTACACATTTTGACATGAACAGGGCTGAAACCAAACTGAATTGACTCAGCGTTATCCAGCTAACTGACGTTTGTCTGTCACATGAAAGCGCGTTTACAAAGTAATCCATGTACAACATATTTAAGCTGTCCGGTTCAACACCATGTCTGGTCTATTATCGGTCTTCCCTAAGCCATGTTTGTGAGGCTCTCAGGTACCATATTGTCTTGTAAAATATTTTATTTCCTCTTTGTATGAAGCCATTTCTGTTGATGGTTTTCCTTTGTTCCATGATTGACCACGAAAAGTAGGCAATGACGATCCCATTGAGCTCTCTCTTCATGCCGCTTCAGATTCTTTGTGTCGACTTCAGTACATCGTTGGGTAATTTATAAATAAATATCAATCGACGCGAAAGTCCACTCCAAATGGGGACAGGTTCATTTCGCCGAAAGTTGTTTCACCTATACCCATTTCGTAGAAATGGTCATTTCGCCTAAAGAGTCATATCGCCGAATCTTTCAATTGTCCTAATATCGTAATTGGAATTGATTCCAATGGTAAGGATGAAAATGTTTACGCCTGTTTTGATAACCTACAATTCTGAAATACTTCTGAAATATCTAATAAAATGACTTTCGGCGAAACGGCTTTCAGCGAAATGACTATTACGCCCGCTTCCAAAGTGCACTTGCGTTTTTTATACTAAGTCAGTATGCGTGGCACTTAGTAATAGGACATTTTTGCATATTCAGAGTCTTCCTTAAAATACTCAGTATTTACTAATCCTTGTGGCAGTTGTTGAAATGGAGCTTTCGCTGCGGACTTTATCGGCGGACCACGAAACTCTAGAAACCATTATATTTCATAGTGAGAGCTGAAAGAGCAATAGCCCCATCTTTTTTTTTAATTTTAGTTTTCTTAGTCGTTCTCTACTGAAACAATAATGCTTTATGAGGAAACGAAAAACGCTTCTTTCATACTCAACATGATAGCAAACCCGAAACCGGCTGTCAAAACGAAGCAATTTACTGTATCCCGCTGAAATTTTACATGTCTTCCTTTAATATGGCCAAAATATTATGCAATCTACGGGTGACACAATTCATAAGAACTTAACGACTGATTTATATAAGAATGACTTAAATATATGTACAACACACTGCGCTCCTCACGCAGGCTCGAAAAACGGTATGTTTTAGTGAGTAGTACTAGAGAGCAATGCTTAAAATGTGTATCGGTCTCAGAACACGTAAATTTAAACGATTTTTTTTCTAGTCTAAAAAAGTTGGCATTTTTTCATTAGCTTCAATTATCACTATTTTTAATATTATATTATATACTTTGACGTGAATACGACTTACTTTACTATGGGGTGCCTTTTCAAAATTCGTGCTGTGGTAGAATGGATAGAACTTAATCGTGAATATTTCGAGTTGTACTAAAGGTAACAGTATAATTTTTTTCCATACCATCAGAAATATAATCAGCAATTTATGGTTAAGGGGGGTAGTAAGGGTAAAACAATTTCAGAAAATCGTTTTTTTTTCATTTTCTTATAGTTTTAAATTACAAAAATATTGTGACCTAGGATCGATGATTCTGTGTAAGTTACCAGAAATATTTTTTTCCTCACTTATTGAAAAAACAATTTTAAACCCGTTTTTATGAAAAACCAATTTTTTTCCTGCTATATCTTCTTTTTAAAATTGGAACATACTTTCTTGGTATAAAATATCTCCCCCCTACGTTTTTGAAATTTTTCCATTTACATATTATGGTAGTTTTTCATCTCAAAATTGGCGGACAATTTAGCGTACGATCGCGGTTTTTGCTTACATATGCCACGAACTGTTAAAAAATCAAAATAATAGCTTGAGAACGACGGAGAGGGGAGAAATAACTCGTACTTTATGCAAATTTGAGAAAAATTTTCCGATTTCAGATATTTCTACGTCGAGTTATCGTGTTCACCGCGCAACGTGATTCTCAAAAGAAGTTTTGGGGAATGCTCTGTTACCGCCTTGTTTTTCAATATTAATATACGAAAATTTAACGGAATATACTTTAAATGATGCTTTATAATGTTAAAGAAGTTTGAATGAATTTGCTTAAGCTGTTTCTCCCTAAAAAATTATAAAAAAAGTGTTTTGTGATTAAAATTATCCCTCACTCCCCCCTTAAATTTTCTACAATGAGAGGTAACCATAAATATCACAAAAATAGGTTTTCTCAAATTTTTGGGAACACGTTTGCTAGTCTTTCTCGCACTCGGACGACGGTTTTATGGTAGTCTCAGTCCCGATGTTCAACTGGCGAACATGGTCAAGAAGGGATCACTTTTTGTCGTGCGTTAGGCGGGACAGGACGTCGTGGTGAGACTTGCGCCTTCCACCAATATCATCAAAAACAGACCTTCTGCGTGTTGCAAAACCTCATTTGGATTGGATTCTGGAACTGAATCGCAAAACTGAATTTCGGAACTGTGTTCAGAACCTTAATTTTGATTTTCATGAATTCTTAACTTAATTTAAGGGTTAGAATTTATTTTCAGAATTTAGTTCCAGAATACAGGTTCGAAAGGTTAATCAAATAAACTGAACTATTCGGGAACAAAATTCAAGACATGAGTTCTAGATCTAGATTTTACGACAAAATTTTAGATCTGAGTTCCGAACTAGAAATTTGGAACTGACTTTTGAACCGTTATTTAATTCCATAATTCAGTTTCAGAATTTGCTCCTTGAATTGAGTTTCAGATTTTTATTCCTAGATTCAGTTTCAGAATTCGTTTCCAGAATCCAGAAGCTGCATGCTGTAATAAAATTCAGGTTTCTGAACTTTATTCAGAATTCAGTTCTAGGATTGAACTCGGAATCCAGAATCTAAAAATGAGTTCAGTTTCATAATTATTGAACAAAACTCATGAACTGAGTTCTTGCTCTGGATTCTGAACCAGAATTCTGTAGCTGAATTCATGCCAGTCCTTTTGTAAATACTTTTCATTACTTTTTGCAAATGTGTTTCGGATATGCATTACTTTTAGAAAGTCAAATATTAAGTTTGTTTTGTCACATCACATTCCTAAACAATACAAACAATTCCAAAAAATCCATTGTTATTACACTCCTAATAGTGTAAATTCGAATACATGTTATTAGAATGGAGACAAATATACCATTAACTCATTCTAAGTCAAGCGTTTTTTTTTTAATTTTCTTCATAACACCTTGAGGACCGGTCTGTTTATGTTTTCAATTTACGAAACTAGCGACTTGCATATCACCAAGAACTGTGCACTAGATTTCTCGGATCGCCGGACGCATTCAATGTCGTTGTCTGACGTGATCTAGTTCAACTCGCAAGGTCGTTTGTCGTCGTTTCGACTAGCGCACGGTGCAATTTTCCAATTTTTCTACGCTTGTAAATATGTCCCGAAATCATATTTAAAGTTGCACACACACGTGCATATGGCGAATGATGGGTGCGCTTTTTCACCGACCCACCATGAGAATCATTTTTTTCCCTAGTGACGCCCTATTTGTCTCATTAAGCGATCGCACTGGACCGACGTAACGCGTCAAATTAGTCATGTTGCTGAGTGTTGAAATATATGAATCCGACTACACATTCGTCAACTATCAATCACCGTCGTGATGATCTGTTGACCAAATCATCATTGAAAATGTTGTGTAGAATATATTAGTTTGGCACTCGCAGGATTACTTAGTTGTGTTGTCTCTAACTCGGACACTCACGTGTAGGGCACATTTTGTCTCTCTCGGAAAAAAATCCCGTTGCTAGGTTTGACACCAACATACACACACACACACTTGACCATCATCAGCGGAATCGTGATGGTTGAGATACCGGTGCAATTTTCGCTGCCGAGTATTTTTCTTGCAACGGTACCAAAATAAAACTGCGCAAACCAAACCGAATAATTTCGTTGAAGAAGGTTTGTTGAACGAATTTTGCAGATTCAAATCAACCTCTCAATATCTCGGTAGTACGAGCTCGACGCGATTTGTTGTACAGACAGCAACCGTCACTTCACAGATAAATCATTCTAACAAAAAGCAAAAAAAACTGACGTATTAGCAAGTTACTGATAGCTTGACAAGTCGTTCAATTTTTCCCACCCGAATGCTTTTTGACGTAGGTTGTGCTTCTCGAGCGTCACTTTTCACTTATCATTGGGATTATAGCTCATTTATGCTGTAACTTGTAAAAATATACGAATCTTCATCAAAATGTTTTACACTATATTCTAGAATTTTATTTTAAGTGCAGTGCTTGATTTTTTCATTTCTAGCATCAGGCGCGTAGCCAGAGAAAATTTTCGGGGGGGGGGGGGGGGGGGGGTTTTAGAACATGGTGATAAATCAACACATGTACAATTTATATCACAATGTTTCCCATGGGCTATAATTTTTTGTTTCGGGGGGGGGTTTGAACCCCTAAACCCCCCCCCCCCTGTGTACGCGCCTGTCTAGCATGATAGAACTGAAATTTGAAAACTATTCAGTGTTCAAAATTAAAAAACAAAATGCTTAGTTTATCATTAGCAAAAATGTCTTCTAATTACTCCTAACTTAAGTTGTTACGATAGTTTCGATCACTTGCTTGGAGACTAAATTTATATACAAAAAATTATATTAACAGCAGTTTGGGTCGAACCTGGGCTGTGTTTAGCTTAAATAAAAAACGCCAGTTACGTACAAGACAACTGCAAGGCAACTGGTGCAACGATACTACTGACTCTAATGTCGTTTTCCCTTGATACTGAACCTAACGCAGTTTCCACACTAAGCGCAGTAAATTCCTTTTTTCAAGAAATTACTTTGGGCTAATTCTAGCATTCTCAACCAAAAATTAATAAGTAGAGGGGTGAAGTATTATTTTCCTAAACATTTTTTTAATAGAATACATAATTTCTTCAGAACATTGTGCCAAAGTCTTATGTCGATTGGAGAATGTTTATTCCAAGTGGATTTTAATACCTACCTTACCCGAGCGTCCTGGCAGATGCATTCTGTACTCTTCATTTCTATTTATGAAGATTTCAATGCAAGTACAAACTTTATATTTTGTCAGTATAGAGTATAAAATTTACTGTAGCAGTAAATAAAGAATGCAAAATTTTAAAGCGTTTTCCTCATAAATAATGTTTTTAAGGTGCACCGATCCTTTTGAAATTTTGAACACAATTTCTGTGACTGTGTGAAGTTAATAATTTTCAATATCAAATTGACCGATTTTTATCGTAAAAAATCACATTTTCTGTCCATCAAAGAGTTTAGAAAAAGTGAGCAATTGAAATTTCGAAGAACACTCCCAGCGTTTACAGGGGATAACCATTATCGAACTAATAAGTTTTGATCCGAATAATTGCTTCCATTACCGTATTTTTTTTAAATATTTCTTCATGAAAATTTTACGTAATATTCTACGAATGTGCGTTGATATTGATGAAAAGATATTGATTTAACAGAAAAACATGCGAAAACATTCCGTTTTACATATGAATTAACCTTTCGTTAACAAATTAACCGGTACAGCTTGACATGAGTAACATTATTAGATAAATACACGCACATACATACATACATACATACATACATAACACACAGAGAAGCATTGCTCGACTCGACGTACTGAGTGGAATGGTATATGACATATAACAAATTTTTCAAGTCAATTTTGCTAGTGATTACATAACCTTTTTATATAAGAAAAGCAAAAACATTCCGGAAAACGGATCCAAATAATGTCCAAGGATCACTAAACTCTATGAGATTCTAAACCCTTTCGATTGAATCTTAGTTTATAAAAATATTGACTTTTTGGCATTATAAATGCATTACTTTTCACTAACGTTTTCGTTCAAAAAATAATAAAATTGTCGATATTTCGTGGGTTTACCTCCACCCGCGCTGACGAAACTACCCATGCAGCCTCTAACATAGTAACCCATGAGTCGGCAGATAAAATTTGACATCTCCATCAGTCGAACTCTAACCGTGATGGCAAAAACAGTGAAGCAAATCCGTTCAGAAAAAAGCACATCCAAAAAACGGCATCCAGCCGCGTCGAAAACGGACATCGTGAGGCACTTTGTGGACGCCGGATACGTCCGTTCCCACCAGAGATCAGAGCATCGAAAGAAAGCTCCGGATGACCGACGAGGTGAAGTTCATTTCACACACCAGGTTCCCCAAGAAGGTGCAGCTGAGGCTGACAATCAGTGAAAAGGGACGCTCTTTTCTCGCTCCGGACTGACCGTGAACGGCGATATTCATTGTACGAAATGTATGCTGGAAGTTGCGTCGTACACCAAGAAATACCATAAGGATGAAGACACGTCGTTCTGACCGGATCTGGCATCGGCCCACTACTCGAAGCGATCGTTGAAAGAAATGGAGCGGCTGAATAACGATGTGGTACCCAAGTCGGCAAACCCGCCTAACGTTCACCGGTTGCGTCCCACTGCTAGTTTCAGGGAAAACTGTAAGATCTAATCCAACAATTTTGTCGCGTTAACTGAGGAAGAATTGATAAATAGAAGAAAAAAGAAAGAACCCAAAAAGCATCCCGATAGACTGCCAGAAGGCCGCTCGAAAGGGTGTACAATTTTTTTTGCAAATAAACTTATATAATTACCTTCCATGGAAATTTTTCAAAAGCAATTATTTGTCTTAGCTATTTTTTCATCACCATCCGAAATAATTCCGTGTTTTTTAAGGGGGAGTAAGGGATAATTTGAATCGAGAAACGCTTTTTTGTAATTTTTTCCTTTTTTTATACATATAAAAAATAGCTATAGAATTATTTTAAAGAACGGCATGATTATACCAATAGATAGATAACATTTTTTTCCATAACTGAAAGAGTTTTTGTTTATTTCCTTTTCCGCATTTATATCTCATCACCTGGGATAGCTCAAAAGTAAAACAGTTCAACACAGTCTTAAACGTTTATAGGCCTGAGTCTTGCCTCAGGGGGACACTTTTCGACGGTTTCATTATCACTATTTTATACACTTACTGGAAATGGTAGGTTTCACGTTGGGTATTGTTAACCAAAAATGACTCATGATCATGTTTCCAAATACGGGATATACTACTGTGGATAAAAGTAGTAGGACTTTTGAATTATATTTCGCGCAGAAACATAATTTTTTTCTAGGTTGGTATCACTGTCAGTGACATCTGTGTCAAGTGTCACGTCAAAATATTACTTAGTGTTTAGTACATGTCTGTCTTTCTGAAGTATTAAGGGCTGAGGCCAGTGTGTTTTAGGGCGTTTAAAAGGGCTATTTTCACGCTTCAAATCTGATTTTCTCTGATTTCGGTGACGAATATAAAAAACCCAACTGACAATCTCTTAGAAAATTAGTTTAGATTATTCTGTGAAAATTTCAGAATGATTGTTTAACTTTAACGGTCGGGAAAGTCTTTTTTCTGAAGGAAGAATTGCATAGCTGAAAACGGCAACTTTAAACTTGTTCATTGAAAATCTCGCCTTCAAAAGCATGGATCAAAAATCTATCCTGACAATGTCTAGATAATTTAATTTAGATGCGATTAGTGCATAAAAACATATATGTTGTCGCGATGAAAATGAAGTGTAAGTTATTTTTGTGGAAGTAAGTCGATTTCTATGTTGGCGCCATTTTTTCTGCCCCAGCTTCCTGGTAACGTAACGAAACCTAAGAGAGAAATAAAATCGGCTCAGCAAGGCTGCCAAACAAGCGGCAGCTTTCTTGGATTTTATGTGATGTAGTCAAACTTGTAACTGAAAATATCAAAGCTTTCTTGGCCACCCAGCCACATCGAGAGTCATTTTACACGTTTGTGAGAGAGCATGGAGAGAAATGTAATACGCACAGCGAGCCCCGTGGTTTTACGCGACCTACTGGCCTCAGCCCTTAAAAGTGCAATCGGCGATTTTTACAATGAGTGAAATTAGTCAACCAGTCGAAGTTCCATTAAATTTTATGTGCGGAATCAAATTTCTGGTGCCGAAGCATTCAGAATGTTGCGAAAGGCCTTCGGTGATATCTGTATTTCGCGAGCCAGTGTTTTTGATTGGTACAAGTTGTTCAGAGAGGGTCGAGAATGCGTTGACGACGAACCACGTCCAGGACGGCCATCAACATCAACGGATGATGAACACGTCAATAAAGTCTAGGAATTGGTGCTCTAAAATCGACGAATAACAGTCAAAGACCTTACTGGGATTGTTGAAATATCGGAAGGACCAGTAAAAGCATGAATTATGGGCCGACAACTCTTAGGTTTTGCACCACGATAATGCACCGTCGCATACTGTATTGATTCTTCGTGATGTTTTCGCCGAAAATTCAACCAAAATCGTTCCGCAACCACCGTATTCGCCTGATTCAGCTCCGTATGACTTCTGACTAATAAGCAAACTCAAACGACCGCTCCGGGGAAACCGTTTTGAGTCAATTGAAGACATCGCAACGTGAATCGCTACGCGCATTAGAGGGTATTCCGAAAATTGACTTTAACAACTGTTTTGAGGATTGAAAAAAAAATGTTGACACAAGCGTATTGGGGTCGGGAAGATATTATTTTGAGGGGGATTTGTTCATTTGTTTTTCTCGACTGCTTAGTTATTTTTGAGTAAAATGTGTTAAAAAGCCATTGTCAGCAACAGAAGATTCATTGCATCAGCCGTGTAGTTGTTAGACCGGTTAGAAAATCTGTTGAAGTTCAAGTTCCACATCAGAACTTTCATTCACCAATCGCAGCAGACTTTGTACAGTAGCAAATATGTGGCTGCTCGGCCACCCATGGAAGTTGACCATCAATGTTAACTTCCCTCTCTGAGCAGCCTAGATAGCCGTGTAGTGTCGGTAGCGGTTTCCCAACTGGCTAAGAATAACGCTACGGTCCACCTGTACCGTTGATATAAGTCCACCAAACAGGTAAGCCGTGTGGCATCCGGCGGAATTATTTTTTACCAAGAATTGATCCACTGGTTTCCTGTTCCATGTCGTAAAAGGCCACAAAAATAGGAACTCCTAAGACAAGGTGTATTTCCGTGCCGAAGACTGAATGGCTGCAGGAGGTTAAACAATGCAGTCGTGAACGGAATAACTTGGGTTTTTCCCTTACTGGATACACGCAATGCTTAGCAATCGACTTCTTTGTTCATCGCTTCGGCAAGCAGAGATTAGAAAGCTGATTGTCTGTGGGTGTCCTCAAGGTGGTGTACTATCCCCACTTTTATCGACCTAGTCGCTGATGGTTTGTTAACGAAACTTAATAATCTTGGTTTTCCGACTTATGATTTTGCCGACGATTATCAAAAATTGCTGACCGGTATAAGCATTAACACTCTCTTTGATTTAATGCAGCAAGCCCTGCGATCTGTTCAACAATGGTGTCAGGTTGGATTATCTGTAAATCCGGGCAAAACATCAATGGTGCTTTTTATTCATCGTAGGATAATCACAGGAGCTCGTCCGTTACAGTTCTTCGGTTTAGTGGTCACTGTGGTTGATCAAGTTAAATAATACTTCGGGGTTATTTTTGATTCAAAACTGTATTGGTCTTCTCACATTGACTTCAGGATTAAAAGAGCTTGCATGGCTTTCGGCCAATGCAAACGAGCTTTTGGAAAATCATGAGGACTCAAATCCAGATACGTTCATTGGATCTACACAACTATTGTTAGACCAATTTTAGCATATGGATGTCTTGTATGGTGGCAGAAAGGAGAAGTCACGACAGTTCAGTCAAAGCTAAATCATCTCCAAAGGATGGTCCTAATGGCGATGACAGGAGCATTCACGACAACTTCTACTGCTGCTCTAGAGGCGCTACTGTGCATTAAACCACTACATGTGTTCTTAAAACAAGAAGCATTATCTTGTGCATAGGGGCTGTCCATAAAAGACGTCACGCTTTTTTTGGCGATTTTTGACTCCCCATCCCCCCTTTGTCACAAATTGTCACAGAAGCAAAGACCCTCTCACCCCCCTATGTCACATGTCACGAATTCAAAATAAATAAAATTCATCTCAATACATTCTCAATATGTATGACAAACCATGCAAATATGAGGGAAAAATCGATTTATTACATGCTGTCATTAGATTAAAAAATATCCCTAAAACTACAAAATCATCTGAATTATTTTATTTATATCAATTATATAAATTAACAAAAGTATTTGGTTAGAATTGATGAAATATTTAAATCGTCTGTTTTATTCCTCCTAGGGGTACTCAGATATATTATTGTTTTAGGTAAAGAACAATATTTCCTTAGTGTAGCATACAGGGCTGAGAAAATAAAGACCAAACCTCATCAAAACGAGATCAATGCCGAAGAATCTTTTCAAGATCAGTGTATTAGTGAATTTTAAATCACATCTTCCGTCACACAATGGGTAGTGATTTTGAGCTAAAATGATTCTTGATTTATGTAAATTCAATCATTGGATGATTCGATAAGCTTTGATCTTAGTGGAGGAAAATCACATATGATCAAGATAAGACATGACATAATCTACGTCTGAAATCGTTGATCTCCCGCCCTTTTTCAAATGAAGTGCAATTTAATAAACTGCATCAGAATCAGATAAGAGAAATTCTTATGATATACTATAATCAATACTAGAAAATTAAATTACTGAAAAAATTGTCAGTGCATAACTTAAGTTAAACCGTTTGAAGGCATCTTTTTCTTTTTTACTCATATTAGGCAAAATTTATTAATTTCGCTAATTTACTCGCTCCTCCGTGCACTTTTGCTTATCACAACAGAAATGATTTCCTGCATCACTCATTACCGAATTTACAAGAAGAGGCTTTTACATCAACAAATACACGTTTTCCTATAGAATTTAAACGTTTATTGTGGAGATTTTCTCAGGAAATAGGGCAAAGCAGTAATATAATTAGGTATTTCAAAAATGCGCTCATTGAATATATTGGACGTCACATTCCAAAATCCTCCCCCCTTCCCCCTGTCACAAAAGGTCACGTTTTATGAAACTCCCCCCTCCCCCTTGTGGCGTGACGTCTTTTATGGACAGCCCCATACCGTCTTAAGGTTACAGGGCTTTGGAACAGTTACCCGTTAGATTATGCTACTAGCCACACTCGCTTGTGGTCTCAAACGTTTACGTGGGATGAGTATTTACTCGCTCCTAGTGACCTAACGGTCACATGCAGTTTTCCTTTCAAAACATTCAATGTGAGCTATCCTCTTCGTGAGGAATGGTAGTCTGGTTGTTTGAAACGACAACTTGATGAACACATAGTTTGTTATACGGACGGTTCACTGTTGAATAGTCGTGCTGGTGCTGGTGTCTACTGTCGTGAAATGAGGCTAGAGCAGTCTCGCTCACTTGGTAGATACTGTACTGTGTTCCAAGCAGAAATCTACGCGATCCTGTGTGGAATACAATTGGCTTTTCAGCAGAGGATCTGTGGTAAACGAATTTATTTTTGTTCCGACAGTCAGGCAGCCTTAAAAGCACTTAGTTCGAATGATTCACGGTCGAATCTAGTGATCGCATGTCGAACTCAAATTGAAGACCTCAGCATTTCAAATGCTGTTTACTTCTTATGGGTACCCGGCCATTCTGGTATTACTGGAAATGAATGGGCTGATGAGTTGGCTAGAGCTGGTGCAACGAATGATTTCGTTGGTCCTGAACCAGCTTTACCACTTTCAACTAGTTGGATAAAGCACAAGATTCGTTCTTGGGCTGCATCCAAATATGCCAGCTACTGGCGCAGCTTGCAAACTTGCGCTCAGACAAAAGCATTTCTAACCAGATTTATATCTGAAAATGTCATTCGTCGGCATTTTTCCAAGCACCGTTGCAGTATTCTGGTCAGAGCTCTGACTGGACATTGCAAACTCAATTATCACATGGCTACTATTCAACGTACTGAGTATTATTCGTGTGATTTGTGTGAATGCGATTATGGTACTTCATATCATCTGATATGTAACTGTCCCGCCTTGACGCAACTACGTATCCGGGTTTTTGGTTCTCCATACATGGTTGAGTCTGTGAATGCGTAGCTACAATTGAAGAATATTCTCTCGTTTCTCACCCAATGTTGTAAGGAGCTATAGTCAGAAGGGTTCATCGTTCTTCCTGGAGTGAATGAATCCTTTCTGTATTCACCTTAAATAGGGTTTAGCATCCTTTATGGGGTACCGAATTTAATTCTGCTCGTACATACTACGAATCGTTCTGCATTCTTCCGGGAGTGCAGAATGGTGTCGCTTTTGTAAAATCTCTAAATTCTCTCGGGGTTGGAGGTTTTGATAACTGTGCTTCATCAGAAAGAACGCACATAGTAACAAACCTAAATAGGTTTTACAGCAGACTGTTCGGGACCTCGTAGAAGTTCAGAATTTACTTCTGCTTCCACTAAATGTGATCCCCAGCAGATTGTTCAGCATCCCTTAGGGGAGCAGAATTTACTTCTGCTTTTTTGTGTTTTTGTGTCGTCAATTTTTCCCATCCTCCTAGTCCAACCCTTACCATTTCCTTTCAATCCTTCCCTCTTATATATCGGGAAAATGATGCTAAAAACAAATTGATGGCATGGTACAAATCTCCAAATATCAAGGGGAACGTGCCATTTGAGCCAATTTATTCTGATTCCTGATTCCTGTTAGACCGGTTAGAAAATCTGTTGAAAGTCAAGTTCCACATCAGAATGTTAGCACTTTGACTTTTCTTTACCAATCGCAGCAGACTTTGTACAGTAGCAACCGGAGCCGAGGCTATAAGAGCATAGCACAACGTCTCTACCAAAAAAGCATGCGCGAATTTATTACGTATAAATTATGTCACGATTGATTGTGAGGATCATCATCAAGAGAAGAATAATAGAATGAAAATCACAAATTGTGTAGTGTGAATCTAATAGGAAATTGGATTCGAGATTCAAATTTTCAATTTGAATTCAAGAAACATCTCACTTTTTACTATTTTCGGTACACATCAGACAGGTCATTTTTCACTATGGCAAGCTTAATAGAAATGACAATAAATTCTAGCGGTCAAAAGCGCAAATGAAGAATGGATCTCTGCTATTAGTAAACAAATACCCACTCGTTTTTTGTTTTGGCACCGACTCGTGATGGAACGGAATCAGATGTGAACTTGTAAATCAGTGTTTGAATGTTACAAAATTCTGTGCATGCCACTGCGGTCCGTATTGAGCAATATTTGTTTTGTCAGTTCATGTGGACCGTGAAATAATTGTCATCTGAAAACCGATTTTGGTTCGCAAATTGCCTCAGATGCCTTTTTTTCGAGAGTTGATGTTCTGCTCGGCATCCGGTCAGCCAAATCCACAACTCGTGTTGTTATTGTTATATCAAATCGTTTCGATGGGTGAAAATGCTTGCGATCGCACTGTTTGAGATCCTCAGCTGACGTGTTAACCTGCGCATCGCTTCCGTCTTGGCCTGCCACACTCCTTACACATTTTAAAATTGCGCATTTTCTCGAACCACTATCACCTTCAACGCAAATCGGTGCATCCGACGAATGTCACGGACGTATTACGCCATGTTTGTCATCAAATTTGCAGCGGAATTGTCACTGTCGAACGGTACGAGTATTGTCACATCCTAGTAAGCAGGTATTCTACAGCTAGAGAAAAATTCTACAGCTAGAGAAAAATTTAACCTACCCGAGTGATGATCAAAGGTGCGTTGAGGTCGGTTCCGCCAACCAACCGAATGCCCCATGGAATCTGAGGTGAATTCCGGCGCAATGTTACCAGAAAGTCGTGCGGTTTCGGACTCATTGCTCACAATTCACTTGCTTTGCACTTTGGGTTTCGAAAGTGGCCACTCTATTTTCAATCGACCGAAAAATTGGAATTCACGCCCACTGACACGCAAAATCGTTTCGTTTTTTTTGCGGATTTCAGCGAATATCAGGAAGAAGAAAAGCTACCACAAACCAAAATATCACAGTATTTTCTCGATTTTTCTCGCCACTCGGATCACTCTTATATCACACGGTGATCCTCTTTTTCGCCACTTTCGGAATTTTATCCCTTTCGAAAAAGGGAATCGATTCTACTTCAAAACACCACGACCACCACTGGCTCTACGCTTGAACTTGAATGTTTTGTTTGAAGTTTCGAAAATAATCAATCAAATTTTAAACTCGAATATGGAAATTCGCGACACGGATTTCGTTTCTTATTTTCGCTTGGTCCGCGAGACCAGTCCGACTGGCCGAAGAAAAAACCACCGTTTGAGAGCAATATGCTCTTTAATCTTCCGACACGACACCACAGACAGGCACAGTACTGGGGGCTGCTTTGCTTTGCACTCACCGCTTTCTAGCATTCGGGTCCGAGGAAAAATAAATTTATTTATTTTAATCGTCAGGAAAGCCACTCATGCACTAAAATTCGTTTGTTTGTCCGTTAGCTCGGCTACAACGAACGCGATCGCGCTCATTCGGAGGGTGGTGGCGGATTTTCCCTGTCCACGATGAAAAATTCGATGACGATCATGATCATCACCGTCATCGGAAGCCAACCAAGACTAGAGGATGCATCGGTAGTACGTTTCACCGAACCGGCCCGTATACCGACTCAGTTCACTCACTGAGCGAATGTATGTAGTAGAGGTATGAATGGTTATTAACTCTCGGGCTTGTGGGTGCTGCTGAGCAAAAGTTCCGACCATGTTAGCGGCGTGATCGTCAAGATCGTTTACATTTCGGTGCTGACGGCGTTTGTTTGAATGAGTGGAAAAGCCGCAGCTTAATTTTGAGTTTTCGTTGAAATCGTTATTTTGGCTGTGGTCAGATACTTGAAACTAGCAGTGTCTTATTTTTTCAAGCATTGAATATTTACTTGATATTTACTTTATTTTCGTATGTCTACTCATCAGTTCACAGCGGTTCAAAGTGAAGCGCTGGTGAATGAAGATTTCATGTGTGAAAATTTATAAGAACACAACTACTCAAATAGATTATAGGTCAATATCATGTTACATGACCAGTTATCATAAGACACCATGGATCAAACTAAATTTGGAACTACACGGAGAACCCTTCGATCATAAAATTGCGATATCGCAGTTTTTGATTTTTGCGACAGTTGATTTAACTAATTTCTTTTTGATTCAACCAATATGGTTTTTGATTTGCATATATTCAAGTAGTTGAAAAATATGTTGTCTTGAATGCTGTCAAATGCCGGAGACAGTTGAAAGCCAAACAATAATCGCAATGCAAAATCAACAACTTTTTCAGTTGAAATCTGTTCGCGTCGCTTCAAAATGTCAATGAAAACAACATCGATGGTTAAAGCGTTTGGTGAAATTGTGTTCATTCGATTTGAGAAATTTAATATAACAAGTGTTTATCTAACAGTGGTGTTTTGATAAAGTTAACCTTGTTTAAGATGAAAAAGATTTGGTGACATCTCGTAATCTTTCAGGTATGCGCAAAAATTTTATGCTTCAAATTCGATCATTGATTTACTTCCAGCAGACTGTTTTACTTCCAGCTGTTTGATCCCGATGATGATGTTCATGCATTAGCAATAAAACGCTTTTTGACATGAATTTAATCTACAAAAGTAACAGGAGCGAAGGATTTCAAACACACAGAACGCGCTGCGATTGAATGGCGTGTTTGAATTGCCGTCGCAAAATTCCAATTCCCAGCGGTTGATGCACTTAAGCTCATATAAATTGACTAAAATTATCAGTGCATAACTTTAGTTCAACCGTTTGAAGGCATCATCTTCCAATACTCATTTTAGGTAAATTTAATAATTTCGCACTCGCCCCTCTGGGCACTTTTGCTGATTCAAAACGTTTTTGCAATGTCTAAAACAAATAAAACCGATTTATTTTTCAACTAACAGAATTTTGTTTCAATAACAACATAAGTTATTTCAACTAAAATATTTGTTAAAATTGAAAGGTATGTGTCCTCACTAATTGACAGCATTTTTTTTTCAAACAGTTAAATTAGTTGTTTCAATCATCGTTTCTGCTAATCGAAAAACAAAAATGACAGTTTAGTTGAAACAACAATCGATTAGTTGTACCAAATTTTAACCAATCGAATTCAGAAAATCAACTAATATTCTGGTTGAAATGGGATCGCGGGTGGTTCCGTGCACGGAGAACCCTTCGATCATAAAATTGCGATATCGCAGTTTTCGATTTTTGCGATAGTTGATTTAACTAATTTCTTTTTGATTCAACCAATATGGTTTTTGATTTGCATATATTCAAGTAGTTGAAAAATATGTTGTTTTGAATGCTGTGAAAAATATGTTGTTTTGAATGCTGGAGACAGTTGAAAGCAAAACAATAATCGCAATGCAAAATCAACAAGTTTTTTAGTTGAAATCTGTTCGCGTCGCTTCAAAATGTCAATGAAAACAACATCGATGGTTAAAGCGTTTGGTGAAATTGTGTTCATTGAGAAATTTACGATAACAAGTGTTTATCTAACAGCGGTGTTGTGATAAAGTTAAACTTGTTTAAGATAAAAAAGATTTGGTGACAAATTAGAAAATTTTAATGAATGATCATCTCGTAATCTTTCAGGTATGCGCAAAAATTTTATGCTTCAAATTCGATCATTGATTTACTTCCAGCAGACTGTTTTACTTCCAGCTGTTTGATATCGATGATGATGTTCATGCATTAGCGATAAAACCCTTTTTGATATGAATTTAATTTATAAAAGATACAGGAACGAAGGGTTTCAAACACACAGAACCCGCTGCGATTGAATGGCGCGTTTGAATTGCCGTCTCAAAATTCCAATTCCCAGTGGTTGATGCACCCAAGCTCATATAAATTGACTAAAATTATCAGTGCATAACCTTAGTTCAACCGTTTAAAGGCATCATTTTAGGTAAATTTAATAATTTCGCTAATTATTCGCCCCTCCGGGCACTTATGCTGATTGAAAACGTTTTTCTACATCAATCATTTCCGTTCGAATCAGAAGTAATTTTTTAGAATTTAGATCTTTGCTGATCTCGATTTGACATGATCATGATCATACAAAAATCAAAATCACTCAGAGATCAGATCAGTTCTGATTTCGTAATGATATTTTATTCCTCGGTTAAGATCACTTGAAATCAGCAGTGATCGGTGGTTTTCCCAGCCCTAATGATATTTCATGTCAATATAAAATACTGTTTTTATTTTAACAATGCTATTTATATCGCGAATCTCAACATACCGAACTTATTTCAAATAGATCATGACGTGTATCAGTAAGTATATTTTTATTATTTTCGCAAATCAATAACATTGTTCGAGTTGATTCAACTATTTGCAATTTCTAAAACAAATAAAACGGATTTATTTTTCAACTAACAGAATTTTGTTTCAATAACAACACCAGTTATTTCAACTAAAATTGACAGCATTTTTTTCAACCAATTAAATTAGTTGTTTCAACCATCGTTTCTGCTAATCGAAAAACAAAAATGACAGTTTAGTTAAAACAACAATCGATTAGTTGTACCAAATTTTAACCAATCGAATTCAGAAAATCAACTAATATTCTGGTTGAAATGGGATCGCGGGTGGTTCCGTGTACAAGATTCAATTATTATGTTTGCATCGAAAAAATAATCTGTTCTGTATAAATTCGCAACTGAATTGCAACTGAGAAATAATGATTGCAATATTTTTTGCCACATTCAAAATAGTGATTTTAGCGACAAAAGGCTGTTTTAAATCCAGTTGACTGATTACACAGCACTACATATTCAGAATGAATCCAATAAAATGCTATTTAGCATTAAATTTATTGATAGAAGTAACAGGAGCGCAGCATTGTGGCACGTTTGAATTGGCATGGCGACAGTCTGCGTTACGTTATTCAAGCTAAAATGGCTAATATTTTTTATTCAGCTACGTAACATGTTTTGTGATTGTTTTGCCTCCCTCATTTAGAAAGGTTATGAAATCACTGTGAAACCCGTTTTTCGAACCGAGGCCGAGTTTCATATTCAACTCATTTTATTGAGTGCGCAAAATACCGGGGTGGGAGTGTATGTGTGTGTATGTATGTATGAAACATATTCTTGCACTCACTTTTCTCGGATGTGGTTGAACCGATGTTAGTAAACTTAGATGTATTGAAAGGTATTGCAGTTTCATACAAAAAATCCTGATTTTTGGAATCAGACTTCCGGTTCCGGAATTACAGAGTGATATGCACAAAACAAATTAAAATTAGTGCAATAACTTTTCTCAGAGACGGCTAGGCCGATTTCCACAAACTTAGAATCAAATTAAAGGTATAATTATCACAAACAAAGTTCCTGAATTTTGTTTCGATGCGACTTCCGATTCCTAAAATACAGGGTGATTAGTGTAAAAACTCCAATTTTAAATTACTTCCTCACTTTTCTCAGAGATAGCGTTACCGATTTTAACAAACTTAAGGGGTTCAGTTCGTGCTCGCATCTCACCCGACGCAGTCGAGAATCGTTTACGTTTGAAACAACAGAAACAAAGACAATACAGTGCAGTGGACAATAGAGTGTACAGAATAATCAAATACGATTTAACAAAGCCTGAATCTTGGCCTACAAGACCAAATTCAATTTGTATAGATTTCAAGTGTTGCAAAGCTAGACCAGCAGCAAATGAAATTGAAATCTTACTTAATAAACGAATGCATCTAGACGCTAATAATGTAAGTGAGATTCAATTTAACAAAGCGTCTAACTGTGTGTACATTATGTTTAAACGTGAAAGAGATGCAATTGCATTCGCTTCGGTTAACAATGAGGTGCACAGCGTTGAGTGTGATAACATTAAATACAAAATCCCTGGGCACATGGTGGACAATGCCATAGAAGTACGCGTGCATGACCTTCCCCCGCAGGCCACCGATCAGTCCGTTCGAGAGATCATGTCGCAGTACGGTGAAGTTCTTTCCATCGAAAGAGAAGTATGGCGGAATTTTTTCCCCGGCATCCGGAATGGCGTGCGAATGGTACGTATGCATCTACGTAAGGCAATTCCATCTTACATCATTTGTGGTCAAGGTGGGACACATCCGTGTAAAACGCTGATTACCTATGAAAATCAGCTGGTTACAGGCCAGTTTTGTGAACAACCTGCACACTACGGTAAACCTTGCACCGAAACTGCAAAAAGGACATCTTCAACCAAAGACAAGGTCAACCGTTCAACAATGGAAACTAGTGAGCGCAGTACTCCTGTTTCACCATCAAACCAACCAGCAACTGAAACTAATGTATAACAAGGCGCATCTAAAGCAACTAGCAACGAGCTCAAGACTACGAACAACAAGGAAAACGAAACGAAGACGGACACCAACAACAATACAACCGATGAAGCAATGGATGACGAGACGAGCCACGAACAAAGTGCCCCTCAACCCTCGCAGGAGGGATATGGAAGCTCTTCTCGTCCTAGAAAAAGAGTGACAACGAGATCCACTTCAAAAAATTTGTTATTTAAAAAATCGGCTAATTCGGCCACGCAAAGCTTGTACGCAAATAGGCCTGAATTAAAATACCTTTTAAATAAAAAAAACTTAAGGGGTTACACCATTGTAGAAAAAAACGAGAAGGACTTTTTTGGGGAATTATTTTGGGATCCAAAAAATGGAGCAATCCGAATTTTGTAATAACTTTTTAATATATATATTTAAGTACAAATAAACGAACAGTTTTAAAAAATGAAAAACAAAATGGCAACTTGGCGGCATTTCCGCGAAATTCAGCTCCCGCAATTTTCGCTCTAGAACAGAAAATAAAAGATTTTCAAATTTCATTTTTCAGTGTGCATAGAGGTACGTAGGGGTTTTTTTAATTAATTGATTTTCTGTAAAATGGCAGCCCTTTGAAAATGAAACCGCATTTTTTCATCACAAAAAAATATTCACAATTTTCCAAAACCCCTACGTGGAGATCACTATCGAAAATATTCTGTAAAATTGGTCGATTGGTGAAGATTCACTTGACTTATGTTTCCGGCCAGCTAAAAAACGTGGTTCTGAGATAAACGCGTTGAAAGTTTTCGGTGCTGTATGATCCTATCTTATACTTACATGCCATTAATCGGCAATGTCTGGACCATACAATTCGCCCGCTTTTCATCTTTTGGAATATTATTTATAAGATCATACATGACCTTTTGCAATGAAAAAAAATCCGATTTTTCGAAAATTCTACAGTGGTGTAACGCCTTAAGTTCAAATGAAAGGTTTCATGGTCCCATACAAAACTCTTGGGTTCGCTGCAGACCAATTTCACATTTTCATCTTGAATTACACGATTGCCTTGCAAATTTTCACACAATCCATATGAATCTGATAACACCGACAATGATATGCAGATGGCGCTTCGATCGGTTGACATAGTTTAATGTTGGGCAATAAATTTGGCAGTTTTCGTCGCTTGAACATTTTTTAGTTTCGCAAATCGCCAATATTCAATAAGTAACACTTTTCACTAATCAACACACACTTGCCACAGCTGCGATGTCACTCAAAATAACTGTGTCGGCCAATTACTTTACTACAACTTAGGCACCGCAGCGTACTCCCAGTGATGCCTACTCTCCACTGTAGAGTGGCGTAGAAAAGCATTTTAGGACAAATTGATTTGGCTGTGGTCGAGCAAACCAAGGCTTCCCCACTATCGGAACGGTAAGCAAATGTACCCATGAGAATGTCCAGAGAAGCGATTGTTAACATTCCTAGACAGTTATGACGCTTCCTCGCTATTCTGGCACGATTTGGCATATTGTCACTACGCCAAAGATAGTTACGAATGATGTAAAGCGTATGAAGTCCTTGTTCTACCGAATGAGGTGAATCCACCTAGCTGCCCGGAGTTGCGACCTATCGAGCGGTATTGGGCTTCGTGAAGAAAGAACTCTCTCTCAATATAAGTAACAAGCTACAAACATAGAAAAAATCAAAATTCTTAGTCAAAAGCAGCTAAATTGGTTGCAGAGAAGTCTGCACAGACCCACATGGCTGGAGCACACTGAAAAGTCTACACTTTCTTCATGCAGCCAAACTAAGTGACTGTAATTAGTTTTAAGATGATTAATAATGCACAATTAAATGAAAAAAAAAATCCGTTTTGAATTGAACTAATAGCATTTTTTTTAATCCAAGTTTTATCTGTCTCGATTTTGTCACGAGCAAGCAATTACTGTTGTTTTCTACTTCAAAGTGCTCAGGAAATTAAAGCGAATAAAATGGTGGACGCATTGAAACTGACTGTGTTTCACATAAAAATAGAAGACTTTATTTTTATCGCACAAACATATATGTTTCATGTACTAATCGCATCTAAGCTAAATTATCTAGACTTCATCACAGTAGACTGATATATGCTTTCAAAGTCGAGATGTTCGATGAACAAAAAAAATTTCACAGAATATTTCAACTAAATTTCGAAAACATTGTCAGGTGTTTTTTTTATATTCATCACCGTTTATTGACGAATTCGTACAACCTATGGCTTGTTTGATTGGTACTACGATAAGGTATCTAAATTAGAAAACATATTCTGTTTTCAAGGTCAATTGCCACAATTATTACTGCAAATTTTTATATAAAAAAAATTTCTTTAACATTTAGGGGTTTTGTTTGTTTGTGAAAAAGCACATATTTTGTTTCTATTTTCGCGTTTCGCCTTCGGCTCATCAGTGCTTAAAGCAGTTCAAATTGAACTGCCATCTCGTGCCTAGCAGTTCAACTTAAACCGCTAAGCAGACGCAAAGTTTGCACTATTTATGCAACCCTTAAATAATATAAGAGCAAATTCAGCAACTGCAAGATTCATATGGGTGGTCTATAATGTAAATGAAACTGAAACAAACGTATCCCCAGCAATCCGTTTTAGTTTTATTTATTCGACCAGTTCTACTGTTAAATTTAAAACTGGTATACACTGCCGTTCTTTTTTTTCTATATTTGAAACACAGATAAAACGCTGCTGGGGCTGCCATCTCGTGCCTGAACTGCCATCTCGTGCCTAGCAGTTCAACTTAAACCGCTAAGCATGGGAGATGGCAGTTCAATTTGAACTGCTTTAAGCACTGATGAGCCGAAGGCGAAACGAGAAGAAATAGAAACAAAATATGTGCTTTTTGCACAAACAAACAAAACCCCTAAATGTTCACATTCTGCGACGGCCAGTAATAAGCCGTCATTCGTTTACGCCTGAGACGTCAGAAATAATATAATACCTGTGTTATATTATTTAAGGGTTGCATAAATAGTGCAAACTTTGCGTCTGCTTAGCGGTTTAAGTTGAACTGCTAGAAATTTCTTTAAGTCAAGAAAGAATCATCATATCTGAAAACAAGAACAATAGCGTACATACTTCCTGGAAGACCCTTCATTCGCAACTAGATTGGTCAAAATTGGTTCAACCATCTCTGGGATCTATGCCTTATTATAGTGCAAACATATACAGACACACAAACATACATACACAGACATTTGTTCAGTTCGTCGGGCTGAATCGATTGGTATATGACACTCAGCGTATACGTATGAGTATACCTCTGCGCCTATATTTTATACTTATAAAAAGGTAAAAAAAACATAACTACTTTTGAAAATATCTATGTGAAATTTCTTCCACATCGAAGCATTAAATCTCGAATGGTAGCTGCTTGCAACGCACTGGTTTTATACAAAATCAGTTGGCCAACTAAACTCGAAGCGCGATTAATCCACCCTCTGTATGCAAGATTTGCTAAAATCGTATTAAATAATCGCTAATTTACATTGCAGTCGCTTTTTAAACGGGCTAGTGTTAATTAGAATGCTGATCGATTAACAGCAGATAAACTTTCAGATGGCTTATTTAGAGAGTTGGAAGAATGGCAATTCGCAATTTTTTGAAATATCCAATCGGCTTGTATGCAATTTAACTCAAGAATTGTTCAAAAACTAAATGAAATTTTCCGTATCTTCAATTCATTTTTGTTGTTTGCTCATCCCTATTCAACGACATTTAATCGACGACACGACCAGGCACTCCGAAGAAAAATCTAAATAAAAAGTGGCTGTGAGTGATTTCCGTCAGTTACCACAAATATAGCGGCCCCTTGATAATGATAAAATTATTCTTTTTAGGCAACACTGTTCTGGTTGCTATGCGTTATTTGTCAAGGAACCGCAATTATAGAAATAAACAAACAAACTGGAAAACTATCCCGTTCCATTGCCACGAAAATGCAAGAAAAAAGGATTAATTTCGGAATAAAGCGATCTATTCTCTTGTGTGCGGCCACATATTTCCAAATCTGTTGCAATAAAATGGACACAAGACGAAACTGAATTTATTATAATGTGTATTTGCTAATAATCAAGTAAAATTACTGTTTCTCAAAAAAAAAAAAAACGCGGAGCAGGATGTTTATTTTGTTTATTATGCATTCAATTGAGACCAAAACCATTTTTTCGTAACACTAGAAGAACCCTTACAGAAGTTTAAATCAATGGGAAAAGAACGATAATGAAATTGCTGCGTTCTGTGATGTCGATTTGAAACACCAGTATTAAATTTAAGCTATTTTCAAAGATCCTTTATACATTGAGTCAGTAACAATAAAATGCATTTATTTATGTCATTTATCTGCTAAATCATGATAAAAAGATTTATTGTTTTCCATGAAGATCTTTATTGGAGATGCGTTTCAAGTCTTCTCAAGAGAACTTTCCAAGAATTATCCAGATGTCATACTAAAACTATTCTAGGGTTAGCAAAAGTCATAAAACAAAAGTTTGTCTCAATGGCACGAAAAAATAGTAATGCTAATGATACGATCTTAGAAGAAATTCTTAGTCGCATAATTTGAAGATTTTATGAAAACTATGCAATGGTGTCAATTCATTTTTGAATTTTTCTAATGGTGTGAGATGCTGATGTAATTGATTGGTAACTGCTTTGGTATCAAATTTCCGGTGCATACAATTACTGGTGGTGCAAATAAAATAATATAACATATCCGAATCGCAAAAACAAAGCGCTTCACTTAACTTTAAGGGCCGATTCTTGTTTTTAGGCACAGTAGTAAAATGCGCGACTGGTATATATCGATTCGGAGTTAGTTTTGTTTGTCTACATAAACATGTTTTTGAATAACAGTATCCAAGGTATCTGTTATTCGAAATCAATAATTTATCAAATCGAGTTGCCAGTTTTAACAAATTTTCAAGTAATTTCGTTCTGACATTTCGAGTTACTGAGGGGTAGTCAGATTTGCGATACAGTTTTAATAGACGAGTGGCAGGTCGTGTCGTCGATTTAATTGTTTAAATTTCGCATGTTCTCCGCAAGCACTTTTTGTTTCAGTTTAGTCATGGAAAATATTCTCACATCATCCAACCGTCCGACAAAAATATGTAACTGAATCCGACCGTTATTTTCGAATGACCGCTCCCGTCTCAATGAGTTGTTGTTTATACAGTTTTCCACCGACCATCATCGGAATACACTCGGTTGCTATGATTACTTGAAGAATCCGGAAAACAGTTTCGATGCAATTGATCTGTTACACAATGTTTGCATGGTGGAAAATGAAAGTACACCGGAATACATGCATACTAACGGCGGTAGTGTTTATGTTATGAGATTGTTGGTGAGCCGTAGTTGTTTTCGAATGAATTGTTCTAGTTTCTGAGGCGCTGCCAGTTTGAAATCGCGCTGGACAATGTTTAAGATTCGTTGTGTTTTATTTAATTACTTTCGGAAAATAGTGTGTCAAAAACCATAGCTCTAAACAAACATTGCATCGATGCTGCGTTAGTAAAATAATGCAAAAAAATAAAAATTCAGAATTTAACTTTTTCACGAAATAGGAATTGAAATTTACAGATTATTTTAAAACTGTTTTTTTTTTAAATTAACATCCATTTTCTTTGTAATACGAACACGCAACTTACGTTCACCGAATTTCAGTTATCGAACATTTTCCGAAACCATTTGCCCAAATGGATGCGCCAGTGTTGAAATGTGTTGCCCTGCCAGACAGCGGCGATAAATCTCTCGGAAATTTTTATGATTGTGCTTTCGTTGCGACTATTCCATTCTATGCTATTTAGGTAAGCCAACGAACCGTTTATGAGGTAAATGTCGGCCTCCGCGTGCATATTAATTTTCTCCCGAGAACTATTGGAAAAAATAACACTGCACGCATCGTGGAGCCAAGGATTGCTGGTACAATTTGGTTTTCACTGGGTGAAAAGCGGTCTCTCAGTCTAATTGGTTTGGTTCGTTACCCCTCGCTGAGTCAACGGCAATGCGGTGGGAAGAAAATAGTTCTGGGCGACCACCTGTTTTAGCTTTGGTGCAAACTACTGGTACTACTACTACTACCACTTTATCAAGTTAAAACGCTAAGTTTGTTGCATGAGGAGATTCATTTCTTGTGAATCATTAAAATTTGTTTCTGAGAAAGCAAACAAGAGTGAGATGAGATGTAATAGTAACAGTGCAGTGATTCACCAAATTAAGATTGGCTTTCGTTCTAACTAACTCTATGAATGAACGGCACTTTCAATTTTGTTGACCTAAAAGTGGGACAACTACAATTTTTAAGTGTCTCAAAGTTTTATACAATCTGTATCATATCATCTCCTTATGATACGAAAAGTGAAAATCTACTTATGCACCAGAATGACACAGAAATTTTGAACTCATAACTACACCATCATTAGTACTAACAAAAGATTTGAGTCTTTTGTGCCGTTGGCATGCACGAAGCATTTCACGTAGATTAGTGATGTAAGTCTTGTTAAAAGCAGAGAACGCCGGATTTATTATTCTTCCGACGTAGAAGATTTCTCATTGAATATCTCGTGCTTCAATCAAAGCTATCGAATGTTTATCTTCCAGCAGAAGGGGGAATTATATGTACTTGCAGTACTCTTGGGCAGAGGATCAATTTATATCATTGAAGTTAATTATCATCAACATATTTTCCATCTAGCACTCACTAGAAAAAATATTAGAGGAAGACCTAAAAACACGATGGCATATTAATGCCTACTCCATTAGAAAAAAATCATATTTAGTTGAAACTGCTACCGATATCTAAGTCAAGAATCTTCCAAGTTACAAAAACCGATGTAGACTCATTCATTCATTGATATGCTATCTATTCACTGAGATACTCTCAAAGCTATTTTTATCGCAGATTTAATCCAATCTTGATTTCATTGCGCAGATCGTCTACTGCACCTAAACTTTTGAAAATTCATCGAAGTAATTTACAGGATCTCTCGTGCAAGAACTAATTATGGATTCAATGAACCATTTTACAGTGTGTGTCATGTCTACAATGTAAGCTCTAGCAAGATTAATTCTTATGTATCTCGTAATACTATTAACCGTTTTCTTTGAATCTTTTTCCACTAGTGTGGTGATTAGTCTATAACATATAACTATTAGATAGATAGCATTTGTAGCTTAAATTATGATAATCATAAGATGTGATCGAGTAATCTTTTGACACAAAAGATGAGAAGATTTTATGCCTGCTGGAGAAAGAGAATGAAAAATCTCAGGTCCAACGAAGTTTCTCCCTTAGTAAAAAATAAAATGCGCAAACGGCAAATGTGCCTTTATATTTGAGTTTCCATGCCGAATTTCATCACAATGCAACCGATCGTTATAAAGGGAAACCAAAGTAAAGTTGGATAAATATCATGCGATTAGTGTTCCTTCAGAGTGTGTTTCGTGAATTTCCTGGTCACCGACTCTCCACCAGCTCTCCAATGCTACACAGGGCAACCATGAAAACATGAAATGGTTTTGGTCCTCCGAAAAGCGAAGATGCGCGAGCTAGTAGATGCTTCGAGAATTAGTACTGAGTGCACAAACCATTTTCAGGGCGAGGTTCTGCAGATAGAATTGTCCTGGGTCAAAAACACGAACTCGAGCTCGTTTCGGAAGCGTGTTTGGCCATATCAATGCGGAATCCGATGGTCTTGTTGCGTCGATTGATGACTGTTCATGAAAACTGAACCCTTACAATACAATAATAATAAAGGGAAAGTTCTCCGAAGCTCAAATACCTCAAAGAAGGAAAAATCTTCAACAGCGAGTATTACTTAGCATTGTTGGAAGACTTAAAGGCCAAAATCCTGAAAAGACTATCTAACATAGAGGGGAAAAACACACATAAGTGAACTGCAACCATAGAAAAAACCAACGATTTAGGATTCCAATGGGGTTCTTATCAACCTTTCACCCAACATTGCTCTCTATAGTTCGAGAGAGCAGAATCTGTTGCTGTATCTGTTTTTTATATTTTTTTCTGTATTATCTATTGCAATATGAGATCGGAGACATTTATGGGCTATTATATATGATTTGATTATTACCATTAGGACATCATTTGCTTTCGCAGTCCTGTGATTTTTGCAGGAAAAGTTTTTGATCTACTTGTAATGTGTAATGCGTGATGTACACTAATCAAGGATACTCGAAGAAATCGACCTAGATTAAGTTAGAAGAAACGTAAAGCAATCCACTTCATTCTATAACAAAAATAATTAGCAGTCTCTTCTGAAGACATTCAGTTTAGAAAATTTACTGGTTTATTTTAACTACAAATAAAAGCTCTTCTCGTTCGACAAGCATTCTGTAACTGCGAATTGAGAAGTAACTGATAGGAAGTTACTCCTCAATTCGAAGTTACAGAATTCTTGACGAACGAGAAGAACTTTTCATTTTGCTGTCGTTTTTAAGACGTGTTCCGTAACGTACTAGCTTCAAATTCAAAAAGATTGAATAAAAAAAACAAAAGTAAGCAAACCACTTTGAGATGGATTTTGAGATATGGCAACACTTATTTTAATATGTCAAATATGACATGCGCGTCGGAATGGTGCATTGAGGTTCCTGTTCATTGAGGTCATCATTAGTTAAGGAGAACTTCAGAACGTTTTCTATCAAGCGGTTCCGCTCTAAGGTGTGCCAGGATAGGAAAAATACAATACGCATAGATCTTTAGGAATATTTTAATGGTTCTAAAAAGAACCGATTTGTGAAATTAGTTCGACGTTTATAACAGCTAAGTGATTTTTGTCTTCATTTATCAACGCCCTAACCTGAATTCTGGACCAGAATTTAGAAACGGGAGCTGATTTCAAGGACTATATTTGGAACCTGGTACATGCTTGGCGTGCAGTTGCAAAATTCAGGCTAGGAATCCGGATCAAGAATTTATTTTATGAATTTAGTTTTAGGATTCTGGAACTGCACTCATTTTCCGAATCCAAGTTCTGAATTTTATTCTAGAATGGAATTCTGAACTTGATTTCCGAACCAGAATTTCGGAATCTAGTTCCAAAACTAAAGTTCCGAATTTAGTTCCATTATACAGTTTCTTAATTCTGAATTTGAAATCCGGAATTAAATTTTGCCACTGAATTACGGAAGTAAATTCTAAAACATAATTCATGTTTTGGACTCAGTTATAAAATTCAGGTAGATCAGATTTAAAATTTAGCTCCAGAATCCAGATTTAAGAGCCATATTATGAATTTTGTTCCAGAATTGTGTATTTCTGAATCAGAGTTTTGGATTCGAGCTCCAGACATAAATTAAAGACCAAATTCTGTTCCAAAATGTAGTCAAGAAACCAATCACAGAATTAAGAATCAGTTTCAGAGACTTAGTTTTAAATTCAGAACGTGTGTTCTGGAATCGAATTCTGAAACTAAACTCTAAATCTGCACGGAAAGACCGAAATCAGCATTTTGGTGAAATAAATAGTTGATTTTCTGATTTTAGTTAGTTATTATTTGAGACAACTAGAAAAATCTTACTTTTGCTAATTTATATGTCTTAATTCTAATTCCCTTAATAATAATAAAATATTTGTTGAAATGGCTACTTTTTTAGTTGAATTCTCTAATTAAAGGTGCTGTCATTTCTTAGCTAATGCTAATTTTTAGTTGAATTAGAGAAATAAAACGTTGTTTTCAACCAACATAAGTGGTTGAATTGGCTTTTGCAATTTACAGCTATATGGCGCACTGTCACCGAAAAAATGTTAACACCGTAATGACTACTAGCCACTAGATGGCACTACTACCGAAAAAAAATTTCAGTCGCGGTTGTCTTTTTTATATTGGCAGGTATAAATACGAAGTTGTATTGGAGAAAAAGACATGAACGAAACATAAACTTTTTTTTGGATTTTTTTTTTCGCTGTTTTCTTCATACGACTTCGCGAAATCGACTCTCTCACTGAAAACTTTGAGCACTCGGAAAACAAAAACCGAATACAAGTATTACACCGGACGGCGTAGCCCGGAAGGCTGGAAGATACAAAAAACATCATATACGTATACGCCAATAGAATTAGAGTGCGACATTCTAAACTCACTTCACTGTTCCGCGTAAAAATATTATTACGCACAATCACTTCAAATGCGCACAAATTCTGAATAAATACACTTTCCACTAAGAGTTTACGTCATTTTTACAAATCGGTTTAGAAATTCATGTATGGATATATCTTAACACATGCGTAAAACATCTAAACAATTTGCAAGCAGTTTCAATAAAACTGTCCTTTTTAGATTGGATTGTTTTGCTTTGACACTTCTCATGAGTTTTTGGCTAATAAACTTGTTAATAAAACCCATTTCATTTTTGTTTGCTTTGTGCTGTCCTTCAGTAATGATGGTGATAGATAAATAGAAACAAATTTTGTCCAGGATATTCGTCAACTAAACACATTCTCTAAAAATAAGAGTTTTTTTTCTGCACAGTATATTCTCAAATTTAACTAATTTTATAGTTATTTTGGAAATTTTGTTGTTAAAATCAACTAATTCAAAAACAGTAATACGAATTAGGCGCAGAGCTAATTTCGGTCGTTCAGTGTGAGATTGTTCAGAATTAGGTTTCATAATCCAATCGAAAATTTTGTTCCCGAATCCTGATTCAGTATCCAGTAGCAGAATGCGATGACTGATAACCTGTTGTTGTTTCTGGTTTGAGAAGTCGATTGTTCGCCACGACGTCCGGAAAGCGAATGAGAGCGCAGCCTGAGTGTTTGAGTCATCCGAGTGCGAGGAAGGCAAGTAAGTGTGATAAATTTTCTTTATTGTATCCAACAAATTGAGTAAACTAAATATTTGAGGTTATTTATAATTGTCTCCCACTGTGAAAATTAAATCATAAATCGCTGAAAATATTTTTGATGGTACGGAGAAAGAATTATGTTGATGCGTTGACTACAACAAAAGATATTCACTATTAAGTTCTACCCATTCTTTCACAAGAAGAATTTTTAAAAGGCGCCACACCTATTAATCATAACTAAAAATTAAGTGACACACTACTAAAATTCATGAAAAGTGCACGTACTCCAAACTTGAGTTATCACATATCTATTTTTATTTTTTCCTTTCTCATATAGAAAGGTTATGCAATCACTGTGAAAATCGACTTTTGAACCGAGGCCCGGAGGGCCGAGTTTCATATACCATTCGACTCAGTTCGTCGAGTACGCAATATGGCTGTGTGTGTATGTGCGTATGTGTGTATGTAACGTGTTTTGCACTAACTTTTCTCAGAGATGGCTGAACCGATTTTCCCAAACTTAGATTCAAATGAAAAAGCTTGTGGTCCCATACAAAATTCCTGAATATTATTTGGATCCGACTTTCGGTTCCGTAGTTATGGGGTAAAATGTGCAAAAAAAATGAAAATATGTGTTCTAACTTTTTTCATAGATGGCGAGACCGATTTTCACAAACTTAGCTTAGCGGGATCTTTCCGTGGTCCAATACGAAATTCCTGAATTTTATCCGGATCTGACTTCCGGATGCGGAAATATAGGGTAAAGTGTGGTAAAATTTTCATACCATCACTGGAAAGGACGAAAACCGTAAAAAGTCGACCTAAACGACTAAATCGATCTCAAATCTTCTTCAATTGATAGTTTTTATCAGTAGACGGTCAAATAAACCGATTTCGGTTATTCTTTTAAGAATCGAAGAAAATTATTGTGAAGAATACCACAGTATTATATACGATAGTATGATTGATATGAGAAAGGCATTATTACACCACTAGGTGGATTAAAACCGTTTTTTTTTTAAATTTAGTTATTTCGGTTTTAACCTATTTTAAGGTCATTTGCCGAACACCACATATCTACTCATTTTTGAGTTAAGGACGAAACTGGTAAAATTTGAGTATTTTTTACTTAAAATAAGAAAAAAAAGTTTTGTTTTTAATTTGAGTGAACTTAATGAGTTTTAAAAGGGAAGCTCAAAAAGTGATTCAAAACCATTTCCTTTTGACAGGCTTGGAGTCAAAAATGAATGATTTTGATATCCTTATGTTAGACGTCTCACTTAGCATAATTGAAACAACAAAATTTCTATTTAAAACATCTATGATTGATTATTCCTGGTTTCGAAAACCGGATCTAGAAACGGCAAAGAAAAACGACGTACTCTTGCATTCTTAGCTGCGATAAGAATAATGAAAACGCACCGAACTTCAAGAAGTATTTTTTTCTCTCAAACGTTTGAAAACTCAACGGTTACTCTAATGTATGAAAAAATGCGAGAGAACTCATGGTCTGAGTAAATTTTACTTAAATTCAAACTTAAATTTTGACATATTGTTCCAGTTTATGAATTTGAGTAATCGCAACTCAAACCATGAGTTATGTTCAAAGAGCGTGTAGCAAAGTTAGACTGCTGCTATTTGTTTTCCTATTTTGAGCCCCGCTCGCATCATTTCACAATAAATTTGTCAGACTTTTTTATTTTTTTGTAATTTAAATTTACGATTTACTTCACTGCATCAAGCAAGTAAATTGAATAAATTTTAACATGCCTCCTTTGAAATGGTTCTGAATCAGCGTCTGATATGTCGTTTTCGCTTGATGCCAAACCTACTCTGGTTTCCACTCTAGCTGCTGTCAAACCGTAAAAAAATAAACCATTGATTTTACAGCATCAACAATTGATTCACAATTTGATCTATTGGTAACAATACATTTTATTGTATCTTGATATAAGATTTTTCGTTTCCAACGATTCAATATATTGTTTCTTCGATTCTACAATTGAATTTATTGTACACGTGGTGTTTCAAACAACATGCAAACTGTACATTTGATTGTTTTCCAAGAAAACATGTATAAGAAAATTTAATGATTTGAATTGTTACGATACTTAATAACCTATACATTCTATTGTAAAAAGCATGTTCACAAGTAATTGAATAGTGTATAACAATACATTAAAATATTTTTCAATGGTCAAAGCCAAATTGTGCAAGGTTTTGTAGCAGCAAATCGTATTGTTTTTCTACAATATGTGTTATTCTAGAAACCTAGCTTTAACGCAGTTGAACTGAAAGTTTCAGGCTCAACAAGTGAAAATGGCATTAGATTGCACCAAGTCAAAAATCAATTACAAATCAATTTGTATTGGCCAAAACTATTGGTGTTTGATAATGAAGAACACTGTTCTGCGGATTGCTCCGATTTTGCACAATCGAGCAGAAATTCAATATTCTGACGATGTTTCATTCTGCTCGAATTTGTAAAACCAAAGCAATCCAAGTCATCCATATTTTTCAATTAAAAAAACCCCACATGAAGAAGTCATACGGTTGCCTTGCTCGACACAGTTAACTACGGTATTCGATTTTCCAAAATGGTTGCCTAGAAATTTGCTTCGATGTACACATATGAGCGTGGAATGGTACGATGTCGCGCGCACCCCTTTGTGATTCGCCGTGAATAATGCAGCCCTTTCATCATGCGCTGGCACGGCGGGATTTCGTGGCTCTCACCCCCGTCCCATATAAACCACGCTAACACTATGAACGCCATTCGCACGCAGGTGCTGATAAATATCACCGCCAGCCATTTTCCTTTTTAGTTTCGTAGAACGCCAACGCCCTTGCTCGGAGGTTGTTAGGGGATTCAACTGTGTTGCCGGGAGGGTGGGCATTTGCAATTAGATATTTCGCATTTGTTTTTTTTGAAGGGAAAATTCCCACTTTCGTGTTTGCTGCTTGAAAAATGAAAACATTTCTAGGTCACCGATGAGTAAAAACAATGAATGTAAGAAGGGTCACGAGTGTACGATTCTGATATCATTTAAATTGTATCTCTCTGATCATCAGGACTATTTTCAGAAGTATGAAAACAACCAAAACGTTTTCTCGAGTAATCCCTCGGCTCGGTGGGGCTGTTTGAGTGACTCAAGCTGCATCATCGCGTTATTTTCGTTGGAGAGAAGAGCCATCGAGCGACCAGATTTATGTGAGACTGATGACAAACAATCAAAAATAGTTTTGGCTTCAGAATGCTAACAACTGCTCATTGACAATAAATTTGTCATGGCAACGTCATATGATGATAATCGACTGACACCGACGGAACCGTACCTACCTACCCCGTATGCGTAGAGGTCGCAATGACAGCAACCAATGACAGATATTCCCATCCACTTGAAGGAATGATATTTTCATCGAAGACGACGATGGTTTCCACGGCAGATCCGCATCCCATTCTTCAAATTTTCTATGTGCTGTCCGTGGAAGCGTGTTGCCAATGTGATTCTCCCTGATGGTCCAATCCCTCGTGGGGGAACGCGGTGGGCGAGTAGTGCCCGTTTGATGTTGATGCTCGTCCGCTTCGAGCGGCCAGCGAGTACCTCACTGACCTATATTCTGCAATCAGCTTGTGTGCTTGTGTCCGATAAATGGTTGCTGCACTCAACGGATCGGGAGGTGTTATTGAAGGTAGGGCTTACAGTTTTGGGTGGAGGTTATGAGGTGTTTTGACGTTCGAAAGCATAATGCAAATTCAAGGCAATAGTTTTGGTAGAGCCTCTATTGTTTTTAGTCAATTTTAAATAAGTTTGAGAATGAAATCCTGCACCAATAGCTTTTAGATACTAAAAATTGTGATGAGATTCATCTAATAACGGTATGAAGAACGTTTTCTTTTCTAAAATTCCGTATATGTTAGATTGCTCATTTAGATATTAATATTGAAATAAATAAAAAACTTTGCATAGCTGATTGCTCGTGAGAATCGTGATTTTGCCAAATGGGCATAGTTACAGCAAATGTGACCTAAAATTTTACTGTTAGCTTGACAAAAGTTTTGTATCAATTAACACAAAAGCAAGAATTGTGAGTTTCTTTCTAATTTACATCTTTTAAACTCTTTGGCTGTAGACCGTCGCGAATTACACAGAAAAAAATTATGAATTTTACATGTAACATAAACCTACAAACGATATAATTCATAACTACTTAATTTTTCAAATGACGCACAAAATTTTACACGCTCCGAGCGTAATTTGCACTCGGTTACCAATTACCGCAGTATGGATTTATATGTATCAATTATTCAGCAAGCAGATATGTCTTTCTGTGGTTCAGTCGATTAATCGATGTGCTTTGTGATCTAATGTTTCTCGGCTCAAGTCCCGCTGTTGCTATATCGATCTTTTGTTTTTTTATTTCTTTCGAGTTTGAGTCATGTAATTTTCAAATCAAACAATTTTACATGTTTTTGAATATAAATTTGTGTGAAATACGACGCTCCAGTTATGTGCATCTTATAAGATGTAAAATCACAAGATTTTCTCGAACTGTGTATTTTAACATTTAGTTAAAATTTTACAGTCGAGCAGATGCTTATCGTCTTCAAAAACTAACAGTTCGATAGTTCTTTTCTGACACGGATAAAAATCTTGCAAAAACAATTCTAATTTCAGACCTTTATCAAAGTTTGGTCTGTGTAATTTCTTTTTATACTTTCAGTAAAAATATATACCCCCAATAAAAAGTGGCAATACATTGTAAAACGAAGTAAGTTTATCTCGGAGTTCTTCTGACGTTCGCTGTATTGCAGTTATTATGCCACTAGATATCATTTTACTTGCAGTGCTAAATAAACCCAGATAACTTTCCATCCGCTAAACTTCAAATTGGGCCGCAGTTTTAGTTAAATTTAATCACTCGATAAAATATAATTGCTCGACTGTCAATGTTTAACTAAAAGTTTAAATAATTCACGAGCTGGTCCACAGCCTTAGGCTATTTAACTAAAACTGCGATCAATTTCAAAGTTTGATGAATGGAAAGTTATTTGGGTTTGGTCTGAAATTAGAATTGTTTTTGCAAGATTTTTATTCGTGTCGGAAAAGAACTATCGAACTGTTAAACATAAGGATGCTTTTGAGTAGGGTTATGTTTGAAGACGATAAGCAACTGCTCGACTGTCAAATTTCAACTGAACGAGAAATGATTCGCGAGGTGGTCCACGGCCTATTAGAAGGAAACTTCCAATGTCACAATTTTTATTTTTGTTTTAATTGATTCACGTTTTTTTCGAGCTAACAGTAAAATTTTAGTTGACATTTACTGAAAGTCTAAAAAGAAATTATACAGAAGAAATTTTCACTAAAGATCTGAAATTTCAAATCTATCTATTCTTTTCAGTATCGAAAAATAATTATTGAATAGTCAAAAATAATAATGCGTTTTGAGCAGGGCTACCTTCTGCAACAACAACATAGCTACTCGACTGTAAAAATTTAACTCTAAGTTACAATAATGGCGTCTTAACTGCGGTGACGTTTTTTTCCTTAATGTTTCAATCTCTGGTTAGCTGAATGTCTCAAATGAAAAATTAATATTGGCTTCAATAATTAGTCGTTAAAAACTACGTTGCTCGATAAAAAATAACGATCGATATGCCATTTTTTTACAAAAAGTGGAAATGATTTGCAAAATGGTTCATAGGCTTAGTGTACGAAAACACTTTTTTCACGGAATATCGAAATACATTGTCCCTGCCCTTCAAACAATTTGAATATTTTCTAGTTTTCTGAGAAATGGCGACGTGGTGTGATAGAAAATCGACAAGTGTCATTCGACACAATTCATGTCTGGCAGAAATTCGATAAAAGCTAACACACATCTCGAAATTTCGGTAATCGCAGTTGCTGATTTCAGTATATTTGACAAGCTCAGCTTATTATAATTCAAAACTTCAATAAAAAGATGTGCTTCACCGAGATTTCAGTGAATCTATTTATCGAATCAAAATCAAAAACCTTTTTTAATCCACCTAGTGGTGTAATGATGCCTTTCTCATATTATTTATATTTTCAAAAACATCACTAGAAGATTCAGTAGAAATTTTTTTTCAAACTTGAATAAAATCGAATACTTTCTTTGGATATAAATTACCATAACCATTTCAATTTGTAAACCGTTATGACATTTTAATATAAATTTAAATGTGGCAACTCTGGACGCTATACAAATTCGAACAAAGCACGCTGTGTGCTGGGAGGTAGTGTTTTCTTCTTCCGTACCAGCACATCAGTACGTGCATCACCGGTACCGGTTTTGCATCATTTTGTATGGCAGTTACGACATCTGGCTTGTTGGATCAGCGCCTTATAGACCCTTTCACAGACGTTAATGTAGAGACAAACCAGAAAAATATGACATTCCTGATTATGTATGACACTAAGATTTGTTAAATCATAGCATGCATTTTAATAATAGACAAAAATCGAAGTTTTTTTTGTGAATGACATATATGTCATTCAAATGTATGACAGAGTGATTGTAAGGAGACATTACTTTTCTCAGTGTCGCTTTAAACGAGCAAACGATCTGTCAAATTTAACACAAAGCATATGAAATTGTTATCGTTTCGGTAGATATATGTAGTTGTTGCTAACATTACGGATGAGAGTCCGTCACTCTTCAACCCAAATTGATTAAACGCAATAGAGTTATAAATATTTTTATAATACTATTACAAAGCTGAAAAGGGCGATTATTGAACTCGTTTAGAATCTGGCAGGTGAAGCAGGAGTTGTACATTATTTATTAATGCACTACTATCACTTTATCGATGGTAACGATTTCAACTGTAAAAAATGAATATCTGTAAACTGTAAAAAAATGTTAATGGCTTATTTTTTATATTGTAAGTTTTCATACCTCCAGTCTAAGCACAGTTTCTCTAACTTCTTAACTCGCAAAGTTGTTCTCGAATATTTCGAAGTACATAAATAATAGGCAAAATTTGCGTACAGAAGTAATCCATATTACTTCTGTACTACAAAAATTAGTACATAAAGTAAAGTTTTATTCGGCTTGAAAAAAGGATTGCTAGAATATTTTGACGTTTTGTCTTCGACTCGTCGTTGCATTAGCAGTTTATGTTATCATGCCATCTAACGGTTCAACATGAAAAACGAGACATAAAACCTTTGTCCCGGTATTAGTTTAGTGTCGGCTTTGATTTAAATCTCGGTGTGCATCACTCTTTATAAAGGGTGATTTTTTAAGAGCTTGAGAACTTTTTTAAACAATAAAACGCATAAAATTTGCAAAATCTCATCGGTTCTTTATTTTAAACGTTAGATTGGTACATGACATTTACTTTTTGAAGATAATTTCATTTAAATGTTGACCGCGGCTGCGTCTTAGGTGGTCCATTCGGAAAATCCGCTTTTTTATCGACAAATTTTGTTCAGCGATGAGGCTCATTTCTGGTTGAATGGCTACGTAAATAAGCAAAATTGCCGCATTTGGAGTGAAGAGCAACCAGAAGCCGTTCAAGAACTGCCCATGCATCCCGAAAAATGCACTGTTTGGTGTGGTTTGTACGCTGGTGGAATCATTGGACCGTATTTTTTCAAAGATGCTGTTGGACGCAACGTTACAGTGAATGGCGATCGCTATCGTTCGATGCTAACAAACTTTTTGTTGCCAAAAATGGAAGAACTGAACTTGGTTGACATGTGGTTTCAACAAGATGGCGCTACATGCCACACAGCTCGCGATTCTATGGCCATTTTGAGGGAAAACTTCGGAGAACAATTCATCTCAAGAAATGGACCGGTAAGTTGGCCACCAAGATCATGCGATTTGACGCCTTTAGACTATTTTTTGTGGGGCTACGTCAAGTCTAAAGTCTACAGAAATAAGCCAGTAACTATTCCAGCTTTGGAAGACAACATTTCCTAAGAAATTCGGGCTATTCCGGCCGAAATGCTCGAAAAAGTTGCCCAAAATTGGACTTTCCGAATGGACCACCTAAGACGCAGCCGCGGTCAACATTTAAATGAAATTATCTTCAAAAAGTAAATGTCATGTACCAATCTAACGTTTAAAATAAAGAACCGATGAGATTTTGCAAATTTTATGCGTTTTATTGTTTAAAAAAGTTCTCAAGCTCTTAAAAAATCACCCTTTATAACTTTATTGTGCGGATTATATTTTCCACGACAACTGTTTGTCTATTTTTGTCAACTTTTGAGTTCCCAACCAGCATAATTTATCGTACCTAGAACCCAAGATAAAATCGATCCAATTGTTGGTTTTTATCGGCTGAAATAAAACATTTTTCAGTGAGAGTGTCCGATATAAATCAAAGCAAATATCAGTCGGATGGTGCCAAGTCTGAGCGTGAGATACAATACTTAGATAATAAGTTAAATGATGATCAACTTAGGAATCCAACAACAACATTTACGACACATGGGCAAACGGTACAAGAATTCAAAATATCAACATAACTTCGTGAGAATCTAACCGGCAGTCTAAACAATAACATTAGTTGGTGAGAATAACAATAACCTGGAGCTTGAACCCCAATAGCAGTTGTACAACGGAATCAGTCTAGATATAACCATTGTAGCGAATAGTCATAAGCTAGTGAGAGTAATAAAATTAATGTTTTTAAAAAATAATTTAGTGTAGTAAAATAATTAACTAATGTAGATTTTGACCGGAACCACAAGGTCAAGCGTTGTCATGATGAAAAATTACGGACTCTTGTCCTAAATTCCATCATTCACAGAACATGATCAAATTCACGATTTTTTTACTTTTGTATAATTTTGGATATTGGCAAAGGTAAGTGAATAAGACCAGTTTGAAACGGTTGTCGAATGGTACCTGAATTGGTAAATGGAATGATTGAAATCTTATTCAACTCAATGCTCGTATTGTGAATTTGTTAGTGCAAAAATAAAAATAATTACTCAATATTCCACATGGAAATCCGAACGAAATTGTTTTGTCTAATAGCTTTTATCCAGAATTCATTCGACTCCGACGCCGTCACTCTTTTGATTAAGAATCCTCAAAAATTCTAACGGAATCAAATGAGAACAAAAGTGAGAAAAGGAGTCTTCATTTACGGTTCAAAACACCCGAAAAATCCTTTCTAAATGCCCATAAATCCGCTAAATCTTTTGTGATTGGGATTTTGTCTAGACAAAGTTTAGAGTGATTTCCGGTTGTCATAATCTCTTCGGGAATTTTGTACATTTTTTTGCTCTTTCAATGAAAATGTATTAATAATAACGAAACGAAATTTGCGAAAATCAAGATTATTTTGACTTATCGTTTTAGTTACCTGCTAGTTCTTTATTAAATTTAACAAGAAATAGCTGAAATATTGCTGATAACACATCACTCAATAAATCGTCAATAAGAACAGTACAATCATTCCAACTTCTCGATGCCGTGCTTGTGGAAGAATTTGTCTTTTGTCTCACTATAGGTTTCACATTCAGCCATCGTTTCTTTATTTGAGTTAATGCTCTTAACGGGGAATATTTTTTTTTAGTTCCGCGAATAGCCAGTAGTCAGTAGTTATGATTTTTTTGAGTAACCATCTCAATTGGACGACCCAACAAAAATGTAAATCTGTAGTTGAAAATGAAATATGTCGTTTTTCTGAATCCACATCATCACATGCCTGAGATAAATCGATACCAAATAGCGTTGCTGATTGAGGCTTACTCCGCCAAACGGCATTTCGGCGAATGACTGCTACACTGGTAAACGGATCAGGCGGGGAGATCCGAAACCGAGTGGAGAATTTTTCAATGTCATAGCAATAAATTAGCTGTCAATAAATCTGAACCAAGTGAGAATAGCAGTCGGCCGAGCGAGCTAACGATCTTTGGAATGTTCGAACTGAAACCAGAATTCCATCATCGTAGTTTCGGTTGGATGGCGAAACGCAGGACAAACGCATGTGGCCTGCGGGTGACTTTGGTTCCGGGTTTACGTCCCACATAAAGTGCATGCTACACATGATGGTGCTAATGTGGGAACACATCTGTCGGACGGATGGCAAGCAAAGGCTATCGGAGATGAAGAAGATGATGATGATGATGATGCTCATTGAATATGACGTGTGCCTTGGGAACATATGGGACGAAAATTGGAATCCTCCACTGAGTGGAATTTAATTGAGGAAATTTCATTCCGTCTGATGAGTCTTCACGATTGCATCAGGAAATCTGAATAGAATGTGCTCGAAATAATTAACGAATTGAATTCATTGCGAACTGATAAGTCAAACCAGGCAGTGGTTGATCCGTTGAAAGGAAACGCAACGTAATCGAAGAAGCATGTTTCCTTGAGGAACTTGTTTTTCTGGGTAAAATTTTGGAAAAAGTTTTAAACAACTGGCAATGAGAATATAAGGCAGGCATAGTTCTCACTGTTGGCCCAAAAAGGAACATTTCCATTCCAGTTTGTCCCGTTCCTGGATGGACGGAAGAAAGATTAACCTTTAAGGTCAAATCCCGGTAGTTTTCCGGTTTCCCTTTTTGGGCCAGTGTCGGTATCTAGCAAATACCGTTTTCTATCTATTTCGGTACGTTTCGGTGTCCGAAGTGGAGGTACGAACAGAAAAACAAGCAACCACCAAGTTCACTTTCGATGGAGCCTGGGAAAATGTTGAATCAATAAATGGAATCGGTGTTGAGCTGGGTGAAATCGAGCGCATCGGACCGGTTTGTAAACCTGTTGATTTTTGGGCCTACCTGATGCAATGTACACTTTTCGTGCAATTGAATTAGGGAACCGAACTTGAGACGCACCAAGCAAACCTTAACGATGTGTTATCCTTATTCTTTTTTGTCAATTCGGGGAAAAAAAACTCGAGGTCTCGTGTCTACTTTCTTATTGCCGGCGAAGAGGGTTCGCTTGCCAAGTCGGGCGCGTGTGTGATGACACAGGTATCGCATAATTCTTATGTGGTAATAGGGATTTCCATTATTGTTAGTGTACTGATAAGGTGAGTGTTTTTCCTTTATGTTATTTGAACCTTTTCAATCGATAGTTTTTTTTGTAGTTGACCAATTTAGTATTAAAAAACTGCACTAATTAAGAAAAACATGACAAATTAAAAAAATCGCACAACTGAATTTCAAATTCAGATGAAACTGACCATTAACCGGACGGTTTGTATTTTCATCTCAAAAGCATAGCTCCAGAAAATTTTCTACACAAAAATACATGTGTTTTAAATAATTAGATATATTGTCTCATCACACGTGTACAGTCAAGTCTAAGACTACCTGTATATCCAACGTTATGTACATAACATATTCAAACCGAGGGTTGATAAAATTTACATATTACACCCTTCTATTTTCTCATTTCAATCCGTTCGCTAGTATTGGATTTCCAGAGGAGCACGCAAACGCTTCAAATCATTGCCAGAAACGGGTAAGCTAATGATTCGCGGCATGTCTATATTTAGGCGTTTTTATTCTACATTTCGATATGAATATGTCTTTTGGTAAGTCTGTTGATCAGAACGAGTTGCAAATCATTTTTTCGATTGAAACATGAAGAAAGAAAATGGTTGTACCGGAAGGCTATGGTGTTAAGTTTCTGTGCGACATTTAACGTTTCGATAAGTTGGTTTTATTCTGGTGTAAAAAGAGAAGATTTTTTGTTTAGCTGGAAGTAGTACTTATCGATTAGGGGAAAATTCAAACCTTCCAGGTCCGATTCAGTACCGGCACAGTTCCCTGAACGTACGCAAATATTCTACCACACGATTCAATGCGTGTAGTTATTCATACTTAACCCATTATGTCCTAGCGTATGATATATCATACGCAGAAATATCTATTTTTCAAAGAATGTTTACTATGGAACTGCATTACCCAACAGCTTCACGATAACAAAAACAGATAAACTACACTAAGTAACTTCTTTGTGTGTTAAATCTGCTGTTTGTTTTTCAAAATTTAATTGTGTTTTGAACCTTGAACTTTGACCTATTAACGACTAGAAATGGCAGTGCAAAAGTAAATTATATATTGTTTTGTATTTTTTGGTCAAATTAAACGCTAATACTTACATCTTGTGACAAAACATTAGCAGAGGTTCTAAAAAGGTTATATCTATAAAAATCCCAAATAATGCTTAAAATAATGTCATATTTGATGCTAACATTTGTGTGTATGATATAGCAAACGGTGGAATATTTTCGTTTGGGTAAGATTTGTAACAGTGGTTTTGCGTTTCCCATAATCTTCAACACATAATATGATGGAACTGATGATACCAGTTCATTTGATTCAAATTTTAAAACCCCCGGGTTATAATGGGTTAAGGAGTGTATCGAAAACAAGCTATCCACATACATTGTTGATTCTAATGTTTCGTGTTTGGACCTATTTTTTCACTATTTAAATAATGTTTTCGTAATAAACGTGGTATTAATAACAATCTTACATCTTTTTCACGAAATAATTGTGAAAGAATTAGAAAAAATACTCAAACAGGGAAAAAGTTATTAAGAAAACAAATATGGAGTAATTTTGTTACACTTTCGTGTCGTGAAATTTCGCAAATGCACCCAAGTGAGCATAGTAAAGAAAGACGTATTCCTTCGTCAATACATCAACAGCTAATACGTCAATAAATTCATTATCCCGTGTGAGTTTATGGAACTATAGTAATATTGAACGGAATGAGATTTAGTCCTTACTCTTTTCGAGTGATCATAACCTTCGTTGATTTTGCGGATAGTGATAATCGATTCCTAAAATCGGGCATGATTTTTTTTCATTTTCATTTGATAGTTTGATATTTTCGCAACGCTGTAAACATCCATTAAAATCAAAATTAGTATTCAGCAGTATAAACTACCATTTGAAACCTTTACTGAGTTTCACAAAAGGTCCTACAGTTAATTTGAATAAATCTGAGGTATATAAAATCTCGTGATCTTATTGTGATAAATTATACTTTGGGCAAACAAAGACAACATCAGACATTCGTTTCAAAGAGCACATCGCAGAGATAGCGAACGCATCTGTGGAATCAGAAAAGGGAAAAAAACATGTAAAACACATCTATCTAATGTGTCGATTTTTATCAGTGTGCTAACCGAACATATCTCAATGGACCGCATTGGACATTGTAATCTTTAGTTTGTCTTTGTTTTCCTGTTTTTGCCTGCTATTGCATTTTGCTTCAATCCGGCTTCCAGATCCGGTCATATTAGTGACGATGTAATGAAAACACTTTTTTGGCATTAAAAATGCCTTACTCTTCGCCAGAGCTAATAAAAGTCATTTTCATTGACTGAAAAATAGACGAAAATGACAAGAAATTACCGTCTCTCTCAGCTTTGCTTGCAGACTATGAGAACGAAATCCATGTCCAGTCAATGACATAAGCGGGACAGTAGTTTCAAAATTGTGTTTTTTCTTTCATTTGCCCTTTCAGTCATTTGCACTTTTCAGTGAAAATCCCATAGTATGCAGTGTCGATATTCAACCAAAGCTGTGAGAATTGAAAACGACAGAAAAAGGTTTCACAATAAGTTGTAGCTGTTGGTGCTCGAATTTGTAGTAGTTTTGGTTTCCAAAGAAGTTCTGGGATGTAATTACTTCGATTTACCGTATTTCAGTCACTTTTAATAGCCAAGTGTCACAGATTTTCAATACATCGATGAAAGAATGAGAGTTGAAATTCTGCTGTTGCTACCTGAAGACGTTAGTTTGGTTTTGTCTTGTCACAGAGGAAAGAGTGACGTTGGCAAATATTCTCTCTCCTTTTTTCGATGAGAAACGAAAATGCTTCGTCTCTTCGTTTGTTCTGGTGTCGGTCATTTACGAATGAGACAGTAAAACATAGAAAATGAGACTGTTGGAATGGTTTCTTTCATTGAGAATGCGTGACAATTTTAAGCTCTGCTCTTCACTATACGGGGCCGGGTGTCAATTAAAAGTTTCAAAAATAGCCGCGTAACCTTTTTGTGTCATAATTTTGAACGTTAATAATTCGGTCATTTGTTGATGGATTGTTATAATTTAACAACCAATCGATTCGGAAACTTTTAACTTAAACATGTATGACGACGTCGTTTCAGTATTTCAATAGCATACTATTGAAAAAATGGTTGGAATCGACCTATGTTTTCATCCACCAATCCCTGCTTTACAAAATGACGTCAACTTATTGTTCGGCATAGGAGGCTTTGCGTCATGCATAAAAAACACCACATCGTTCTGCGTAGTATGAAGAGAAATCTATAAATATAGGCTGCACAATATTTCTTTGCCTAGTTGATGTTTGACTGCGAATGAAACAAGAAGCTCGTCCAGTGAGCTGATGACTGGATTGTATATGCGTTCACTTGCTGGATTGTCGCTTTTGCATTATTTGTTGGTGAAACTTCCTGCTGTCTGCACAACACCGCTTCGTGTTCGCTTGAATATCTTATATATCATCTAGCTATTGAAGAACCGAATCAGCATGGTTATCGGTTCTTTTGAAACATCCCATGTATTTAGTAAATTGTTGGTCGATTTTGCCATTAAAATGCCTGACACTTCGCTTCCCGAGGCTGGGTGTCAAATTAAAACATGCAAAACTAATCGCGTAACATTTTTCTGCCATAATTTTGAACGCTCATACCTCAGTTATTTGTTGATGGATTTATATAATTCAACAACCAATCGATTCGGAAACATTTAACTTAAACTTATGAGAAAACGTCATTTGAATATTTCAATTGCATTCCAATGAAAAATTTATTTGAATTGAGTATTTTATTTTGGTTCTCTGGTAACTATCAGGCTAATTGAGTATTATCGGCAATAGATCTAATTCGGATCTAATTTACAGCGCTTGTTCCTCGATGATTTGTTAATGGAATTTCCTCATTTAAATGATTCCAAAGCTTCAATATTGTAAGCTTAAAAATGTTTTAATTTGTCAACGGATCGGTTTGCATACTTAAATCTCCATTCCCATACGATCAAAACGGTGGCGCGAAAATGGATTCAGTATAAAGTTGTGTTATTATGATAATCATAGAAACTTCTTCTTCATTATATGTGACTGAACAAGTTGTTGTCCCACCAGGTATTAAACGCTTCAAAAGATTCAAAATTAAATTCTGAAACTTATTTAAAAGCGGTCTCCTTGGTTTAGTAGTATAAATGAGTTCCACAGGCTCACATATACAGTACAATTAGATACAATATCATATAGTATCAAAGATAAACTAAAGGTAAGTTTACTTGCGATTTTACATGTATCGTTTGAATAGCAACCCTCGTAGAATTTGGTTAACCGCCAGTTTCAGTTCAATTATTATTTGCTTCAAAACACGCGTTGTAACTATGACAATGTTCATTCATGTGTTAATAACATCAAGTTACAATATGAACAAAATTTCTGAATTTTGTTGCGTATCCATTTCGTATATTCCTAATATGCCAAAGCGAAAATCAATGTAAGTAACTAAATATTTTATACGGACTGTTTCACATTTTTCTTCCTCGTATTGTTGCCATATTATTTACCGACACTTTCCGAAGATTATCGACGATTTTGAAGAAGGATTAATAAAATTACACTATTACTGAGCTTACTGGTACAACATTTTTCGTTAAAATAAATAAAATCTTCTCTTGGATCGATTAACTGTTTATAAAATTAATAAGTTTGTATGTTTCTCGAAGATTATTGTCATAAAATAAAACAGTTTAATTTGTTCAGGATTAAATCTTTAGGTTGTTTGTATCTAAAATTGAGCTTTCAAGTAACTTTGAATTCTAGTTAAAGGACGTTATTTGAAATCTTAACAATGTAAAAAATTGTGGAAAGGGATCAAAATTGAATATAATTAATTATCAAGAAAAAATCTAATTGTCAATTTTATCATTCGCCAACAATCTAAGCGCTTAAACTAGAGCAAGTTTGTAATTATTCAATTGAAAAAGTTTTTAGTTTAGTGTATCATCATCTCTTTATTTTTGTATATATTATGAAGACCTTAGAAACGTTCCATTTTTAATGTTATTGTGCTCGGTCGTGTCTTGAATACAACCCTCTAATTTTTATCGTTTATTTATACCCGGCTTTAACCTAATTTTGGTCGTTCGCCGCGGTGAAAACACTTTCATATTCAGAAACGTCATCTTGGAACATGTTTTCCCTAAATAACACAATATAATGGTCAGTCATGCACAACCCTGCTCGCATTTTGCGTCATTTTTCGACATTCAGTTGCTATCGATTCAACTTTCCATCAAAGTAGCCATGAAATCATAATAAACAAAACTGTTTTTATTTCGCATTAAAAGATAGTTTTTTGACAATTGTTGCTTTAAAATATTTGTTTTACGAATGGTAAACGTTGTCAATGGCAATTAACATAATTAAGAGCTGAGGCCAGTGTGTTTTAGGGCGTTTTAAAGGGCTATTTTCAAGCTTCAAATCTGATTTTCTCAGAAACGGTGACGAATATCAAAAAACCCAACTGACAATCTCCTAAAAAATTAGTTTAGATTATTCTGTGAAAATTTCAGAATGATTGTTTGACTTAAGCGGCCGGGAAAGTCTTTTTTCTGAAGGAAGAATTGCATAACTGAGAACGGCAACTTTCAACTTGTGCATGGAATATCTCGCCTTCAAAAGCATGGATCATAAATCTATCCTGACAATGTCTAGGTAATTTAATTTAGATGCGATTAGTGCATAAAAACATATATATTGTCGCGATGAAAATTAAGTGTAAGTTATTTTTGTGGAGGTAAGTCGATGTTTATGTCGGCGTCATTTTAGTTCCCTGGTAACGTAACGAAACATGAGAGAGAAATAAAATCGGTTCAAAAATGGCAGCCTTCTTGGATTTTATGTGATGTAGTCAAACTTGTAACCGAAAATATCGAAACTTTCTGGCCACCCGGCCACACCGAGAGTCATTTTGCACATTTGCGAGAGAGCACGGAGAGAAATGTAATACGCACAGCGGGCCACGTGGTTTTACGAGACCTACTGGCCTCAGCCCTTAATGGTAAACGTTGGCAATGGCAATTAACATAATTAAATATCTGTGCGGAAGCATATTGTTAAGTTGGTCAAATGTTCTATTCGAAGTGCTCGTCTCTACTCATTTGACGGTTTTTTTCCTAAAAGTACTGAGTTCGGTTCTGTAAACAAAATCATTCCTAGGTAAACCAATCATTCCTAGGTAAACCAATTTTAGCTGAAGGCCAAACAAACAAATTTTGGTCTCGTCGGTCTTGGGGTTTCGGTTCCAAAAGCATCAGAGGTAGTGTTGCATAAATTTCTTATATAGTCGTTGATGGGAAAAGCCTCATTACATCACTTGGGTGGAAATAAACTTTTCAAACATCAAACCTTTGACCAGACGTACTTTATTTTTGCTAACTACGGCCTAACGAACTTCCACCCGATGACACATCATGAAATAGAAGAAATAATTCCAGTTGAGTTCAAGAATTCCATAGTCAAGTGCAACCAGAAATAACTAGCCAGCACTCGAGTGTAACAAATTTTGATCTTGTAGGGTACCACCCCCATTCATTCTGTTCATGGTTTGTCAAACCAATGTGTTGTGGTTTTTCCACTTACAAGTACAGTTCCACAATTGCTTGCCAAGATCAACATGTCGTATCTAAACTTTTTCACTTCTTAATACAAATTTTGATACGAAACCAGACTTATTAAAGAACTGGCTATTAAAACAGCTTTTTGTTATAAACTTGATACGGCTTGATGATCGGAAATAGTTAAATAGGCGCAATCACCCTAATTCGTTTGCCGATTTCATTGCAGAGCTGCTAATCGGTATACTATTGAATAGCAGCATGGTTTCCGAACTTGAATGGAAGGTTTTATAAATAGTTCCATCCGCCGACGATCATCTGTTTGATGTTCGTTGTTTCCTCCGTGGCACTGTGCGTATTTGTGCTACCGAAATCTCCAACGTCAGAAAGGTCTTATTTTCCCTTTCCATTAGCGAAGGAAGATTTGTGTACTGCTTGGAATTTCGCCAAAGTCGAGCGGCTTCGTTGATTGTTTAGTTACGTAAATCCACACATAAAAACTGATAATGCATGCAGCAGTCTAGCATAAATATAGAATTTCTTAGTCGTCTTCGAGTTTTGGAATGGCTTACTAAGCTCTTCTACACCTCCCATGAATTATGAAATAAAATGTCAAATCCCTCTAGACGATCAGATGCTGAAAACCATCAAACTGACAGCTGCAATTCCGTGCCCAAAGGTGAGAGTCGTTCGTTCAAACTGTCAGATTAACGTCTAGCTATCGACTGGGACACCACCTGTTCCGGTTATATCATGCATGAATGAATTTCACCTACTTTTCACTTCCATTATAAAAAAACACAACAAATCACCCGCTATAGGACTCACCTGTTCGTTGAACGACACACGTTTCTGTCTGTACGGTAGCTCGAACGTTTTGTTCCTGGGAATCCTCCAAAATGCCGGTCGTTCATAGTGACGCTGCTTGTATTCCATCTTTCCTATCAGTGGTCGGTGGTCCTGATCTTTGATACTGAACGTACAGGAAGCTAGCCGCAATCGAAACTATCGACTGAACTTGAACTTTAACTCGTTGTAGGTGCAGAAAATGATTTCGTTACGAAATCTGCCTCCGTTCACTTGATCCACCACTTTCGAAATGTACAATGACACTATCCCTATATGCTTAATGTTCTCCCCACGATCACTGGCAAAGCGCGAATTTTTCCTCCGCCGTGCACTGCGCGGGAGTCGGTCGTGAAAATTCTGGCGCGTTTTTCACGGTTGTAAAGAAATATTGTTTAAAATAAATCCGAGTCCGGTTAACGACGACGGCGAACCCAAACCAAAACACAACACACCGAACGGAACGAAACGGGAACGGGTTGCTTCGACTGATCGCGTCGGTATTCACTGACTGTTCAGAAGATTTTCATTCACATTCCGCTGCCACCGTCCCCGGGTTTCTTACTGCCATCGGATTGACAGATGATGGGACTATTTTCCCTTTCACGCCGTCGTAGTCTGTGGGATATGACCACCCTCGCGGGATGTCTGCTAGGTGCATGGTACATCCCTAGTGTAGTATGGAAATCGTGTTAGAAAATCTCCACGAAATTTTGTGTCGCCGAAATGCTACGCGATTTTCTTCAATTTTATTGTTCGTTTTGCTAATTGTTGGAATGCAGGTTTTGCAACTCATACAGTTTTCGTTTTCAGATATTTCACCAGTATAGGTTAGGAAAAATGCGATGGTTGCACTAAAATTCGAGCAAGTACCGGCTATACGGTACTCCACTGGCGTAACGTAGCGCGATAAAATTAAATTAAATCGGACAAAAAGCACAATTCCCAAGTAACAATTTTAATATTAATAAATACTTGTAGCTGTCTTCAATGCTATATAATAAATCTTGCAATAAAACTTTAAACTCCACGAAAACCTACTGAAAACCTCTATAAGAGCATGTTCCTGCAAAGTGGACCATTCTTCATAAGGTTTATAAATCAAAATGAAGAATCTGCATAAACCTGCTTTAAAACTCCAAATTCAAGAAAATTTTGAAACCAGCTTTACGATCAACATTAAACCTTTTCCGAACGTAAAAACTTCATGCGCTTTAATTTTTATCGTGAATGTAAGGATAAAAATAAGAATTATAACTAATCGCCTTGAAATAATAGCGGTTTTTGCGAAAGTCTCCATGATTTATGAAAATTATTTTTTGTGATTCATCGTCATTTTTGTATAAAACTATTCTGTGGCGATAAAACTTGTGCATACGATCTGAAAATGAATCATGAAAGTCCAACATATTTCCTCGTTTTTGCATTTCGAAGTTTATTTGATGTCAATAAAGGCTACGCAAAGAACATCATAATGGCGGCCATGAAATTTCTTTTAATGCAAATTACACTTAACCTAAGAAGCAATAAATCAAATAGCCTACAACTAATGTGTCATAAATGTACTTTAGAACCCTCAAATTTACTCTGAGTGAAATTGTCATAGAATGAACACGCACATACACAAAACTAGATTTATGAAAGAATTTAACTGACAATAATGTTTTAAAGAAAATGTTTGAAAGCAATATTAAGAGTGTTTGCATGGTTTTATTCTAGTGCAAATTGTTTTATTTTAATTTTATTTTTAATGCAGGTAAAGGGTTTTATAGAAGTTTTGAAAACTATGATATTACACGGAACGACCGAAATCAGCATTTTCGCGAAAAATTTAGTTGATTTGCTGATTTTAGTTAGTTATTTTTTGAAACAACTGAAAAAATCTTACTTTTGCTGATTTAGATTTTTTATTCTCATTCCCTTAATAATAATAAAATATTTGTTGAAATGACTATTTTTTTTAGTTGAATTCACAAATTAAACGTACTGTCATTTCTTAGCTAAGGCACACTTCATATCCAGTCAACTAATTTTTTAGTTGAATTAAAGAAATATAATGTTGTTTTCAACCAATATGAATGGTTGAATTGGCTTCTGCAATCTGCAGCTATATGGCGCCCTGTCACCGAAACGGTAACACCTTAATGACTACTATCCACTAGATGGCACACTACTGCCGAAAAAAATTCAGACGCGGTTGTCTTTTCTATATTGGCAGGTATAAATACGATGTTGTGTTGGAGAAAAAGACATAAACGAAACGTAAACATCTTTTTGAATTTTTTTTCTTCTAAATCACTGTTTCTTCATTATCACTGAAAACTTTGAGCACTCGGAAAACAAAAACCGAATACAAATAGTACACCGGACGGCGCAGCTCGGAAGGTTTGAAGATACAAAAAAACTTCATCACAATTAGAGTGAAACATTCGAAATTCACTTCACTGTTCCGCGTAAAAACATTATTACGCACAATCGCTTCAAGTGCGCACAAATTCTGAATAAATACGATTTCCACTAACAGTTTACGACATTTTTACATATCGGTTTAGAAATTTAAATAAAGATATATCGAACACATGCGAAAAACATCAAAACAATGTTCAAGTAGTTTCAATAAGACTGTCCTTTTTAGCTTTTTAATGAATTGTTTTGCTTTGACACTTCTCATGAGTTTTTGGCTAATAAACTTGTTATTAATACCCATTTCAGTTTTGGTTTTTTTGTGCTGTCCTTCAGTAATGATGGTGATAGATAAATAGAAACAAATTTTCTGATTTTAATAACAAAATTAGTTGTCAATGAGAATTTCGTGTTGGATTGAAATATTGCTGGTTTGAGTCCAGGATATTCACCAACTAAACACATTCTCTAAAACTAAGAGTTTTTTCAGCAAAGTAAATTCTCAATTTTAACTAATTTTATAGTTATTTTGGAAATTTTGTTGTTAAAATCAACTAATTCAAAAACAGTAATACGAATTAGGCGCAGAGCTAATTTCGGTCGTTCCGTGTACTGATTAAAAGAGACACTTATTATAGTTGGCATAAAACAGGTAGTGATTGAAAAATCAATTACAAAACTCCTATAAATTATAATCAAAACCATAAGGCATTCGAATTGATACTTGGGAATACTCGCCGCGTTCGCAGCATGAGATATGATTAACACGGATCATATTTTTTGGCATTAAAAATGCCTTACTCTTCACTATACGGGGCCGGGTGTCAATTAAAAGTTTCAAAAATAGCCGCGTAACCTTTTTGTGTCATAATTTTGAACGTTAATAATTCGGTCATTTGTTGATGGATTGTTATAATTTAACAACCAATCGATTCGGAAACTTTTAACTTAAACATGTATGACGACGTCGTTTCAGTATTTCAATAGCATACTATTGAAAAAAGGCGGGTGGGTAATGTCAGAAACATAACTGGATGTCGTGAATACGAAAACAACTGACATGTTCCTTAACACTTCCGAATATCAATTGTATGAATTATGTACGCATTCCCCTTTTTCACATTTTTCGCAAAAACAAAGAACGCTTCACTTGATCTCGATTACTGTGAATTTCACACAGTGAAAAGTGCACAAATCTAAGCAAACTGTTCTTGATTTGCAGTAAACTGAGGATATTTCCCTACGATTTGCAAACAACAAATCCTAATAGTTCTTTAGAAAACTTTTAGAGCCATTAGAACAGCTGATATTGTGCAATGCTCTCCACCGTTGTTTTTTCCCAATGCTAATGACTGGCAGCTGTGACGTAATCGCTCTTGTCGAAAGCGTGCAGACGACACAAAACACATCTGCTCGCAGTGGCGATTGAATCCAAACTGATTGAATTTTTGTTAAGAGATTTCCTTTTATGTGATTTCGTTTGTAGCTTTTTCACTAATGGGCGGTCCTAACGGCTATAAAAATAGCCGCATACAGAATTTTATTGTCGATTATTTCACTCTGGTCTCTCTTCAAATGTCGAATATTGTCGATTATTTCATTTCGGATTTGCATAATTTATTGAAAGAAACTATCAATATGCTGTAGGCATTCGTTTCTAGCATTCACAAGGACCAAATTGAGGAACTCACTGTGATATTCACCACTTTTCGGAACATTTTTCCCGGACGATTTGTTGTACAGCAGCAGATATTTTGTTCTCTTCCTTAGAACGCGTTCTGATTGGCTGGTGTTGACATGGAGCAAATGAGACAGGTTTTTCAATAGTGTACTATTGAAATACTTCATTGCTTTTGCTATACACGTTTAAATTGAAAAATTTCGATTCTATTGGTAGTTAGATTATATAAATCCTTTCACAGATCACTGAGCTATGAGCTTTGAAAATACGAGAAAGGCAAACGCGCCTTATGAATTATCCTCTTTGATACTTGTTTATACCAAACATTTCAGAAAAGTTTAATTTTGAATTATTTGAGACTGTCTCAAAACTGAAAATTTTATCATAAAATTGTGATCATATTTCCATGTCGGCATGTCGCAAGTATTATGTTGATTCATTAGATACAACGATAGATATTCACGATCAGAAACTTATCACTCTCTCAGAGGGTAAATTTTGAAAAGGCACCCCATAGTAAAGTAAGTCGTATTCACGATAAAAATGGGTTGTATAGAGGTACAGTAAAGTAAATTCCGCATAATTCTTTAGGAGTATTATAATGGTTTTAAGAAGAACCGAATAGAAGTCTGGAATAGAGAACTGGACCCTGAGTTCAAGATCTAAATTTAGATCCAATAACAGACTCAGAATCCAGTTTCAGTCGCTGCTGGTTCTCGCCTTGATGGCGAGCAAGCGAATGAGAGATGCGACCTGAGCGTTTGAGGTTTTTAACCACGCAGAAGGTGCATTCTCCGTCGCTGCTGGTTAACTCTCGCTGCTGCTGCTGGCTGGTCCTCGCGCCTCGATGGTCAGCAAGCGAATGAGAGATGCGACCTGAGCGTTTGAGGTTTTTAACCACGCAGAAGGTGCATTCTCTCTCGCTGCTGGTTAATAGTTTAACTCCCGCTGCTGCTGCTGGCTGGTCCTCTCGCCTCGATGGCCAGCAAGCGAATGAGAGATGCGACCTGAGCGTTTGAGGTTTTTATTAACCACGCAGAAGGTGCATTCTCTCTCGCTGCTGGTGGAAAGTTTAACTCCCGCTGCTGCTGCTGGCTGGTCCTCTCGCCTCGATGGCCAGCAAGCGAATGAGAGATGCGACCTTTTTTTTTTTTTTTTTTGCATAAATATCTGTTTATTAATCTTATTTTTGTGTATTACATCAACATTTTACAGTACAAGTGTTTTGACCCTTTGGCCTTTCATCTTTGTTGATCATACGATTCGTTATTAATATTAGGTGTTTTAGTTACTCTTGTTTTACATACTAATGTTTAATCATAATATTTATTTTAATTATTTATAAAATGTCTACCTACTTATAACTATCCTTAACCTAATACGTACAAATTTTGAATTATTTGTATTTCAGAGATTGAGCACCTCTCTTCAAATTTCGTGCAGTATTGTTCGAATTTTTGTTCTAGTATATCCAGTGAGGCCATCTCATGTACTTCACTAGTTCTTGTCCAAGGGGGTAGATTTAGAATCATCTTTAAGATCTTACTTTGAATGCGCTGAAGCCTAAGTTTGTGTGTTCGTGCACAGCCCCGCCAAACAGGGATTGCGTATTCAATTGCGGGGTAGATGATTTGTTTATAGACAGCCATCTGATTCTTCAGGCATAGTTTAGATGTTCTACAAATCAGCGGATACAGAGACCTAATGAGTATGCTGCATTTTTGCACGATTTTGTCAACATGTGACCTGAATATCAGATGTCTGTCAAAGGTGAGTCCTAGATAGATAACTTCATCGGACCATTGAATGACCTCATCACCGAATCGTATTCTGCATTCGTCTGATGGAACAAGTTTTGGAGATCTTGAATGTGGAAACAAGATGACCTGAGTTTTTGCTGCATTGATCACAATTTTCCAGCTTGTAAAATATTCCGTTAAAGCGTCCAGACCTGTCTGTAGTTTATTTTTCAGAGCATTAATGACACGACCTTTGTAAAGAATGGCAGTATCATCAGCAAATTGTGACAGAACACCACCACCTGGAAGAGGTGGGATGTCTGATGTGAAAATGTTGTATAGAATGGGACCTAGGATACTTCCCTGGGGTACACCAGCAGGAATAGTAAATCTTTCTGAAAGTGCATTATTCAGAGAAACCTGGAATGCTCTATCTGCAAGATAATTTTTGATAATTTTAATAAGATACATGGGAAAATTATACCGATGCAGTTTAAACACCAGGCCATCGTGCCACACATTATCGAATGCCTTTTCAATATCCAATATTGCCATGGCAGTCGTTTTGGACACTGATTTGTTTTGCTGGATGACGTTGTTAACCCTGGTGAGTTGGTGGATGGTGGATCTTCCTTTCCGGAACCCAAACTGTTCTTCCAGAAATATATCCTGTTCATCTGCAAAAGCAAGAATTCGCCTTTGTATTGACTTTTCAAACAGCTTGGATAGGGCAGAGAGTAAGCTGATGGGCCGATAGCTCTTGGAAAAGGAAGGATCTTTCCCCGGTTTCAAAACTGGGATAACTTTAGCTAACTTCCACATTGAAGGGAAGTAACCAAGCTCCCAGCACCTGTTAAAAATTTTAGCTAAGAAGACAAATGAGCGAATACTCAAATGTTTCAGCTCAATGTTGAATGTGTTGTCGAAACCGGGGGCCTTCATATTTTTGGATAGAGATGCGACCTGAGCATTTGAGGTTTTTATTAACCACGCAGAAGGTGCATTCTCTCTCGCTGCTGGTGGAAAGTTTAACTCCCGCTGCTGCTGCTGGCTGGTCCTCGCGCCTCGATGGCCAGCAAGCGAATGAGAGATGCGACCTGAGCGTTTGAGGTTTTTATTAACCACGCAGAAGGTGCATTCTCTCTCGCTGCTGGTGGAAAGTTGAACTCCCGCTGCTGCTGCTGGCTGGTCCTCGCGCCTCGATGGCCAGCAAGCGAATGAGAGATGCGACCTGAGCGTTTGAGGTTTTTATTAACCACGCAGAAGGTGCATTCTCTCTCGCTGCTGGTGGAAAGTTTAACTCCCGCTGCTGCTGCTGGCTGGTCCTCTCGCCTCGATGGCCAGCAAGCGAATGAGAGATGCGACCTGAGCGTTTGAGGTTTTTATTAACCACGCAGAAGGTGCATTCTCTCTCGCTGCTGGTGGAAAGTTGAACTCCCGCTGCTGCTGCTGGCTGGTCCTCGCGCCTCGATGGCCAGCAAGCGAATGAGAGATGCGACCTGAGCGTTTGAGGTTTTTATTAACCACGCAGAAGGTGCATTCTCTCTCGCTGCTGGTGGAAAGTTTAACTCCCGCTGCTGCTGCTGGCTGGTCCTCTCGCCTCGATGGCCAGCAAGCGAATGAGAGATGCGACCTGAGCGTTTGAGGTTTTTATTAACCACGCAGAAGGTGCATTCTCTCTCGCTGCTGGTGGAAAGTTTAACTCCCGCTGCTGCTGCTGGCTGGTCCTCGCGCCTCGATGGCCAGCAAGCGAATGAGAGATGCGACCTGAGCGTTTGAGGTTTTTATTAACCACGCAGAAGGTGCATTCTCTCTCGCTGCTGGTGGAAAGTTGAACTCCCGCTGCTGCTGCTGGCTGGTCCTCGCGCCTCGATGGCCAGCAAGCGAATGAGAGATGCGACCTGAGCGTTTGAGGTTTTTATTAACCACGCAGAAGGTGCATTCTCTCTCGCTGCTGGTGGAAAGTTGAACTCCCGCTGCTGCTGCTGGCTGGTCCTCGCGCCTCGATGGCCAGCAAGCGAATGAGAGATGCGACCTGAGCGTTTGAGGTTTTTATTAACCACGCAGAAGGTGCATTCTCTGTCGCTGCTGGTTGATGATTCCACTCCCACGACGTCTGCTTCCATCGAACGCACGAAAAGAAATGATCGATTTTCGACCACGGTTCCCCTTTTATACGCATTCAGTTGAAGATATGTGCCTGACTATCTCAAAATCGTCGTCCTTGCGCGAAAAACCCAAGCGAAAGTAAAAAGTTTTCCGCGTTGTTTTCAAATTTTAAGAAAACTTAATTTTTGAGTTGTTTGTGGTTATCGCACACTGTTCAAAATATTATCCTGAATTCCTGATCATATTTTTGATGAAATGGTGAAAGAATTATGTTGCTACCATTAATACAAGTCGAGATATTCGCGATTAAGTTCTGCCCATTCTTCCATATGGCTAATTTTGAAAAGGCGCCGCATAGTAAAGTAAGTCGTATTCACGACAAAATGGTTGGAATCGACCTATGTTTTCATCCACCAATCCCTGCTTTACAAAATGACGTCAACTTATTGTTCGGCATAGGAGGCTTTGCGTCATGCATAAAAAACACCACATCGTTCTGCGTAGTATGAAGAGAAATCTATAAATATAGGCTGCACAATATTTCTTTGCCTAGTTGATGTTTGACTGCGAATGAAACAAGTAGCTCGTCCAGTGAGCTGATGACTGGATTGTATATGCGTTCACTTGCTGGATTGTCGCTTTTGCATTATTTGTTGGTGAAACTTCCTGCTGTCTGCACAACACCGCTTCGTGTTCGCTTGAATATCTTATATATCATCTAGCTATTGAAGAACCGAACCAGCATGGTTATCGGTCCTTTTGAAACATCCCGTGTATTTAGCAAATTGTTGGTCGATTTTGCCATTAAAAATGCCTTACACTTCGCTTCCCGAGGCTGGGTGTCAAATTAAAACATGCAAAACTAATCGCGTAACATTTTTCTGCCATAATTTTGAACGCTCATACCTCAGTTATTTGTTGATGGATTTATATAATTCGATTCGGAAACATTCCAATCGATTCGGAAACATTTAACTTAAACTTATGAGAAAACGTCATTTGAATATTTCAATTGCATTCCATTGAAAAATTTATTTGAATTGAGTATTTTTTTTTGTTCTCTGGTAACTATCAGGCTAATTTAGTATTATCGGCAATAGATCTAATTCGGATCTAATTTACAGCGCTTGTTCCTTGATGATTTGTTAATGGAATTTCCTCATTTAAATGATTCCAAAGCTTCAATATTGTAAGCTTAAAAATGTTTTAATTTGTCAACGGATCGGTTTGCATACTTAAATCTCCATTCCCATACGAACAAAACGGTGGCGCGAAAATGGATTCAGTATAAAGTTGTGTTATTATGATAATCATAGAAACTTCTTCTTCATTATATGTGACTGAACAAGTTGTTGTCCCACCAGGTATTAAACGCTTCAAAAGATTCAAAATTAAATTCTGAAACTTATTTAAAAGCGGTCTCCTTGGTTTAGTAGTATAAATGAGTTCCACAGGCTCACATATACAGTACAATTAGATACAATATCATATAGTATCAAAGATAAACTAAAGGTAAGTTTACTTGCGATTTTACATGTATCGTTTGAATAGCAACCCTCGTAGAATTTGGTTAACCGCCAGTTTCAGTTCAATTATTATTCCATAAATACGTTTATTTCTTAAGGCAGTTTACATAAGTTTTTCTTCGCCGTAGCATCACTTTTACATAACATTCTTATCCTAATTTAATTCTAACATAGTCACAACGTTTTGAATTTATTAAAACATATTCTCTTATAGCTTAAATATCATCTTAGGTAACTCGTCATTAATTATGAAATCTACTCGGAAATATTATTTGAACCAAACGATTAACTTCTATAAATTATAAAATAAGCTGTTATTTTCAGACATTTTGTTGATAATTTCATAAACTGTTTCGAGTTTGTTTGTATCATTACATAATTTTTATTCTAATTTAGCTATTGGTTGAACTCATGGACGCAGCTGGGATCAGAACTAAGTCTTAAAAGGGGCCTTTATTAAATTGAAACTCCAATTTTCTTTATGAAATGATAAATAAGTTTCATGTATGAAAGGTCACGACAAGCAAGAATGTCTCGAACTGGGATATTGGATAGTTTACCTTGGGTACGCAAAGAATTTATTAGTTGAGATCTGACATCACGATACTCCACGCATGTCCAAACGACATGATCAATATCCCGATAACCTTCTCCGCAAGCACAATGATTAGTCTCGGAGAGCCCAATTCGAAGGAGATGTGCATCTAACGTGTAGTGATTGGACATGAGTCTGGACATCACACGAATGAAATCCCTACTCACATCCAGTCCCCTGAACCATGCCTTTGTCGATATTTTCGGAATAATTGAGTGCATCCACCGACCCAGATCATCTCTATCCCAAGATGCTTGCCAGCTGGCAAGTGTTCTTTGGCGAGACGAACTATAGAATTCGTTGAAAGCAATCGGTCGCTCATAAATTTCACCCTCAATAGCACCACGTTTGGCTAAAATATCGGCTCTTTCATTGCCAGGAATGGAGCAATGAGCCGGGACCCAGACTATAGTGATTAGATAATTATTATTCAATATGTCGTTCAGACACTGTTTTATTTTACCCAAGAAAAACGGTTCATTTTTGCCAGCAGCGATTGAGCGAATGGCTTCAATTGCACTCAGACTATCTGTGAAGAGGAAATAATGGTTTGGAGATAATGTGACGATTACACTCAAACTATAATGAACTGCTGCTAGCTCTGCTATATAAACAGATGCAGGTTCTTGAAGCCTAAATGAGGCCGAAACATTATTGTTGAACATACCAAACCCTGTCGCTTCTTCAATTCGCGATCCGTCCGTGTAAAACATTTTCTCAGAGTCAATATGCCTGAACTTACTTGAAAATATTTTTGGGATTTCCGTCGAGCGTAGATGATCCGGGATTCCACGCACTTCACGCTGCATGGATGTATCGAAAAATAAAGTTGAGTCAGGGGCACTTAGGATGCTGACACGGATAGGAATATATCTTGAAGGGTTGATTTCCTGTGACATATGGTTAAAATATACTGTCATAAATTTTGTTTGAGATCGAAGCTCGACTAGTCGTTCGAAATTATTAATTACCATGGGATTCAGCACCTCACATCTTATTAGCAGGCGTGATGAAAGCTCCCAAAATCGATCTTTTAATGGAAGAACTCCCGCCAGAACTTCAAGACTCATTGTATGTGTCGAGTGCATGCAGCCTAAGGCAATTCGCAAACAACGGTACTGAATTCGCTCAAGTTTGATAAAATGAGAGTTTGCAGCGGAACGAAAACAAACGCATCCATATTCCATCACTGAAAGTATCGTTGTTTGATACAATTTTATTAGATCTTGCGGATGAGAACCCCACCAAGATCCTGTTATTGTTCGAAGAAAATTTGCTCTTTGTTGGCATTTCGTTATCAGATACCTAATGTGTCCTCCCCACGTGCATTTGGAATCGAACCACACCCCGAGGTATTTAAAAGTTAAAACCTGTTGGATCATTCTTCCCATCATATGGAGCTGAAGCTGCGCGGGATCATGCTTTCTTGAGAAGACGACTAACTCTGTTTTCTCCGCAGAGAATTCGATACCAAGATGAACAGCCCAAACGGACAAGTTATCTAAGGTATCTTGCAATGGTTTATGCAGATCAATAGCTTTGGGTCCAGTAACTGAAACCACGCCATCATCTGCCAATTGTCTTAGTGTACATGGGGTTACTAGACAGCTGTCAATGTCATTCACGTAAAAATTATAGAGGAGCGGACTAGTTCAATTATTATTTGCTTCAAAACACGCATTGTAACTATAACAATGTTCATTCATGTGTTAATAACATCAAGTTACAATATGAACAAAATTTCTGAATTTTGTTGCGTATCAATTTCATATATTCCTAATATGCCAAAGCGAAAATCAATGTGAGTAACTAAATATTTTATGCGGACTGTTTCACATTTTTCTTCCTCGTATTGTTGCCATATTATTTACCGACACTTTCCGAAGATTATCGACGATTTTGAAGAAGGATTAATAAAATTACACTATTACTGAGCTTACTGGTACAACATTTTTCGTTAAAATAAATAAAATCTTCTCTTGGATCGATTAACTGTTTATAAAATTAATAAGTTTGTATGTTTCTCGAAGATTATTGTCATAAAATAAAACAGTTTCATTTGTTCAGGATTAAATCTTTAGGTTGTTTGTATCTAAAATTGAGCTTTCAAGTAACTTTGAATTCTAGTTAAAGGACGTTATTCAAAATCTTAACAATGTAAAAAATTGTGGAAAGGGATCAAAATTGAAAATAATTAATTATCAAGAAAAAATCTAATTGTCAATTTTATCATTCGCCAACAATCTAAGCGCTTAAACTAGAGCAAGTTTGTAATTAGTCAATTGAAAAAGTTTTTAGTTTAGTGTATCATCATCTCTTTATTTTTGTATATATTATGAAGACCTTAGAAACGTTCCATTTTTAATGTTATTGTGCTCGGTCGTATCTTGAATACAACCCTCTAATTTTTTTCTATGAGGCATATCTGTAACGATTTACAAAATATATGACGAAATCTTTGGCTGTCTGAGGATTCTCACTCGAATTCAAATGTAATTAGGGCATCTTCCTCTTCCATACACCAGTTTGAAACTAGTGTGATATATGAAATGAGTAATACATTTTATGTCAATGTTTTTGGTCAATGACAATTGTTTATTTTGCGTTCAAGGCCGACGGTTTGATGGGAAGTTGGTCTAAGCATACAATTTACAGCAAAGTTTTAGTGAACAAAGGCTCTATACAAATTTGATTTGTCGTGTACCGTTCCCTTTTAAAATCGTTTTGTCGTGAATATGTTTTACTTTACTATGGCCACTTAGTATGTGGCCTTTTCAAAATTTACCCTCTGAGAGTGATAAGTTTTTGATCGTGAGTATCTCTTCTTGTGTCTAACGTATCAACATAATTTTTGCTACATCCCACCGGAAATATGATCATCAATTTATGATAACATTTTCAGTTGTATGACATAATCACAAATAATACAAAATTAAATTAAATGTTTGGTATAAACTAAGGGTGATGCCGTGCGATGGCGTTGCTGAACTGAAGATTGATTTCGCTCCAAGCTGACAGGGTCTGACAGCATGAATCAGCAGCATAAAACATGTAGTAGGATTATTATTATTACTGTTATTATTATTATGATTATTGACATCATTACACCACCGGCACAGTGTTACTGCACTACCGGCTGTGAAAATTGCATATTTTTTGCCTTTCTCTATAGAAAGGTATTAGAATTGCTGGAAAAACCGACTTTCGAACGGAGCCTCGGAGATCCATAGTGTTATATACCATTCGACTCAGTTCGACGAGATCGGAAAATGCCTGTGTGTGTGTATGTGTGTGCACTTTTCGCTCAATTTTCTCAGAGATGGCTAAACCGATTTCAACAAACTTGGGCTCGTTTGAAAGCTACTGTCGGGCCATTGATCAAGTTCGAAGATCAAATGGTTGTGACTTTTGGTTCCAGATATATGATGGTATATGTTACGTAACCGACAAAACACGTTGATTTTTACCGCTCTTATATATAAGGGTGCCAATATTTTGGGATCACCTCTAATTTCGTAAAGCGCTAGTGCTCAAAAGTTTAAGCACCTCGAAAAATGTCCTCATGCAAAATTTGAGCTAAATCGGACATGCGTAAGGGGTGCTGCTCGGCGGTTAAGGTTTGAAAATTTTCGATCTTGGAAAAGCACCATAGGGGGGAGTACATGAAATTTCCAAAATCGAAAAATTTTTTTTGATGCCGAAACTCTTAAAACTGCATGAAACATCGAAATTTAGTGTCATCTCAAAAAAAATTTTTTGAAAAAAATCAACTTTCTGGGACTTCTAAGTCTTCTAAGTCCCAAAAAGTCGATATTTTGAAAAAAAAATTTTTTCGAGATGACACTAAATCTCGACGTTTCATGCAATTCTAAGCCTTTTGGCATCAAAATTTTTTTTTCGATTTCGAAAATTTCATTTTTCCCTTTGGTGGTTTTTCAAGATATATGAAAATTCCACTAAGTGGACTGAGAAGGGTTTTGCCTTTCTCTATAGAAAGGTATTTTTAGATTAGCATCACTGTTTTCATACAAATAGTCAACGCAAATGTCGAGCACTAGTTTGGAAAAATGATGCTGACTGTGTGACATAAACACTGAAGCATGCTTTCGTGAACTACTTAAATCAATCTGTATCAAATGGTGTCAAAATTAGTATCCGAAATTATTTAATAAAAGTATGAAATATATTTTCATGAGATTTTTATGAAAGAAGAAAAAGGCATTATCACACCACTAGATGGATTAAGAAGGGTTTTCAAATAAATTTCAAATCATTGACATTCTTTTATTCTTTCGGTAGCACTTATCATTAAATAGCTAAACTTTTTATCAACCGCAGCACCGTCTTTTACCAATATCACACACTAGTAGCAGACATCCGTAACCGTTCCGTTTTCTTTATATCGTGTACGAAATAGAACAAAGCACGCAACATTCGTTTTGTGTTTTCTTCTTCCACCGTACCACAACGTACCGGTGTTGTATATACCCAAGTAACAATTCGAATGCCTTATGGTTTTGATTATAATTTATAGGAGTTTTGTAATTGATTTTTCAATCACTACCTGTTTTATGACAACTATAATAAGTGTCTCTTTTAACTAGTAATATCATAGTTTTCAAAGCTTCTATAAAACCCTTTACCTACACTAAAAATAAAATAAAAATAAAACAATGTGCACTAGAATAAAACCATGCAAACACTCTTAATATTGTCTTCAAACATTTTCTTTAAAACATTATTGTCAGTTAAAATCTTTCATAAATCTAGTTTTGTGTGTGTGCGTGTTCATTCTATGACAATTTCACTCAGAGTAAATTTGAGGGTTCTAAAGTACATTTATGACACATTAGTTGTAGGCTATTTGATTTATTGCTTCTTAGGTTAAGTGTAATTTGCATTAAAAGAAATTTCATGGCCGCCATTATGATGTTCTTTGCGTAGCCTTTATTGACATCAAATAAACTTCGAAATGCAAAAACGAGGAAATATGTTGGACTTTCATGATTCGTTTTCAGATCGTATGCACAAGTTTTATTGCCACAGAATAGTTTTATACAAAAATGACGATGAATCACAAAAAATAATTTTCATAAATCATGGAGACTTTCGCAAAAACCGCATTTATTTCAAGGCGTTATAATTCTTATTTTTATCCTTACATTCACGATAAAAATTAAAGCGCATGAAGTTTTTACGTTCGGAAAAGGTCTCAAACTCGTAATTAAAATATAATATATTGTTACTGATTGCATTCAAAGTAGACATGACACACATAGTCAAGAAAAATATCATCAAAACGACAGTTTATTCATAGCGGAATTCATTCCATCCAAAGAAATTTAATGTTGATCGTAAAGCTGGTTTCAAAATTTTCTTGAATTTGGAGTTTTAAAGCAGGTTTATGCTGATTCTTCATTTTGATTTATAAACCTTATGAAGAATGGTCCACTTTTTAGGAACATGCTCTTATAGAGGTTTTCAGTAGGCTTTCGTGGAGTTTAAAGTTTTATTGCGAGATTTATTATGTAGCATTGAAGACAGCTACAAGTATTTAATAATATTAAAAATGTTACTTGGGTATTGCGCTACGAAGTGAGCACGGTTCCGCTAGTTTACATAAACAAACATTGTCTTAGTTACGGCGTGTGTTTGTTTGTTTGTTGGCATTCCCAAAAGCACGTATTCAAATTAGAATGGACATGTAAAAAAAAAAAACACCGTTAGTCGTCAAATGGGGTTCATTCAGTAAATTTTGTGAGGTTATGTAGAGTTCGTGCAAAACCTAGTTGTAAATGTAAGCAAACCACCGGTACATGTGAAACATGAACTCTATTCATCACGGGTTCATTTGAGATGTCATCTTGTAAAACCTAATTAGGTTTTGCACGAAGACGACACAAATGAACTGCCGATGAATCAAGTTCATCTTTGACAGTTGCCGTGTACTTGTTTTGTTTTGCGACTGCAAGTTAAAAATTGAAAAAATGACGAAAAAGTGCCTGTTAAAAACGTATTCCACAGTGAAAATAACTAAAAAGATTGCCCTGTATGTGATTCCAGCATCAAGGAGAGATATATGTATAAATCTGTTGAGTGTGAGGCGACTTGCAATTTTTACATTCGAACGATGAACTTCTGATGAACTTTTAAACTGTAAACAAGTACACGTCGACTGTCAAAAAAAGTTCATTCTGTTCATTTTTGTGAGGTTATGTCATGTTCGTGCAAAACCTAATTAGGTTTTGCACGATGACGACACAAATGAACTGCCGATGAATCAAGTTCATCTTTGACAGTTGAAGTGTATTTGTTTTGTTTTGCGACTGCAAGTTAAAAATTGAAAAAGACGGAAAAGTGCCTGTTAAAAACGTATTCCACAGTGAAAATAACTAAAAAGATTGCGCTGTATGTGTTTCCAGCATCAAGGAGCGATATATGTATGAATCTGTTGAGTGTGAGACGACTTGCAATTTTTACATTCGAACGATGATCTTCTGCTGAGCTTTTAAACTGTAAACAAGTACACGTCGTTCATTCATTCTGTTCATTTTTGTGAGGTTATGGCATGTTCGTGCGAACCCTAATTGGATTAGGTTTGACACGATGACGACACAAATGAACAGTCGATGAGTCAAGTTCATCTTTGACAACTGTCAGTGGTTTGTTTTGTTTTGCGACCATGGAGTTAATTCTCTGCTAGCGGGAGACAAACCATGCGCGTAAGCGGATAAATAAGGACCTTAACTTTAACTCCACATATGTTTCTGCATTTAATTTTTTCTACAACAGTTTAGTATGAGGCGACTTGCAATTTTTAAATTCAAACGATGAACCTCTGATCTGAACTTTCAAACTGTAAACAAACCATCGGCGGCTGTCAATAAAAGTTTATTCGGTTCATTTTGTGAGGTTATTAGGTTTTTTACCGTCACTGCTAACCTCAATCGGATGAATACTTTTTGACAGTCCAGCAGTACTGTTTGTAAACAGAAATTTCTTTTGTTTGTTTATTGACAAATTGGATCAGACCATTTACGATCCGTATCGCCTAAATAAAGTTTTAAAACATTTGTTCACGATTTAATACGGTTCGTTTTTGATATTTATTGAATAAAAGTAACTAGTTGCAAAGTGTAAAGATGATTGTTTTAGATGTGCTCTTCGATTTTTGTTTAAGCTTGTTTGTAAACAGTACCGCTGAACTGTCAAGGATGAATACTGGTTCATTTGTGTCGTCACGATAAAAAACCTAATTGTCAGGTTCGTGTAAAACCTAATTGAATCTGACGGAGAACCGAGTTCATCAAGGGATCCTATTCAAATAATACGGTCAATTAGGTTTCTTTACTTAAGACACTTGTAGCCGAAGTCTGGTTCGTCTCTGAAATGAAACAATTTAACACCGATTTTTGATTATTCGAATAGAATAAACATTCCCCAGGATGTAATGCTATTTATTACAAATCAAACACACGGGCTTTTTATAAAAAGAAATTTATTTAATTTTTTTTCGAATTTCACTGTTACTTGGCTTTACAATTCAGTTGGTGAATTAATGATCGTTGCCGAAACCCGAACCGAGAGGCAGCGGTATTTTCTTTTTTGTTTTCATAGGAACACTGTGTATGGTTGAGAATGTAAGTAAACAGCAGAGTGCGTACGCGACAGTACAAATTGTGATAAGCAGTCGCGTAAATAACTGCGAATCGCGTATGATGGCAAATAAATTTCACAATCTGACTTGAACGTTGCTGTAGTGATTCACAGTGATAATTTAAAGATTTCGGTTCTGATCGGCAACATTTCGTTATTGGATAGCGTTTTTTTTTGTTGAATAACGGTATCTTGTTCTAACATAGAATAATACAAACTACAATTATTATTACAATATTATAAATTATACCTTGCTTCTAAGATGATGAGATACGAAATTTTCGGGATAGGAGGACACGGGATGAGATGAGTGGAATGCGTTGGTTGGGAAAGGAAATGGACCGGAACTAAGCTCCGAAGTCTTTCTGTATGTCATCAGCCTTCTTCTTGCGAGCTCCAACCGGCCCCTCACTGGTACTGGGTGTAGTCCGGTCGAGGTTTCTGTTGTTGTGGCTGGATGCGATGCTGCTGCACCTGACCCTGCTGCTGCTGGTACTCCGGATTAGGCTTGGGGATTTTGACTACGATGTCGGTCGGCTGACGGCTGACTTCCGCCCTGAAACCTTCCTTCGGATCGGCGGTGTACGTAACAGTACGGATGAACCCATCGGAGTCGACGACCGAATAACTGCCCTTGATCACGTTACCCTCGCGCTGTTCCTTACGGTTCTGATAGTTGGTGTACTCATCGTCCTTCACGTCGAAACCGAACTGGTAGGATGGGTTGGCCTGTTGATGGAATGAACAGTGGAAAAAATAATAAATCACCAGTTGTGATTTCGATTCGCCTAGGTTTGCATGAGCTTGAGAAAAATACCGTTCGGTATCAATTACTTTCATCACAAATTCATAAGTATCAAGCTTTCATCACTTTGATGTAATAATTCGTAGATTATGCAATATGTTACATATTGATATCCAAGATTAATAAGCAACATTGGTCCAGTCAATCTCGTTTGTTTCTATTTCATTTTATAGTGCACTTTACACTGATTACGCTGCAACTCAAACTAGGTTGAAAGCAAAAGTAGTGGTTGATTTACTTATAAGCTCAACTTTTAGCACTATTCAACATGTAATCGGTAATGTTGTCTTTTCATAGTATGCCTTGGTTTGTCAATGGCAATTATTTATTTATGACAGCAATATGACGAGAAAGAAAAACAAATTTTACATAGTTGATGATATTGAAACATATGACAACAACATAAACATGAGCAAGAAACAAATATTAGACGAACTTAAGAAACTCTTCTGTGGTCATCCCTCTTTGTTAGATATTCAACGTGAAAAGTAAAAAAAACAACACCTTAGCGCAACCTTGCGGTAAACATTCAACTTGGATTCATCGATGATGTTGAGGTGAAGTGTCAGGAAACCATACACACTATACTTCATTCGGCAATTTTTTTACATTTTCATCTTTTGAGTTTAGAAAAGCCGAACTTTTCATTCCACTAATATATCAGCAGAAATAAACATTTGTTGACAGCAGTACCTTAAGGTACCGTTGTGATGGAGTGCTATTTTTACTGAAAAAAATCAGCTTCCGAGGTTTGAACAGCTGAGATCGCTTTAAGTTTGTGCCTGGTCAATCCGTCTGGAATTTGATTCAGTATTCAGTACAACGGATTCTGACTCGGAATCGGTTATTGCATTCGATTTTTAGGTCAATAGGAAGTCGTATTGAATTCCATTTACGTACTAATAAGGGTTAAAACATATTCAAATCAGAATATGGTTGCTTTGATGGGCCTAAAAGCAAATAACAGATTCTCCTTGCTCACTTTCTCTTCGATTATTATCTGTAACAAGTGTCGTTTTGTGTCTAGTACTGATAGCAAAATGAAAAGCATTTTAAGCAAATCGAAGGAATACGTGGAAAATGATGAATTATTAACAGAGGAGAAAATAAACAAAAATAATCTGTCATTTGCTTTTAGGCTCATTGGAAATGGAATTGATTCGATTGAACATTTGCTAAACGAAAACAAATGTTTCACTACAACCATATTTACAAAACAATTGTTCAATTCAATTAATAATTGAATACTTTTTCTGATTTTTTTTGGTAAGCAAAAATATCGGGACAGAACGAATTTTTTTAACGCATTGTGAACACTATATTGATCACATTACACTATCCAGAAACAGTTGTAGTGTTACGAATTGAGCTAAACAAATATTCTTCGAAGAGTACCCCAGAATAGTTTGAAAAAACACAGGAAGCTTTGGCAGCGCGGTTCCTGTTTATGTTTTCTAATTAGATGTGGCGTTAGCTTACTAGAATCAGATTCGTTGTTACAATAAGAAACACGCACAGTTTGAAGCCTGAAAGAACCAATCGAACCATCAGAGAAGTATCAAAAGCGTAGAATAAATAAACATTAGTTTGTTACTCTAAAATTCAAAGGAAGTATTGCTATCAAAGCTTAGAAAATTAGCCAAGGAATTTAATGAATCTAACTCATCACATACAATTATCAATTTATTAATAATTAAATAGAATGGATGGAGGACTACGTGTACAAAACTAGATACAAAAAAAATAATTTCATATAAAAAAATCACAGTTCAAGAAAATAATCTAATTGTCAAAGTAAATAGCAAAAACGTCGCTCAGAGGCTGACACCAGTTTGAGGTTTTTCTTTCCGTGGTTCTTATAGGGTAACGGTACTCTTATCTATCTTAGTTCCAGTAGTCATCGCGTACACTAAAACCATAAGTTAGAGTAAAATCTGCTGTCTCTGCTCGACCCATTGACTCTAAGGATAAGTTGAAAATCGCTTCGACAATTTTGCGTGACTATAACAGCAGTATCGTCCAATTGTCTCAATATTTTTCCTGTGGTATCGTTTTTTAGAGCTGAAGCGAAGACATTGTTTTCGATTTTATCACGATTCGTTGATTGAAAGTCGAATAATTTGCAAAATAACATGACTCTACCAATGAGATAACTATTGGTACAATTACCCTATATCATGGAATCTGATTAGAATTGATTTTCGATTTGGTTAACATTCAAGTAGTTTATTCGAAATTGATTGGAAACTAATGCATAACAACAAGGCCAAATAATGTAAAACTGTTATTTTCTATTAGAATTTTTGGAAACGGTCTTTAAATTTTAACGATTTACTTTTACGAAATTCTCTAGCCAATAACTTCTTCTTGTTTTACTTAAGGAATTTGCTCGCTGTTTACAAAGCAGTCTCATTTTCTATGTATTGTGACACGGCTCGAATGCGCTAAATTTTGGTATAAAATAATACTTTTTTAATTTTCAAATTAGAATGAAAAATCACTTCCTAACTCGCCATATCTGATCAAGTGGATCAAAAATAGATTAGAATTGTCTAAATTTCCAATAATTAGGCTGTCAAACTGTTTTTTCGAAGCTATGTTCGAATCTGACCCGTATTTCATTTCTATGACGTTGAAAATTAGTATTGAATCGAAATTTAGGTGACTTCGTTTTTCAGTGTGCTAACCGCTAACTCACCTTGTTAAAGGGTTCGTTCCAGCTTTTCTTAAACGAAAACGTCATCAATGCTAACAAGAGTATATTTATTTCTAATTGGAACACTGATTCTCGGACGCACTCATGACAAATTACAATCCTATTGGGAAAATTTTAACACATACATGAAGAAGCGAATATTTTCTGATCGGATTATGCTTTTTGAAATGGTAGGTCGGAAACTCCAATATTTATCTGACTACCAGTGATGCTAGATTGCCTCAATGTCATTTCTATAGATTTTCGATGAGAATAAAAAGAATCAAAAGTATCCAAATTAAGTTCTTCCGAAGGAGAAGCAATCGAACTACACAGATAAAAATATTTTGTGAATTCACATCATTTTTCCTGTACATATTTAGAGCTGCCAATTGAATGAAAAGTTACTTTACACACAGAAAGAACGACTTACACGACATGTAAATCAATGGTAACGTGGAAAAGACATGGGCTGAATCGACAGTTTGATTGAAAAGCATCATCGAGTCAATTAACACTTTGTTTTGCGATTAAATTATATTGAAACGTACAGAATTGTAAAGTATTTAATTGTCTGCTCCAAATATGTGCATGAAAATAGATGTAAATTCACAAAATATTTTTATCTGTGCAGTTGTTCATTTTTAGAGATACTCTGAAAGCAAAACTAAGCTTTTCTTTTAAATACCCGGTTCATCGAAAAAGCAATGCATTTTAATTTCATTTTACATCGATCATGGTCTTCAGGTTTACGGGTGATAACTACCATTTTGCAAATTTATTTTATTTTTTATGCACACATTGGAAGCACAAAATTGATTATTAATTTTCTTCATATCTCTTTAGTTTTCATTCTATGTTGATGGTAAATTGAGTGTTCATTAAAAATTACAGTCTCAATTATTGAATATTCAACGCGTTTTAGCTCAGTTTTACATCGATGGTGGATTTCAATCATATCGTCGATTTAGACGATGCTTGTTTCACATTACCTTTGATTTACATGTCGTGTAAAATATTCTGAGCCTTCGACATTTTTTTTTAAATCGAACAAAACTCTAGATGAACTCGAGCAAAATTTAAAAAATGGGCTGCTGAAGCACTCGGAGCTAATATGAGGATTCCATAGGTCAGGCCCGTGCGCAGGGGGGGGGGGAGTTTTGGGGGTTTTAACCCCCCCCATGAAGAATTTTTTTTAAATTAAGTTTCATGAACAATGGAGTACTTATTATATTAGAGTGCAAATAACTTGACCCCCCCTCCGCTTCAATGATTTCTGCACACGAGCCTGTCAGAATTCGTTTTACATTATCAATATAGTGGATGAGCCGCCTTTTCGCCTTTTGGACACCCCCCTCTCCCCTTGAAACCCCCCCCCCCCCCCCCCCATGGATGATTCCTGCGCACGGGCCTGCCATAGGTTCCCTAAAGATTTCACTGAACTATTTTACTGTAGAAAACATCAAACAATTAAAAAGGCTGTAAACAAATTACGGGGACAGAACTTCTTTGAGGGTGGTTTGAATTATCAGAAAACCTCCAATTATTACTCAATCAGAAGTATGACTTTTATTCAAATCTCAGTTCTATGAATATCCTCTCGTCAGAAACTTCTTCTGTCTTATTACAGAGTTGCTTACTTCCTCCGAAAAACCCTATCTGCCTTTATACTTTCCTAAACGGACACTATTCCAAAGGGAAACCTTTTTGAAATTATTTTCCCAAAATGTACGAAGAAGTACAGATTTTCAATATGTTGCACAGATTTTTAAAATGCTGCAGATTTTCTGAAATCTACTACAGACTGACTCTAACAGTCTCCAAATTGTTAGGGAAAACAAAGTAAAAATGTACTTCAGACTGAGCGTTTAAAAGTGACGAGACTTTTTTTTGTTCCCCTAAATAATTGATCTGTGATGATGGTCATGTGTTCTACCGGTATTGATCATTATTTGAGCAAACTTTTTTCGGTTATTCATGCCCTAGCCAAGCCGCCAGGACAGACAAAATGAACGAGTGCGTTCGTCGTTATAATACCTCCGGTAGCATTTCTTACACCATTCAAACCCAGAAGTAGACCGATTACTGTGGCCAGGCTTGGTTACGCTTTTTTATGTCCTCCTAATTGAGAGATTTAAAGCCCGCCCGAAGCCTACTGTGTTAGACAAGTTGGACCAGAAACAAGATTTGCCGTTTTGTTCACATACCAGCTCGCCTGGTCTGGTTGTTGAATGTTTTGTGCCTTCGCTCGTGTCCATACTGGCCACGTCCTGAAGCACCGCAATTCCGTTCAAGCCACCACCTCTCCTGAAAGCGAGAGTTAGCCTAGTTTGGTTACACAATCGATTAAATGAGTGCAACTTGCTCTGAGGGTCAATGTACAAGTGCTCATTGCTCATCTGATGACGATGCCGTCGTCGTCGTTGGTGGCGACGGTAACGACGCCAGTAACGATGGTGATGATGCTAATGATGATGATGATATAATGCTTGCAACTCTTTTGCAGCAATGCTGCACTCATCCACTAGAGACTCTAGCTCAAATGCCAACTGCCATGGACTTTTCCGTCATAGTAGGCTTGTTCCACATACGGAAGTGCATTCCAAGTGTCAATCTATTGACGTTACTATGGACTCTGGCGTTGCTTTAAATTTGAGGAAATTAGTAGTATACCGCACAAATTTTTGAAACATGATTTCATTGAAAATTACTGGAAAATGTTATTTTTCTTCAACGAGTAATTACAATTCTACCCGTAAAATACAACCTATTGGAACTACTCTCCGATTTTCAGACCATAGCAGGGCATACTTACATCAAAGTCTTCATCCTCCTCGAGCTGCCGTTGGCCTCCCTGGCCCAGCGATTGGTACTGTTGGGCCGGTCGTGGTTTGGACACCTTCAGCTGCTTCGGTTGAGCGTACTGTTGTTCCTGAACGTACTGGACCTGTGAGGATCGCCGGAGGTGATGGAGTCGACGATGAAAGCATAACAAAAAAAAAGTAAAAGTATATTAGCTTTCCTGTTGTATAAGTGTGCTAAACGCGCCGATCATTATTCCCAGAGAGAGATGCAAGGAATGGTTAGGCGGAAGCAGTGTCGGTGATGTTAAAACGTTGTGATCAGGAAGGGTGGTGCCTTGGATAGTTTCGTAATCATTGTTTCACTAGTTCATGTACGGGATGTCGACATGTTCGTGCTTGTGGTGCCATCTGTGTATTTTGTTGCAGTATTACTTCATCCGAACTGTAGAGTATGAGTTTTGATATATATATTTTTAAGTTTTGGACTATGCTGTCATGGTCAATGTGCTGAAGTGTTCGATAGTTTTGGTCAATTGAAACACGATTGTTTAGTTTTTTTTTATCGTCACTGTTAACCACGATATTATTATTAGTTCAGTAGAACTATTCACATCCCCACTATGCCACTTGGCAAACATAAGGCATTGATTTTTTTTGATTATGTTTTTTCAAACAGCAGTGATCGTAGAAAACTCAAATGATAAATCTTCAATGAAATGAACTTAAGTTGATCAAAAATAAAGTCGATGAGAGAGTGAAGAATTTTTGTTAGGAACGTTCTACCATATTTTTATTTTTAGTATTAGTAACCTTCTTCTGAAACTTACTGTAAAAACACAAAAGAGTCATGTAAATTTTTTTTTCTTCCATAAAATAGTATCGTCCATATCTTCAAATCCATATGAGATAAAGAGTTTATGTTTTCGGCAAAGTTATTAGATTTGAGTTTATCTAAAACAAAGAAGAACTTAAAAAACCTAATTTTTCAAATTAAAAAGTTAGGATTTTTGCGTCTTAACAGTGAGTTTTGGAACATGGCTTATCACTTGAAAAATCTTCAATGAGCAACTATCGTGATCGTACTTCGACCACCAGTAGCAGTGGCGCTAGATATATTAAGAAATTTGCCATTTCTTCGAATTTTGCCTCGGTTTTCCTTTAGTAACTTTTTCTACAAATGTCGGATTGTTTTTTGAACTTCGAGGGTTTTTTTTTCTCGTTAAATTTCCTACAAGTACTGATGCTTAGAGTTTATGGGTTGATCTACAGCCGATTTTATCGTAAAAAGTTAGTTTTCCCATACCAAATCCTGAGCACCAAATTTCTGTGCCTATTTTATTCAATAAATCTTTCATATGGTTGAAAAACAAACAAATCAGTTCATTCTGTTTAGAGTTGCAGCTTAAGAAAAGTGAAAATTAGAGTCTAAAACTCTTTCGTTTTTCTGAAAACTGTTCGAGAAAAATTATTTCAGTTTCAGCTTACTTCTTTACCTTCTATTAGCAATGCCGCAGAATAGGAACCTTTAATTTAACACGCGAAAGGTTGTAGGTTGTCGTAAAACTATTCATTTTTCCGAAAAACTGTTTTTTAACAGAAAATATTTAGTTTTGTTTACTTTGTGTAGTGCGATCTAATACAAATGCATTGAAGCAGTGTAGCTAACTTTTTTATTATGGAATTTAAATCTACATTCATAGAATGTAAGCAATTTTCCATCAAACATGCGTTGAAAAAATTGATCAAAATTGATATTTCATTCAAAAAGTTAAGCCTCAAATTCATTTGAGAATAAATTATTGTTTTAAACTCAATCTTGGATGAACTGATTGCACTGCATATATAAATACATAGATCTATGACAGACGCAGTGCTAACGATCACTCTGCTACAGTAAACTTCACATCCTAACACACTATCTTCGCTGTCGCAACGAAGAGGCATCATCCCGTTCTTCATTCGTTTCTCTTTTTATCCGATGCTCAGTTTAACCAACGTCAGTTTATCTCTTGAAGTAACAAAATATCTCTTACAATTCAATGAGAGAGCGACCTTCAAGTGAGGTCCATGTAAACATTCGAATTGGTTCAAGATAGTGGATGAAAGGTAAGCCAGTATAACTGAAATATCAATTTCAAAATAAACGTGAATTAATTGTTCCCTCTTTCAGTTTTAATTTTTAATATTTCGAAACACATCTCAATGCATTTCAAACAGTCAAAATTATCGATTTTAACTTGCTGGTGAAAATTGAAAACTCAAATGAGAACCGCCACCCTCTATTTATCATTATGGTTGGGGAGAATTTTGTTTGATCGAGTTGAAGTTTAGGCCTATTCATTCGCACTTGTTCACGAGTTCATTTGTAATCTTGTAAAACCTAATTAGGTTTTGCACGAACATGACATAACCTCACAAAAATGAATAGAATGAACTTTTTTTGACAGTCGACGTGTACTTGTTTACAGTTTAAAAGTTCATCAGAAGTTCATCGTTCGAATGTAAAAATTTCAAGTCGCCTCACACTCAACAGATTCATACATATATCGCTCCTTGATGCTGGAAACACATACAGAGCAATCTTTTTAGTTATTTTCACTGTGGAATACGTTTTTAACAGGCACTTTTTCGTCATTTTTTCAATTTTTAACTCGCAGTCGCAAAACAAAACAAGTACACGGCAACTGTCAAAGATGAACTTGATTCATCGGCAGTTCATTTGTGTCGTCATCGTGCAAAACCTAATAGCATACTCAGTCAGACGATTGCTTTTCACGCAGCCTACCTGGATAGTTAAGAATATTCGGGAATGGTCAGGAGTGTTCTAGTTTTAGATGCATAATTTATGGCTGTTTTGAAATTTAAATCAGGAAATTATAACACAGAACAAATTGGCAACCCGAGCACTTTGGTTTCAAATACTGAACAAATAGAATGCTTATCAGCTCTAAGTTTGATAGTAGAACAGATCGAATATATAAAATATATAAAACTAAAACGGTTTGTTGGGGAGACGTTTTCCCAGTTAATACTAAACTTTAAAAGATAGCTGTAAAAATTTCATGATATTCTATTCATTAGCTTGTGAATTATTGTGCTAAGAGTGAGGCTGCTTTTATTATTTTCAGAACAATGGACCTAACACAATTTCGTGTTTTAATTTTACACTGCTTCTTGATGGGAAAAACCGTTTAAGCGAAGCAATGGCTTGAAAAGTGTTATCAGAAACAACAATAAAACGAAGGATTGCTGTCTTCAAACGTGGTCGTAGAGACACCGATGATGCAGAACACAGTGGATTAAAGATATCAAAAGAACGTGTTGGCTTTATATTGCATGAGTATTCGACTATAAGAAGTGGGTGCTTACTGCTAACCAAAAACGAGCACGTGTTGATGATTCTGAGCAGTGTTTGGCTATGTTTAAACGTAACAAATCGGAATTTTTGCGTCGATATGTGACAACGGATGAAACATGGATTCATCACTCACTCCGGAATCAAAACGAACGTTATCTGAGTGGACAGAAACTAACTGGTGAGCCTCGTCCAAAGCGCCCGAAAGCCCAACAATCGTCTAGAGAGGATATGGCCACGGTATTTTGGGATGTGTAATATTCATTGACTATCTTGAGAAAGTAACTACCACTAACAGTAAATGCTATATAGCGTTATTGGAACGGTTGAAGGCTGAAATTGCAAAGAAAAGAACGCGTATGGCAAAGAAAATATTTTTGTTTCACAATGCAAAACTACATGAATTGAACTTCGAATTGCTCCCACATCAACCGAATTCGCCAGATTTGGCTCCCTGCGACTACTGGCTGTCTGCAGACCTGAAGAAAAAGCTCACCGGTAAGAAATTTCGCACGAATGAAGAGGTTATCACTGAAACTGAGGCCTATTTTGAGACAAAAGATAAATCGTTCTACAGAAGTGGTATTGAAATGTTAGATCGGCGTTGGAATGATTGCGTTGCTCTTGATGGAGATTACGTTGGTCAATAAAATTAATTTTGAACCAAAAAAATCGTGTCCTCTTAGTTAGGCTCGGGACTTTTCAGCCCATGTGTTATTATCCATTTTCCATATGAAATTTCCAACTGCTGAACTTGCTTTTACATGCCATTTTCGTAGTTTTTATTGTTGTAGTTTCTAACCGTTGATTAGATGTGTTAGATATTTAAATTAGATTGTGTTAGATATTTAAAATCATAATCAATTGAACAGCACACGGTTTACTGCAGTATTTCATTTTGTGATTAGGAAAAGGTTGTTTTCTCGCAAATCCAAATACACTCGATGGCCTTGAGACTCAAAATGTCATAAGGCTATACATTGGAAATATGAATCAAACTGCGAGTCTCTGAATTAAGACAATTTCAATTTTTTTTTCTCAGTACTAATGGACATTTTTGGAGCGCCGTTACTACCAACGAAAAACAGACCAAGAGGGAAGATAGATGAATGAATATCTTGAAAAAAAACGACTTTTTGTTAACAGTGATGAACCCAAAGTGAACTGTTATTTCAATTCGTTCCTATTTTCATTCAATTGCTCTCTAACAGATTTAGATTTCCTTTAAATTGTTCTCTTACAGATTCAGGAGCAATACTGTACGGATTCGTTTCGAACTGGAATCTGGATCTCGTGCGCCTATCCAACTGAATCCAAACTGAGCTTAGATAAGAGAAGTCAGTAAGTAAAAACAGCGTATACAGAAAATCACGATCTTCGAAATCCATTGTGACTTACAGATCTAAGAATGAGAAAAGTATCGACATTATCAAAATATAGAGGAAAATTTTGCTAGCTTATCACTTAAAATATTTATAATAGATTTAAAATTATAATAATGTTTGCATGAATTTCATCGGTTTCATATTATGTAATCTTGTATATTTAGTTTTGTGACTTTACCGGATTTGAAATTTTGAGTTTTCAGAAGGATATGCTTGTTACGAAAGTTCCAGATGCTTCAAGTGCTACTTTTTCGCTTTGTCTGCTTAATAAAAATAACCTAAAAAACACCAGTGACCTGTAAAAGATGTTCCGTTTAATAGTTGGGTGTGCAGAGTTCAAAATTGTCACTCATTCTCAATGAAAGAATTCAATCCAACTACCTTTTTTACTGTCTCATTCGTAAATGATCGCATCCAAAACAAACCAAGAGAAACGAAATATTTGGTCTCTCATTGAACCAAAAGAGAGTATCAATACCAACATCACTCGTCCCCCCTACGACAAGACGAAATCAAAATAATGTCAACAGGTTAAAATAATTGTCAATCCATTTCTGTCATTATCGAATCGTCAAGCTATGGTTGAATTTCGACACTACATAGCACTGAAAGGGTAAATGAACGAAAGAATGATGATTCTTCTTTGATTTATGTGAAAAATAGCCGGAAATATTTGTATTCTTAGAGGTATCTATTCTTGAGTCGAACATCAACATATTCTGTATGGAAATTCTGTTTTGGCGGAGCAACTGACAAATCCCATTAAATTTTCCATTAAGTCAGGAATCGAAGCACTATCTTTGTTACGTGATTATACCATTGTTTTTTATCATAAAAAAAACAATCATCACGATCGGCTATGAATGTGTTTAATACAAAGTAAGATACAACGTATTTTGCAAAACTAGATCCCTAAATTATATGGTTAAGCAAGCAATTAGTAGTTGCAGTGAAGATAAGTGAAGAATAGAATGCAAGTCGCCAAAAACTACTGCATTATTGGAGCACATTAGGAACAAGTTGCTAGCACTTAACTTCCATTCATCATTATGCGTGAGAAAAAGGACTTGAGGTCAGTTCGTTTAAAGTAAATGTTGCTTTTATGCGTGTTGGATGTCTAGTAAAAGTGTTCGCCCTTTCCTTGGTATTCGGTGCAGTTTCTTAGGAGCGTCTTTTAAGCAGAAGCATGCAATTGGTCATAGAAATAGTAGTTGTTTGAAATCATGCGCACTGTGATGTAAACTGTCACTGTCAGTCAGTGTAGCGGAACTAATTCTACTTAAAGCACACATGCATGCCGATTTGGGCACTTCATTCGAATCTATTGCACAACACACACTCACTTGTTGCGGTTGATATTGAGGCTGGTATTGCCGAACCGCCTGCTGTTGCTGGTACTGCCGTTGAATCTGTTGAAAATCGTAAAATTTCAAAACTTTCACTCTTGATGTTCATCTATTTCTATTTTTCTTCGACTGTTGAATCAAAGGCACTAAATCTTCTGCACTTAGATTTCTCACGATGAATGTAAGAACTGAAACACCACCCATAAAATCTCACCTGATCCTGAACGTTGTCCCGTAGTCGAATCTGTTGTCCTTGTTGGACGTACTGCGGAACGTGCTGTTGTTCTTGAGCTCCCTGTTCGTGAATGGGCGTTGCATCAGCTCGTGGTTCCGCTGGATTTCCCTGAGCGATCGCTTGCTCTGCAATCTGTTGGTAGTACTGACGCAGGTAGGCAGGATCAATGGCTTGCTGAGGAAGGGCAGATGCTAGCCCAACGCACAGAATCGAAAATAGCACTATCGCACGCATTTTGGTTTAGCGAGATCCTCACAAGTGATCTGTTTTTGGTCACCACTGAACACACTATCACTGCCCTTGGAAAAAGTCCTTTCGATTGGTACAATCACAAATTATTCACTGCGAATCTTCACCAAAACGGGATTAACGGTACGTTCCTTTGCTTTACAACCTGGGATCCACAATGAGCTACGATTGCAACGAGCGAACCAATTTATATACTAACGGGGGTGCGCTTCGTCTCAGGTGGGGCTCAAACTGTGGCTCTAAAATATCGCTCAATTTTCTGCACAGTCTACGCGCACCAAACTCGCCGGCTGACATTCGGAGGACTTGCATCGGGGCCTCTTTTTACCCTTTCCTTGCAACAAAGCTGGCTCTCGCTGCGTCAGCTACGATCGAACCTCGGGCCGTTGTTTGGCAGTTCAGCTGTACAGGCTTTCCAGTTACCACCATACAGAGGATTCGGTTTTGTGGTTTGTGGATTTCGGGAGCCGTCTCGAAAGCGAGTTGACATGTGAGAAGCGTGATCCGGTCCGGATAAGAACTGACGACGATTTCACATTGTATTGCGGATTTTCAAATCATGTTTTGGTCAGTGATGAAGTTTTCGTTATTTTTCAAAAAAAAATCGATAAAGAACGGTTTTAATGTTAAAACGAGTCATTCAATACTGCTAAAACAAACCAGTACAGCTGTAAGAAAAGCGATGATACCTTTTCGCTTGAGAGAAATGGTCTCGATCAGAGTCATTTGAAACGAGTAGACATATTCAAATGACTCTGATCGAAACATTATTAGGGCATATTCAGTAGTGTTCTAGTTCTAGATGCATAATTTATGTCAGTTTTAAAATATAAATCTGGATATTATAACAAGAAAAACTGGCAGCCCCAGCAGTGTTTTACTCGTGTTTCAAATATAGAAAAAAAATAGAACGGCAACGTATGTCAGCTTTAAATTTGACAGAACAACTGTTCGAATAAGTAAAACTAAAACGGCATGCTGGGGATACGTTTGTTCCAGTTTCAGTTCTATTATAAATCTTCCATATAAAACTTCCAGCTGCTGAATTTGCTCTTAGAAGCTACAAACAATACGCGCTTAAAATGTCTTCATTCTCTTTTCGGAAAGTGTATGATGAATAAGTCGTGTGATTAACTAAGAAAAGCTTATTTTTTTGCCAAAAATTAATTGTACGATTCCCCAATTTCTCGATGCCGTGCTTGTCGAATGATTTGTCTTTTGATTCAAAAAAACTTCATATTCAGCAATTGCTTTTTCATTTGAGTGGAATTTCTCACCCGTGAGCATTTTCTTTTCAGAGCTGTGTAGTCACTGGGAGCCAGATTTGGACCATACGATGAATGAGGAAGCAATTCGTGATGAAATTTGTAGAATTTATTGTGAATCAGTGCGTTGTTTTGGTGAAACAGTGTTTTTGCTTCGACCTGTGAGGTCGTTTATCATTGTCGTGTGGCATCCGGTGGAATTATTTCAACCAAGAATGGATCCACTGGTTTCCAGTTCCATGTCGTAAAAGGCCACTAAAACGGGAGCTCACAAGTTAAGGTGTATTTCCTTGTCGATGATTGAATGACTGAATGACTGCATGAGCATCAAAAAGGCAATCGTAAACGGAAAATTTCTGGGCTCAAAACTCCATGTCACAGTTGGACTGACTAATTGAAGGCATAGACAAAAAATATGTCTTATTTTCGGCATATTTACCGTATAACCGGTCTTCGTCGAGCGACTTCATATTCTTCATATTATATGAATTCCAGTGGAACTAACACATGGATCAATAAGTCCCGAGACTAAAGTAGAGATGGCGCTCGTAGTAAACCAGTAACCACGTCTTTCTAGAGTACTAACCTTTGCTTGAAACGGGTCAAAATTTTAAGTCGATCCGACCAGAAACAGCTGAGTTATCGAGGTTGGAGAAAAGTCGTTTTGTAGTTTGTTTAAAAAATGGAAAAAACCGGGTTTTTTTTATGGGTAAAAACACCGTGCAAGCGAAACAATGGATTGAAAAATGTTATTTGGACTCTTATCCATCAAAAGCAACGATTTGTCGGTGGTTCGCCGAGTTTAAACGTGGTCGTACCGACACAAATGACGCGGAACGCTCGGGTAGACCTGTGGAAGCCGTTACACCGGAAAATGTGAGTGAAGTGACAAAAATTATAATGAAAGATGGTAAAGTGAAGCTCCGTGAGATTGCTGAGATGACACAGATATCATATGGAAGTGTATTTACTATTCTTCATGAAAAATTGAGCATGAAAAAGGTTTTTTCCAAGTGGGTGCCGCGATTGCTTTCGATGGAACAAAAACAGCCTGCCACAAGTCGATGAAAACAATGGCGAAATTGAACGAATTAGCCCCCAGTGACTACTGGCTCTTTGCTGATCTTAAAAAAATGCTCCAGGGAAAAAGATTAGGCTCAAATGAGGAGGTCATCGCTGAAACTGAAGCTTATTTTGAAGCGAAAGATAAATTTTTTTATAAACATGGTATTGAAAAATTGGAAAAACGTTGGAACCATTGTACCACCCTAAAAGATGATTATGTTGATGAATAAAAAAAAATTTTGCAAAAAAATGTTGTTTCCATTGTTAGTCTCGGGACTTATTGATCCATGTGTTATAACCATCAAGAGTAAATTCATTTCTATTTATTTGCTCTCATACTATACTTTGTTGTTTTTAGTGTTAGTTCAGCACGCTGCCAAGCGGAGTGTGATATTCTACACAATCTTACTTATCTTATGCTCCTGACCACTGACGATTACGGATCGCTGGTTGGTTCTGCAAAGCAAAAAGTTTTTGAGAAGGTTTGTTGAGATGGCTTCACTCAGGTATCTGAATTACAAATGCGGACCTCATAAGATGGATGAAGCAATTGAAATTTCACCCGCCGTTGAAAATTCGGATGCGTCAAATTGTCAGTCATCAATTGTCTCGGACGAGTTGGCTAGAACTGCTACCACGAAATAAAGATCCAGCTTTATCACTGTCAACGAGTTGAATAAAGCACAGGATTCGTTCTTGGGCTGCATCCAAACATGTCAGCTACTGGCGTATCTTGCAAACTTGCGTTCAGACAACAGTCTTTTTACCAGGTTTTAAAGCTGAAAATGTCAAAATTCCTATTGCATTTTTCCGAGCATCATTGCAGGATTCTTTTCAGAGCTCTGACTGGACATTGCAAACTCAACTAACAACTGAGTATTATATTTCCCCGTTATATACTGATTATATTAAAACTAGCTCAAGACGGCTCTACGTCTTAACATAGACTAAAACAAATCGTTGAAGGTCATTAAAAGGTTTGTGTACCTTTACCATTGTGTTTGAGATCACACAATCGTCACTGCTGCTACCACACACTAGTCGAGATCCATTAAATCGATGGATGAAACTATCGTGTGTTAACTCGTAGATAGCGAAATAGACAAAAACTAAAGGCTCGAATCAGTATCGTGCGGCAAAAACAGATGGGTAGAAATAGACTCGTGGTCATTGCATGTGTTTCTGTTGAATTTGTTTCCGTCGATACGGGACTGTAAATAAATATCGTGGTGGCTAAGTAGAGCGAAGCATGCTTAGTTTCGTCCAATCAATTGGACTTTCTCTTCATGTGTTTTCATATGCAGGGTAGTTTAATTGGTAAAACAATTTTCCCGGTTAGGAGTTAGCTACGGGTTCGAGTCTCGTCTCTGCGGTAACAATTTCGCGGCTTTCATTACATCTTGGTGTTCACATGTCAGTTTTCCAATCTGTTTCCCCGTTAGATACTGATCATATTATATTTGTGATTTGTGTAAGTTCGATTGCGTACTGCATAGCATCTGATGTGTAACTGTCCCGCATTGACGCAACTACGTATCCAAGTTTTTGGTTCTCCATACATGGTTGAATCTGTATATGGGAAGCTAAAATTGAAGGATATTATATCTTTTCTCACAAAATGTGGTAAGGAGCTATAGTCAGAGGGGTACATCGTTACTCCTGGAGTGAATGAATCCTTTGTGTATGGACCTTAAAAGTCCTCAGCAGATTGCTTAGCATCTCTTATGGGGTGCCGAATTTACTTCTGCTTATACATGTTGCAAATCGTTGTGCAATCTTCCGGGAATGCAGAATGGTGTCACTTTTGTAAAATCTCAAAATTCTCTCGGAGGTTGGAAGTTTAACTGAATGTACATTTTGCCACCTGCAGATCGTCTAGCATCCTTTCATGGATGTAGAACGATTTATTTCTTTTTGTTTTGTACTGTTTTCCCACCTCACCCACTTTATTTTCCCCTTCCATTTTCCCACCAGGAAAATGATGAGAAGCCACGGCAAGGCACAAATTTTCAAACAACTAGGGGAACGTGCCACTTGGGCCAATTAGTTTTGATTCCTGATACCGGTGAGCATTTTTCTGTGGTCAGTGAACAGTTCATAGTCACTGGGGGTAGGATCTAGACCATACGATGAATGAGGAACTAATTTGTGATGAAATTCGTTTAATTCAACCATCATTGCTATCGACTTGTGAATCGGTGCATTGTCTTGGTGAAACAGTAGTTTTTTCTTCGACTTTCGCATTCAACCGGTCTAACAAGGCTATGTAGTATTCGCTATTGATTGTTTTTCCTTTCTCAAGATAGTCGATGAAGATTATATCATGCGCATCTCGAAATACTGAAGCCATAACCTTCCTGCCTGGAGGTTTGGACGCTTCGGACGTGGCTCACTCACATGATGATCGCTTTGATTCTGGAGTGATGCGATGGATCCATGTTTCATCCAGTTTCACATATCGTCGCAAAAACATGTTTTATTACTTGTAAATATGGCAAAAAACTGCTTTGAACCATTAACACGTTGTTATTTTTGATTGACTGAGAGGAAACGCGGCATCCACTTTGAAAAGTGCTGTCTCATGGTCAAATGTTCATGCATAATTGTAAACACATTGCCTTCTGATATGTTTGCGGCCTTAGCTATCTCACGCAATTTACGATTAGACGAATTCGTGGTATTTTTATGTTTTCTCAATTTATACGACCAGATCACCATCATCAGCAATCGAATAACCAACTGTTTATTCCGCGAAGCAGATTTCGGATAACACTTCTGAAGTCATCGCTGAGTTTGCTCAGTATTATTTTTTCATCAAGAAGCAATGATGAAATTACACAAGAAAACTGTTTTGAATCCATTGTTTTAGAAATGGCAAAAGTAGTTTCACTTAATTGATTGTCACTTTTTTATGACAAATTGAAATTTCACGAAACTTCACACATAGTCTTTCGAATGTTCGTACTTTATAGACGTCATATTTTACAATGGTTTCACCATCTGTGTGACTTATTGAGTGATGTGTTGGAAATATTTGCCCGATAAATTTTACTTAAACTATGGTACTGGTACTGTCATATATAATATCAGCTAAGCTAAATCAATAGAATAAATTATGAAATAATCCTACGATATATTTAATGCCTTCAATATGAGCATGTATAAACTTTCAAAGTTTGAGTGTAATCAATAAATCAAGTTAACCTGCCAGAATTTAGCAGCTTATTAATTAATAAACAGTATTGATAAATTAGTTTTCACAATTGCAAATCTTGATGCGGTTACAATAAAATTCGAATAAACTTTGAAACCAAACCGGTGAATGTAAGGGAAAATAATTGCGAAAATGTTACAGCAGAGACCGGACTCGAACCCGTAGCTTACTCCTAACCGGGGAAAAAAGGTAAAACAATTTCTCCGGTTGACAGTTAGCTACGGGTTCGAGTCCCATCTCTGCGGTAACATTTTTGCGGTTTCCATTACATAATTGCATTTGCATGTCAATTTTCCAATCTGTTTTCCCCTTTAGATACTGATCATATGATGATACAAGTTATGAGAAATGTAAAAAATCAGGTCGACTGAGGGGCACTATCAGAAATAGATATAAAGTCATCTGACTCCTCATACTCCGATTGGGATGAAACTTGGCACGTGTCTTCAGAATGACAAACCATTTATTTTTGCAGCATGGAGAGACCAGGGGGAAACGGTTGAGATATCCCTGAGAAAATAGTGCGTTTTATCGGTTCCGTCACTTATACGATTACACATCCAGAAACTGAAGGTGTTCTCCATAATCTATATGAACGTGATCAATGATCCATTGCAGCTTGAAGTGAGCTCAAGTTTGCCCAAATTGGTTCCGGCAAAATTGAAAAGAAAAGTGCTCGCTTAGGTAAAAGATAGGTTTGTCGGTTACGTCACCCATAAGACTCGGAACCGGAATAGTTCGTCATGATCATTTTAAATATAATAAATGACTTAAAAATAACTTTCAAATGAGCCTAAGATGATTAAAACAGGATAGTATATAACCGGACGTATATAAGAAAGTGCAGTTTGTTGGTTATGCCACTTATACCAATAAATTTCTGAAACCAAAAGTGTGAGCCATTTGATGTTTGAACTCGATCAATGAATCAATAGTAGCTTTTGAACGAGCCCAAGTTTTTCAAACTCGATTTAACCATTTCTGATGAAATCAAACAACCGGATCTTCGATAAAATCGCAGGAACCGGAAGCATAAACAATTCTTGACTCATTGACTATTGACAAGAAAAATATTCCACATACCAACAAAATTTGAATTTTACTGGTGACTCAATCCCTCATACGATGTAATTCATAAAGACCTAATTTGACAAATGACTGAAAATTTTATTTTTTTGACTTATGACTTATGACTTATGACTTATGACTTATGACTTATGACTTATGACTTATGACTTATGACTTATGACTTATGACTTATGACTTATGACTTATGACTTATGACTTATGACTTATGACTTATGAATTATGACTTATGAATTATGATTAATGACTTATGACTTATGACTTATGACTTATGACTTATGACTTATGACTTATGACTTATGACTTATGACTTATGACTTATGACTTATGACTTATGACTTATGACTTATGACTTATGACTTATGACTTATGACTTATGACTTATGACTTATGACTTATGACTTATGACTTATGACTTATGACTTATGACTTATGACTTATGACTTATGACTTATGACTTATGACTTATGACTTATGACTTATGACTTATGACTTATGACTTATGACTTATGACTTATGACTTATGACTTATGACTTATGACTTATGACTTATGACTTATGACTTATGACTTATGACTTATGACTTATGACTTATGACTTATGACTTATGACTTATGACTTATGACTTATGACTTATGACTTATGACTTATGACTTATGACTTATGACTTATGACTTATGACTTATGACTTATGACTTATGACTTATGACTTATGACTTATGACTTATGACTTATGACTTATGACTTATGAATTATGACTTATGAATTATGATTAATGACTTATGACTTATGACTTATGACTTATGACTTATGACTTATGACTTATGACTTATGACTTATGACTTATGACTTATGACTTATGACTTATGACTTATGACTTATGACTTATGACTTATGACTTATGACTTATGACTTATGACTTATGACTTATGACTTATGACTTATGACTTATGACTTATGACTTATGACTTATGACTTATGACTTATGACTTATGACTTATGACTTATGACTTATGACTTATGACTTATGACTTATGACTTATGACTTATGACTTATGACTTATGACTTATGACTTATGACTTATGACTTATGACTTATGACTTATGACTTATGACTTATGACTTATGACTTATGACTTATGACTTATAACTTATAACTTATGACTTATGACTTATGACTTATGACTTATGACTTATGACTTATGACTTATGACTTATGACTTATGACTTATGACTTATGACTTATGACTTATGACTTATGACTTATGACTTATGACTTATGACTTATGACTTATGACTTATGACTTATGACTTATGACTTATGACTTATGACTTATGACTTATGACTTATGACTTGTGACTTATGACTTATGACTTATGACTTATGACTTATGACTTATGACTTATGACTTATGACTTATGACTTATGACTTATGACTTATGACTTTTGACTTATGACTTATGACTTTTGACTTATGACTTATGACTTATGACTTATGACTTATGACTTATGACTTATAACTTATAACTAATGACTTATGACTTATGACTTATGACTTATGACTTATGACTTATGACTTATGACTTATGACTTATGACTTATGACTTATGACTTATGACTTATGACTTATGACTTATGACTTATGACTTATGACTTATGACTTATGACTTATGACTTATGACTTATGACTTATGACTTATGACTTATGACTTATGACTTATGACTTATGACTTATGACTTATGACTTATGACTTATGACTTATGACTTATGACTTATGACTTATGACTTATGACTTATGACTTATGACTTATGACTTATGACTTATGACTTATGACTTATGACTTATGACTTATGACTTATGACTTATGACTTATGACTTATGACTTATGACTTATGACTTATGACTTATGACTTATGACTTATGACTTATGACTTATGACTTATGACTTATGACTTATGACTTATGACTTATGACTTATGACTTATGACTTATGACTTATGACTTATGACTTATGACTTATGACTTATGACTTATGACTTATGACTTATGACTTATGACTTATGACTTATGACTTATGACTTATGACTTATGACTTATGACTTATGACTTATGACTTATGACTTATGACTTATGACTTATGACTTATGACTTATGACTTATGACTTATGACTTATGACTTATGACTTATGACTTATGACTTATGACTTATGACTTATGACTTATGACTTATGACTTATGACTTATGACTTATGACTTATGACTTATGACTTATGACTTATGACTTATGACTTATGACTTATGACTTATGACTTATGACTTATGACTTATGACTTATGACTTATGACTTATGACTTATGACTTATGACTTATGACTTATGACTTATGACTTATGACTTACGACTTATGACTTATGACTTATGACTTATGACTTATGACTTATGACTTATGACTTATGACTTATGACTTATGACTTATGACTTATGACTTATGACTTATGACTTATGACTTATGACTTATGACTTATGACTTATGACTTATGACTTATGACTTATGACTTATGACTTATGACTTATGACTTATGACTTATGACTTATGACTTATGACTTATGACTTATGACTTATGACTTATGACTTATGACTTATGACTTATGACTTATGACTTATGACTTATGACTTATGACTTATGACTTATGACTTATGACTTATGACTTATGACTTATGACTTATGACTTATGACTTATGACTTATGACTTATGACTTATGACTTATGACTTATGACTTATGACTTATGACTTATGACTTATGACTTATGACTTATGACTTATGACTTATGACTTATGACTTATGACTTATGACTTATGACTTATGACTTATGACTTATGACTTATGACTTATGACTTATGACTTATGACTTATGACTTATGACTTATGACTTATGACTTATGACTTATGACTTTTGACTTTTGACTTATGACTTTTGACTTATGACTTATGACTTATGACTTATGACTTATGACTTATAACTTATAACTAATGACTTATGACTTATGACTTATGACTTATGACTTATGACTTATGACTTATGACTTATGACTTATGACTTATGACTTATGACTTATGACTTATGACTTATGACTTATGACTTATGACTTTAGACTTACTATAACTATTTTACTACTATTACTATTACTTACTATTTTTTTAATTTCGACTGCAATTTGCATTCGACTAGCAAGTATGACTGTATGAATTTATATGCACCATTTACAAGCCAAATAGATGTGTGCTCATGTGACTCAGTTGATTAACGGACATACTTTGTGATTCGATGATTGACGGTTCAAGTCGCGGCGGTCGCAAGCGATCAGTATATTTTTTATTTCAATTTCAAATTTCATTTCATTGAATTGTAAAATCATACATTATTACATGTTCTTGCGCGTGAATTTACGTGAACTGCAACGCTTCATTTATGTTCATCTTATAAGTTGTAAAATCACAGGATTTTTTCGAAATTTACAACTCTAAACTCTATATCGATAGGTGAAAGATGAAGCAAGCCACCGGGAGCAAAATTTTCTTGATTTGTTTGACCTTCTCAAGGAATTTTGATTTCAAAAAAATATTCTGCTATTCTTGGATATCATTAATGGGATTTGTCAAATTGCTAAACCTTTACCAGAACTGTAGGTCATCACTTGCTAGTTTTGCTCTGTAGGTCTCAATCACCGCCGCCAACAAGCAACACGTAAAGTCCAAGGTGAAACAATGAAAATACCAACCATAATTTCTCAATTCGGTTCGGCTGCAATGGTAACCGCAGATCTGGAGATGTAAACTTCATCGCTATCATTTGGCAACGGTTCAAAATGTGCGCAGCAGTTCTCGAGGGCACGAACGATCCCAGCGCATTTTTTGCTGCGTTTGTTGGTTGGTTCCGAGATGGTTTCGCGTGCTTTTCGATCTGAGAAATTGGTAATGGTAGCAACAAAATTTCATAAAGAAATAGGTATTCTATCGTAAAAGAATTTTCTCAGCAGATTCCACCATAAACAAATTGAAATATTTTGTGTTTATCTCAGCAACCGGCTATTTTCAGAGCCTTCTAGTCTACGGTAACGGCCATATGTTACGATGAGAAAGTGTTTTTTTGGGCTAACCCTCCCTTGCCAAAGCTACAGCCGGCACAGTTATGTTCGAGTTATGAAAAATCGAGCAGTCCGTGGGCCATCGTCAGTAGCGCACCATCTTGTTCCGTGTGCATCGAGAGTGCTACGACATTGATTGCAGTGCCTACTGTTCTCCACCGGCCACACACATGCATCGAATCAAATTAGGCATCGGGTAACTCGACAAGCATGCAGACAATGACGGTAGTAGGTAAGTAGCAGTAGCAGTAGTAATAATGGAGACTGCATAAATGACGCTGCGAAGCAAACAAGAAAAAAAGTTACAAGAAAAAGCATAAAATAGTCGGTCAGAGGCGGCAGGCTTCCAACCGTCTTGGTTGGTTATGATTGTGATTATATGCGCAATGTAGTGCTCGTTATGACCGCTGACGCTAAAGGGTTTGTCGCGAAAAAAATAAAATAAAACTGGGACGAGACTCGGACCCACGGCTAAGAATTGATAATTTTTATTTTAATGTGTGTTATGTAAGTATATTTTTTTATGTATGAAATACAATGTTTGACCTCTCGGTGCATCATGTTGTCCAGTTTTTGTTTTTTTTTTGTACAACTTACCGTTTTATGTTTGCAGTTATCAGAGATTATCTTTGACTCTTTGTTTTGTCTTCGATTTAATCAGTTTTACTCGAGTCGCTGGTAAACGTAAAACTGATCACCAGTTGAATGAATCGATTGCCATTACAGTTGAAAAAATGCTGTATTATTTTGACAATGTTCAGTCTTCTGCAGCTTCCGTTTAGGCATTTTTTGAAGTCTTTCGACAACAGTGGCAGCAAACCAACTAGTATACTTTTGAATGTCTATCTTAAAACAGAAAAAAGCAAGTTTTAGCGTGCATTAATGGAGCGATTGAAGACCAAAACGTGAAATGGTTTCACATGAAGCACATGAGCGTAGCGAAATAAGAGTTAAAATAACAAAATTCAAAACAAAGTCTGCATGAAAAAATAGTAACAAAATATAAAACTCTGTCATTGTAATATCAAAACAAGAACAAAATATATATAGAAGTCGATATTTTCGGTTATCTGGTTTTCTAGCATTCCGAATAGAATTATATCAAAAACAATTACACTAAGGTCTTTTTTATGCGGTCTTTTCTATGCGTTTTTATGAGACTTTTTTTATGCGAATTTTCAGAGTTATGCGGTTTTTTTATGCGAAGTTTCAGAATTATGCGGTTTTTTTATGCGAATTTTCAGAATTATGCGGTTTTTTATGCGGTACGTAACCTCGCATAAAAAAACATCAGTGTATATTATCTGATTCTAATGCAGTTAATTTAATAATATTGTACAATTTCTTGACTTCTTTGATAAAATATCAAGTATCGTTATGACAGCACAGAAACATCAAGACAAGATATGATGGAAAAATTTGTTATTATTTTGATCTTTGTTTGTTATTTACAGCTACACGGGATAGCACCACAGGAAACAGATATGAACAGAACTATGTGTACAATTTGCTCATTCATCGTGGCGAATACTTGCTGATGTCACCACGATCGACACGGAGTGTAGGGATGGACGGGTTTCGGGTATTTGTACCCGAAATCCGACCCGAACACGAATCCGACGGGTCGGATTCGGATACAGAAAAATTAACCCAGGTAACCAGTAAGCACTAATAATGACATTAAATAGATTTCTATGAGCACCAAAAATGCTTATCGCTCTATATCTGTTGTAAATCAAACAGAACTCAGCTCTCAGAATGCACACTATCCATAAATAAACATAATCTAAGATGTGCGATTATTTGCTGTCATAATGCGGCATTAGTATATGCTTATTGGTTGCCGGGTTCTAGTCGGGTACGGGTGCCGATTTTTATCATTTTCAACGAGTACGGGTCGGGTTCGGGTTGATAATTTTTTTCGGGTTTCGGAACTTTTTTTCGGGTTCAGGTGAAGATTTTTAATTTTGTCGTGAATACGACTTACTTTACTATGGGGTGTCTTTTCTAAATGTACCCTCTGAGAGAGTGATAAGTTTTTGATCGTGAATATCTCTTGATGTATCTAACGAATCAACATAATTTTTTCTACATGCCATCGGAAATATTTTATCAAAAAAATTTTATCAAAAAATTTTCAGTTGTGTGACATAATCTCTAATAATTCAAAATTAAACTTTTCTGAAATGTTTGGTATAAACGAGTATCAAGGAGAATAATTCATAAGGCGCGTTTGCCTTTCTAGTATTTTTAAAGCTCATAGCTCAGTGATCTGTGAAAGGATTTATATAATCTAACTACCAACAGAATCGAAATTTTTCAACTTAAACGTGTATAGCAAAAGCATTGAAGTATTTCAATAGTTCACTATTGAAAAACCTATCTCATTTGACCCATGTCAACATCAGCCAATCAGAACGCGTTCTGAAGAAGCGAACAAAATATCTGCTGCTGTACAACAAATCGTTCCGAACAGTGCTTAATATCGTAGTGAATTCCAAAATATGGTCCTTCTGAATGGCAAGAATGAATCTTGTACAACATCCAGATAGTTTCTTTCAATGAAATGCAAATCCGAAATGAAATAATCGACATTAAAAATTTATATGCTGCTATTTTTATAGCCGTTAGGACCGCCGATTAGTGAAAAGCGAAATCACGCAAAAAGAAACCTCTTAACAAAAATTGGATCAGTTTGGAATCTATCGCCACTGCGAGCAGCTATAGTGTGTGTCGTTTGCAAAGCTAGTTTCGCTTCCGACACGAGCGATTACTTCACAGCTGCTAGTCGTTTGCATCGGCGAAAAAACAACGAAATGGTAATGGTAATGAAGTTGGAATATTTCTATAACAAGTTGAGTAGGTGGCAGTAGTGTTTCCAACGTAAAGCAAATTTGAAATTTACACAGGATTTTGAATTTTTTCTCGAGCCTGTATATCAGCTATCTGTGATAGCACGTAGTTTTATCTCCGAATAGGACCAGCCTAGAGATAGTGTTCAGCGGCAAAAAACCGTTGCCAAGAGTTGGGTTACTGCTTTCGTGTCGTAAATAGCACAATTTTTTACTTCAGTTACTTTTATTACCAAACTATGACTTTATTTTTTCGGGAGAATATTTTTTACTTATTCCTTCGGGTTTTGAAGAATATTCTAATCGGGAAAAATTTTGATACTTGTTATACAATTTTTAGGGGAGAGTGTTCGGTTACCGGCACCCTTTTATTTTAAGCTTATAACTTCTGACAGTGCACAGTATGCGAACATCTATACATCAATGGAAAGCTAAAGTCCCTGGCTAACAACTGAGTAAGAAACTAAGTTGATTCATTTGATTGAAAAAAAATAGTAAATACCATTCAGGGGTTAGCCAAATTTTGTGCTAGGGCACATAACCGTTTTCATTATTTTTACGTTTCGTCTTTGACTCATCAGTGCAGAGCAGTTCAAATTGAACTGCTTAGTGCAAAACTCGGCAGTTCAATTTGAACCGCTAAGCAGACGTAAAGTTTCTGCTACTTACAGAACACTTTTTGTTTTGCAACGAAGTGCAATGTCTTTTCTGACGTTCTGTAAGTAGCAGAAACTTTACGTCTGCTTAGCGGTTCAAATTGAACTGCCGAGTTTAGCACTAAGCAGTTCAATTTGAACTGCTCTGCACTGATGAGTCAAAGACGAAACGTAAAAATAATAGTAAATACCATTTATTAATGTGATGAATTTTTCCCATTTTTAAAAAGTTGTTCGGTTACCGGCACCAAAAAAAATTTCGCTGAAAATGGAAAAATGTAAGTAAAGTCTGCAGTTATTCAAAGCAAAAACAGAATTTATTCTTTTTGGAAGCGTTTTTGACCATAGTCTACATTGTCTGATGGTGATTCCGCCTTGGCTCTCTTTGTCTATTTGGATGATGGCGCCTCTGGTGTTAATTTGGCCAGTCTTCCACGTTTTTTCTTAGCCGGAGCATCTGCTGTATGAGCAGCTAGTTGTTTGTCTCGACAGCAGCCTGCATATCACTGACAATTTTTCACGATTTGTCGAAAAAAATGCCGGTAACCGAAATCGGTAGACATTTTGAAAATGACAAAAAAATTCTTTGGTTGCGAATATTTTGATAGCGTCCGGTATTAAATCACGATATAGATCGATTTCACCTCATAAATATTCAATCCACTGACCTTACCGATTGATGCTCTTCAATTCATGATACTTTAAAAAAAAGTCAGAAAAAACTATTGCGTTGATTTTCACGCAACTAAAATTTATTTTGAATGCAGCAAAAAATACAAGTGACTGTTTGCTTCGCAATTCAGCACAAAAAGAACGTGCTGTCATTACACAGACATGACATTTGTCGGACCGACGCTATCTGCTTTCTGTCAAAAGTTACTGTGGGGTTCCGGCAACCGAACACCTTCCCCTATATATTAACCACTAACGAGACCAGCATTGTATCAGCTCTACGAAAACAGTTTTTTGTTATAAACATGTTTGGGATTGATGATCGGGGGCGGTCAGCTCAATTCATACGCAATACTCGTCGCTTATTCTCATGGCGTGATTCGTTGGCGGTACTTTCATTCAACATTTAGTTATTTTATACATTTATTTTACTAACATAATTGACATTATAAATTTAGTTTTATATCATGTATATTCTATGTCGTCTGGATGGTGACAGGCCAATTTCGTCCGAAATCACCGTAGATCTACGGTGCTACTTTCCTACGGAAAAAATCCCGTGATAGATCCAACGGAAGTCGGAATTTTTCTACGGAAAACTACGGAAACTGTTTTGCCTGGTGAGAAAAAAAACATATTCTCTTGTACATCTACGGAAATGACACTACCACAATCTGGCATCGCTATCTTGGGTCCTTTGAGCTCTTTTTAGTTCAGACGTTATGGTTGTCTGAGATATTTTCAGTTGAAGTCTGGGTGTTTACTGTGACAACCAGGTGCGACGTAGGAAATCGGAACTAATCATTTTGTAGATTGATCTGATAAAAAATAAATTCTTTATATTGCATTTCGTGGTACGATTGGGGATTCGGTTGGTTTCAAATCGATACGAATACAGTCCTGATAATGTACCTGTCGCAAGTCTCGTCTAAATCAAAATATAACATCACTAAAAAATTGCGGAGTTAGGCGTCGTTGTGAATCGATTTTTTGATAATTAATTCTATCAACTATGCGAAGCTATTCATACTATCAAGTGACGAATAAAGTTCAATACTACAAACTCAACAATTTCGTGATTCCATTTTTATACCGCATATTTCTGGTAGTTAGCGGTACCGTATAAAAATATTGGATCTTTCGGAATTTATCACTCTCACGCTGGAAGTTTAATTGAATCATAGATAGCAAATCTTAAGGGCTGAGGCCGTTATGTAGCTTTATTGGATTTTATGTGATATCGAGAGTCATTTTGCCCATTTGCGAGAGAGCATGGAGGGAAATGTAATACGCAGAGCGAGCCACGTAGTTATACGCGATCTACTGGCCTCAGCCCTTAAGGTGAAATGTAACGTCATAAAATGCGTGCAAAATTTTATCCGCTTCAGTTGAACGAACCGTCGCACAAAGCATACCAAGAAAAACGGACACATAGAAACAAGAACTTTTTTCAATGATTGAGCGCAGTGGGCTTACCTCTCGTTATATCTGCTTGTAAAAACAAACTGGACGTAATGAATAATAAGAAGCCAGTTGTCAGGTCTTGTCTTAGGTTTCTGCTACTGCGAGATTGTGCAATAAAAAGTTCACTACATTTTCTCGGAGATCACTAGCTGGGGTTTTGAAAACTCAGATTGAAATGAACAAACTTCATAGTACTCTAAACTACCATTAACTTTTTTTCGGAAGCGACTTTCGGAATTGTAGTATGAATGTCTAGAAATGTCTATTTCAACGATAACGAACCGAAGATCAAATGTCCTCTGGCCTCCGGTGCCAGAAATCATCAATAGTTTAATAATTTCTTAGATTACGTTATTGGAATACATTCCAATTATAACTAATAGTTCATCTTACCATGCAGTTAAAATTATTTAGTGAATCTTTTCTCAAGCACATATTTGGGGCACGAAATTAAATTTCGTAGCACATTATTATTCAATCGATTTTGAAAGCAAAATCAAGCGTTGATTCATTGTATTCATAATAATTGAATAATACCTGTTATATGATATTAAACAGCCAAGCTTTATTGCTTCAGCAACATCAATGCATTGAACTCAACAGAATTGGACATTTTTAGCATTATAAATGACAGTTACTTAGAAAATAAACGATTTCTTGCAATACCCATTTTATTGTATTCAACTCGTTTTTATTTCAACACAAAATCCAATACTGCATAAATTCGCGTCATTAAAAAAATCATCCCCGTGGGACGGAACAGTGACCGTTTCTACATTTCAAAAACCAATTACGGCTCGGCAAAGCAAAATTTCAAAATTCTAAGAATACTTAGTTATGATAAATTTGATTCCGAAAACTTAAGTGTTTTTGGTTTTTCGAAAATCGGTCTAGTTTTTGAATAATTGATCAAAAACGCGATTTTCGCATTCCGCTACATTTCACCTTAATCGCAGCAGCATCGCTTGCTTAGAGCGAATCCTAGATCTCATACACTATGGAAGAGACTGATGAGTCGTCGTCCTTCTGTATAGTAGATGGAACTTTTTGACTTTTCATCTTTTCCTTATACCTTATCGTTCCCCGTGAACGATGGAGGTGGCGGACGACCGGTAATGGAAGCCGCTCAATCTTGGTATGAATCCCCAAGAAAATTTTTATGAGTAACTCTGAACATTGTCTGTCAACAAAGTTCAATAAACCTGAATATTTCAAGAGTTTGTACACAGATCCGACGATAGAATATATATATATATATATATATATATATATATATATATATATATATATATATATATATATATATATATATATATATATATATATATATATATATATATATATATATATATATATATGTATATATACATATATATATATATATATATATATATATATATATATATATATATATATATATATATATATATATATATATATATATATATATATATATATATATATATATACATATCTTTTATTGTAGTTTGTAATTTAATGAAGCATAAGCACTATCTGGACTGGAACTACTGTCCAGTCATCAATTGACAGAAAAACGCAGCTTTGTTGATTGCCATTCGTATTTTAAGGCTAGTGCCGTAGCAAAGAAACAGGAACCTATCGGAGAAATTCAGCGTACAGCATCTCGTGAGTTGTCAAATTACTGAACGACCAAAGCTCATTTGACAGAAAACTATACGAATCAGTTGAAAGTTCCACTAAAAATTGAATAAATTAATAATTTTAACCTATAGCGCCCTTCCTCTTGTATTGAACCATGAACAAGTTACAAAAGTTGGAATCCAACAATCACCACATCTATCTTATAGTCGACACTTCGATTCTCGTTGTTGATACCCTTTCGATTGGAATAACTAGTAAAAACTTGTTCCATGCGATCATTGGGAATGTTCGAAAGTCCAATCCCTTCGCATGACATATCGGGGACCCACAATCAAACTACTAACAGTCACTCCTCAGAATCCGTTGACACTGCAATGCACGGGTCACATTTGCAACCATCGCCACCATCGCGTTGCAGCTAATCAAAAAACAGTACTTATGACCTCCAAATAACCGTCGCTCAAAATCAACACCGCCACTGTTTGGGTCCCACGATCCAAAAGCCACACGAAACAGGGCGGCTAATTGATAGAGTAATAAACCACGCACCCAAGTGCAAAGACCACACCCTCGCTGTTCGCTTCCATCGTGTCATGCGAACACGGTATTTGGTAATCTCGAATCTGGTTGAGAATCAAGGTTTTCGAAGTGTCCGCCGAAGTCGATGATATCGACGATCGTACAGCGGTTGTTGCGTGCTGCGGTTGACAGGGAGCCTACTAAGGTTTGTTGCTTGTAAATATCAACAAGTGTGACTAGGCATGGTAGAAGTTGAATGAATTGTTTTAACAATTAGATGCTAAAATATTGGGTTTAAAGGACACCACCAGTGATCGTGGCTGATCGCCTTGAATGAATTTACTAAAGCCACACGAGGCATAGAATGGATTTTTTTCACTCGTTAGTTACATAATGATTTATTAATAAACTTAATGAAAAAGAGGCTTGTTATAACGTAACCTTTGGAGCTCGTTTATTTCGCAATTACAAACACAAGATGAACGATGTTTCTTATTTGTGTTTTAATTGTCCGTCTTAAATGCATAATCGCATAGCGGCACAGTATTTACTATAAATACCGCTTTTCCTTAATGTTGGTGAACACATGCGATCAATCAGCAAATTACCCGCGTAAACCCGCGATCCATATCGTTAATGATTCGTTATATCGCACATTAGCGAACATAAATTGCGCACCCGCCACAATATTGTAGGCTATGATTTCACACATATCATGTTTGCTGGCGTTGTTTATTATTATGTCATCCCGGTTTCGGGTTTTTTGGTTCACCTACATTCGATCAAGGCACGGGGGCCCCACGAGCTAGCGAACAGCAGTGTAAAGAACGTGTCAAAAAAAAACCACCACCTCCGTCCATGAGTTACTGGATCGAAACCGACATCGACATCGAAATTAAGTCGCATCGAAACTGACAAGCTATGCTAAGAGCAAAAAATCTACCACGTGTTTTCCTTATCCAATGTGCGTATGTAGAATATTTAGTTTAAGTGCAACGTCTTAAAGTGATCCCTATTACGACATGGAACGACGTGTTGCATTTATTGCGCAAGGTAGAGGAAGAAAAAAATTATTTACTTTCGTTCGGTCGTTTGTGATTCAATAATCTAAACATACGAACAGCAACGATCCAAAAACAGTGAACAATAAATTTTATACACAAAAGAATGGGTAGCAAAGTCTCCTAAGACCTCAGTCAGTAATTATAATGGAAGAAATCAACAGATTCAGCTAACCAGAGTAGAAACAAGACATGAAATGTATAGAATGATTGTACCATATAATGGTCTTTTACCTATTACTATTCGAATCGGTCTTTCCCTATACATTTCATTTCCTGTTTCTACAAAATGCTATCTGGTTAGCTGAATATCGCAAAAAGAAATATTGACTATTATACTTAGTCGTTAAAAAGAGAAAAACCTGTTTTAATCCACCTAGTAGTGTAATGATGCCTTTCTCATTTTCATTTTCTTCTGTATATCACAGCAGAAATTCCCCGAAATATTACAATTGAAAGTCGATTTTTTCAAAAAGAAATTTTTTCGAGATGACACTAAATCTCGACGTTTCATGCAATTCTAAGCCTTTTGGCATCAACATTTTTTTCGATTTCGGAAATCTCTTGTTGCTTGCCCATTTAAATGTCATCGTGATCGGCCGCGTCTCGTACACAACTCTGTTATTTTTTTTTTAAATTTTTGATACGTTATAGCTGACAACTAGAGAAGTCTAGTTAAGAAGAAATTATAAACAATATTGTTGAAATATTTGAGTTTTAAGCTCAATATTCAGAACACAATAAAAAACGCTAAATCATGTTCCCAGTGTATACTTTTTCCACATATTCTCAATAATAATCCAAACCAGATCAGAGTAGGCAATGCGTTAGTGCTGACAGCAATAAAATTAATGTCATTTTTTCCGTATTATCAACAGAAAAGTGAAAGTGAAAATGTCGTTTTCTATTTAATTCATTTGAATTGGTGGACGTTTTCTGAGCCTTAAATTGTGCTTTTCTTCTTTTCGGAGATTTTAGGCACTATCGTGGTTTCAATCCTATTTAAAAAATGACAAGCCTAGTGTGGTTTTTCTTTTTAACGTAGGACTGCGTCTTTCTTTACTATGCTCACCTGGGTGCATTATCAAAATTTCACAACACAAAAGTGTAACGAAATTACTCCAAATTTGATTTCTTAATAACCTTTCCTCTGTTTGAGTATTTTCTCTAATACTTTCACGAAATTAATAGAAATGGTGTAAGATTGTTATTAGTATCATGTTTATATTGTCAGTCAGGCAGCAGCAGTCTTGGCATTACATTCCTTTTGTGGAATTTGGCCTTTCTGTTTCAACAGACTTCGCAGCCGATTCTTAGTGTACAGAATCATTGCATGGCTAGTACTATGGATCCTACTGACACTAAGACTGACTGTGACACTGTTTATATTGTCACATTGTTTAAATAGTGAAAAAAATAGACCAAACACAAAACATCAAAATCAACCAAATCTATTAATAAACCTTGTAGCACGTTTGCTAGCTTCAGTCTAAAAAATCCATCGAGTGCGCAGACCACCATCTACGTCAAGAAAGTGGAACTACTCCCGGCATTATTCAACTGGTGCTTCATCTTCAATGGCGAATATGAGGTTCCGTTCCTCAATCCTAAACGTAGAAAAACAACTAGTTCTTCTAGGAGCATATCCGCTCTTGGACATTCGCAGTATGAGTTTCACTTCAAACAAGTGTGATTACATCACTTAGCTTCCAGGTCGTTTGCGTTGGAGGAAATGGAAACGAAAAGTGGACAACGATGGGGAACATTACACAATTCTAATGGCTCCAAATGAATTAGTATATAAGTTTCTTATTAGACAATACAAGTAGGTTTACAATTTTCCCTACATAAAAATCACAGAATGATGTCTTCATGGTAATAACCAAATCATGTATATAACAAAGCTGAAAAGTCACCACTTGTGGCTGAACACCCAATTTAAATCTTAATAATTTAATTTTAACTCATATTCCAATAAATAGTTATTTAAAAAAAAGTAGGTTCTAAATATTATTTAAAGAACTATTAAGCTTGCATCTTTGGAAATCAAAGATTAATTTGTTTAGCTTTGTGCACTTTTCGCTGAGCAAAATTCGTACGAAACGAACGTAAGCTAGCATTTGACTGCATCGCGTTCGAGAAAAATGTTCCGAGCTATGTTCAATATCGTAGAGAATTCCATAAATTGGCCCTACTGAATGCCAAAAATGAATCCCATACAGCGTTTCGATAGTTTCATTCACTGAAATATGCTAATCCGAAATGAAATAATCGACATCAGAGTTCTATATTTGCTATTTTTGTGGCCGCTTGGACCGCCCATTTGTGAAAAAGCTACAAAGGAAATCACGTAAAAAGAAAGCTCCTAATCTAAATTGGTTCAGTTTCGAATCAATCGGCAATGTGAGCAGATGTGTGCAACTCAAAATTATAAAATTTTAGCTAAGACATAATTTATAATTACTCATGATTTATAGCTCCAGTGTAAGAGTAATCACTAACAATAACGATTGAATTAGCATAAATTCAAAGTGTGAAGCATTCAAAAATCCATTACGTCCAGTCTTGTTTACAAGCCAACATAACGAGCCAATATGCGCTCAATCATTGAAAAAAGTTCTTGTTTCTATGTGTCCGTTTTTCTTGGTATGCTTTGTGCGATGGTTCGTTCCACTGAAGCGGATAAAATTTTGCGCGCATTTTATGACGCTACATTTCACCTTAAGATAGCTTTTATGCAAATCTAGAATAATTTGATTAGCTTTGTGCACTTTTCGCTGTACGAAATTCGCACCAAACGAGTGCAAATAATGCTCTAGCATTTGACTGCATCTCATTCGAGAAAAATGTTCCGAATCTAGAATTACATAATTTGGTCCTTCTAAATACCAGAAATGAACCCCGTACAGTATTTATTTAGATCGTTTTTTGCACTGAAATATTAAAATGAATGAAATATCCAAACATATGAACGATTGTACGACTTATGGAACGATCATGTAGGCTCAAACTTACAAATGATTTGGAAGGGCCCCCTGCTTCCTGGAATACAAACGTCCGTAACCAAATAGTCTTTTCCAGGATTGCAAAGCCACTAACGGCCCTTTTCAGGACCCCAAAAGTAACGAAAAGAACTTCTTTAGAAAACTCCCTTAAATCACCGCCCTACTTCTTAGAATTTAAACGCAATCTTTGAAAATCAAATTGTCCTCTTAAACGGTCATACGGTATCAAATCAATAAATATCTATACACATCTCGACTGCAGTCCATCGTCAATCTCGCGATTATATCTCTGGCATTACCTACTCCTAATTTTTTTTAAAAACGTGCTTAATCCACCTAGCAGTGAGATGATACCTTTTTTTTTATCATTTCGCATGTGTTTTTTGCATGAATATTCTTCGGTGTTTCAGTTTTCATGACATTATTTTAATGAGCGTCGTTTTAAGCGGCAATTTGAGATTTTAATCACTCATTACTATGTAATGTCCAAACTGCAAATCGGATCGAATTTGAATCTAAAAGTGTGACAATCGTTTGAATATTCCATGAGATGTCGAAATAAGTACTTTAGAGTTTACGGTTATTTACGATACTACCAGAACTGGTATTCAGGAACCAGCATAACCGATTCGTATGACCAAAAATTAATATGACGAATAAATTGCAATAGTTTTGAGGCCAACTTTAAAGCTTTTCGGGATTGTCAGCTTCTATATCGGTATGAATTTTAAAAACTCATCACCCTGTATTTCCAGAATCGGAAGTCAGAATTGGGTCAAATTAATTAATTTATGTGAAATAGACATTTTTATACCAATCACCCTGTATCCCCGAAACCGGAAGTTGGATCTGACTGAAAAGCAAGATGTTTTACAGAATCTGAAAACTTTTCATTTGAATCTTAGATGATTCTTAGATTTCAATTGAATCTTAGATCGGTTCAGCCATCTACGAGAAAAATGAGCTACACAATTTTAATTCGTTTTACATATCATCCTGTAGTTCCGGAACCAGAAGTCGGATCCAAACATAATTCAGGAAGTTTGTTTAGGAGCATACGACTTTTCATACGAATCTGAGTTTGTAGAAAACGGTTGAGTCAAAATAGAGTGAAATTATTGATCACACACGCATTTGCTGATCTCGACGAACTGATTCGAATGGTATATTCGTGTTATGTTCTTCCAACGAGTAGTTTAAAACAATATATTTATGAAATTGCTTTCAACTCGGAAATTCTGCCATCATCTGGTTTACATATGCCATATTCGAACGACTATGTTGCCAAAAAACAAACCGTGCTAAAATCGGTCCGAGGCAAAATGTCATGAAAAAGGATGCTGTACACAGTCTTTTTGGTACTTTGGTACTTAGAAACAATTCTATGTAACAGTATAAAAAAACACGTGTCACGTAGCTCCCAAGCATTGCTGGTCATATAGCGCTCAAAACTCCTACTGCTGGAATAGGGGGAAAAGTCGCTTACACAAAAATGTCGATATCTCCGTTGAAAATGAACGTATTTTAACAATCTATGGCTTGTTGGATAGCTATTACTGTGCGGAATCTAAGTCTGGAAACATATTCTATTTTCAAGATCAAATGTGACAGAAAATTTTGACATAAAACTTCGTATAACTCAAAAAGTAAACATCCGATCTCAAAACCATTCAATAGCGTTCTGGGTAACGGGGAGACCTTCCATTTGCGACTAGTTTGATCAAATTCGGTCCAGCCATCTCTGAGATCTCAACCTCTTAGTTGACAACACACATACAGATACACACACATGCACACACGGACATTTGCTCAGTTCGTCGAGCTGAATCGATTGGTATATGACATTTTGGTTTCCGGACCTCGGAAAATTTGTCTAAAGTTTGAGCGAATTCTATACCTATTTTTTATATATATAAAAAATGGTAAAAAAAAGAAAGATTTTACAATTACTGCTAATACCGACTTTTGTATTGAGGTACGGAGGTCAGAATTTCGTAAACCATTCGAATCAGTTCGTCGAGTACACTAACTTCTTTTTGGATATGCCTGAACCGTTTTTCACAAGCGTTGATTCAAATGAAAGATCTTTAGACTCTATAGAAAATTCCTGAATTTCATTTGAACAGACATTCGGTTCCGGAATTAAAATATATTTATTCTCATCCATAAATGTTAGCTTCCGTTCACTTATGTTTATCTTTATCTTACGAGTATTCCTATTCGTTACCAGGATCACACGGGTATCGTGGAGAACGATTATTCAATTTAAACAAACAATGTTTTCTAGTGAGCCTTGAAACAAATTTTATCCCATGATCACATCGCAAGCTTAGAGTGAATCCTATCTATCCAAATCCGAAACTATGCTACATCTACGGAAGAGTCTGATGAGTTGTTATCCTTCCGTAAAGTAGGTGAAACATCAACATTTCATCTAGTCCTTATCATTGAATTGTCTTTGCACCGAAAACGGCTGTTAAGATGTTCAATCACTGTTAGAATGGTATTAGTTCCCAATACTATTTTCTAAGCAATTCTTATTAGTAAATCGGCAGCAAACATGATAAAGACTGTCCCAAGAAGTATGGACGCAACCAAAAACCGCTGCCATTTCGCAATGGTTCAGTATCTGTCAACCACTTGTGCAGTTGTTTATTCGTTTTCATTAGTTTGTTTCGAAATGCGTGGACTTTCAGCAGAACAACATCGAAAAATTGTGTACAAATGGTGCACAGAATGCGGACTGTCACTGAGAAAGATAGCAAAAATGGAAAGAGTAAGAGAAAAAGCCGTGCGAAATGCAATCAGGAAGTTCGGTGAGGATAACACCTTTGAGCATAAACCGAAAACGGGTCGAAAAAAGGTCCTGCTAACCCTCAGTTGGATAAACGTATACTGAAGGCGTTCGAGCAAAAGAAGAAGGTTTCAGTTCTGGATGTGGTGAAAAAAGTGGGCGCTTCGAAGCCAAATGTTCTTCGTGCTAAAGAACGTTTGAATTTTCGAACCTATAAGAAGCAGAAACAACCAAAACGTAGTCCGAAACAAGAAGCATCGATCAGGCCGAGGGTTCGAAAGCTGTACAATACAATTCTTTGAAATTTGAACTGCATAATCATGGACCACAAAACCTACGTGAAACTCGATTACAAATCCTTGCCGGGACCACAATATTATACGGTGCGAGAAGGGCAAGTGTTGAACCAGTCCGAGACATCGATTGAAGTCGAAACATTTAGTTAGAAATCTATGGTCTGGCAAGCAATTTGTAGCTGCGGTAAGATTTCGAAACCTTTCATCACCACTGCTTCAATGATCAGCGAAATATACATCAAGGAATGTTCATATAAACGACTTCTACCCATGATTCGAAGTCACAAGGATCCTGTTGTCTTCTGGCCAAATCTTTTTCTTGCCACTACTCGAAATCAACGGTAGAATGGTATTCTACCAAAAATGTCACTTTCGTCCCAAAAGACATGAATCCCTCAAATTGCCCACAACTTCGACCAATTGAGGAATTTTGAGCATTAACGAAGGCACATCTTAGGAAACATGTTTCGACAGCCGAAACCATTCAACAGTTCGAAAAGCATTGGAAAAAAGTGTCAAAACTTGTCGCCAAGAAGTCTGTACGGAATTTAATGAGAAACGTTCGCAAGAAGGTGCGCCAGCTAGTCTACAATGGCTAAGTAGCAAATGTTGAGAATAATATTCTGTTGTTGTAGTCTAATATTATCAGTATATCGAATAAAATTTGAATATCTAACACTTTAGAATTATTTACAGCGAAATCAATGTGCGTCCATACTTTCTGGGACAGTCTTTATCAGTGTGCAATACGCCAAGACCACCGTCACAACGCAATGATTAGCTCCAATAATTACCATCAAATCAATCGAACCAATCTCTTCTGAAATTTTGTGTGATAATTTTGAGGATGATTAATTTTTATGTTCATAAAGTCATCGAACTTCTTTGCGGCTCGAACTTAGACTAACCCACAAATCAATTGCATAATTATTGGAAACAGATCATCTATCTCTTGTGGTAATATATCCGGTGTTTACAACAAAAACCTTACTTCACAGCGTCGTTTGGAGCGGTTAAGTAATGCAATACTCTTATAACATCTCTGAAAACTATACACTAAAGCTCGTTGGTACGCACTTCCAGCAGCTGTATCAGATATCGAGTTACGGTTTTACGCTCCGATGTTGATTTACTGTTTTTCGAACGAGTTCGTAAACACCCCAAGAATTATCGTGATTGTGTGCTGAAATCGAACCAAGACTCAGTTTCCCCGTCGCCATTGAAATGATGGATGCCGCAACCGCACCAGACGCACGTGAGCTCCAACGACCCTACGGCCGGCAAAACACCATCGTCAGCTGATCGAGGGAAAGAGAAAGATAGATAGATAGATAGATAGATAGAGAGCTGCTGCACCGAGATGCAATTAAGCGTGTCTGTCTGACCTGCATTCGTGATCCACTTCTGGGGAAATCCTTTTTTCTCACCCCTTTACTCGATCGGGGTCCCACCGCAACGGCCGGGTCGAGTTCTCCAGCTGACTGCAGCGGTTCGTTTCACTAGAGTCAATGTGCCTACTCATGTCCGTGGTCGTGTGCGGAACCGGTTGCCATGGAGCGGATCGGTCGGTTCAACCAGACTCGGGAGATACCGCGGTGTGTACGTGAACGAGTGACCGCTATCTGAGACACTAAAATGACACGTTTGTCGTCCCTTCTTGTTGATACTCGTTGGCGTCTTCTTAGCAGCCCAAGCCAATCGACTTCGAGTTGGGCCCCGGGAGTGAAAGGAGTGTGTGCGAACGCCTGCGTGTCTTACGCAATCGTTGCATATCATGGGCTGATAGGCGAGCACGAGGGGCGGTTAGTTTGCGAATTTCTGTACGGTTACCTTCGACGGGGCTTAGTTACTAGGTTAGTTGATTTGTTGCGAAAAAAATTGGGTAGAATTTTGGTTTTCAAGGAGATAAAATCGAGTTCTGCTTGTTTCGGTTACTAACTTAAATCTCAGTTTTACGAATCGAACATTTGTCGTTCCTGTAAGTCCGTTTTCAAATGCGTATATTGATTTATTATAGAAAAATTGGTACAATCAGTAGATACTTCAACAAAATTTTACTATTTCAATATGCTAATGCTAATTTCCATCCTTTTAAGACACAAACAAATGTTACTGTCAATTTTTTCACTACTCCAAGGTTATCGAATAACATCATCAATCATATTTCTTTGCTTGCTTTGACAGCACTCTTTGGTGCGGTATTTCGAGGGGCTCGTGTACTCTCTTGACCGCCACAGGTCGTGATGGTAAGTTGTCCTACATTTTAATCATATCTCCATAGTTACGTTTGCAGAGCCCGGAGGTCGTCGATGGCTACATATTACCTTAATCCAATAGTACAGTAGTGGATGGGTTTTAAACAGATCATGAAACCGTTTCTTAAGAATTATTTGTAACGGTTAACCAACAACCGGCGCTTAAACTAATTATCAACGGTAGGTACAACAATTACCATAAAATCTATCTAATTGGCGAACTTATTTCATCTCGCCCCGTCTCCAAAACTGTGTAGTGTCGATGTCTTCATCTACTTGTGGTAAACAATTTTCTTCATCGTCCTTGGATCCGAAGATGCTGTTGAACGAAGAGCTGCCACACAGCCGTAAGCTATCTTGTACCGAAATCGATTCAAATTGGAGATGCAGTGGAAATCTGTTTGCTTTCCGTTGTTGAGGCCTTCTTAATAACGAAATGATAAGTTGCGATTGAGATAGGTTTATCGATTTCAAATTGATTCATCTTCGGCTATTGAAACATTTATCTCGTTATAGGATACGGATTGGTAGGAAAATGGACGTTGATTAAATTTTACCTATGAATTAATCTCTAAATTCGTTCCATCTTTTCACTATTCACGTATTTTACCAAACCAAATCTTTTTGCCTTTCCCTATAGAAAGGTAACCGCTTGAAACCCCGAATTCCGATTGGCACCTTTCGAAGATTTATTCCTAACACTCAATTTTCTCGGAGATGGCTCAACCGATTTCAACAAGCTTATGTTCGTTTGAAATCTCTCATTGGATTGTAGATAAAGTTTGAAGATCAAATGGCTGATACTTTCGGTTCCGGAGATATAATGGTATAAGTGACGTAACCGACAAAACGCAATTTTTGCTTTGCTTAATTTTCTCGGAAATAGCTGAATCGAAAATAGCTGAACTCGACTCAGTTTGTCGAGTTGAGTGACTAGGTATGGAAGTTGTAGGACCAGAAGTTAACGATACCACACTGCTGCGTAATGGGTGACGAGATGTATAAGAAGGCGGACTTCAACTTCAACAGATTGCAGGAAATCCGCATGTGACTGCTAAGGACACAAGGAGGACTTCTGACACAGAAAATATCGAAATTCACCAAAAAGTTCTTAGTTTGGCAAGCAATTCGAACTTGCGCAATGCGGATTTCATCTTTCAAATTCCGTCATTGTATCGTTGTAGCACTTCCCGGCTGTAGTGATAACCTGAAAAATCCTATCAAAATGTAACTTGAATTCGCTTTTGGAGACATTTGGTTTTGTAAACTATCATCAAATATATTCTATATCAACATTGATCACTCCAGGGAATTCAATATAATACAATATATCACCATTTCGTGACGGAGAAGGTTACTAATTCAATATTGTTTAATAGTTTGCGTTTAGCATGCATTAAAAACTAAAATCTCAAAATTGAGCGTAATGACAATTTTGAGGTAGGAACTTTTCTATATATTAAGTGTTGTTTTCTTTCTGACGAAATAAAATATCGCCTATAATCAATACAATAATCAAAATAACAAACCGTTAGAAGTTCTAGGCACCATTAGAATTAAACATTCAAAGTGGTGATGAAGCGGTGTTCAACTTTTCTGGAAATAAAACGACCTGATAGAATCATGAAATTGTTATACTTTTTTCGGAAATGTTGCCGAAATTCTGGAATTAGCATTATGATTTGTCCCGGGTTGGCGGTTCAATGCATAGGACGCTGGTCTTACAAGCCAGCTGTCGTCTGTTCGAGCCCCGACCTGGAAGGATTCTTTGTGTCAGTAGGATCCATAGTACTATCCATGCAATGATTCTGTACACTAAGAATCGGCTGCGAAGTCTGTTGAAACAGAAAGGCCAAATTCCACCACAGGAATGTAATGCCAAGACTTTGCTTTACTTGAATTCGTTTCATTCTGCTTTGACATTTAGAGTTTAAATAGATTGAAAATAAATTTCACATACACTTATATCACAATTTACCTTACCTAACAGCTATAGGCCTGGGGTGTCCTTTACTGTATCAAGCATACGTCTCCCCAAAACTCGGTCCATGGCTGCTCGTCGCCAGCCACTCAAGGCACGGATGCGTCTGAGATCACCCTCCACTTGATCGATCCACCTTGCTCGCTGCGCTCCACTTTTTCTTGTACCAGTCGGATTAGATTCAAGAACCATTTTCACTGGGCTGTCGTCCGACATCCTTATGACATGCCCAGCCCATCGTACGATAGATGGTTCTCCTAGCAGCTGTTGCAATTCGTGATTCATACGCCGTCTCCACGTTCCGTCTTCCATCTGCACTCCGCCATGGATGGTTCTCAGTAGCTTTCTTTCGAAAACACTGAGGGCTAGTCCAGGTTTCGTGGCCATAGAGAACAACCGGTCTAATGAGCGTTTTGTAGATGGTCAATTTCGTGCGGTTGCGTGCTTTCTTCGATCGGAGGGTTTTTCTGAGTCCAAAGTACGCACGATTCCCTGCCAAAATACGTCTATGAATTTCTCTGCTGGTGTTGTTATCGGCGGTCACCAGTGAGCCCAAATACACGAACTCTTCAACCACCTAGATATCGTCACCGTCTATCAATATTCGTGGTGGGAGGCGTAGTGTTTCTTCTCTAGAGCCTCTTCCTCTCATGTATTTTGTTTTCGACGCATTTATGGCCAGTCCGATACGCCTAGCATCAGCTTTCAGTCCGATGTAGGTTTCCATCATCTTCTCAAGGTTACGTGTCACAATATCAATATCGTCAGCGAAGCCAAAAAGTTGTACGGACTTTTGGAAGATCGTGCCACTCGTGTCGATCCTCGCTCTTCGAATCACACCTTCCAGGGCAATATTGAACAAGATACAAGAAAGTCCATCACCTTGATGTAGCCCTGTCCGAGATTCGAAGGGACTTGAGAGCGTCCCAGATACTCGGACGTAGCACATCACTCTATCCATCGTTGCTTTGACCAATCGCGTCAGTTTATCCGGGAAACCGTATACGTGCATGATCTGCCATAGCTGTTCTCGATCGATTGTATCGTATGCCGCTTTGAAGTCAATGAATAGGTGATTCGTGGGTACGTTGTATTAACGACACTTCTGGAGGCACTTTGGGAGAGTACCTTGTAGGCGACGTTGAGCAATGTGATTGCGCGGTAATTGCAACAATCTAGCTTATCGCCCTTTTTGTAGACGGAACAAACCACTCCATCCATCCATTCCTGCGTTAGAATCTCCTCCTCCCAAATTTTAGAAATCATCCAGTGCAGCGCTCTAGCCAGTGCCTCTCCTCCATGTTTGAGCAGCTCGCCTGGTAACTGGTCATTGCCCGCGGCTTTGTTGTTCCTCAGCTTGCCGATCTCCTCACTTATCTCCGTCAGATCAGGCGCTGGGAATCTGTCGTCGGCTGAGCGTGCACCCCGATTGATTCCTGTGTCGTTCTCTGTATCCTGAGCATCGCCTCGTCATAGTACTGCTTCCACCTGTTGATCACCTCAGGTTCGTTCGTGAGAAGGTTACCACTGATATCTCTGCACATTTCGGCCTGTGGCGTGTGGCCTCTACGTGAGCGGTTCACCTTCTCATAGAACCTCCGTGTGTCATTTGCGCGGTACAGCTGTTCCATCGCTTCACGATCTTGATTTTCTTGGTGGCGCTTTTTCTTCCGGAAAACCGTGTTCTGTCTGTTCCGTGCTTGTCTGTATCGTTCCTCGTTCGCTCTAGTGCGGTGTTGCAGCATCCTCGCCCTTGCTGCATTCTTCTCTCCGACCAACTGCTGACATTCGCCGTCAAACCAGTCATTTCTTCGATTCGATAACCTCGTACCTAAAACGGTTGCAGCAGTGCTACTCACGGCGGACCTTATGTTCCTCCAGCCGTCTTCAAGACTCGCCGCGCCAAGCTGCTCTTCCGTTGGTAGTACTAGCTCCTGTTGTTGCGCGTATTTATCTGCAGTACGAATGCTACGTAGCTGCTCGAGATTGAGTCCCGGCGTTCCGTTCGATAGTTTTGAGCGCATACAAACCGCGACAAGGTAGTGGTCAAAATCATGTTGGCACTGCGGTAAGTGCGGACATTGATGACTTCGGAGAAGAATCGCCCGTCGATGAGAACGTGGTCAATTTGATTTTCCGTATGTTGATCAGCTGATCTCCAGGTGGCTTTGTGGATATCTTTGCGGGGGAAGAAAGTGCTTCGAACTACCATTTCTCGGGAGGCTAGGAAGGTAACGCATCGTTGACCATTGTCGTTTGTTACCACGTGCAGGCTCTCCAGCCCGATCACGGGTCTGTACATTGCCTCCCGGTCTACCTGAGCTTTCATGTCGCCGATGACGAGTTTTACATCCCGCCGTGGGCAGCTGTCGTAGGTTTGTTCCAGGTGCGCGTAGAATGCTTCCTTCTCGTCATCGGGTCTCGTCTCATGTGGGCAGTGCACGTTGATGATGCTGTAATTGAAGAAACGGCCCTTGATCTTCAATACGCACATTCTATCACTGATTGGCTACCACCCAATCACGTGCTGGCGCATCCTGCCCAACACTACAAATCCCGTTCTTAGAACGTTGCTTGTGCCGCAGCTCTGGTAGAAGGTAGCCGCTCGATGCCCACTTTCTGTCCCGTCCAACAAAGTTCCTGCAGTGCTACGACATCGAAGTCGCGGATTTGAAGCTCATCATGCAGCATTCGGTCGTATCCTGGAAAGCCAAGCGATTTGCAGTTCCATGTGCCAAGCTTCCAATCGTAGTCCTTATTTCGTCGCGTAGGTCTTTACCGATTATTCCGAGTCGTATTTATATCCTGATTATTCGTAACAAGTGTTTTCCGGGCGGCTTGTTAGGCCTGCACCAACCTCCTGTCTCGCCGGAGGGCCATCGTGTCAGCACTGTTTAGAGTCCCACACTGTTACAAGGACGGTAATCAGCCGCTCCTAACATGGAGAACAGACGCTGTTTCGAGCCGCCCCAACATGGGGAACAGACGTTCGGGTAGGCTCGCTCTCTGTAAAGAGAAGGCAAGCCCCCCCCTTTCCTGTCAGCATACGACCAAGGTCCCACCGGGGTTGGTTACCCGATCTTTCCAATGGTTACTCGCACCCCAGCCGGCACCGCGGGGAGGTAGGGATAGGAGTTACTGAACAAGAGGCTAAGAACCACATTGGGGCCTGAATTGCGTATGTCCAGTCGTTTACCAACCAAGATTGTTCCATATTGATATTCAATATATTGGGGCATCATCATCGGTTTCTCAGCGATGAAATCCTCTATTGTCAGCAAAAACACGTCAAAAGCTTCCGGAACTGTTTACCAGAAGCGCTGCAATAAGTAAAAACCTGTTTTAATCCACCTAGTGGTGTAATGATGCCTTTCTCATGTACATATAATATTGTGGTATTCTATTTGTACTTCCGGAACCGGATACCGGGAACCAGCATAGCCGGAATCGGTTTGTTTAGTTGCCTACTGATAATGACTATCGATTTGTGTAGTTTTGAGACCAGTTTAGAAATTTTTTTACGTTTTTTGTTTCGCCGGTTTAAGTGACGGTGTACAATATTGAACACACTTTACTCTATAACTCCGGAACCGAAAGTCGGATCCGGATGAAATTCAGGAATTCCGTATGGGACCACGAGACCTTTCATTTGAATCTAAGTTTGTGGAAATCGGTTAAACCATTGCTGAGAAAAGTGAGTGAGATCCATTTTGGTATATATGATCACTATTTCCGGTACTTCCGGAACCGGATACCGGGAACCAGGATAGCCGGAATCGGTTTGTTTAGTTGCCTACTGATAATGACTATCGATTTGTGTAGTTTTGAGACCAGTTTAGAATTTTTTTTACGTTTTTTGTTTCGCCGGTTTAAGTGACGGTGTACAATATTGAACACACTTTACCCTATAACTCCGGAACCGGAAGTCGGATCCGGATGAAATTCAGGAATTCCGTATGGGACTACGAGACCTTTCATTTGAATCTAAGTTTGTGGAAATCGGTCAAACCGTCGCTGAGAAAAGTGAGTGAGATCCATTTTGGTATATATGACCACTATTTCCGGTACTTCCGGAACCGGATACCGGGAACCAGGATAGCCGGAATCGGTTTGTTTAGTTGCCTACTGATAATGACTATCGATTTGTGTAGTTTTGAGACCAGTTTAGAAATTTTTTTACGTTTTTTGTTTCGCCGGTTTAAGTGACGGTGTACAATATTGAACACACTTTACTCTATAACTCCGGAACCGAAAGTCGGATCCGGATGAAATTCAGGAATTCCGTATGGGACCACGAGACCTTTCATTTGAATCTAAGTTTGTGGAAATCGGTTAAACCATTGCTGAGAAAAGTGAGTGAGATCCATTTTGGTATATATGATCACTATTTCCGGTACTTCCGGAACCGGATACCGGGAACCAGGATAGCCGGAATCGGTTTGTTTAGTTGCCTACTGATAATGACTATCGATTTGTGTAGTTTTGAGACCAGTTTAGAATTTTTTTTACGTTTTTTGTTTCGCCGGTTTAAGTGACGGTGTACAATATTGAACACACTTTACCCTATAACTCCGGAACCGGAAGTCGGATCCGGATGAAATTCAGGAATTCCGTATGGGACTACGAGACCTTTCATTTGAATCTAAGTTTGTGGAAATCGGTCAAACCGTCGCTGAGAAAAGTGAGTGAGATCCATTTTGGTATATATGACCACTATTTCCGGTACTTCCGGAACCGGATACCGGGAACCAGGATAGCCGGAATCGGTTTGTTTAGTTGCCTACTGATAATGACTATCGATTTGTGTAGTTTTGAGACCAGTTTAGAAATTTTTTTACGTTTTTTGTTTCGCCGGTTTAAGTGACGGTGTACAATATTGAACACACTTTACCCTATAACTCCGGAACCGGAAGTCGGATCCGGATGAAATTCAGGAATTCCGTATGGGACCACGAGACCTTTCATTTGAATCTAAGTTTGTGGAAATCGGTTAAACCATTGCTGAGAAAAGTGAGTGAGATCCATTTTGGTATATATGACCACTATTTCCGGTACTTCCGGAACCGGATACCGGGAACCAGGATAGCCGGAATCGGTTTGTTTAGTTGCCTACTGATAATGACTATCGATTTGTGTAGTTTTGAGACCAGTTTAGAAATTTTTTTACGTTTTTTGTTTCGCCGGTTTAAGTGACGGTGTACAATATTGAACACACTTTACTCTATAACTCCGGAACCGAAAGTCGGATCCGGATGAAATTCAGGAATTCCGTATGGGACCACGAGACCTTTCATTTGAATCTAAGTTTGTGGAAATCGGTTAAACCATTGCTGAGAAAAGTGAGTGAGATCCATTTTGGTATATATGATCACTATTTCCGGTACTTCCGGAACCGGATACCGGGAACCAGGATAGCCGGAATCGGTTTGTTTAGTTGCCTACTGATAATGACTATCGATTTGTGTAGTTTTGAGACCAGTTTAGAAATTTTTTTTACGTTTTTTGTTTCGCCGGTTTAAGTGACGGTGTACAATATTGAACACACTTTACCCTATAACTCCGGAACCGGAAGTCGGATCCGGATGAAATTCAGGAATTCCGTATGGGACTACGAGACCTTTCATTTGAATCTAAGTTTGTGGAAATCGGTCAAACCATCGCTGAGAAAAGTGAGTGAGATCCATTTTGGTATATATGACCACTATTTCCGGTACTTCCGGAACCGGATACCGGGAACCAGGATAGCCGGAATCGGTTTGTTTAGTTGCCTACTGATAATGACTATCGATTTGTGTAGTTTTGAGACCAGTTTAGAAATTTTTTTACGTTTTTTGTTTCGCCGGTTTAAGTGACGGTGTACAATATTGAACACACTTTACCCTATAACTCCGGAACCGGAAGTCGGATCCGGATGAAATTCAGGAATTCCGTATGAGACCACGAGACCTTTCATTTGAATCTAAGTTTGTGGAAATCGGTTAAACCATTGCTGAGAAAAGTGAGTGAGATCCATTTTGGTATATATGACCACTATTTCCGGTACTTCCGGAACCGGATACCGGGAACCAGGATAGCCAGAATCGGTTTGTTTAGTTGCCTACTGATAATGACTATCGATTTGTGTAGTTTTGAGACCAGTTTAGAAATTTTTTTACGTTTTTTGTTTCGCCGGTTTAAGTGACGGTGTACAATATTGAACACACTTTACCCTATAACTCCGGAACCGGAAGTCGGATCCGGATGAAATTCAGGAATTCCGTATGGGACTACGAGACCTTTCATTTGAATCTAAGTTTGTGGAAATCGGTCAAACCATCGCTGAGAAAAGTGAGTGAGATCCATTTTGGTATATATGACCACTATTTCCGGTACTTCCGGAACCGGATACCGGGAACCAGGATAGCCGGAATCGGTTTGTTTAGTTGCCTACTGATAATGACTATCGATTTGTGTAGTTTTGAGACCAGTTTAGAAATTTTTTTACGTTTTTTGTTTCGCCGGTTTAAGTGACGGTGTACAATATTGAACACACTTTACCCTATAACTCCGGAACCGGAAGTCGGATCCGGATGAAATTCAGGAATTCCGTATGGGACCACGAGACCTTTCATTTGAATTTAAGTTTGTCAAAATCGGTTCAGCCATCTCAGAGAAAACCTAGTAAGATTATTTTACACATACACACACACACAGACATTGCTCAGATCGATGAACTGAGTCGAATGGTATATGACACTTGGCCCTCCGGGCCAATTTTCACTAGTCGGTTTTTCAAGTGATTGCATAACCTTTCTATATGAGAAAGGCAAAAAGTCTTTTTCGTTACTAAGTGCGCCATGCTTTATATGAGAGCATGAGTAATATGATGTCATCAGTCATCAGTCATCAGAGCTAATAAAAGTCATTTTCATTGACTCAAAATAGACGAAAATGAAAAAGAATTAATGTCACTCTCAGTTTCGCTTGCAATCTATGAGAACGAAATCCATATCCAGTCAATGACATAAGCGGAACAGTAGTTCGGTATTCAACCGAAGCTTTGAGAATCGAAAATGACAGAAAAAAGGTTTCACAATGACTTTTACCTGTTGGTGCTCGAATTTGTAGTAGTTTTAGTTTGCAAAGAGGTTCTGTGGTGTAATTACTTCGATTTGTCATATTTTAGTCACTCTTTATACTAAATTTCTCTTTATAGCTAAGCGTCACAGATTTGCAATATATCGGTGAAAAAAAGAGAACTGAATTCTGCTGATGCTCCCTGCAGAAGTTAGTTTTGTTTTGTCATAGAGGAAAGAGTGACGTTGGCAATTTTTTCATTGAGAAACGCCTCTCTTCGCTCGTTCTAGTGTCGGTCATTTACGAATAAGACAGTAAAATATTGAAAATGAGACTGTTGGATTGGTTTCTTTCATTGAGAATGCGTGACAATTTAAGCTCTGGAACAATAATCATTACAGTATCACGCGGATTAAGATAGGTGTTTGCATAGTTGAGGCTAAACGGATTCAAATTATAAAGCAACATTGTGTGAAAACAATTTCAATAAATCTTTGTTTGGCTAGATATGATTGTGAACCTATTTCTTGATGAACACCTGTTTCTTTTATATTTCTGAACCTAAGTTGGTTTCCACCAACTGCATTTATTTCATTGTCACTGAGTAGTATTTTTTATTTTATTACCGTTTTTTATGATATCGTATTCCATTAACATTATCAGTATTCGAAATTAGTAAACTATAGCACATTTCACATTGTAGTAAATTAGTTTAAAAATTGTAGTAACTTAGTTAAGGCCACAGTCATGGTCACTCCAATAAATCTTTTGGAGAGGCAAAAAGTGCTTCGCCACCCCATAGTTACCGCGCCTGACTAGGATTAACCATCTACGAGAATGTTAGAAATAAACTTAAGCCTTTAACCATTTTTAGAAAAAAATGCGATGCTCGATATTTGCAGATATATTGCACCGATATCAATTCGGAAATATCTTATATCTTCAAAACAATCCATTCGTCTAAGGAATATTCGGCGAATAGGATTTCAGGGAAAAGGTTTAGGCGATACAACCTGCTTTTGGGAAAAACATCACTATTATTAATACTTCAAAAACTAATTTAGTCAAATACTATCAACCTGTTCAAGAGCAAAGCTTAACTAAACTAGATAAAGGGTGAGTTGGGCGCAGTTTATTTGTTTATTATTCCAGATGAATGAGCTTCAAAAAAGCATTCACTAGATGGTGCCAAACAGTAGATCTGTCATATTTTTTATTGTTCTGACATCCGTCACCAATATTCAGTATATAACAGATGATTTTTTTACTGAAACATCGTACTTTTCTGGCATTCTCTATAGAAAAGTGATGGAATTACTGGAAAAACTAACTTTCCAACGAAGCCTCGGAGACCCAGAGTATTATATACCATTCGACTCAGCCCGACGAAATCGGATAATGCCTGTGATTTGTCCCGCGATCAATTTTCCCGGAGATGGTTTAACCGATTTCAAAAAGCATAGGCTTGTTTGAAAGCTACTATTAGGTAATTCGATAAGCTCACAATACTAATGGCCAAGTCATTTCTTTCGTGACCGTCGTATAGATCGGATGGTAGTTTGCATTAGAGCAGCTGTGCGTTAATCCACTCTAATCCGTTTCCGTCATTTAATATCAAATCTTTTGTATTCGCGAGCTTGTGTAGTAGATCAATACAGTATAAACAATAAATACAGTTAGACAGTGCCGGGTGCTATTGTGTTAAAACAATACGAACAGTGAACGGACGTTTAGTGTGGTGCCGTGAACCGGTGCTGTGTGCATATTAATTCTCAGAGGCCGTTGTAACTAACGCTTGGCCTCAGCGGCCGAGTTGCTACGGATCATTAGCTAAGTATTATATTTTTTTTTTCCTTCGTGTCCCTTTATCGTCTTATATTTTGACTCCCCCTATAATTTGCGCGGAACCTCAACCGCGCTATGGCAAGTCCATTAAATTCTACCCTGCCCCCCGAAGATAAAATGGAAACAGATTCTAAATCTGCTGCAAATAGTAAGACTCACCGGGTTAAACAGTATCCCGAAGAGCCTTCACCCTCGGCCGGCCTTTATGTGGTTTATTTTCGGACCAAAGAGAAGAATAAACCGCTTAATATTTTGAAAATATCTAATGACTTGACGTCGAAATATCCAACATTGAAATTTATCTCAAAAATTCGTCCCGATAAGCTCAGGGTCTCGTTGACCAGTCTGAAACATGCTAATGAGATCGCTCGAAACGATCACTTTACGCGGGACTACCGCGTTTATATACCAGCTCGCGAAGTCGAGATAGACGGAGTGATCACGGATCCCAGTCTGACATGCGAGGACATTCTCAAACATGGGGTCGGATGTTTTAAAGATCCCTTGCTTAAGAATGTCAAGATACTGGACTGCAAACGTTTGCATTCAGTATCGATCGCCGCGGATGGGACAAAGTCTTATCCCCACTCGGACTCGTATCGGGTGACCTTCTCCGGCTCGGCTTTGCCGAAATTCGTTCTCCTGGACAGGGTTCGTCTACCTGTACGACTTTTCGTACCACGGGTAATGAATTGCACTAGTTGTCAACAACTAGGACACACAGCTTCCCATTGTGGAAATCGGCCCCGCTGCTCGAAGTGTGGAGAGAGTCATGCGGATGGCGTTTGCGACAGAGACATTGAAAAGTGTCTTTACTGTGGGGCGGCCCCGCATGACCTCACAGCATGTTCTGCGTATAAATTGCGTGGAGATCATTTGAAACGATCTCTCAAGCAACGATCAAACCGCTCGTTCGCAGAAATGCTGAAAATCGCCACACCACCTGAACAGAACCCCTACACCTGTTTGTCTGCGGACGATTGCGACTCTGACGATCCTCAAGAAGGTACATCTTCAACTGTCCCTCGTAGTTTTAGGAAGAGGAAAAATATATCATCTCCTAAACTCCCTAGAAAGGGTTCGAAGATATCTCTTGAAGGCCCTCCAAAAGTAACAGCAGAAGGAAGTGTTGGTAAAAAAAACGAAAAGAAGAAGCCAAAAGCTCCTAGTTCCGGAGACTTGATATCGGAGACAGAATATCCAACACTTCCGGGGACACCCAAAACCCCGAAAGTCTCCAAGGAACCAGAAAACACATCAAGTGCTGGACTTGTAAAATTCAGTGACATTGTGGACTTTATATTTTCCGTCTTCAACATTTCTGACCCCCTAAAAGGTATTTTGATGACTTTCCTGCCAAAAGTTAAAATGTTTTTGATGCAGCTGACTGCAAAATGGCCCCTCCTCTCAGCAATCGTTTCCTTCGATGGCTAATTTTTCGAACGAGGTCAAGGATTCGATCACTGTTTTACAGTGGAATTGTAGAAGTATCATCCCGAAAATAGATCCTTTTAAATACTTAGTAAATAATCTGAAATGTGACGCATTTGCATTGTGCGAAACTTGGTTAACTTCTGATGTATCACTAAACTTCCACGGTTTTAACATTATTCGCCTGGATCGAGATAATCCCTACGGAGGAGTACTTTTGGGGATAAAAAAGTGCTATTCCTTCTTTCGAATTAACCTCCCCTCGATAACAGGTATTGAAGTTGTCGCATGTCATGTCACAATTAAAGGCAAGGACCTTTGTATTGCTTCCATCTATATTCCCCCTAGAGCCTCAGTTGGGTACCACTGGCTCAGCAGTATCATGCAACTTCTTCCCTCACCGACGTTAGTTTTAGGAGACTTTAACTCTCACGGTGCGGGATGGGGTTGTCTTCATGATGATAACAGATCAGCTATGATCCATGATATTTGCGACAACTTCAATATGACAATCTTGAATACGGGAGAAATGACACGAATTCCCGCACCACCAGCAAGACCAAGTGCGCTGGACTTATCCCTTTGCTCGACATCGCTACGGTTGGATTGCACGTGGAAGGTAATCCCTGATCCCCACGGTAGCGATCATCTGCCTATCGTAATTTCAATCGCCAGCGGATTAAGACCATCGGAAACAATCAATGTTTTGTATGACCTCACACGAAATATTGATTGGAAATGCTACGCAATATCGATATCTGAGAAACTAGAAACAACACAAGAACTTCCCCCGGAGGAAGAGTATACGTTTATGGCTGGCTTGATTCTCGACACTGCGATTCAAGCTCAGACGAAACGTGTACCCGGCGCGAATACCAACATTCGTCCTCCCAACCCGTGGTGGGACAAAGAGTGCTCATCACTGAACGCGGAAAGATCTTTAGCATTCAAAAAGTTCAGAAAATATGGAACACCTGATAATTATAGAAATTACGCAGCACTAGATAAGCAAATGAAGAACTTAGTTAAAGCAAAGAAACTAGGTTACTGGCGACGGTTTGTTGACGGATTAACAAAAGAAACATCGATGAGCACTCTTTGGAACACAGCCCGACGAATGCGCAACCAAAACACAACGAACGAAAGCGAGGAATATTCTAACCGCTGGATATTCGATTTCGCTAAAAAAGTATGTCCTGATTCTGTTCCGGAACAGAAGATATCCCGCGCCGCGACTTCGAATACAAACGAAACACCGTTTTCGATGGTAGAGTTCTCACTTGCGCTCTTGTCGTGTAACAATAAAGCCCCGGGGTTAGACAGAATTAAATTCAACTTGTTGAAAAATCTTCCTGACTCTGCCAAAAGGCGCTTGCTGAATTTATTTAACAAGTTCCTCGAGGGTAATATTGTTCCACACGACTGGAGACAAGTGAGAGTTATCGCCATTCAAAAACCTGGGAAACCAGCTTCCGATCACAATTCGTATCGGCCGATTGCTATGCTTTCCTGTATCCGGAAGTTGTTCGAAAAAATGATTCTCTTCCGTCTAGACAATTGGGTCGAGACTAATGGTTTACTTTCAGATACACAATTCGGCTTCCGCAGGGGTAAAGGAACGAACGATTGTCTTGCGTTGCTCTCAACCGAAATTCAAATGGCATTTGCTCGTAAAGAACAAATGGCATCAGTATTTCTAGATATCAAGGGGGCTTTTGATTCAGTTTCTATAAATATCCTATCTAAGAAGCTGCACCAGCATGGTCTTTCGCCGGTTTTGAACACCTTTTTACATAATCTATTGTCCGAGAAACACATGTATTTTGCACATGGTGATTTGTCGACAATACGATTCAGTTACATGGGTCTTCCTCAGGGCTCATGCTTAAGCCCCCTTTTATACAATTTTTACGTAAACAACATTGATGAATGTATCAACACATCTTGCACGCTAAGACAACTTGCCGACGACAGCGTTGTGTCCATTATAGGACCCAAAGCTGCCGATCTCCAAGGACCATTACAAGATACCCTCGACAACTTGTCGACGTGGGCTCTTCAAATGGGTATCGAGTTCTCTACGGAGAAAACTGAGCTGGTCGTATTTTCGAGGAAGCGAGAACCAGCACAATTACAGCTTCAACTAGGGGGTGAAACCATAGCTCAGGTCTTCACATTTAAATATCTCGGGGTCTGGTTCGACTCCAAAGGCACCTGGGGATGTCACATTAGGTATCTGAAACAAAAATGCCAGCAGAGAATCAATTTTCTTCGCACAATAGCCGGAACTTGGTGGGGTGCCCACCCAGGAGATCTGATCAGGCTGTACCAAACAACGATATTGTCCGTAATGGAATATGGATGCTTCTGCTTCCGATCCGCCGCGAACACCCATTTCATTAAACTGGAAAGAATTCAGTATCGTTGTTTACGTATTGCCTTAGGTTGCATGCAGTCGACTCATACGATGAGTCTCGAAGTGCTCGCGGGCGTCCTACCGTTGAAAAATCGATTCTGGGATCTCTCATATCGATTGCTAATCCGATGCGATATCTTGAATCCAATGGTGATTGAAAACTTCGAAAGGCTTATCGAGCTTAATTCTCAGACCCGTTTTATGTCCTTGTATTTTGATTACATGGCTCAGAATATTAATCCTTCTTCGTTTGTTTTCAACCGTGCTCATTTCTTGGATACTTCTGATTCTACTGTGTTTTTCGACACATCCATGAGAGAAGAAATTCGTGGAATCCCGGATCACGTACGCCCTCAAGTGGCCCCAAATATTTTTTATAATAAATTCAGAACAGTCAACTGTGAAAAGATGTTTTACACTGACGGATCAAACATCAACAGGTCCACAGGCTTCGGAATCTTCAATCAGAACATCACCGCTTCGTACAAACTCAGTGATCCGGCTTCAGTCTACGTCGCAGAATTAGCTGCTATTCAGTACACCCTTGAGATCATTGAAACTTTGCCCAAAGACCATTACTTCATTGTCACGGACAGTCTAAGTTCAATAGAAGCTCTCCGCGCAGTGAAGCCAGGAAAGTATCCCCCATATTTCCTGGGGAAAATACGGGAACACCTGCGAACTTTATCTGAACGGTCTTATTTAATATCGTTAGTCTGGGTCCCTTCGCATTGTTCCATTCCGGGCAATGAAAAGGCAGACTCATTGGCTAAGGTGGGCGCATTAGAAGGTGATATTTACGAAAGACCAATCTGCTTCAATGAATTTTTCAGTATCTCTCGTCAGAAAACTCTCGAAAGTTGGCAAACTTCATGGAGCAATGGCGAACTGGGACGATGGCTGCATTCCATTATCCCTAGGGTATCGACGAAACCTTGGTTCAGGGGGATGAACGTGAGTCGTGACTTCATTCGTGTGATGTCTCGGCTCATGTCAAACCATTACACATTCAACGCGCATCTCCGGCGTATTGGAATCGTGGAGAGCGGTCTCTGCGCTTGTGGTGACGGTTATCAGGACATCGAGCATGTCGTATGGACGTGTACGGAGTATCGTGACGCCAGGTCTTTATTAAAGGACTCCCTAAGGGCCCGAGGTAGACCACCTGAAGTTCCGGTCCGAGATGTGTTGGCTAGTCGGGATATCTCTTATATGCTTCTTATATACCAGTACCTCAAACACATTAATATCCAAGTGTAATCTGTTATACCTCGCTCAGAAAGTATAATCTCCACCTACAGGTTCGACACTAACATCCGCCCGATTCTCTCGATCACCGTCCCTGTCCACCATCTTCATTGGAACTAACAAGATCTTTTTTTGTCACTAACTTTTCGTTCCCCCTTCCCCCGTCTCTTCACCATCTCGATGGCAACTAATTAGATCTCTGTAGTTTTCAGACGTTTTGTTTCCATACCCCCTATTTACCTCGGTTTCCACAATATTTACTTTTTTTATTTTTTCATCTCTTCGTAACATCACCATCACCGCCTACGGTCCTACGCTCCAGTCGATGACCAGCATGCGGGCCACCCGCCGGGCCTTCGTAGCCTGGGGGTGTTTCCCGCGGACCCACACGAACTGAAAGGAAGCGGCCATAGATAGCACCAACTGGAAGTCATGCAATATTCAATTCACCGACCACTGCCGAACGCCAGCTAAAAGCTTTTTCCAAAAATTCTACACGACATAATCTAATGATACTATTCTAGTTTTAAGTTAGTCGTTAATTAAGATTAGGAAATACCCTTGGCATCTTAGAGCTTAAGCAGTGTGCCTAAAAATATATATTATACTATTGAATAAAAAAAAACTAATGGCCAAGAATAGAATCTTACAAATGTTTGAATGAGACTATTTAAATTTGCAAGAGAAAGGCATTCTCACACAACAAGGTGGATTAGGAAGGGTTTTTTGAGTCTAAACATGGTGAATTTTGTGCCAAATAATAAGCAATGGTGAACAATTTTAATCTAAAACGAGTAATTAGTACTCACTTCAGCTTATTTAGTTCAAATTTCAAAAAATTGTAATATTGATTTGCGAAAACTTAAAGAGTAGAAAATTTTAGGGAACTTGATCATAAAAGCAATTCCAGCTTTTCGACAATTATTTAAAGTGTGGAATAAGTATCGTTTAGATCTCTTGCCATCTACGTCAAGAGAGTGAAACTACATTCAACATTATTCAACTAGTGGTGCTGGTGCTTCGCCTTAAAAGAAATGTCATCAGCAGTGTAAAAACCACAGCAAAATTAGACAAATCGGGCCACCGAGATGACTCTTCGCCGGGTCAGCCTTTTGAATAGTTAATTTAACAGACATTTTTCTGCTGATTGTTTGCATTTGAGAAAAATGCATCTAAAAGTGAACAATAACGGAGACAATTTAATAAATCGGTCCTTTTAATGTTTCCCAAAGAACTATAACAAATGAAACCAACATTTAGCTGCTTTCCGCTCGAAAACAAATGCACCGAACAGTGTTCAATAATCAGATGCGTGTACAATGGAAGGTTTTCTAGGGGTTCAAAAGGCCTAATTTTGAATTCTAAAACGGGTTTCTTGGCTAGATTTTGGAACTGAATTTAGTTCCTTGATTTATATTCGGAATTGAAATTTTTTATCTTTAGGAAATTCTTATTCTGATTTAGAATTCCAACTTCAGAATTCTGGAACCACATTCAGGATATGAATTTTGGATCTGGATTTTGGAACTAAATGTCAGATCTGTACTCCGAACTAGAATTTTGGAACTGATTTCTGGACCTGAACTAATTTAGATTCATAATTTATTTCCTTATTTTTTACCCGAGTTTCTAAGTTCTCGGTAAACATCTTGATAATAAACGAACGCGTGCACAAACACATGATTCAAGAATGCTTTTTATTATTTGTGAACAAATTCCGAACACTCATCCAGTTCTCTCCTCTCATTTCGTCTTTTATCGGTAACACTGTGGTTTCTCACAGTAGGCGATGAATGCTTCGTACATAGATGCTAACTTGACACATGATTCAAATCCCAGTAATGTTCACCGAATCCTCCATCTTTGTCGGCCCATTTTACCTGATTTTAAAACGAAATCGAAAGAAAACAGTTAGAATAACCACTAATAAAATCGAAATGTGTTAGAATGTTGTGCCAAAAGAAAAAAAAGTACCCGTTTTTGAAATATCCCTTCACCGTTAGAGCCACGTTCGTGCTGTTCTATGTAGTGTCTATCGTTGCCACGTTTCGATCCTGCATTATAGGAGCCATCACCAAAGAAGTTAAAGTACCTGAAGAGGAAAGTGTGCGTGGGCGGTTAGCGAAGGTCTACTCAAAACAAGAAGTCAATATTCGAAGTGGGAATGGATTTTTGATTATAACAAAAAAGGCAATTTACTTTTCCTTGATGTCGATTAGTTTTATGATCCTGTCGTTCATATCGCTCTTCCCATCCATTTTCAGTTTCATACAAGTGTCCGAACTCAAGTTCAAGGGGTGACTTTTGTTCACAATAAGTGTCTCTGATGGTTTCCGGGATGAACAAATTTAGAAACAGAAATTACTAGTATGAGAAAATCTCATACAATATTGTTTCATATATACTAGATAGTTGAAAGCTTTACTTTTTACAGTTAAAGTCAGTCCAATTCAGTAAATTGATGGAGATGTCCTAAATCGAATCAGTTCATCGAATTTTACTGTAATACTTACTGAAAATATTGAACATCTTCCAGTGGGCTGTTCTGTCTCCGATGATCGGTTGCATCATCCGGCTCCGTTTGCCCATAAGAAAAAACATACGGATCGGATTCTTCATACCGTCTTGGTTGGTTCATGCTTTCCAGTTCTTCTTCAATATTACTATTTTCCGGTTGGTCGACTCGTTTGATCGGTTCACTCACTTTCCGATGTTTTCTTTTTTTAGAACTTGTTTTTCTCGTTCTTTTATTTGCAAATGGTAATATTTTGTTAAACAGTTTATCACTCATCTCAGCTGGAACCATGTTTGCGTTAGAATTTTTTCGCATATTCTGTTTTAGTTCTTTTTGACTCTTACGGTCCGAATCTTTCCGCTGAATCCTCATAAAGTCCGAAGTATTCACGTGCAATCGATGCCGATTGTATTCCTCGACTGGATCTTTACCTTTCACGTAACTCGGATAGTGGTGAACCATTTGAATAGCGCCGATTCCAACTTGGTTCTTTGCTTTTGGGGCGATTGGTTCAATTAACTCTACATCACATGGCAAGCCTTCACTCTTGGCTGCTGCTGCTGCTGACGCTACAGTTGGCCACCACCGGATTGAAGCGAACAGTGCAATCACAATTGCGCAGTGCCGATAACGAGTACGGCCGGGAACCCGAGGCACCAATTGACCCATAATTGTGCCTGCAGTGGGCAATTAACACTCACTCGTGTTGGGCAAATTGCCCGCTAGCTTCTGTCCGCTGCCGGCTGAGTTATACGAAATCTGATTACATTGAACGGATGCACTTTCATCTCGATAACTTTCAGCAGCGAGATTGACGATAAAATGACGATTGAAAGGTTTCGGTGGAATCGGTAGTACCTTTATAACGACAATGTGGAACCAGATCGATTGAAGCGCTGAACTGGAAACGTTGCCACCGAAAGGGAAAATAAATTATCGACGGTTTTGTAGGTAAATTGGTTTGAGATGTTGGCCTTTTGAAAGCACTGTGCGCCTAAACGTAGAAACAAAACCACACTTTGGGATTATTCAACACTTAGTGCATAACAATGTGGCTTTATATCGAAATCATATTAATTCGTTCGAATCGGATATCGAAATTAAGGTAACAAATTATTTGTATGTTGGATTTTTTTCAATTTGAAATTTTAATTTAAACTATGAAATTTCTTTGGAAATCATCACTTCAACATCAAGACTCCGTATTAGATTGAATGACATGTGGATATGTGAAAGAAAGAGATAAAAAAATTGTAGATTAGTATTTTTATTATTTTTTGGTTATGATTTTCGGTTCCGGAGTGATTAGTTTCTGAAGGCTGCTACACAAATCCAAAAAAGTATCTTCTCTTCATCAATGTCTAAGAAGTACTGCTAATATAATTAGGAAATCGAAAACGAATCTAGTTGTTGAAGTTGGATTTTACACTCAGAGTTTCTTGATGTGTTTCATTATCGATTTATTAAAGAAAGCAGAGGTCATTCTTTGTAATCGCATCACGTTAGAACGGATGGACGGATTTACATAATTCTTTTTTGTTTGATCAGTTTCAACCTCCACCGGGTTCGTACAACACAAAAATTAGAAAAATTTACCGGAAAAATGTGAAAAATCCATATAGTTGATTTGTATGGAAAATGGAATTTTCCGTTGAAAAAGTCGCCCATGCTTACTAGATCATCGATAGACGTTTGGCACATAAAGAGTTGCAAAAGTGTTTGTTACATCAATGTTCAAGATGATTACCATAATGGATTGAGACTGCCATTTTATATTTCATATTCTGTGAAGAATGTTCACATAGGCAGAGCCGGTGAAAGAGGTGGGTACGGTGGGTGGCCCTACCCACCCGAAAATTCCAAAGGTGGGTAATTACCCACCTGAAATTTCGAACAAAAAACAATGGAAATATTAGCATTATTCATAATATTAAAAATACTTTTATTGTAATTCGGAATTATAAATAAAATCAAAATTATAGAATACTAGTTCTCAAGATAGAGCAAGGATGTGAAGATATACCGCAGAAAGGTGAGACGTGACAAGGGTAACTTAACTTTTCCCTTCCAGCAAAGGAGCCGAGCTTAAGCATCTCATCAACGCGAATCACTCGGGTCTCTGAGATACCGGAAAATACCGATAAAGGTCTTTTACTCTTTACATTCTGAACCGGCAAAAGAAGAATGCTAGAGCAAGTAGAAAGTAACAACTTTTGGTAGCTTTGCCGGAATAGTAAATAGTAGAAGACCTTCATCGGAATTTTTCGGCAGATGTTTAAGGTCGACTCCTCTTGTAAAAAGTGAAAGTTAAGTTACTAAAAGATTTTTGCATGATGAAATGAACCTTGTCACATTAAGAAAATCACTCAAAATCTTTTGACGTAGGACTACGTTTTTTTTATTCAATAATATAATATAATTTTAGGGCACACTGCTTAAGCTCTAAGATACCAAGGGTATTTTCTAATCTTAATTAACGACTAACTTAAAGCTAGAATAGTATCATTAGGTAATGTCGTATCGGGGTCGCGGATTCTCGAAAATTCAACTTTCTGGTGGCGATCAGCAGTGGCCGGTGAATTGAATATAGCATGAGAGTCTTCCAGATGGCGTTGGTAAATATCTATGTTGGCCGCATCATTCAGTCCGTGTGGGTCCGCGTGAAAAATCATCAGGCTACAAAGACTTGGCGGGTGGCCCGCAGCCTGGTCATCGACTGGAGCGGTTCTCCGTTGTCGGTGATGGTGATGTTACTGAAGAAATTGAAAGAGAAGTAAATATTGTGGAAAACGAGGTAAAAAGGGGATGTGGGAACAGCATGTCTCAATACGACAGAGATCTAATTAGTTTCCATCGAGATGGTGAAGAGACGGGGGAAAGGAGAACGAAAAAGTTAGTGCCAAAAAACAAAGATCTTGTCCAATAAAGATGGTAGACAGGGACGGGGATCGAGAGAATCGGGCGGATGACTACGTTTTTGCTTTCTATACCGGTGTGCAAATTCAAAATACTGAGAACCGTACAAACAGTGCTCAGGTTATTTATATCTCAATCATTTTTATTTAATTTTTCATATCATTACATAAACTGCATTAAAAATATTTCTACACTTCGATTGGAGTAGATGAATCTATATCTATAAAATCATATTTCAGATAATTGGTGATCGAAACTTCAGTTAGTAACGAAAATCTTTGTCATGGTTCCTTCTAACAAATACATACAAGTTCACGGTTTCCATTAAATTTCTGCGTTTCAATGAGTCTGTTCGCTTCTAAGAAAATCACTCATACAAACCAAGATTCTGTATCGAATAAACTAGAACTCTGTGTGGTTCAGAAAAGAAGTAAAAGTTGCTAACACATCGTTCAAACAGTCCAGGAGCTAACCAGAAAAACATAATTTCGTGTGCAGGCATATTTTTTATTCATCAACATTATCATCTTCAAATGACATTTTCATAATTTTTCAATACCATCCTTATAGAATAATTTGTCACTGGTCTGAACATCGGCTTCCTTTACGGCGATGACTGTCTTATTCGAGCCAAAAATTTTTCGCTGACGTGTCTTTTTCTAATCCGCAAATGACAAGCAATCGCTAGGGCTAGATAATTGTGAACAAGGTGGATGAGGAAACAGATCGCAGCCCAATTCGTTTAATTTTGTAATTTTTTTCATTGACTTATGGCACGGTGCATTGTCTTGGTTAACGGTGAATCACTTTTGATGGTAACTTCCTGTTCAAGATTGTCGATGTTCGAACATCTAAAAAACTTATTCCATGATTGTTCCAGCTACCTGTTACGTTTTCAGATGGCTTTCATAGTCTGAATGCTGGTATGACTTCGGATAAAAATAGTGGATCCATGTTTCGTCCACTGTTCCATACCAACGCATTCCATTTTATTGCGGCAGACTTTTGTTGATTATGAGCGGCCGTGTTCGAGATCCATTTGGTGACGATTTTTTTATTCTCAGATTTTCGTACAAGATCGTAAAAGAACTTCCAGTTCATGTGCTAACGATCTCAGCATATCTAATCTCACCAACTTTGATTTTGCGTTCATACATCACGATTATCAAAACTTGCTTAATTTTTTCCGGTTGAATGCTTTATTTAGCCACGTTCAAAATCAGAATACCACAAACCTTCATTTTAATGGATCCTAGTGGGGAAAACGCTTCTCAAGCTATAGCTGCGCGTTTTTTCCCTTTAAAAAGCAATGTTTTAGCAACACACAGCACACGGAATTCGTTATTTACATTTTTTATAAATGAATTAGATTCAGTGTTCGTGGTTCTATTGATGTTAAATGTTCTTTAAAGGTTGGTACTTTGAATTGAAAACAAATATTGGCAGTGATTTTGAAACCAGGATAAACCTTAGATGCGAAATCGTGTTTTAAAACTTAGTTCCGAAAACTCTTCAAACTTCTAATTTACGCGTTTCATGAATAGTTTTATAGAATCAATATTCTATTTAAAAAAACGACTGCACTTTTTAGGGATAAATATTATTTCCATAATAGAGAAATACTTCGAAATAATGGGTCGTTCTCCGCAGTATGAAAAATTACCCAACTGGGTTTAACATGTTTCACCGGCCCTGCACATAGGTAAGATCAACACCAAATTAAACTTTAAGCGTCGTCTCTTCAAGCAACTGAAATTTCCACAGTATCTGAAAAATATCCAATTCACTAGAGCTCTAAAGTACGAGTGGCACTTTTTGGCGCCTTGAACGTACAGAAGAAGTTTTTATGAAACTTCATCGCTGCTTAAAAGCTGTACAAGCAACTGCTTCAAAGTTTGTTGCGTTATGTTGGCTGAACATTCAAGTATGATTAATTCCTTAAAAACGGACTGTTCAGAATGCTTTGTATGCTGCTTAAGCTAAATCTTTTTTTTACGAACTTTTGGTAACTTGAGTTAAATTCAAATTGTAATATATCCTACCGAATGAACAATTCTAGAAGAGAAACTCTTCAACATTGTGTTAAGTTTATCAATACAAAATTCTGGTTAGTGAGCTTTTTTTTTATCAATTATCGGAAGCAAGAATCACATATAGAACAGAATGCACCTTGTATCCATTATGCAGAAGCCATTAGAGAGGGATCTCTGTTCAATTCATTAACTCAAAGGATGAGATGAGAATCTGTGCATTTGCTCAATTTTTAGCTTAACATAAATATTTCACATATTCACAATAATTTTTTGTGAATTTTTTTTTTGATTAATGCGAATTCCTTTAATTGTTGGTTAAGTAATCAGAAAAATAATGTAGAGAAACATTAACCACTTAGTCGTTTGACAGTTTTGATGTGCGAAAATATAAATTCGAACAGATAATTTTTGGACGAGACAGTGTTCGATGGGTCAGCTAGTATATAATAATATATTAAAGCTCACTGCTTAAGCAAGAATATGGATCAAACAAGAATGTGTGCATATAGGTGAATCTTTTGATTAAACAATGGGGGTACCATCCAGACGTTGTTCGCGGTGTGACACTCAATGGCCTTAATGGCAAGATACCAAATCCGGCCTACAGAATGAAACAATTGCGTTGAGCCAAAAATGTTTTTTCAAACATTCCATGAAAATTTTCTGGTTGTTGGTCCCCATTTACAAGTCAATTTTACTAAGTTTGTGCCTTTAATAATCCAAATTTTCATTGAATATAACACAAAATTTGAGTTTTTCTTGCATTATTATTAAATTCACTAAAAGATAGAGGAGAGTTGGCATCACATCCAGATTCGCATTAGTACGATGCGGAACCTAAGTGTTGCTCTCAAAAAAGTCTAATTTCAAGGGGTAATGGCTAAAAAATGTTCAAGCCTAAAAAATGTTCAAGTGACAGAAACTGCGAATTTGCCGCCCAAAATTAAACTATGTCAACCGATCAAAACGCCATCTGCATCTGCATTGTTTCCTTCCCCCTAATTTAGTTTCTTAGCTCTCGACAAAAGCTTTCCAAGCATCGCATTCTTTTGGTTAATGACAGTTTACATTCAATAATTTCTTCAACTTGGCGTACGAGTTGCTCGGATTTTCATAATGCGCGAGCATAATTTTGACGCGTTACTAAGCATGCACCAACTAAGCATTAACTAAGCTTGTACCAACGTAAAACATTAGGCATGATGCAGCTCACATACATTTGACTAATCATAGATATTAGACTTATAACTTATAACGCTTTAGTATTTCAGCAAGATGTGAGACCACAGGACCGCAAATATTTTCCATCTAGTTTAACGGCGACTGTTACATTTAATTTTACTGTTACAAAACCACAGAAAATGATTTTCTAATGTCTGATTTCTAAGTCGATATTTTGCATTTAATGATTGTTATTTTTTCTCATATTTTGGACCTTAAATTAATTAGATGTATTTGACAGTGATTTGCGTAAACTTTCACTCGTGGACCGATTTGATTGCAGCATCCTTCTACATTCGTCTTTCTCGTATGGCAAACCTATGCGGTGACAGTGAAACCTGATCTTTGAACCGAGACCGGGAGAACCGAATGTGCCTAAAAATTAGAACACTCATTAATTTTTTGGAGACAGCCTTATCGATTTTCATATACTAATTCAAATCATAAGTTTCAAGTTTCCATAAGTTGCCATCGAATTTGAAAAAACTTGCTGATCCCATGGGGCTGTTTGACAATCGATCCCAGGTTTATTGAATCTATTCCAGATTCTTATTTCAGAGGCACTTGACTTTTGTCGTTTTCGCTTGATACCTAACCTAACCCAGTTTCCACCCTAACTGCTGTCAAACCATTTTTTAAGCTAGTTTCGAACCTAGTTTTATTGTTGTTGAACTGAAAATAGAGTCAGTTTCGAACTTGTTTTTTATATCAGGTTTGCTCAAACCCCCGTTGCTAAGGGCGAAACCAACAGAGTTTCGTGAAAAGTGTTTGTTTGATGAAACTACCCTGGGTCTGTTTCAGTTTTCTCAAACGAAAACGACATAGATTAGTGTTTAGAAATTTCGAAATTGATTTCGCATCGTTTTCTCAGAGATAGCGTAACCAATCATGAACTTGTATTCAAACAAATATTCTAAGATCTCATCGACATATTTGTTGGTCTTGTGAGTAAATTAGCCCGGGTTGACGTCTTAATGCGAAGGACGCTGGTCTTACAAGCCAGTTCTCGCACGTTCTAGATCCGACCCGGAAGAATTCTTAGTGTCAGCAGGATCGTAGTACGACTATGAAGTCTGTTGAAACTGAAAGGCCAAACTCCACAAAAGGAATGTATTGCCACGGCTTTGCTTTGATTGTTAGTAAATAGCCATACAAACTCATTTTAGCTACGCTGGTCTCCATAGCATACGTTAAAGAAAAAGTCACCAAAACTTTACCGGATATATTCAATCAAGTTTTTCTCAAATAATCGTTTAATTGCAAAGCTTTACAAGTAAAACAAAATAACAGGATAAACTATTTTTACGTTACGTCTTCGACTCATCAGTGCATTTATGCAGTTTATGTAGAAGTACAAACCGGTATCCATGCGGTACCAAAATCTCTAAATGAGCACAAATTAGTTTTCACAAGTTTTTCATGGCATTATTCAGGTACATTTACAAGCGTTTTGTTTTTCACTTTACATTGCGAAATTGCTGGAAACCAATTTATGAGGACGATTAACTTTTCGGCTCTTTGATTTTTTTTTTATTTGAATCGATCCATCAGTGTATTAGTTAGCAGTTCAAATTAAACTGCCATTGCCACCTCGCCACATTCAACTTAGATTGCTAAGCAGACGCAAACTTTACTTTACACTTGAGGAATATAGCACTGAAGCTTTATATACTTTTGATTTTGTTTTTGCTCAAAATATACGTTCATTTTTTAAGGCATTTTTTGCATCATTTCTTCTTTGCCGTAGCATAACTTTCACATAGAACTCTTAACCTACTTAACAACGATTTGAATTTTATTTATTCCCCCCTAAATATCATAATAGGTATTATTCTGTATTAATTATTATTTAAACCGAACGAATAGCTTATACATGATTGTATGTATATAATGTTGATTTCAGGTTTATTTATAAAAGTACACTAAGATCTTCGTTATGAGGCTTCTTTTATGCGAATTTTCAGAGTTATGCGGTTTTTTATGCGAATTTTCAGAGTTTTGAAGTTTTTTTTATGCGGTATGTAACTCGCATAAAAAAAAGACTTCAGTGTATCATTTTTATTCAAAGTTAGCTGTTATTTAACTCATGGATGAGAAGGGACTAACATAAAATTAAGTAAGAGTAATAATTAAACTGAAACTCCAACGACATTTTCTTTCATTTAAATTAGTAAATCTACAGTGAAAAAGGATGTGTGTAAGTTTTTTCGTATACGCTTCAATGCGATTAAAATTGCTAATGGCTTCAATACTTTAGTTACTTTTTCATTGTGCATGAGAATGGAATAAGTTCAGACATGATTTGTTCGTTTGGCATTACAAAATTATCCGTGAACTCAAATCGAAAAGCGAATACTACCTCAAACCGTTGTCGCGGGTACGAAAAGGCAAGCAAATGTAATGAATGAAAATTCTCAAAAAATTGCGTAAACTTTCTTTTTTGAGTCATTTATAGTTAACTCACGTTGTTAAAAATTTAATCATAAATTGCTGACAATATTTCTGATAACATGTAGAAAGAATTATGCTGTTGCGTTTAGTACAACTCGAGATATTCACGATAAAGTTCTACCCATTCTTCCACAAGGCGAATTTCGAAAAGACACCACACAGTAAAGTGAGAATTTGGTGTGTTTTTGTATTAACTTGTGAAATCGGAACAATACAGCCATCACCCTTACCGAAGGTGACATAAGTGAGCACGCTTAGACACAGCTTAAAACCATTTGTTTCATTTGACTGAACCGTAGAAAGTTATCAAAAAGAAAAGGAAACAAAAGGAAATAATCAATTGCAGCTTCACACCCAGTGGGGCTGTTTGTATCGCACCTGCTCAGCTGTTTATGTTTTGATTCAACCAGTTACGTGTTTGTATCGATTCAAATTATTACTCTCCATTGTTCGGTTGATCTCTTGATGTTGAATAATTTTTTTTATCATTGACCAAATTTCTTTTAAAAGTGTCGGGTTACGTTTTTAATCCTCAAATAATGTTGAATGCTCTCACGATTGATGCGAACTGATTCTGTGAAAGCAAAGCCTAATATGACACATTGGTGTTCCGTAACCGTTTTAGTTCTGATTTGCACTTTCATCGACTATCGTAATTGCGAATCGATGGCCAACACCCGGATTGGTAAGTATGGTTCCTAATTGATTCAATTGCACTTGTTCAATCTGATCCGATAGTGATTCGCCGTCTATTATGTCATCTACTTTCTCTCGCAGCCGAGTCTTCACCCGGTTTCCTCGAAAATTATGCTAGTGGAGATAATGCAACGGTTGATGCAGTAAAAGATCATCATCGACCAACATTACCGTCGGTAATTACCGGCCCGACAAACCCCGGCCCGGTGACGATGACCCACAGTGAATCGATGCAGCGTCGCCATTATCGAACTGCGTTTGATGACCAAAACGGAGGCAGTGGTCGCAATCGTTATGATTCGAATGAAGAAGATGGCGATGATGATGATGATGATTATAGTGACGAGGAATGGGCGTCGAAGAGCAGTAGGAAGCCACCCGGTGTCAGTGGGCCAGCGCATACTTACATCAAGACGGACAAAAATGCAAACTTCAAATGGGGCGTACGGCACTTCGCTGGCAAGCAGTACGGAGGATGACGTGACGACGAATGCACAGTGGGCCAGCAGCAAGCAAGTTATGAACAGTGAGAGTTGATGAGAACAATTATTAGCTTTGATTTTGTGTTCTCAATTTCTTTTGTTATAATCAAATATTTTAATTCCTATCAGTAATATCGCTTAGCAAAATTTGACCACGGAATGGTGTACCCGGGTTTTTTTTCATTCCACTATGCAAACGATGATCAGTTATAAGTTTAGTAAACTTACTTCCCAGATACTTTTCTGCAGTCTGTTTTTCTTTGTAATTATTTTCTGTCTGTTTATTGCAGCGATTATAAATAATTAACAGTCTTTAGTATACAAACGAGTAGCCACAATGAAGTTTATTGCTTCCTCCTGTCGACACGGTGTATGTTTTCCTGTCTCTCTGTTAGTTGAGCTCGTTTTATGATAATGTATTCTTTTCAATTTTGATTGGATCCACAACTGGAAAATATAATTTTTTCAATGTATCGTAATTTTCTTATTTTATGTTTTATTACTAAATAACACCATAATTATTCGTGAAACCAAAGCTTTCCGAAATACCGACAAAATGACATGTAATCAGGGATTACTTTCATTTTTTTCTGTGCGGTAATTAGTAGATCACATTGGTAATCAATAATAATTTGGATAATTTTCATATCTTACGAAATAATGCTTTATGGTTTCAACCGTTGTCATAAGTGTGTAAGTATTAAGTATCTTTCGTTTATCTTGGACCCAAACAATCTGAAGTAACGTTTGAGCCCCCCACAGAAGAAGTAGTTGAAAAATTGTTCAATACTGCTGTTATAGATCTTACTCTAACTAATGGTTTTCGTATATAAGATGACTACTTGAGCTTAGATGAATGGGGATACCGTTACCTTACTTACAGATGAGATGCACGGAAGTTTTTCATGCAGAAGAGACGCACCACATATCGCATAAAATCCGCATAACTTTTGAAATTCATATTCAAAATATCACACAACATCTGAAATTCAACCCACAATCGCATAATTAGGGAAATTCGCAGTAAAAAATTCTATAATTATACCTATAACCGATGATTTTACACTGGTTCTCCTCAAGTCGAGAGTGTACGGACAAAAATTGCTTCACTATCAAACTGTTTACCCATTGGGTATGCAATGCGTAACGTTTACATTGTGTATGTGACAGTAGTGGTTTTGCAATCGTTGCGAAGGTGGAGTCGGACGAACAGCAGAGACGTAAAATAATTCTGCTCACGCACCTGGAAAATCCGGATGTCCCTCATCGTGTCGTTGGCAGGAAGCTGGAAATTGTACAATCTATGGCATCCCGTGTTCGGTACAACGAACGTTTAACTGTTGATGGGAAGGAAAAAACCCTTCTTAATCCACCTAGTGGTGTGATAATGCCTTTCTCTTCTTTCATAACAGTCTCATGAAAATATGTTTCATATGTTATAAAATAAATTTAGACACCAATTGATTCAGATTGATTCGAGTAGTTCACAAAAGCATGCTTCAGTGTTTATGTCACACAGTCAGCATCATTTTTACAAACTAGTGCTTGACATTTGCGTTGCCTATTTGTATGAGAACAGTGATGCTAATCTAAAAAATCGACTTTTTGGGACTTAGAAAAAATATGAAAATTTGTCTAAGTCCCAGAAAGTTGATTTTTTCAAAAAAATTTTTTTTTGAGATGACACTAAATTTCGATGTTTTATGCAGTTTTAAGAGTTTTGGCATCAAAAAAAATTTTCGATTTTGGAAATTTCATGTACTCCCCCCTATGGTGCTTTTTCAAGATCGAAAATTGTCAAACCTTTACCACCGGGCAGCACCCCTTAAGCATGTCCGATTTAGGTCAAATTTTGCATGAAGGCTTTTTCCGAGGTGCTTAAACTTTTGAGCACTAGAGCTTAACGAAAATAGAGGTGATCCCAAAATTTTGGCACCCTTATATATATAAGAGCGGTAAAAATCAACGTGTTTTGTCGGTCACGTCACTTATACAATCATATATCTGGAACCAAAAGTCACAACCATTTGATCTTCGAACTTGATCAATGGCTCGATAGTAGCTTTCAAACGAGCCCAAGTTTGTTAAAATCGGTTCAGGCATCTCTGAGAAAATTGAGCGCGTTCAAATACAACGCTTTTTGTCGGTTACGTCACTTATACAATCATAAAATCGATTCAGCCATCTCTGAGAAAATTGAGCGCGTTCAAATACAACGCTTTTTGTCGGTTTCGTCACTTATACAATCATATCTCCGGAACCAAAAGTCACAGCCATTTGATCTTCGAACTTGATCAATGGCCCGATAGTACCTTTCAAACGAGCCCAAGTTTGTTAAAATTGGTTCAGCCATCTCTGAGAAAATTGAGCGCGTTCAAATATCTTCTAAAAGTGCACACACACACACACATACACACACACACAGACATTTTCCGATCTCGTCGAACTGAGTCGAATGGTATATAACACTATGGGTCTCCGAGGCTCCGTTCGAAAGTCGGTTTTTCCAGCAATTCTAATACCTTTCAATAGAGAAAGGCAAAAAGTTGCCAAAATAGATTTCCGTATAGTGAAAAGGATCACAAGTGGGTAGTACAAGCTTGCAAGAGGAATCCAAACAGTTATGTAAGAGATGCAGCGAAAACACGGCATTTGAGTAAAATTTTCGTGAACATAAAGGGGTTCGTTGGTTTGTGCAAAAAGCGCACATTTTATTTCGGTTTCTTCACGTTTGCTGAGATGGCTACTTAATTTGAACTGCTTTAAGTATTGATGAGCTGAAAACGAAACGTGAGGAAATCGAGAATTTTCGTGCAATGCGCAAAAAAAAAAACGTGGAGGACCTACACACGTTTAAAGTTCAAAAGGCACCGGATCGCAATAAACAGCAGAAGATGGTGGGAAGATCACTTTCATGGAAGCTGTTGATAAAAACGCACTGTCTCATCATGGATGACGAGACTTCCGGCAGCTTTTGAGACCCCTGTTTTTCACTGTCCATCATAAGTGTGATGTCCCCAGAAGACGTTAGAAAGCGGAATATGTCGAAGTTTGACAAAAATGACAAAATGACATGATCTTGCCATCAATTTGCCATTGTGGAAAGCGAAACTTTTCATTTGTGACAAACGGTAATATTAATAGGTACGTATACGTTAAGAAATGCCCCCAAAGCGGCTGTTTCCACTTCTAAAGTCACACAAGGATCCTACGCTTTTCTGGCCGAATTTAGCCTCGTGCTAAGACTACCCGATCATCAAGCAATAATAAATTTATAACAAAAACTTATTTTCGTAGCAAGTGCCAATATAAGTCTGGTCTCGTTAGTAGTTAAAATATCAAAATTTTCAAACAAGTATCAAAAAGAAAAATAGTTTAGATACGATATGTTGATCGGGTAATGAGGTTAACTTTAAGCACTCCTGAACGCACCGGAAGTGCGGCCAATTTGAAAATACTGGATCGCCATGTAGCAGAGGCTATGGAAACATCCAAAAAACGTCAAATCGGAAGAATATAAATGAAGAAAAAATGGATTTCCATGCAAAACATGTTGATTCGAACAATTCCCTGAAAGATGAGCTATTGATCCATTAAATGGGTGAATTTTGTCGAATCCGTACACTCTTTGTGGGTTACTTAGTTCAAATCTGTCCGACAAAAATAATAACAAATAATGTAGGTGTATATCATCCATCGAGAAACAGTGTCATTGTTGTTGTTGCTAAACAAAAGCCAAAAAGCGTTGGGTAAACCTGTGAGCAGAAGTGTTTCCACGTGAATTCCACATTTCCTTTCAAGATCATCATTCAGCCAAACGATGAATAACATCACAATACTTACTTTAACCCATTTGATGGTTTCAATGAGATGGGTGTGTTACACTCATATCAGATCATCTGAATGATGAATTCCCTTCTTGCTAATACAACGCCCTCTCGCGTAATGTTTAGGGAGATGCAGTGGACAAATTTCGTACCAAGTCGATCAAATGTTGCCAGCATCCTCTCAGATTACAATTTGTCACAAAAAGCCACTTTACATTGTTTTTCCTAATTGATCTAGACTCCATTTTGGAAAGTGTGAAACTTTTTTTTACTTATTTTTACCTTTCTCAATAGAAAGGTATTAGTTTTCTCGGAGATGGCTGAGCCGATTTTAACAAGCCTAGTCTCATTTGAAAGCTACTACTGAATTATGGACCAAGTTTAAAGATCAAATGGCTGCCACTTCCGGTTCCTGAGATATAATGATATAAGTGACTTAAACGACTAACTGCACATTTTTCATCGGCTGAACTTTCTCGAATATGACGCAACAAATTACGAAAATCTTGATTTTATTTGAAAGCTAAATAATATGGAAGGATTATGGCTAACATTTCCGGTATGAGAGATGTAATTTTATATAAGACGTAACCGACAAATCCCAGTGTTTCACGATGCAATAAATTTTACGGAGATAAAAGAATCGTTTTCGAAAGACTTAGACTCGTTTGAAAGTTACTATTAGGTTATTTGATAAACTCACAACACTAATGGCCGAGGATAGAATCTTAAAAATGGAGCTTTCCACACAAAATCAGCCACCAATTTTTTTTACATCTAACTATTTTTTTTCGATTAAGAACTCAGAAATATTCGATACGTATTTTATCAATATGCGTGAAATTATCGAGAAATGATTTTTCCGCGTCCACCAAGAAGAGCCGTTTTCAACAGCCTATTCTGAAAAATCTAATAAAGATACAAAAATTCGTCCAAGACATGAAAATGCGCCTTTCCCTTTGCTTTCAAATAAGCAATTCCAAAAAGACAACTTTATTGTTCATTCCATGAAAAAAATAATAAACAAATAAAAAAAATCAAATTTTTAAACATATAAAACAAAGTTAAAAATTATTAAACAAATAAAAAAGATTCAAGACATAATTTCTTGAAAATTTCACGTATAATATTGAATTAAAAAAATACGTATCGAATATTTTGGCTTTTTGCATGATGATGACTTTCAGTTTAGGTATCGATAAAAAGTCACTGGAAAGAAATTCAGTTTGGACAAGAATGTAATCCTTGTAATTTGCTATTCCATTCAAAACTTTTCCACTCCCAGTCTTTTTGCAAATATCGGTCGAATAGCGATAAAGTATTCTGTACGAACTTCTCGCAGATTGAATTCCATTGGATTCTTGGATGATTATGTCTTTCATATTAGTTTAGTTTTCGATTAAAAGGGACTGATCTTCGAAAGCCATTAGAATTAATTCTGTCTTTCAAACATAAGAATTATAAATGTATTCCATAAGATTGTCTAATGACAAATTCTTCAAAACTTTTACTTCTGTATTGAAATTCACGAAAATGTTTTGATGAATTTTATTGTTCACGTTTAATCATTTTGTAATATCTATATATTTATTTGCGTTTTTGACGACTAGGAAATACAAGTAACAGTGAAGACTGTCCCAGAAAGTATGGACGCACTTTGATTTCACTGTAAATAATTCACAAGTGTAAGATAATCAAATTTTATTCGATATACTGATAATATTAGACTACAACAACAGAATATTATTCTCAACATTTGCCATTGTAGACTAGCTGGCGCACCTTCTTGCGAACGTTCCTCATTAAATTCCGTACAGACTTCTTCGCGACAAGTTTTGACATTTTTTTCCAATCTTTTTCGAACTGTTAAATAGTTTCGGCTGCCGAGACATGTTTCCTAAGATGTGCCTTCGTTAATGCCCAAAATTCCTCAATTGGTCGAAGTTGTGGGCAATTTGGTGGATTCATGTCTTTTGGGACAAAAGTGACATTTTTGGTAGTATACTATTCTACCGTTGATTTCGAGTAGTGGCAAGAAGCAAGATCTAGCCAGAAGACAACAGGATCCTTGTGGCTTCGAATCATGGGTAGAAGTCGTTTTTGTAAACATTCCTTGATGTATATTTCGCTGTTCATTGAATTAGTGGTGATGAAGGGTTTCGTAATCTTACCGCAGCTACAAATTGCTTGCCAGACCATAGCTTTCTTACCAAATTTTTCGACTTCAATCGATGACTCGGACTGGTTTAACACTTGCCCCTCTTGCACCGTATAATATTATGGTCCCGGCAAGGGTTTGTAATCGAGTTTCGAGTAGGTTTCGTTGTCCATGATTATGCAGTTCAAATTTCCAGCAAGAATCGTATTGTACAGCTTTCGAACCCTCGGCCTGATCGATGCTTCTTGTTTCGGACTACGTTTTGGTTGTTTCTGCTTCTTGACCACGCTCTTATGTAACAGACTGTGAATCTCGCCTTAAACAAAGGAAGATTGATTTACTTTTCGTTATGAAAAACTTCTGATGCATGACGGTTCTCCTACGGAAATTTTTACTATCTGGAATAATAAAAATTGCGAGTTTTATTCATTTATAAATTTGGACTGTCTTGAAGTAACAAAAAAGTTCGAATACGAAATTCCTTCTCGTTCGTATTTTAGTCAATGATGAAATCATAAGATAAAATTATGACATTTGAACATTGATGAAATATATGAAGCGCAACAATGCAAAGACAACAATTAAAAAAATTAAGACTGTTGGTGAAAGTCTCAACCTCTTAATGAATTTGGTTTCTACAGGGTCCGGCACTCGAAGTGTAACCAATTAAAAAGGCCATAAATTCAGTTTGGAAAATTACTTTTACTTAATTCAAAGTACAAAATGTGTAAAAATAATACAAAATTCAGAATCAATTCACTTTTGCTCGATATGACCACCTTTTGCCTTGACTTGATGACTTGAGAGAGCGAAGGAGTTGCTTCGTTTGGCCGAAAGCGGTCAATTTCCGAACATTGTATTTTCTGACGAGAAAATTTTTCCAATTGAGCAATTCGTAAACTCTCAAAACGATAGGGTTTACTTGACCGACCGTTCATACGAGAATTTGAGTCATCGATTGGCCACCAGGAGGCAGCACCCGCAACAGATAGTGGTTTGGGCCGCTATAAACGCAGATGGGCGCTCTCCAATCGTTTTCATCGAATGCGAATCCAATGGATTATTCTCTTTGGGCCATTTTGGAGAGCAAAGTCCGAACTAAAAGATACACCAGTCTCGAGGCGCTGAAAAAATTTATTGTCCGCGAGTGGGCCAAAATACCTGCAAGTCACATTCGGCCAAACGAAGCAACTCCTTCGCTCTCTCAAGTCATCAAGTCAAGGCAAAAGGTGGTCATATCGAGCAAAAGTGAATTGATTCTGAATTTTGTATTATTTTTACACATTTTGTACTTTGAATTAAGTAAAAGTAATTTTCCAAACTGAATTTATGGCCTTTTTAATTGGTTACACTTCGAGTGCCGGACCCTGTATTTGGTTCATAAGTCCGAGTCTAATGCAACTCATAAAAAACGAGCATATGACTAACATTTTTTCTTTTATTAATAGCAAGGCCTAAACAGTTTTGAATCAGTGGATATGCACAGTGACGGCTACGTTATTTTACGCCATATTTTGGAAAAAATAATGTTGAAGTTTAGAAAGAACAATACAATTAAAAACCGGACGATATTCTGTATCATGAATTTAGATCTCGTTTCAATTCGTTTAGGAAGCAGTTGTGAAAATTTGTCTTATTGATTTTAAATTATATCTTATGCAGACGTCTTATGTTATCTGTGCAATCTTTGATGTTTTCACCAGGCTACGTATCCGTGAAACTACAACAAGCGTTAGCTTTTGGACAAGTAAGAGATGCTCTTGAAAAATCAAAGCACCGGTTCTTGCTTTTCTTCGGTATTTTGAACGGTTTGTGTTTGTTACGCCAGCACTTTAGAAGGCAATTCCATCTTATGTGGCTTTCGGTCAGAACACAACGCTACCAAATAAAACGTTGATCACCTACGACAATCAGCAGGCTATAGTTCAATATTTCTAGAAAGCTGATCACTACGGTAAGCACGACAAGGAACTAGACAAGAATATATCTATTTTCGACTACAGTCATGTTACTTACCTCTCAAATAATCTCAGTAACTCTGAGACAGAACTTAGCAAACAGTGAAACACTCCCATTAATCATTGGTTGCAATTAATGGTACACAACCATAACAAACACAACGGTTGGAAAATTTACAACAATAAGACAGTAAAACCCAACGACGATGTTTCCGTCAACAACAGTAATACCAAATCAATGAACGAGGGCATGATTTGTAAACCATTTCCCCCTTTCGACTGCGCTGGATAGCAGTGACAGCGCTTTGAAAAAATGTTTTGAAGTAAATGTTGACTTCGACTACTTTCCTTTTCGATAGTGTTCAAATAACTGATTCACAGTCGAACTTTTGCAAGTGCTTCAGAACTGTCACCTTATGAAATAAAGTTTCAGTCAGATTTTTCCAGGATGCCTTCATTTACAAATACGTTGGTGATGGAACTTTAACTTCTATCAGTACCCAATTGAATTGAACGAATTGAAAAAAGACTGACGAAAGGAGAAGCAGATATAAAAACGTGCGAAACTGTTCCTAACCGAAAGTTTTTCAATTGTTAAACTATATAGTACTAGAGCTCTCAAACGGCATAGTCATTATTCAACAGCTCAAAATACTACTTTTAGTATGACGAATTATCAATATTTAATCCTTTCCCCATTAAAACCAGAGAATAACCTTATTTAGTCCTTTCACGTGTTTGCACTCTCAGGCGGTAGTTTAAAAAACCTTAATCGGAAGCCAGTTTCTTATTATGGGTCTTCACTCCATTTCGACTATTCTTCGTAACTAACGTTCGTAAGCAGTTTGAATGTTCCATTTATAAAGTTTCAAAATCGTGAATCGTGCTTCTATTACTGTTCCGTTGGATTAAATCAGCACCACCGAAATTCTAAAGGGGTCAAGTTCATTAAACACACTGAAAATGACACGGACATTCTCATAGGAGCCAACGAAATTCCGTTACTTTTGAAGCAAGCAACTTAGCTGCAGTTGACAGTTACGCAAGAGCAGAACTAGCCCTTTCGCAACAGCAGCAACCGGTCGGTTGGTTGGTCGGACGACGTATTGCTATTAGTCACTACAGCCTGATGGGATTTAATTCGATATGCAAATGAGCTCCGGACCATTCATCCATCCATCCATCCATCCATCCAGCAATCAAGCACATTTCCACGTACAACTCTTTTCCCACGATCTGTTGTTGTCCTTCGAAAGGACAGCGTCGGCATTTCAGCGGCTGTGTCCTTCCCGAAGCACAGTATCTTTTTCCCAGCCGTTCGAATAGTGGCCTGTCCAGTTTTCCACCCCAGCGTATTTTTTTTAACCGCTCAGGTCGACCGCCACCCAGAAGACCGGTTTGGACATCGTCCTGCGAGTGCAGCTCCTCGGCTCGGAAACGAAGATAGGGGACAGTCATTCATGATTCCGGCTAGCGATATGGGAAGAGATGGGTGAGTGAAAAGGTCATCAACGAATTTACCGGTGTATCCTCTTTCAGGATGTAAATGCGGTCATCCGAAGGTACTAGCAACGGGTTGGAATCGGGGAAGTGACGAAGGGTTGAAATTTGTTTTGATTTTATTATCTACGATGGTGACATTCTTATTTTTTATCATGAAGGGTTTGCTTGATTGCTTTCGATTAGATAAAACAGGTTTTCGGTGAGGTAGCCGAGATATCCTTATTGGATTGATATTCGTTTCTTCGGTCATGTTTTTGATTTTTGATGTTAACTTAATTTTCCATATATCTGCAATTATTAAATAAGTTTTACCGTTAAACTTTCTTGTATGAATTGATGGAAAACAAGCTGAATTCATTTGATAATCCTTCCTCGGTCTGTAGGCAGTCACTGTCCAAACCGGTTTCCGTTCTCAGCGCTATCTCCAAGGGTCACTGTATTCTATATGAACAGTTATCCTTCTGGCTTCGGAGATAACATATTAAGATTAAACCCTTATGAGAATTCGCCAAGGACCGGGTGCAAGTCAAGTAACCCCTTGTCCCAAACTCGAATACTGTTCCGATGTGGGTCTTCCGTGTTGGACTGTGTGAAATTTCACTGGACGAGATTCCATCCGAATAGTTGTATCTCTAATTGAAACCGGTTTGACCGGTCCGTCTGAACACCGCCGGTGTGTCCTTTCTGCCCTTCGGCTGACCAAATCTAGGCTGGATTTTTTTCTCGGATACGAACCCGGACTCATGATGCGAAAGAATGTTACCACGAACAGGTACAGGTAACTTTTCAATATAGAAGGCATCTCTTTCTCGTCACTTCGGAAAAGGGGTGACGATGAGCCGTGTGTATGAAACTGCCTGCGCATCGAGAGCTGCATTGTGATACCCTAAACAACGGTGTTTGCTCATTTGCATACGGAAGATGTTCTATACAGAATGTTTGCGAAGGAATATCACGGAAGATACGGGTAGGATATGGATTTCTAGTTATTTGTGATTTCGATTTTTAAATTAATTTCATAATAAAAAGTGCAAAATGTTAAAAATTACACAGAAATTGATGACGATTTTTCAATGTCCTGAATCTTCAATGAGATTAAATAAACGACAAAAAATTTTATTGTCTTTGTTCAAGACGTACTTTAGCATATCACAATCTTATATGTGTCGTATTAGACACATTCAGCAAAATATAATTTCTCTTGATGAGCCTTCGGCGAATCGGCCCGTTCTGTGAAACAAAACGAAATGATTCGTTTGACGAACTAGTCTCTAGTGAAATGACATTCAGGTGAAAGCGTGATTACTTTGTGAACGAATCGTTTCGATTTAAAGGCAGTTCCGACTTTCCACAATTTCCTGTGAGCAAATTAACTGAAAACCATAACGGATTTTTTGGGCTCAGCGCTAGTTCAAGAATACATCGAAGGTAATGCAATTTTGATTGGCTAAGAAAGTTTTTATCAAAACCCAATGAAAGACTGATTAGAAAAAAGTAAATCAGTAAAATTGCTACAGTAAAATCACGCAACAAATTTACTCGAAAGACATGAAATGTTTCTTCGGTCCATGACACTTAACATATCTGTCACTTGAACTAATTTTGCTCTATCTACTACTACTACTACTACTACTACTCTCGAATTGTTTCATATATGTACTTTCAAAAAAGTTACGCATACTGCGATCGTTAACTATTTTTAGTAGGTTTTTTTAAAACAATCTTTTTTCAGAAAAGCAAATGATGTTTTTGCATGGATTTGACAACATTTTGAACCAGTCCAAGGGCTTAAGGCTCATGTTTTTAAATCTCTTTGTTTCACAATTTTCATGTGGATGATACTGACGATTAACTTGTTTACTTCATGTTTGCTAGGACCATGGCGTGGATTCTGTTTTTGTATTCTTAAATTTAACTAAAACTGAGGCCCATTTCAAATTTTGACGGATGAAAAGTTATTTCGGTTTATTTTTCACTGGATATAATTTTGACTAAAGAATTGATATTAGAATTTTCTTTGCAAGATTTTTTTCATTGTCGAAAAATAACCACCGATCTGTCAAAAATAACCATGCTTTCGAGTAGGGTTATTTTTGACAACATCAGAATAACCACTCGAGTGTCAAATTTCAACCAAATGTTAAAATTAACCACGAAATGGTTCACAGCCTCAGAGCCGTAAATTTATAAAATCAGGCAAAATGCCTTGAATCCGTTCGCTTACGTGTCTTGCTCAAAACAAATATGTCGCGGGCGTAACGAACCTTTTTTTTTTTGTTTGCCCAAGTTATGTTTCCGGAGATAAAGTTCAGCTGTTTTGTTGCTCTTGCTCACTAAACCATCGATAGGGACGGCAAATCTCATTTCGCCCCGGGCGCCAAATTTCTTCGGTACTCCACTGGTCCCTCTTGAGGGACTCCAAATATTTTTCCATGGCTTTTGCGACCATAGGCCGAGCGTTGTCATGCGATAGAATAACCTTATCCTGTCTTTGCTTGTATTCCGGCCGTTCTTCTCGTTATGCACGGCTCAAATGCATCAATTGCAGCATGTACCGATCGTCGGTTATAAGTTTGCAGGTTGTAGCAGCTCTTAATGCACAACACTCTTTTGATCCCACCAGATGAACAACATGACTTTCGAATCATAAATATGCGGCTTTGGTGTTGATGTTAAGGTCAATGACAACAGTTGACCGAGCATAGCGTAGTATTTTTTTTGTCTTGGGGTTATCATAGAATATCCATTTTTCATTCCCAGTAACAATTAGATGAAAAAAAATATTTAATACGGTGAAAAACTAGGTTGTTTTAAAAAACTCGAAGCAATATGAACATTAAGGACAGATGTCTAACCTCTTGAAACTATCGACATCAGCCGTTACTATACAATATTCATAGCAGCTTCAAACATTTTTTAAATAAAGAACACGAAAATTCATTTAATCATAAAATAGCATAACCTTCTAGATTTGTGTACAGCAAATTATAGTGAGCGAAATTGAAACCATGCTGAGGAGAACAAATGTTCGCCTCGACAGAAACTAGGTACAAGAGCTGCAGTTGATCAGATCGCATAATGAAATATACATACTTTTCCTTGGCAAATGCAAATCGGAGTTAGCCATAGTACGCGATAGAAACTAACAAATTGGATCGGCAATTGAAACGGGACGGTGCATCGTTGAAATGATACGGGACGGTAATATTTCTTCCGTCGAGAGGTAAGTGTAAAAGAACATTTTCTTTGACATTCAAAATGGTATTCGTGTGTGACGTGTAAGCTCTATTTCTTCTAATTTGAGAGCGAAAATATAAGTGAACGCAAAAAAAGTAAAAATATATGAATTCCAGTTAATACCAAACAATTTTTATGTTGTTCTAATAAAAATAATAATTCTGGTTTGATCCATTTCATCTAGTAGTCCATTAATCCTTTTCCAATCTCTTGTTCTGTATGTTACGTCCATAATTTTTGTTGTACAATTAAGTTTCCTCTAATGTTGTTCTAATGCTGAAATATAGCGATAGCACCTAGTCGACGCGGTTCTATTGACCAAATGTCATCGTAGACACACAGGGATAGCATGAGATAGGAACTTGTGAGCATTCAGTTGACGATCCATAAGGGCAAGATATCAAATCAACTGCACTAAGCTGCACTGAGCTCGTGTACTTTTAAATGAATGGAAGTTAGCCGTTGAAGTAAACTTGTTGGTGAACTGTACCATATTTTGAGATTTGGAAATAAGTTTCCGTTTTTTTTCGTTTTCTATACATTCTGAAATCCTTTCTCGAGGAAAAAACAATAAGAACAAATGAATGTGTTGGAAATTTTCAACATTAACTTTTTACCGTTTTCGTTTATTCATCAGAGCAGCCCGATAGCTGACCCAGAATCGCCCAAACAACGTTTGATATGTTTGTTTTAGCAACCTGAGGTCGCTCTAGATCGGACTCCAATCGCGTAGTTTCGCTCTGAAAATTTTCTCGGGTCGCACCACGCATCCAGCCGAGTTTGTGTATTTTTTCTTTTTTTTTTTTCATGAGTTGTTGTTTAGGGCGCGTACCACGTGTTCGTTTTACTCGGAGTCAGAGTAGCCCGCGTCTAGGTTCAAAAACGAAAACGGTATAAGAGATTTCCGTGAACTTTGTAGTGTGGAACTTTTGATTGCTTGGATTGTTTCTATTGCAGGTGCACGGAAAGCATTTAAACCTCTTTCAAGTATTCTTACCTCTCGATCCCCGTCCCTGTCTACCATCTTCATTGGAACTAACAAGATCTTTTTGTGTCACTAACTTTTTCGTTCCCCCTTCCTTGTCTCTTCATCATCTCGATGCAACTAATTAGATCTCTGTCGTTTTCAGACATTCTGTTCCCACATCCCGTTTTTACCCCGTTTTCATAATATTTACTTTCTTTTTCATTCTCTTCCGTAACATCACCATCATCGCCCACGGAAGACCGCTCCAGTCGAAAACCAGTATGCGGGCCACCCACCAGGCCTTCGTAGGCTGGAAGTATTTCCCGCGGACCCACACGGACCGAAGGAGGCGGCCAGCATAGATATTTACCAACGCCATCTGGAAGACTCATGCAACACTCAATTCATCCACCACTGCCGATCGCCAGCTGAAAGCTGGATTTACGAGAACCCGAGATGACATAGTCTAATGATACTATTCTAGTTTTAAGTTAGTCGTTAATTAAGATTAGAAAATACCCTTGGCATCTTAGAGCTTAAGCAGTGTGCCTAAAATTATATTACATTATTGAATAAAAAAAAATATTCTTACAAATTTTTTGAAAATGTTGTTTTCAATTCTTTAAATTCTCACATTGTTTTTGAAAACCATTTAACAATCTATAAAACATTCTGAAAATCTTCTAAAATTTTCATAGGTATAAAATGTGTACTGCCGAGATTTCTCAGTAATCTTCAAAAATATTTCCACAAATTTTTTCCACAACGTTTCCATAAATAAATGCATGAAAACTACCTCGGCGATTAACGAAACGTTCATTAAATCAGCTGTTCTCTATGGCCTTTGGTGGCAGCGGATCAACCCTTCATTACAGGAAGGTGCTGGGCACCATCTATGGAAGCCAGGACGCGGAGACCGTATGCTTGGATTTTCTAGTCAGTTGGGCTTTCTCTTCATGTGTTTTCATATGCAGGGTAGTTTAATTGGCAAAACAATTTCCCCGGTTAGGAGCTAGCTACGGGTTCGAGTCCCGTTCCTGCGGTAAAACATTTTCGCGGTTTTCATTGCATAGTTGCATTTGCATATCATTTTTCAAATCTGTTTTCTCCGTTAGATACTGATCAAATTTAAAACTAACTCAAGACAGCTCTACGCCTAAACTTAAGCAAATCGTTGGACGGCTACAATGGGCTGATCATGTCATTGAGAAGACGCACAAAGTCCTTTTTTGAATCTGATTCGGTAGAAACAATAAGAAGGGGAACGAGGATTGATTGAAAGGTGTTGGAGGCTTGGACCGAGTTATAAGAAGACTAATCCATCACAAGATTATAGCTAATAGGAAAGGTAAATTTGATAAGCACATAGATTCGTATACGATGCCCTGTTTCATTGGAATAAGTTCTCAAAATTTACAAACAGAATTTCTAACGCCTCAAGATGACATTGAATAAATGATTAGTCGAGCCCGAGGAATTTTTTTTCGGATACAGTTCAACAACACCAAACAACGATTTAATCTGGGACTTGATGCATGAATATTTATTTCAACGATTTCGATAGACACACATTTTAAATTACATCCATGTGTTACAATTACCATTTAATTGTTTATAGCCATGACCATTTCTCTGACTACTACTAGTATTTGATTAGTTAATTTTTCAATAGCATATAGTTTTCTTACAGGACTGCCTACATATTATTATTAGTATTCAAGTAATCATGTTGATGCATTTGCCAATCGTTTTACTGACAGTACCATCTTCTTTTCGTAAAACTGTACCTGTTATACCTAGTACTACTACCACTTTTTACTCAATCTGTATCCGATTCGTTTCATTTCACGTAATTTTACAAGGAACATTTTGCCGATGCTATGTTTACCCCCCTGGTGTAGGAATCCGCTAGGATTCCTGCTGATGGGTGGCGGAGAAAAATGGATGAAACTGAAAGTGTATTCTTGCACTTATAGTTAGAGTTTATTAGTTTATTAATTGCTGTGATTATTATAATTATTATGGTACAAATTTATTTCTTAAATATTATTCATCTATTTGCTTTATGATGTGTTATGTCAAATGTTTTCTTTATTATTGCGAATCTGCGCGCGAAACTTCTTTTGTTTGTTTTCATTTGATTCATTTCAATTGTGACACGTTTATTTACTCAGTGTAACTGTTGGTATGTGCAGATGACAACTTATCTAGTAGGCTACTTATAAATTGATTCAAAACTCATTACATTAATATTGTGCTCGAGTTGCGCTAACTTGATTATTTTGGTGGAGTTTAAGCAGTGCGATAAATATGAAGCGAACAGAGGAAAATTCTTTACCCGTTGTTTGTAAAATCCTGTATGTTTCTATACCACTAATAAGTTAAACCCGGTTTTAATCTACCTAGTTGTGTAATGATGCCTATTTCGTTAATTTGCATCATTGTGTCATTTTAAACGAAAATTTCTAATTTCGAATACTCATCACCTTATAATACTAGAACCTAAAGGAGGATCCGAATACAATTTAACTGTCACCTATGGGACTATAGAATCTTTCATTTGAACCATACTCATATATGAAAATTAGTGTACCCATTTCTGAAAAATTAAGAGTCAGTTTTCACAGTGAGTGAATTCCCTTTCTATAAGATAAAGGCAAAAAGGGAATTGAATAAAATATAAAGACTGATCAGGAAAATAAATGGCGTCACCGTTACTTCAGTAGGCTTTTGTATGATATGGAATTCGCTCTAAGCAAGCGAAGCGTTGTTGAGACGTCTGGGAAAACTTGATTATATGACCGCAATGGTTTTTGCCTTCCTTTATGTGTTTACATTTTTGGAAATCAATAGGAGAAAATTCCATAATCAGGATTTTCAATCCAATTTGGCTATGAGGTATATCTCAGAAATGTCAATAAAAACAAGGAACTTACCCGAAATAGGTAGGGAATCTATCACAACTGGTGGTTCACAACTTTTTTTCATCACGGACCTCGTTTAATAGCTAACTGCGGACCCCCACGTTAAAAATAAATTTAGTGCGCTGTAAATATTTCTACACTCTATTTCGGAAGCTACATAGTAGCGCCCCAGGTGAACGACCAAAAGGTTAAAGCTGAGGTAAAATAAATTATATTAATAATAGTAATTCATAGTAGTAATGGAAAATGATACACAATGTGAGAAAATGACAACTCCTTGAATTAAAAATCATATTAAATTGAATTTTAAGCAACAAAAAAACACGTACTGCTAGAAGGAATTGTTGACAAAAAACACTTGCTCATGAAAATGACTCGTTGCTCTCAAGATTACAATGTGGCAATGGCTGGCCAAGTTGGTTTTATATTTTATGGTAGTACCAAATGGGAACAGACTAAAAATAATTGAAAGAAAAAGCTAAAATGATATTCCACGAGGAGCGAGTCGATTTTGAAGAGTGGTCGGCTCACATGTCAGAGGAGGCTCAATGGATAGAGCAGTTCCAGAGAATTGAAGAAGTTTGAACTTTATGGAATAACATTACGCATTTTTTTTTTATTTTGCGATTCCATTCCGTTCCATCTATTTTTCGTCTATCTAATGAAAATTTGATTATACATTTTCGTTCGGAATATCGGTTAAGACTAGAGATGGGCAATTCGTTCGCGAACGGTTCAAAACAACTAGTTCTTGTGAAATAATGAACGATCAATAGTTCTTTTTTCGAGAACGGTAGTTCGTTTACAAGAAAAATGAAAAATGCTCTTTTAAAATTTGTGCGTCCTTTTGTTTTTTTTTCTTCGCTTAACCTAAAAAGCTAAGTTCGTTTAGTCTTTGCACAAACATACCATCTGTCAAGCGAACGAACGAACGGCTCTGGAGAACTAGTTTTTATCAATAGAACTCTGCAGTACTGAAAGGTTTTTTGAAATGAACTGTTTTTCTAGACATTGCGCTTCGGTGCGAGCCATGAACAATGTTCTGCAAGTTAAAAAAAAACTGTACGTCTGCCTGGCGAGTTATGTTGAACTGCTAAGTGACATAACAGCTCAACATAAACTGTTGTACGCTTACCAGCCGAAGACGAAACGTAAAGTGAATATGATGTGTTTTTCCATTCTTATAAAGAACGAATATTCAATCATTGTAAAAATTGAATTTTTGAGTGCCACATGTGATTCAACTCTGTCCGTTGAGATGGTCTAACTGATTTTCATATGGCTAAATGCAAATAAAATTCTTGTGGTTCCATACAGAATTCCCGAATTCTATCTGGATCTGCTTTCTGTTTCCGGATATGCGAAGTGATTCTGCACTGATAATCTTTCTTGGGGAGAAATCGCTCATTGTTGAGCTTTTCAATGATCTACCCAAAATTAGGTAGGAAAAAATTGTGGGTGCCATCCAAATTTTAAGTGAATAACCCATTTAGAGATTTCAAATATCTCCAAACTGGGTTTCAAAAGTCTGTAAATCCGAAAAAATGTATGCGGGCTTTCATTTCTCCATAGAGTTTGATACACAAAACTGGTTTAGCAAGCAAAAAAGGGGCGGTCGTTTCAGAGGTCTGTAAATTATGACGAAAGCCTGTGAAAAACTCGAATTTCAAAAGTCTTCAGCAAAAAATGTCTGCAGCACTTTATAAGAAATCTGCAGATTTTCAGGCAAATCTGCAGATCTGGCTTCTCTGAACCGATTACTCTTTTCAAGTTCATAATGGGAAGTAACTATATCATTTATTACCTAATTACCTAAAAATGTGGAGATACACTTCAGTTGATTTTGGATAGGTTTCTACCAAGAATTAGGAAACAGCATGTTGTTTTATACAAAGTTCCAGAACTTTTCAGGATATAACACCCGGGACCAGTAATATAGGGTGATTTGTGAAAAACATATGAAATCCTTGCTTTAGTCACCAGGATGTTAATGATGTCGCTATTCAAAGTATTTTCGGAACCGAAACCAAGGTCAGTTTGTACTACATGGAATGAAAAGTCCCGGGCCACTCACAAAAATGACCTGAATACTTTCGAACCGTGTATATTTTTGTTGAGAGCAAGCCTCTAGATTACACCCAATACCAAAATTCATGACAATCTATCCACTAGTGCTGTTTAAATAACAGCTGATCGTGTCAGACGAGTTCTAGTTTTCATCAAGCTACAGAAAAAGAAGCACCATTTTATTTATTCATCCCCCGTATTCTCCAGACCTGGCCCCAAGCGACTATTATCTGTTTCCAAACCTAAAAAAATTTTTGTCCAGGGAATGGAATTTTCGTCGAATGCTGAGGCCATTGCAGAAAAGGAAGCCTATTTTGAAGGCCTTGATAAATCTTTTTTTTTTTCAAGGGAATCAAAAAGTTGGAGGACCGATTGGTCAACTGTACTGCCCTAGATGGAGATTATACTGAAGAATAATAAAGTTTCATGATAAAAAATCGACTTTTTCTTTGTTAGGCCCGGAACTTTCTATTTCATATAGTATGGCCATCAACTAATAACAACTATAAATTGAAAGTTTCATAAGTTTTATATGATTTTTGCATCAATGCTTGAGATTTTGTTCTCTCATCATTCAACAATAACGAGTTTAACCTTTCTTGAGAAATCAAAATCAGTTCCATTTAGGTGTATCCGACAACTAACTATCAGGTATTTCCAGTACCGATGACCGGTATAGCCGGAATCGGTTCGTTTGCCCATCAACCAACAAGACTTCTAAATAGGAGCTTTTTTTTAATAGTTGCCACATGTTTTGTATTGTCATTTTATAGAACGGTTTGAAATTTTTGACACTCATCAACATGTTATTCTGGAACCGGAAATCGAATCTTAATAAATAGCACAGCAGCCTTTAAGATCCTTTCACTTAAGTTGAATTTCTGCGAAAAATGGTTCAGAAATCGCTAACAAATCAAAGTGGGAGTCCATTTTGAATTTGTTCACCTTTATTGCCGGTGGTTCTGTTCATGTTTCCGTCAACTAATTGTTATCGGCAAACTAGAAGAGTTTATCAATCAGTCAAGAAGTGTTTGCTTATTTTGACCAAAGATAAACTCAAGGGTACGATGTCCCTTAGGATCCATTGAAAAATGTTGGGTGAGTTATCGAAACATTGTCATAGTTTTTTTAATGTTTTGTGCTGTTTTCCCACCTCACCCACTTCACAATTTCTTTCCAGTTTCCTTTTATCCATCCCTTTCCATCAGAAAATTGATGAGAAGCTACGGCAAGGCACAAATCACTAGGGGAACGTGCCACTTGAGCCAATTAGTTATGATTCCTGATTTCTGATACAACGCATATAGCGAATGGACGCTTGTTGTTTTGTAACAAATGATGATTTTACTTAAACTGGCAATTACCTGAGTTGATCGAAGGGTCCTATTCAATTGATACATGAGAAATCGCAGATCACTCCATCTTGAGTTTGGATAAATATTGGAACAGTAGTCGTGAACCAGTGAACTTAATAATGGTGAAATTTTGGTGACCCTTCGTTAATAAGCGTCGACAAACTTTTGAAAATGACGGTAAAATACCATAGTAACAATGTAAGTTTGGAAGGAAGTAAACTTATGCAAATGTATCGCACAAAATATTTGGTTACTTCCATCCACTCTAGTGCCTGGTAGAATTAGAATATAACAAATTAAATAGATTCTTAGTAATAATTCTAATTGATTTTCGCTTTACTGTTTCAAGATCCTCTCGATATGCAGCAAAGTATCATGATTTCTTTCACATTGCAACTTAGGGTTGATTCTGCATAAACAAACATTGTCATAGTTACGACGTATGTAGCGTTACGACGCTTGTTGTTTTGTTTAAATAATAATTAGATTTTTTATCTTCATGTCACAATTGAATAAGAATTCAGCCTTGACAGTTCGAAATATCAAACAATCATCTTTACACTTCGCAACCAGCCACTTTTATTTAATAAATTTTTTAAACAAATCGAATCTAATCGTCAACAAATGATTTTAAAATCTATTTGGTCATCTCGCCCAAATCGGTTAACGGTCTCTTCCGTTTGTCAACAGACAAACAAAAAAAAACTCTTTTTACAAACAGTACTGCTGAGCTTTAAAAATGTGTTCATCCGATTGAGGTTAGCAGTGACGGTAAAAACCCTAATTGAACTACAACTGATGGTGAATCGAGATCATCAACCGAGGGGATCTGATTGAATTGTACATACAAAATCATAGACCATTTCATCTTGAGTTTATTTTTGTTTTGACAACGTCGCTCGTATAAGATAAAGCCTGAGTAAATTAAATTTTTCTACTTAATAACCTGTAATTCCGGAACCGGAAGTCGGATCCAGATCAAATTCAAGAATTTTCTATGTAACTGAAAGATTTTTCATTCTAATTCATGTTTGTGAAATTCGGTCCAACCAGTTATGATTAAAGTAAGTCGATTTTTTGATATTTTGAAAAAAATAGCAGGCTATGAGATTGTAAGGCCTTTCATTTGAAACTACGATTTTGAAAATCGACTAAGCCATATCAGATAAAATTGAGCGCACATTCTTTCAATTTTTTTGGAACATATCACTCTGTACTTCTGGAACCGGGAGTCGGATTCGGATGAAATTCAGTTGTGTAATATGGGACTAAAAAAGCTTCTATTTGAGTATAAGTTCGAGAAAACATTTTAACCATCTCCGATTAAATTGAGTGCCACATACATACACAAACACACGCCGATATTTTGCGATCACGACGAACTGAGTCGAATTGTATACTCGGCTCTCTGGGCCTTCACTCTTATCAACCGCTACCTAATTTTAAGTCAAAACCAATGTCAACTGAAGTGCATCTCCTCAATTTTGGGTAACAAGTGATGACCTCAAAATTTAGGTAAATGTAAGTTTAGTACAAGTGTTATGCCATAACAAAGCACCCTACCCATTTTTACGATCAAGTCAAAGTTTGAGTAGATATCGACCTAATTTTGAGTAGCTTATAGAAGAGTTCAACAATGAGTGAATTTTCCTCAAAACATAGGTAAAAATGATTTTCAGTGTTGGTTAAAAAGTCGGTTTTCGCGGCGATTGCATAGCCCTTCTATATGAAAAAGGCGCACTTAAGTTTCTCAGGTAGGGCTAAACCGATTTTTCGAATCTGGGATTCGAATGGAAGGCTAACAATCTAATAGAAAATTCCTGTATTTTATTCAGATTCGACCACCGGTTCTGGAATAACATGGTTAGTTACGAGTTACTTTTTGCGTCAAGTGTGCTTTATAAAGAGTGTTTTTAAGAGCTTTCTGATTTGAAAATTGAATAAAACACATGTCAAATTATGAAATGAGGCCAATTCACCGGACCATTTCTCGAAATTATGTTGTCGTTGAAATGTTCTTTCAATAAGTTGGTTGTTTCGGCCGCAGTACGACAAGTGGCACCATCCTGTTGAAACCATATTCCATCCACATCCATATCTGGAAGAATTGGTAACAAAAATTCATTGGTCCTGATTATGTTTCGATTTCTATTCACGGTAACGCGTCGTCCTCCGTAATTTTTAAAGAAACTGTCGTTTTCTTCGACACTGGCCTGAACGACAGCAATATTTTTTTCTATACGAACGATTCCCATTCTTGTCGATGGGTTGGCATTCAAAAAAAGAAAATATATACCGTAATTCGGTAATTACGTTCTTTACTGTGGTCTCAGATGGACGATTATGTGCACCATAAAATTCCCGAAGTTCTCTATAAACAGTTTTAATTGAACACTGATTTTTAAAATAAAATTTCCACGATTTGGAAGCGTTGTTCTGGAGTTTACCTATTCATGATGATTTGCCAAACAATACTGAGTAGAGGCATCATTTTACACTGTCAAGCCAACTTTCAAACAATAGAGTTGAAAAAACAAACCTACTAAAAAATACTCTTTACAAATGCTATGCAATCACTATGAATACCGACTATTGATCTGAGATGAGACAAAAATGTGCATTGTCTTGATGGCCGATTTTCACAAACTAAATTCAAACTAAAGGTTTCGCGTTCTTTCCATATACTGATAATGAAATTCGTCCGGATCCGACGTCTGGTTCCGGAGTTACAGAGTGATATGTGCGGAAAAAAGTTACAAAATATTGCACAAACTTAGATTTAAATGCAAGATCTTAAAACCTCAAAGACTGCTATTGGAATTAAGCGGAATTTATGATGAATTTTATTTTTTTGCAAATGGAAGTTCTGTGGAATCAACTAAAATCATTGAAATAATTAGGAATGAGTATTAATCATGATGTCTTTCTGGGTTGAATCGAAACACGGCGGACAATATTTCTACTGAAGTGTTAGGAATTTGTACACTGTTCTTCGATTGAATTTAAGTAATTTCCATATGGTTCAGAGTTCAACTGATTAGATACAAATATATTTTAATAATCATTAAACTTTTCGTCGCTCTTCAAATATTTATCGCACTTTCACTGTCAAGATTTGCACTGTACATATTATGCTCTTTCTTACATTAACAATTAGATATGTTCGTCAAAATACTACAACTCGTTTCAGGTTGCTAATTTGCACTGGTTATCATATAACATTATAATACTGTATTGTTAAGCATTGCATTGGTTATACTTCACGAATCTTGCATTACAGGTAGCCAAAAACAAAAGAAAAAATCCTTCCGACGTTGCCGGACAACTATCCCAGCGCGCGCCCTTACAACACATCCTCACTAACCACTTGTGCGGACAGGACTAAATCTGTCCAACTGAATCGCCATGCCGGCTTCGGACGATGATTGCCTGCCGCCACCAAACTGGACGACAATAATCATTGCTTCCATGACCTTCATCGTCGTCGTCGTCGTCGACGTCGTCATTGTCGTCGCAGCTGACTGGTTCATCCCTCCCAACATCATCATCCCGGTTGGACGGTCGGTGGCAATCAACAGTTGGATTCTGACCCTGCCACTGACCAGCACCGGAACCGTCACGATGATGAAACGGTTGTAATTGAGCCGAAAGCAGCTCGTCCTCCGAGCAGCGATTGTTCTCCGAAACCGGACTGGACATCGGCCACGTGCCATTCATCGTTCGGTCCGGTTTGGTGCGCAATTGATTGATACAAGCAGGATAATGTATTTCTATTGCTATGAGCTAAGGTATGTACAGAGATATTTACACAGAGTAAGGCACTTACATTGAACTTTTGGCGGACGCGTAGATCGCCATCACTTTGTATCTAACCGTTTTCCAGCAGCTGGCCACCATTGTCGGATTGGCGCCGGCTAACGGCTAAATCTGACCGTTGGTAGTATTTTTTTTTTTGGTCTGGTAATTGAAATTATTTTTTTTTCTGACTCGACCAGTCAGACCACACAAGTCTCGTTTTCAAATGCGTCCGTTTACGGTTGGGCTCGCCTGCCTAATAACACCCTTCACGGTCGCATGTCAAAAATTACGCCTTGTAGGACCAAGCCAAATCCACACACACATATGTACCGAAGAAATCAAGCCGAAGAAAAACCGTGATTTTCCTTCGTCTTTGAAAGAAACTCTCACATAAAAAGTGCTACTTCTAGAATCAGTACGCCTTCGTGGAAAAATCAACCGAAAAATTTCCAACCAATACCGTGAAGATTTCGTCTTAAGATTGGCAAAACTAGAAGGGTTTCCTTGGTGTTGGTACACCACAGTACATAAGCCAATTCGCAGCCCGAAAAAGGGGTTCGTTTTTTCATCCCTTGTGCGAATCTCGCTAGCAAATAAGATATTCTACAGCGATGAAAAAAAAACATCCCGCAGGAACCCTATCCCCTTCCAACATTAGAACATTTTTTGCACCCCTTTTCCATCCGTCGAACGCCGAATAAAATCCTGCGATTGGATGTAGCTGTCTACTCACACTAACGCAACCGAGTTCGCGTGCCGCAGCGCTATAGAAGTCGTATAGAAGACATGAGACAGCTCTGCCGGTCCTACCGAGTACCGACGGACCCAATCCGGGAGTGTGCGCGCGAGCTCCGAGCTCCGAATCCTTACTTGCTGAGAAGATGTAACCCTTCGTCTTGTGTTGCGTTTACCGGCATCTTATAACGCTTCGGCGACGCTGATAAAGGAGACGCTACTATAGGGAAAAGAATCTTAGCGAGCAAGTGTTGCCTGTTTATTGTTTGGTGAATTGAGCATTTATCATGTATTATTTTCGATTACACTTGAACTTACACTTATTACCAATGAAGTTTGTTGTTATCGCAATATTCCTCATTAAAATTCTTATAGACTATTTTTCATTGAATCAACAAATACTTGGGTTTGATTCCCAACCCGGCATAATACTTTTTTTTTATTTATTATAGCAAAGTACCAATCACATCTATCGATTCACTGGATTCAATTAATAGTTTCGTCATCGTCTTTTTATTGTTTCGTTTAAAAGCAAACGTAATCAGAACAATAGAAAAAACTGAGCGAATAATGTCAGAGACATAACCGTGATGACGTGAATACGAATATAACAAATGGTTTAGTGTTAAACATTGTCGTGCGTAATGCGAAAAAGCAGTTCGAGCTGGAATTACCATATTAGGGTAGATCGTGGCTAGTTGTTTGAAGGGCCGAATGACTCTTATGAAAAGGCTATTATGCCTGGTGTGACATCTATAGTGATTTTGGTAGGGTATCAGGTCCGTCCCATGTGTCGACATAATTTCAGGTGTCGTTTGGACAGGAACAAGTTTGATCTGGGTGATAATTGTGGAAAAATAGAAAAACGGCTGTCTCAGTCTTATAACAGTTCGGCTGAAAAGTTCGTATCGTTTAATTGAAACACACATTTTTTTTGCAAAAATTCATTTTTTTTATTCAACATAATTGCCATCAGAGGCGATACAGCGATTATAGCGATCTTCCAACTTTTCGATACCATTTTTGTAGTACGATTTGTCCTTTGCCTCAAAATAGGCCTCAGTTTCAGCGATTACCTCTTCATTGCTTCTAAATTTTTTACCAGCGAACATTCTCTTGAGGTCTGAGAACAGGAAAAAGTCACTGGGGGCCAAATCTGGAGAATACGGTGGATGAGGGAGCAATTCGAAGCCCAATTCGTTCAATTTCAGCATGGTTTTCATCGACTTGTGACACGGTGCATTGTCTTGATGAAACAAAACTTTTTTCTTCTTCGAATGAGGCCGGTTTTTTGAAATTTCGTCCTTCAAACGCTCTAATAACGCTATATAATAGTCACTGTTGATGGTTTTTCCCTTTTCAAGGTAGTCGATGAAAATTATACCATGCGAATCCCAAAAAACAGACGCCATAACCTTACCGGCCGATTGTTGAGTCTTTCCACGCTTTGGGTTCGGTTCATCGCGTGCAGTCCACTCAGCTGACTGTCGATTGGACTCCGGAGTGAAGTGATGGAGCCATGTTTCGTCCATTGTTATATATCGACGAAAAAAATCGGTTTTATTTCGATATAACAGCTCCAAACACTGCTCAGAATCATCAATTCGTTGTTGTTTTTGATCGATTGTGAGCTCACGCGGCACCCATTTTGCACAGAGCTTTCTCATATCCAAATATTCGTGAATAATATGTCCAACACGTTCCTTTGATATCTTTAGGGTGTCAGCTATCTCGATGCACTTCACTTTACGGTAATTGAAAATCATTTTGTGGATTTTTTCCACGTTTTCATCGGTAACAGCCTCTTTTGGACGTCCACTGCGTTCATCGTCTTCGGTGCTCATATGACCAGTACGAAATTTTGCAAACCACTTACGAATTGTTGCTTCGCCCGGTGCAGAGTCTGGATAACACTCATCATTTTTTGGTATCGGCGGCACTTTTTTTCATCAAAACCTCGGACAGTAAACAGCAATCGTTTGTATCAAAGACTGAGACAGCCGTTTTCCTGTTTTTCCACAATTAACAAATAGAAATAAGAGATTAGAATAATAAAAAATTTGAAAATTGTTGATTAAAGAGAAAATTTTAATGTTTAAGGTTTCAAATACCATCACAGTTCTTAGTATTCAAAATTTCTGATAGGAACCTGCGTGGATTTTTTTTCTTCGCATTTGATTGTTAATAACTTTTTTCCTGGATTTCATTCAGTAAAAAAAAATTGGCACATATGCTCAAAAGTTGTAACTTCAAGACAGCGCAAACCGTTTATCCAAAAGTCTAACCAGAATAAGAGTACAGAAATATCTCATCCAACAATCCCCGGTCTCCCATACTGGATACTGGATCTGATCTTACCATATTTCTAGATCTGGACCTGGAACTGAACCCGTAATATGGAAAGTTCAGGTCCGGTTCTAATTCCAGGTGATCTGGATCAGTAATTTGGTAAGTCTAGTTCCACTTCCAGATCCAAGTACAAGTTCAAGTCCAAATCCATAAATGGAGTTTGCGCCAGACCCTGAGTTCAGCATTGGTAATGAATTCTGGAACAGAATTTTGGCTCTGTATTCTGAAACTGCACTCTAGTACTGAATTCTGTAACTGAGTTTTTGAACGAAGCTCGGAACCAGAATTTTGGAACTGGAACTGGATTCCTGGACATGAATTCAGAATCTGGGTTCCGTAGCTGAATTTTAGAACTAAGTTCTAGAACTGAATTAAGAAACTGAGTTTTAAAATTGTATTTTCAGCTAAATTAATTTCCGGATTCTGATTCTGGATTCGGGAAATTAAATTTTGAATTAAAAATTTGAGTTGAATTTTGGAACTAAATTTTTTCCTGGGTTCTAAAATTGGAGAATTTAGTTCCAATTTCAGCATCTGAATTCTAATCCTGGATCTGAATTTTACAAGATGATATTCAAATTGATCTATGTTTTAGATCAGAACTTTGGAACTGAGTTTGCTAACTGTAACTCTGTAACTGGGTACTGGATCTGAATCCAGGACACTGGAATGCAGGAATTATCGAAGCCGGTTTCTGAGAATAAAAAGCGGGTGAGTAATGTCAGAGACATAACTGGATGTCGTGAATACGAAAACAACTAACATGTTCCTTAACACTTCCGAATATCAATTAGTTGATCAATTGTATGTATTATGCAAGCATACCCATTTTTCGCAAAAACAAAGAAGGCTTCACTTGATCTCGATTACTGTGAATTTCACGCAGCGAAAAGTGCACAAATCTAATCAAACTGTTCTAGATTTGCATTAAACTGAGGATATTTACCTTCGATTTGCGAAGAAGAAATCCTAATAGTTCTTTAGAAAACTTTTAGAGCCGTTCGAACGGCTGATTTTGTGTGGAGGGGAAAGTTGGCACCACTGGGAGTGCGATGCGGTGTCCTCTTAAAAAAGTATAATTTCAATGTGTTGTTTGATACGTATATTTAAAAAATTGGTTGAAATAGTTATTTTGAGTAACTGTGCAAGTGTGGCAAGTGTGTGTTTAGTAGTGAGAGTGGTATTTATTGAATAATATTGATCCGCGAAACTAAAGTTGCTAAAACGGAGAAAACTGTGAATTTACCGCCCCAAAATTCAACGATGTTAACCTGTCAATCGATCGAAGCGCCGTCTGCATGTCCTTGTCGGTGTTGTCGGATTTCTATGGAATGTGTGAAAGTTTACAAGTCGATCGTGTCATTCAGACTGAAGGTCTAGGGTTGGTTTGCAGCGGACCCATCCGCGCCTTATGAATTATCCTCTTTGATACTCGTTTATACCAAACATTTCAGGAAAGTGTAATTTTGAACTATTTGAGATTATGTCACAAAACTGAAAATTTTATCATAATATTGTGATCATATTGCCGGAATGGAATGTATCAAAAATTATGTTGATTCGTTAGATACAACAAGAGATATTCACGATCAAAAACTTATCTCTCTCTCAGAGGGTAAATTTTGAAAAGGCGTCCCATAGTAAAGTAAGTCGTATTCACGACAAAAAAAAACAGATAAATTTTGGAGCGAGATTTGGGAGCTGAATTCTGAAACAAAATTTACGAACTGAATTCTATAGCAGAGTTTTAGATCAGATTTTTGTAACTGAATTTGGTAACTGTATCTGTAATTCCGCAACAGAATGGCCTGGATGAACCTGGATTCGAGAACTGAATTTTGAACCGGAATCCTGGATTCTGGAACGCGAGCATGATCAGAATTGTCGACGGGTTAGAGAAAGAGAAATAAATTTTGGTGCTTAATTCTGGAACTGGATTCTGGACCTGAGTTTTTAAACAAAAATTTGGAGCTGAATTTGGTAATTGTAATTCTGTAACTGAATACTAAAACTAGCATTTGGAACCAAATTCTGGTTTCCGGAACGCGGGAATGTTCAAAATCGTCGTCCGAGTTTGAGAAAGCCAAGCTTGCGACATGTTTCTCTATTTGATGTCGATTGATTCCTAAAAACTTAAAAAACTTTTATTTTTAGTTATTTGTGATAATCCGTTACTACTGATACTGTTATCATAAATTGCTGAACGTGTGTGTGTTGTTGTTATTATATGACGAAGTTTGATGCATTATGATTACTGTAAGTCAAACACTGCATAACCTCGCTTCAATCTATTTCGCTCTTGGGGACTCGAGTACGTAATTCAGAAATTTGATCTTGGATCTATGGTAAATATGATTTGACTCTATCGACTTTGCATCAAAAATTATCATTATTGGCTGCAGATTAACATTAGCTGCTGAGGATAAGATTAACCGTACCGCTTTTTTGTTAAAAAGGAATTGATGAACTGCAAATATTGATCAAGTTCTAATACTACAAATATTGATTAAAAATCTAATACACGTTTTTCGAACAAACACCAATAAATCGCACTTCAAGTCATTTTCTTCTGCAAATTGATTCACATGGTTTGATGGTTACTCCGTCCCACTTGAGCTTTAATTTCTGTCTTGGATATTTCATGGGTGGCAGCATACGTGACGAAAGATTTGAAGTTACTGCCAAAATATTTTCAAAGTCAAGCCGTCATTATTGCGTTTTCATACGCCGGAGCTCTTCTCACACTTCTAGAAGTAGGCGAGTAGTATTTTCACAGAATGTTATGGCGTTTTTCTTTGAAAAACACTCGTGGCATGGGTTGCTCTGGTTTTGCACTTTCGAGCAGAAATGGCAATGAAACACCGTCAGAATATTGCATTTCTGTTCGAAAAAGCAAAACCAGAGCAATTCACGCCACCACACAGTGGTTCAAAAGCGCAATTTCACGCTCTTAATTGATAACTCATAGGATCGTGGTTTTTGAGGTACAGTATCTTCAGCAAAGTTGCGCAGAATGATAGACGCCATCTTTTGGCAAATTTTATTCATGTGATTAATTCCCCTAAAAGTGAGATAAACATTTTATTTTTGCTCAGGGCCAACATAGGGGCTAAGTAACTTCGACAAAGTTGTGCAGAAAGTTATTTCAAACAACTTTGCTGAAGGTACTATTCCCGTAACTTGAGTGTAATTCAAGATGTAATGTATTTTCTGAAAAGGGTGTCCAAAAACCAGTTTTTGTAAGAAAACATATATATTTTCAATTTATATGAGTTTTTCATATTACACAAAGTTTCTCATCTTTAAAAACTACACAACTTTCTCGAACATACTATGCTGCTATCATTTCAGTTTAATGAAATATAGCAATTTTTCATGTTTTTTTAAATAAAATTCCAACTTGTCTATTATCAAAAGGCGCAGGAAGGTGCAGATGAGACTACTTACATATTAAACTACTTCAAAAGAGCTTTCAAACCGTGGTTGAATTACTCGTCTGCGATCGTCTGCAGGCGAGATATGTTCTTTTCAATTATGCTTGTCCTTGACATTTTCAATGATATGGTTCATTGTATTTCAGATCAGATTTCAGTATATATTCGTTACCATGGAAACTCTTACAATAAAAGGTTTTTATGGACATCGCAGTCTACAAATAGAAAAGTTTAGTAATAATTACAGACGGTGTTTTTAAAGTAACTGTCCGACGTTTTTTAAAAGTGAGATAAGAAACCACGACTTTGAAAAAAGTCATTTTTTGGTAAGTTTTTTCTATAGAAAAGCTCTGTGGATAAATATCTTCTATTCATCAATTAAAGTGGAGATCGATAAACGCTTGCTATATTGTACTGTTCATAATGATTAAGAAGTTTCATTTATACAAATGTCGGGAGTATTATACACGCGAGCAATCCAGATCACTTACGAATCGGGATCCCATGAATTGGTAATTAGTTTCATTGGATCCTTTGGTTACAAATATTCGTGAATGGCCAAAACAGTCCAAGAAGAATCTGTCGAACGATGCTAAGAGTCTTTTAGCTGGTTAAGAACATTGCCAGCTATCAAAAAATAAATACAAATAACTGAAACATGAGTTTTGATCATACTTTTTTTCTACCAGAAGATGACATAACTTAATTCGATTTGATTATGACTTTTTTTAAAGTCGTGACAAAACAGTTACGAAACTATTCAATTTATAGACTTCAATGTGCACAAAAAAATAATATTTTGTGGCAAGTACCATAGTAATGAATATATACTGAAATCTGATCTGAAATACAATGAACCTTATCATGGAAAATGTCAAGGACAAGGGTATTTGAAAAGAACATATCTCGCCTGTAGACGATCGCAGACGAGTAATTCAACCTCGGTTTGAAAGCTCTTTTGAAGTAGTTTAATATGTAAGTAGTCTCATCTGCACCTTCCTGCGCCTTTTGATAATAGACAAGTTAGAATTTTATTTAAAAAACATGAAAAATTGCTATATTTCATTAAACTGAAATGATAGCAGCATGGTATGTTCGAGAAAGTTGTGTAATTTTCAAAGATGAGAAACTTTGTATAATATGAAAAACTCATATAAATTGAAAATATATATGTTTTCTTACAAAAACTGGTTTTTGAACACCCTTTTCAGAAAATACATTATATCTTGAATTACACTCAAGTTACGGGAATAGTACCTTCAGCAAAGTTGTTTGAAATAACTTTCTGCACAACTTTGTCGAAGTTACTTAGCCCCTATGTTGGCCCTGAGCTAAAATAAAATGTTTATCTCACTTTTAGGGGGATTAATCACATGAATAAAATTTGCCAAAAGATGGCGTCTGTCATTCTGAGCAACTTTGCTGAAGATACTGTACCTCAAAAACCACGATCCTATGAGTTATCAATTAAGAGCGTGAAATTGCACTTTTGAACCACTGTGCACCAGTGTTTTTAAAGAGAACCGGCATTAGCCTGTTTTGTTGATAATACTAACATCTAAATTAATTTCGAGACATAGAACATAAAACAATTCAGGCTAGTTTTTGATTGTGAGTAAATAAATAAGATAAAAACGCGACCGAGGGGCATGAAAACAACTTAATTTTCTATTACTGTTTATTTTGAGCAGGACACTATGATTGTCAAATATCGGTTGAATTCAAAAGTACTGTTTTTATATTTTTAGTCTTCGCAATTTCCGTAAATTTAGAAGTTTTAACAGGTAAAACATATTTTGTCTACGTTCAGGATACTCCCACTTATCATAGTAAATCAATTTAATCAGCTTAAGCTTCCGTTCCACTGGAAAATCTGCTCCCAGATTCTGCTAGCCACAAAAGCTATCAAACCACTTGCGTGACTCTAAAAGCGCAGTTTTTACTACAAACTAGCAACATATTATAGATCAGTTAAAAATAAAATAAGGCAAGCTGGATTAATTTATCTTTCCATAACATGAAAATAACTTGTAAACTAGTTGAAACTTAGTCACCGACACTGTAAACATTAAATGAATTCAGAATGTTGTTCTATTAAAAATAAAAGAGCAGCATAGTACTTGAAATTACAAACTTGATACGATGTACAAACTTTTCAACGGTATTTAGACGGTCGAAATTTAATTTTAATTAACTGTTTTTTGATGCGCCTTCAATTAAAATCTGTTTTTAAAGATAGGAAAAATATACTATGAAATTACACTAAATTCCAAATGCTCAAAATCTATCCATGTACACTAAATTCTTATTAGTTATTATTTTGAATTCATGTAAGGTTTGAATTTATGAAAATATACAAAAATGCCGATTTTTCATGAGTTTCACCCACGTATTGGATATTTCAAACAATAATTCAATCCCCATTTTTTACCAAAATGTCCATTAGAACTTTACAAAACATTGTTCAATACTTCAATCGTGTTTTTTCGGCTCCGCATCTTTGCCGATTTATCTGCCGAAACCATTTATAGGCCTAAACAATAAATTGGCGGTTCCGAAATTTTTCAACATGCTAGTGAATAGCCGCTCATGAGTCACAGAACAAAATTTCATGCAAATTTTTTACATGGACCTCAAAACCCCCGTATTTATGGATAAGGACATATAATACGTCACATCTGTTTGGCTGGTAATGAAAAAAATAGATGATGTTAAATCTAAACAATGGCAGTTTTTTTGGTATACTAATGGTTCGAAATTTCCCACCTTTTTCTACAACAATGTGAACCAAAATTCCGAGAAAGTGATACTATGCTTTTATGTGCTTGGATGTGGACCAGAAATTATCGATTTTAATGCCTAGCCACTCAGAACGGAATCATGTGGAGCTCAGTTGATATTATAAAAATTGTCTGAAGAGTACTTGTAAATATTAGATTTTTACATGTTTTTCCAAGGTTATGATAAGATAACATCTTCACTAATTACAAAGCTCAGAATATCCATTGTCTCTTATCTATACTTAACACGAGCCACATGGCTTGTCGGGTGATGTCCGTATTATTGACGTTGATCGCGGAGTAACGAAAGGGGCTTTGGAGCTTTTCTAAGCCTTGATAGACAAATACGGAACTAATAATAAGCAATAATGGCTTTAATCACGAAGCTAGAAAACAGATTATCAATTACTCATCGTATTTCGTGCTCATCGCTATAATTGTGCTTTCAATAGGCAGATAAATAGAACATGGAGGAAGGCCTCATAAAACTTGAACAAAATTATGTTTTACCATTCGAAGTTGAGCAGAAAGTAAAGTTCCACATTGGAATGTAGTATCCTGATTTCACTTTTCGTGTCGATTGTCGACTCAAATACATTACAAAACTATTAGTGAATTGTATAAAATTTAGCTTAATTAGCTTAAACTTATGAAAGTGGGTTAAAATAAAAAAAAAAAAAGTCTAGTGGAAGATGGAGACGCAGCTCTTGCTTTTCCCAGAAGTTATCATTTTGTTGAGCAGAAATTTTAATGAAACTGAAAGTCCATCTAAACAAGCTATTGGTATGGCATTTTGAAAAGTATCATAGTTGGAAAAATAAATGGAAAAATGGGCATTTTCATGAAATGCTTGTATCTCAAAAATTTTTAAAGGTGCTAATAAAATACTATGCGTAGAAGGTTGCGTTATACAGCCAAACCCATTTACCAGGATCGGATGTGCCCCACCTTACCCTATTTTTTTTTGTATTCAATGCATAGTAATTCTCTCGTGAAATGAAGACGATTTGGATTGTTCATGTTCAGTGAACTTCTGCGCCAATCCATCGATTTCTGTTCCAACACGGATAATATATTTCTGCAATAAAAATTAACAAACTGCAAAGTTATCATCTAATGTTCTTAGGGGCAAAATGACTCAGATTATAAAGGCCAACAGACTTAGAAATTCACTTACGAAAATTATGTATTACATCTCAAATTAATGAATGATAGTGAATAGTTTTCCATCCAGGACAGTATTTCTTTCACCGAAAGACTAAAACTTTAACTTGTTTTAATTGAAAGGAAAAAAATTGGGGATGCGTTTACCCTGTTGTTTTGAAGAATTTTTAACCCGTTTTTATAGACCATTCTATTTCTATTGGCCTTCTAACGACAGTTCGCCAAATAGATTTCGCTGTAGTTCAAACGATGATGTTTTTAAATGAAGCTGTCAAAATACATAGGAATGTTTATTATCCAGTCAATTTTTTAAATTTTATTTTTTAGCATCCGTAATAGCCTACCGATTTTTCTTGTTGACTCTGTACTGGGATAATAGGTCTGGTCGTTTATTTCACACAATCGTTTTTGAAACCTTTAATTTCGATTACGAAAATTGGTTACATAACCTCGCAACAAAGGCAATACTGCATTGTTTGTAATTATTTGATACTCGATTCCTATATTGCTGTTTGCCAACATCATCGTTTTCTGGGTTCATAAACTTAAACATAGAAGGCGCTGAGTTGTTTCGAGTTTTGCCTTTGAAGGCCAATGATCAATTACCCTTGACTTGATGTGAGGTGAAATGTATTTTTACCAAATTTTTGGAGATTTTTTAAGGATTTAAAAAAAAATATTCTATCCATTTTTCGATGCGTACAGCGAGTGTCTGATTGTAATTTTGTGATAGAATAGTGATTGAAAGACACATGGACCTTTCACATTTTATTTGCATTAGGTAAAATATTTCAATATTTCTCAAGAGGTTTCTTTTTACCCCCAAGCTGGTCTAGAGATTTAATCGATCGAATTTTGAAATAAACGGCTTAAAAGTAGCTTCTTATTTATCGCCTATTAGATTACTAATGTATAGCAAGTGTGCCACAAATCGAATGCTGGATGTTTCAAAGGTGCCAAAAAAAAGCATCTGCCAACACTTCCCTGCCAGCATCTTCAGGCGTCATCGTGTCGCCGTCTTTGCTCGCGGAAAAAACGGAGGCGCACATGCGAAAGAAAAATGCTAAGGGTAAAGAAGGCGGAGTCTAAGATTTAGCACTCGCGCACGCAAACATACATACACACACAGGATCCGTAGCGAGTGCTGGCAAGGATATGCGCGAGTTCGTTTTTTTTTAGTACAAGGGGTGGTAAAAATCTTGAAAGAATTTACGTCGCACCAATACAGTTCAGTTGTGACAGAGCAACACACTCTTCCTCCGGGAAAGGATACTACAGAAAGAAGAAGGCGCGAGTAACGGAATTTTTGTCTTGTAAGAGTTGTTCGAAGATTTCTTTCTTATACGCAGACTGTTGGCGTGTATGCGTGACTGTATATTCGACAAAAGAAAAGGAAGTAACGAAAGGATGTTATGTTTTGTCTTCACGGGAAGACTTACACTTTCGCGGATCGGCAGTTTTACATAAGCCACCGGAGCAGCAAGACATCGGAGGCGGAGGAGAATCTTGAAAAAGAAGCCTTTTAATTTTTAAAAGGACTCGCGTAATTCCACCAGTCGGGTGCGATTGCTCGTACTTTCGGTGGGTGTGCGTGCGTGTATGTGTGTTTGCGTGCGTATGTGCGTTTTTCTACATAACGGCGGAAAATTTTTTGCGATCTCCGGTCGCGTGTGAAAACTAGTTTTTCCTGTCTACCGAAACCAGTCAGTCGTGTGCCGGAACCAGGCTAAGGTGGAAGTGATCACTGTGATCGTGGAATCGTTGTGAGATCGAAAAGTAACCGTTTTACAACGAACTTGCATTCCGGAATTTTTCGCAGGGTGTGAAGATCAATGTTCGGTTGTCGGTTGGTAGTTACCGATAATCAGTTACCTGTTTGTGGGACTTTTGGTCCAGGAACATCAGCTGCGCAGGGCAAGTGAAGTGGAGTAAAGGTGTGTTAAATATAAACATTTCGGAAAGTGCCTTCGATTTCGCTAGATTATAAGGTTAGTTCATTTCGATATAAGAGATTAATTACATGATTCATGGTACATTCTAACGAAAGAAGTAGATTAAGTTCTTGTTATCATAGGCAAGGTTACAAATGAAGTTCAACTCATAATATGCTCATCGAAAAGTGCCAGATAGTAAGAATTTTAGTTGTTTTTTGATAAATTCAAGCTTATAAAAGTCTATGCGAACCATTCTATAAATCATTGTTTTGAGAATGGAATTTATACCTCGTAAGCCTCCTGGTTGAAAGAGATTACTAATGTAACATCTACATTAAAACTTCACCATTTTCCATCTAATCACTGAGGGAATACTACTCAATGTTAATGCATTCAAATGCTCTTCCACTACTCGGCGATCATTGGCAACAATGTCGAACTTTTTTACAATACTGAACATATGGTGTCAATGCGCTGAGCAGAGCCTTATAGCTCAGAGTTTTTGTTTTTTATTAGTCATTCCGTTTGAACTCAAAAATATACTATTTTCTGATTTGGCCAGAACTGGATGTCAGAAACATAACTGGATGACGTGAATACGAATAACACTGACATGCTTTTCCCACATATCCGAATATCGATAGTTGCGATAGATTGTGAGAATTTTGCTAACTTTCGATGCGTCATTGGCATAATTGTAATGGTACAGTTATAAGGCGGAGCACACGAGATGTTCAAATCCCACAAAAATCCAAAATCCACACAAAAAACCGTTTTAGCCATCTATGATTTTCAAATTTAAGTTAGGAATGTATATGACAATAATTTCAATAACTTAGTTTCGTAGTCATGTCGATCCGGTAATGCCTCTGACGTTACCCGCCCGCCTTTATTATCATTAGTTGGAACACAATTTTTAGAATTTGAATAAGATTTAAAAAGTGTGAGTTTTTAGAACCAAACGTCACTTGTTCAACATTTTGAAAAAAAATATTTAATCGACAAGGCCGTTAACAGGGAAGGAGGAAATCCCCTGCGGGAACGGACTTTTTCAGGGGGCCCGACAATTCGAGGACTTAAGATTGTGTTTGATTCTTCGCAATGAAAGAAATATTCAAAAAAATATGTAGTTATGATTCTTTATGAGAATCTGCTGCAGTGCAAGTTTTTTTTTTGTGAAAATATCGAGTTGTTCCTGGGATATGGCTGCTGAAAGTTTCGCCTATATATCGATATTTGAAGATTTATATTAGTTTCATTTAGTTTAGAAAACGTACTTGGTCAATGTTTGTAAAGTATATTTTTTTATTTTCAGAGTAAAACAACTACGAATAGTATTTACCTTATAGTAACGAATAACCGAATTCACTGATAACTGCCAACTATCAGTGAAGGAATGGTATCGGAAAAAAATATTTCTGTTTATATTTAGATTTCTGGAAATCTGGCAGTGCTGCTTGTGAATACAGGGTGCACCATCTGAATCGGGGCAATGCAAAGATTGAATAATCTCGAAAGCTTTCCAAAGATTTCATAAAAATTGTTTCCCAGACAGATAGTTGACAAAGTGGTCAGTGGAGTGAAATCTGGAACTCTAGGTGACCAGTTAATATTTCGTTTTCGGACACAAACACATACCGGAAATTCCGGTACAACAAAGTGTACCCTCGTATATCAATCGTCATTGATTGCCGTATTGATCCTTAGTTTTGGAGATCTATTACAGACTCGTGTATCAAAATATAATTAAGGCAATACGACGCTTAATGTCACTTTTGTTGTTAGGGGAAAGTGGGGAATTTCGTGATTCTAACTTATAGCTCACACGAAAATCGTTATTTTTTAACACTGGAGAAATAAAAGTTGAACTAAAAGTAAATTGCTACGCTTTAGGAATTTTTGAATTTAAGAATTCGAATTTATTTCATTTGAAAAATTGTGGGGCATTTCGAACTATTTTTTAAACTGCGAAAATTAGAACCAATATTGATGTAAAAGTCTACTTAATGGTTAGAATAAACTCAAAAGCTCGTAGTTTCTTCAAACAACCTCATTAAGTAACTGTAATTTGTTTTAAGATGACTAATAATGCACAGTTAAAAGAATAAAAGATTCATCTTGGATTGAACCTACAGCAAATTGGTTTTATCCCAAATTTAATCTGTCTAGAACAAGCCCTCATCAAGTCTGTATGGTGTCGAATACTAAATATTATTTTTCTTATAAGGCGCTGTCCATAAAAGACGTCACGCCGCAAGGGGGAGGGGGGTGTTTCATAAAACGTGACCTTTTGTGACAGGGGGAAGGGGGGGAGGTTTTTGGAATGTAACGTCCAATATTTTCAATGAGCGCATTTTTGAAATACCTAATTATATTACTGCTTTGTCCTATTTCCTGAAAAAATCTCCACAATAAACATTTACATTCTATAGGAAAACGTGTATTTGTTGATGTAAAAGCTTCTTCTTGTAAATTCGGAAGTGAATGATGCAGGAAATCATATCTGTTGTGATCAGCAAAAGTGCACGGAGGAGCGAGTAAATTAGCGAAATTAATAAATTTTGCCTAATATGAGTAAAAAAGAAAAAGATGCCTTCAAACGGTTTAACTTAAATTATGCACTGACATTTTTTTCAGTAATTTAATTTTCTAGCATTGATAATTGTATATCATAAGAATTTCTCTTATCTGATTCTGATGCAGTTTATTCAAATGTACTCCATTTGAAAAAGGGCGGGAGATCAACGATTTCAGACGTAGATCATGTCATGTCTTATCTGGATCATATGTGATTTTCCTCCACCAACATCAAAGCTTATCGAATCATCCAATGATTGAACTTACATAAATCAAGAATCATTTTAGCTCAAAATCACTACCCATTGTGTGACGGAAGATCAGTACCGATATTGATCGATGTGATTTAAAATTCACTGATCAACTGATCATGAAAAGATTCTCCGGCAGTGATCTCGTTTTGATGAGGTTTTGTATGCTACACTAAGGAAATATTATTCTTTACCTAAAACAATAATATATCTGTGTACCCCTAGGAGGAATAAAACAGATGATTTAAATGTTTCATCAATTCCAACCAAATACTTTTGTTAAATTATATAATTGATATTAATAAAATAATTCCGATGATTTTATAGTTTTAGGGATATTTTTTAATCTAATAACAGCATGTAATAAATCGATTTTTCCCTCATGTTTGTATGGTTTGTCATACATATTGAGAATGTATTGAGATGAATTTTATTTATTTTGAATTCGTGACATGTGACATAGGGGAGGTGAGAGGTCTTTGCTTCTGTGACAATTTGTGACAAAGGGGGGATGGGGAGTCAAAAATCGTCAAAAAAGCGTGACGTCTTTTATGGACAGCCCCTAAGAGTATGAAGCCTCTAAAAAGCAAAATTGTATTCACAATAAGTTTAATAGTTTGCCCCCGGCAAAAGTCCAATACCGGTTAAAACTGGAGCAAAATAGAGAAAAATACTCCGAATTTTATGGATTATGACGGACGATTGACGATTGATCGCTAAAAATGACTCCTTCTGCCTCTATGAAGTCGGTAAATTTATAATCTGTGAACATTTTACAAAACATTTGTTGAAAGTTTTACGTATCCTGAGAGCAACTTCAGGAGCTGAAAGTTTTATATGGGTGATCTATAGTATAACTAAAACTGAAACAAACGTATCCCCAGTCAGCCGTTCTAGTTTAATTAATTCGAACAGTTCTACTGTCAAATTTAAAACTGGTATACAATGCCGTTCCATTTTTTCTTTATTTGAAACACGACTAAAGCGCTACTGAGGCTACCAGTTTCTTTTGTTATAATTTCCGGTTTTAAATTTTAAAACTGACATAAATTATGCACCTAGAGCTAGAACACTCCTGAACATGCCCTGAAATGATATCCAACTTGAGCGATTGAGCGGATGACATTCCGCTAAAATCCCATTCAGAGCCTACTTCAAGATAATACCGAATAGTCATCTTTCATGCGGTCAAGCACACGCTTAGAAAAAGTTACTCAGAGTTTGAGTACTAGTTACTCATTTTCAGATGGTACATGGAGACGTCAAAAATTGAGTAGTTACCATCAATGATATTGAGTAACTCCTACTCTAAATTTGAGTTAACCGCTAGAGCTTTTATGTTATTATTCGCAAGATCAGTTTAAAAGTTGCAATAACAATTTGTAGAAACAGGTTCAATTTTTTGTTAGTGAGATCGCGTATTTCAAGGGTGAATCGCTTAACACAAACGGTGTTGGTTGTGCAATCGACGCAGATATTGTGTCCAGGAGTGCTCCGTATTGTGCTTCAGATTGGAAACGAATATGCTCAAATGTCATTTATGAGAAATAAGTGTCTGATTGATGCCTAAGCATTACTAATATGTATGTATGTATTTTTATGCATGTTTGGTATATGTGAAATAAAATTTGACTCAAAATTTGATTGCTAGTAACTCTAGTTTTACCACATGTACAAATAAAGTATTACTCAGTGAATGAGTAGATTTTACCCAAATATCGTTTCCAGTGGAAGAACTCAAATTTGAGTAACTGCGGAGTTACTCTAAATTACAGTTGTTCCACTTTTTGTGTTGATGAGTGGGATCCTACTCATTTTTGAGTAACTATTTTTAAGCGTGCATAAAATTATGGCCTGCTCGTCTCGAAGTTTGCTTTGTCTCGTTTCACAATTCTCGGTTGATTTTCCAAATGCCCGTATGAGCAAGTGACAGTTTCTCTTTCAATTATTGTAACGTGATGATAAAGTTTTCCTTGGATTTAAATTCTGCTTAAAAGTCGAAGATTTCGGGTAGAGTTTAGCGTGGTAAACGTGAAAACCGCTTGGTAATTAATGAAAAAGAAAGTAAACAAAGAGAAACTGTCCCTTGCGCTTACGACCTTTTGAAAGATTAACCGAGAATTGAAGTTCTTCTTTCATCTGAATTACTGAAGGCAAAAGTCGGATGAATGCCACTTAGTCTGGAAAATCCGTTTAAATATTTTTGAATGCAATAACCATATAAAAATCTGGAGAGTAAGAACCAGTCTCGGATTTTGCAATGCAAGAATCGTTTATAAACATATTAATTGGCATTCAAAGTTTTTACCAACTGTCGCTTTGGATGAGGCATGATTTGCCTGTTTGCTACGGGCAACCTGATCTATGCTGCGTTTACACAGTGGCAGTCGGTAAAAACTATGTTTTGGAATAACCGGTTAAGTTTTGTTCGGTTCTTGCATTCAAAGTTTTTTTTTGTAGGGTTCTAACAAAAAAAATGTATATGAACGATTCTTGCATTGCGAAATCCAAGTCCAATTCTTGCTGTCAGTGTTTATACCCGGTTTTTGTTTCAAAAATACTTTAACGGGTTTTCCAATCTAAGTTGCACTTATCCGAATTTTTACTTTACGTTTTTTTTGTACTTGTAATTATTTCTCGGTTGATTTTTCAGAAGGCCGTGAAAGCAAGTGACAGTTTCTTTTTGTTTACTTTCTCTTTCGATTATTGTAATGTGATTATAAAGATTTTCTTGGAAGTCGAATGTTTCGGATATCATTTTAAGCGAAGAGTTGAGTGATAAACGTGGAAACCGCTTGATAATTAAAAGAAGAGAAAAATTCTTCTGAAAAATTAACCGAGATTTTACACTCGCAGTTTTGTGGTACCAAAACAATAACAAAAATCGTTGTTTGCAGTCGGAATCAGACTAACATCTTGAAATATTTTTCTGCGTGATAAAATAAAATAAATCTGTACGGAATCAAAATCAAATCTGTCAAATTTTGAGGCTGAAATCAGAACAATAAAACTAATTGTTTTTGAAGCTGTCAAATTACCAATTCATTATTGCCAATTGTATCTTTTCTTTCATTGTTATTTTACAACGTAGTAAGCGTGATAATAACTGAAACACCAAAATAAAATCTATGCACCTTCGACTAACTATCGCTATTGCCTAGTTTCAAAAATTAGCCTGACTTTGACATTCATGAAATCATTTTTTTATTTGCATTTTAAGTTTAAGTTTACACAAAACAGAACTGATAATGTTAAAAAAACGAAAAAATAAAAAACAGGTTAAACCTGAACCCATACTAGATAGTCCTAGGTATCTCAACTATTCGTAATCTGAATCGAAATCCTGCCGCTTCCGGACAGGGCCACGTTCCTGCGGCTAGTCTCCCGTCAACCGGAAGATGAAGGATTTCCCAGATTGGATGCTGGGTGTGGTGGAGTACAATTGGCCAGCATTTGGAAAGATAGTAAGGAAACAACAAACTCCAGCCGTAAATCCAGCGAGAACCACTCGAATAACGCACACACTGAATTCCAGTCGGTTGCCAGTCGAGACCGCGGCCAGATTTTGCCGTTTCGTACATTGAAGCTGTCGTTCGCAACTCACCCTGTTCCATCACATAGAGTCAGTTGCATTTTTTCCTAAATCTAAGTTCGGTCAGTTCGGTTACACTCAGGACTCCAACAATTCGCTTCATCAAGCACCGGACCGGCCGGAGTCCTTCGCATAAGCGCTGTTCCGAGTGTGTAGCTTATTTGTCTTGTTTTTTTTCTTTATTTAATTATTATTTCGGTTCGTTTCACTTCTGGTATCGTTTCTTGGCTTGTGAATGCTCGATTGACTGATCAATTTTGATGTGTTTGCAAATTATTTGTCTCGTGATGGTAAACAACTGCGCAGTTATTTGAGTTCTTGTTCTAAAATCAATCGGTGAATCAAGACTGGTTTTGTTACTTGCTGGTATTTTTTTGTTGTTTTTTTTCATCATTTTTTGCATTTTAAAACTAAATATAGAAAATGTTTCAAAAAAAAAAAACTTAAAGCAGAGCGCAAATCAACAATCAGAAATATCACATATGGCGTTTTCGTTTTTAATTTGCACTACACCGGTGCAGTGCTACACTGAGGCATGAATAAACGAACAAAAATGACGAAAACATAAACAGTAACCATTGACTACAATACACGATTCCATTGCACAGAGCTACACCAAACTTTTGATGAGTGCTACACCAGTGGTATCGGTGCAGAAAAAGTGTAGCACTGGTGTAGTGCAATTGGTAAAAACGAACGGTTTCAGTGCAGCTTTCGCTACACCAGTGTAGTGCAATTTAAAAACGAAAACGACAATAGTTTTTCGATAGAAAGTGCTTCCGTAACAATAATAGGCCTATTCAAACTGTCACTGAAAAACATAAACGGAAACTATTGCTCGTAATCTGTAACTAAAAGCTGAAAGCATGCGACTGAAAGTGCTAACCTGCGACAGGATTAGCTTATTCTGGCTCATTCATTCGCAGACGAGCGAAGTCCTCGAAGACGATGTTGTCGTCATCGTCGGCGTAGTGAGAGTTCTCGTAGCGGTGGCGTTCGATCGACTTCATTTTCTTCATGGCGTTGACGCGTTCACGCTCAGCAGTTCCTACAATCGAGAAGATGATTCGTTCATTCGTTGTACAATTGAAAATTCCGAGAGCAAAATATCTCACCAGGAGCTGGAGTCAACAGCTTGAAGGGAACGTCAGTCTGCAGCTCTCCGCCAAGGGTTCCACAGTTCAGCTTGACTCGCAGCGAGTACGAAATGACGATACCCATGGCGTCACCATGGTTCTTGCCCTCGCAGATCAGCGTCGACGAGGCCAAGTTGACATCCTCGTCCTTCAGGTGTCCGTCGAGGGCAATTCCGCGACGGTCCTTGTTGCTGGAAGCCAACGGGACCAGGAAGAACGACTTGGTGAAGCTTGCTCCCGGTGTGATCGGGCAACCTTCACGAGTTTCCAGCGAAGCGATGTGTTTGCTGAACTGGGCGTTGACCATTGTGACCTGTTGGAAACATAATTTGGTAAGCGGTTTTCGTTTCGTTAGGAATTTAGTAGAAACCGTCGAACCTCGCAGTGCTGCACAACGAAGCACTTGATGCTCTTGACCGTTTTGCGGGAGTTGTTAGTAATCACGATGTTGGCGGCGATCTTTTCACCATGGTAGTACACCTCCCGATCCAGCGTCACCTCCAGGTTGATCTTGCCCTGCGAGAAAGTGAATCCCTTGCTGACCAACGACGAAGGCAGACGGCGTCCGCGGGTAGCCGGAGCATGCTGGAGTTTCTTGATCAGCAGATTCACGCTGCTGCGCTTGTGACCCTTCTCCTCGTCCTCTTCGCCGACGTAGATCTTGATCGAGTACTCGACACCGAGCGGTTTACCCTGGTCATCCTCGCCGGCCTGCAGTGTGACCGAGCTAGGCGACATGTTCGGGAAGTGGAAGGTGAACGGATACGCGTTGGCACCGAGCTTCTTGACCAGGCGCTCCTGCATCGGGGTCATCTCCATCTTGGAGTTCACCATCGGGTAGACCTGCTCCTTGCAGAGGCAGATCTCCTTGGAGAACTTGACCCCCATGACCTCATCCTCCTCGCGACCATATCGGTAAGTGGTGATTAGCTGTGAACGAGAAAGTCCATGTTTAGTTTGCGAGTTGATACAATTGAAAGGCGATTAGAATGAACTGTTGTAAATTCGGAACACAGACAGCGCGTCGACTTAAGTCGTCCATCGATAATCACAATCACACCAAAAAAAATGGACACCAACCTGTCCATACACCCGACGGCCACGCAGGTAATCCTGATCCAGCACGACGACTCCATCGACCGGTTCGCAGTATTCTACGTGGTCGATAAAGTCACGCTTGCCGAGATAGACGGTGATCTTTCCATTTGGCGCGGCTTTCTTGTAAACTTTTACTGCTACAACCATCACTGGTTCTTTTTATTCGTAAACTTTTACTCGGTTTGCAAAAATACAACTGTTAGCTAAACTTCGTTTGTTTCTTCGGTTTGGAGTATCCGTTGGATCTCAGAACTCGAACTTAGCTATGCTATGCTATTTGGTTAGAACAACAACCAGAAGTGCGGTTGTCCACTGGTTCGACAAAAGTTTTTATACCTTTCCCGAAGCTGGCACTGCAAAGGCTTCTCCGTGTTCTGTCCCATCTAACTACATTATCGAATTTGTTTTCACGCCATTTGTTTGCCGTACGAACAGGCAAATGGTTATGTGACTTCCTCGCACGGTCCCTGTGCTAATCCTGTTTTGGCAGGCTGGAACGCAATGACCGGGACACAACAGGCAGCGTAATAGTGCCGCGTGACGTCATTTCTTCGAGGCGAAGAATGCCGGAATGTCGTGCTAATGTTTGCTATGGAACAAAAGAATACTCCTAAGTTTAGTCCAATTCAATGTAACGAATTGAATGTTTTCGGAAATTTTTTTTTCGGTATGATTCTGCAAAATAGGCAACAAACTTTTGACCGGTTTTTACGTGAACAGCAGAGCAATATAATTTATGTTTGTATTTGAATTATCAGCTTCAGTCAGCGTAGTGTGAACCTCCGGATCTGAATCTCAAATCCAGATGACATTCAATAACGGGTGTGTTTAGTACATTTGTTTTTTTCCAATAGGAACTACTCTATTGTCTGAAAGTTGTTTTGCCAGTGTAAAGTGACGTCTCTACTCAGTATTATTCGGCAAATCATCATGAATAGGTTAACTTCCGAACAACGCTTCCAAATCGTGGAAATTTATTTTCAAAATCCATGTTCAATTAAAACTGTTTACAGAGCACTTCGTGAATTTTATGGTGCACATATTCGTCCGTCTGAGACCACCGTAGAGAACGTAATTACCAAATTTCGGTCTACATTAACTCTTTTGAATGCTAAGCCATCAATAAATGTACTGTTTGGTGCAGTCTATGGGCTCGCGGAATCATCAGTAATTATTTCTTTAAAAATGAAGTAGGACTACGCTTTACTATGAATGTAAATCGATACAGAACCATAATCAATGCCAAATTTTTGTTGCCAAATCTTCAAGATATGGCTGTGGATGAAATGTGATTTCAACAGGATGGTGCCACTTGACATACTGCGGCCGATACAATCGACTTATTGAAAGAACATTTCAACGACTCCATTATTTTGAGAATTGAACCGGTGAATTAGCCTCCGCGTTCGTGTGATTTGATGCCACTCGATTATTTTTTGTGGAGATACGTGAAGTCATTGGTTTATAGGGATAAACCAGTAACGATTGATGCTTTGGAAACCATTGCTGAAATGCTTGAAAAAGTGGTCGAAAATTTGACCTCCATATTGACCTTTATGAAAAATAGTCGTTGCGGCCATATTCCCGAAACCATATTTAAATGTAAAAGGTCAAGAATTTATCTACAAAATGAAAAAAAGACCATATTATAATTTGGCATTTGTTTTTTTTTAATTTCAAATCAGCAAGCTCTTAAAATACACCCTTTATAAGTGATGTAACTGAAAAGTCGCGTTGTTTTTCGATCCGCACATTTTTTTCATAAAACGATCATAAATTATCAAATTCTAATGTATTTGCTGGTACTTTTGTTTTTGAGAATGTTGTCGAATATGCAATGTAAGCGCTGAAGCTCACTTTTGTGATCTAACCGAATCAATCTGAAAGAACTTGTGTGAGAAGTTATCAGTCGAGTTATTCGTGTCCGAATGTAAAATGTAAAATGAATTGAATGATAAGAGAAAGGCATTATCACACCACTATCTGTAAAATATTACATGTGAATTTGCCACATATAAGCAGAGTTGGGAATAATCAAAATTTCGAAAATCTCAACTGAAATTTTTCACAAGTAATTTTTAGATTCACTCATTAAAGCCGGGGTAAATTAAATGATATTAATAATAATAGATTCACTCAGTCAGTACTGATTTTTGACAACGCGATTCTCACTGAAACTGATTTCGCATGGCAAAAAATCATTTGTGAAAAGTTCACTAGCGAACATTCTGCTCAATGATATTCAAGAATAATGTTCGCACACTGAATATATTTATTATTATTATTAATAATAATAATCCGGAAAATATATTTGATATGATTGGGAAATGAATTTTCATAGACGTTGTATCTCAACCCTTTGCAGAATACATGAGGAATACCTTATGATCAAAAAAGAACCGGAATTTTCATTTTAAAATTCCCGCGCTTGTCCAATCGGTAAACTTTTATTCTCTCAACGTTGGCAACACTTTTATACACATTCTATCAAATTTTGACGCATATCGTACGATTAGTTTTTGTTTGGCGTCTATACAAAGAAGTTAAAAAATTTTCGTGTGGCGATTTTTATAATGGATGAAAATTTAGAACAACGTGTGTGCATCAAATTTTGTGTTGCAAATGGATTTAAGTGTTTCGAAACGTTGAAAATGTTAGAAAAGGCCTTTGGTGAATCGTGTCTAGGAAAAACACAGGCATACTGATGTTTTGGGTTTGAAACGCGTCGCTTCTCGGCTGGTGCCAAAAAAGCTGAATTTTGAATAATGCGCCGGCTCACACAGCGTTGGTTGTGTCGCAGTTTTTGGCCAAAAACTCAACTAGTATCATCAACCAAGCACCGTACTCTCCAGATATGGCCCCGTGTGACTTTTTCCTCTTCCCCAGACTCCAATTGCCATTGCGGGGAACGCGTTTTGATACCATAGATACCATAAAAGAGAATTCGCTGCGTGAACTAAAGGCCATACCTTCGGCGGCCTATAAAACTTGTATGGAAAATTGGATCAAGCGTTGACATGGATGTATTGCCGCATTGAAATTTTGCGTTTCTTAGTAAAATTCCATTCTTTTTTGATCCTAAGGTAAATTCGCCGATGAACAAAAACTGAACCATTCTGAAAAAGTTGTAATTATAATAAAAACATTATTAAAAACAATCACAGAGCATATTATGCAACTGATACTAGCCATGCCATGCCATTTAACTTGAAGAACGTACGCGGAAGTAACAGGAACGCAGACTACCGCTGTGCCAATTCAAACACGCCATTCAAACATTGCGCCTACTGTGTGCTAAATAGCGTTTTATTGGATTAAATCTAAACAGTACAGTGAAATCAGCCAGCTGGAATTAAAACAGCCTTTCGTCGCTATAATCACTTTTAGGAATGTAGCAGAAATATGTTAAATTTTGCACGAGTCACTTCGGTGTCGAACTGAAGCGTAGTGGATATTTAGCATCGAAGTATCATCGGAGACTCTTCTCCCTTTCGAATATCTCTTTAGCGATATTTCTTTTGGTAAAAATTCGTCATCAAGTTTCACTAACACAAAAAAATCACTTGTGAACTTCCAGATGTGGATGTTCCATGAATGAAAATCTCGTGTGTTTTTTCAGTCACTGTTTTTTTTAGAAAATCTCTAGGACTGATTTTTATCACGAGTAATAGTGAAATGAACTTTCTCTGATAAATATTTTCCCATTTTCTTAATATGCGCTGTGATGGTTCCGTCGATAAACAGATGTACATTGTGATCCATTGTTTCTCGGCTTAAGTCCTAGTCGCTTCCGTTCATCTTTTGCTTTTAATTTTGTTGGAATTGAAGTCATAAATTTCAAGATCGCTCGTTGAATTCTTGAGCCATGAAGTTTCAAATCGCCCATTAAATTCAGATGTTACTGCTGGTTTAGTTCAACTTGTACGGTGTTACTGTTGAATCGCCGTTCTGTTCATCATCCAGCGGGACTTGGGATTCACTAGTCGTACTAGTCGGATTTTTAATATTGTGGTGAGAATTTTAGCGAATGTTTCGATAACTTGCCAGGTCTGCCAAAGCGGTTATGTGTTTTACAATATTGGCAAATGGTCAGCTTATTATCGTATGTGATAAGCGATTTGAATTAGAATCTACCGGTTTTGCAAATCAAGTAAAAACGAATTGATTTGTTCAATCGCATTCGTAATCAGTGTTGGGAAAATCATGATCAGAAAAAGTTCAGTTTAGTTCATAAGATTTTCTCTAAAAAAATACACTTCCAAAATTTTCATTTATAAAACAAGCATCCACAAAACTCTGAATCTCCAAGTTCATAATTAATTTTTTGTGTCAACGAAACTTGATGACAAATTTTCACCCATAGAAATATCGCTAAAGAGAAAATCGAAAGGGAAAAGAGTCTCCGATGATTTTTCAATGCTGAATTTCCACTACACTTCAGTTCGACACCTAAGTGATTCGTACAAGATTGAATAATTATATTTTTAACAATACAAAAATCTCTACTGAATAAATTGAGAAATAATAACTGCGATATTTTCGATGCACGTAGGGTGGTCAATATGAAGCGACCAAAAACTGTTTTAATTCCAGTTGGTTGGTTACACTGCACTATTTTGATTAAACACTACAAAACGCTTTTTAGCATGTATTTGATTTATAGAAGGAGTGCAGCATTTTGCATGTCTCAAACGCACAGCAGCCGCAGCGTTCGAATGGCGCGTTTTAATTGTACTAGCGATAGCCTGCGCTCCTGTTACTCCTGCATATGATATTCAAGCTAATTTGGCTAATATTTTTAGTCAGATGTCAGATATTAATGGTTTTTTATAATCATTATAACTATCATTAATCACAGCACTTGCTGCTTTAATCAATGATATTACTTCACCAGTACGGTATTGTTGAATGAATTTCAAATATATCACTACTATTAATCCACTTATCAACTACCTCACGCACACTGAACATTTTCAAAAAGGTTTTGTTTTTCTTAATCGGCGAATTTTTTCATCATGTAATCTTCAAAGGGTATGATCATTCATTTTTCAAAAAATCTCCTATTCGAGAATCATATTAGATATATTGTGCGAACTTTTTCTTAAGTATCATCGAGAAGAATGTTCGTTAGTGAACTTTTCACAACGGATTTTCTGCCATGTGAAATCAGTTTCGGTGAAAATTGCGTTTGCGAAAAATTAGTACTGAACTATTCTGCAGTTAGATTTCTGATTGATACTTTTTTGTCTGAATTTTGATTTTTTCCCAGCACTGAAAATACTAAGGTGTCGAAATAAACTAGCTGTCAACATCTGATATCTGAGGGTTCTTATGAAGCAAAAAGTTGTTAGAAATGTAAAAATAACCAAATGTGGGTTTGACACAACGATTAATGTTATTGCAATAGTGACAAATTAAAATCTGATTAGATATCGCAAATACTGTTGTTTGAAACTACAAAACAATATTTTGATAAAAATAACAAATATTTTACTTGTGCTTTTCTGTCTATTTCTTGTCATTTCAGTTCAAAATGAACAAACTCTAATTTACAAAATCTTTTAGTTAAAATAAGTTAACTTAAAGCGAATAATTATCTCAAGTAACGGTTTTGTTTGATAAAGTCGTGCATTGTTGATTAATTCTAAAAACAAAATTATTTAAAAGTCATTTTTTATAATACTTTTATTTCGATGAATATTCGTCTTAAAATTCTTGAAAACTAAGCTTTCGATTGATATTGGAAACTAAAGATATTTCAATTATGGCTCTGAAGAGTGAGGCTTTTTGCAGATAAGCACTTTTTGCGTGAGATGATCGAATTATTCGCATATCACAATCAAACCGTGGTATTTTAATTTTTAAGTCCAACTAAGATCAAACATAAAATTTGTATTTTGGAAAAATGTGCTAGACTGTGTTTTTGCAATTTTTAGTATTATTATTAATACATACGCTTGAATTGTTGAAAAGTACCTATGAAATGAATTAAATTCATAAGTTCAATTCATATTGTGTTGCTGTTGGAAACATGGTTATAAGTTGGATTCCCCAGCGAGGCTTCAGATTCACTAGTCCTACCATCGTCCATTGATTCGTCGTCGTTGTTGCTGCTATCGTTGTAGTTGGATTCATCGTCATGAGTTGAATTGTTTAGTGTTGTTGTGAATGTTCCGAATATTCCGACTGTTCTGATATCTGGCAAGGTCTGCCAAAACGGTTAGGTGTTTTTGACAGTACTGGCAGGTGGTCTGCTGATTCTCGTATGTGCGATCAGCGATTTTAAATTGAAGTCCGCCGGTTTTTAAAACCAAGTAAGAAGGGATTGACTTCTCCAAGCACATTTGTAACACACACTAAACATGGTTTCAATTTCGCTAACTGAAGGTCGAATACTGCTCTTACTGAGCTCAATATAGATTGTTGTCGAAAAGCTACTGTTGTTTTGTGTTTTGTTCTTTAAGTTTGCTCACCTCGAGATTATCTTACTGTTCACTGCGCTTTATTACATTTTGGCGAGAATTCGTTTTACTTTACTATGGAGCGCCTTTTGAAAATTCGTCGTCTAGATGAATGGGTAGATCTCAATCGTGAATATCTCGAGTTGTATTAAACGTTAAATTTTCAACATAGTGTGACAACCATAAATAGCATAAAAATTGAGTTTACTTGAACTTTTGAAAACAATGAGGAAAACTCATCGCTTGCTTATTTTGCATCCGGACAACGATTTTCTCTATCAAACTCGATGTTCAACTCTACGAGTATCAAGGGAAAACCAGGCTCGAAATCGAACATAACTTCTTGTGCGTTAGACGGAACCAGTGCAGTAAAACTTCATTCAATTCAATTGAAACTGAATGTGGAACACATTGACGATCACTCTGCTGCAGTAAACTTCACTCTCTGACACACACAATGTTTGCTGACGACCCGAACAGGCTGCTTTCAGTTCATCAATCGTTTATCTTCAATCGATGCTCAGTTTAACCACCGTCAGTTGATCTCTTGAAGTAACAAAATATCTCTTTCAATAGTGTGAGAGCGGCCTTCAAATGAGGTTCATGTAAACATTCTGATTGGTTCTAGTAAATAGATGAAATACAAACCAGATAACTGGAATATCAATCACAGATTACACATAAATTAATTGTTTCCTCCTTCAGTTTTCATTTTTAATACTTAACTCCATTTATAATTCTATTCGTTGGAACTTACTTACTACCAAGAGCGAAGGCAATGAAGCAGGTAGACTACTTGGCGCTTGAAACTGAGCAAGCAAAACTTCAAATGACTAGGTACGACTATTCAACTGACGATGAATCCTGGGAGCTTCACTTGAAAATGGCAGCAAAAGTCAAATGAATTAGTAGGGATATGCTGACGGTCGGCGGCCATAAACTTCATTTTCATTTTATATTATTCGATTGAAAATGAAATTTTACCGCACTGGACGGAACTGGACGTTGTGGTAAGCATCTTTCACCAACATTAGCAACAACAGACCTTCTGGGTAGTATGAATCTTCAAACGTTCAGTTCGTGCTCTCATTCGCTTTTCAAATTATCAGGATTCGCATTCGGCTTATGAATACTAGATCTGGATTCGGGAACTGATTTCAGAGCCCCGATTCTGGTCCACCTGAATTCGGAACTTAGTTCCAGAATATAGATTCAGGATTTAAAACTAAAAATTCTGAAACAAGATTTTGTAAATAAATTATTTCCCTAATTTGTTTTAATTCAGATTTCAAAATTCAAGATAAGTTTTGGATATAAATTCTGGAACTAAATTCTAGATTCAAACTCCGAACCAGAATTTATTCCTGAATTCAGTTTCAGAATTCAATTCCAGAAGTCAGTTTTAGAATTTAATTCCTAAATTCGGTTTCAGAATTCATTTCCTGATTTCAAGGTTCAGAATTCAGAGCCTGCATGCTGGAGCTTAATTCAGGTTCAGATCCCAGTTCTAGAACTAAATTTGTAAATTGGGTTCAGCAAATGATATCAGTTCTAGAATTCCATAACTAAATTCCTGAACTGAATTATCTGGATTACAAATCTGAATTTTGCAACTGAATTCTGAGCCCGCACAAGGTTGCGAACTGAGTTCTTGAGTTCAGTTTCAGTTTCTGAATCCTGGTCCAGAATTCAGGTTCTGGTGTAGATAAATAAAAGACAAAAGGCAAAAGGTGCTGGATAGTTTTAAAAACAGTAAAATATACCCAAAACACTATGCAGTTTTCTTCCACTGAGTATGTAAATCTACAGAAAAATACTATAACATTGTTTATTGTATTTTCTTACTCCCATTTGTTCCGCGATATTTAACTGTATTCTAGAATATGTTCCGTCATCAAAAAGTCGCACTTTAGTATTGATGCGCCGTTACAACTCAAGAAGCGAAGCAGTAAAATTGCCTAAATTCACACAATCAACCAACTAATAAAAACGGTTTTCGATAGTTCGAAAATATGAAAGATGCATGTCAATTTTATTCGTACTCACGTCCTCCAGTTATGTCTGTGATATTAACCATCCAACTTTTTATTTCTATCACCGAGACATGTCTATATTAATCAAGCTGTGTGGTGTACTGTTTAAATATATATACTTCATTGTCTGTAAAAAACAAACTTTCCCAGTATTTTGGAAGAACTCATTTAAAAAAATTAACATCCATTTGTTTTATTTTATAATTCCGAGTTATTCAAAAAGAACGGTCATGCTGAAGTAAATAAGAGAAAAGTTTAATAATCATTCGTAGGGAAACCATTTATTGTTATCTGAAAAAAGCTTGCTGAAACAAGAGGGAACAGAAAAGTGGTAAAGTTAGTTAATTTCATATATTAGTCTCAGATTGTGACTAGCTTTCTTTAGAACTAATAGCAAAAGTTTATGCATTTCGTAACTGCATAGCTCGATATAACAAAGGTCGACTAACAGAAACCCAAAATTTAACAGATGCTGTCTTTTGACTTCTGCTGAAAGAAACCAGTGAAAATACGTTCATTGTGTGACGACGTAATGCATTTCACCGTTTCTAGTGCCATCATTCCTAAATTGGCTTGCTATCTGAAATATGAATCATCGACTAATCGATAATCGTTGCCTAACTTGCTTAGCCGGAAGAAACACCGTTCGGCTCAACCCCAAACCGTCCGCCGTGGCGGTTGTCTGTTTGCTACATTAGCTGGCAACAACGAGTCACCGATCCCGACTTTGCGTTTCGGTTGCCCTAAGCTGTATAAGCTCCTTGATGTGGGTGAATCGTAGTTTATATCATAGCCCGTACTGGCGAGTGGCCAATTCCTCTTGTCAATAGTGCACACATTCTCCACTTTCGCTTCCTATCGATCGCGCCAGTTGGCTAGAGGTGCTAAACATGGATGGTACTTCAGTCAGTAGGGCTTCTCTTCGCCAGGTACCAGACCTACCTACGTTGGAAATATATACCAAGCTGCTGTTGCACATACTTTGACTTGGTCAGTTCAACATTGTGTCTTGACACGTAGTACTTTCAAGGTCAAGGTATAGAAGAAATTGATTTGTTTGGTTTTTCTTTTTTACACAAATTAAATGCTCTATGGGGATTTGAGTCGTTTGTTTCTGACAAAGTGCAAAATTTCAAGCATGATTTCCAGATTCAATACTCATACTAAGGGCTTACAGCTAGTAGTAGTCTGTCAAACAGAACATTTGGAAAGTTAAACTTGGGGTGGATTTTCTGCATCTTCTCTTGCACTTAATTCTCATCAACTTACAAACTGTTAAACAACCAACTTCAGAATCGTTTATTTCTCAAACGTATTTTGATGCTTCATACTTTTCAGAACCTGTGCATCGAAAATTTTATTACTAGCAAGTGTTTTGTTTGGAAATTTTAAAACGAAATCATTGTATTTAGTCAAATAAGCGGCGTTTCCACAAGAAGCGCTGCTTCAGATGAAGACTCGTATCATTTGGTAAGGAAAATTTCTTGAACACAAAAATTTCTCAACGATCCATACCAGATGCGATAAAATGTTGCAGTTTGGGTGTCGTAAGAGTGAAGCCGATATATGTTGCATGCTCGAAATGTTACCGGAGTGGTATAAAAAGAAAATGTTTTTGCATCATATTGTCACAGACGACGAAAAATGGACTTAGCTGGCTCGGTTGGATAAGATGTTTGCCTAGGCCATATCAATATAGTTCCAGAACAGGAACTCGGAGACCGTGACAATGAGAGCTAATAAATGACATTTTCATTGGATCAAAATAGACGAGAATGACGAGATATAAATGTCACTCTTAGCTCCGCTTGCAAATTAGAACGAGATCCATGTCCAATCAACGACATAAGCGAAACAGTAAATTCAAAATTGTTTCCCTTCTTTCAGTCATTTTCGGTTTTCAGTGAAAATCGTATGCTATGCAATGTCGATATTCAACCCAAACTTTGGGGACTTACAATGACTGAAAACGATTCACAATGATTGTTTTATTGATTTGATTTATTTTTTGCTCGAATCTAGTTTTAGTTTTGATTTCCAAAGAAGTTCTGAAGTGTAATTACTTTGATTTATCATATTTCAGACAATCTTTTTAGCCAAACGTCACAGATTTTCAATATATCAATGAAAGAGTGCAAATTGAAATTATACTGATTTTCCCTGCAGATGTTCATTTTGTTTCATCTTGTCATAGAGGAACAAGTGACGGTGGCATTGATACTCTCTTTTTTGCGATAAGCTCAGCGAAAAACTATTCCAAACTATTGAAATGATGATTATAGAGACAAACATTTGGTTTGAATTAAAGCTGGTTGATTCATCTCCCATGCAATATTTAGATTCAATCAATTAGTGGAAATTAAACCAAACCAAAACCTGCGCTCCTGTTACTGCTGTATAAGGGATTCAAGTTAAATGAGTAGTAATCATTTGTATTCACAGCCAATGAATTTGGGTGTGTTTACGAAAACGTTGTAAGTTTTCGTTCTCTCTTACACGCTAAATGAATTTTTTTATATCATTTATTCATACCCGGCTTTAACCTAGTTGCAGTCGTTCACCGGGTTTCTATATGAAATTGAACAAAGCACGCTGTGTGAAGCACAGACGCAAAGACGGTGGTGTTTTCTTCTTCTATACCAGTACTTATCGATGCGTCCTATATTTTTGGAAGCGATAGTCGGATCTGGATGAAATTGCACAGTATCTTTTAACACAATAAGAGCTTTAATATAAATCAAAATTTGTGAAAATCGGATTATCCGTTACCAAGAAATCGAAGTGAGTTCCTGTTTCGGAGTTTTTCTTCACTATTTTCGATGCGGAAACCAGGGACTATTAATTCCAAAGTAGGTTTATATATCCATCAATTTATTAGTTATTTCTATAAAAAATTGCATTTCTTTTCTCCATTACTAGTGAAATAATACTTATGAAATTGAAAATTTTTCACTTATCGCGCTTTAATACCGGATCCGAAGGTATACATCTTAGTTTGTGAAAATCGGCTTACAAATTGAGCCCGCATTTTCTCACAAATCACATTTTCACACATATCACCTTGTAAATCCAAACCCGGAATTCCAGATCCAAATAAAATTCAGGAACTTTGTATGCGACAATTATACCTTTCATTTTAATCTTAGTTTGTGAGAACAGGTTCAGTCGTCTTTGAGAAAAGCTAGTGCACTTATTTTAATTTTTTTGCACATATCAACCTATAATTCCGGAACCGGAATACGAACATTGTACGTTGAACGATGGACGTTGGACATTCGAGTATTTTTTAAGCGAGATGCCTATGAGATTATTTTTCCAAACATTTATTATGAGCTGATTTCCTTTTTTCATATATCATTTATTGAAACACTTGTTTAATTTTATTTTAAAAATTGCAGAACAATAAACAAATAAATAATTGTGCTATATTTCCTTCAATCAATCCACTAATGATCGTTTCTTAAAAATTTTATTACATTTTATTTTCAAATAGTTTCAAAACAACACCTTCGCGGTTTCTCGCAACGCAAGTTTAGTTATACTTAAATGAAATCAATTGAATCTTCTTTTTAAATAATGCTAACTCGTCGAATTCAGTCGAAAAATACAAATAAACGAGTATGTCAAAATATAGTGCACGACATTATGCCATTCTACAGTAGTATAAAACTAACATACATAGTATCATTATCAGAGTTCCGATTTCAGGACGGAAAACTCTGAATTGAACGCATTTCAAGGATTTTTTTCACTCATACTTCCTGCAACTTTGCTTCGCAGTGCCACATTAGTATTTATTTCTAGGTGCATCCAGTTTTGCGTGTAGATCTTAACCAGGGCCGCTGAAACATAATGAGCACAGGTAGGCAATTTTTCTTACCGGGGAGAACGACCCACTAATTTGAATATTCCTTACTTCTAATGGATAATCTAATGTTTATCCCTTGAAAGTGCAAGGTCGATTTTTTTATAATATTTTGTTTCGATGTAACTTAACGTAAATTCGAAGTTTGATGCGTTTTCAGTATTTTGTTTTTAAATGACATAAAACTACTGTGAGATTGTTCGAACTGCTCGCGTAGGACTACACGGTTAGGTTTTTAAATCACTGCCAATATTTGTTTTGATCGAGGTCATTCTGCATTTCCTCGGATACGATTTTCGATTAAAAGGTGTCGAACGGCGCGTAAAACAAATCCACAAACAGTCCAGCCGCCTATGATCCCTCTCCCGAAGCAAATTTTTGCAGAGATTTGCGGTGAATACCTTCCAAGGTGAACCGCTTAACTGAAGTCAAATAAGAAAACCTGTTTTAATCCACCTAGTAGTGTAATGGTGCTTTTCTAATATTATTCATTACCTCATATACTGCTCATACTTGCATATCAGTCCCATATTGAAAATCGACAAGTTGAGCAAACGATGAATACATAGTTCGGAAGAAATCGCTTTTTCCATTACTATAATAATTGATCCGTGATACTATTGAATCTATACATTACCACCATCTTAATTTGTGGGGAAATTTCATGATTTGTTCGAAAAAACTCGCACTCGGGTCCCATCATGGCATGCTATGCTTCTCTCACACGTGGCAAAATCTCATGTTTGATTTTCCATTCGTGTGAAATTTTTGCGATTCTCGAAAGACAGCTTAAACAGTGACTTCATATGTTTCAATGCCATCAACAACCGAGAGAAATATTCTGAAATCTCTCGTTCAGCACAGTACGTTCGAGATAATTCCAAATTAAAATATTCACATATGCCTCCATCTACATCTGATTTTGGTCAAAGTTATGGCAAAAGAGGATCAAATTGTAAGTATAAATGGGAGCAATACGTTTTATTCCGAAAGAAAGTATTTTGGAATTGAGATCGAAACGCAAAATAACCAAGAAGAATTATCGTTTCAGCTATATCCAAAGATCGATTCAAAAATAGTTTATTTTACATTATCAAAATTTTTGCATGATCTACCAGCACTAAATATTGGTACAGTGGCCAGAAAAATTAATGCAACCTGTACATTTTTCAGTTACTAAAACGTGATTTTTAATGCATATGCATATGGAACAGACCCGACTAGATATTTATTTCAAATTTTACTGAATTAATCCCAAACTATTTTTGCAATTTCTGAAAGCAGGGTAAGAATACACGTTATCCGTCGGGTTAATTCAAAAGTGGCCAAAACCCATATGGGACTGATATGCGAGTATGGGCAGTACACAGTTCGAAAATATATTGTGATTTTACATCTTATAAGATGCACATACGAGGTCTGTTCAAAAAGTTCCCGGATTTTTTTAATTGCGCGCGTCTGGAGAGTCCGGTGGTCAATTTTTTTTTTATTGTGTTGGTACATATGTCCCTAATGTATGGTGAAATTTTCAGCTGTATTCATTGTTTACATTCTGTCTTGTAGCGGCTGGTGTAGACGTGTTTTTTTGAGCTCGGCGATTTTTGTTAGTTTAAACAATGGAAGAATTGAAGAGTCAAAGAATTTGTATTAAATTTTGCGTGAAAAATGAAATAAAGTGTAACCAAGTGTGCGAAATGTTACAGAGAGCCTACGGTGAGTCTGCTATGAAAAAAACAAGTGTTTACGAGTGGTATAAGCGTTTCCAAGATGGCCGCGAAGACGTTGAAGACGACGAACGCTCCGGTCGACCCAGCACGTCAATAATCGATGAAAATGTGGGAAAAGTGGAAAAAATGATTAGAGAAGTTGCTGATGAAGTTGGCATATCAGTTGGCTCATGCCATCATATTTTTTCAAATGTTTTGGGCATGAAACGAGTGGCAGCAAAATTCGTTCCAAATCTGCTGAATTTTGATCAAAAAAACAAACGCAATACCATCGCTCAGGAGCTGTTAAACGACGTCAACGACGATCGAAATTTACTTGAAAGGGTCATAACTGGTGATGAAACATGGGTGTATGGTTATGATGTCGAAACAAAAGCACAATCGTCCACGTGGAAGCACCCAACGTCACCAAGACAAAAATCGCCGAGCTCAAAAAAACACGTCTACACCAGCCGCTACAAGACAGAATGTAAACAATGAATACAGCTGAAAATTTCACCATACATTAGGGACATATGTACCAACACAATAAAAAAAAATTTTGACCACCGGACTCTCCAGACGCGCGCAATTAAAAAATTCCGGGAACTTTTTGAACAGATCTCGTAAATGGAGCGTCGTGTTTCACACAAATTTTTATTCAAGAACATGTAAAATTGAGTGGTTTGAATTTGAGTTTCATTTTAAGAAAATCTGATATGAGTTTATTTGGCTCTGGACTTGATCTGCAAACTAGAGTATTTTAATGATCAATTTGAAGAATTTGCTACTCACAACATGGTTACTTATGAAAAAACCGGTTTTAATCCACCTAGTGGTGTAATGATGCCTTTCTCATATCAATCATACTATCATTTAATAATTTTCTTCGATTTTTGAAGGAATAACCGGAATCCCTTTCTTTGGCCGTCTACTGTTAATGACTACCAATTGAAGAAGTTTTGATATTGATTTTTTATGGTTTTTGTTTCGCCCCTTCAAGTGATATTATAAATTTTTTAACACACTGCACCCTGTAACTCCGGAACCGGAAGTCGAATCCGGATAAAATTCATTAATTTCGTATGGGACCACATTCATTTGAATCTAAACTCGTGAAAATCCGTGAGATCCACTATGATAACCGGAATCAATAGTTTTGACCGTCTACTGATAATTACTATCGAATGGAGTAGTTTTGAAGCCAGTTTGGTAAAATTTTCAAGTGTTTCTTTCGCCCATTTAAGTGATGGTATAAAAATTTTAACACACTTTATCCTATAACTCAGGAACCGGAAGATGGATCCAGATAAAATTCAGAAGTTTTAGCATTAGCATTAGCATTAGAGACCGCCCGTGTGTTGCTACTCCGTTATTGATCTGGACCAATTGAGATTGCAAAATGATTTTTTGAAGTAACATGTTTGGGAGTAACACATTGTTTCACACTGTGCAAACTGTATTGAACCATGCATGCTGATCAATACCGACGCCGGCCACGTCCGAATGCAGATCTACTTGGGAGGGAAAGGATTGTTAGTTCGATGCATGTTGCTACTAGGAACCGAGGAATCCTCTGCATTCCCACATGCATCACAGGAGAGGATACTTTGTTAGTAAATGTTTTAATAATGTTATCATGTGTTTATTGCTCTGGGTAGCCGGCTACCAAGAATGTTTTAAAGTATTATCGTTTTAAGTGTTACTTTGTGCTGGCAATATAATGCACGAAACAGTCAATCTCCGAAATTGACAAAACTCCGGACAGCCGGCTGTCGAGTATGCAGTCACTCGTTTATGCATCTACCTTTCGCGTTTTTTTTTAGTCATGCAAAAAAAACACATGTGGATTGATAAAAAAAGGTATCATCTCACTGCTAGGTGGATTAAGTACGTTTTTATAAATGAAACTACGTGATACAAAATAAACGAGCGAATAGGATTTAAACAAAAAAGTTGATTCATTGCATTGAAATATTCTAAACAGTTATTATAAAATCATTTTAAATCACCAAACAAAGGTCAACAGATTTCACACGCGTCTTGATTCTTTATTATTTCCGCTTTATTATTTTAATTATTTATTAAAATTATTAATTGGTTATATTAGTTGATCTGGGCAGCCGGCTACCGAGAAAAATATTAATTTACTGTTTGAAATATTAATATCAAGTGTTTTTTACTATGTATTCAAAATACCGATATATGTTATTTCTGTTATTAGCTTTGTAATATAAACGGATTTGCGCAATGGTTGAATTTTATCATTCATTTTATAATCCTGAAAGACAATCAATAACATGGAAGAAGAAATCATTCCTAATAAAACTTTTCTCCGAAGCTAGACGGAAATTGATAGGTTGAATAAAGAGATGATTTAGTAAAATAGAGTAATCAGAAGTAAAACATTGAAAATATCTGATAACTGAACGGAAAAAGAAACTCCTGCAATTGTCGCCTTTTACGACATGGAAGCAGGAACCCAGTGGATCTATTCTTGGTTCATTTTTTTCCGCCGGATTCCACACGGCATCTAGGCTGGTACAGTCCGGAGAGAGCTAATAGGTACTATCAATCTCCTAGTGGACCCCAGCCCCTCCAGATAAAATTCAGAAGTTTTGTATACAAACCCTTAAATTTACGTCTAAGAATATGAAAACCGGCTCAGCCGTTTCTAAGATGTTGGAGTGATTTCCGGTTTGGAGTACACGATCACTTTTTTTCGATACATCCGGAATCTGAAATAAAGATCCGGTATACCCAAAATCAATGTATTTGATCATCAACTAACTAATGTCGTTTTTCATTGATTCCACTCGCTCGGTGCCAGTGTTTTGCCCTGACAGTCGATCAATGAAACGGTTTCGTAAAGTTTGGTTTGCACGCTTGCTGCTCGGAAAAGAAAACGGGTGCAAAATAATTGCCCGCGAATAGCCCCGAAAGTGCATTTTTTTTCGTGCGGTGCAAATCAATGAAACACAGTGCACCTGGTTTGATTGCCCGACTGCACGAAAAGTGCACGAATCGAGCAAAATACTCCACGAGTGTTCTCAATGAAAAACGACATAAATCAAATTACCACAATCTGTACGGCCAGTAAGCCGAAACTTGTTTCGTTCGAGACGTCAGTTTAGACGTTACACTTCTTGTGTAATGAAAAAAGTGTCTTGCAAATAGCATTAAATTTACGTCTGCTCAGCGGATTATGTTGATCCGGGAGTTTGCGTCAGCAGTTCAACATAATCTGTTGACGCACTGATGAGTCGAAGACGAAACGTAAACTTAAGTAACTGAATCTGTCCAATTCAATTTGAATTTAAATGTATTTCATTGAATTTTCCGTGTCATGTATAAAAACACGTCCCTGAAAATGAATTTTTTTAATCTATCAGTCTGTAATTCCGGAACCGGAAGTCTTATCCAGATGAAATTTGATAGGATCATATGGGGTTGTAAGACCTTTCATTTGAATCTACGATAGTGAAAATTGAATGAGCGGTCTCTGAGAAAATCGATTGCATGGTTTTAGTTCATTTTGCACATGTTACACCGTAACTCCCGAACCGGAAGTCGAATCCAAATGAAATTCAATAGCAACCTTAGAGACTACAAGGTTTTTAATTTAAATCTTAGTTGAATAAAATCGGTTGAGTGGTGTCTGATAAAATCGAGTGCACTTTGCATTCAATTGTTGCACATATTACCCAGTTGCTCCCGAACCAGAGGTCCGATCCGGGTAAAATGGGATCAAGAGACCTTTCTAAGTTTGTGAAAATCGGTTAAGCCCTCTTCGAGAAAATTGAGAGACATTACTTTCACTTTTTGGTGTATATCACCCTGTCATTGCGGAACCGGAAGTATGAGACCGTAAGACTTTTCATTTGAATTTAAGTTTGTGCAAAGCCGGCTGCGAAAAAAATGAGTGATGTTTCATGTGTTTACGTTTCGTCTTCGACTCGTGAGTGATGTTATTTTCACTGTTTTGGTACTTATCACCCTGTAATTCTTGAAACGGAAGTCTATTCCAAATTAAATTCAGGAACTTTGTAAGGGATCATTAGACGTTTCAATTCAATCTAAGCTTGTGAAAATCGATTCAGTCATCTCGGAGAAAATTGAGTGACATTAATCTCATTGTTTGGTGTATATAACCCTGTAATTCTGGGACCGGAAGTTGAATCCGAGTCGAATGAAAAAAATATACACTGAGTACTATTTCTCCGCATGATAATAAAAAAAGAAAGAAGAAAAGATGATACCGTTGAGGAAGTTGTGATTGAGTGAAGAATAAAATAATGAAGTTTGGTAATAATAAAGCTTGCTTCATTTAGAATTGGAACAAACTTTTGCTCATATTGTGGCGCTCCTGGTGGACGGATTTGGAAGCTCTTGGCGCCCACGTGTCGGGAATTTTGTCAGCTTCACGTATGATATTTGACATTCCGAAAATCGACTGTACTTTGTAAGCAATCAACATGGAAGCCGAAAGAAGGAAAAAAAATTGTGCACAGTTATTTGGAAAATCCATTGTGGTCTGCATCTAAACTAGCTAGACAGCTGAAATTGCCCAGAAATACCGTATGGCGCTTTATCAAACGGTAAAAGAAAACATTGACGACGATTCGGAAGCCTCAAGCCGATCGTCGGAGTCGAACTGACGACCGGAAATTGCGTGGTAAGATTTTGAAGACGATTAAGAGGAATCCTAATCTGTCGGACCGTGATCTGGCCAGAAAATTCGGTGCTGCCCATAGTACCGTGAGGGGAACTCGACTCCGGGAAGGAATCAAATCGTATCGAGCTAGCAAACAGCCAAATCGGACCATGAAACAAAATAGTGTGGTCAAAATTCGTGCTCGGAAACTTTATGACCAGGTGCTGACCAAGTTCAACGGGTGTCTTCTGATGGACGATGAAACCTGTGTCAAGGCTGACTTCGGTCAAATCCCAGGTCAAAAATTTTACTTGGCAACGGCTCGGGGGGATGTTCCAGCCAAATTTAAATTTGTTTTTGCCGACAAATTTGCAAGAAAATTTATGATTTGGCCGGGCATTTGCAGCTGCGGCAAAAAAACGAAAGTTTTCGTTACAAATAAGACAATGACATCGGAACTATACCAAAAAGAGTGTCTCCAAAAACGAATTTTGCCGTTCATTCGATCCCACGACCATCCTGTAATGTTTTGGCCAGATTTGGCAAGCTGTCATTACAGCAAAGCCGTTCAAGAATGGTATGCAGAGAAAGTGGTCCAGTTTGTTCCGAAAAACCTTAACCCACTCAACTGCCCCCAGTTCCGCCCTATTGAGAAATACTGGGCAATCATGAAGAGGAGACTCAAGGCAAAGGGAAAGGTTGTCAAAGACATCAATCAGATTACGAATAAGATAGCTAAAACGATGGACGAAGAAGGTGTGCGCCGCCTACTGAGCCGTGTTACAGGAAAAATTCGAGAATTCCTTCAAAACCGTGACGAATAATTTTATCCGTATTTTTTCTTAAAAGTATGAAGAAAACGCTACATTTGTATAAAAAAAGATCTTGAATACAATAATAAATAACTGAAATACAGGCAATTGTCTTTGTTCCAATTCTATTTGAAGCAAGCTTTAAATGTTTTTACTTAAGATCAGATAGATTAGACCTTTCGGTGTTCGGCGAATTGACCCGAGCCTCAGATCGATGAGTTCTAGATTCTAGATAAGTTTCACAGTTGTTATTCGTAACAACTAAAGAACTTAATGACTTGTTGTACAACATAGAAAACAGAGCATTTTTTAATACCTCAATCGTTAGCAGAAGAGTACTATAAACTTTGTTGATCGAGTTGAACGATCAGTATAACAATACAGGACAGCAAAATAACGTGCTTCTTGGGTAAGAAATTTACTGAGATATGCACCCTCATTCTTGTTTACGGCCGTATGCGATACGTTCGAAAGTATAGCAAATTCGTATTCCCGTTTACGTTCGAATCAATCACACTTTTAAACATCGTACATGCATAAAAACAACGCCCATCCAACTTTAAATTATCAGTTCTGGTACAGATTTGAGTTGTAAATAAAAATCTTTGATATCATTTGTTATTTGACTTGTTTTTTCACTGATTTTGTATCATCATGTTTGCTTACGTCCGTATCGACCATACGACGAACACATGCTTTCGAACGAATGCGAACAAGCCATTCTTGTTTTCACTCGAACGTGTACGTACGCGATTCCTGTGCAAAAGAAGGGTCGGTAGCGCAGGTAGTTTTTTAAGGAAGATTCCAAGCATCAAGGAAGTGACGAATGCTACATAATAAATAAATATCGTACTCAGGACCAATTTTATTCAAGTCGGTAAATGAAATTTTCAAATTAAACTTCGTGCAAAGTAAAAAAAAAGCATTTGAAATAGCAGTCCGATCAGTAGTATCTGCGAAAAATATGTTGCATTTTTCTTGCAATTTTGTCATGTTTTCGATAGCCTACATATTTATTTCATTGGTAAATTCATGCATTTAATATAAAATAAAGCATGTTTACCCATGGCGTATTTTCCATAAAGTACTTAATAGATGCAAAATTGATGCGTAAAAACTTTGAACCTCGCATATATTCAAAGGCTCCCCACAAAAAAACAGCATTTTACTATACTGCTATGCTTTCTAAATGATTTATGCAAAACACAAATTTATGATTTGATTACAAATCACCTTTAGATTCGAAAACAATTTTGTTAGTGATCGGTTAAACTTTTTTCAATGTGTTCGAACGGTTGATTCGCAACATTAAACTGACGAATGGAAACCACGGCATTTCGTCTATTCGTCCGTAAACGGGAATGGGACATTTCGTTCGTACGAATGATGTTCGAATACACGTTTCGTTTGAAACTAAAATGGCATACATTCTAGCGTTTCGCATATGGTTAATCACATGAATTGGACTGATTACATCAAGGCTTAGCATTTATTTTAAGAAGTTTACTGATATTTGAATATTTTGTGGCAAACGAGTCGCGTTCGAATTCATTCGAGTGAAAACAAGAATGGCTTATTCGTATTCGTTCGAAAGTACCCGTTCGTCGTATTGCGGATACGGACGTAAACAAGAATGAGGGTGATGATATGTATAAATTTTGGTCATTTGAGGTTTACCCATTTCAATGGGTAATTGATCATAAGCTCAAGGGAAAAAAAGTCTACAACAAAATCTGAACTCTAACTAAGAACGTTAACTAAAAGTTGAAGATTAATGATTTCCAAGATGACAGTGAAGAACCAACAATCGAAACGATAATCACACATCAAAACTTGGTCAGCGTCACCGAATACCACAATCAATCACTTGACATGTAATAATTTTTAAACAACGTACATCATCGCAATCGAATGTAACCCGGAAGCTGCCTGTCCTGCGATCCCCATTCCCGTCTCAACTCACGCACGCAATATGTCCTCGGTCCCCGATTTATCAAGTGCAAGAAAACTGGACTTTATCCGTGTGGCGTGAGGTAAAATCAATAATGCATCTTCTGAACCAGAATGGTAATCGTTTCCCCACAGCTAGCATATAGTTTTCACGTACCCCGTGTCCACTGACCGAGAGACTTCTAATGACGCTGGCAGCCCCCGGGTAGATTATGTACTGCATCTAACTCACCCTCCCTCCGACAATATTGCGAATTCTCTTCTTTGGTGGTGGTGAATTTTACCTCACTTAGAATATGCGTAGAGCGGTCCTTTCTTCCTGTCCTTCCGGTGGGATGAGCAATTACCGTCACTGCTGCCCCCTTTCTGGAACGGGCCTTAGGGTGGTTTTGTCAAATAATTGTTTCCAACGGTTGACGTTGTGGCAATTAACTTCTGCTTCAGTGCCATTGTTTCATAGACAAAATTCAACAAATCCTCACTAATCTCGAAGATTGAATTCGCAACAATTAATAACCACCCAACTGAACTGAAACCCCTCTCTACTTCTGGGTTGGAGGCGGCGACGGCGACGGCAAAGATGCGACTTCCAGCCTACTGGGGTGGTAGGCCTACAGGGAAGTTTTCTGGTGCTGGGCTGCTGAGATGTGTCCAAACCTCCACCGCTAAGGACAGTGGGCGTCTGGAAGGCGACCGTGGTGGTTACTTTTTCCGATCTTCCCCGGGAAGAAGAAACAAGTGATAGATTCTGCCCTAGTTGAAAGTTGAAAATTGTGCTTTGCGGATACTCCGCCGCTGGTGTTTGTATGATCGGATTCAATTTTACTTTGCTACCGAAAACCTTGTGATATTTTTCCAGGAACCAAACCAATTTTTTTAATACACACCAAAAAATCCTATTTCCGTACCTAATAGTGTAGTAGCAACCATGGTAAGCACTTGTGTCGAAGCGGCAGAAACCTAAAAATATTTCACTCCGAAGCACTAGCCAGCGTCCACCGCCATTTTGGGATGTTGAACTGCACTCTCCAAAAACCGATTTCATTATTTTTTGTTGTTTTCATTTTATCACATAAATCCATCCGATGTCATCTTTGAAGTGATTATCATTTCTACTCCGTCTCCGTGCCGAATGTTGGCTCTAAGAATAGACGCACTTTCTTCGTCTAATTTCACTTGGAAAATAAGAGTAGCAAGCAAGAAGCGGCAAACAGTGAACGGCAACCGCGCGACGGAGAATTTCACCAGCCATTTTTCACCCGACCTTTCCCAACCGGGGATGGCTTGTAGTCGGCAAAATATCACTGCTTGTAGCTTTCTTTGCAATCTTTCGTTCCGCAATGTAACCCATCCACATGTTTGACTTTAATTAGAATTAGAAGGAAAATTAGACGTTTTTTTTTTTGGTTCTTCTTTTCAATTTGGTGTTCTGCACTTTTGTCACCAGACGCGCGCGCCCGTCGTTTAATGCATCCACGAATGTGGTTTGCGTACCTTTTTTCACACACTGGTCCGCGTCGTCGAGCAGCGGGAAAGCCGTGATGCATCCTTGCTGGGTGGAAAAACGCACCGGACACCATCGCAAGCCGAGCGAGCGGAGATGATCTTGCTGTGAGAGTCAGTCCCAAAACAAGATGTAGCAAAAAAAGGGTTACACAATCATAGAATGTTTTGCATCCACTTGTGTGAATTTCTACGTTCGGTTGTATTTGTGTGTGTGTACGTACGAGGCAAAATGGAAGAGTTTTCCGAGTGTTTGAGAACAGTTTGAGAGAGATATTGACGTTGCATGGCTGCTGGGAAAACTGTTCTCTCGCGAGTTTTGATTTCATGTTGGTATGGATGATGCGCAGATTGGATCATGCACGTGGATTCTAGTCCGATTGACAAACTACAACTATTCTAAATGACGGCTATGATGCGAATGATGACGGTGAAGCGCAACGAAAATGGCATGAAATAAAATGAAATTACGCGCATTTTTCAATGTCGAACAAGATTTATTTTCTTTTGTTCACAAAAACAATGTAGACTACATAATTGGTTTACAATGTTCACTTACATACTACGCATTATTTCCACGACAAAACTGAGATTTTATTTGATTTTTTGACATAGTAAGGTCAAGTTGTTCGCAGTATTGATTGTAATGGCGCATTATTCGATTGACTGAACTGTATTTTGCATTCTAGTATGTCTTTCTAAAAATTATTACCTGGTTGACGGCTAGTTATATAAAAATTCAATTGCGATAATAATGGAGCTGATTGAATGCGTTGAGAAATCATGTCACTGATAAAACAAAGCATTGCAAAGTCGCGGCGTTCTTCAAGTGTTTGTATATTGATGAGCATGCAGCGTGCTTCACATGATGGTAGAGGAAATGCTGTCCAGTTTTATTTACGAAGTGCATATAAAAGAAATTGTTTTTGTATCTATTCAATGCGTTCTTCGGGAATAATACTATATGGATTCCATACTAGGCTGCAGTAATCGACAATGGGTCTGACATATGTACGATATAGCAATTTTATAGTATATGGGTCTTGAAAATTTTGATTGAAGCGTTTGATAAAGCCCTACATACTATTTGCTTTATTAATTATTGTATTGTAATGTACCACAAATGTTAGTTTGGAGTCCAAGATTACACCTAAATCTCGTACAATTTTACCTTTTTCTACTAGGGTTTCGTTTTTCCTACTGAAAGTTATTGAGTTACATTTTTTTTACATTGAGTTGGAGTAGACTTTTGCAGCACCAAATGTGTAATAGATTAATTTCGTTCTGGAACATCACAGCGTCGTTGATATTTTTAATTTCCATGAAGAGTTTCATGTCGTCTGCATATATAAGCACTTTAAGACTTTTGAGTATGAAGGAAATATCGTTTATATTTAAAATGAAAAGAAGAGGCCCTAGGTGAGCGCCCTGAGGTACGCCAAATGTTACATTAATTGGTTCCGAGTTTATGTTTTGGAAGCGAACTACTTGTACACGATTCGTTAAGTATGATTCAGGCCACTCCAGAAGGCTATGTTATATGTCATATTTTTTTAGTTTGTAATGATGTGTTAGTACGGTCGAAAGCGTTACTAAAGTCGGTGTGAAGAGTTTCAACGTGGTTGCCAGCTTTCATTGCAGTCAGAGTGAATGTCTCAAATTGTAGGAGATTTGTTGTAGTTGCGAGGCCTTTGAAAAAGCCATACTGCTTGTTAGTTATTACATTCTTCAGTTGGTGAAACAGTTTTTAGTTTACAATTTTTTCAAATAATTTTGGCATGCAAGAGATAGTGGTTATTCCACGCTAGTTCCGAATGTTCATTTAGGTATACTAAGGCCGACATATTCAAGCGTCAAAAATGATACATTTTTACTGTTGATTTATTATAATGTTCACGTATTTAGATATATTATTACGAGATGAAATTTATTCATGTGAAATCTACTCATTTGACGGATAACGTTTTTGCCTTTCTCATATAGAAAGGTTATGCAATCACTTGAAAAACCGACTAGTAAAAATTGTCATATACCATTCGACTCAGTTCATCGAGCTGAGCAATGTCTCTGTGTCTCAACACTTATGTCGCATATTCGACACCATTCTCAAAACCCAAAATATCAGCAAATTTGAACTTGATCATTGGTTACTTCCTGAAAAAAAAAAGTTCGGATAGAAAAAAGATCGTTTTATCGGTAACGTCACTTCTACCATTATATCATCGGAGTCGAAAGTGACAAGCACTTGATCTTTGAACTTGATTTACAACCCAATAACAGCTTTAGCCTATAAAAATCGGTTTACCACCTCTGAGAAAATAGTGCAGAGAGAAAAATTTGCGTTTTGTCGGTTGCGTCACTTATGCCAATATAGAACCGGTAGTAACAGACCCTTGATTCACAACCCAATAGTAGCTTTCAAATGAGCTTAAGCTTGTAGAATTCGTTCGGTTGACCACCTTTGAAATAATTGTGCGGAGAGGAAGTAGTAAAGTTCATTCCAGAAATGCTAGAAACTCTACGAACGGATAATTTATTAATTAATTTAAACGTTTTATTTAGTCCTGGTACGAATGGGTAAAAAACTGTTTCTGTCGTGAAATTAGTCAAAGTGCAATAAAAAATGTTAGTTATCACGATAATATATCAATCTTTTGACAATAATATATCCTTTAAAAATAAACAATAATATATCCTTTAAAATTAAGTTCCATTCCAGTATTTCAAAAAAGGAATCTGTGATGAATAAAAATATTTTCGCAGTACGTCTCAATTCAAGAGATTTTTAGTACGATAAAAAAAAGCTGTAAAAAAAGAATCAGGTTCATTTCGCTGAAAGCCGTTTCGCCGAAAGCCATTTCGCCGAAAGGGTTATTTCGCCGAATGGGCCACTTCGCTACCGCTCGTTCGGACCTAAATAAAGTAAAAAAAAAAAACTAGTTTTGAGTAGACCGGGCAAACGAGGCGGTTACATTTTTGTATGCAAGAGGCCGCCGCTTCCGACGACGGGTTAGCGGCCAATACAGCTGGCGTCGGCTCGACGGCTTTGTGCCACCTAGCCATCTTGGCTTCGGTTATGTGGATGCGCCACATCAGTTATACAGGAGTCATAACATACAGGAGAAATGACCCTTTCGTCGAAACGACTTTCGGTTAAGTGGCTTTCGGCGAAATTACCCGCTCTCGTAAATAAGCTTCGTAATCCTCCAAGTGATGTGATCATGCCTTTCTTGTATCATACGAACAGAATTTTCTTTTTGTTTCGATTATAAACGTTTAACCTTAAGGTCATTGACCCTTCCAATTACTAGAATAACTTTCTGACTCTATGTTCGGGTTCGAACAAAGTTGGGTTGCATGAAAAACATCGACTAATCCATCATGGCATTATTCAATTGGTGCTTCAGTCATTGACGAATATGAGGTTCCGTTCCTCAAGCCTAAACGTTGAAAAACAACAACTAGTTTTTCTGTGAGCATATTTGCTGTTGGACGTTTGCAGAGTGATTTTCGCTTCCAACAAGAACGATTGGGTCTTCAAGCTGCTGGTCGTTTGCATTGGAGAAAAGAAAAACGAAAAGTGGACAACGATGGGGAACATTATACAGAATCAGCCTTTTTGATGGCTCTAAATGTTATCTTAAGAACTATTAGGATTACCTCTTTGCAACTCGAAGGTAAAAATCATCAGTTTAGTGCAAATCTAGAATAATTTGATTAGCTTTGTGCACTTTTCGTAGTGAAAAATTTGTACCAAACGAACGTTAGCTAGCATTTGGCAGCATCGCGTTCGAGAAAAATGTTCCGAACAGTTTTTAATATCGTAGCGAATTCCGCAATCTGATCTTTCTGAAAGCCAGAAATGAGTCCCGTACACCTTTTTGATAGTTTCTTTCACTGAAATATGCAAATATGTTGTTATTTTTGTAGCCGTTAGAACCGCTCTTTTGATTTTTTGTATTTTTTCTTTGTTTGTTTCTTTGTTTCTTTGTTTCTTTGTTTCTTTGTTTCTTTGTTTCTTTGTTTCTTTGTTTCTTTGTTTCTTTGTTTCTTTGTTTCTTTGTTTCTTTGTTTCTTTGTTTCTTTGTTTCTTTGTTTCTTTGTTTCTTTGTTTCTTTGTTTCTTTGTTTCTTTGTTTCTTTGTTTCTTTGTTTCTTTGTTTCTTTGTTTCTTTGTTTCTTTGTTTCTTTGTTTCTTTGTTTCTTTGTTTCTTTGTTTCTTTGTTTCTTTGTTTCTTTGTTTCTTTGTTTCTTTGTTTCTTTGTTTCTTTGTTTCTTTGTTTCTTTGTTTCTTTGTTTCTTTGTTTCTTTGTTTCTTTGTTTCTTTGTTTCTTTGTTTCTTTGTTTCTTTGTTTCTTTGTTTCTTTGTTTCTTTGTTTCTTTGTTTCTTTGTTTCTTTGTTTCTTTGTTTCTTTGTTTCTTTGTTCCTTTGTTTCTTTGTTTCTTTGTTTCTTTGTTTCTTTGTTTCTTTGTTTCTTTGTTTCTTTGTTCCTTTGTTTCTTTGTTTCTTTGTTTCTTTGTTTCTTTGTTTCTTTGTTTCTTTGTTTCTTTGTTTCTTTGTTTCTTTGTTTCTTTGTTTCTTTGTTTCTTTGTTTCTTTGTTTCTTTGTTTCTTTGTTTCTTTGTTTCTTTGTTTCTTTGTTTCTTTGTTTCTTTGTTTCTTTGTTTCTTTGTTTCTTTGTTTCTTTGTTTCTTTGTTTCTTTGTTTCTTTGTTTCTTTGTTTCTTTGTTTCTTTGTTTCTTTGTTTCTTTGTTTCTTTGTTTCTTTGTTTTTATTTTAATCCTATGTTTCACTGTGTTAATTAGGAACAATTTTGTGTTACTAAACAGCATTTAAAGGAAATTTTGGTTCAAACGCTTGTGGATGTTTATGGTGATAATGCACCTACTGATAAATCATATAGGGAATGGTTTCAACGTTTCAAAAATGGAGATTTCAGCTTTGAAGACAGGCTTCAAAGACAAACGCAAGAGGAGCTTTCAGAATCATTGGAAGTGACTCAACAAGCAGTTTCTGTACGATTAAAATCACTGGAAATGATTCAAAAGCAAGGCAGTTGGGTGCCTTATGAACTGAAACCGAGGGACATTGAAAGGTGATTTTTTACTTGCAAGCAAATGATTCAAAGGCAATAAAGAAAGGGTTTTTACATTGAATTGTTGCTGCGGATGAAAAATAGATATTCTTTGATATTCCCAAAAACAAAAAAAGGCGGGTGGGTAATGTCAGAGACATAACTGGATGTCGTGAATACGAAAACAACTGACATGTTCCTTAACACTTCCGAATACCAATTAGTTGGTCAATTGTATGAATTATGCAAGCATTCCTATTTTTCACATTTTTTGCAAAAACAAAGAAGGCTTCACTTGATCTAGATTACTGTGAATTTTTTAACCAAACTGTTCTAGATTTGTACTAAACTGAGGATATTTCCTTTCGATTTGCGACCAACAAATCCTAATAGTTCTTTAGAAAACTTTTAGAGCCATTAGAACGGCTGGTTTCGTGTAATGCTCTCCACCGTTGCTTTTTCACCAATGCAAATGACTGGCAGCTGTGACGAATCGCTCTTGTCGGAAGCGAAACTAGCTTTTCAAACGGCACAAAACACATCTGCTCGCATTGGCGATAGAATCAAAACTGATTAAATTTTTGTTAGGAGCTTTCTGCTACGTGATTTCGTTTGTAGCTTTTTCACTAATGGGCGGTCCTAACGGCTATAAAAATAGGCGCATACAGAATTTTAAAGTCGATTATTTCATTTCGGATTTGCATTTCATTGAAAGAAACTATCAGGATGCTGTATGGGATTCATTCCTGCCCTTCAGAAGGACCAAATTGAGGAATTCACTACGATATTCACCACTTTTCGGAACATTTTTTTTCGACGATTTGTTGTACAGCAGCAGATATTTTGTTCTCTTCCTCAGAACGCGTTCTGATTGGCTGGTGTTGACATGGGTCAAATGAGATAGGTTTTTCAATAGTGAACTATTGAAATACTTCAATGCTGTTGCTATACACGTTTAAGTTGAAAAATTTCGATTTTATTGGTAGTTAGATTATATAAATCCTTCCACAGATCACTGAGCTATGAGCTTTCAAAATACGAGAAAGGCAAACGCGCCTTATGAATTATTCTCTTTGATACTCGTTTATACTAAACATTTCAGAAAAGTTTAATTTTGAACTATTTGAGATTATGTCACACAACTGAAAATTTTATCATAAAATTGTGATCATATTTCCGATGGCATGTAGCAAAAATTATGTTGATTCGTTAAATACAACAAGAGATATTCACGATCAAAAACTTATCACTCTCTCAGAGGGTAAATTTTGAAAAGGCACCCCATAGTAAAGTAAGTCGTATTCACGACAAAAAAATGCAACTGAAGCACATCGAATGCTTTCAGAAACTTACGGTGATGCTGCTCTGAGTAAAAGAACGTGTCGAGAGTGGTTTCAACGTTTTAAAAATGGTGATTTCGATGTCGAAGACAAACATGGTGGTGGAAGAGAAAAAACCTTCAAAGATGAATAACAATTTACTACGAGCTCTTAAAAACGGGTGAAACCATCACAGAAGATCGGTACCGAACGCAACTGATGCGCCTTAGTCGCGCGCTAAAAGAAAAGCGGTCACAGTATCAAGAGCGACATGGCAAAGTCATCCTCCAACACGACAATGCTCGGCCTCACGTCGCAAAAGTGATCAAAATGTACCAGGAAACGCTGAAATGGGAAGTCTTGCCCCACCCGCCGTATTCCTCAGATGTCGCTCCTTCTGACTTCCACCTATTCCGTTCGATGGTACACGGCCTGGCAAATCAACATTTTCAATCCTTCGAAGAGTTGGAAAAATGGATTGCTTCATGGATAGCGTCGAAAAAGGACTCCGAAAATTTCCGGAAGTATCAGTGGGATCGTAGCACACTCGTCTTGCAGTCAACTACGAAGCCTGTGGAAAAAAGATTCGCTTCGAAATGTAGATTTCGTCTTGTTACAGTGAGACTCTACATCGCATGCAACATTTGCAGCTATTCTCATTCAACGACCCATTTCGTTATATCATTGGCAGGTAATAATATTTTAATTTCAGCTCACCGCTTCAATTTTCTCGTTAAATTTATAAGCTAGCAGCTACTATGTCATCGAGAAATTTCAATTATAAGAGTAGAACAAGTTCTGAGATTTTTGAGTTCTTTGGGAGGTTACTTCATCGCAAATATTTAACTTTCACTGTTCTTTTCAATTTGTTTCTAGTTGAGTATTGACGAATACCTCATATGAGTCTATTATATGCAAATGAAATGCTGTTCGTCGTTCATTTCATCAATCCTCAAAAAAAATGTGATGTTAAAAAACGCGCTTGCATGACATAACTCTTGAACTTCCCGATCAATTCCGAATTGAACAAGTGCCCTAAGCTTGTACAAATTGACGTCGTGAAAACTGCTGGAATCAACAAATACCAATGTTATGACAGTTAATGCTTTGCACCTTCTTCCGAATCTACTTTCTTTACCTGATAAACACTTGAAGAGAGTGATTCGAAAAATAAAACGCGCAGATTATTTATTGGTTATATGTCGGATCTAGCGTCACATGCCTATTTCAACCATAATTTTTCCGTTGCGCTATTTCCTGGGGTTTCAGAATTAGACTAGGCAAGTCACCCATCAATGTATGATGCACGCAATTACAGCCTAGAGGCAAGCAAAAAAAAAAATAGAAAGAAACTTCGTTTTAACGATCAGCTTACCGTCACTTCTTCGGTTTCGATCACACAAGAAAACAAGGAAGTGTTTTCCGAATGGTGATGCGATGTTATTGTGATTGCATCTATTATTGCACGTGTGTCGGAATCAACATTCCGTTCATGAATAGGCAAGCTAGAAAAAAGTGCTCTCCCGTGAGTTTAGAAAAAACACATGTATCTTCTGTTTATTTTTCATTTGAATTAATTTTTCTCCTTTCGAGGGCCAGATGCCGATTTTACCTTTACGCTACACCATGTGTGAACTAAACAAACCCAGTTGCATTTGGCCTTCGCGTTTTTCAGTTTGCAGTTATAAAATTGCAACTTTACATTTTCATTTTCCGACCACGGTCCACTACTGGTGGAAAAAAGATTTCTTTTTTTTTGCTGTTCTATTTCAGCGAAAAACCATTTATTTGTTTTTTGCTGATTTGTTATTTTTCCTGCTCGGCTAGCAATGCACGCGTACCAAATTGGATGAAATTTTTGCAACGCCAATTTTCCAGGTCAGTGGGAAAGATTTGCGATCTTGTTGCCCGTTCCGTGGCAGATCCGTTATCCGAATGACTACGGGTTTCAATAGAGGTTCGGGTGAACAAACAGACAACGTAAAATGTTCAAGAAGTATCCCAAGTTGTTGAGGAAAATTCCCGAACTAGATTTTACGATAGTTCGGCTGTCGGTTCAATATTTTTTTCTACTTCTCAACGCTGCTGTTCTGCAATCCTGAACATTTTGTATTATTTTTAATGCACCCGCGTGCTCTGGTTTGCCGTTGCGTTTTTCCTAGTTACGATATTATGGTTGTCGATATTTTTTTTTCTGCTGTTTTTTCCCGTTGGCGCGCTTACCCCCCTCGAAACCAACCACCGCGATCCGATCTTCAGTGCAGTCGGATCATTTTTGGATCTATTCATATAGCATTAACGATGCTAGTTTTTCTCACAAACAAGATGGAAGCGCGAAGTAAATAGTACAGTGGAGTGAAAATAAAAGTCTGTTGGTAAAACAAGAATAGACGGGAAAAAGGCGCGCAGTGGAAAACCTTTTTCCCCGGCAGGCAGGCAGGCAGGCAGGCAACAGAACCAGTTCGCAAGTTGGGAGATTTTTCCGAATCAGTTTTTCTAGACACGTGGCGGCGTAATGAAGTGTGTGCATTAGTGGGTCACCGATTAAGGGAAGTTGAAAGTGCGTGTTTCTTTTCCTTCCGTGCAAAGTGCACGCAGAGCGGGAAAGTTCAAAGTTGCCGGTTTGGAATAACTGCGCCACAAAAAGAGTTCGTATGATTTGAACACTACAATTTGAGTTAATGGTGATAAAACCTAGAATTGTGTTAGTTTCACTTTAAACGCATTATTTGACTGAACAGTTGCGAGTGTCTAATGTTTCTTTTTTCTAATTATATAAATACATTATTTTTTAAATCATTCATTGTAGTTCATGAAACGAAATAAAAAAGGGAGGAAAAATACCAGAGACATAACCGTACGGACGTGAGTACGAATTGAACAGTCACTCGTTCCTCATACTTTCGAAGATCGTTAATGGCACTGATTCGTATCAAACTTGACAATATAGATATATGAAAATTACCCGTTACGAAATTGTATATATTGGAGCCAATGATAATGCAAATTTGGATATCATGAATAGCACGCAGAAAATTCCCGATTGTTTACGATTTTACCCATCAAACCAAAAAAAAATAGGTGTTTCAAACCGAGATAACGAACAACTAAACAAATCGTACTTGTTATTGTCACAATGAAAACATTCTGTAGAATTACTCGGAATTTATTTAACTTTACAATGTTTGTTTTCTGTGTGAAATAGAGTAATTCATTCATATTGATTTGAGGCCGCTTTTGCGTGAATTATATACACTGATAAAAATCGACACGTTGGACGAAAGTGTTTAACACTTAATTTTGCTGCATTTGATTTGACACTTAAATTGCAAATATAATTAATCATTTCAAATCCTAATCAATTGAAATCACATTGAAACATATAGATACTACACTTTCATTCCATCTACCAAACAGCACATAATTGTATGACACATAACATTCAATTGGTTTGACATTTACAATGTAATTGTCAGGTAGGTGCATATAAACTGACTGAAATACTTAAATTATAGCTGAGTTTACACTTAATTCTCATGTAGAATACATTTTCATATCAAATGCAGGAAAAAGGATTAATAACGGTCCCCTATTTTAGTTGAGCTCCTATTTTCATCTCATAACTTTGAACATGAATCATATCTAGAAACGTACCTGAACCAAACTGTGAAATGTTTCACAAAATGGTTATTAAAGCTATTGTTACACTTTCCAAAAAATGTTTAAAATCCTTCAGTGACTGTTTCTAATCTATCCGTTCAGTGATCGTTTTTGCTTTTCTCATATAGGAAGGTTATGCAATCACTGTGCAAACCAACCTTTAAACCGAGACCCGGAGGTCCGAGTGTCATATACCATTCGACTCAGTTCGTCGAGTACGCAAAATGTCTGTATGTGTGTATGTTTTTTGTATAAGTTTGAGACTGACGATTTAGGATGTCGATCCTCTACCGCATGCGTGATAGATCCCTTGTATGTGTGTGTATGTATGTATGTAACATTGTTTTGCATTAACTTTCCTCGGAGATGGCGGAAACGATTTTCATGAACTTAGATTTAAATGAAAGGTCTTGTAACCCACACACAATTCCTGAATTTTATTCGAATCCGACTTTCGGTCCCGAAAATACAGGGTGATATGTGCAAAAAAAATGAAAATAAGTGCACTTAATTTTCTCAGAGATGACTGAGCCGATTTTCACAAACTTAGATTCAAATAAAAGCTCTTCAGGTCTCATACTAAATTCTTGAATTTCGTTTGGATCTGACTTCCGTATCCGGAAATATAGGGGAAAAAGTGTTAAAAATACCATCACTGAAAAGGGCGATCTCCGATTGATAGTTTTTTTACGGTCAACCAAACCAATTTCGGTTATTCTTTCAAGAATCGAAGAAATTATTTTGAAGAATATCACAGTATTAGTATATGATAATATAATTGATATGAGAAAGGCATCATTACACCACTATGTGAATTAAAACAGTTTTATTTTTTCTTGAAGATTTATCAAGCAGAGGCGGCGAAAACTGCTTTAGTGTTTTTCAACAATGGCTTACTGAGATTGTGAGTAGAATTTTAAACGCAATTTAGCAGGAATTTAATTTATAGAAGTAACAAGAGTGCAGGAGTAAGTTTCTCTCGAGCAGCCAGCAAACGAAGCGCTTGGTTTGTTCGCAGTGTTTGCTGAGATCGCCGCTAATCCTGCGCTCCTGCTGCTTCTGTTTAAAACTTGACACGAATTAAATAAGTAATGCAACAGTTTTCGTAGCATGAAGTCATCATTAACAGCCGTTCGCATTCGAAGCCAAATTATAAGTCTGTTGGCGAAAACTGAACATATATTCTTTCGCACTATTCAGCCTCGTGAAGATAGTTGCTGGCTATGAATTATTTTGTGAGAGGAACGACGTTCAGACCACGAAAGAGAACGTTATTTTAACGGCTTCTGCACTGTACCATATGTGTATATGTGGAACATAATTGCTTCCACTAGCGTTTTGTTTATGGGGTTCTTTTCGACAGGCAAGGCATCCTCTTTGTGACCAGTGGAATTGTTCGCTCACAATGCAATGGAAACTATATGTTCATTCACCGGAGGAAAAATCGACCCTGAAGGAAAAAAACGACGTTTTTCCTAGAACTAGAAAATAGGACCGAAAGAAACTCATATTTATTTTTTTGCATTATTTTCATTCAAAAATTGTAATTTAAACAAATAGGGTAACTGCTCTCTATTTCATCTGAGCTCCTATTTCCATTTCATCTCTTCATCTCATAACTTTGAACATGAATCATATCTTTTGAATGGAGCTTCTGAGACCGGTGATTTCCGGTAGAACTGATCATTTGTTGAGTAGTAGTAGTGTAAAAACATGAAATCTAAAAGAAACCGAATGTGGTACACATTGATGATCACTCTACTGCAGTAAACTTCACATTCTAACACACAACCTTCGCTGACGTGTCGAACGGGCAGCATTTAGTTCTTCATTCGTTTTTCTTCCAATCAAAGCTAAGTTTTACCACTACCGTCAGGTTTAATTCACCTAATGATGTAATGATGCCTTTCTCATGTTCATATAATATTGTGGTATTCTATTCAAAATTTTTCTCTTCGATTTTTGAAAGAAACCAAGAGATTGTTTGTGTATAGCATACAGAATAAAACAGTGCTTTGATTGCGTAAGTCATCCTTCAGAAAACGAAATGGGTTCACTATTATATGCACTTCCGGCACCGGAACCCGAGAACCGGTATAATCAAAGTCGGTTCGTACGGCCACCAACTAACATTACACACAAATTCTTCTCCTACGCACTCTGAATTGCGATTTAAATGTTTGTTGCATCCGAAAATATTTTAAGTGACGATGTTCAAAATTGAACACACTTTACCCTACAACTCCGGAACCGGAAGTCGGATCCGGATGAAATTCAGGAATTCCGTATAGGACCGGGAGACCTTTTATTTGAATCAAAGTTTGTGGAAATCGGCCAAACCATCGCTGAGAAAAGTGAGTGAGATCTATTTTGGTATATATGCCCACTATTTCCGGTACTTCCGGAACAAAAATGGAATTTAACCGATGAATTGGATTTAACCGATGTTAACTAGCCCATGTTGCATCCATTTGAAGCTAATCACATTAAATGACCTATTGCGGATGGGGTTTTCAAAGGTAATTCAACATTTGGTGGATATTTTGACAAATTGGCTCAAATAAAATAAATACTAAAAACGGCCAAAATACCTCTATTACCCTATATGTATTTCTGTATCGAGTACAAAAATCGGTATAGTTGGCAGCGCTGCTTACAATTGAATGAGAGAGCGCCCTTCAAATGAGATTCATGTAAACATTCGAATTGATTCAAGATAATGGATGAAAAGTAAACCAGTCATGATAACTGAAATATTAAAATAAAACATAAATAAAATGTTCCCCTTTCGATTTTCATTATTAATACTTTGGAACACATCTCAATACATTTCAAGCAGTTGAAAGATGTCGATTCAAACTAGCTGGTGATAATCGTAAACTCAAATGAGAACCGCCACTCTCTATTTATAATTCTGGCCGGAGAAAGTTTTGGTTATCGAGTTGATGTCCACGCTAGAGATGGGCAAAATGGTTCATTTCAAAGAACCGTTCAGAACTTGATTGCTCTACCGAAAGAACTAGTTTTCTTGAACCATTCATTCGAACTTCAGAAATTTTGAATGTTTTATTTTTTCATAGGTTGCTAATATATTCAATTTCTGCTGCATTTTTACAAACGCAACTACGACCGTTTCAAAATATACAGCTATTAATACATTTTCTTACTGAATTCAACCACTTTTATTTCTCTTGAAAAGATTAGGAAACTGTCATTGTTCAACAAAGAACTTTCGTTCACTCATTCTTCCAGAAGAACTAGTTCTTCTGTACCGTTCGCGAACGAATAGCCCATCTCTAGTCCATACCGATTCATTCTAACTTGATCACGAGCATTGAAGACAATGGAGCTGTTAGACGACTTAGAGCAAGCAAATCTTCAAGTGACTAGATACGGTTATTCAATTGACGATGAATTTTCGAAGCTTTATTTAAGTATGGCAACAAAAGTCAAATGGACCCAGTAAATCCGAACATCGGACGCATCGTGCAAGAAAGCTTTTGATTGCGTTTCGAGCTTGCATAGTGTGTCGGTAGAACAAAAGAGTGAAGATATACCAAAGCAGAGAGCGGATGTCTGATTACTCAGGTGATGAGATATATCGGGGTTGGATTTCCAACCTCGAACATAGGGTCAGAGTTTTTCTGGCCCTAAGAGGCGAATGACCTAAAGGTTAAAGCCTCTATGATCGAAACAAAAGAATGTTTAACACTCTTTCACACCCTATCGGGAAGATGGCGGCTCGAAAATGTCTTGTTTGATATTCCTTCGCTCTGTTTTTCTAGCGATGCATAATGTAAACATAAAGCTTTTTTTATGTCGACGCGGTTGATGCAAATGGTGCAGAATTGTCCGATGACGGGCCGATTGAAGCGCTACGATCGGCCCTATATCGTGCTCAATCGGTCCGATAATCGGACCGATGATCGGACTTATGCGGGTCTACAAATTTCACTGGGGATATGCTGACAGTCAATGACCATAAATTTCATTTTCATCTTATAATATTCGATTGAAATGAAGTTTTACCGCACTGGCTTCGACTCAAGACTGGCGTTTGCTGTTCTTGCATGCACTTTCTTCGAATCGTTAGAAACTGTTACTTTTGTGTCCAAGAAGAAGTTGTGGACAAGAAATCGGACATTTTAAACAAATTTACACTTAAAAGAAAGGAAAGGTTTTTCCTATAACTAGAAAATCGGACCGAAAAGAAACGCACATTTATTTTTTTGAATTTTTTCATTTAAAAATTGTAATTTAAACAAATAGGGTAACTGCTCTCTATTTCATCTGAGCTCCTATTTCCATTTCATCTCTTCATCTCATAACTTTGAACATGAATCATATCTTTTAACGTACCTGAACCAAACTGTGGAATATTTCAAAACGTTTATTCAAGCTGTTGTCACACTTTACATTGAAAAAAAAATGGGTTTAAATCCTTCTGTGATCGTTTTTCCATATAAAATAATCTCACTTTTCGATTTAGGAATCATTTTCATCTCAAGTTTTACAGTTCGTCGCGTTTCTGAATATTTACTAATTGCTTCGTCTCAAAACATGATCACTATTTTACATAATCACACCAGAACGGTTCACTTAATTCACTTGATTGCGCTTTGTTTTAATCTCATTTTACATCCAAGTTTTCTCATAGTGTTATAGAACAGAAATGTTTTTTCGTCTTCAAATTCTCACCAACAATCCATAACATTAGTTTAATTATATTATTATTTTTATATATCAACAAAACTGTCGGCTTCGAATATTACCATAAAGAGCGTGTTAAATACTAAACAAATAACCATTGTGATAAATCTAGTAGCACTGGTTTCATTCCGATATATGTCAACATAACGCTGTTAAGTGTGTGTGTTTCATCGATTTTTTTTTTCATTTTTGAAAGTGCCATTTTTTCTTAACCTTATAGTAAATTTTTTAAAGTAAATCGAAAGGAAACGGAAACGTCCCACGAAAGAGTCGAATTGTTTCCAAACTGGTTTTAAAAATATTGTCTCACAGTTGGCATGAGGCCCTTTTAAGAAGAATATTAACACTTTGAACTTGAGAGTGGAATAGTGCAATGTTTTATTTGGATTGCTATCGCTTTTGCTAATTAATACGAGGAATATAGAACCAACGATAGGATGAATAAAAATCCATTGAGATGAAATTAGAAACAGAGTAGTCGAAACATCATAAGTGTTTTCAGCTGTTTTATGAATATTAGTTTAATGTTCTAGAAATGTGAAACAATTCTCAATGTGGAGCATGGCAAATGAAGCAGAAATATGAAACAGTTATAGTGATTTTGGATTTGAATGGATTTTCGGATCTCAAAAAACAACACAATTTACACAATTTTTTTCCTAATTGTTAGCGACCAAAGGGGTGCTAAATAAAACTCGAGAATGTTTCTTAAAGATTCATTAATTGATTTGCTGTTATTATATCTAATTTATCTGTAATTTAGTATCTACATAGATGAGTGAATATGTTTCATGTGTTGAAGATGTAAGGGTTGAAGGGAAGCTTTTTTAAATATATCACAGTGAAAGACATCATCACAGCTCTAGGTGAGGTCAAACAAATTTTGAAGTTTATAGATTAGTCCCGTGGTGTATGATGACTCGCGATAAAATTTCGCGCCTCTATGGGAATAGAACAACTACACGTTCGAAATGACCGGATAAACAAAAAACAACACTCACACAAACGTATCGAAGCATCGAATACATCGCACACCGTTGAAGCGCATCGAGATACGTTCGCTCCCTACTAGCTAGACACGGCCTGCTTCCACACTATCATGGCTGGCTGTGGAAGCACGTGGAGCACGCTAACGCTCCAATGGTTACGATTAATCGCTCCACCAGGTTCATGGGTGTCGGGTTCAACGACGGGTGTCGAGCCCCTACCCCAGAAAGGACAGTGCTCAACATACTGGAGCTGTCGTCCGGTGACGATTGCATAAACTACATAAACTAACTTCCGGCGTACTTCGAACTGGCACAACTCAAGAGCTACGTAATTCAACTCCATTGCAAAACAGGCTCGTGAGCGGCCTCACAAAAACACTGCCGCGTGTTGTCTGATGGGAGCAAACGCCGTCAGTGATAGCTCGCGACCAGCAACTAGGAAGACGTTGATGACGACGACGACGACGACGACGGTGTAGTGTTGTTTAATAAATAATGAAAGCTACTTACCAGCTCAGTTGTTCCTCCGACGAACCTTGCTTACACTTGGAATCTAATCTCGTCGTCGAAAGACGTGGTCCATATCTAAGTTAAACTAAGTACTAACTAACAGTGAACCTGATGGACTTGGTGGTATTACGACAGCGGTTGCCAGTGATTGACCTTGGTAGTGGCGGCACGGCACCGCACACCCGAAGTGCCCGCCAGCAGTTCGCGGACAGTCCGTGAAGTGACTGATTGTTGTTTTGATACGGGCTCTCTCGCCTCTTATCGTGCCACCTCAGTCAGTGTTTGGAAAGCCAATCAGCAGAAGTAACCTAAAGTACGGTGCGATACTTTCACGGCTCGTCTCCGGCGTTGCTTGGCGAGGTGCCTTCGTCGGCTGGTTTTGTAATTGGCGAATAAAAAAGATCGCTGCTAGCCAAAAAGAAGATGTGGTTTGAATAACAGTTGTTGAAGGGTTGTTTTGTTGTTGATTGTTGATTGGATTTGCTAGTTTCGGTACCGGTATTGTGCTTTTTAAGCGGGCGAGGCTCTGGAGCGGTGAGGTCCAACACAGCAGATAGCAGATCCAGTAAGTGTTCTAAATTGTTTTAATCATACAATTTTTATTTTTATTTAAGTTTATCATTTGAGTAGCATTGTTAGCTGATTGAACAATAACATGACATAGGTTCTTGATAATCTAATCAGACTATAGCTACTATGGCAAGGTTACAAAGTAACCAAGAAGCTTAGCTTACGCATTGCGTAGATATAGGGAGAGTCCTTCGTATTTATCCCCACACTTAAATACAGTTCTACCTCTTGATTGAGTTCAATTATCAATACTACAACGGTTAAGCGCCGCACTAAATTCTAACCACTTCAAAACTTTTGACGTGAATTCCGTTCACTGCAAAATTGACAGTTAGTTGGTATCTGGCTGTAGATCTGAACTAATTGAGACAGTAGACAGTTTTTTAAATCAAGTTTTAGGAATAACATTTTGTTCAACATTGTGCAAATAACACTGATCCCTGCATACTGATAGGTAAACCGAAATCAGAACAACTTAGAAGAAAAAAAAAGTTAGCTAATTGTTCTTGGCAGCCGGCAACCAGGAATATTAAAAATTATTATTTTCTTTCGTCCCGTTTGGCATACGACAGAATTCCTCGTGTTACCTAGAATTGCACAGGGACGTCGGTGATGGTGAAATTTATTCGTCCGTGTCCTTCACTGGTGTTTCCCTGGTTTCACTTCTTTTAGTAAACTATGGTTTTAACTTATTTTCAAATGCATATTTAAAATCATCTGTAGAATTGCTGAATAATGACATTGCGAGGAAGCACATATCAACCGGATAACGTTTGTCTATCTTGGTATTACCCAAATTGTATTGATTCTTTGTTTAGGAAGTGGCCCGGTAGGAAGTTTATTTTGCGCAAAAATACGCATCATTTAGTCTGATTGAATTGGAACATGATAACTTGTGAGAAACTCTGTTCGGTTCAGATTTAAGGGTTGTTTGTTTAATATGCATGTTCACTTACAGATGAGAAAGACTGAAATTGTTTTCTATACAGAGAAACTATAAGTTCATAGATTTAGTTTAGAAACACAGGCTTTGAAACCATATGAGAGAAAAGTCCGACTAAAACTAGGCTACAGCGTTTCATAATCACAAACAAAGATAAATAAAGCAGGAAAATTAAATACCTTCGTAATCCTAGATATTCATTCAAAATTGAAATTTGAAAATGTAGTTGTGTTAATATATATCTGGTGACAATCATAGGACGAACTTTTAATAAATCTCAATTCGCGGGAATGAAATGATGTGGAAGATCTACCGACAGCCGGCTGTCTAGAGTTTCACGAATGCCGAAAAGGTTTTGTTTCGTGTACCGTACTTCATTTTGAAATCTTATTGATTTCCAAGTCTTACCCAGTTTTTATCCCATCCAAGCAGCAGTTCGTAAATAATTCTGTTTTGTATGTTACACGGTTTGAAACATGGTGGCAGCATGTTTCCTCATAACTTAATTTGTTGCCAAGTAGCTATTTGGGTTATCAAGCACAGCATCTTTCTATCATATTGAGTAAATTACTATTCATTCGTTATTGTTACTTTTTTCAAGTATGCATTTAATTACAACAGTTCTTTTAACAACCAGTTGAAAATAGGTTTGTTTAACGTTGCGAAACCATTATGTATACGTTAGAGATGGCCGGGTAAGCAATTTCTTAAAACCCGAACTCGACTCGTACTAGATTGAAAGTAAAAAACTTTTACCGGTATCCGACCCGAACCCGAGAATAATTTATCCTTCAAACTCGAACCCGATCAAAAATAAAAATATTTAATTGTACCCGACCCAAACCCGAAAAAACGGGCTAGAATCCCCAAAACCCAACCAAATTTTTCAAACTGTATCCGGAAATTTGTACCCGGAACCCGACCATCTCTAGTACACGTAAGAGTATTTGCAAATCGTTGCTGTGAATTGATGTAGCAGTAACATAAATGTTACAGGATTATAACATACAATTTCTGCCCTGATTTACACAGCTTTCGGTTGGTTTTCGCAACGTAATGATAATGTAAATACAACCCAGAAAATTTTTTTTAATTGATTATCTCATACTACTGAATCTTTCTCAGTAAATTATTCCCGTACTTATGTCCTTCTTGATATCGCACTTCCAAAGTAACTGAAACTTCGGATTTATTCGAGAGCCACACATCTAGCTCTAATCTGAGATTAAACTAGCTCTCTAAGATAAAACAATGCGCAACTCTCATCTCAAATTAAATCAAAAATTTTGCTCATTATTTAGGATTATTTTATCAATATTCATTTCAATTGTAGAATCACCAGGTTATAAACGGATTACTCGACTTACGTTTAACCATAGATAACAGAATAATGTGTAAATTTTTTAATTTGCTATGCGTTGAATACACTACTGCCACCTACTCGACTGTTCGCCGCAATCTTTCTAAACGTTAAACTACGTTCCGGAACGATAACAATATCCTCCTGCCTGGTATAGAAATATTCTAGCTAATTGAACACTTATCACGCGATTTCCACGTCGCATAAATCACACGATAATTCGAACGAAATAAAACAAAAATAAACTTGTCACTTTAATCAATAGCAAATACAAAAATCTAGTGTGAGGGAATGTTGCAGCCAAAATGGTGGCTCGTGTCGATCGTGGTGACATCTGCAAGTGTTCGCCATGCTGAATGAGCAAATTTTACACAGTTTATATGTAAGCCTCTTGGACGGGAACTGACAATTGTTATTCCACTTCGATATCCAGTTTCAGACCAGCTCGTGATTGGTTGAAATTGACATAAGCAGGTGCAAGTTGTTGAAATTAATATTACTGCAGGGTGATAGAAAACGTGTTGTCAGTATCGTCGGTAACAATGTATTTTGAGATTGCATATTTTGTTTTTCGGATAATCTTATTAAAATTATTGATTATCATATTGATTATGTTAGTTGTAATTGAGAATAACACCAAATCTTTGGATACTTCTATTTGTTAGTATTTATCTCAAATTGAATATTTTAGACACTGCATAAAGCTGCAAAAAGTAATGTGTTTTAGAAAAAAAATTAAACTGTTTCAACTGAACGTTTAATTTAAAACAATCATCAGAGCTATAATTTTGACTGATATAACGTTTGTCTAAGTGTTTTCAATTGATAAATAATTGCATGTTGTAAGGGGAGAAGCTTTTCAGAATGAATAATTATCTCTACTGGCAACAGTGATCGCAAGGAATGTATTATTTATAACAGGGAGCAACCGGAGTAAAAAGAGAAATATTTTTTTCTGGAAAAAGAAGCCAGTTATCTGACCTTGTCCTAGTGTAAGACTGTATACCTGTTTTCTGTGCTATAATGTAAGGTAGTTAAAAAAGAAAGATAGCCAATTACTTATTGCTATACGAAAGTGTAAATATGCAAAAAGAAGCTGTCAGCTTCAGATTGGATTTTCAATACTTTGCATCAAATAATCATTCCAAAACGCTGCTATGCAAAAATCACTTCCAACGTATTTTCTACTACCACATCATGAAAGTCAGACTAAGAAAAGTTAGAGCTTAGTTCTAGACCTGGAACTGAATTTTGAATCCTACTTCTGAAACTGAATTAAGAATATGGATTCTGGAACCAAATTTTGGACCTGGATTCTGGAACGGAATTGATGATCTAGATTCTGGAGCTGTTTTCTGATCGTGAATTCCAGAACTGAATTCTGAATCTGAATTCTGGAACTGAAATCCAAGCCCTGAACTAAATTCTTTGACTGACTTGGGACTCTACTCAGAGCCCGGAGTTTGAAACTGAACTCTGAAGCTACATTCTGGAACAGAATTCCGAACCTGGAACCAAGGTTGGCATTTATTGTATCAAAGAACGCTCTCTACCAACTCTTCACACGATTCAATAAGTGCCATCAAAGAGGGACGGATATCATATCAGCAACAGAAAACCGACATGTTTCATTTAGCATAGAAGGGACACCAGTGCAAGAGCGAATTTTACTCGATTACCTATCTGAGCATCACGGGTTTGCACGCCTCTGTGGGAATTCTCTCTGAAACAACAAACAGTCGCTTATTCTCGTTTTACGATCCGATTATATATGGGCATAATTGCGATAAAATCATTTTACTATTGCTGCTTATTCTAGTTGTGTGCATATAACCTTTGTATGAGTTGTGTCTATGAAAAGATCTGTAACTGCTCCACACCAGGGTTTTGAAATATTGTAACCTAATATGAGAATCATCAAGTCGAATCATCGATTCGAATCTCTGCGATAATTGTCAACTTGCGATTCTCTCTTGGTAAATTCCACACAGCGCCGATCATTGCAAAACTGCTGATTTTTAGAAAATTGCAAGAGATTTCGCTTATTTTATTAATTTGGAAATTATTTTGGAATCAAATTGAAAACGAACTTTTCAACACTTGAAAAAGAAAATTTGATGTTCTACGTTTTTGCCTAAGAACTTCTGAAAGAATGTTCATTTAGTGATAAAATTCAGCAAAATGATTGAAAAATTATCACGTATGAGCAATGAAAGCATTATTTGTGCAGTATAATCTGCAAACAAATAATGTATGGTTCAGACGGTCCGTCTCCTTCCGTCACCGTCACCGGAACGTCAGCGTCCGTCAAAATTAGTTCAATACTAGTATGTCTCCATAAGAATGCATTGAACTAATTTTGACGGTGACAGTGACGGAGGTTGACTAGGACGGAAAGTGATGGACCGTCTGAATCGTACTTAAAGTTATTGCCAGCAAGAGAAAATTAGGCTGCTTCGCCACCGTTGATTTTTGAGAGACATTGGCAATTCGTTCGAAGTACCGGATGGCAACTTTGAGAAGCTATTTCGAATGAGAAAATATTTGACTGCCCAAGTAACAATTCGAATGCCTAATGGTTTTGATTGTAATTTATAGGAGTTTTGTAATTGATTTTTCAATCACTACCTGTTTTATGACGACTATAATAAATGTCTCTTTTGACAAGTAATATCATAGTTTTCAAAGCTTCTATAAAACGTTTTACCCAGACTAACAACTGGACTAAAAATAAAACAATGTGTACTAGAATAAAACCATGCAAACACTCTTAATATTGCTTTCAAACATTTTCTTTAAAACATTATTGTCAGTTAAATTCTTTCATAAATCTAGTTTTGTGTGTGTGCGTGTTCATTGGATGACAGTTTCACTCAGAGCAAATTTGAGGGTTCTAAAGTACATTTATGACACATTTGTTGTGGGCTATTTGATTTATTGCTTCTTGGGTTAAGCGTAATTTGCATTGAAGAAAATTTCATGGCCGCCATTATGATGTCCTATACCGTAGCATTTATTGACATCAAATATACTTCGAAATGCAAAAACGAATAAAAATGATGGGCTTTAATGATTCATTTTCAGAACGTAATGACAAAAATGACGAAGAATCACAAAAAATAATTATCAAAAATCATGGAGATTTTCGCAAAAACTGCATTTATTTCAAGGCGATTAGTTATAATTCTTATTTTCATCTAAATATTCACGATAAAAATAAAAGCGCATGAAGTTTTTAAGTTAGGAAAAAAAACCTAAAACTTGTAAATGAAATCTAATATATTCTTACTGATTGCATTCAAAGCAGACATGACACACACATAGCCATGAAAAATATTATCAAAACGACAATTTATTCATAGCGGAATTCATTTCTTCCGAATAAATTAAATGTTGATCGTATAGCTAGTTTCAAAATTTTCTTGAATTTGGAGTTTTAACGCAGGTTTATGCTAATTCTTCACTTTGCTTTATAAACCTTATGAAGAATGGTCCACTTGGCAGGAACATGCTCTTATAGAGGTTCTCAGTAGGCTTTCGTGAAGTTTAAAGTTTTAATGCAAGATTTATTATGTAGCATTAAAGACAGCTACAAGTATTTATTAATATTAAAATTGTTACTTGGGTGAAAAGTTAGGTGTTAGATCAACTCTTTTTCAAATGTCGAAAAAATTCTTGAACTTGACGGGAATTCCAAATTAAGAAAATAAACCAAATTTATTTGCAATTTTCCCTTAATATATTTTGTCACCGGAATTCGGTTCATGAAACAATCGATTTGAAACGTCAAATCAATTATAAATGCGAACGGCTATCGTAACAAGACTACTAGATCATCAGCGGGAATAAGCAATATAAATTGAAGTTGCTATAATCTGGCCTTTTAGAGCAACATTAAATCAGAATTCATCGTAGGGAAATACGGGGTGATATCCTTCAACTTTAATACTTTTGTAAACCTCAACTTGTGTAATCCAAATGCCATTATGTGGAAATTGCTCACTATGGTAAAATTCTTCAATTCTATTTGGAACTGAATTCAATTATAAAATAAAAATAGCACAAAAGTGCGGGAAATCGGCCGTAATTGGTTAAGCCCGCTAACAAACTAATAAAAACAATAAAATTAACCTCACTTTTCCGTTCACTTCCAGTCACATCGACGATGTCAACGTTCTTCACCACCAACCGGCACGGTTACAGCGTGCGCTTCTCGCCCTTTAACCCGGACCAGTTTGTGGTGGCGTCCAGTCAGTTCTACGGATTGGCCGGTGGAGGAACCCTGTACTTCCTGGAATTGTCCTCGGACGGCGGTGGAATCGTGGAAAAGCGAACCCACAACTGGACCGACGGATTATTCGATGTGGTAAGTAGCTGAGCCATCGGTCAGACGTTTGATCGTTTTTACTAATAATTGTTTGTTTTCTTTTCGCAGACATGGTCCGAGTCGAACCAGGAAATTGTGGTATCCGGCTCGGGAGATGGAAGCGTCCAGCTGTGGAATCTCAATCTTAGTGCCAACAACGGACCACCGCAAATGGTCTACCGGGAACACAAGAAGGAAATTTACAGCGTCGACTGGAGCAAAGTTCCGTACGAACAGCTCTTCATCAGTGCCAGCTGGGACAGCACTGTGAAAATTTGGGATCCAATCCGGAACCATTCTTTGAGCACTTACATTGGCCATACACAACTAGTCTACAATGCGGTGTTTGCATCGCACATCCCCAACACATTCGCTAGCGTCAGTGGCGACGGAATGTTGAAGATTTGGGATATTCTGTGTTACGATTTACCAATTGCCAGTATAAAGGCGCACGAGGGAGAGGTAATTTATTTTTGGAAAACCTTACGAATGATTACGTTTAAAAACAACTTTTTCATTGTAGGTCCTAACGGTCGACTGGTGCAAGCACGACTCGAACGTTCTGGCCACCGGTGCCTCCGATGGTCTCATTCGAATATGGGACCTGCGTAACTTTGGCATCCCTCTGTCGGAACTGAAGGGCAATGAATTTGCCGTACGGAAGGTACAATTCTCACCGCACAGTCCATCGGTACTGGCCAGTGTCGGATATGATTTCACCACCCGGTAAGTAATTTCACCAAATTAACCACTCACAGTTTATTAATCAGCGTTTTTTTTTTTGCTTCAGAATCTGGGATTTCAAAAAAAGCAACGAGGCTCTGGAAACGATTAAGCACCATTCGGAGTTCACGTACGGACTGGACTGGAACCGACGGCGACAGAATCAGCTCGCCGATTGTGGCTGGGACTCACTGGTGCATGTTTTCAAACCGGATTGCCTTGCGGACAAAATTTAAGGCTGTTGCGGTCAAATTTAAAGAATGTTCTATCGAGAAAGAGAGAAACGGAATGCGCAAATCAGGCTAACAGAAAATTAATGGAATTTTGTGAAAAAATAGAGGCAAAAATTAACCAAATTGTGATTTAGGAAATAAGTAGTCTAAAAATAACAGTTGGCCAGAAACTATTTTAGGAATGTCGCGAAAACGATTTGTTTAAAATAACTGAGCAAAACAGATGTGTAATAGTTGTATTGGTGTAGGTTGAATCCAAAACATAATTCATTGATAATATATTGCGAACGGTAAGGGTTAAAGGTTGATGGAGAGTTAAAGCCAGAGAGCTGAGATCAAGTCACACGTTGAAAAAAATAACGGTAGTTTATATTAAACTGTAAGATTGTTTTATCTATTGAGTAACTTCTGTACTTAAAATTTGTAATTAGCTCGAAGGTGGGTAAATATCAAGAGATTCAAAATTAGTCAAAAATTATAATTGAGATGCTTGGTTTGATAGTTCTACGAATTTTATGTTATTTTTTGTTATCAGGTGTCTTGTGAACGCAAAATTGAAAAAATAAATTAGGTATTTTATACGTTTTGACAAAAATCAGTTTTATTTATATTCACAGAAACTCCCAACTACGACTATTACTAACGATGCAATAAATCACTCCCGGTGAACATACCAAAGATGTTAAAACCGGAGCTAAGTTGAATGCCAAGAGAAGGTGTCATTTGCTGTTAGGTTATTATCAAACGATTGTCTTCATAATAAGCTGAGCTGGGCGTAGATAACAGAAGTTAAGATATGAAAAACTAGATAGCGCAAACAAAAGATCTTCTCAGCAGTCACGACTAGATGGCGCTCTTAGAAGACTCGACCATCCTATTCAGTGTTGCCAGGCGAAAAAAATAAAACACCGGGAGGAGTTTTCGAAACCTAATGTTGTTTTTCATTAACAGAAAGCGCTCGTCGCAAACAGTATGACGTTTTATGTCGTTCATTGGTTTGCTGACTAATAGTATGTTCACATTAGCGCTGATATCACTTAATATACCGAGATGATATGGATATCACGTCGAAGCGTTCACATATGAACGATATGATATCGTTTCACAATTAAATTGTCATTTTAAATATCCTCATTAGAAATAAGGTCAGTAATATTACCTTTCTCTCTTAAAATTCAATCGATAATTGAAGTTTCGCATTTATCGATTTTCGAACGCCAGTATTCGTTGATAAAATCAAAACTATAATGATTGTTTATTGCCACTCTCAAAGTGACATTTATAAATGAGTGCGTTCAATGCCATTATCCGAGTAGCTAGTCGCGACTTTCGACAATTCGACATGATATTATTCATGATTTACGGATATCATGCAGAAATGATGATATGCGTTGACATCAAATTGTATGGCATATGAGGTGATATGGAACATGATGTCGTCGTATATCAATTATATCCGCATATCACTTGATATCAGCGCTAATCCGTACATACTATAAAAAATGAAACACATACAATTGGCTTTCTAACGACAGTTCGACATGGTGCTGTTGTACAAATGATTATGTTTTCGAATGAAGCTGTCAAAATTCAGAGGAATGTTTATTCTTCAGTGAATTTTTATTTATTTGTGGTTGAAATTCGAATAATCAAAGATTTTCCTGTTGTAGTTAGGGGAAAACATTGATTTCTAGTAATTTAAATCTTTAATTTCGATTACGAAAATTGATGACATAACCTCACTTAGCATCAATATCTAAATATAGTTTTGTATTGAAGAAATTAAAGGTTTACTTTTTACGAAAAGTTGAATGAATGCAAAAGTTTTACCCATTTCGTAGGTTTGTTTGAGGAAAAAAATACTATGTCAGTAACTATTTCCGCATTTACTACTCGATTCCTATATTGCTCTACGTGATAATTTGTTAACATCATCGTTTTCTTGGTCCATAAAGTGTCGCAAAGCTGATTTACCGGTAGCGACACCTGCCAATGAAAAATGGAACCAAGAAAAGGAGGATTCTTTCGGAAATTTTCATATCGGCAGTAGTGATTTGCAACATTTTTATCGTTTATTCAATAGTACAAATAGATATCAATAAAAGTACACTCTGAGTAGAAGAAAATCGATTTCAAAGTGATTACTACTACTTTTTTTAGTGTAAATTACGATTAAACATGGAAAATCTTCAGAAATATGTGAAATTGAGTAAGGTTAGGTTTTTTCGGATCAACATTTTTTTTAAAACAGAAACCAGTGTAATGTTGATTTCTCGAGTACTAGAATGTATAGCGATCGAGTACTATTTATTTCGGATACTTTATTTGTTATTTCCAGGTATTTGAAAAATGGTATCAAACCAAATTTATTGCTCTATTCTGAATAAACGGTAAGATCAACATTACCACTTCAGAGTAAAAACTTTTTCTTCAACTTCTACTATGATTTTTCAAATGAATTTTCCCGTTTTCATAAGAAATCGTTGAAAAGGTGGAGTAATTAGAAATTTTCCTACCGATTTGACAGCTCTTGCTGAAAGTATCATCTCTAAACAAGCAGCGCCTCTACATTTCAGTTTTGCGACAATATGCCAGTTGTAATTTGGAATGACATTGTTAAAATTTTTTATGTTTTCCAGTATATTTCAATATAGTTGGGCTGAAATTGCAATTCTAGAAGAGATGGATGACAATTCAAAAGAATTGAAATTTTACGCAGTTTTGTACCGTTTTGTGCAATGTTTGCTTTGTTAGTTTATGTAAACTATTGCTAGTTATCTATTTATATCTTCTTTATTTATGAAATACGTCCTCGCATGATATAACATTAACTTGAAATGTTTCATGTAAATGCTAATTGTCACATTGTCGCAAAGCTGATGTACCGGTAGCGACACCTGCTAATGAAAAATGGAACCAAGAAAAGTAGGATTCTTTCGGAAATTTTCATATCGGCAGTAGTGATTTGCAACATTTTTATCGTTTATTCAATAGTACAAATAGATATCAATAAAAGTACACTCGAAGTAGAAAAAAATCGATTTCAAAGTGATTACTACTACTTTTTTTAGTGTAAACTACGATTAAACATGGAAAATCTTCAGAACTGTGCGAAATTGGGTAAGGTTAGGTTTTTTCGGATCAACATTTTTTTTAAACAGAAACCAGTGTAATGTTGATTTCTCGAGTACTAGAATGTATAGCGATCGAGTACTATTTATTTTGGATATTTTATTTGTCACTTCCAGGCATTTGAAAAATGGTATCAAACCAAGTTTAATGCTCTATTCTGAATAAATGGTAGATTTCCACCCCCCTGCTATGGAAGCTGGTTCCTGAAACCGACGCATTTTGTTTTGGTGGCGTTGTTGTCAACAATATTTTAAGCTACGTTCATACCATACAATCAATCCACACTGCAAAACAAGTAATTTGACCTCTTTTTGAATAAGAAAAAAAGTGGTTTGTTATAGTTTGATTATATTCCATCGAAATCTTTTCCTTATGTTGGTGCAACCGCATGAAGAAAGATGTGAACACTGCTTAAACACAGCATTTGAAAGCGAACTAGAACCAAAAATTTCGTCTTCAAGCCAATTGTATTCAGATGACAATCGCATCACCGGGGTGTAGATTTCGCACAATGAACTAAGATCAACATTACCACCTCACAGTAAAACCTTTTTCTTCAACTTCTACTATGATTTTTCTAATGAATCTGCCCGTTTTCAAAAGAAATCGTTGAAAAGGTGGAGTAATTAGAAAATTTCCTACCGATTTGACAGCTCTTGTTGAAAGTCATCTCTAAACAAGCAGCGCCTCTACATTTCAGTTTTGCGACAATATGCCAATCGATATATTGATGAACGTGTTGTCAAATTGAAAGCGTTTTTCATCCACTTAGTCGAGTAATTATGTATTTCATTTTTTTATATGGGAAATCGATGATAGTTCCGCATGTCTAAAATCGGACCGGGAATAACCGAACTAAGTGTGTAGGGCCATCGACTAACCAAACTTAAAAATGGATGGATAGCAATTTTTAATAGTCGTTAGCTCTTAACTCCGAAACCGGTAAAATCTGGTCGATTAATTTTGTTTGTGATTTCTCAACATTATAAAGCCATTTAGGATCAAAAATTCTTAAAAATTTGTTTCCAGCATACATTTTATTAACATTTAATGGAGGCTTAAAATTTTGTTTTGTAGCATACAAAAAAAATTGTCGGAAGGTTCGCATTTAATACCGAATACTGTAAAAACCATGCAAAGAGTTTTAAATGCTGACAGTATTTTCGGTCCTATGGGAATTATTACATCTCTCCAAACTAATAAGCAGTCTCCCTCACCAAATTCCTCAGACATCACTACCATCAGCGGCGAAGCGCTACCTTAACACAAAAGATTGAAGTTGTGTATATTTCATGGATTCCTTCAATCGATTTCCGTTTACATTAAATTGTTGATCGATAGTGAGGAAATACTGCAATCAGAAATTCTTCTTTTTTTGAAAGGTAACTCTTTCTGAAATTTCTTCGAATCGTAGTTATGTATTCTTCATAATGATGATTTCACGAATTTTTCATAATGATGATTTCACGAACACAGAAACTCAATTTTTAACAGCAGCAGTTGTATTAAACTAGCCTTTCATTGTTTTAAACAAGAGTTGATCAAATCGGTGGGGTAATTTTTTGACTGCATCTTGTTTTTAAATTCTAATGAACCTTTTTTTTTGTTTAGAACAGAACGTCACAATGCCATTTGTCGAATGTCCAGGAATAGTATGTAAAATATTCAAAACTAATGATTTTCGATTGATAAACATTCTTGTAATCGAGATGTCCTCTAAACATTGGTATTTTGAAAACAATAATTGTTTATCAGAAATATACCTAACTCAATTTTACACTTTTCTGAAACTTTTCAAATATTATTCAGAGTTCTCACCTAGAAAAGTAGCACTTGTCACGTTCAATTTAATTTTCTTACCCTCCGGGTTCATTTCCGTTGCTGATGTCAATTTTATTTTAGTTTTCATACGCAGATGTCTCTAGCGGCAAAGTGGCAGTTTTCTTAAAAACTTGCGTTATGGCTACACTGATTGAAAGCTTTCCATAGCAGAGATGCCATGTCTTCAGAATTGTATGCAAATCTACATCTACATCTGAATTTCAGAAAAAAATCTGCTGATATGTTTTATTTGCAGACTTGAAACTCACGTTTTAGCAGACATTTGTCAAAATTTACACACTTTTGAAATCTCCGCGGACTGCTAAACCAATGCCGTGCATCATTCTTTATGATCTCTAAGTCCGCCGACTTACTTTAGCGATTACATACCTTTTCAACCCTGCTTGTTAATATTTGAAATTTCCACCTGGCATCTCTGCTGCCTGCGAAGGCTAAAGCTGCACCGCAAAATAGCTGTCATAACCAGCTGTTTACAGTTTTGATTTGATTGGTTTATTTACGAGTTAGTTTTGTGCAATTGTGCCGGTGAAAAACTGTGTTTCTTCTACGCAAATATCGCAAAGTGCATAATAACCACTTAGTTTCTGTGAGAATTTAGTGCACCATCATCAAGCAATTTGAAATTCAAACCCTCGGTAAGTTGTGTGTTTATTTTAATTGATGAGTAAAGTTAATCTGGCGAAATTGAGGTTAGGCATTCGATTTTGGATTTGTAAACAAAACGATAAACGTACGATTTTATTTAATTTTACAATTTTATGCACATTTTTGCTTCAAATGTTTCAAAAAATTTTACATCAAACTGCACACTTTCAGTGGTCGTTTTCCATTTTGTGACTGGATACCAGTTTTCGTGTACGTGGAATCTGTAAAAATAAATAATTATCAATAAACTGTTCTGAAAATGAAGGAAATGAATGAATACCATCATTTAGAACCGTTCCAGGGTTACGACAACTAACATCCATGCTTTTCGATTTCAAGTCCCTTAGAAACTTTTTCATTTTCTCCTTAGATTTTTCGCTTGCTAGGCTTCCATCTAGTTTACTTCCTAAACTCAGTTTTCGCGTTTCGTCTTGATTATTATTATTATTATTGGAGTCATTTGTAATTTTAGGTGTATAAGCTTCCTCCTTAGGTTCCGTAGTGTTGTTGTAGTCATCCTCGTCGTCGTCGAAAGTTGATTGCGAGGATATGCTTGCATTGTCACTGTAATCAATTAACTGGCTGATGTTCGGCGTAGGTGTTTTAGCAGCCAGAAACCCATTTTGTATGGGTTGTTCGCATGTAAGGAAATTGCTATCTATGAGATGATTTTTTTCGTTCTTCATTTGCTCACAAACATTGTCTCCGTTTTGATTGTAGATTTCCTCCGCGGTCACGACCAGTTGTGTCATATCCACTCCGTTGTCGATGAATCGAACATTATTCTCATCCGTTTCGATCTGAATGCACTCGTCCTTGGAGAGCTCTCGAACGATCCGTTCCTGTCGCAGGCGTCGTTTTTCCTGCCGAATGAACTCAAGGCTCAGATCGGCTGATAGTTTGGTCATAACCGGCATCGGTGTCCCGTTGCGGAGTCTTTCCTCCTCACTTTTGATGGCAGCTTCAATGGTTTCTACGGCTTCGATAAAATCTACTTCGATCGCAGGTGAACAAGCTTTCTTGGGAAACGCAAGAATCAGTGAATGCTGCAAACCGCTGGTTGCGTTAACAACGGTGAAGTCTTTGAACTTTCTGAGCTCCCTAAAGTGATCGGACGGTGTAAACGGACTATCGTCATCGTACGTGGTCAGCAAGCGACCTTTGTTGGTGACGAATGAGGTAAAATTGTTAGCCGGAGCGATCCGTGTCGGGTATTCACCCGCTCGCAGTAGCTGATCCAGCAGTTCCAGACGAGCGAATTGCAAATCTTCGACTTTCTGCACCCGGTTACTTTTGTAGATTTGGTTGTTCTTTAACAGAAGGTAAATTGTGTCGGTGTTGGTGATTTTAAGCGACACAATCTTTGCGGTTAGTTCAATGTGGGAAAGTTCTTTGATGACTGGGATGCATATTTTTTGAAATTTCCCACTCAGGTAGATTCGGTTTGTTTGGGATACCATTAGAGTGCAATAATTGCCACACTCCACAAGAGCGATTCGTTCTTCCACTCCCAGACGGTCGGGTTTGGTAAGTATTTTCAGTGAGTCAACTCCTCCCAACTGCTGGTGACTGTTGTAACCCCAACCGAAACAATTGCCAGCACTGGTCCGAGCAATAAAGTGGCAAAACCCGGCGGAAATGTTGACGATGAATTCATCTTCCTTTTCCAAACACTCGGTAAACTCTTTCAACTCCACCGGAATGTTGGTGTACTCGCTTCCATCCAGGTTGCGTTTGTGAAGCGAATCTGCTTCCAGAAGAGATTGAATTTTCGCATTGAAGGGAAACACGTTTTTGCCACTGTAGAAGATCTTGCTGTCCGCTGTCAAATGTAGGAAATAACACTGCTTAAAAGATCTGCTGTTTTCCGAGGAGAATTTTATACTGCACCTGTGAGAATCAAACTGAACCCGTTTCCTCCAAACTGTGCATCAGTGACACGCTGTCCGAGTTTCTTCAGGGTACGAACACAGGACGGTTTGTGGCAGTCCTCGGTCGAACCTATCCCCAGCTGGCCCAGATGATTGCGACCCCAAACGAACAGACGACCAGACTCTGAAAAGTTGGTAAAGAAAATGTATTTTGAATATAAAATCTGATACGTTTTTCTGCTGGTTAAAATTCTATTTTTCCATGTATAAATTAAATTTGTTCAGTGAAATGTTTTAGCTGTGTCATCTGTAAGTTACAACCTCATCGACCTTCACCTTGGATTGAAATATTGTTGTGTGAAGCGCCTAGTGATGCTTTCATCGCCGGCATTCTACCCTCTAGGGTAATCCTACTCATGTTTATCCAAGAGGTCCTTGATGCTTTGAACTGAAATGAATTCGGCTATAGTTGTCAAAACATCGATGAAAATTTCAGAACTTTTTCAACCAGTTTCAACCCAATCCAGTGATCAATAAACCATCACGATGGATAGGATGAATAATAGAAGCGGCCCTCCTGGATGAGTATACAAACCGAAACAAGTGGAAAAATATGTTCGTGCTTAATCGCATCGCACGGGTGGACAGTGGCCAGGCTGGAGTGAAAATCGTGACAGAAAGAAATAACCGACCATAAGTCTGCTAACTGCTCTGTATGGTCGGTTATCTGAGACGGTAAATCGAAACAACAATTTTTGCATTTTTTTCCCGTGAGCTCTCAACTGTGAGCTTCGGATGTCGCGTTGGTAAATTCTCGGAACGGAATGACGCAAACACGAACAAGTGCCATTTTTTTACTTGGATTCCAACGAGTAACGCGATACTAAAAGCAAATAGAACTGGATCCGGTGAATTCAGATTTTACTAGTGGAATTGCTATCCGGTACACGGAACACGAGAAAAGTAATCGGCGTTTGACGACCCGTTTTTTTTTTTCGTAGTTTAGTCGAAGTGACAAATAAGTTTAGTTTTATCTTATGTTCACAGTGCATGTGATTCGAGAATTACATAGTAACTCATGATTTAGCGAATAAATTGCAATCTTTTGTTAGTTTGGAAAATTATTGTGTTGAAGTATTGCACGAACTGTCTAATATTGGAACATCGTGTGCAAGCTATAACTTTAGTGCGTTTTCTTAGACACATTTTGAATTTATTTCAGTTCTGACAATATACAGAAGATAAAAATGCGGGTGGGTAATGTCAGAGACATAACTGGATGTCGTGAATACGAAAAAACTGAAACGCTCCCATCACTTTTCCGAATATCAGTTAGTTGATTGATTATATGAATTGTGCAAGCTTTCCCCTATTTCACTAATAGAGTTTGAAGCGATGCACCTACATTAAAGTACAGATTAGTTACATTAAACAGCCACTATTCTACAGCTATATATTCCAAACTTGAAACAATTCCTTTTCAATTTGCTAATATAGGAGGCTAGGTACGACAAATTTGTAGTTTATTTTTATTGAAACCATGAAATTCGAAGATATCTGATTCTTCTCGAAATTTCAGTACGAGACAATTGCAATGGCCTGGTCTGACATGTATCGATGATCTTCGGTATGCAAAAGTCATTTTAATAATAATAATGATAACACAGTTTAATCTGTATATATGGCAACCCTGTTTCGCATGGCATATTTTCACACGACCCCATACTTGTATAAAGATGTGTTCAGCATAGTCACTTTCGTTTTCGCATTGCCGTTCGTATTTGAATGTGTTAGTGACGGTACAAATTATTTTAATTTCCATCTTCATGAATCTTTTGGTAGGAAATATCGAAAGTTTAAATTGAATTATCACAATCAACAAGATCTGCATTTAGATCTGAGATGGTTCTCGTGTGTGTCTTGTTTCGGCTCAGAAAATGGTAGGAAAAATGAACCACTGAACTTTTATATGAATGCTCTTGTAAAGATGCAAACATCTCGAGTTCTGATTGGCTGGTGCTGTCATGGATTAAATCAAACAGGTTTTTCAATAGTGTACTATTGAAAAACTTCAATGTTGTTGCAATACATTTTCAAGTTGGAAATTTTCGATTCTATTGGTAGTAAGATTATATAAATCCTTCTACAGATCACTGCGCTATGAGCCTTCAAAATACGAGAAAGGCAAACGCGCCTTATGAATTATATTCTTTAATACTCGTTTATACCAAACATTTCAAAAAAGTTTAATTTTGAACTATTTGAAAATATGTCACAGAACTGAAAATTTTATTATAAAATTGTGATCATATTTCCGATGGCATGACGCAAGAATTATGTTGATTCATTAGGTACAACAGGAGATATTCACGATCAAAAACTTATCACTCTCTTAGAGGGCAAATTTTGAAGAGGCGCCCCATAGTAAAGTAAGTCGTATTCACGACAAAAAGTACATTCAGTTAGTTAGGGGCACACAAATAAATCTTGCCACGAGCCCATTAATATGTTAAAGCGGCACTGGTCCGAGCAAAAGTCATAAGCAGTCTATTTTAATATACGTTCACCCTTTTATTTGAATCTAAGTTTGTGAACATCGAATCAGTTGTTTTTGAGAAAATGAAGAGAGAGTTCCGTTGTTGAGTTTTCGGCCTGACTTTGAGAACTTTGTTCATCAATTCAAAATTCTTTATTTAATCTTCCAAGTCTATTTCGTCCCCCTCAAAGTTATCCCCCCCTCCCCTATACACTTGTGCCAACGTTTTTTTCCAATCTTCGAAACAGTTGTTGAGATCAATGCGCGTAGCGATTCACGTTTTATGTTTTCAATTGATTCAAATCGGTTTCCTCGGAGCGGTAGTTTGAGTTTACTGCATAGCCAGAAGTCACACGGAGCTAAATCTGACGAATACGGTGGTTGCGGAACGATATTGGTTGAATTTTTGGCGAAAAAATCACGAAAAATCAATGCAGTATGCGACGGTGCATTATAGTGATGCAAAAACCAAGAGTTGTCGGCCCATAATTCTGGTGGTCTCTTTTTGCCTTTCTCTTTAGAAAGGTATTAGAATTGCTGGAAAAATCGACTTTCGAACGAAGCCTCGGAGACCCATAGTGTTATATACCATTCGACTCAGTTTGACGAGATCGGAAAGTGTGTGTGTGATTTAATTTCGTGAAGCGCTAGTGCTCGAAAAATGTCCTCATTCAAAATTTTAGCTAAATCGGACATGCGTTAGGGATTCTGTCCGGCGGTAAAGGTTTGAAAATTTTCGATCTTGAAAAAGCACCATAGGGGGGAGTACATGTAATTTCCAAAATCGAAAAATTTTTTTTGATGCTCAAAGTCTCAAAACTGCATAAAACGTTGAGATTTAGTGAAAAAAAATTTTGAAAAAATCAATTTTATAGGACTATTTTCGATTTCCTAAATATCATGGTGATTTTTCAAGATCTATGAAAATTTCACTAGTGGACTAAGAAGGGTTTTTGACTTTCTCTATAGAAAGGTAAAGACTGTCCCAGAAAGTATGGACGCAACCAAAAACCGCTGCCATTTCACAATGGTTCAGAATCTGTCAATTTTTATGACTGCGTCCTGTTGTTTACACTCTTCTCTAACAACTTGTGTAGTTGTTTATTCGTTTTCATTAGTTTGTTTCGAAATGCGTGGACTTTCAGCAGAACAACGTCGAAAAATTGTGTACAAATGGTGCACAGAACGCGGACTGTTACTGAGAAAGATATCAAAAATGGAAGGAGTAAGTGAAAAAGCCGTGCGAAATGCAATCTGAAAGTTCAGTGAGGAAGAACTTCTTCGTGCTAAAGAACGTTTGAATCTTCGAACCTATAAGAAGCAGAAACAACCAAAACGTAGTCCAAAACAAGAAGCATCGATCAGGCCGAGGGTTCGAAAGCTGAACAATACGATTCTTGCTGGAAATTTGAACTGCATAATTATGGACAACGAACCTATGTGAAACTCGATTACAAATCCTTGCCGGGACCACAATATTATACGGTGCGAGAAGGGCAAGTGTTAAACCAGTTGGAGACAAAATTTATTAAGAAAGCTATGGTCTGGCAAGCAATTTGTAGCTGCGGTAAGATTTCGAAACCCTTCATCACCACTGCTTCAATGAACAGCGAAACATACATCAAGGAATGTTTACAAAAACGACTTCTATGCATGATTCGAAGCTACAAGGATCCTGTAATCCTGATGTGAATCCTGATACTTAGGTAATAGAGGTAGATTCTACGTAGATAAAACCAAAAAAACTGTTTTTAAAATAAAGTGAATATATCTCAAAAAAATATGTATTTTACATTATTTATATCTTCAGCAAAAATACTTCAAATGTTTCTTTCTTCAAAATGAGATAGAAAAAAAAATTTTAGTGAAAAAAAAATTATTTTTTTCGAAATTGGTACTACCCCCTTAACAAAAATTAAGGTGCCACTTTCAAAAGAAGCGCAATATAATCTTGTAAAACTTCTTCGAAGACACGTTAGCTCTTTAAAATCAGTGAAAGTCAGTACTGACTTTTGACCGTCTTTTTCTAGTTTTGGACCACTGTGCGTCGTTAGGTTGATGGGGGACAACGATTCTCGTTACGTGACAATTGAAGACGATTCAGGCAAGGCCAATCACCCTTATTCTGAATAACGACGTATCGATTTTTCGATCGTATTTCATTTGTATTCTCAATAACGCTAGCAAAATCAAAGGTAGCTAGGATTCGATCGTCGTATATTCGAGCCCCGACCTGGAAGGATTCGTAGTGTCAGTAGGATCGTAGCACCAGCCATGCAATGGTTATGTACATTCTGAATCGGCTGCGAAGTCTGTTGAAACAGAATGTCAAATTCCACAACAGGAATGTAATACCAAGGCTAGGATTCGATCGAAAAATCGATACGTCGTTTTTCAGAATAAGGGTGAATATGAACATTGTGATACGGGACCTAAATTGTAACTCCGTATTCAAGAATAGTACGCACTAGTGCCGCAGTCAAACCATCTATGCAGTATACGCTATTGATTGTTTTTTTCTTTCTCAAGATAATCGATGAAGAGTATACCATGTGTACCCAAAAATATGGAAACAACAACTTTCCCAGTTGACAAAGTAGGAACAATGTCTTTTGAAAGCTGTCATTTGAAAACGCTGTATGAATTTGACAATGATAGCACCATTTTTGTGTCAGTCATACGACTTATCGAGTGATGTGTTACGTTAGTTGCCACAATTGTCGTACGCACAAGAAGAATACATTATGAAACATCAGACGAAGCGTTGCCATTTGCCGACTATCTTTTTGTGAACAAGTCTAAGTTTCCGAAACATACTTAATATGGCAGTTCAATTACTGTGAACAATTGCCGTGAACAAAGGAGTGAACCTCGAAGATTGTCTAAAGAAACGTCCATTGTCATTTTTGTAGTCGAACGATTTATCATCGCTGTTTTGGTAAGATTTGGCATCATGCCATTATACTGAAGATGTAGAAGATGTAGAATTTTTAAACAAATTTTAACATGTGAACAATACGCTTTTCTACGGTATGTGCTAAATATTCCAACGTAATGTCTCTTGTGACCAACCGGAAACGCTTCGGTTATTTTGGATTCTACTGAAATGTGTATACTCACCGCAAACAACTCCACTTTGTTTGCTTCCGCACACAATTTTAGCCACCGGATCATTTTTGATGAAAAAATAACTCTGTTGCCGCCCTGCGGCTGCCTTTACTGGACTCAGTTCGTTTCGTTGTGTGTCCGTGGTGGTTTCTGTGGCCGGATTTGAAGTTATCATCAAGGTAGCGCCACCACCACCACCGGCGGAAGAAGCAGTTGATGAACTGCTCGGTCGTTTCTGTTGCTCATCGTGGTCCGGTGGAACCGGCTCTGGTCTGTGTCGCCGAACCGTTCCGCTATCACTGGTCAAATATGATTTTCCCAGTGTAAACACGGCTCCCGTTTCTGTGGTTTTCCGAGTCGGTTGGAAATCAGAGAACGGAAAGAAACAGGAAGAAGAAAAAAATAACGGTTGAAAAACGCCTGCATTGCTACACAGAGGATTTAGCGTGGGAAAGTTGATCTTTCACTTCAGAATGTGAATCCGAATACGATTTTGGCGAGCTGTTTTGGTCATTCTATTCGTTGGCAATTTTGTTTTGTCAGTCGGTTGCTTCTGTGTTTGCTCACTACTTAGAATCATAAATAGGTTTTTCTATTCTCGCTTCACCAAAATTACCATCCTCAGTGCACTTCTATACAAACATTCGCTAGGAAACTTTCCCACTCACATCCATGGAGTTGAAAACAATTAATTTCCTGGTGAGAGTACACACCTGGAATATCCATTTGCATTGTTTTTTTTCTGTGGAAACTTTTTCCCTCCTCTCCGTTGGTATTTCTGTTCGTTGAAACAGTTTCGTTATTCAGTAACGCGCAAGCAAAATATTTAGTATCTGCTTCACATTGCTCTTCACTAGAATATTCAAATTTTAATATCCTCTAATTGAAATATCGTCTACACTAAATTGTTCAATGGATATTATGCAAAACTGCCATGAATAGGAACTTTTCGTTTAAAATTGAAACACTTCACTCGTAGCACCCAACACTCCACGTTCCGCGAATGAACACTTTTTCGCTTGTGCCATGTTAGTCCTGCCGATGTCGGTTTACTACTGACCGCCGCGGCCGCCGAGTATCGTTGTATATCGGTTGACTAGTCCTGAGGCCGTCCGGTTGGTCAGTCCTTGGTCAGTAACAGTAACACGGGGATGGGCAGCCTAGTATATAGTCCTGCTTGCTGCATTGCTTGGTGGCTAACCTGTGGTGAGTGAATTAAATAATTAGTGAATTATGACTGAGAACGTCGCAGGAATACATTCTTACGGAGAGGATGAATGAGTCGATGCAGAATTGTGGTGTGAGTGTTTTCCCTCGTCGTTTCAACGCCCTTGTGCTTGTTAGAAGGGTGATGTTTGTCTGAAGGAAACTCGAAGGTTGCAGACTGGACTTCGGATTGTGTACGATTAGGAGGTGGTGCTACCGGTCGATTTGACCTGATTGTTGAGAAGAATGACGAGGAATCTATATATTATTGATTGATTGTTTAAATGAAAAAAAAATATGATTTTTATGTGACTCTTTGAAATTACTGAAACAAAACCGCTTAGGAAGAACAATGCGGATTTGGAATGAGTTCATATTGAACCGATTGATATCTACCACAATCCCATTCTTAAGATTTATTTTGAGTTTCAACTCTTATTCAATTTATTTAAAAGGCAAGTTCCCAAGAGTTGCAGAGATACAATTCTGTAAGTTCATGAAACGAAATTTTTAATTCTTGTGGTCACTTTCCTCCCGGTTCAGAAAAATTCTAATGACGCCTTTGTTATTATCGCTAATTTCTATTTTGAAGCTTCCCGTGCCCAGGATTTTATATCGGGAGGGGTTCTTTTGGGTTTCTTAGAAGCGTATAGGCAGATTCGAAAGCACCGATCAATTAGTAATAAAAATATTCCGAATCCGTATAGAAAAAATCTCTTTAGATTGGAATTTTATGAAATTTGCTATATATAGTAACATTGACAGAAGATTTTAAATTATCCGAGAAGCAAGGCATAATCTAAATGTGAACCAAGCATGTTGTATTTCATTGACCTTCATTTCTACATGTCTTGGAAAATCATAATATCTTGATCAAAATTGATGTATGCTAAAACCATACATAGTTTTAGAATAAATAAATTCTACAACTTTCTTGTAAATGCTCTGTATGTTATCGCTTACTTTTGAGAAGCTAAGCTCTGCAAATTGATGTAGCTTACATAATTTGATTAGAAACGTGACATAAAACACAGTAAATTTACCGTACATACAGATTAAGTATCGGTATTCAACCGAAGCTTTGAGAATCGAAAATGACAGAAAAAGGTTTCACAATAACTTTTACCTGTTGGTGCTCGAATTTGTAGTAGTTTTGGTTTCCAAAGAGGTTCTGGGATGTAATTACTTCGATTTGTCATATTTTAGTCACAGATTTTCAATACATCGATGAAATAATGAAATTCTGCTAATGCTCCCTGAAGACGTTAATTTGGTTTCGTCTTGTCATAGAGGAAAGAGTGACGTTGGCAATTATTCTCTCTCATTTGTTCAATTAGAAACGAAAATGCTTCGTCTCTCTTCGTTTGTTCTGGTGTCGGTCATTTACGAATGAGACAGTAAAATATTGAAAATGAGGCTGTTGGATTGGATTCTTTCATCGAGAATGCGTGATAGTTTTAAGCTCTGATGGTAATAACCATATCATGTATATAGTAGGACTGAAAAGTGATCACTTGTGACATCCAACATGAATCTTAGCTTAAAATGAAATGAAATTACAATATTTTTGTAAGCCCGGCAACTTTTTTTAGGCCCGACACTGCCGGACGAGGCACGTGCAGATGGTAACCCAATCATTCTAAAGTGTCACAATATTTGTCGGTACACCCTTTAAAAGGTGTTTTCGATGAAAATGGCACACTGAACCGTATGAAAAAGATCCGAAGAATTTGATTATATCTTATTCATGATGTATTGTTTACGTCTGTCAAATTTCGTAGTTATACCACAGAGAACAGACATCCAAATTGTGCTTTCGATGTGTATAAGAAATTTATCGGTTGTTTGGCAAAGTGATCAACAAGTAGTCGACTCGACAATAATTTCAATTTTTTTACGAATATAAATTCAACAGAAAAAAAACAGTTCCATAAGAAAATTGACGGAATTTACGACATAGACCTATATCTTCAGGTTCCGATACTGAATTAATATAGCAATACTGGCTATTCCGGATGATCTTCGGTACTCCCAAAATTCATATCTGGATTCCAATTATTACCCGAATTCAAACCATATTCAGACTTCAGCATTATCTAAAAGACTTAAGGGGTTACACCACTGTAGAAAAAAAGAGAAGGGCTTTTTTGCGGAATTATTTCGGGATCAAAAAAATGGAGTAATCCGAATTTTGTATAAAGCACTTTTTAATATGTATATTTAAGTACAAAAAAAGATCAGTTTTCAAAATTGAAAAACAAAATGGCGGCTTGACGGCATTTCCGCGAAAGTGCTGCATTGTCGTGAATCCGAAAACAACTGACATGTTCCTTAACACTTCCGAAAATCAATTAGTTGATCAATTGTATGAATTATGCAAGCATTCCCCTTTTTCACATTTTTCGCAAAAACAAAGAAGGCTTCACTTGATCTCGATTACTGTGAATTTCATACAGCGAAAAGTGCACAAATCTAATCAAATAGTTCTAGATTTTCAATAAACTGAGGATTTTTACCTTCGATTTGCGAAGAAGAAATCCTAATAGTTCTTTAGAAAACTTTTAGAGCCATTAGAACGGCTGATTTTGTGTGATGCTCCCCACCGTTGTCCTCTTTTCCTTGTTTTTTCACCAATGCGAACGACTAGCAGCTGTGACGTAATCACTCTTGTTGGAAGCGAAACTAGCTTTGCAAACGACACACAATACATTTGCTCGCAGTGGCGATGAAATCCAAACTGATCCAATTTTTGTTGAGAGGTTTCTTTTTACGTGATTTCGTTTGTAGCTTTTTCACTAATGGGCGGTCCTAACGGCTATAAAAAAAAGCAGCATAGAGAATTTTAATGTCGATTATTTCAATTCGGATTTACATTTCATTGAAAAAACTATCAGGATGCTGTACGGGATTCATTCATGCCTTTCAGAAGGACCAAATTGTGGAACTCACTACGATATTAAGCACTGTTCGGAACATTTTTCTCGTACGATTTGTTGTACAACAGCAGATATTTTGTTCTCTTCCTCAGAACGCGTTCTGATTGGCTGGTGTTGACATGGGTCGAAAAACACAATGGTTTTTCAATAGTGTACTATTGAAATACTTCAATGCTGTTGCTATACACGTTTAAGTTGAAAAATTTCGATTATATTGGTAATTAGATTATGTAAATCCTTTCACAGATGACTGAGCTATGAGCTTTCAAAATACGAGAAAGGCAAACGTGCCTTATGAATTATCCTCTTTGATACTCGTTTATACAAAAAATTTCAGAAAAGTTTAATTTTGAATAATTTGAGATTATGTCACACAACTGAAAATTTTATCATAAAATTGAGATCATATTTCCGATGGCATGTAGCAAAAATTATGTTGATTCGTTAGATACAACAAAAGATATTCACTATCAAAAACTTATCACTCTCTCAGAGGGTACATTTTGGTGACTTAAAAAGCGTCTCTTGCCATTCATAATATAGCACAAAGGATGTAGAATGTACAAGGATAAATATATTTTACCGCTACCGTTTGCTTTCCTGTCACGACGTTTCTGTCAAACATTTTTAGGACTCTCTTAACGTTTATTTGAAGGGAACAACAATCTCCAAGGCTTGTGTTGATGTGATATAAGGAGTGTATCGATAAGTAGTTAGCAACATTCAAACAGTTATTACTCTGAAATGGCTTAATTTTTTCCAGCGTGTTTTGCGGTGACATGTTTGTTTACATGTCAAAAACAGCTGCGCAATCGATTGGTTTCGGTACGGTTTATCGTTTCAACGTCCTTGGTACAGCAAGTTCAGACCAAAACAAGAGCGCAAAAACTGTATAACCGGATTCTACAGAATAAAGACGGATGCATCGTGATCGACGACGAAACCTACGCCAAGGAAGACTCTCGAGCGCTGCCCGGACCGCAATATTATACGAAATCGGTGTACTATGGAAAAGTTTGGGCAGAAGGTGTTGGTCTGGTAAGCAATTTGTACCTGTGGTTTGCGGTCGTCGATTTTCTTCACGAAGGGCACAATTAATGCCAAGGTGTACGAGGAAGAATGTTTGAAGAAGAGAATGCTGAAACTGTACAGAAAGAATAAGGCTCCTCCTCTCTTCTGGGCGGATTTGGCTTCAGCCCACTACGCCAACTCCGTTTTACAGTGGTTGTCAAAAAATAATGTACAATTCGGCCAATTGAAAGGTATTGGGCAATTTTTTTTTTTTCATAAATACGTTTATTTCATAGGCAAGGTATTGGGCAATTGTCAAGCGGCACTTTCGGAAGGAAGGTACAGTGTCCCAAAATATGCAGGAGTTAAAAAAAACTGTACAGCTGCCATCAGGAAAGTCACAAAAGTAACTGTGCAGAATTTAATGAAGAATGTCAAGTCCAAAGTTCACAGAAACTAGGATTTTCTTCAATATAATCAGTGAAATGCATAAAAATGTAATTTTTCTAGGTATATCGAAAACTGATGTCAAAATATGTTTTTTTTCGCTTTTTTATTCTATAATCAATGTTGCTAACTACTTTTCGATACACTCCTTATTTTAAAATCGTCGACATGCATTACTTCAAATGACGAAAATTTAATGCGTAGATCGTTCACGAACAGCATGAATAGGAGTGGTCCGAAATAGCTCCCTTGTTTCGACTCTTGCAGAACGGAAATAATGAAATTAAAGCATGTGAAATCGTACGCAACAGTGATTTTTACCGAATTTCCACTTGTATGCTTCACACTGTTTTTTAGGAAAAAGTTTGTACTAGCTTGGACGTCTGCTCTCTATGGTTATTCATGCAGTATTTCCAGTCATGTCGTCGGAACAAGAAATTGTCTGAGAAAAAATATGTGCCCTTATCATCAAAACCCAGAGGCATCCCACCCATTGATCGCTGAAATGCTAAAAAAAATTTAACAGTTCAAGAACCATCCAAGAAAACCAACAGAACAATGTTCAACAGAATTTTTTTTTTCATCATGTCCGGAATATTCAACGGTGCAAAGAATGAACTCTGGTGTGGTCTGTCTAGCATATCCTGAAAAATTTGAACAAAATCCAATAATCGGTCAATGAGTCCATATTTGTGAGCCATTTTTATCGGTCCCTCTAGTAGCACATTTTAGAAATCTGATAGCTTACATGTGATAGGTTTTCCTGAACACGAAAGAGGTTAGACATTACACAATTGGCGAAAAGATAGATCACAAAAAAACTAAGAGTCATGCAAATTTAATCACATTTCACTTCCAGGCACAAGTTTTTGTTTTGTTATAGAAAACTTTTTGTTATTCATTAAAGCACTCACTTCGTCACACACGTTATTCATATAATCCTGCCTTTCAGTTTCTTTTGTGATAGTTGCCGAACGTTCAAGAGTAGCTTAGTTCAAGTGATACTGAAGCTCCGTAGTTGTAGACTAGTGGTATGTCGAATGCAGTAATTCTCATCGACGTTGTTTTCATGTTGTGAGCAAGACTAAATTATTTCCATTCCGAAATAGAAGGATAGAACACAGTCAGACAGTGAACGTAACTTGATTTTCGATGAATGGACTGCATTGGAAAGTTCCGATAGAGACGTTCAATTATTCAAATGCAGTTTTCAAACAAATTGATGCAGTTAGAAAGGGTTTTGAAAATGATAGGTCTGCTTCGTCACTGTTGTTGGCTCTTGCGCCACTTGTCTGCCAATACAGGAATCATTCACCTCGGAGCAAATGGCCTCCTTTTTTTTTGTTTGCCTTATATCGCGTCATCTAATTTGAATGCATTACTGATTCGTTACTTCTTGTTGTTCCGTTCAGATGTCACCCATTCGGACCGGTAATCAATTTCTTAGTAGAAGTGGTTCTATTTCCTTTCCTTTCCTCAGCTCTTAGGTATCGCTTTTTTGTTAGACCTGCTTCAAACTGCCTGTTTTATGTGGCATTTTTTCCTGTACAGGTTTGTATGATTCATTTCCGTTTTCACTGTTTTCGGTGGTCTGCACTATTTCCTGCGTGGTGACCGAATTGATTGAATTAATGTGTATAGAGAAAAACCAACCGTCTCCAGGTTAACTGCACAATAATGCCAGAATTAAATGACGATTACTTATGTAGACCACGTAGAACTTGTTACAGTTTTACTAAGAAAGAATAGTCGGCGAATTCCTTTGTCGTACGCCGCCTTGAACTTGTTGTTTGGCCGTTGCATCGCGCGTTACTAAAACAAAAGTTTCAACTGAAGGTGATGGAATCTAGGCGTCATCGAAAGGGTGTCGAAAGCGGAAACCAGTCGGTTTCCCTAGCAGCACGGAAGTGTTTGATCGGCTATGCATGGGAATGTGAAGGAACGCGATGTCTGACAGTCCTTATAGACAAGTCTGTGTTGTCTGCTATCTGGTATATGCCAGACTATAATCGCGGGGTATATTTAGGTGCAAAACTCAAAATCGTTTTTTGCACTTATTTTTATAGTTTAGAATTCAAAGAACACCTGGTTCCAACTATGGCATAAATGTCAACCAGGAGTATGCACTCGTTCTGATAATCAAATTACCCATTCAACTTGAGAGAACACTCCCCTTTTATAAACCACATGCTATCAAAACTGCATTAATTTTAATTCTGCATTCACGGCATTCATAGCCAGACTAACAGGAAGGTCCCACTTATTGTCCTTCTGTCGGAACAAACAAACACCACCGTAATGTTTACAGCCTATTTTTATGCAACCTGCGGAGGAACTCCAACTGGACGGAAGGATTATGGATGAAAATAGTACCGACGTAGCCTGCACAACAACAAGTGCACTTGTTCCATTTCCCTACTCGGAAAGCCGATCGTTCAGCTGCTTTCGCGCTGACCTGGTCAGGAAGTTCGGTACTAATCGTGGCGGTACTAATGCGGCTTTGTGTACCGTAAGGTTACTGACCATTTGCGGGTGTTGAACGATGGGGTTGTAGGATGTGCGGCGCCCATAGGAAAGTATGCTTTGAATGTTGGACGGATTTTCTGTTTTTTGTCGAGTGAGTTTTTATAGTTAATGGTGAATAGGGGAGCAGATGTTTTGCTGGTAAAAACTGTTTCGTGGGAAATGTGGAATGTTAAATGAACAAAATCTGGAAAATGCAAAGTGAATTATTGTAAGTCTAATGGAATGATTCAAATCCTGTTAGGTAGCTTGGAAACACCCTGAAAATATCGAAATGTTTTGCAAAATGATTGAACAAAACCGGTTGTTCGTTTCAGACCTACAATCGTACTTTTGAAATATCTTACATTTAAAATAACAGATAAATTTATTTTCCCACATTTAATCCAGAAAGTCTGATTTTTTTAGGTCGATTCATGCTCAGATGGATGTCGTATGGATGCTCATATCTCTTCGGGAGAATTCCTGCGAGTAAAATTGAGTAACAGTTTATTATCACTATTCTCTAACAAATCAGGAGTTGCACAAGGTAGTAATTTAGGACCTTTGCTTTTCGTATTATTTTTCAATGATGTCTCATTTGCTTTGGGAACTGGTTGCTAACTAACATATGCAGACGACCTGAAATTGTACCTCGTTATTCGTACTGTGGAGAATTGTTGGCGGTTACAAAATGCACTTGAATCGTTCGTAGATTGGTTTGGTCGAAACAAACTTTTGATTAACGTCGCTAAATGTCAGGTGATCACGTTTCACTGTACTCTCCTGTCCTGTTGAATTCGACCATCACATCGATGGCTCCGTTTTGACTAGATTTAGCCAGGTTTGCGATTAGGGAATACTGCTAGATGAAAAATTATTATTATGTGTGTGTATGTGTGTATGTATGTAACAAAAATATGCACTCACTTTTGTCGGAGATGGTTAAACCGATTTTCACAAACTCGGATTAAAATGAAAGGTCTGATGGTCTCATAGGCTATTGAATTTCATCCCGTTCCGACTTCCGGTTCCGGAGATACAGGGTGATATGCACCAAAATATCTTTTTTTTATCCATCTAGTGGTGTAATGATGTCTCTTAATTCTCTTAATACTTATATTTTCAAAAACATCACTAGAAGATTTTGTCAAAATTGAACAAAGCACGCTGTGTGCTAGGTGTTGGTGTTTTCTTCTTCCAGCACGTACCGATGCGTACCGGTTTTGTATAATTTTGAATGACAGTTTGAAAGTTTTGATACTTATCGCCCATACTTTTGGCACTGGAAGTCGGATCTGGATGAAATTGCACAGTCAAGACAATGAGAAGTTTAATTTGAATCATGATTTGTGAAAATCGGTTTGACCGTTGCTGAGAAATCAAAATGAGTTCCATTTTCGGCGCGTTCGGAAGCGGAAACCGAACACTAGTAGTCCCAAAGTAGATTTATATATCCACTAACTAACAAAGTTTTCTAACTGGATGAATTTAGCAGTAAGTTTTATAAACATTTGTACTTCGTTTCGCCATCACTTTTGAAAAAAAAATACTCATGAAATTGAAATTTTTTCACTTATCGCGCTGTAATACCGAAACCGAGAGTCGAATCTGGATCGACTTTTCTGGGACTTTCTAAAGAATTTCAGGATCTTTTATTTGCATCTTAGTTTGTAAAAATCGGTTGAGAAATTTTGGTGAAAATCGAGTGCGTTTTTTTCTTAGATTTGCACATATTTCCTTGCAATTCCGGAACCGGAAGTCGGATAAAGATAAAATTCAATAACAATCTATGGGACCATAAGACCTTTCATTTGAATCTGAATTTGTGAAAAACGACTCAGCCATCTCTGATAAAATCGAGTGACATTATTTGTCACATATACACAGCCATACATGTATACACACATATGCCCATTCATACATTTTGTGATCTTGACAAACTGAGTAGAATGGTATATGACACTCCGTTCAAAAGTCGGCTTTTACAGTGATTGCATAGCCATACAAGGCGAAAAAGGAAAAAATACGGCTCCACACTTTGCATTTTCTTATAGTAAAACATTTCAAGAATATTCTGTGAAATTTTCAAGCCTGTCGGAACAAAACTCAGCAAGTTAGCAAGTTATCTTGGGCCTTTATCTTTACTTATCTCATACTGCGAAGAAGTAAGAGTTCAGCACACAGGCCCAAGATTGCTACTTCAATTGACTTAAACACTTGACAAAACATTCTTGAAATGTTTCATTATAACATTATAAAAGAAAAATAAGATTTTTTGAAAATGTTAGACCGTACGGGCTCCCTTGAGTAATAAATTGTTTCCATTGATTTTATAGACAAAAAACGCGTTTTTCTCGAAAGCAGGTTTTTTCAAAAACTACTGCACCAATTTTTTTCAAATTTTGCACACACTTTCTACATATAAAAAATCAGACCCCAACGTTTTTCTTTCCGTTGTTTATAGTTTATTATTGCGAGGTTTTATAGCTACAAAATGGCGGATATTTTTCGTGAAAAATCGTAGTTTTCACTTAGAACAACTATCAGAAAATTAAAAAAAAAAATAAAAAATCAAACAGAAACGTTGGGGTTTAGAAAAACTTCTACTCTACCTATGCTGATTTGATTTGTTCACTTCTGATTAATCTGCGCTGAGATACAGTGGACACCGCAAATCATGATTTTCAAGAAGCGTCCTCAAAAATATCTATTTACCGACTTATTTTTCAATATTGTTCACGGAAAAATCACAACCTCTTGTTCAAATGATGCTTTTTATCATGCAAAACATTCGAATTTATTTTGTTGAATGATAATTCTGAAAAAAAAATCGCAAAAATGATGATTACAACATTTCATCCGGATCCGACTTTCGGTTCCGGAACTAAAACGTAATAAGTGAAAAAAAAAATTTCATGAGTGTATTTTCACAAACGATAATAGAACTCCCATAAAACTGAATGATAAATGCTTCTAGTTTGCAGAACTTGTTAGTTTGTTGGGATATAAACATAATTCAGCACTACTGGACCCCCCTTTTCCTGTTCCGGAAGCATCGAAAGTAGTGAAGAAATATTTCATAAGTAGAACTTCGATTTCTCAGCGAGGTTTGAAACGGTTCAATGCATGGACAGGGGTCGTACAAGCCAGTTGTCGTATGTTCGAGCCCCGACCTGGAACGATTCTTGGTGTCAGTAGGATCGTAGCACCAGCCATGCAATGATTGTACACTAAGAAACAACTGAGAAGTCTGTTGAAACAGAAGGTCAAATTCTGCAAAAGGAATGTAATACCAAAGTTTTGCTTTTAAGTGCTGACACGGAAAAAGAAAACACAACACGAACGATGCGTGCTTTGTTCTATTTCGTACACGTTATAATGAAAACGAACCAGTTACGAATGTCTGCTACTGGTGTGTGATTTTTGGTAAAACACGGTGATGCGGTTGATAAAAATCTTAGCTATTTTACGATAAGTGCGATCGAAAGGATAAAACAATGAAAGCAATAAATATTATTAACAAACATACTTTTGTTAAAATTATTTACAATGATAATAATTTTAACTGCAATAATAATAACCCTACATGATGGATTCATGCTGTTTAAACTGACTTATATATGCAGAAATAACAGATACGCAAATTCGAAATATAGCAGATCAACCAATTGGAATTTAAGCAAAGTCTTTGTATCTGCAATCAATGTCAGAATGAAAAAAAAGCTTAAAAGTTTTACTTTCTGATTACCTACTCACATACCTCAAATTGACCGATTTTCATAAACTTCGATTGAAATTAAAGGTCTTATCGTCCCATACAAAACTTTAGAATTTCATCCAGATACGACTTTCAGTACCGGAATTATAGGGTGAAAAGTGTTTAAAAATTTTATATCGTCAATAGTAGCAAAAAACATAAAAAAATTTCTAAACTGCGATATAATAACTGTTCCAAGCGTTGGTCATTGTTTGTAGACGGCCTATCAAAATAATTCCGGCTATCCTAATTCCCGATTTTCGATTCCGAGAATAGTGTTTCATTACTTCAAAATGAAACTCAGTCTATTTTCTCAGAGATGGTTTGAAGGATTTCCACGGTAGAAGTTCTTATTATGATACTACATATAAAATACTTGAGTTTTCTACAGGTTCGACCTCTAAATTCGGATATACTGGGTTGAGCGTTGAAAGTTTTATACCGCCTTCGTAATTGACGAAGTGAAAGAAGGAAAAATTCTCTTTAACTGTGTTCAAAGCTGTTCCAATTTGTAGGTCATATTTGTTGCTGGCCATACGAACCAACTTCGGCTAATCCGGTCATCTGAATCCGGTTTCGGAAGTATTATAAATAGTCGTCAAAAACTGCAAAAAAGATCTCACTCACTTTTCTTCAAGATGGTCACATAGATTTTCACAAACTTGCAGATTTAAAGGAAAAGTCTTACGGTTTTATACGGAATCTCTGAATTTGTTGTGGATACTACTTCCGGTTCCGAAACTATAAGGTGTTTTGATTTGTAGATTTTGCTAGATTACGTTCGAACAAACTTTTCTGTTTCCATTCTCTGAACGGTTGTTTTTAGAATTCCACAGCAATATTTACGATTTATGATGAGAAGACATTACACCACTAGATAAATTAAACTGACCTTAACTTAAGCCCCCCGGCCTCAAACACTTGTGCCAACGTTTTTCCCAATCCTCGAAACAGTTGTTGAAGTCAATTTCACGTTTAATGTCTTCAATTGATTAAAAACGGTTTGCCCTGAGAGGTCGTTTGAGTTTGCTGTATAGCCAGAAGTTACACGGAGCTAAATCAAGTGAATACGGTGGTTGCGGAACGATATTGGTTGAATTTTTGAACCATTTCAGTATGCGACGGTGCATTATCGTGATGCAAAAACCATGAGTCGATGGCCCACAATTCCGGTCTCTTTTTACAAATAGTTTTGCAAAAATGACGCATAACACTCAAATAGTATTCCTTGTTGACAGTTTGGTCGGTCGGACGGAATTCGGAGTGAACCACACCACGAATTTCATTGACGTTGAACAACTTGTACCAATCAAAAATACAAATATCACTGAAGGCCTTCTGCGACATTCTGAACGTTTCGACACCAGAAATTTGATTCCGGACATAAAATTTAATGGAACTACTTCGTTGAATAATTTCACTCATTGTAAAAATCGCCTTCAAATACTTCAAAAAGACAGACGTGTACTAAACACTAATGAATATTTTGACGTGGCACTTGGCACAGATGTCACTGACAGCCATACCAACCTAGAAAAAAAATGTCAACGAGTAAGGTTTCCGCGCGAAATATAATTCAAAAGTCTTACTACTTTTTGGCTACAGTAATATACCTGACAAATTGATTCGTCGAGATCCGCAAATGCCTGTTTGTATGTGATAAATATTGTCACTCACTTTTCTCGGAGATGGCTGCACCGATTTTCACAAACTTAGATTCAAATGAAAAGCCTTACGATTTCCCATAGGTGACTGTTAAATTTTAACCGGCTTTGACTACATCGAATCTCCGGATTCCGGTTTCGGGAGTATCGAAAATAGTGGTAAGAATTTCAAAATTGAGCTCATTTCGCTTTCACAGGCACATCACACTCGGCTGTCTTAAACTCATATTAAAATAAATGGACTTATAATCCCATACAAAATTGCTGAATCTTATCCAAGTTCAACACCCCGTTCTGGAATCACAGAGTGGTAAGTTCCATAGTGCAGAACAATTAAAAATCCTTTTAAATTGGGTTCAAAATTGTTTCAATTTGTAGTTAATATAAGTTTATGGTTAAATGAACCGAATTTCATTATACCGGTTCCCAGTTTCCGTTTCCGGAAGTACCGGGATCAGTGATCAAATCAAAGGCAACTTTAAAGCGGAGTTCGTGTCATTTTCTCATAGATGGCTGAATCGATTTTCACTAACTTAGATTCAAATGAAAAGTGTTATTGTATTATGCAAAAGAAATCTTAAGAACTGGTTCTTTAACTTTATAAATTTTTTATTGTTTTAATGAATCCCGCTTTAATATATAGGCATCATTATCCCATTGAAACAAGTTCTTTAATGTATATTTGACCTGGTTCCTGGTTCTGCACAGCCGCTTTCAGGTACTCGCTCGATCGGAAAATTTCTTATAAAATTTTAATTTACTTCCCGTGTCGAAAGCATATCGGGTGACTGACTCACTTCAACCCCTTTGTTATCGAGCTCCACACGTGCTGCAGCAGGATTTCAATTTTCGTTAGGTCAGCTTTTTCCTATTAATTACTACTGCAGGTTATGTTATGCCCTAATGGAGAGGATCCTTGTTCCACATTTACAAGCACTGTATCGATTTATGTTATCAGGTTTTTATTTCATAATTGAAAGTTTGTTCGTCCACATCGCTAGGGATTTCGGATAGCATTATACAACGATTCTACGGTCACGCCAGGCCAAAGCAATAGATAGCACAGGGTGTAGAGAGGGAGAGAGAAATTTGGGAAATGCATGACGGGTGACGAGGTGGCGGCTTAGCGTGGGAACAACACCACGTGGATCCTACTGAATAGTTAATCGCTTCCATACTCTTTTACTCAGTTGAAACCGAAGGTGTTTTCTCCAGTCGCTTCCCACAAGGTGTGATTGTGTCCTGCAAGCAAATAATTAAACACTACTGCGGGTGCGGTTGCTCCAGGGTGAAGGTTAAGGTAAAACCGTATGAAATCTAGGTTGGATTGCTTATCGCAGAAAGAATTAACCTTGCGCCACATTCAGGGAAATATTTTGGCGATTTTACTTGATTCTATAGCGTGACCGTCAGAGTAATAAGTAAGCAAGTGTTATGGTAATTTCCCTTCGATTGTACGAATGAATGTTTGTAGTTTGCTTACCCTTAAGCAATTGTAGGTCATTGCCAGACCAGTTGTTGGGTTTTGTTTCTTATTTCGAAGCAACAAAATGTGGTTATGTACATCGTAAAGGAATGTTTGCTGCAACCCTAATGACGAAATAAAAAATACTCATGTAATATTTTTCAATAAACACACAACTGCTAATTATGATTAAATTTTGAAAATTATCGTACCTATTTTCATATGTACTTTCTCATTAACACGTACAAACGACAAAGTTCCCGTAGAAAAATGTGCTGACTAATCTCATTTCTCTTTTTCTCTTTCCCTGCCAGATCAACATAAACTTGACGAGTTAAAATGTCAGACGATGCAAGTGGTAGCAACATCAGCAGTAGTGGCAGCAGCAGCAATAATAGTAATAACTTGAATATCGGAGGTCTAATCGTTACCGACCAAGACAGTGCAGCTCCGGACAATCCGGGTGCATCAGTTCCAGCCGAAGAACATAAATCGGCTCCCAACACCGACGGTTACCGTGTTCCAGATACTTCCCAGCAACGTCAGCAGCTGCAGCAGCATCAATCGGACACACTGCTAACGGATTCCGAGAACACTAATAACGAGAATCGAGTGATAGAAATGGAAAGTGCCGCGAATACTAACCGGGCTGAAGTTGGTCATCCGGAAGCTGAAGTGTCAATTGATCCGGTAGCGGAAAAAAGTGAACAAAGTGTGGAAAAATCTGGTGGAAATGGAGATAAATATAGCGATAATGTCACCTATGACGAAGGCGGTAAAGCGATTTATACTGATCCGGAAACCAAGTATCGATATGAATGGTGCAAGGATAAAAATGAGTGGATTCCGGTGGCATCGGAGCAAGCCACCCGCGAAGGGGAATCCAATCCATATGAAAACGAACACTACCGATGGTGTCATGAGAGCAACAAATGGATTCCGAAGGAGAATCCAAAGGAAACGGAACATTATCGATGGTGTGAGAAAACGAATCAGTGGATTGCAAAGGAAAAGCCGACGGAAGAGGATCGAACGTACAGTTTTGAGGATGGTGTCCATCTGTACACCGATAAGGACGGGGCAGTCTACTTCTGGGACGAAGAGAGAAAAGCTTGGTTTCCCAAAGTGGACGATCATTTTATGGCAGTTTATCAGTTGAATTATGGGTTTATCGACAACACTTCCGGTAGTAGTTCGAAGGTTACTACTAGTGAAGAAGCTGTGGTAAAAGACGATGATCCCGTGGAGGACGAAGTGGAGGACCCAGAAGAAACGGTTAAAGTGCAAGGCAAGAAACGGAAAGCTCCTCCAGAACCACCCAAGTGGTTCGAACTGAAAGAGGAACACAATACGAAAGTGTATGTATCGAACCTACCGCTCGATATTACCGAGGAAGAGTTCGGTGAACTGATGACCAAGTGTGGGATGGTTCTGAAGGATCCCAAAACCAATAAGTTGAAACTGAAGTTATACCGCGATTCGAATGGGATGCTGAAAGGGGACGGATTGTGTCACTATATCAAGGTAAGTCAACTACACCGGAATACTGTGTGTGATCCTAAATTTATTTAACTACTTACCTCGTTCTATTTCTGTCACTATTGCTTTCCAAACATGATACCTAAAACTGCATTTTTCTAAAGGTGTTTAGGTACGAGATTTTGTTGTAATAAATGTTTTAATTTTAAAGCTTTTAAGGCAAGATGTTGTTCTTAGAATTTATCACTTCTCCGAAGTTTACCAATTCTCCGGACGTTGTTGATATTGTTTTGGAAAAATTTGTCTTTTGTGAGAGCGATAAGTTTTCAATTGTGAATATCTCTTGTTGTACTGAACGTATTCTGAAAAAAACTTACACGCTAGCATTATATACAAAGTATTGCAATGATGCTAGAACACACGAAATTCATGAAAATGAACACTTTACTCATAGAATGAGTGTAAAAACTGTTGATATTTAGTGAAAATCATGCTTCATTCATCTGAAATGCACATCAAAACGATAAAATATATCGTTATTTTTATTGAAACACGTATGTTATGGATTGCAATGAAAAAAACATATTAAATTGAATACCCAACAATAAACCGACCAATACCCGTCGGGTTCGGGTTCGGGTCGGGGTTCGGTCGACCAGAAACCCAACATTCTCTACTCAGCGATGCCAACTCTACGGATTTCTTCCTTTTCCACGGATCTACGGATGTACCTCTTGAAATCTACGGTTTTTGCATTATTTCTCCGGGAAATGATTTATTCTCGCATTTTTTTCTGAAAATGACCAATGATCCATCTGTCAAAATTCACTTTGAAGAAAGAATCTGGATGGCTTGGTGCTCACTGGTAGTCAGTTATGATAGTAATCGAAAAGGTAATGTTTTATCTTTCATCCAATTGATTTTAATATTTCTGGAATTGCTCTTCAAAGTAGATGTTGACAAATGACGTATTGGCTATTATCCGTAAAAACACTTGAAGTATTGTTCCATCATGTTCATAATTTTTATTGGTTTGTCTAATTATTTAGGTAATCTTACCTCTATTCGTCACCGATTACTTAGTTTTGGAAGCCTGTCTTCATGGCTCAGAGCCCCAAGTTATTAATTTTACGCACGGGGTTAAATAAACGACATAATAATAGTAATAATAATAATAATAAGAATTTTATGCAAAAATATTAATATGAGTACACCAAATTTACGAATTTCACTTCCGGGAAAAGTGTCATCACTGTATCTACTGGATTAGTATGTAGGGTTACCACCTCTGCTGCAATTTTTTTGTAAAAAAAAAGATCTTGACTTTAGATTTTCAGGTTCAAATTGAACAACCGAGTTTTGCATTAAGCAGTTAAATTTGAACTGCTATGCATTGATGAGTCAAAGACGAAACGTAAACATAATTAGAGAAAAAGAGTTATTCATTCAACTTTCCGGTTTATCAAATCATGCAATACTTGCTTTGTAATACCTGATGTGGGAGCCCAAATAGTAAATGTAACTTGTGGACAAGGATGGCTTTTATCGTATCAAAGAACGCTCACCAGCAACTCTTCACACGATTTAATCAGTGCCATCAAAGAGAGACGGATATAATTATCGAGTACCGTAAGTTTTCGTCGAAAAAATTACCGAAATCAATTCTTTGTGTGTACATTATAAACTTTACGCCAAATCTACAAAAATAATATATAATAAAACCAATGTTTATAGGACTGTAGAACTTACGTCACTTATGCGATCATATCTCTGATACTTCATCCGAGAAAATTGATTGGTAATGAGTTTTGTCAATTACGTCACTTATATCATTATATCTCCGGAACCAAAAGTGAAAGCTATTTGATCTTCTAATTCGATCAATGAAAAATCTTTCTCTAGCTGGTATCTGACGAACAGAGATTTTCAGGTCTGTTGATTCGCCTGTGAACCTGGTTGCTTTGAGAAGTTGAAGAAACACAAAGGTCTTTTTTATGGGGTCTTTTTTATGCGGCTTTTTTATGCAAATTTTCAAAGTTATGCGGTTTTTATGCGAATTTTCAGAGTTATGCGGTTTTTTATGCGGTTTTTTTATGCGGTACGTAAACTCGCATAAAAAAGTCTTCAGTGTATTACTGTTTCTGTGGACTTTTTGCAGATTTCCGTGAATCGATTTCTCCATAGTCACTAGAGATGGTTGGGTAAGCATTTTTTTCAAACCCGAACCTGACCCGAACTCGAGATTAATTTCTCTTCCGAACCCGAACTTGACCCGTAAACGATGAAAAAATTAGGATTTTTACCCATACCCGACACGCAAAAAATCCCGAAACCCAACCAATTTGTTTCACCAGAACACGACCCGTATCCGTTAAAAATAAAAAAAAACAGCACCCGTACCCAACCCGAATCCGACAAACATATGTTTTTCTGTACCCAAACCCGACCAATACCCGTCGGATTCGGGTTCGGATCGGATTTCGTGTAGAAATATCCGAAACCTGATAATCTCTAAAAATCACTCGTCATAATTCATATACTTTCCAAATTGCCGTAGCTTTTGGCTTGTTTATCCACTGCACATGTTTAGTAGAGTACTTGAGTACTTTTTAAAGGGTCCGATAATATTTGAGAATGTTACCTGTCATCTCTACTAGCGAACGCAAGGCAATGAAATTCCCTGGCCGCGGAACTGAATGCGGTGCGATTTAAATCAATACTGACGCTAGCTGGATGAAAATACTCTTCTTTATATACTGCGTCACTACATGTTTACAGTCAATAAGGCGGGGCCAATGAGAACAAAAAATGAGTCAGTTCGCATTCACATCGCATCCAAGTCAGTCGATATAACAAAACCGCTTACGTTCGGGGCGGAAGAATCCAAGTACAGTATTGTGTAGTGAACAATAGAACGACCTCGAAATGAGTGAACCAAACGAACAAAAGCTACCGCCGACACGAAAGAATACAATTGTTGTTGACTTCAGGCAGTGCAAAATTCGACCTTCGATACGTGAACTTGAAGGTTTGCTTAAGGAACAGATGCAACTTGACATTAAGCGTGTGCATTTACTTCAATGCAATAAGACGAATAATGTTCTTTACATCCAGTTTTATAAAGAGTTGGATGCAATTCAATTCGCAAAAGACAATAACAATGTGCACTATGTGGAGCACGAGAACATTAAGTACAACATTCCAGTATATATGGAAGATAATGCTATAGAAGTGCGTGTGCATGATCTTCCCTCAAGCGTCAACGATTATTATATTCGCAAACTATGTCCCTCTATCGAAAAAGAAAAGTGTAAGAACTTTTTCCCCGGTATTCTAAATGGCGTACGTTTGTTACGCATACACTTGAAGAAGGCTATACCTTCTTATGTGATTTTCGGTCAAGATACAAGAATTCCGTGCAAATCACTTGTTACCTATGACAATCAGATGGCCACATGTCAATATTACCAAAAAGCTGTTCCCTACGGTAAGCCATGTGATAAACTGGACAAGGAGACAACTACACCAAAGGACAACGGTGCTTCCTTCACACCAACCCCAAGCCACCAACAACAATGAAGCATCCCCTTCAACGAAACCATCAGTATCCCCTATAGAACAAAGTACACCAGCTGAAGTTAACAACTTTCCCTCCAGCCAACCAGCTATTGCAACCAATGCACAACAAGGCGCATCTACAGCAACTCTCAACGAGCCCAAGACTACGATCAACAAGGACAACGAAAATAAAACTGAAATCACACACAACACCGACGATGAAGCAATGGATGATGAGATAAGCCGCGGACGAAGTGACCCCCGATCCTCGTTGGATAGAAATGGAAACTCATCTCCCCCTAGAAAAAGGGTGACAACGAGATCCAATAGCAAAAAAAATGTTAAGTAACAAAAATGTAAGCCAATCGGCCACGTAAAGCTTTTACGCAAAAAGGCCAGAATAAAAATTTTATTACAAAAAAAAACAAAAAATGGGTCGATCATAATGCTGCGCACGATACTAATTTTGTCAATACTGATACTAGTATTTCAACGGAAGAAAATTTTTAATTGTTCTTGTTACTTGTTGCTCTTCTCGTAACGATTGTGCGATTGGAGAAACGCACTGTTTTTTTATGGTGTGCAACAAGATTATTGTTTGATATGTTCCACAGTAGTAATATTTGTTAAGGGAAAACTGGATATGAAACTGATCAAATGACAATATTGTACAGTCAGTTAAAAAAAAACAAAACGATTTGAAACATACGCCCTTATTCTGAATAACGACGTATTGATTTTTCGATCGAATGTGGTTCGATCGAATGTGGTTCGATCGAATGTGGTTCGATCGAATCATAGCTACCTTTGATTTTGCTAGCGTTATGAGGAATACATATGAAATACGAGGGAAAAAACGATACGACGTTATTCAGAATAAGGGCGATAATACTTTTCGTTTTTTTCTAGTTTGCTTCACAAACAGTAATATGAATGGTATTCACATTTGTTCTAAAAAACGCGTCTAACAAATCAAACAAAAAATACTGTTCTGGGGCAGTTGTTAAACGTGCCAATGTTAACAAGTTTTAATTGACACTTGCTTGAGATGGTCGGGTAAGCAATTTCTTGAACCCGAACCCGACACGTACCCGATTGAAAATGAAAAAAGATTACCCGTACCCGACCCGAACCCGAGAATAAATTTTCTTCCAAACCCGAACCCAACCTGTACTAGCTAAAAAATAAAAATTTCTACCCGTACCTCAACAGAACCCAAAAAACTTTGGTATTCGGGTTCAAATACCCTAAACCCGACCAAATTTTTGTACCCGAATCAGACGAGTTCGTGTCAGGTTTCGGGTAAAGTTGTGAATGGCGCTCTAAGCTGATCGGTATGCTTGATGGTTGATTGAGTTCTTCACTGGTGCAGTAGAAAGTAAGACCTAGGTTGCCTCGAATAAGAATCTTTGCTATTTGGGTGTCTTGTTCTAGCACATCTTATTCTTTACTCCATCTGTTCTTCCTCTTATTCTTCATACCCCTTATGACAACCAAATAACAAAGCAAGCTATAAATCAATGAATTACCTGGGATATGTGGTATGCAGGTCAATATTTCAGAAATACTGATTCCTCAAACACCATAAAATGGTTGCCAGTGCTCTTCCTGAAATCTTTCGATTCGCAAACTTTTCGATGTTTGGTTGATCTTCGCTTTTCCATGAGCTTTTCTATTGATCTGGCATCGCTCTGAGCATCGCTCCTTCTGACATCCACGTAATACAGTTGAAAAAAAAACACATCCCAACGCTCTGCTAAGAATTTATTTGAAATCTCATTTCTTTCTGTTCCATTCATTCTTCACTCCAATCTCTACAGCTTGCCATCTCACATCTAAGCTACGTTTGAGCTTAATCCGATCGAAATACTGTCAACGGATGTCGTTGTACGTACAAATTGTTCTTTCTGCTATCCCCTCGTGCTCTTCCGGTCCACGCACTTGTATTTCTTAGCTTGAGCTATTGCTTACAGTTCGCTTGCTGAATCATGCAATTTTTTTAAAGATAATTGGAGAAAATTGGAGCAACATTTTCAACTTCACCTTGATGCGAGTTGCTACCTGTTGCGGTATGGGTAATTGCTACTATTTTCAACATTAGAGTTTTTCTTTTGCAGTAGAACTTAATTTTAATATGGCAAAATGTCGCTTTACATTGTTCTTCATTTTCATATTAATCTACTTGGTTGACGAAGCGATTTTCTTTAACGTACGATTGTACAGGAAGTTTTTTTTCTCTCTCTTTCTCTCTCTCTTTCTTTCTCTACGCAATGTGCTGCCTCGAACCGGAAACTGTCCGATTTGTATTGAAGCTATTAATTTCCGTATTCTTTATTTTGTGCAGTATTCGAAAATTTGATTACCGAAAAAGTACAATCAAATAAGATAATCTGAACTTATCAAATAATGACTGTTGGTTCACATTGTTTTTCGTTCACTCTTTTTTCGTTTTACAAAAAATAAACTTTATAGTAACATATAATTTAACTGGGGAAGTAGTGCTTAGTTCATTGGGATGATAATAGAAACTCTAGGGTCTTAGATAAGGACAACGGTACTTACACATCTATTGGCGAAAACGAAGTTACACAGGCGATAAAATTAAACAAATGAAAGCGTCACAAAGATCATTTCGTACAACAATGATCTAGATTGAACATCTCGCTCAGCTATAGAATTACGTTTAGAATAGAAGAAGGAAGGATATGTATGTGTGTGTGTTTCAATATATTCAATTTTAAAAACTTCGATTGAGTGCTAGAAGGAAATCATGAAATGAAATACGAGGGAAAAAACGATACGACGTTATTCAGAATAAGGGCGATAATACTTTTCGTTTTTTTCTAGTTTGCTTCACAAACAGTAATATGAATGGTATTCACATTTGTTCTAAAAAACGCGTCTAACAAATCAAACAAAAAATACTGTTCTGGGGCAGTTGTTAAACGTGCCAATGTTAACAAGTTTTAATTGACACTTGCTTGAGATGGTCGGGTAAGCAATTTCTTGAACCCGAACCCGACACGTACCCGATTGAAAATGAAAAAAGATTACCCGTACCCGACCCGAACCCGAGAATAAATTTTCTTCCAAACCCGAACCCAACCTGTACTAGCTAAAAAATAAAAATTTCTACCCGTACCTCAACAGAACCCAAAAAACTTTGGTATTCGGGTTCAAATACCCTAAACCCGACCAAATTTTTGTACCCGAATCAGACGAGTTCGTGTCAGGTTTCGGGTAAAGTTGTGAATGGCGCTCTAAGCTGATCGGTATGCTTGATGGTTGATTGAGTTCTTCACTGGTGCAGTAGAAAGTAAGACCTAGGTTGCCTCGAATAAGAATCTTTGCTATTTGGGTGTCTTGTTCTAGCACATCTTATTCTTTACTCCATCTGTTCTTCCTCTTATTCTTCATACCCCTTATGACAACCAAATAACAAAGCAAGCTATAAATCAATGAATTACCTGGGATATGTGGTATGCAGGTCAATATTTCAGAAATACTGATTCCTCAAACACCATAAAATGGTTGCCAGTGCTCTTCCTGAAATCTTTCGATTCGCAAACTTTTCGATGTTTGGTTGATCTTCGCTTTTCCATGAGCTTTTCTATTGATCTGGCATCGCTCTGAGCATCGCTCCTTCTGACATCCACGTAATACAGTTGAAAAAAAAACACATCCCAACGCTCTGCTAAGAATTTATTTGAAATCTCATTTCTTTCTGTTCCATTCATTCTTCACTCCAATCTCTACAGCTTGCCATCTCACATCTAAGCTACGTTTGAGCTTAATCCGATCGAAATACTGTCAACGGATGTCGTTGTACGTACAAATTGTTCTTTCTGCTATCCCCTCGTGCTCTTCCGGTCCACGCACTTGTATTTCTTAGCTTGAGCTATTGCTTACAGTTCGCTTGCTGAATCATGCAATTTTTTTAAAGATAATTGGAGAAAATTGGAGCAACATTTTCAACTTCACCTTGATGCGAGTTGCTACCTGTTGCGGTATGGGTAATTGCTACTATTTTCAACATTAGAGTTTTTCTTTTGCAGTAGAACTTAATTTTAATATGGCAAAATGTCGCTTTACATTGTTCTTCATTTTCATATTAATCTACTTGGTTGACGAAGCGATTTTCTTTAACGTACGATTGTACAGGAAGTTTTTTTTCTCTCTCTTTCTCTCTCTCTTTCTTTCTCTACGCAATGTGCTGCCTCGAATCGGAAACTGTCCGATTTGTATTGAAGCTATTAATTTCCGTATTCTTTATTTTGTGCAGTATTCGAAAATTTGATTACCGAAAAAGTACAATCAAATAAGATAATCTGAACTTATCAAATAATGACTGTTGGTTCACATTGTTTTTCGTTCACTCTTTTTTCGTTTTACAAAAAATAAACTTTATAGTAACATATAATTTAACTGGGGAAGTAGTGCTTAGTTCATTGGGATGATAATAGAAACTCTAGGGTCTTAGATAAGGACAACGGTACTTACACATCTATTGGCGAAAACGAAGTTACACAGGCGATAAAATTAAACAAATGAAAGCGTCACAAAGATCATTTCGTACAACAATGATCTAGATTGAACATCTCGCTCAGCTATAGAATTACGTTTAGAATAGAAGAAGGAAGGATATGTATGTGTGTGTGTTTCAATATATTCAATTTTAAAAACTTCGATTGAGTGCTAGAAGGAAATCATTTCTTACGAGTATACAGTAGTAGACTTAGGAACCGCTTATTTTTATCTAACTTGGTTTTGAAGGATTGGTCAATCTTGTGACCGTCCGGCTGTGGGAGGGGGCATGGGCCTTCCCAATCCGAACCGCCGCATTCTTGCTGAGGATAAAAACACTAGTGAAACGTACGCTCTAATCTTTGCACAACAATCTTCTTCCTCCTGCTGCTATGTCTTCGAGTCTGCCTGGCAGAATCTACGGAATGGTTTCATTTCTCGATCGTATCTCTTTGGACCGTTTTCGTTTGGCACGCTCGGCGAAGAACTTTTCGCGTTCCTCGTCGGTTAGTCGACCCAGTCGCTCTCGGACCCTGTCGCGGCGTGCTTTCTTCTCTTCGCGTGTCATTGGATGGTGTTCCGAATGGTGTTGTTGTTGTTGTTTGGTGACCGTCTGGACCGTCACCTGAGTCGGGCGTGTTTCTGGAGCCGTGGTTGTTGTTCTAGCAGTTGTGGTCGTCGTCGTCTTCGTTGTCGAAGTTGTTGTTGCCTCGGTTGGTTTAGTGTGAGGTTCTCTTTGGTGATGTCGATGCTGGTGCGGACGGTGGTAATCTGCGGTAACTTCGTTCAATCGATTGTGCCGGTTCTTGTTCGTTGACTGACGATGAATATCCACGTTGAATCCACCCAGGAAGCTAGATCCGTGCCCATTCCGATGGCCATTTCCATTGATCGAGTTCAGTTCGTTGTTGGAATCCTGTACGTACTCAACAACCGGTCGCCGGTAGATGTCGTTGCTGATGTAGTCATTCTTCGGTAGTAGCTTGTTGCGATTCAAAATACGACGACGGGATGGTCGAATCCGAAGCGTTCTGTTTGTGCTCTTCATGTGCTTGATTCGATCGTAGAGAGTTGTCGGGTTGATCGTGTTGTTTTCCGTATTGTTGCTGGTGCTGTAGTAATCCCTGTGACAAAAGAAAAAAATACTGAGTTAGAGATTGGCCAACTAAAAATTTGAAGACTTGTAGTTCTGCTAGATGAAAGACAAAATAAATGGATAATCATCCTGCTCACCCGCATCGAAAAATGGATATGGTCAATTCTGAGCAATTCTGGAAATTAGCGAGACACAAATATTTTCTCTAATAAATATTATTCTGTGGTAGTTCAAAATTCTGTTTCAAAATTTAGGTCCAAAATTCAGAGCCTAAATTTCGGGATTCAAATTCAGATTTCAGTTCTAGAACTTCATTGCAACTCACTTTTGAGCCTGTTTAGTTCTTGAACTCGGCTCTAATTTTTTATTTCTATGAATCGGTGCTTTTTAGAACTATCAATATAAGAACTATGCAAAATTTTCCTACTATGCAAATCTCAGTTCAGTATTGAATCAATAGCGGGACGTTCGCGGAGCCAGTTTCCCTTCAAAAGTAGTTTACATTGAAGTAAAAACAATGACAAGTGGACAATGATGGGGAACATTATGCAAAATTAGCCCTTCTAATAGCTTCAGGTTTTATCTAAAAAACTATAAAGATTGCTTCTTTGCAAATTGGAGATTAAAACCATCAGTTTAATACAAATCTAAAATAATTTGACGCAAAATGCATAATTCGCTACAATGTTTAATATCGTAGATAATTACACAATTTGCGCCCTCCTAAATGTTAGAAATTAATCTCGTACAGAATTTTGATAGTTTCTTTCACTGATATATGAAAATCCGAAATGAAAAAATCGACATTAAAAGTCTGTATGTTACTATTTTTAACTCTCATTTGTTCCGCGTTTTTGTTTATTTTTGTGGAAGAAAATATTTGTCGCCAATAAGTCAATCTTTAGTATAATTGAACCGTTACAATTCTTAAATCGTAGCAGTAAAAGCTGCGAAATTTACACTATAAACTAATACGATGATCGATTATCATTTTTATTCGTATTCACGTCCTCCAGTTATGTCTGTGATATTACTCACCCGCTTTTTTTCTATGCGGGTTTCCAAAGTTACGCGGTCTCAAAGTGGGTTTATTTCCAAAAAATTCTTCTTCCGATTACATTAGATCTCGACGTTTTATGCATTTCTAAGATATTCGACATAAAAAAAACATTTTTGATTTCGGAAATCTCAAAAAAAAATTTTAGTTCCGAAGTCGATATAGAAAAAAACATTTTTTTTAGATTAGACTAGAAGTCGACATTTTATGCATATCTAAGAAATTCGGCATCAAAAAAAAAATTCAATTTCGGAAATCTCACAAAAATTTTTGAGTCGATTTTTTCCAACACATTTTTTTATAAATTTTAACCGATCTGGACGTTTCATGCATTTCTAAGACATTTGGTATAACAAAATTTATTTAGTTTTACGTTTTTTTGTGCATTTTGTTTTACGCGGTACGTATCCCGTGCTTAAAAAATGGCCTCAGCGTATATCAATTTTTCGGAGTAATAGTAGGGTGGCTTTTTATATCAACATTGAACAACAGATTCCAAATCGAGAAAAATGAATGTTATAGGATTTCTTAAAAGTCATTGAATGAGTAAAAACCTGTTTTAATTCATCTAGTGGTGTAATGATGCCTTTCTCATGTACATATAATATTGTGGTATTCTATTCAAAATTTTTCTCTTCGATTTTTGAAAGAAACCAAGAGATTGTTCGTGTATAACATACAGAACAAAACAGTGCTTTGATTGCGTAGGTCATCCTTAAGAAAACGAAGTGGGTTCACAATTATATGCACTTCCGGCACCGGAACCCGAGAACCGGTATAATCGAAGTCGGTTCGTACGGCCACCAACTAACATAACGTACAAACTCTACTAGTACGCACTTATAATTACGATTTCAACGTTTGTTGCATCCGAAAATATGCAGCAATTTTTGGTAGGACCATAAGACCTTGCAATTGACCCTAAGATTGGGAATAACGGTTTAGAGTCCAGTTTATAACATTTTTTACGGTTTCCGTTCCGCCGGTTTAAGTGACGGTGTACAATATTGAACACACTTTACCCTATAACTCCGGAACCGGAAGTCGGATCCGGATAAAATTCAGGAATTCCGTATGGGACCGCGAGTCCTTTCATTTAAATTTAAGTTTGTCAAAATCGGTTCAGTCATCTCCGAGAGAGAAAAGAGAAAGTGTCTTCTTCAGCAAATTTTCTCAAAATCAAATTTCCTACAACTTTGCAGTAAATTGCAAACTATTTCAAATTTAAATTAGGAATGTTATATTTCCGATTTCAATCCAAACATGCACCACCCTAATGACTTTTTACATAACAAGATGTGCCTGTTGATTGTAAACAACTTTTGCGAAGACTGTGCATTGGAATACAAGCACAACACTCTTACCAGCCGCTACCTAATTTTGGGTCAAAACCTACCCAAAATCAACTAAAGTGCATCTCCCCAATTTTAGGTAACGATTGATGACCTCAAAATTTAGGTAAATATAAGTTATTCCATAACAAAGCATGCTACCCATTTTTTACGATCAAGTCAAAGTTTGAGTAGATAACGACCTTATTTTGGGTAGCTTATAGAAGAGCTCCACAATGAATGATTTCTCCTCAAAAAATAGGTATTTTCGGTATAGTCTGAATGTCTAAATGTTGTTCAATAGCACAAAAGGTTGCAAAATCAGAATCGACTATGTTCAATATGATAGAAAATTGGCACATGTTTTTAGATAGGCAAACCACTTGTTTTGCATGGATGGACAGACCGATTCAACTCAAGAATGATTTTTAAAAGGGCGTATGTATTATTGCATGCACTTTCTTCAAATCGTGATAGCTCGGAAACTGTTAACTTTACAAAATCAGAAGCAGAAACGAAAAAAATTTGGCACTATGCGAACAGTATCAAAACTGAATAAAATAGAGGTTAAATCCGGGCAAAATAAACGACGACAATAATAATAAGACAATAAAATTATGTCCGGCAACAGAAAGTGCGCGAGCTTACCATAGTTGGGCAAAATTGTGCAGATGAGAATGATATCCTGCCGCTAAGTATCGCACATACTTATTTAGGACTGAAAAGACGAACGTATGTGCACTTCGAGTACACAATACGCCAGAGAAAAAAATGATTACCCGACAATTGACTGAAGTCATGCTTCGAAGCGGCACGTGTGTCGGGAGGCTCAATGGGTCGGAAAGAGCATGTTGCCGGTTTTCTGGGATTGTCATAGTATATCTTTGGAGGACTACCTCAATGCAAGTATTAGCGTGCATTAATGGAATGATTGAAGACCGAAATCACTGTGAAATGGACTTACATGAAGCACATGAGCATCGCTACCATGGTTAAAATCAACGATTTAGAGTTTCAATTACTTGTTCACCTGATTTGGCCCCCTCGAACTATCATCTGTTCCCAAACCTCAAATCATCTCTGAAAAATCGATGTGAGTTCCATTTTGGATTTATAGAGAGCTACTTCCGGAACCTGATACCGAAATCTGTATTGCCAAAGTAAGTTTGTATGGCCATCAACTAATATTATTTACAAATTTAGAAGATGTTTTCAGTTCTCTACGGATCAAAATAAGGGAGCTATCTCGGAACACTTTTCAAAATCTATCACAACTTTTGTGAATTTTTGTGCACTAGAAATTGACATTGAGAAGATCTTAGACATGTGCGACTGAAATGGCATCACAGTAAACGTTAAAAAATGTAATACAATAACCTTCTCTTGGTTGCAGTCACAAATTTAAATTAAATACTAAATAATTATAGTTCCAGAGGAAAAGATTAAAGTGTCGGTTAAAACGCCGGCAAAAAGCGCACAGTAACATTAACATTATTATTTTTAATACCAGAGCTCCCCCCGAAATAAAATCCTGGGTACGGGTCTAAATGGACACCTTAGTTTTACCGAAGAAAATTGGCAAAAAGATAATGGTCTGGCAGACAATTTGCTTTTGTGGTAAATTTACGAATTACTTAATCGTGAATGGAGCAGTGAATGCAGATATTAGATGCATTAATTAATTCTTGAAAAAATATCTGCAGTCACTGATTAGTTCACATGACAATTCTGTAATTTGTTTTAATTTTTTTTAGTTTTACGATTCGCCTTCGACTCAACAGAAATGTTGAAATATGTTTAAAATATCGTACCCTCATTTGGAACAACGATGTAATATGCGAATAAATTATTCTAAATCTAGCTCAAAACTGTTTCAAATTGTAGTTTGTTTAAGTTGCTGGCCAAACGAACCGATTTCGGCTATATCGATTCCTTCTTCCCGGCTCCGGAAGTACCGGAAATAGTGGTCAAAAACTTCAATACCGGACGATTTGTGTTTTAGTCTTTGTTCCGATGTAGAGCCGTATTAAGGTATTTTTAATTATGATCAGTATCTAACGGGCAAAAGAAGATTGGAAAATTGACATGCGAATGGAAGTTTGTAATAAAAAACGCGAAAATGTTACCGCAGAGACGGGACTCGCACCCATATATTTTCGTATGCAGGGTAGTTTAATTGGTAAAATAATTTCTCTGGTTAGGAGTTAGCTACGGGTTCGAGTCCCGTCTCTGCGGCTACATTTTTGGCTGTTTTCATTACATAATTGCATTCGCATGTCAATTTTACAATCTGCTTTCCCCGTTAGATACCAACCATATTCAATACCGGAACTCGCTTCATTTTCTCAGAGACGCTTAAACCGATTACCGTATAATTAGGCTCAAACGAAAGATTTTACGGTTCAAATAGCTGCTATTGGATCGTAGCTGGATCCGATTTTCGGTACGGAATTACAGCGTGAAGTGTACTTGAAATTACACACTATCATTTAGAGTGACGATGTGGAAAGCCGGGAAAAGTCTTCTAAGGCTGATGACCATCTCGAGAATTATTTTAACTTTTATTGACTGTCCCAGAAAGTATGGACTCAACCAAAAACCGCTGCCATTTTCGCAATGGTTCAGAATCTGTCATTTTTTATGGCTGCGTCCTGTTGTTTACACTCTTCTCTAACCACTTGTGCAGTTGTTTATTCGTTTTCATTAGTTTGTTTCGAAATGCGTGGACTTTCAGCAGAACACCGTCGAAAAATTGGTGCACAGAACGCAGAATGTCACTGAGAAAGATAGCAAAAATGGAAGGAGTAAGTGAAAAAGTCGCGCGAAACGCAATCAGGAAGTTAGGTGCAGATAACACCTTTGAGGATAAACCGAAAACGGGTCGAAAAAAAGGTCCTGCTAACCCTCAGTTGGATAAACGTATACTGAAGGCGTTCGAGCAAAAGAACACGGAGAACCCTTCGATCATAAAATTGCGATATCGCAGTTTTTGATTTTTGCGATAGTTGATTTAACTAATTTCTTTTTGATTCAACCAAAATGGTTTTTGATTTGCATATATTCAAGTAGTTGAAAAATATGTTGTTTTGAATGCTGTCAAATGCCGGAGACAGTTTAAAGCAAAACAATAATCGCAATGCAAAATCAACAACTTTTTTAGTTGAAATCTGTTCGCGTCGCTTCAAAATGTCAATGAAAACAACATCGATGGTTAAAGCGTTTGGTGAAATTGTGTTCATTCGATTTGAGAATTCTATGATAACAAGTGTTTATCTAACAGCGGTGTTGTGAAAAAGTTAACGTCGTTTGAGATGAAAAAGATTTGGTTACAAATTAGAAAATGTTAATGAATGATCATCTCGTAATCTTTCAGGTATGCGCAAAAATTTTATGCTTCATATTCGATCATTGATTTACTTCCAGCAGACTGTTTTACTTCCAGCTGTTTGATACCGACGATTATGTTCATGTATTAGTAATAAAACGCTTTTTGACATGAATTTAATTTATAAAAGTAACAGGAGCGAAGGGTTTCAAACGCACAGAACGCGCTGCGATTGAATGGCACGTTTGAATTGCCGTCGCAAAATTCCCATTCCCAGCGGTTGATGCACCCAAGCTCATATAAATTGACTAAAATTATCAGTGCATAACTTTAGTTCAACCGTTTGAAGGCATCATTTTAGGTAAATTTAATAATTTCGCTAATTTACTCGCCCCTCCGGGCACTTTTGCTGATTAAAAACGTTTTTCTACATCAATCATTTCCGATCGAATCAGAAGTATTTTTTTTAGAATTTAGATCTTTACTGATCTCAAAACAAACAAACAAATAAAACCGATTTATTTTTCAACTAACAGAATTTTGTTTCAATAACAACACCAGTTATTTCAACTAAAATATTTGTTGAAATTGAAAGGTATGTGTCCTCACTAATTGACAGCATTTTTTTTCAAACAGTTGAATTAGTTGTTTCAACCATCGTTTCTGCTAATCGAGAAACAAAAATGACAGTTTAGTTAAAACAACAATCGATTAGTTGTACCAAATTTTAACCAATCGAATTCAGAAAATCAACTAATATTCTGGTTGAAATGGGATCGCTGGTGGTTCCGTGAAGGAGGTTTCAGTTCGGGATGTGGCCAAAAAAATGGGCACTTCGAAGTCAAATGTTCTTCGTGCTAAAGAACTGAAAGAACTTCGTGCTAAAGAAATGTTCTTCGAACCTATGAGAAGCAGGAACAACCAAAACGTAGTTCGAAACAAGAAGCGTCGATCAGGCCGAGGGTTCGAAAGCTGTACAATACGATTCTTGCTGGGAACATGAACTACATAATCATGGACGACGAAACCTACGTGAAACTCGATTACAAAACCTTGCCGGGACCACAATATTATACGGTGCGAGAAGGGCAAGTGTTAAACCAGTCCGAGACATCGATTGAAGTCGAAAAATTTGGTAAGAAAGCTATGGTCTGGCAAGCAGTTTGTAATATTTCGAAACCGTTCATCACCACTGCTTCAATGAACAGCGAAATATACATCAAGGAATGTTTACAAAAACGACTTCTACCCATAATTCGAAGCCACAAGGATCCTGTTGTCTTCTGACCAGATCTTGCTTCTTGCCACTACTCGAAATCAACGGTAGAATGGTATACTACCAAAAATGTCACTTTCGTCCCAAAAGACATGAATCCACCAAATTGCCCACAACTTCGACCAATTGAGGAATTTTGGGTATTACCGAAAGCACATCTTAGGAAACATGTCTCGGTAGTCGAAACCATTCAACAGTTCGAAAAAGATTGGAAAAAGTGTCAAAACTTGTCGCCAAGAAGTCTGTACGGAATTTAATGATGAACGTTCGAAAGAAGGTGCGCCAGCTAGTCTACAATGGCTAAGTAGCAAATGTTGAGAATAATATTCTGTTGTTGTAGTCTAATATTATCAGTATATCGAATAAAATTTGAATATCTAACACTTTTGAATTATTTACAGCGAAATCAAACTGCGTCCATACTTTCTGGGACAGTCTTTAGTTAAAACTTGACAGTCGAACAGTTATTTTGTCCGGAAATTTTCGGATCCCGGCTCGAAAAAGGAGTCCCTTTTTGACGCTATCAATGAAGCAATCAATTTTTCCAACTCTTCGAAGGATTGAAAATGTTGATCTGCCAGGCCGTGTGCCATCGAACGGAATAGGTGGAAGTTAGAAGGGGCGACATCTGGTGAATACGGCGGGTGGGGCAAGACTTCCCATTTCAGCGTTTCCAGGTACTTTTTGACCACTTTTGCGACGTGAGGCCGAGCACTGTCGTGTTGGAGGATGACTTTGTCATGTCGCTCTTGATATTGTGGCCGCTTTTCTTTTAGCGCGCAACTAAGGCGCATCAGTTGCGTTCGGTAGCGATCTCCTGTGATGGTTTCGCCCGGTTGTGAGAGCTCGTAGTAAATCACACCGAGCTGATCCCACCAAATACAAGGTTTTTTCTCTTCCACCATCATGTTTGTCTTCGACATCGATATCACCATTTTTAAAACGTTGAAACCACTCCCGACACGTTCTTTTACTCAGAGCAGCATCACCGTAAGTTTCTGAGAGCATTCGATGCGCTTCAGCTGCATTTTTTCTCGAATTGTAACAGAAAAGTAAAACTTCCCGCAAATGGTGAGAATTGGGCACATAATTCGAGCGTGAATAATACGAAAACAAGACCAACTGTCACTGAAACGGCGATGACAATTCGTTGGGCACTGTACACACTCACTTTAAAGGTATTATCATCTATGTATTTTAACCAGCCTCAGCCGGTACAGCCACCTATCGGAAAACGGCGGAAGCAAAGTTGTACACCTGATAAGTTTTTCTCGAAATTCTTCTTTCGTTCTCTGTATTGCATATTATAATTTTTTTCAGTGCGTACTTCCCATCCATTCCAACTACTCGACAAAAAAACTTAAAGTTAAATTTAACTACTTGACAAAAAACTGTTAAAGTTTGTTTTAGTTGCTGGACAAACGAACCGTTTTCGGCTAAGTCGGTTTAGAAGCGAAAGTTCCGTCAAAATTGAAAAGACGGTTCTAGACGTGTAGAGCAATTGTGGAAAGACCGCAAAGATATTCTAAACAGATTAGGATGCGGAAGATTGTGACGGGAAACCCAAAGAGATCTGAACACCATTTGAGTCATTTTCCATTATTTTCATGAAACTTAACTTCATGTTGACTAAATTTCATTTATGCTCAATCAAATCAATTCTAAGAAATATCTCATTGTGTATACCCAGACTCTAAATAGACTAGGTTAAGGCCCTGGATTGCGTACTTCTTACTTTATTATTAATTGTGGAACAGAGAAAAGCTCGCTGAATCTAGTTTTTAGTTTACACTTTTTCTCCAGCAGGCATGAAACCTCCCATTCTTTTGGATCAACATATTACAATGATCCAATAAATACTGATATTGAGTTGGATATCATACTCCATCATTCGTTACGGTTCGTTGAAACACACATAATGCCAGAAGAACTTTGGCAACCTTCACGAACCAGATTCTCGCCGGTACAAAACCTAACCACCTTGTTCACACTCACCTCTGCTTACTGCTTCGGGGCTGATCGGCAACCACCACCTCAACCTCGTTGGCCATTTCGTTCGGGAAGGTAGCGTTCCACCGGTTGTACACCTTCTTGCGGCTGTGACTGTTCACGAATGGCATCTTGTGCTGGCAAATAAAGTTCTGTTTTTCTGTGCATAGCTTCGCTGACCATCTGCAATTGGAATATGGAAACGGCGGAAAGATGCAATCGGGTTAGAACATTTGTTTTTTTTTTTGCGTCGTCGCAGATTGGTTTATTTCATTGGGTTGTTGATTGTTCGTCTATCCATAAGCATTTGTTATACTGAGCGAACCGTGAGGGGGAGGGTGCATGTGTGTTAAATAAATTACGTGCATAACCGAAATATTTACAGCCCCTTTGAAATACACCACCACCACCAGCAGCATTGCAATACTGCACAGAGTTAGTAAGCACTGATCGAACAAAAGATACATAGCATGCTCTAGAATGTCGTTTTTACCTTTCTGTGGGATTTTACTCATTTGAATTTGTAGTTTTATTGAGTTTCATTAGAATGTAAGTTACCTAGCAGCATCGACAAAAATGAAGCAACCGAGACTTTGTCGGTTTTTTTTTCGTTAACAAGAGGAAAAGTTCGACAATGCAGAACGAGAAAAAAAATGGGCACTTCACTTGGTTTTCCTTTCGTTATTTGCATAGCGGGTCAAGTTTCATAGCATAGCTTTTTTTTTAGAATTTTGGCTTCGTTTGCAGTTAAGATGAAAAAAAAAATGCAATCGTCACTCAGTTGACTTTCTCACGAGTGCAACGAAAAGTGGCGAACACTAATGAATGCAAGCGAATATTTGCGGAGTAATTTAATTACCTGAACTTGAGGTCAGGATTAAGCACTGCACAGTGGTATTTCAGATCCTGGCTGCTCCTGCAAAAAACGCTCATAAATAATAGTTCGGACAAATGGAACTACTTCATTAAGTTTCAGCGCAAAGAAATCGGCTGATGCTGGTGAAAGCACCACTTGAACTTGCTATAATTACCCTGGCACCATTTGGCTGAAGGATTGATATCCGATATCCTTTCCGTTGTAGCCCCACTGCCACTTGTTCGTTCGCCAGTTGTAGTTTCCACCGATCCAGATGTAGTTTTTCTCTGAAAATAGCATTCTTTCGTAACGATCCATCGGTGCCAGGTGTCAATCGAGTCAACCTACCCTTGGACATTTGCAGAAACTTTCGCAGATATTTATCGTCGTACCTCATCGGTTCCGCCAGCTTGCTATTTCGATCCTTACACTCGAAATGGGCATCCAGCCAGTTCTGTTTGTTCTGGGATATGAAGTAGCACTCATTGCCGATGCGGAAGAAGTGCGGCGGGCACATGGCGTACATTCGCTTGAAGCGCCGAGCCGATATCTGTTCGCCTCGGTGGGGAACCAATCCCTGCGCCTGTAGTTCGGACTCGGCCAAGGTGTGCTGGTGTTGCTGCTGGGCGCTCACCAGAAGCAAGCTCGGTAGAACGCAGAGAGCTGTTGGTTGTTGGAATCAAGGTGGATCAGATCGTTTTGCACCTTCAGTTTGTTTGACTGATGTCGAGTTTCCGACCCCCACCCCCCGACATTAGTCACATTAGTCACTTACCAATTATCACTGCTACCACGTTGTCCATCATTTTGCGGTTCAAATGCATCGTTGTTTTCATTTTATTCTTCTCAATTATACTACTTTCATTAGTGCATTTGAATGAAACCGGTTGTCCTACACTGGATATAATCCCGTCAATTTTTTTTGTAACTTCTTTGGATTTACTCTACGGATAATTGACTTCAATACTGTTCTTGGTGTATTTTTTTCCCACAGCTTATTGATGATTCGGTATTTCCTTTGAAGCACTGTTTTCCTCCAAATGGGGGTTGGCTGGTTTCGTTTCCCTTTCTTTATATAACGCCGGCTTCAACAGAAACCGTTGCTTGCTGGAGTGTGATTTGTGCGTTTGTTGGGGTGCTGCAAGAAGAACGTAAACAGAAGGAAAATATTAACGATAAGTTTTTTTGTCGTTTCGAAATACGGTTCGAGTCTTGAATTATTAGCTAGTGTGCTGACATCTTACGGTAGTAAGTTCGAGTTGGGTTTGAAACCGGTTAAAATTTTCTTCTACCAATAGCAGTAGGTTTTACTCTGATTTCCCACACTTTCTGTAGCATGTCACCTTATACTCTTCAGATTTTCTCGGAAAAATATTTGCCATGTTCTTGCGAAAAAATATGACAGCAGTTCCATACTATTGTCGCATCCGGAAAGGGGATACAATGTGGAACCAAACGGGGAAAACATTGGAAGATGTGTAATATGAGCCCCATTCCTATATTCTACAACGTAAAATCTATATGATGAAGTTTCTATCCGATCAAAGATTTCAAATGGATTGCAGCCGTATTATTCACTCACGGCGAAATAAGAGACAAACAAAAACAATCTCAAAATCAATGTCATGCAGAAGCTGAGTTTCAAGTGGTGATCCGGTGTTTGGAGTACTTCAAGCTCAATTTATACCAAATAGAGAAAAAAATATTCACTCATTCTTCTTGAAACCTCACCGGAGAACGACAGTTTTCCGAAGTGGTCCCTATATCCTACCAATGGGAACTAGCTCTGTTTTAATAACTATTCATTAAAACTCAAGCATTACTCAAAACTGTTAATAGATGGGCAATAAGTCGAAAATATTGGACTTCGTCAACTAAAAAGGCGGGTGGGTAATGTCAGAGACAAAACCGGATTGACGTGAATACGAATAATATTGGCTCGCAAAAACTGAAAGCGAGCTCTTACAAAGCACAATAGAGCAATTCCAGGAATGAGTAGACGAAAAAGTGACAAAATCAGAATCGACCTTCTCCGATTTGGATGAAACTTTGCACATGGCTTTAGTATGACAAACCATAAGTTTTGAACCGATTGAGAGGTCAATCCGACTCACGACTGATTTTTAAAAAGGGCGTATGTATTTTATTTTTTAGAGTGCCCAATCGATTCCTTACAACTTCTTCCTGAACACCATTTTTGTACAATTAACGGTTTCCGAGTTACAACGATTTGAAAAAGACAATTTTCGTGATATGCAAAAATACATACGCCCTTTTTGAAAATCAGTCGTGAGTCGGATTGACCTCTCCCATCGGTTCAAAACTTTTGGTTTGCCATACTGAAACCATGTGCAAAGTTTCATTCAAATCGGAGAAGGTGAGTCTGATGATCTGCTAAGCATTTCTGGAATTGCTCAATATCAACTCTGGCGAACGACAAATGTATTTTAATATTGAGGTTAAATAAAAGACATTATTATTATAAATCCAATATAAAATATGATAAACCAACGAACGAATAGGGAATAATAGAAATAATTCTTTGTAATAACGCATGTTCTACCCAAAACAATAAACATTTAAACTAGAGTGCCTTTGTTCGAAGCGAAACTCACACTGCGAACGGCGCACAAAATGGATCTCAAGGTATTTTTTCCCACACCAGAGCAAGTACTGCGTGAACTTCAAACAGCATACAAAGACAATATGGAAAATATTGATTTGCTTCGATGTTCTACAATATTGATGTCATTTCCCTCGAAAGTACAACGCAAGAACAGCAAAATATTCCTCCACCATTTGAAACTGTAATCGGGAACTGTTATCTTGATATTGGACCTGTACTCTGGACCTAATCCAACCGAAATGAGCCACTTAAAGTGTAAAAGTGTGAATATACCAGTAGGTAAAGAAGAGATGAAATGTTGCTAACTATTTCGAAATCACCGCCGCGGGTATGAGAAAGGCAAACACCTGTCATTATTTGTGGTTATACCATACAACTGAGAATTTTATCATGAGTTGATTTCGTATTTCCGATGGCATGTAGCAAAAATTATGTTGAACTCATTATCAATTTCGACAACTTTGCGAGCGTGTAGTAGTATGGATTTTCATGATGCATAAGCAAAATTTTAACGGATCGTTACTCTTGCTTAGATGTCATTTTAACAACAGAGAAGCACATATCAAAATTAAACCGTAGGCATGATGCTAATTAAGTTCGAAAGCGAGTCCGGGGAAATCGTTCTGCCAACTGAGGATGTGATGGAACCCAACTCAGAAGACCGTAGAAAAGATCTTGAAATGTGATGTGCATGGTCGGAGTGTTTCAAATTTTAGTTTCACTCCTGTAATCTAAAATCGCACTTGAACATTTATCAAGCCTTCAATTTTTTCCAATGTTCGCTCGATAATATCTTGAATTAATATTTTGTTTTAACCTTGAATGATTTGAAAGAAAACTAGTTTCTTTGCTTTCTACTTTACATTTAAAACTAAGGTTAACTGCAAAAATGCTAAATCAATTGAAAAATTATTTTTTAATTTTTTTTTACTAGTGGGCAATAGAAGGAATAATATATCCAAAATGGACAATTCGTCTAATTCTGCGTGCGTTTCACGTACAGGTTAGTTTATTTGGCAGTACGATTTCTCCAGATAGGAAGGGTTACGGAAGCGAGCTATGACTCTGCGGGAACTTTTTCGCATTTTTTTCATTTCTGCTGTTTCATTCGCCAGTCCTCCTTCAATCTGTTTTTTTTTGGTATACTGACAAAAATGGATGATGTAATTAAATTTATTATATTCATTTATTAAAAGGGAAATGCAAGGATTACTACTTCTTCCATTAGTAAAAAAAAATCATAATTTTCCCTAGTATCAACCTTTATTCTTATCACCAAACGCTTCTTAAGCACTATGAGTAACTAACAATAACTCTAGTTTTAATTACAATTCGCTAAAGTGCTGAGAAATTATCGTTTTAGAAGGTTGTGTGCTACGTAAAAATCGAACACGTTCAAGTAATCATAACCTACACCCAAACCTTCTTCTTTTGAAGTCTTTTCCTACGAAGTATTCGATTGACGAACCAAATCCCCAAATAACAAAATATTATCTTTCACGAAGTAAAGTCCAAATACCACAATTTTTTTACGAACCTAGTGGTGTGATAATGCCTTTCTCTTGTCATCCACCGAGTCTTAATAAAACTTTTTTTGTTTAATAAGAAATGGTTCTCAATTTTTATTCAAATCGTCACATATTCGCAAACAATCCTCAAACCAAATGTATTGAAAATTATACATTTGAACTTCCGGTTCCGGAATTACCATTATGCGGATAGAAACTAGTTCTATTTCTCAGGGGGCGTCATTTATAAGATTATCTCTAGTACATGAAATGAAAAGTCCCAGACTTCTTACAGAAAACACGTCAATAGTTTCGAACCGTGTTCATTTTTGTTCAGAACAAGCCTCTAGATGGCCCAATACCAAATTTCATGACAATCTATCCACTAGTGTTTGAATAATAGCTGATCGTATCAGACGAGTTCTAGTTTTCATCAAGCTATGGAAAAAGACGCACCAGCGCATTTATGCATAAAAGCAACGGAAAAATTGAATGATTTGCGGTACGGATTGGTCCACCATCCCCCGTATGCTCCAGACCTAGCCCCCAGTGACTATTATCTACTTCCAAACCTGAAAAGGTTTCTCCAGGGAAGGAAATTTTCGCCGAATTCTGAGGTCATTGCAGATACGGAAGCCTATTTTGAAGGTCTTGGCAAATCTTTCTTTCCAAAGGATATCAAAATGTTGGCTCTAGATTTTAGTGAGGAATAAAAAAATTTCTTCACGATGAAAAATCGGCTTATTTTTTGTTAGGCTCGAGACTTCTCATTCCTTGTAGTACATATCCGTAGGAGGTAGTCATATGATCATCGAGCTTGACCAATAATCTAATAGTAGTGATTTGTCGGTTACGTCACTACTACGATTATTACTGGAAGTGACAGCCATTTGACCTATGAACGTGATTCACAGCTTAAGGCCATCGTCCGAATACCATACGCGTGGGTGGTTTTAGGAAATTTTCGATGGAAATTTTGAAAAAATTGACAAAACCAAAAACATACACCCCTTTGAAATACTTTTATCTATCTACAGGGTGAAAATGGCCGGAAAATTCGGAGGATTTTCCGAGTCTTATCAAAAATAGCACTGAAAAAATGAGCTTTTTTTGTAATTTTTCACAATTATTTGAAAAAATAATTCGATAGAATGAAAGTTTTTTTTTCCAAAAAAACCTTATGCTGGCAACAAAGATCACATTCGGAAACATTTTTGGAAAACCTTTTCACGCTTTTCATGGAAAATCAACCAATTTCATATGACCGATTTAGTGGAAATTTTTGAAATTCGTGGATTTTCTATGAAAAGCGTGAAAAGGTTTTTCAAAAATGTGTCTGAATGTAATCTTTGTATCCATCATAAGGTTTATTTGAAAAAAAAAAAATTATGTCATCGCATTATTTTTCCAGATAATTGTGAAAAATCACAAAAACACTCATTTTTCTGAGCTATTATTGATAAGACTCGGAAAATCCTCCGAATTTTCCAGCCATTTTCACCCTGTAGATAGATAAAAGTATTTCAAAGGTCTGTATGTTTTTGGTTTTGGCAAATTTTCCAAAATTTCCATCGAAAATTTCCTAAAACCACCCGCGCGCATGGTACTTGGACGATGGCCTTAATAGCAGTTTTCAAACGAGCTCAAGCTTGTAGAAATCGGTTCAGCCATCTACGAGAAAATTGTGCGAAGAGAACAAAACGCGTTTTGTCGATTGCGTCACTTATACCTTTATATCTCCGGATCCGGAAATGACAATCACTTAATCTTCGAACTTGATTCACAACCCAATTGTAGAAATTGGTTCAGCCATCTCCGAGAAATTGTGCAGATAGTAAAAATGCCTTATGTCGGTTACGTCACTTATGCTAATATATCTTCGGAACCGGAATAGTAGCTTTCAAGCGAGCCTAAACCGGAAGTCGCCATGTTGGATTTTTTAACAACCTCAAACATAATTTTCCGACACCTGCTGTTTTCATCCGTTCCGACCATTTCCATATGGACAGGTTTTACAATATTCAGTCAACCAAATTTTTCTCACGAACTAAATCCAAAATAACGTATATTTTTTATTAACTGATTCGATTTATGAACCCCGCTTTAGTTCATGAATGGAGTTTTGGGTATAATCGACAAGTACCAAAAAAGGCTCGTTGTGACTGCATTTGTTTCTGGCATGAGGAATTTTCAAGAAAAGATAAAATCGATAGATATCGGAATTAATCGCAAATTTACGACTGTAACAAATTTGCAATAAACCCCGTTTATTAATCTTTTCGGCGCACCGATAACTGGTTAAGATCGATAAGACTACAATGGTCTTTGGATAACAAGGTTGATTTGGTGTTAATTGTCACGGTAGATTACAAAGCCCAAAGATCTAATCTTCTGTAGCAGAAAACAGCTGTAGAAATCCCGAACATTTTTCTTTTGTAATTGAAATTATCTTAAATACCTTCATTTGGCTGCTTTCTAAAGCGTAAGCCATTGAATTTAGTACCACTGTTTGTGCCAACATAATCGATCACTTTTATTTATTTGTGTGACAGTTTCATCAAACCACCATCAAAGACCCCATTAAGAGAAATCCAACATCCTGTACGAAAAATTTGCGTGGCAACCTTTTATCTTCGGTTGAGTCAACAATTAATTTCTCCCAGAGAATAGGTCAGTAGATGTTTATCAAAGTCTCACCAAATTTGCAGTGGTCTATTAGCTTTAACGAACGAAGCATACCACACTCAGTGAACTGAAGTCAGCATTCGAACGACGAAATCGCAAATGTCACTGGCAAACATCAGCGATTAAATCGTTGAAAAAGCCGCCCACCGACGGAGGAGTCACCGCTGAGTGCCCACTCAATTTTCGAGGACAAAACTCCATAAACAAAAATATCGAAAAGACTTTGCAGATGCTCTGTCGTCCTCTTGGGAGGTGCGGTGTGGTTGGTCCTGAGGATCCGCCACGGAAGGCCGGTACAAGCTCGTGACAAGGGTTTCCATTATGAAAGTTAATAAAAAATTAATTTTTCTTCACTCCACTGAAACCGTTCGGTTTGTTGTCATCGCCGTGATTACCGACAGGTGAGACCCGTCTAGTAGTAGTAGTAGTCGTCCAGTCAGTCGCAAAGTGGGTCAAATCGTGAGAATTTGCAGAGTTTGTTTGTGCGAGTCTTAATTCGGTTTTGTTAGTTGAGAAACCACAGCCAAACACTGCCGGAATAACACCGAATCAGGCTCGTCGCAATTTCGTTGAAAGTGGATAATCGTTGACCATTACCGTTGGGAATTGGATTTTTTTTTTGTCTTCGCTGTTGGATTTCGGACGGGTTTTCAAAGACCCACGCGCTCGATCGGTCGGCATTCTGTCAGCATTTTTCTCTTCTCCGACTGATGATAAATGGTTTCGCGTGAAGTGAGTGAGTGGAGCAGTGGCAGTCGTACGTACGGATGACATACCGGTGTGTTTTTTTATTTGCGATCATGGGCTAGTAGCGAAACAGCGATGATGATGCTATACATTTCATGTAAATTAGATGGCAGTGTGCAGCGGAACAGATAATTTGATCAAATTGAAAACGACCGAAATTGGTAGCCGGCTGTTTGCTAGTATCCTAGTTTGGATTTTTCATCCCGGTCCAATTGTCGTTTATATGACTTTTACAGGTTTCCAGTGTAATTTGCACACGGCTGGCTAGTGTAAATATACAAAACTGAATTGAAGCATTCGCCTGTAAAGCAAATACGTGCTTATGTGGTTCAGCCGATAAACGGTTCAACTGGGTAGTTCAAATTTTTATTTGTTTCGTTTTTCTCGTTCAGGAGAATCAGATGAATCGTATTCTTTGTGCTATTTTTTTCTGTTAAAAAATGATGGAATCGTCGAAGAACTACATCAATTTCGTCATAAACATTTGGGAACAACTTTGTATTCGCAATTTTATCGGGTTGCTTTCTGAAATGGGTTTGCCCATTAACTAGAGTAATTAAGTTGGTAGAAAACTTCCAAAACGTAGCTCGTTCATTTTTCTCCGAGATCGCTTAACCGAATTTCTTGAACTTAGATTCAATTGAAAGGACTGACTCAAAACTGCTCCAATGCATTTATCATGTAAATTGCTGTTCATACGAAGAACCGTACTGTACCGGTCCTCGCAATCTGGTTCCGGATGTACGGGAAATAGTGGTCAAAGCCTCCAAAACGGCTCAAACATAGATTCAAATTAAAGATCTTACGGTCCTTTACAAAGTTTTTGAATTTAGTGTAAAATAGACAACAATTCTATTCGAATATATAAGTCTGTGGTTACAAGCGTATCCCTAATTATCGAAAATTGGAATAAAAATCTCCAAAATGGAGCTCACTCATTTTGCTTCACCGATTTTCACAAACAAATGTCCAAAAGAAAAGGTCATCCGGAACTAATGAAAAACGCGTTCAAGTTAAAGTTAATTGTTTATGAAATCGAAGGAAACAATTAAATGTCTAACACTTTCGAAATTTTTTTTTTGTATTTTGTCATTATTTATTTCTTGTTTTATTTGAAGAATTTTTTGTTAAATTTTCAAGTCAATCGAAGCAGAACTCTTTGGCCTGTGCGTTGAGCTCTTGTCCCTTCGCAGTATGAGAAAAGCGAAGATAACGTCCAGAGTTGCCGATAGTATTGAAAATTTGAAAGAATATTCTTCAAATGTTGCACTATAACAAAGTAGAAAGAAAACTATAAATGATTTATCAAAAGTGTTAGACCCTACCCGCCCCTTAAATTAAGTGAATTTCCTTCGAATCAGGGTCATTTCGCCAAAAGCCGTTTCGCCGAGAGCCATTTCGCCGAAAGGGTTATTTCGCCAAATGACATTTCGCCGAATGGGCTATTTCGCCGAATGCCATTTCGCCGAATGCCATTTCGTCAAATGCCATTTCGCCAAATGCCGTTTCGCCGAATCAGTCATTTCGCCGAATCCTGAGAACGTCTTAAAATCGTAATTGGAATTGATTTAAAATGAAGACAAATTAAAGATGATAGCGTTAACGCCCGTTTTGTTGACCTACAATTGTACTTCATGAATAAAAATTGAATCTTGTACTTCTTGAATAAAGGTTGATTCATGAACCTCAGAACGGAGTTCCCAAGAAAACTATTAGTTACTAAGCATCAAAGCAATTGCTTAGGTGTATCTACCAGGCAAATGTATGTGGTATTTTTCGTTTATGAGGTGAAAAATTAAAAAATATCTAATGCGACTACGTTACATCGTTTTGGTTCAGGTGCTGTCCGACCTCCCTACCGCTCGTTCGGACCTAACTAAAGCAAAGAAACCTAGCTTTGAGTAGAACGGGCAAACGAGGCGGTTACAGGCTTGTATGCAAGAGGCCGTCGCTTCCGACGGCGGGTCAGCGCCCGACTCAGCTGGCGTCGCCATCTTGTCTTCACTTATGTGGCTGCGCCACATCAGTTATACAGAAGACATGACCCTTTCGGCGAAGTGACCCTTTCGGCGAAATTACCCATTCGGCGAAATGACCCTTTCAGCGAAACGACTTTCGGCGAAACGACCTATTCGGCGAAATGGCATTCGGCGAAACGACTTTCGATTAAATGGATTTCGACGAAATGACCCGCTCCCTTTCCTTCAACCTGAAAAAGTGTTGCAGTGGTTTCTGAGAAAATCGAGTGCTATATTATTATATTTTATCCTGTTGCTACGTAATCGGAAATCGGATAGGGAAAAAATTTAATAGAAGGCTATGAGACTATATTTATAACTACGTTTATTTATAGCTACGTTAATTGACTTATTTTATTTTGTTACACATTTTACCAGGTCCCATACCCAGGATTTCGTTTCGGAAGGGGCGCTCAGATAAAAAAATGTGACTGAAGATTACTTTTGTACATAATTCCCGGTGTGGCTTTTATCGGCCTTTTTAACAGACACTTTGAACTTTTCCACTGGAACTGTCATTATGGAGTATTGAAATCAAATTTGTGACTGTGCCATATAGGTCATATTAGTAGGCTCTGGTTCCAGGTTCCGGAAGTAGTGGTCTGAAGTTCTTATGTATTTTTATTATTGTCATTTATTTTACCCCGGTTTCACACGTAACTCTCAAAACCTCTATTTCACGGTAATAATATTTTTCAAACTATTTTTTCATTTCCGTTCTTGATTTCGGGAGGAGCCACGTGCCTCTTGGTACGTGACTATGATTTTATCCCGCTGCTCTAAAACCGGAAGTAATGTTCAATAGAATTGAAAATAGCAGACTAATAAAATAAAAGAATAAGATAATTTCAATAAAAAAAATGGAATATGACATTCGGTCCTCCGGCCATGATTGCAATCGATTTTCGCAGTGACTGTATAACCTTTCCATATAAGGAAGGCAAAATAGTAACGAAATGCGATATCCATATAATCCCGGGTAGGTGTGAATATCAAACAAAGATCAAAATAATAACAAATTTTACCATCATATCTTGGCTTGATGTTTCTGGGTTGTCATAGCGATACTTGATATTTTCGTGATATTTCATCAAGGGATCAAGACATTGTACAATATCTGTTCAACATCAAAATTAGTTATAATATCTTATTTCGTTATTGAAGAGCTATTTCAATTTCATAAAGTAAATTGATCCAGTAGTTTTATCTTCAAATAAATAACCATTGAATAAACTGCATCAGAATCAGATAAGAGAAATACTTAAGATATTACTCTATTCTAAATGCTAGAATATAAAATAATTGACAAATTCATCTTCTATAAATATTTTGTTAATTACAATGACAGAATTTTTTATTTTGTTGCTATTTTCTCATGCAGGCTTTGTTATAATTTTTGATATTTTAACTCTTATTTCAAACTAAATAATGTTAATTTCTACCATTGAGATGTTTGATTTTAGTAACAGAATTTGGTATTGGTTTGCAAATCACTTCTACTCGGGATAGGAACTTCATGATTTCGTTAAGGCACACAGAAAAACACATAAATAAAATACGTGAAAAATTTCGTAAAACTCTGGGAAATCGAAAAAAAGTAGCAAAACTTTGGAAAATCACACAGTTTTGGAAATTGCAGTTTCGTATAAAAATGCCGCATAAAAATGAATGGGTTTTACCAATAATTCTGTTGGAGCAATTCAAAAAATCATCAAATTTTTACTTGCTGCAGAGACATTTCCAAGGCGTATTTCCTTTCATATACCAACTAAATCGTCCGATGGATATAATAGACGAAAATCTCACTAAATCCTATTCAGAGTTTGCAACACCGTCTCAAATTTGAATGAAACTTTCGGTACATGAAGACTTTGTCGCCAAAATAAAAACACTTTTTATGCTTCGTTTTTCCAAAATTGTTCTAGACTGTCTTTTGAAAAGGGCAATTTTTTTCGAATGGCTTTAGTTGGATTACGACAAATCCTACAAAAAAGTGTTGTATGAGAGATTTTTACAAAATTGGTTTTCGGGTAAAAATATTGAAAAAGTTCTTAATACTTATATAAAATTGATTTTATAAACTTAAAGTGGATTTACAAAAGCAAAAACATTTTTGATTTGGATGGAATTTTGTTCTAGGCTAGGAAATTATGTTCCCTAACTACTGTCCAAAATTCAAGTTGGACACTGTTTTTTATCGAAAACTGAACCAATGAAAGTCTGAATCATCTCGTAATGTTACATAAATGCTACATATAGAAAAAAATTGATAAAATTCGATATACATTTTATTTCTTTTCCTGATTTTTCTTCAGAATTATACAAGAAAAACAAAGTAGTAATATTATTATATTTGTTCAACGACATAAGCTCTTTGGAATGGAATTCTTGATTATTAAAAATATACTTAGTTTATAACTTAGGCAATATGTCAGTGGATGTTCGTGCCCAATTTAAATGGATTTTGGATAGTAGGCAGAGAACTTAATTACCAATCTTGGAACAAAATTCCATTCAAATCAAAAATGTTGTTTTTTGCAAATCGAATTAGGTTTTTAAAATCGATTTTTTTCAGTCGATTACAAATTTGTTCAATGTTTTTATCCAAAAAAAACTTGACTAATTTTGTGAAAATCACTCATACAACACTTTTTTAGTGGGATTTGTCATTATTCAACTAAAGCTATTTGAAAAAAAATGGTGTAAAAAGTTTGGCCTTTTTCAAAAAAAGTGCCATGAAGTTAGCTTCAAAACAAATGTTATGTATAGAAAAAAAAAACAAATAATTGAATAAAATTCGATATACATTTTATTTTTTTCGATTATTTTTCCTCGGATCTAAACAAGAAAAATAAAGGAGTATCAATCCGATATTTTTTCAATCACGCTAATTTTTTTAAATGGAATTCTTGATTGATAAAAATACACTTAGTTCTTAATTTAAGCAATATTTTCGCACAAACTGGGATTCATTGGATTCTGAGATGATTGTGTCATTTTCGATAAAAATACACTGAAAAAAATCAGTTTGGTCAAGGAAAAGTTAATTAAAATTTTTTTTTCATTTAAGTGTCCAATTTAAATGGATTTTGGATGGTAGGCAGGGAAATTTCATTGTTTTTATCCGAAAACTTTACTAATGTTGTGAAAATCACTCATGCAACCCTTTTTTGTGTGATTTGTCATTATTCAACCAAAGCCATTTGGAAAAAAACTGTTTTAATCCACCTGACCTGGGTGTAATGATGCCTTTATCTTATATATAGATATATATATATATATATATATATATATATATATATATATATATATATATATATATATATATATATATATATATATATATATATATATATATATATATATATATATATATATATATATATATATATATATATATATATATATATATATATATATATATATATATATATATATATATATATATATATATATATATATATATATATATATATAATACTGTGGTTTTCTTTTCAAAGTGTTTCTCTTCAATTTTTGAAAGAAAACGAGGGATTGTTTGTGCATTAACTTGTATAACATACATAATGAAACAGTGCTTTGCTCGAGTAGGTCATCCTTAAGAAAACGAAGTGGGTTCACTATTAGATGCACTTCCGGCGTCGGAACCCGAGAATCGGTATAATCGAAGTCGGTTCGTACGACCACCAACTAACATGACGTACAACCTCTACTAGTTTTATTTCAACTTTTGAAGATTTTATACGATTTTGCCATCATACTCTAAAAGACGATTAAAATTTTTGTTGTATCCTAAAATATGCAGTAATTTTTGGTAGGACCATAAGACCTTTCATTTAACCCTAAGATTGGGAATAACGGTCTCGAGTCCAGTTTAGAATTTTTTTACGGTTTTTGTTTCGCCGGTTTAAGTGGCGGTGTACAATATTGAACATACTTTACCCTATAATTTTGGAATGGATAAAATTCAGGAATTCCGTATGGGACCTCTCATTTGAATCTAAGTTTGTGGAAATCGGTCAAACCTTCGCTGAGAAAAGTGAGTGATATCCAGTTTGGAATATATGACCATTACTTTCCGTGCTTCCGAAACCGGAGACCGGCAACCAGGATAGCCGGAATCGGTTTTATTAGTTGCCTACTGATAATGGCTATCGATTTGTGGAGTTTTGAGTCGAGTTTAGAAAAAAGTTTGCGGTTTTTGTTTCGCCGGTTCGAGTGACGGTATACAATATCTAACACACTTTACCCTACAACTCAGGAACCGGAAGTCGCATCCGGATGAAATTCAGGAATTTCGTGTGGCACCGTGAGACCTTTCATTTGAATCTAAGTTTCTAAAAATTGGATGAGCGGTCTCTGAGAAAATCGATTACACGTTTTTAGTTCATTTTGCACATTTTACCCCATAACTCTCGAATCGGAAGTCGGATCCAGATAAAATTAAAATTAAAGATAAGACCACAAGGCCTTTAATTGAAATCTTTGTTGAAGAAAATCGGTTTAGCGATCTCTGAGAAAATCGAGTGCACTTTTTCTACATTTTTTGCACATTTTATCCCGTAAGTTCAGAACCGGAAGTCCGGTCCAAGAGACTTTTCATTTGAATCTAAGTTAGTGAAAATCGGTCCAGTCATTTCCGAGAAAATCGAGTGCACATATTTGTTACACACACACACATACACACATACACACACATACACACATACACACACATACACCCATACACACAGATATTTGCTCAGTTCGGCGAGCTGAGTCGAATGGTATATGACATTCGGCCCTCCGGACCGCAGTTAAAATGTCAGTTTTCACAGTTTGGACAAGGAATAGTTTTTTTCAAAAATTTTTTTCCTCTAAAGTGTCCAATTTGAATGGATTTTGGATGGTAGAACTTAATCACAAATCTTGGAACATAATTCCATCCAAATCAAAAATGTATTGTTGTTGCAAATCGATATGAATTTTTTAAAGTAATTGTTTTCAGTGTATGAGTTTTTTTTTCATGTTTTTATCCGAAAACTCGACTAATTCTGTGAAAATCACTCATACAACCCTTTTTTGTGGTATTTTTCGTTATTCAACTACACTGAGATCTTTTTTTCGCGGGAGATACGCACCACCTGAAAAAACCGCGTTACTTCGGAAATCTGCGTGAAAAAAACCGCGTAACTTCGGACATCCGCATAACACAAAAACCGCGAAACTAACGAAATTTTTGGTGAAATTCCAAAAAATTTTTGTTTCAACAGGATCCGTGTTTGGGACCGTGTATTCGGAATTCCGCACAAAAAACAGCAAAACTTATGAAATTTTTTTTTGTGAAATGGCTTAGAAATTCATAAAACGACCAGATCTGGTGCAATCTCAAAAAGTGTCAGAGAGTTGACTTAAGGGGCGGGTAGGGTCTAAAACTTTTGAAAAATCATTTATTATTTTCTTTATATTTTCTTATAGTAAAACATTTGAAGAATTTTCTGTGAAATTTTCAAACCTATTGGAACAAAACTCTGGAAGTTATGGACCTTTATCTTTGTTTATCTCATTCTATGAAGAAGCAAGAGCTCGGCGCACAGGCCCAAGATTTCTACTTCGATTGACTTCAAAACTTGACAAAACATTCTTGAAATGTTTTGTTATAATAAATTATAAAAGAAAAAATATGATTTTTTGAAAATGTTAGACCCTACAAGTAATTAATTATTTCCATTGGAGTAATTAATTGTTTCCATTGATTTTATAGACAAAAACCTTCAAAAGCTCCTCAAAAGCTGGTTTTGAAAGGCCGTGTCCATCGTCATTCAAAACCTACTGCACCAATTTGTTTCAAATTTTGCACACATTTTCTACATATAAAAAACCAGACCCGAACGTTTTCCTTTTCGTTGTTTGTTACTTAGGGGAGGTTTAACAGCTACAAAATGGCGGATTTTTTCGTGAAAAATCGTAGTTTTCACTTTGAGCAACCACCAAAAATAAAAAAAAAAACTACAAGGATCAGCCCCATGGGGTTGTTCGAGCCGTTGATGTGGAACAAGGCAACCAAAACTTCTAATGATCTACAATCAAAAAGTTCAATTAATCCGAACCAACACAGAACATCATTTGTCTTGATTTGCATTTGTTTTATGACCGACGAAATCACACCATTATCCCAAATGTATGCAATTATATCTTTGTACACACTTGCGATTTCGATAATTAAGCTTCTCTTCGCCAAGCTTGTGTTCAAGTTTTTTATGCAAGCAGTTTTTTTAGTGTTAAGTTTCTCTACCATTCTGCGATTTCGGTTGAAGCGATAAACTATTTCTCATTATCAATCGAGTTCATCTATTATAAATTAGAAATTAATCTTAATGTTGTCAATTTCTCATGAGGAAACGACATAACATGGAATTCCGAGCTTGCATGACATAAGATCAGAGTATACCAATTAAAGGCTGGCGCAAGTGTGTTTTAGGGAATTTTAAAGGACTATTTTCACGTTTAAAATCTGATTTTCTCAGAAACTGTGACGAATATCAAAAAACCCAACAGACAATCTCTAAGAAATTTAGTTTAGATTATTCTGTGAAAATTTCAGAATGATTGTTTGACTTTAGCGGTCGGGAAAGTTTTTTTTTTCTGAAGGAAAAGTTGCATAGCTGAAAATGGCAACTTTCAAACTGTTCATTGAAAATCTCGCCTTCAAAAGCATGGATCAAAAATCTATCCTGACAATGTCTAGATAATTTAGTTTAGATGCGATTAGTGCATAAAAACATATATGTTGTCGCGATGAAAATTAAGTGAAAGTTATTTTTGTGGAGGTAAGTCGATTTATATGTCGGCGCCATTTTAGTTCCCTGTTAACGTAACGAAACATGAGAGAGAAATAAAATCGGCTCATCAAGGCTGCCAAACAAGCGGTAGCTTTATTGGATTTTATGTGATGTAGTCAAACTTGTACCCGAAAATATCAAGACTTTCTTGGCCACCCGGCCACATCGAGAGTCTTTTTACACATTTACGAGAGAGCATGGAGAGAAATGTAATACGCACAGCGAGCGACACGGTTTTACGCTAACAACTGGCATCAGCCCTTAAAACTTCAAATCGTTTTATGGCACGTTTTTGTCTTGCTGTCTAGCAACAACCTACCTCTAGCATGCTAGGAATAGGACTGAAACGTTAGCTTTAATTTCGCTTCTATTTATAGATTCGCGTGCTTCCAACAGCTTCGCTTTTGCATCGATTGACCAATCAGAGCGAAGCTCTCTCTTTGATACATCGCTTACTCCTTCAAAACCGTCGACTATGGCAGGGAAATCCGGTATGCTGGAGATTTTTTGCAGACAAAACAGGACACTGCTAGCTATTAATCAACATTTCAATGATATACAATTCAAAATACATGGCTATGAACATTCAAATCAATACGTAGAAATATTTCCTATCAAATGATGAAATAATATTAATAATTGATACAAAACAGACTGAGCTGTAAGTGTTTAAAACCTGACCACATTTCTACGTGTAGTTTGTGATTTGCACCCCTAATAAAGATGTGTTCCACATCAAAAAATCGAACAGAAACGTTGGTGTCTAGAAAAACTTCTACTCTAACTATGCTGCATTTATTTGTTCACTTCTGATTAGTCTGCGCTGAGATACAGTGGGCACCGTAAATCATGATTTTTAAGAAGCGTTCTCAAAAATTTTTCCTCGAAAAAATATTATGGTCATTATTTTTTGGCAATATTGCCAGTTATAACGATTTTAACATATTCGTTAACTCCTCAGTATTGTGATTTTACAATTTTGAATCACTTCGTTTGTGGATTTGGAATATTTACGCTGCATTCGGTACTGTTTCTCAACTAGGCCCCACTTGAACCCTCGTCCAAAAAGCTGCTTCATCAGAGAAAATGGTTTCTGATCAAGCTCAATTATTATGATTCTCTGTCCGCTTTTACAGGGTCCGGCACTCGAAGTGTAACCAATTAAAATGGCCATAAATTCAGTTTGGAAAATTACTTTTACTTAATTCAAAGTACAAAATGTGTAAAAATAATACAAAATTCAGAATCAATTCACTTTTGCTCGATATGACCACCTTTTGCCTTGACTTGATGACTTGAGAGAGCGAAGGAGTTGCTTCGTTTGGCCGAATGTGACTTGCAGGTATTTTGGCCCACTCGCGGACAATAACTTTTTTCAGCGCCTCGAGACTGGTGTATCTTTTAGTTCGGACTTTGCTCTCCAAAATGGCCCAAAGAGAATAATCCATTGGATTCGCATCTGGTGAATTCGAGAGCCATTGTGTGGACGTGATGAAGTTCGGAACGTTGTTTTTCAGCCATTCTTGGTTCACTCGAGCTTTGTGAGACGGTGCCGAGTCCTGCTGAAACGTCCATGGTCTGCCACCGAAATGTTTGTCTGCCCACGGCTTCAAAGCAATCTCCAGAATACTTTCCCGATAATATGTCGCATTTACCTTGACGCCAGGCTCGATGAAAACGATTGGAGAGCGCCCATCTGCGGTTACAGCGGCCCAAACCATTATCTGTTGCGGGTGCTGCCTCCTGGTGGCCAATCGATGACTCAAATTCTCGTATGAACGGTCGGTCAAGTAAACCCTATCGTTTTGAGAGTTTACGAATTGCTCAATTGGAAAAATTTTCTCCTCAGAAAATACAATGTTCGGAAATTGACCGCTTTCGGCCAAACGAAGCAACTCCTTCGCTCTCTCAAGTCAAGATTTTTTTTTCGCGTTCACTTTTGGCAAAATGCTTTCTTGCGCTTGTAAACAATACAACTCCGAACTGTCATTTAGCAAATTTCTAGAGAGCTGATGCCCGTGCGTCAGCTGCGCGAGCGGTCTGAAGTTGTTACACTTCGAGTGCCGGACCCTGTAGATGTTTCCTCATATGAATTGTGCTAAGTATCGTACTGAGGCTGATATGAATTCCTAAAACTTTGGTTTCACACAAACGAATTATCGGATCTGAAGCTATAACTTTTTCCTGTTGTTTGAACGAGGCTCTCGATTTCTCTCGGCATGGTAAGTCAACTACAATTTTTGTCTGTTTGTACTGCTTTCAACCAATTTTCAGCAAAATTTTTCGAATTTTTGAAAAAAAATTAGCTACCGCAGAGTTGTGCGATATTTTTAACACGGATCTGTACGAAAAACGGCATGAAAATTAACAAACTTCTTAAAATTTGTTATCAACACCTATCACATCCATCAAATCGAAGGAATGACACGGACACGAGCCAGCTCAAAATTGAACTCAAAAGCAATTCATTCATATCGTTCGAAAGGGCGCTATCGGGATGCCAATATCGGAACATCAGATGATGCGCAGCATGAAATAACAAAAAAAAGCAAACGGCAATAACCGGTCACGACTTGCGTATGTCATTTGTAATACCTGCTTACGGTTCGGCCCCTTGGTCCCAACGGGGAGCTTTCCTTTTGTGGTCCCAAGCCAAGTGATATAAGTCTATTGACATTGAAAACCGACCGCGTCTCCGGGCCGCGTGCCAATCCATCACACATCTGTGCAATGCTGCTGCGCCACCACGGACGCGTCGGTAGTTGGGAGACGGGCGGCGTCGCAACCGGTTGAATCACCGTTAAATGGTTCGCCAGTGGACAGGCACGCGGGAGCACGAGATCATGGCCCTTAGCGCAGTGCAGAAGTTTTTCCTCCGTCGTTTGTTTTTCTTTCGCTGGCCTGTGCCTGTGCATCGAGGGCGCCCGCAACCGGAACGGGTCGCCCAAGATTGGACATGAAAAGGGAGAGATCCGGCGGAACCGGTTTAAATATATTTGTTTACATTGCGCACGCGGGCTTTACCCGATATGGCAAACGTCGGTGCCGTCGGTGCGCACGGATCTGCTGGCCAGACATGCTGGGAAGTGGAACCCAGACACGGGTATGATTACTCGCACGCAATCCGGATACTAACGAGTCGAGGGGTGGATTGATGATGGTAATAAAGTAGATTTAATGCGTACAATAGCTGTGCGGGGGGAGGTGTTCGTATCATCTCCACGGGAACATTGACGCCCACCGTTAATGGTTTGGCTTGGGTGCTGACATGAGTCATCACATAAGACTCTTTCGCAGGATCAAGCAAGTCGGTCAGGGCTCATGTCGGAGAACCCCTCGCTGATATTCCACAGAGCAAGCGCGAAAACGAACTAAAAGAAAGATAATCACTGAAAGGCAGATTGCGCCGCAATCAGGCTGCACTAATTTAGTTTTCAAAACACACCACACATTGTTTCGCCGTTCGCCATTGGAAGGTGTGTCACTTCGAAAGTGCGGAAACCCTGAAAGGGGATTGAATTGATTGGAAATCAATCAAAACATATTTTGTTCGTGCTTATCGAACTGCGCGCCGGCCGTCCAGCATATTTATGCCGTTTGCGGTGGTGGTGATCTGCTGGAAGGGGCGTTTCATGGGCAGAGAAAAGAGAAAGGAAATCCCTGCCTGCATTTCTGTCTTCCTGCCTGGCTGCCTGTCTGTGTCCGTCCTTATCGTTTAGTCTGGCAGGTACACCAGCCTACCGCTTGGTACAGCATCTTGGATTAATTCGTGCACTCGCTTCAAAAGAGATGCCGCCGGATTTCGCACAAACGAAAGTTGCCGACAGCGTGATATTAGTGTCGTGTTCGGTTTGGGGTCAACCACGGCCAGAATTGAGTGATCGTGTTCTGGTCAGAATTGTTCGTTTCCCGGAATCAGTCCGAGAAACGAATCTTTGGCCATTTCAATCTATCGAGTGTAAAAGCTGACCTGAAACGGTATCCAATATCGTGTCCAACGTCAAGTGTTCCGTTCAAGCTTTCAACCGTTTCATGTGCACGACTATTGGGGGTGTACGATTAACAAGCTTCATACGTATCAGTCCCCAGGAAAGAGCTAAAAGTTGATTGGATTTTAAAATGAGTTTGTCAAATCGATTTTAACATCATAATGCATCGTACCTTGTGCTCCACAAACAGCCCGCTGGGGTTGACTGTTTGACTAATTTGACTTGAAGCCATTGAAAATCGAGTATAAAATACCAAGTATTGATGAAAAATATCGGTTCATGCTACCATGCAGAGACTTTTCATTATATGCTTATGAAAAGGCATTCAAACGCTGCCATTCGACACCGATTGTAAATTTATTACTATTATTGTTAATTAATTTCTACTGAAATTCGCGCTATTCATGAATCAGTTAGCAGTGCTTGCGCGTTCAAATATTTATTAAATTCGGTTATTGGGAATTAATTGATTTTATTCTAATATAATAGTTCATAATTGGAATTGGAATTGTTGACTTATAATGACGCGAGTGGAGATAGTATACGAATAATTGTAGTGGAAGTATAGGAAAACAAATACTTAACGCATGAAAAGCTTCTTCTGTGGAAATGCTCGAAAGTGAAAATTACGGCAATCAATAGTTAGTCGTTGAAGTTTCCTTGACAATTCCCGAGTAGTACACGTAAAGAAATCCGTGACTGTTGTCATAGTTAAAAAATTATGAAACCAATCATTTTACCTTCTCATGAAAATTGTTCATGATTTATGTTAAAAAGGATTCAAATGATGAGCAATAAGTCTTCTCCCATAAAAATTATTCGTGGTAAAAAAAGCGTAACTTAAGGAATGTATTTCAGTCAAAATTTGTGACTCCGTAACTATCGATCAGAGGACTCACTACAGAAAAGCTCAGTACTGATTTTTTTGCAAACGCGATTCTCACTGTGAAACTGATTTCACTTGGTAAAAATCAGTTGTGAAAAGTTCACTAACAAACATTTTACTCGATGATATTTAAGAAAAAAGTTCGCACATTGATATCGCTGATACGATTTTCGAGCAGACAATGATTGGAAAAAGAACGTCCATAGCCGTTATATCTCAACTCTTCGCAGAATACATGATGAATAAATTCGTCGATGAACTAAAACCGAACCCTTCGGATATGTTTTTCCTCATTCGAAATAGTGTATAAATCGACGAAAGGCTGTTTTGATTCTAGCTGTTTGATTACACTTCACTGTTCAGATTAAACGCTATTTAGTAAGAATTTGATTTATAGAAGTAACAGGAGCGCAGCTATGTAAGCATGCCTCAAGCACACAGCATGCGCTGCGTTTGAATTGGCATTGCGATAGCCTGCGCTCCTGTTACTGCTGCGTATGATATTCAAGCTAAGTTGACTTATAATCAGCTGCACATCATCAGCTCAGATATATTTGATATTTATTCGGTAATACCGTGGTGATGGAGTAATATCATCAATAGAAGCAGCAAGTGTTATGATACCTAATTGTTATAATGCTAATAAAAACATTAATAATAAAACAATCACAAAGCATGGTATAAGGAGAGTATCGAAAATAAGCTTTTGATTTCAAAATATGATAAAAAAAGATATTTTATTCAAACTAAAAATTGATCCTTTATTGTACGAGGGTAAACTTGAGCATAATAACCGGATGAAATTTAAGTTATTCCTTCACGAATTTTCCAACTTTTGATCGAACGCTCTTCATCAAGTTCCGGACGAGAGTTGCATCGCATTTTTTGGACGCTTGAACCCAAGCGAGCATGTTCCCAGCTGCCCTAACAGTCTTCTGGAAGACCCTATTCACGATTGCCCAGTAACTTTCGATGGGTCGAAGCTGAGGGAAATTTGGTGGATTGATATTTTTCTCAACGAAATTTATACCCTATTCCGCAAGCCAATTGAGAGTGATTTTGGCACAGTGAGCCGACACTAAATCCGGCCAAAACAATGGAGGTGTACTATGCTTCTTATATAAAGGCAGCAATCTTTTCTGTAGACACTCAGATCAATAGATTTCTGCATTTATAGTTCCGGTAGTGTAAAAAATGGTTGACTTCAAACCACAGGAACATATTGCTTGCCATACCAGTGCCTTTCGATCGAATTTGTCTACTTGAATCGACCTGTCCGCATCGCTCACATCCTCCCCAACGACGACAGTAAAGTATTGTGGACCTGAAAGGGTTTTCGAGTCCTCATTTACATAAGTTTCATCGTCCATCAAAACGCATGCAACCGGACACTGCAAAAGACGCGAATACAATTTCCGGGCCCTTTTTTTTTATTTAAAAGATATTTTTTATTCAGGCCTATTTGCGTACAAGCTTTACATGGCCGATTGAGCCGATTTTTTAAATAAATTTTTTTTTTGAGTTGGATCTCGTTGTCACCCTTTTTCTAAGGGGGAGAGGAGCTTCCATTTCCCTCCTGCGAGGATTGAGGGGCACTTCGTTCGTGGTTCGTCTCGTCATCCATTGCCACATCGATGGTATTGTTGTTAGTTTCATTGCTAGTTGCTGTAGATGCGCCTTGTTGTACATTGTTTGCAGTTGCTGGTTGGTTGGATGGTAAGTTGTTCACTGCAGCTAATGCACTTTGTTCTATAGGGGATACGTTGGATGGTTTCGTTGAAGGGGATGCTTCACTGTTGTTGGTGACTGTTACAGGTGTACTGGGGTTGCTTTGGGTTGGTGTGAAGGAAGCACCGTTGTCCTTTGGTGTAGTTGTCTCCTTGTCCAGTTTATCACATGGCTTACCGTAGTGAGCAGCTTTTTGGCAATATTGACATGTGGCCATCTGATTGTCATAGGTAACAAGTGATTTGCACGGAATTCTTGTATCTTGTCCAAAAATCACATAAGAAGGTATAGCCTTCTTCAAGTGTATGCGTAATAAACGTACACCATTTAGAATAACGGGGAAAAAATTCTTCCACTTTTCTTTTTCGATAGAGAGAATCTCTCCGTATTGGGACATAGTTTCGCGAATATAAGAATCGGTGACGTTTGAGGGAAGATCATGCACACGCACTTCTATAGCACTATCATCCATATATACTGGAATGTTGTACCTAATGTTCTCGTGCTCCACATAGTGCACATTGTTATTGTCTTTTGCGAATTGAATTGCATCCAACTCTATAAAACTGGATGTAAACAACATTATTCGTCTTATTGCATTGAAGTAAATGCACACGTTGAATGTCAAGCTGCATTTGCTCCTTAAGCAAACCTTCAAGTTCTCGTATCGAAGGTCGAATTTTGCACAGCCTGAAGTCAACAACAATTGTATTCTTTCGTGTCGGCGGTAGCTTTTGTTCGTTTGGTTCACTCATTTTCGAGGTCTATTGTTCACTACACAATACTGTACTTGGTTTCTTCTGTTTCCAACGTAAGCGGTTTTGTTTTATCGACTGACTTGGATGAGATGTAAAACCGAACTGTTCCGGGCCCTTGTTGCTGCTCGCTTCTTCTGTTCTACACTTTGTTTCGAAATTTTCTGCTTCTTGTAGGTCTTCAGGTGATTACGCCTCTTGATACGCTGGTTCATTCCGACACTCGTTCCTGCTTTTTTGGCCGAATCACGTGACATTGATTAGTTCTTCATGATTAGAGATACCACTTTCTGGTTCAGTTTCGGGTTGGAAGAACCGAGTTTTCTGCCTCTTCGTGGTAGCTCATCCAAAGAATAGTGGTTCCCAAACTTATTGATGATGGTTTTAACACTGGAATGATGAATTCCAAACCGCTTCGCCAATTTTCACATAGTAATACCCTTCTCACTCAGCCATGTGTCCAGAACCTTAATTTTCACTTCCTTTTCAATACGCGACATTTTGAAAACGCAGAATTTCAACCGCACAAACAAGTAAACACTCGAAAGCTGACAGCCAAACGCACAGCATGCTGTGATCTGAGCATAAAAAGCATCACAAATACATGCGTACAACACAAATGTATGTGGATAGTTTATGTTCGATAACTCCGTACAGCTGATTGAAAAATATTAGCCAATTTAGCTTGAATATCATACGCAGAAGTAACCGGAGCGCAGGCTGTCGCTGCGCCAATTCAAACGCGCCTTTCAAACGCCTGCTGTGTGTTTGAGACATGCTTACATTGCTGCGCTTCTTTTACTTCTGTAAATCAAAATCAAACTAAATAACATAGGTATTAATCTAAACAATGCAGTGTAATCAACCAGCTAGAATTAAAACAGCCTTTCGTCGCTTGATGCTTGATTTCGAATGTGGATACAAATATTGTTGTTAATATTCACCACCGAAAATATCGCTGTCATTATTTCTCAGTTGCGAATTTATTCAGTAGAGATTTCTTCAGTGATGAAAATATAATAACTGACACTTGCACAAACCACTTCGGTGTGGAACTGAATCGTAATGGAAATTCAGCATCGAAATATCGTCGGAGACTTTTCTTCCGTTCGATTATCTCTTTAGCAATATTTCTTTGGCTGAAAATTCGTCATCAAGTTTCGCTGACTCAAAAAAAAACACTCGTGAATTTCTAGATTCATAGTTCTGTGGATGCTTGTTTCATGCATGAAAATCTCGAAAGTGATTTTTTCAGTCGCTGAGTTTTTTTTTTCAGAAAATCTTATGACTGATTTTTTCACGAGTGATAATGAAATGAATTTCTTCTGGTCATGATTTTCCCAATGTTTGAGATATTAGTAAAGAAAACTGGATGACATAACTGGATGATGTGAATACGAATAAAACTGACACATTTTCTGTACTTATCCGAAAATCAGTTAGTCGATCGATTGTGTAAATTGTGCAAGCGATTCCTTTTTCACTACTAGAATTTGAAACGGTGCACCTAAACCAAAGTACGACTTTTTTATGATAAAATAATGGTTGCGGTAATATACTGAACTCACTTGCAGAATCCAGGTTCAGTTCATGAGCTGAATTCTGAGCTTGAGTTTAGAACCAGAATTGAGGAACTGAATTCAGTTCAATAATTTAATTGTGGAATCCAAGTTCCGAATTTAGTTCCAGCATGCAGATTCTGTAAGCTGGAAATAAATTCTGAAATTGAATCCAGAATTAAAATTTTGAAACTGAATTCAAGAATTCAATTATGATTCAGGAGTCAGTTCTAAAATATTGGTACGGAGCTCAGACATAAATTTAGTGCGAGAATTCAAATCTTATATAATTAATATCTTTAATTTTGTTCCAGAATATCGAAGTTGAATTTCTAAATCGAAGTTCTGAACTCGAATTCTGAACTTAAATTAATAAACTCACAAACCATTTTACATATGTTTACGTTTCGTCTTTGACTCTTCAATGCATAGCAGTTAAAATTAAACTGCTTAATGCAAAACTCGTCAACTAAGCAGACGTAAAGTTCATGCTATTTGCAAAATATTTTGATATAAAATATGCAAAATGGTTTTACACGCCTAGCATAAATTAGGGGGTAAAAATTAACCTTCCCCCTTCAAATTACCACCAGCAAACCGAAACTTGTTTTGTCCGAGGCGTCTGTTTAGACATTACACTTCGTGTTTTGCAAATAGTATTAACTCTGCGTCTGCTTAGTGGTTCAAATTGAACTGCTATGCACTGATGAGTCAAAGACGAAACGCAAACATATGCATTCCCTGATGGTGCCACATACTTTTGCGTATGGACGTACTTAGATACTAAAGTCAAATGGAATTGAAAAACCTTTTTGCCTTTCTCTATAGAAAGGTATTAGAATTGCTGGAAAAACCGACTTTCGAACGGAGCCTCGGAGACCCATAGTGTTATATACCATTCGACTCAGTTCGTCGAGATCGGAAAATGTCTGTGTGTGTGTGTGTGTGTATGTATGTGTGTGTGTGTATGTGCACTTTTCGAAGATATTTGAACGCGCTCAATTTTCTCAGAGATGGCTGAACCGATTTGAACAAACTTGGGCTCGTTTGAAAGCTACTGTCGGGCCATTGATCAAGTTCGAAGATCAAATGGTTGTGACTTTTGGTTCCAGATATATGATGGTATAAGTGACGTAACCGACAAAACACTTTGATTTTTACCGCTCTTATATATATATATATATATATATATATATATATATATATATATATATATATATATATATATATATATATATATATATATATATATATATATATATATATATATATATATATATTTATATATATATATATAATATATATATATATATATATATATATATATATATATATATATATATATATATATATATATATATATATATATATATATATATATATATATATATATATATATATATATATATATATATATATATAAGGGTGCCAAAATTTTGGGATCAACTCTATTTTCGTAAAGTTCTAGTGCTCAAAAGTTTAAGCACCTCGAAAAAAGCCTTCATGCAAAATTTGACCTAAATCGAACATGCTTAAGGGGTGCTGCCCGGTGGTAAAAGTTTGACAATTTTCGATCTTGAAAAAGCACCATAGGGAAGAGTACATGAAATTTCCAAAATTGAAAATTTTTTTTGATGCCAAAACTCTTAAAACTGCATAAAACATCGAAATTTAGTGTCATCTCAAAAAAATTTTTTTTTGAAAAAATCAACTTTCTGGGACTTTTTCATATATTTTCTAAGTCCCAAAAAGTCGACTTTTTCAAAAAAATTTTTTTTCGAGATGACACTAAATCTCGACGTTTCATGCAATTCTAAGCCTTTTGGCATCAAAAATTTTTTTTCGATTTCGAAAATTTCATGTACTCCCCCCTATGGTGATTTTTCAAGATATATGAAAATTCCACTAAGTGGATTAAGAAGGGTTTTTTTAGATTAGCATCACTGATTTCAAATAGGCAACGCAAATATCAAGCACTAGTTTGGAAAAATGATGCTGACTGTGTGACATAAACACTGAAGCATGCTTTTGTGAACTACTTGAATCAATCTAAATGAATTTGTGTAAAAATTAGTATCCGAAATTATTTAATAAAAGTATGAAATATATTTTCATGAGACTGTAACGAAAGAAGAGAAAGGCATTATCACACCACTAGGTGGATTAAGAAGGGTTTTTATACTAAATTTTGAAATAGTGAGTAAAATGAAGTAATGAATCCATGTTTCATCCATTGTCATATATCGACGCCAAAAAACTGATTTATTGTTTGTAAATATGGCCAAACACTGCTCCCAATCATCAACACATTGTTATTTTTAATCGATTGTGAGTAAACGTGGCACCCACTTTGAAAAGAACTTTCTCGTGGTCAATTGTTCATGCATAATTGTGAGACTTGTTCGCTACAAAACTTGTAATTCGCTACAAAACCTGGACACCCCTTAATACGAATATCGATACATGCTTGACAATAGTCAGGAAGGCGGATATTCGGGACCACCAGAAGGTCGCAATGGTGAAGCAAATATTGCAGAAGAGGCCACATTCTTCGGTACGCACTGTGGATAGAAAAATAAAAATGTCTTCAACTTTCGTGCATACTTTCAAGCACCGGCAAGGTATGAAGTAGTTCAAGGTGAAAACTGTATCAAACCGTAATGATAAACAGAATGTGACGCATAAAACCCAGGTTCGCAATCTGTATCGCGAATATTCGTTTTCCTAAGCAGCTTCCCAGAATGTTTTTTAAACTGCCATGCAACGGAATGGCGCGGAGGAGCATTTCAGGACAAAGAAAAGGGACGAATTTCCCAAAAAATATTTGATTTGTCAGCCAATATGTAGCTGCGGTCGAACAAGCTCAAGTTTAATCATTAACGGAGCAGTAAACAAGGAGATATAAGAAATGGCTAGATAAGCGATTGATTCCATTCCTACGCAACTATGACGTTCCCTCGCTTTCCTGGTGTGATTTGGCATCTTATCACTACGCCAAAGATGATTTTGAATGGCACAAAGCGAATTGAGTCCATGTTGTACCGAAAGAGGCAGGTTCACCTAACTGTCCGGAGTTACAACTATAGAAAAGAATTGAAAATCTTGGTCAAAAGCTGCAACCGAGCAGAGAAGTCTGCACAGACCCTAATGGCTTGAGTAAACTCAAAAGTTTGAAGTTTTTTCATGCCGTCTAATTAATTAACTGTAATAAGTTTCAAGATGACTGATAAAGAACAATTAAATGAATAAAAAATGCTTCTTGGATTGAACTAACAGAAAATTTGTTTATGCGGTCAAGATTTTGTTGCGAACAAAATTTCTTAAATACACTGCCTTCTGATGTCTTTACAGCCTCAGCTATCTCACGCAATTTCAATTTATGATTGGAAGTAGCTAATAACGAGTGGGCTTTTTTGATGGAGCAGAGACCGGATAATACTTTTGAAGCCATTGCTGTGCTTGCACAGTATTTGTTTCATAAAAAAGCAGTGATCAATTAACATATGATTCTGTTTTAAATCCATTGTTTTGAACATGACACAAGTTGATTCACTTAAATAACTGTCAATTTTGTCTGACTAGTCGAAATATCTTGAAATTTTACATATAGTCTTTTAACAATTGTAAATTCATGAACGTCATATGAATTTGACTATAACAGCGTCAACTGTGTGTCAGTCACACGACTAGTTGAGTGATCAGCCGTTTAAAAGTTTTTTGTATATAAAAATATATTCCGAGCTAATCAGTCTTTTCAAGAGTTTGCTGTCACATCTCATCCAAATCAGTCGATAACATACATGATTTTATGTACTAAACGCATTTAAACTAAATTATCTAGACTTTGTCACGGTAGATTTATGATACAAGCCTTCAAAACCGAGATATTCGATGAACAAGTAGAGGTTGGCATTTCCGGGCGGTCCAATTTTCAGCAGTTCTTCAGTCAGAAAAAAAAACAACACGACCGCTAAACTCAATGAATCATTCTGAAAATTTCACAGAATATTCTCAACTAAATCTCGAAGACATTGTCAGGTGGGTTTTTCTATATTCTGCATCGTTTTCAAGAAAATTTAATTTGAAACCGGAAAATATCAAAAAACTTACCACTTTACGGTACTGTCCTCAGCCCTTAATCCAATCCTTTCATAATCTGAAAGTAAGAAAAAACTGAGTTTTAGACCGCTTCAGTGTCTTAACACAAACCTAAACTAAATCGTAGAAAAACAACTAGCTTGCAAGTTCTCTTCTCTTTCACCAACACAGGTCAGGTCAACATGCGTGGAGTATCGTGATGTCAGATCTCAACTAATAAATTCTTTGCGTACCCAAGGTAGACTATCCAATATCCCAGTTCGAGACATTCTTGCTTGTCGTGACCTTTCATACATGAAACTTATTTATCATTTCATAAAGAAAACTGGAGTTTCAATTTAATAAAGGCCCCTTTCAAGACTTAGTTCTGATCCCAGCTGCGTCCATGAGTTCAACCAATAGCTAAATTAGAATAAAAATAATGTAATGATACAAACAAACTCGAAACAGTTTATGAAATTATTAACAAAATGTCTGAAAATAACAGCTTATTTTATAATTTATAGAAGTTAATCGTTTGGTTCAAATAATATTTCCGAGTAGATTTCATAATTAATGACGAGTTACCTAAGATGATATTTAAGTAATAAGAGAATATGTTTTAATAAATGCAAAACGTTGTGACTATGTTAGAATTAAATTAGGATAAGAATATTATGTAAAAGTGATGCTACGGCGAAGAAAAACTTATGTAAACTGCCTTAAGAAATAAACGTATTTATGAAAAAAAAAAAAAACAGGTCAGGTCTCACGATCTTTGCATTGTTTAAATTGACTGAAATTCACCGATGAGTAATAGTTCCCAACTCTTTTCCTTGAACTTGAAATAAAAAAATCTCGCTATGGAAATCTATCAATCATCTTAAGAAATTATCGTAAAACATGCCCTTAAATGGCGTGTTAATCACTCTTACCTCTGGAACGAGAGCAGACTGCATCCGAATGGGCATAAACAATTTACACGCTTGAATGCTGGAACGGGAAAGGCTAGGGAGCATCCGCAAAATAAAATCTACTCAATTTGTCGAGAAAATTGAACGATTTCCAACCCCATCATTCAGGTCCATTAACATCCTAATGGCCACTCAAATTCAACATCGCCGTTGGCACATGTATAGTGTTGTGCCTTGCCGGATAAAGCCAGCAATAAAATGCATGAAAGCGGGAAATAAATTTATCGGAAACAAACTGCACCTCTCCGGGTCGTTTATTTTAATGAGCAGCAGCAGCAGCAGCAGTGCAAGAACAACGAAACGACAACGAAGACGCTCCGTCGGCGCAACATGGTCGTTTACGACGAGGATGATGACGATGACGACGACGACGACGACGACGATTACAACGAAAAACATTCTGTTTCCTTTCCCGGGCCGGATTCTTGGCTGGGTTCCACTTGAAAAGCGCAAAAAGCATACAATTACAATCGTCTGGATTGTTTCGCAAACACACGCTGCTTTCGCGAGGACTTAAGCCCTATATGAGCCCCAGTGCAGTAAGTACAATCTGTTTTATGATGTGAATAACAGCACGTTTGCTGTCATTCGAAGTCGAAGACGAACATCCTCCTTCGGCGGCGGCAACGTGAATTTCTTCTCTCTAAGCTCGACGACGGTGCGATGATTGGTGGAACGGTCGCTCAAAATCCGCTTAAAGGAATTGATATTGCGTCGGAATAATAATGATGCTAATGATGATGAAGATGACGATGAATAGAAGGAGACCAGATTATCTTCATTCATAGGTTTTGCGGAAAGAAATGGTTCCTGCCTCACTCTGTCTAGTAGCCTCCCTAGGCCATCCACTCCGGGACCTACCTCAAGGCAGATCTGTTTCTGTTTTCCATACAGAAACTCACCAACATGGGTCTAAGTGGATGACATCAAACCTTACGATGACGACATCCCTCGACAGTTGTTAGTTGTGGGCGACCAGACGTAAAGCCCCCCGGCGGGACGCACATAGGCAGTAAGTGTGGGTGGTTTTCTCATTATTTTATTGCGTTTTTTTATGGCTCCCACTGCAACCATTCCCGTTCGACCTGCCGCCCGGTTGTTGTTTGAATGTTTATTTGCTGTTCCTTGACTGGATTATTGCATGTCGAACGCGTTGTAAGTTGAAAACCTTCGATAAGGTTTACTGATGGTCAGCTCATCAGTTGGAATAAAAAAACTACTTTGCCTATCGAAACAAGCAAATAAAACGTTTCTTCGATCGCCTAATGACGATTTGTGCGACACTTTATCAAGCAGTTCCAGCCGTTTAATGCATTACGTCGTTCGGAAACTGGTTGCATTAATTCAACGGTTGCAGTTTTATCGATAGCAATCGGCACGCAATTAACACTTGGGAGTTATGTTTCAATCAGCATTCATGAGCCGGCATGTCGATTAGGTATCATTCACTGAGATGGCAAAAATGCAAACTAGGTGCTCGACAATCCGTTTATCTAGCAGATAGAAACAGGAGTGCATAACCAATGACGAGACCAACAAGAACATAGAGATTTAGTTGAAATTTTATGATCTGAAATCGTGGAAACTATCCCAGCAAGAACTTAGAATCAAATCATTTCTGGAAAACTGAACTACTGAAAAATAACATTAAAAATACCAAGAAGTGAAACGGCAAACAAATAGTGAGTTTTTAGATTGACAGATTGTGGAATTTGAACACATTTGACTGAACGAAGCGCTTTCGTGGGATTTGGACACATAATATCTACTTCTTTCGGAATGTCTTTAGGTGTTTCCCACAGAAGCCACCTCGGTCCATTGCTCTTTGTTCTACTTATCAACGATCGATATTTTTATATACGGTAATGCCGGTTTCTAAATACGGATGATATTTCCGATCTCTCGAGTCACTGTCGCTAAGGCCATTTGGATGTTGGGAGTCATTTGTTAAAACTCTCAGATTTTCGACTTAGGGAAGACAGGAGCAAAATGGTATGTATCATCTACTCAATCATCTACTACATGGAATGAAAAAATCACGGGCCTCTCACAGAGAAGACGTGAATAGTTTCGAACTGTGTATGTTTTTGTTGAGAGCAAGCCTCTAGATGGTCCAATACCAAATGTCATGACAATCTACCTACTAGTGTTTGAATAGCAGCTGATGGTCAAGCTATGGTAAAACCCATACCAGTGCATTCATGCATAAAAGTAACGGTGACATTGAATGATTTGCAGTACGGATTGGACCACAATCCGTCGGTATTCTCCAGACCTGACCCCCAGAGACTATTATCTATTTTCAAACTTGAAAACGGTTTCTCCACGGAAAGAAATTTTCGTTCGAATGCTGAGGTCGATGCTGAAACAGAAGCCTATTTTGATGGCCATGTCAAATCTTTTTTTTTTTCGAAAGGGCATCGAATTGTTGAGTTAAGTTTATCGCTCTATAGGGAGATTATACTGAAGAATTAAAAAGTTGTCACGATGAAATATCGATTTTTTTTGTTAGGTCCAGGACTTTTCATTCCATGTACTATATCATCTCTCGATCGATAACCGAGTTGCCGACGTAACATTTTTATTGTAGGTGGCTTGGGGTACCGAAAAATTTTTGGAATGATTGGTAGAATTTAACCTTGAATATGTCAAGTAGTACTTAACCCAACAACAATTGTTTTTTCTCCATATGATCAGCTATTTAACTCAGAATTATAGCTTTCTGAAATGTTCGGTATTAACGAGAGGAAAAAACTCATTGCTTTTGCTAGTCTTTCTTGTGCTCAGACGACGGTTTCATTGCAGTGGGTGACATTGCATTCCCGCTTTATCTACTGGGTAGTTGACGCAGTTCAGTTGAAGTATCAGTAAATTAATTATTAAAGGACTTTTTGATATTTTATTTTATTGGAACTGTTGTATTTCGAACCGTGTGTAAACAGGTTCTACAGGTAAACAAAGTTGTACTCACTTTTGCTCTGTTTCATAAATTTATGTGTTAAAACAAATCTTGCACAATTCACACGATCTATCAACTCATGAGAACGATTTTAGATATTCAGAATTGTGAAGAATCATGCTAGTTTTATTCGTATTTACATCATCCAATTATGTCTCTGACATTACCCACCCACTTTTTTTCACTGCCGATTCTTTCTCATGTAGTCCATATTTAGCCAACGGATTACACTAACAGTGAATTTTTAAGCCTACTTGAGGATGCAAATACAAACATTATTGAACTATCTATGTATTTGTACGCATATTGTTTGTATTACCCAAAAACTGTCTGCATGTGAAACCCAAAAACTATCCTGCATGTGAAACACACGAAGAAACAGTCTAATTGAACAAAAGAACCGACCATGTTCAGCTGTGCTCGGGTGCCATTAGTTTTCCACTAACAAATCGTTAAAAGCAAATAATTATCAAATGATTCATTTTCATAATCTCAATTTCTTGCCTTTCTCATATAGAAAGGTTATGCAATCACTGTGAAAACCGACTTTTGAACCGAGGCCCGAGTGTCATATACCATTCGACTCAGTTCGTCGAGTACGCAAAATGTCTGTGTGTGTATGTGCGTATGTAAAGTTTTTTTGCACTAACTTTTCTCGGAGATGGCTGTAAAAAATTGTATACCATCACTGAAAATGGGGAAAAACTTTAAAAAAATTTCTAAATCGACCTCAAATATTTCCCAATTGATAGTTTTTATCAGTAGACGGTCAAACAAACCGATTTCGTTTATTCTTTCAAGAATCGCAGAGAATTATTTTGAAGAATACCACAGTATTATATATGATAGTATGATTGATATAAGAAAGGCATCATTACTTCACTAGGTGGATTAAAACAGGTTTTTTATTTCATTTTTAGGGCATTTTTACGTTTAACAAAAAAAAGAAAATTCATCAAACCTTTTTTTGAAAAGCGTGTGATTCTTCTTGGTTGAGACATTTTTGTTATTTTATAATCATCAAAATTTCACTAAATTATTGTGACGCGCTCTGAACAAGAATGATTAATGAAATAATTGTTATTCGCATGTATTTACATTCACATTCACATTCGCTACGTTTTGTCACTGCCCTTTCTGACGTTTTGTGCTACCACAAATCGGAATTCGATGCTTTAAAGATTTAAAATTCTGTTATCATTGTTAGTGTGAAAATTACAGCACATTTCAATGTGAAAATATATCAGGTGTACAACTTTGCGTCCGCCGTTTTCCGATGGGTGGCTGTACCGACTAAGGCTGGTCAAAAAACATAGATGATAATGCCTTTAAAGTGAGTGTGTACAGTGCCTAACGAATTGTCATCGCCGTTTTAGTGACAGTTGTTCTTGTTTTCGTATTATTCACGCTCGAAAATGTTTGTTTATGTGTCCAATTCTCGCCATTTGTGGGAATTTTTATTTTTCTGTTACAATTCGAAAAAAATGCAGCTGAAGCGCATCGGATGCTCAGAAACTTACGGTGATGCTGCTCTGAGTAAAAGAACGTGTCGGGACTGGTTTCAACGTTTTAAAAATGGTGATTTCGATGTCGAAGACAAACATGGTGGTGGAAGAGAAAAAATCTTCAAAGATGAACAACTAGAAGCATTCCTTGATGAAGATTCGTGCCAAACCCAAGAAGAGCTTGCCGAATCGTTGGGAGCCAAGCCGTTTCAGCAAGCCGTTTCAAAACGTCTCAAGGCCCTGGGCATGATTCAGAAAGAAGGAAACTGGGTGCCGTACGAGTTGAAACCGAGGGAAATCGAGCGCCGTCTATTTGTATGTGAGCAACTGCTTCAAAGACAAAATCGTAAGAGGTTTTTACATCGAATCGTAACCGGTGATGAAAAGTGGGTTCGATACTGTAATCCAAAACGCAGAAAATCATGGGGAAAGCCCGGGCATGCTACTTCGTCGAAGGCAAAACCGAATATTCACGGCGCAAAGGTTATGATTTGGATTTGGTGGGATCAGCTCGGTATGATTTACTACGAGCTCTTAAAACCGGGTGAAACCATCACATGAGATCGCTACCGAACGCAACTGATGTGCCTTAGTCGCGCTCGTAAAGAAAAGCGGCCACAATATCAAGAGCGACATGATAAAGTCATCCTCCAACACAACAATGCTCGGCCTCACGTCGCAAAAGTGGGCCAAAAGTACCTGGAAACGCTAAAATGGGAAGTCTTACCCCACGAGCCGTATTCCCCAGATGTCGCCCCTTCTGATTTCCACCTATTCCGTTCGTTGGCACACGGCCTGGCAGATCAACATTTTCAATCCTTCGAACTGTTGAAAAAATGGATTGCTTCATGGGATAGCATCAAAAGAGGACTCCTTTTTTCGAGCCAGGATCCAAAAAATGCCGGAAAGATGGGAAGAAACGATGGAAGTCGTTAGTGACGGACAATACTTTGAATAATACATCTGTAAGCACTTTTTCGCAATAAAGCTTCTAATTTTGGAATAAACGACGGAAGCAATGTTGTACACCTGATAGCACACATTTAAATACAGTACATTTGAGGGTAAAAACAGTACGCAGTATTTGGGTCGAAAATACACTACAATACTGTAAAATACAGTACGAATACGAGCGTTAAGTATGAATTGTTGTTGCCTTGAGTACAACAGAGTACAAACAGAGCGACCTCACTCCAACTAATGGTTTTCGTATATAATATGACCACTGGAGCTGAGATAAACGTTTGTACCGTTACCCTACCTACGAGTTTTATTGTTTCGGTCTAGAGCTCTGGGCAGCCGGCTGTTGCGAGAGGAGATTTTTTTTCTTTACACTTGATATTTTCTGGACAGCCGGAAAAAAATCACAAAGTTACCGCCATACCGAAGCAATTGAACACGATTTTCAATAAATTTATGAATTATGCCAAAATGTAACCTAGACATGTCCTCTTTTGACTTGACAAAGTTAACAGGTAATTTGTTTCCGAAATAATCGCCAAATGGTTAAGAAGTAAGTAGTTTCCCACTAGCGGTCGTTTCCAGTAACTATTCATTACCAACCAAAATTGTCAACTTTATCGGTTGCTTGTCAGCTCAAATTCGACCGATAAAGTCGGACCAAAGTCTTCTACTACCGTTTTACAGTGCTTTCTGACCTGTCAACCTGTACGTGTCCATTTGCTGGCTTCAGTATTTTTCCCAACCATTCATCAAACGGAAAAACATTTACGTCTCAAGTGTGGTACTGCTGATGCTACCGACATGAAGGATCCCCTTGAGAAGACCCACAAGTGCTCACTCGACCTCACTTCTGTCCCATCTTTCGTTTTCAAACAGGTCGGCCGGTGGTGCCGCCTGCCGCATTCGAGTAACACCGGTAGACCTGTTTGAAGACGATTCAACTTACTGTTTGTTGTTGTTGTTGTTTGTACATGTCAAGAACCTCTCACTGTGGGAAAGCACCCTATTCGAAGGAATGCGGCAAAGCTGGTCGACAAAAGTTGGTTCTGTACAAACACTATCGGAAACGAATTCAACAAATATTCACGACGAGACCTTGACATTCTCGTTATCCGATTCGATGAAATTTCATTTGCTAAAATCCCAAAACTTTTGTAAGGATATCAACCCTAGCAGTAATTATGGGACGATTATTCGAATAATGCGTTTAATGTCATTTTTTGCACATAAATCGACAGCGACAATTTTAAAAACCAGTAAATTAATGTCTCTCGCCAAACAACCTGTTAATAAGTGCAGTCGCGTGTTATCATTAGCTCTATTATGCGACATCACCTTCCCTGGGGGGGAAGGTCCGCGCAGGAATCGAGTTTCTCTGGCCATGCCGCCAGGTTTGTCACGGATAATCGTTGGAACTGAAACTGCTGCATGTTCATATAAAATGTGCTAATCTGATTTTAATTACTTTCTGCCTCAAGGTTATTATATTGACTGCACACACCTACAGCGCGACACGATTTAACTTAATTGTCCTGTAAAGGCTATTACTGTTTTCGTTTCAACCGTCAACTTCCGTCACCCGGCTGGTGGTTGGTTTGCGTTCAACACATCACATCACAAACTCATCGTGTTTGAACGGATGATGACGATGATGATGATGATGATGACCGGTGAAATGTCAACAGTGCAGGTACTAAAAGAGTTTTATTTTCCCCGGATAATTTAAACTGTATCCTGGGCGGTCGTTTCCGTCTGGACTCAATTCTGGTATGGAATGGATTCACCTTCAGTCGGCGTATAATTGGAACTTTCTATTCATGAAGTGTCATTGATATCTTTTCTTTTGAACTTCTCTGGAATTCCGAGCAATATTGTTTGTATTACCCATTTTATTCTTGAAGAATTTCTGCACATCTCAAAATAAACATTTCAAAAGATCCTATCTAACGTTTTATAAAAAGAATATATTGCTGTATATATATCAACCGAGTTTCCCAAAACAATTTCAGGTTTCACATTGTTTCCGGTATGAGATCTGCATCCTAGGTGATTAGTTCTAAGGTGGTAAAATACATAACTAATTAAATTATCCATTGCTTTATTTGAAATCCTGAACATTATTTTATTAGGGTTTCTCATATAAAAGAAAATAGTTGGGCTGTTTGGAAATAAAACTGGTTATAAATCAGTGATGAGTTCATTATGAAGAATTCGCTCTTTCGTATTTCTGGTTACGCCACGAGAGATACTAAGCACCAACTACCAATCTTTTATCCTTCACGACGTTTCGGACGGATTCTATGTTCTACGGCTCACTAACGTTATCTATACGGACCTTTCTACTGCGTTTGACTAAATTAACCACGTCATTACAGTTGCTAGTTTGGACAGATTGGACTTGGTTCTAGCATGCTGCATTTGCTTCGTTCATACCTCAATAATCGCCGATTACCAATCAAGATAAATGACCATATACAAGGAGTTTATCGCTCTATCTGGGATTCTACAAGACGAGGTCTTGGACCTTTGATCTTCCTCCTGTACTTAAACGATGGTAATCTTTGTTTTAAATGTCTCCACTTATTTTTCACTGATGAATTACCATAATTTAAACAGAGGCGATTTTGGCCCATTCTAAATACCAAGAGTTTGTATCTCGCAAACCGAGAAAAACCGTGAAATTGAAATCGGCAATTCACTTGCTACCCTGGTTTTGTGAATAATTTTAGCTTTTGTTAAAAATCAAACAATCGAGTAAACTCACTCCATTGTTGCCAGAACATGATTGTTTTTGACAATTCGATAGTTATTTATGGACAATGGAAAAAGCTTGGAAACTGTTTCGGATCTGGTTGATTGGGGTCGAAATTGATTTTCTAGGGGTCGACGAAATCTCAAGTTCGACACCTACCGACTAATACGAGTCCTTATTTGAAATTTTCAAAATACTGTATATGTTGCGTATCTAAACAATACTGATCACCTCGAATTCTTCAAAATGTCCTTAAATGTTTAAAGCAAAATAAAAAAATAATTACCGAATCGGGAGAGCGTAGGTTCGAAATCAAGGATGAAAATTGGTATCTACCCTTTTCGTGGTCGTCACCGTTCCTATTAATATTTTCAATTGCCAATCTTTCTATGTCACAGTGCTGTAGGAAATGAATAAAAACCGAAACACTAGTTCTGTTTAATTGAATTTCGTTCATTTTCCGTACATTATGACCTAAGGTCGCGTAAAGATTTTGAATCGACCACGTGGCTTCCTCAATTCCATTTGCATCTGTGTGTTTGGCAACCTTGTTGAGACAATTTTACTTCTCTCTCTTTTTTCCTAACGCTACCAGGAACCTACAGCGGATAAAATGGCGGACGCATTTATGATATAACCCTTGAAAAGTCGAGATATTCGATGAACCAGTAGAGATATGCCATTCCAAGCGTTGCCATTTTCAGCAGTTCTTCAGTCAGAAAAAATGCAACCCGAACGGTAAATTGAATGGATAACACTGAGGTCTCTTTTTATGCGGGGGATACGTACCGCGTAAAAAAACGCGTAACTTCGGAAATCCGCGTAAAAAAACGCGTAACTTTGGAATTCGTGTAAAAAAAAAACCTTCAAACTAAAGAAAAAAAAAAATTTTGATGCCTAATATCTTAGAAATGCATGAACCGTCCAGATCTGGTGTAATCTAAAAAAAATTTTTTTTTGTGAAAATCGACTTTGGAACAAAGAAAAATTTTGAGACTTCCAAAATCTAAAATTTTTTTTCTGATTCCAAAAAAAAACCGCGTAACTTTGGAAATCCGCGTCAAAAAATCGCGTAACTTCTGAAATCTGCGCAAAAAAAGCCGCGTAAAAAGAAACCGTCTTAAAAAAAACGTGTAAAAAATACTCCAGTGTATTCTGAAAATTTCACAGAATATACTCAACTAAATTTCTATTATATTAATAAACTGATATCTTAAACGTACTATTTTCAGCCCTTAAATTAGCTCTCCTCTCCCTTTCTAATACTCGACTATAGAATTAAAAAAATATATTATCAATAAACATTTTTCAATAACAATAACATGATTTCGAGTCCTCCTTATCATTTATCTAACTTGTGCTATAAAAATCGGGAACACTAGTAGTTTAACTAAGCAACTTCCGCTTAGCAGAAGGAAACTTATTTCTATGACTTTTAACAATAGTACCAAAGCACGATGTCTCGATGGTATTCTAAGCCGCCAGCAAGGTAACAAAATTACCCCTTCCGATAAACTGGACATAATGCGAATTATTTTCATACTGTTGCAAGCTCGATGGAAAGGATCTTGTTAATATTCACGCCACTACACAATCACATTCATAAGGGCGGAGCTTACGAAAGCGGAATAAAATTTACAAGAAGGAAATGTTTTTTTGTAGATTATTCTTTTATAAAATATAATCAAAATCAATTTTTTTTGTTAGAAATGTATTGATGCATCAAGTTTTGCTCATTGTTTCATAGTGCAAATTTTGGAACGGTTCCTTGTGTCAAAGTACGACGTGTTCTCGTTAAAAACTGGAAATAGATTTTCTAAATTAGTTTGGCTATGAAGGTCTGAGGTTTTAATTCACTTAAGCAAAGGGGTCAGCTGCCTAAAATTGGCTTTGAAACCCCTGCTCTAAAGGAAACATTTTAATATCAAGTATGAATATACTGTTAATGAAAGTAATATTTGACATAGGACTACGTCTTTCTTTCCTATACTCATCTGGATGTATTTTCAAAATTTCACACTTCGAGAGCGTTGTTAAATGTTTCCAGATTTGAACTCTTAATAACTTTAATAAATGTTTTCTTTAATTATTTCAATAAACGAATGATGGAAAGTGTAAAATTTTTGTCAATTTCATCTTCATATCGTAAACATTTTTTTAAATAGTAAAAAAATAAATCCAAACACAAACAAAACATTAACTGTTGTAGCAAGAAAGTGAACAACAGAAAATTCCATGAATCGGCTCTTTCAAGGACTATAAATGTTTACCACAAAAATTATTTATCTAGTACACCATTCACACCAAACGAGTGCAAATAAACCCAACATTAGTTCGAGTAAAATGCAACACCGTCAGTGTTCAATATTGGAGCAAATTCCTTAATCAGGCCCTTCCGAACGTACGAAATTTTATCTGAGGAACAAATCGATATTTTTACATAAAATTCACACTGTAGCAGTCTCTGATAAAGATTAATAACTACATAAAAGTAGAAGATTAGGCAACCCATAGTTTCTTTTTGCAATCTACACTCGAAATGAAGGAACGGAAAACTCCGTTTCCATGAGAAGTTTTCCTTAAAGCGCTTCCGGAAGACTATTAATTGGGCAATGTAATATGACGGGAAATTTTAAAGTCTATTTTGCGGACTTTTTTCTGAAAAACCATTGAAACAAATTAATTGATAATTGATATATTTTGTATCTATTTTGAATACATTCAAACAATGCTTGGAATTTTTTAAAGTCATTACATTGAATATTTTTGGAGGTACATTGATTAACAGGACCAGATATAAAAGAAGAGTTGCAATAGAATTCAGGTTTTAAATTTTATATCGCATTACAACGCGGCAAAGTTGACGATCATTTCTTGTAAAAAATGACGAAATTCTCTAGAAAGCATATGGTTTGGCAGGCTATTTGTAGTTGTGGAGCAAAATCATTATAGCTAAAAACTTTACATGAACGAGTGTAGACAAAAGTGGCTGCTACCATTCACAGGCACGCAATTCACAATTCTTTATAGTAAAACCGCTTAGGCGTGGTTTGCAGGAAATATCATAAACATTCTACCAAATGACAGCAGTTTCCCGAACAACCTTGGAAAATTTAGTGGCTCTTACGTTTCGTCTTCGACTCATCAGTGCGTTAGCAGTTGATATTTATGTGCTAACAGGATTCAGTAGAACATTTGCTCTTGCACTGAAATACAATGTTTAAACTGACGTCTCAGACGAAACAAGTTTCGACTTTCTGACCGTACCGATTATGGTCATTTGAGGGGTTGAAAATTACCCTCAAGTTTATGCTAAGTGCACATAACCAAAACAACTAAAATATTTCAGAGACATAACAGGTAAGTCCAGGTAAGTAATGTCCAAGACATAACAGGACTCACATGTTATTGTCTTTGATATTACTTACCTGGACTTACCTATTATGTCTCTGAAATTATCCACTCGCCGTTTGCGCAATCCTTTGATAGCATTAAAATTTGACATTTAATTTTGCAATATTATCTTACACACCGTAAAGTTCATACTTTTTTATCACGACAACGCTCGACTTCGTGTAGTGGTTTCTATCAAGAACTGTCTTTTAGTCTAGGCTTGATCTCATTCGATTACACTCAATACTGAAATTGAGAAAATAAAACATAGGTGTCAAAAGACGAGATTGTTTGCTATATGCGGGGGATACGTAGCACATAAAAAATCGGTGTAAGTTTTGAAATTCGTTTAAAAAATCGGATAACTTTGAAAATTCCCATAAACAATTGAAGTTCCAAAATTTGTGAAGAAATTCAGTTGGAAATTTATTTCTAAATCCAACCCAATTTATTTAAACTGGGAATTGAAAATGATTTTTGTTGGCTATATTTTTCTCAGTTTTGTAATCACTGAATGGAAACATAGATTGAAAAATAAATGAAAAACTCACAGAAAAGATGATTTTATGAAAAAAGATACGCACAGAGGTAGGACTCGAACCTGCATCGGATGTTATGGCGACTTTACGTCAAACCAACTAAAAATGAAAAAATATGTTTGTTATATATTCTTTTTGATTGCTAAGCCGAAAAACGAATCATTATCCTACACCGAAACTTATTCAAGCCAAATCTTTAGCGGTAGGATTTCGGGGTTGATGCTGATGCCGGACCGGATATGATTGTATTACGTCCGACTGAAGTATCATTCACCGTCCAGTCACAGCATCAAAAGCAACCGACTCGGAACGGACCATCGTGCAATAGATCTTAGTCCTTGTGGGGTTGGCGCTTTTGTATTTTTAGCACCCGGGCATGAGTGGAGAGATCCGAACGAAAATAAAAAAACAAGAGCGTAATTTCCGTGTGCCAGTGTCCTTTTGGGTGATGACTTTCTTTTCTCATTTTCCGTCCGGATCCGTGTCGGCGCGTGAGAGTCTCTTCGAAACGTAACCTTTGAAATTTGTGATCGCTTTTGTTTTTGTTTTATGTGGAAAATTACCAATTCTTTGATGATTGTGTCGTGGGTTTGCCGGTTTAAGGGAGTCACTCTATAAAACGCTAGAAAAAATGGTCATAGTGATGTAGAGATACCTTTCACATAATTTCTATTCTATAAATTTGACCACTGCTGGAGGTATTTTCCGAGACGGAACGCGTATAACCGATGTAGGTTTCTATGATCATCAACTAACAATACGTATGTATTGAAACAGTTTTCAAAAATTCCCACTTGCCATCCTATAATACTACAACTGCAAGTCGGTTCCGGATACGATTCAATAGACACCTATGGGATTATAAGATCTTTTATTAGAATCTATGTAATTAAAACTACGTTAAATCATCTTTAGAAAATCGATCCATCACTTAGTCAATCACTTCCTAGTGACCTCAATTTTAAAGTTTTTGATCATATATTCTGGTACTTTCGGAACCGGAAATCGGAGATTAGCATAAATTAATCGAGTATATTTTCTTATCATCCAACGAGATTTTCAATCCAGAAAAAATATTATCTTAAATAATACTCTGAAATTAGAATTTTCACATTATTCACCCTGTAATCCCTTAGCTGGAAGTCTGATCCAAAAAATATTCTGGGATTTTCAATGGGGTACTAAGTCCGAAAAAATTGGATGGAAAACGTAGCTAACTCCTAGCCGGGGAAGTTGTTTTACCAATTAAACTACCCCTGCATATGAAAACACATGAAGAGACAAGATTGATTAGAAGAACCAAGCATGCTTTGCTTTACTTGGCCACCAAAACAATGAACTATGGAAACACATCGAACAGAAAATCAAACACACTCCACATAACATGTCTATCTTCACTTCTACTTTGCCATCCGACGCTGATTTGGGATTTGGTTTTTGTCTTCAGTTGGAAAATTGACTAGTAAAACTGTACTCGAGGGTCAAGTGTCATATACTATTCGTCTAGTTGAGCAGTGTCTGTGTGTATGGCTCAAATTGAAGGTCTTATGGTAACATAAATTACTGCTGAAGTTTACCTCTATCCGACTCCTGGTTCAGGAGTTACAAGGGTGAAGAGTTTTAAAAATTTCAAACCGTCATTTTAAGCGGCTCAAAACTGTTTTAGTCTGTAGGTTATATTAGTTGCTGGTCAAACGAACCAATTTTGGCTGTACCGGTAACAAGTTTCCGGTTCCGGCAGTAGCGGAAATAGTGGTCAAAAACTCTAAAACGGAACTCACTTAATTTTCTCATAGTTAGATGACAGAACCTATTACCACAAACTTAAAGGAAAGGTAGACTGCTATTGAATATTGTCTGTATTCGACTACCGGTTCCGGAGTTACAGGGTGAAGTGTGTTCGAAAAATCTGAAAATGTCATTTAGAGCGACGATGCAAAGAAAAAAGAAAAAATTCATCTAAATTTGGCGCGAATTAGTTTCAGCTCGTAGGTTATGTTAATAGCTGGCTAAACGAACCAATTTTGGTTATATTGGTACCAAGAGTTCCGGTTCCAGAAATAACGGAAATGGTGTTCGAAAAAAACGGTTCTGACCTCATTTTTTCATCGACGGCATAACCAATTTTTAACAATCATAGACTCGAATTAATGGTCTTATGCTCCCATAGGCTACAGTTGAATTTGGTTCGGGTCCAATTTCCGGTTTCGGAACTGCAGGATGAAGCATGTTTTTAATTTCAAACCGTCATCTAGAGCGACAATACGAAAAACAGAAAAAAATCTTCTAAATTCAACTCAAAACTTTACAACTTGAAAAGCTTATGCTAGTTTATGACCAAATAAACTTACTAGTTCTTATTCCAGATTAGAAGAAAAGTTTTTTTTTCAAGAATCATTTAGTAATATTTATGCCCGGGTTGACAGTTCAATGCGTAGGGCGCTGGTCTTTCAAAGCAGTTGTCGTATGTTCGATACCCGACCTTTGCAATTATTTGCACATATCATACTATAATTCCAGAACCGGTAGTCGGATCCAAAAAAAATTTCAATGATGTTCTAGAGGGATGTTATCATTGTCATTGCCATTGTCATTGTCATTGTCATTGTCATTGTCGTTGTCATTGTCATTGTCATTGTCATTGTCATTGTCATTGTCATTGTCATTGTCATTGTACATTGGTCATTGGTCATTGGTCATTGGTCATTGGTCATTGGTCATTGGTTTGGTCATTGACATTGACATTGACATTGACATTGTCATTAACATTGTCATTGACATTGTTATTAACAATGACAATGGCATCTTACCCAAACCAGAGATAGTCCGGTAAGAAATATCTTAAACCCGAACACGAATCATACCCGATCGAAATAGAAAAACCTTTCTCTTTAACATATCATGTGGAATCGATGCAAATTTTATATTGAAGTTTTTGACAATCCTTTCCCAGAGCGCTCCCAAATTCGATTGAAATCAGCCTTCCGATTCCGGAATTACAGCGCGATAAGTGAAAAATGTTCAATTTCATGGTTGACCGGAATTTCTCAAATCTTTATGAAATAAAGCTCTCATTTTTTACTAAGTGTCTGTCATTGTCAAGGCTGTCGTTGTCGTAAAAAGTTTTTATAGTCATCAAATACCCAGACCTACAAGTCCAAAAAGTTTTAAAATCTGCTTTGAAAATGTCGTACTTATCTGTGTCGTAAATTATATGACGGTTAGACAATTTTTACATATACAAAGTTCATCGAAAAATATATTCCATTCAAATGTTGATCTTAGAGACAACGACTTTGTTTGAATTTAAACTAAGTAATTCACCTCTCATGCTCTATTTCTATTGAGTCAATTACACGTGAACGAAACCGAAAACGAAAACCTGTGCTCCTGTTACTGTCGCCCTGTAATTACGGAACCGGAAGTCGGATCCGGATGAATTCCACAATACTTTTTGAAACCACGAGACCTTTTATTTATATCAAGATTTGATAAAATCCAGTGAACCAGTTTTTCTCCACTATTATTGGTGCTTTCAGAACCGGAAACCGGGTACTAGTGGTGACAAAGTAAGTTCATGTATCCACCAACTAACAAGATCTGCAAACTAAAAAAAATCTGGTCAATCTTATGTAAATTGGCACCTCTTTTCGCCATCACTTGTGAAAAAGTGCTCATGAAATTGAACATTTTTACTTTTCGCGCTGTAATTCTGGTACCGGAATTCGGATCCGGATCGAATTTGGGAGCTTTCTTGAAGAATTATAAAATCTTTCATTTGCATCTTAGTTTGTGCAAATCGTTTGAGAAATTAGCACATATTATTTGAGAAATTTTCACATATTACCCAATAATTCCGGAACCGGAAGTCGGATCATGATGAAATTCTAAATTAGACTAGCAAGATCCTTCGTTTGAATTCAAGTTTGTGAAAATCTGTTTATATATCTCTGAGGAAACTGAGTTGAACCTAGTTGTTCCATGTTTTTTGTGTGTATCATCTCGTATTTCCGGAACCGGAAGTTGAATCTGAATTATATTCATTAGCAGTCTATGGGACCGTAAGACCTTTAATTTGAATCTAAGTTAGTGAAAATCGGTCCAGCCTTATCTGAGAAAATTGAGTGACATTATTTATCACACACAGACACAGTTCGTCTAGCTGAACCGAATGATATATGACATCGGATGAAAAGTTCACAACGACTGCATATCCTTTCTACCTTCTGATCAAAATTGACCCGGACTGAAATAAAAAAAACCTGTTTTAATCCACCTAGTGGTGTAATGATGCCTTTCTCATATCTCACATATTCTCATATATAAATGTGTGGTATTCCTCAAAATATTTTTCTTTGATTCGTAAGAAACAAAAAGGTTTGTTCATAAATTAAAATAACCCACAGAGTGAAACAGTACTCAGGTCGGTTATGCCATCTTTGAGGAAACGAAAAGAGGTACTTCCGAAAGCGGAATCTCTGAACCGGTATAAGCGTGGTTGGTTCGAGAAAAGCGACTGGGATCCATTTTGGAGTCTGTGGCTACAATCTTCGGTCGTTCATATCAGGTGTACAACTTTGCTTCCGCCGTTTTTTTCCAAAATTAAAAGCTTTATTGCGAAAAAGTGCTTACAGATGTATTATTCAAAGTATTGTCCGTTGCTAGCGGCAACTTTTTCCCATCTTTCCGGAAATTTTTGGATCCCGACTCGAAAAAAAAGAGTCCTTTTTTGACGCTATCCATGAAGCAATCCATTTTTCCAACTCTTCGAAGGATTGAAAATGTTGATCTGTCAGGCCGTGTGCCATCGAACGGAATGGGTGGAAGTCAGAAGGGGCGACATCTGGGCAATACGGCGGGTGGGGCAAGACTTCCCATTTCAGCGTTTCCAGGTACTTTTCGATCACTTTTGCGACGTGAGGCCGAGCATTGTCGTGTTGGAGGATGACTTTGTCATGTCGCTCTCGATATTGTGGCCGCTTTTCTTTTAGCGCGCGACTAAGGCGCATCAGTTGCGTTCGGTAGCGATGGCTTTGAAATGGCTTGCTGACTCCCTCCCAACGATTCGGCAAGCTCTTCTTGAGTGTCAAACAATGCTTCTAGTTGTTCATCTTTGAAGGTTTTTCTCTTCGACCACCATGTTTGTCTTCGACATCGAAATCACCATTTTTAAAATGTTGAAAACGCTCCCGACAAGTTATTTTACTCAGAGCAGCATCACCGTAAGTTTCTGAGAGCATTCGATGCGCTTCAGCTGCATTTTTTTCGAATTGTAACAGAAAAGCAAATGGCGAGATTTGGGCACATAAACAGACATTTTCGAGCGTGAATAATACGAAAACAAGAACAACTGTCACTGAAACGACGATGACAATTCGTTAGGCACCGTACACAGCCACCTATCAGAAAACGGCGGAAGCAAAGTTGTACACCTGATAAAAAAAACCCAAGAACAAGGAAAGCCAAATTAATATTTGGCCGTCTACTGACAATGACTACCGATTGGAAAAGTTTTGAGACAAGTTTAAGAAATATTTTACTTTTTATTTCCGTTGCTTCCGGAATCAGAAAACGAGAACCAGCATAGCCGAAATCGAGTTGTTTGGTTGTCTTTTGACAATGGCTACCGATTGGAATAGTTTCGAGGGAAACTAAAAAGTTTTTTTACGTGTTTCGTTTCGTCGCTTCAAGTGACGGTATCCAATTTTTAAAACACTTCACCATATAATTTACATTATATAATTTTATATCTTTATTTTATAATGAGATCTTTCATATTAATTTAAGTTTGTTGAAATCGGTCACGAAATCTCTGAGAAATGTGAGTAAGTAATTTGAAATAAGAATTTTTTTCACTTATCACCCTGTAACTCCGAAACCGGAAGTTGGAATCAAAATAAAATTCAGGAACTTTGTATAGGACAATTATACCTTTCACTTGAATCTAAGTTTTTGAGAATCGGTTTAGCCGTCTCTGAGAAAAGTAAGTGCAGTTATTTTCATTTGTTTGCACCTATCACCCTGTAATTCCGGAACCGGAAGTCGAAATCGAATAAAATTCAGGAACTTTAAGTGGGGTTACAAGACCTTTCATTTGAATCTAAGTTTATGAAAATCGGTTCAGCCATCTCCGAGAAAAGTGAGCGCAAAAAAATGTTTCATACATGCATACATACACACATACATACACACCTACGCGCACATACACACATACAGACATTTTGCGTACTCGACGAACTGAGTCGAATGGTATATGACACTCGGCCCGCCTCGGTTCGAAAGTCGGTTTTCACAGTGAGTGCATAACCTTTTTATATGAGAAAGCCAAAAAAAATAAATTTTTGATTTTATTCTTTATTATCGTCTTTAAAATTAAAAAAAAAATAATCTCTTTTTGAACCAATACAGGCTTTCCAGCGGTCAATCCAATGTCCCATACACCTTCCATAGGCCTAGGCCGGGATGGCCTTCAGTCCCTTTAGCGAATTACTTTTTATGTCTTCGGTCACAGGGAGCTATATCTGGCGAATATGGTGGCTGAGCGATTGACTTTTGTTTCGTGTTTGGGCAAAAATTCAGTCACAATCATGCTGGAATGCGATGGCGTGTTATCGTGATGTGACACGCGAGGCAAAATTTCTACGATCTCACGATCCTAACTAAATTTTTAATGCCACTATCTCGATAGAATAGACTCCCAAAACACTTTTGCAACATTCTTAATGTTTCCATAGCCGAAATTTCATTTAAAACACAAAAATTCAAGTAAATTCGTTGTTCAACTGTTTTTCCATAGGAAAAATTGCACGAAAATTTTTTCGTGTCGTAAACAAACAGCTGCCAAACACACACTAATTGACATATTCCGCTCAAACTTAACAGGAATGTCAGAGAAGGTTGTACCAGCTAGGAAAAAAAAATTACCGATTTGGTTTACGCGCGCGATTTGAATGGACCAGTTCGAGTCAATTTTGATCAGAAGGTATATGAGAAACGCAAAACTTTGACCCGTACCCGACTCGAACCCGAGAATAATTTTTCTTTCAAACCCAAACCTGACCTGAACCCGATAATAAATAAAAATGTTTACCCGTGTTCTACCCAAACCTGAAAAACATCGAGTATTCGGGTTCGGATAGTCGAAACCCGACCCAATGTTTGAACCCGAACCCGACCCGAATGATCGTTATGAAAGAAATTTCCACTCGTACCCGACCCGAATCCATGTTTTCTGAACCCGAAGCTGACCAGTACCCGTCGGGTTTGGGTTCGGGTCGGGTTTCAAGTACAAATATTCGAAAACCGACCATTTTTAACCCAAACTAGTAACATCGATTTCGATACAGAACTGATCCCAGGGAGACCGGATTTTCTCGTGTTCAAACTTCATGTTTCGCTGTCAGACCCGGGGCTAACATTTACATATTATCTCGTTCGGTTGTACTTGCTTCATTTAGAGTAAATCATCCTTTCGCTGTTCTGCAGTCCACGTCATGGAGATGTGAGCGAAATTTATTAGCTGGTTGGGATCCTTGTGAACCATAATACAGTGGAATCCAAACCCCTCTGGACTTTGAACTGTCACTGAAAATATGCTAGCGTGATTACTAAAGCTCTATAACATCACGGTAAGATTTGTTTCAAACTAAACACAAAAAAGCGTTATCGCTGAAGGCATGTTATAGTAATCAGCTAAATTGGACATTAATTCAAGCAAACAACAAAGAAATCTGCAACCTCAGCGACAGTTTGATCAAACTGACCAACAGTGTTCAATCGGGAAAAATAACATCAATTTATTAACTGGCTCATAAATTTCAACTGAACCGTATCCAAGCGTCGCAGTAACTTCTCTAGCTGGAATTCACTCTTCCCAGTCCAGGGTGCTTCGAATTCTGAAATAACGCTTGACGGTTGTATTTAGGTCATTTATTTTCCTTCGCCCATATACTAGTCGGTAAATCTCCTGCCACCGAATTATTGTTATATTTGGACCAGTGCGATTTAAATCCACCACCCCGATTGATTGTGTGAAAGCAAACGCCATTTCAGCATAGAATCATAATAATCTCGTTTCTGCCAGTTCACTAAATCATTCCCGCGCTGCAAAACACGGTGGATGGAGGCGTTCGGCTAATCTGAGGAATTCCATAATAGAACAGCGGGTGCTTGGGAAGCACATTTTTGCTGTGACGACGACGACGACGACGACGTCGGAAACAGTGCAGAAATGTGCTGATTTGCCACAAACTTCCTTTGTTTGTCCGTACCGAGCAGGAATGTATGCGGAGGTGTTTATTTTCTTGCCAGACTGTATCTTCGGTCTTCGAAGCACTAAAAATCATCGCGGATACGAGAAGTTGAAAGTTTTTAGTCATCCTTCTAGCGGGGGTAGTAGCTGGAGTTAGTTCCAGTAATCGTATCCGAAACGTAGAATGCTCACAAGTAATCGGTATTCGTCGGAGAACCAACTGGGTAAAGTTATTGCAACAAATTTGTAATTTTATCCGACAGAAACAAAAAAAAATGGTACCAGTATTATACGCGACCTTGCCGAAACCACCCCCGGTATTAGGACGAACAAGAAAATATGTAAATTTAGAGTACGAGCCAGCGGGTGAATTTAGAGGATCTGCGGGTGAATTGGAAAATTTTAAAGCTTGAAACATGGTCTTTTGTGTTTCCCATAGCGATGCAGTACGTGTTTTGCTGGTGGACACGACCGAGAGGGATTTTCTTTTAGCCCAGAGGTTTGGTAGTAGACGGAGTTTAATAGTGTCTATCAAGGGACCACGACAGGACGTGAATAAAGTGTCTGTTCCGTTCCGTATGGTTAGCTTAGAATAACGTTGAAATTGAAAACCATTTCGAATAAAGCACTAAAGCAATTCCATACGAAATTTTACTCAAATTTTGCATATGCGTTGTTTATGATCAAGAGAGACAATTCGCATCATAAGTTTGCCATTTCTACTGTAGCCTAACTTTTGAGAAGGGGCCAAGCAAAATCCTTTGAAAATTTTCACTAATATTTATTTCAGAAACGGTCAGTTCGATCGATTTGGTATCTTTTGCAATGTTTTTGGTAATAAGAATGACTATTTAATCGATTGTTGTTTTAACTAAACTATCATTTTTGATTTATCGTGCTGGCAGTTTAACAATGACATTGATCAAAGACACGCACCTCAAATGTTACAGTTAAGCAATGACATACACCCTAAGCGGAAAATGAAACGTTTCAATGTGGTGTCACTCGTGCAACTGAACAATGACACAATTCCAGCAAAGTTTTATACCGCTGACAGACATGTGATTTCCGTACAATGATTTCTGTACAACGCTGTACGCGTACAGCGATAAGGTGACAGACATGTTTTGCGCACAGAATGAATATACAGTGAAACGAAACAAAAATTAGCTTAATGCTCCGATGATCGATAATATAGAAACCAAAAATTTTTGCATTTTGAAATGTATTCCTAGTATTTGATTTATGACATATATAATCAATGCCTCTCTGAATTATTAAACTAGTTTTATGTGTGAGTTGTCATCATATCAAATTCTATGGTTTTAAGGTACATTTATGACACGTTTGTCCTGGGATACAGGATTTTTTCCTCCATGGTTTAAATGTAATTAGCATTAGGGAAAATTTGATGTCCATAATTCCGATGTTTTACCGTAACATTCTCTGACATCAAATAAAAGTATAAAATGGAAGAAATATGAAAAGCTTTTAGAACTAATTTTCGTAACACTAGCACTATTTTTCATGCAACGAAGCTGATTTCTTCCAAAAAGGTTTGCTGATTTCTTCCAAATTTTATTTGTAAATCGTGCTCACTTTTGCAAAATCCACATAATTCCTTTTTGACCTGCATATTCACGATAAAAGTTAGAGCGCATAAACTTTTAACATTGAGTCTCATAATCATAAATAAATCTAAGATACTTTTAATTTGTAATTATCAAAAACGGCATGGCACACACATTTGCCAGAAAAATACTATTATCGTAACAGTTTATTCATTACTAAATTTTCATAGAAAGGATTATGTTGATCATAAAGTTGACTTAAAAATCTTCTTGAATTTTAAAACATTCCGAAATAGTTTTGACATAGTTTTGATGCTTCATCTTGCTTCATAAATCTGATGAAAAATGGTCTACTAGGCTGGAATATAGTCTCATAATGGTTTTTTTTAAAAGGATTTTAAGGAGTTTAGAGTTGTTATGCTATATTTATGAAGTAACATTGAAAACTACTACAAGTATATATTAAATTGAATATGTTACTTGGTACGTGTTCTGCTTCAATTTACCCACACTGAAAGAAATTGAGCATTATTATTTATTTATTATGTATTATGTTATATGTATAAATATGAATATATTATTTTTCTTATTTGTATTTAAAAATTTTCCAAATTTAGGAACATTTCTTGGTGTGACTGCTTTTTGAAAATATGCTACAACGTTGATAAAGTATATACGTTTTATGCTGCTTGTTAGCATTTTACAAATATTTAAAAAAAATAAAACTTAGGTTGTTTATTATTCGACACTCAGAAGAAGGAAATATTGTTTCCTGAGTTCACCATCGTTCGCCAATGGCGCTGGTAGCAGTAAACAGTGATGTGATTTTGCACAGTTCAACGATAAATGACCGTAGTACGGAAATCACTGCTGTATCATGGTGCTCGCGTGATACCACCTTGATTCAGGGTGACAGACATGTGATTTCATGGTGTACAGTGATTCCGATATCACATGTCTTTTCTCGGAGATGGCTCCAATGATTTTCACAAACTTAGATTCCAATTAAAGGTCTCATGGTCCCATACAAAGTTCCTGAATATAATTTGGATCCGACTTCCGGTTCCGGAGCTACTGGGTGATATGTCCCAAAATTGTGAGAATAATGACACTCACTTTTCTCGGAGATGACTGTACCGATTTCCACAAACTTCCAATTTTCATTCGGCTTAAACTCCGGAGGTGGTTAGTGTAAAACTGGCAGTTTCAAGATTTTTTTTTGTTTCATAAGCTACCTCTTTATATTTGCTAGTTAACTTCTTTAGTTTGTCGACCATGAGAGTCTGTAACAAAATAAACCAACCATTGATAATCCCATAAGAGATCTGCTGAATTTTATTCAATTTATTTTGGTGCATTTTTTCCAACATTCAAATCTTTATAGAGAATCGTAAATAAATTGGTTAGTCATATTAGTGTATGGTTGAATGAACCGAATGTCACTATGCCGATATCCAGCTTTGGTTGCGGAAGTACCAACAATAGTAATTAAATTTAATAAAATGTAGCTCACTTCACTTTCTTACGCATGATTGAATAGATTTTCACTAACTTAAATTCAAATGTAGTATATCAATGTAGCAGTATTATGCAACACAAATCTTCAAAACTATTTTCTAAACTTTTTTAGAAAGAAAATGAAAATGAGAAAGGCATCATTACACCACTAGGTGGAGTAATACAGATTTTTTTTTCGAAAACGTGGCTAATTTTGTGAAAAGTTTTTTAGTAAGTTTCATTAAAAGCTGAGAGGTAGCAACCTCGTAGCAACATTTGTTCGAGTTAGCGCGATATTCATCTTCTATGTTAACAAGATTCAAATAACCATCCAAAATTCGTTACCAAATCTGAAATTTCCCGAAATTTTTCTTCAAACCGCTGTGTCTCGAGAACGGTGGCATATAGCAATATTTTGAATAACATCTTTTGTATTGTAAATTTAGCATTTTTTCATAAAATTCTGTTGAAAAAAAAATTTTTTTTTCATGATTGTCAAAAAACAACATTAATTTAAAAATATGTAACTTTTTCAAATGTCATTTCTCCATTCTGAAAATTGGACAGTATTTTATGTAGGACAAAATATAAAAAAAATGAAAAAAAAAATCAAAAATATATTCAGGGTGGCAAGTGACCGGGAAAATCGGGAAAACCGGGAAAAAGTCGGGAATTTGATTTCACCGGGAAAAACCGCGAAAAAGTCGGGAATTTTAGTGAAAAACCGGGAAAAATATTACTAACTCACCTATGAGTAACGTTTGTTAGCATAATGATATTTTTTCAACAATTGAAAAGTAGGAGACAATACCCAATTTTGCGTTTGAGCGAAATGTTCAGTACAATTGTTGAAATAACTTATTGTCCATTGGAAAATTGGCCAATACCCCATGTCTCGTCCAACGATTTTTAGAAGTTTGCAGGCAATTTTAAATCAAAAATAAGGATAATTTAGATGCTTCTGTTTAATTTTTGTTAAATTTTTAAATAAGTATTCAAGGTAACAAGGAAAATTTTTTAACAAAATTATTGAACATTTTTAAGAGCCTTCATGTTTTTAAGTTTGCTAATGATTGCCCTTGTATCATCATAATTTGTCTCAGTAATGTCATCTTGAGACAATATTTGTGTTATGCTTATATATCTGTTAGATGTCAAAAGGACTCAGAAAATTGGAAGAGTTGTCGACTTTGATCTTATTCACCGATTACAGGAAGTATTTGAGTTCCTTTTTTGAGAGTTGAAACTGGTTTCTGAGGACCAGTATAGAATCTTAGAAAGATTTAGAAAATGGATTGATTTGTTCATTGAATATATGTTTAATTTTCTTTTAAAGGTCCTCAACTATTCCATAGTAGGATCACAAGAACGTTGATATTGATGTAGATGAAGGTGAATTGATTTTAGTTTGTGCTTTTGGAACTTCAATAAATGATTTAAATTATATACGGCTATATCTATATTTCCCAAAACAATTTCAGTGTTTACATTCGACAGTGTTCTAGTCGATTAGTTCTAAGCTGGTAGAATATATAACTAATTGAACTAATCATTGCTTAATTTGAAACCCTGAATATTATTGATTGATCTGCTAGAATCAGAGCAATAGTAGAAAGATTTCTCATAGAAGATAAACTAGTTAAGCTATTGGAAAAAACTGGTTTAAAACCAGCGGAGAGTTCATCAAGAAGAAATCGTACTTCCTGATTATTTTTCTGATTCCTCTACGAGCATTTAGATCGATATATTGTGCATTTTAACTGTTATCATTTGATTTATTTGCCCATCAACGCATTGAAATCGTAAACATTGTTTATTGACTAACAGATACATTAGAAAAAAATGGTGTTTTAAAAGAGCAAGTCGTGGCAGCCGAACGGTTTTGCGAAATCTTAGGTATACGTAAGGTTTCATCACAATCACAGCATGATAATTCATCTAAGGGTATCGTTAGTTGAACGAATGTGCTTGCAAGCGACATAATTTAAACAGTATATGTCCATATAACAATTTATTGTACCATAGCTGAAGCCCTGGCAATGACGATATTATGTTAGATTCGCTTTGTCATCATCAGTGTTGATGATTGCCGATAATTTGGCAGAAAGCGGCTCGATATTTCTTCACATTGTATACAACATTGTCAATCTGGTAAAAGATGCTACAAGAACTCGCTGTCTCTCAATGCATAAACCGTGAGAGAATTTTTCTACATTTCTTCGCTCCACTTCATACTCTGAGTATTTCACAGCCCTTAAACAAAATACATACAGTCCGGCAATGATCGGCGCTGTGAGGAATTTACTAAGAGAGAATCGTAAGCTGATAATTACCGTAGATAATTCGACTTGACGATTCTCATACTAGGTTACAATATACAATATTTAAAACCCTGGGCTGGAGCATTCACAGCTATTTTCATAGATACAACTTATACAAAGGTTACATGCACATAGTTGGAATAAGCGACAATAGTAAAATGATTCTATCATAATTATCCACCTCCCGTATAGAATCGGATCACAAAACGAGAATAAGCGACAGTTTGTTGCTTCAGAGAGAATCCCCAACAGCAGCATGCTAACCCGTGATGCTCAGACAGATCATCGAGAGAAATTCGCTTTCGCACTGGTGTCCTTTCTATGTAGAATGAACCATTACGGTGTTTTGTTGCTGAGATGATATCCGTCTCTCTTTGATGGCAATGATTGAATATTGTGAAGAGTTGGTAGAGAGCGTTCTTTGATACGACACAAGCCATCCTTGGCCATTATGATTTGAAGTTGCAAGCATAGATTGTTGTTGTTTTTCCGAGTGGCAAGCGTCCGTTTTTGGGATTGCTGATCCTTATTGATTTATTTTCAATCATATGTATACCAATAAAATAATAAAAACAGTCATGTGTACTCGGAAGAAATTGGTTACGTGTAACTCAAACCCCTGAATGACTTGAAAAAGGTATTATGCTTTTCTTATATGCTCATGTTATAATGAATATTTTTATTTATACATCGAAATGCCTGGAATGTAATTGAATCCTTAATAAGCGGGCCTATTACAATGATCCTTTTTGGACATGGGATATCTGTTTAAACTTTAAATTAAAAAATATTTACAAAAAAACTAAACAGGGGCGATTTGTGCCTATTGCAAAAACCGGGAAATTGAGATCGGCAATTCACTTGCCACCCTGTATATTTTTTGAAAAATTTGAATTTTGAGAGTTATTTTCAAATAAAAAATTGAAAAAAAATTGCAACGGTGCTAAATTTTTTTACATTGTTCACGGAATTACTTAAAATATTGCGGAAGATACCAAATCGATCGAATCCACCGTTTCGGGGTATATATTTTCGAAAATTTTCATGGGATTTTTGCTTAGCCCCTTTTAAAAAGTGGATCAGGATCATTTCGCTGAATGCCATTTCGCCGAAAGCCGTTTCACCGAATGCCATTTCGCCGAAAGAGTCATTTTGCCGAAAGCCATTTTGCCGAATTCTTCATTAGTCTTAATTTCGTGATTAGAATCGATAAAAAAGATAAATAAAAAATCATTATGTTTACTTCCGTTTTGTTGACCTATAATCGTACTTCTGAAATGATCCAGAGACTTGAAAAATTTTTGTAGGTTTACTTATGACTTTAGAAAGGGATTCCCATAAAAATTTTTGACCTCATTAGTGTACCTATTAGGCAATTGTTTGCGGTATTTTCCGATAACTGAGTGCAGATAAAAAAAATATCTAATGCGGCTTCGTTCGGACCTAATTGAAGCAAAGAAATCTAGCTTTAAGCAGATCGGGCAAACGAGGCGGTTACAGGTTTGTGTGCAAAAGGCCGCCGCTTCTTTCGGTGAATTTGCCCTTCGGTGAAATGACCCTTTCGGTAAAATAACCCTTTCGGCAAAAAGAATTTCGGCGATATGGCATTCTGCGACACGACTTTTGGCGAAATGACCCGCTCCTCTCAAAAGTAAGGCTAGAGTCAAACCGGCAAATTGTTTAATATGCAAAAATGATATTTAAAAAAAAAGTCATTTGCGGTGAGATTGTTCAGTATTCAGAAAATTAAATTTTAATTCCTGAAACAACCATTTATTAAAAATGATTACCCGATCAATATTCACAATCTTGCTTTTCATCCCCTCTCCCCTCGGCCCTGAAGACCAATTCCGCACGAAATCCTACTGAACCGACTGCAATCGGGAGGCGAAATCGTATAAAACTGAGCCGTTCATCCGATCCAATATCGGTTCAATTTATTTCTATTGAGCCTGATTCCACAGTTCGTTCGGTAAGGGGTCGGCATTAGCTTGAACCGTACGTTTTCCGAATTCTAAAGGTCAGTCGAAACGCCACAGCCCCACCACACCCACACCACCATCAGCAGTACCGTTGTCATCGTCATCATCATCAGCAAACGAACCGAGAAAACCGAGTGAGGATAACAAACCGCAATCTAGTCGTCATAGAGTCGAGCAGTTGGAAAAGGCCAAGCAAAAAGCAGTAGTTTTTGGCTTGAAGTGAGCAGTTGGCAATTCGGTAGTTCAATGATTTTGTTACTGCTGCTGATTCGACGGAGCGAAAAGCAATTTCAAACAAGAAAAAAAACCGCAAACAGCCAATTCATGTTTCAAAAATGTAGTAACGCCTTTCTGGAAATTTCAACCAGAAATTTACTCTCTAATTTTTCTTATTTGTAGCTCTTCGACTACCGTGCGGAAGGAGAACGGTGTGGTGGGTGCCTACTTCCCGAATGCATTTGTAAGAATTCGAACCCACTCCAGAAACCAATCAAACAATCATAAATATAAATTAAATCATAATCCGTTTCCCTCGTTAGGGTTAGGCCTCGAGTTCGGGGCTCGGTTCGCTGCTGGGGCATCCGGTGGTGGTTTAATGTTGTAACACACGCACGTTGTCTCCGTTTGTGGTTGTCCACGTCGAGAATGGACCGGACCGACTTCTGTTTCGGCTGTTTTTTTCTCTCTTTCTTCGTTCTATCTTCCTCCGTGAACCGCGTGATGAAGGCTCGACTTGGCGTAAACAACAACAGATTGGGTACAAACCGGAGGCGCCTGTTTTGGCGGTGTCGACTCTTGGAAGCACCCTCGCCGGTAACCGTTTTTATAATTACGAAAGCAGGAAGAAATTGACAAGGTAATTAATATAAGTGGAGCCACCGGCAGTTTGTTGTTGGGTCGATGCGTTTCAATTTTTGTGTTTTGCTTCCGCTTGAATGTAGAGCAAAGATGTTTGGAAAATTGTCTTTAAACAGGTTGGTTAGACTGAGGAATTGATCGAGGGGAGTTCTGTTTGTACTAAGTGTTGAAAAATGAGACCATTTATTATCAATTGTACGCGGCAATGATAGCTGTCTGTCAACTACCAAATAACCAAGTGCTAGCCCAATGTACAACAGAGACGACCGTGTAGATGTTATTCGAAAGCATTTCGAAAATAGAGCATCGCTGGAGAAAAATCCGTCTATTTTGCCGTGTATTTTTCATAGCTTGGTCATCGAAGACGATTTCGCCAAGAAAGTCGTCGTAGGGCTTCAATCGAACTAATGCGCCTCACGAAATCAGTTCTGTTTCCCAACCAGACACGCTTTACTCTAACCCACGGTCAAAAAGTCACTTCATCTGATAGAATTGTTTGTTGAATTGCTAGTGGGTTTCTGGTAAACGTCACTTAATTCTGTCAAAGCCGACAATGATAACGTTACTGGAAAGCAGAATCTTGGCTTCTAGCAGGCCCCGAGTAGGGTTATTCCTAAACATACGCACTATCATGGTGTCGTGTTGTAAGAAAAGTACATTTTCTATTATTTGTAGGTTTTCTTCGCTAAATTTGTAAAGGCGGTAGTGCTCAAATGATTGAGCACCTCAAAAAAGTCCATATGCAAAATTTGAGCTAATTGGATGTGGGTAAGAGTAATTTTTGAAAAGGGCGTACCGGCCGACGGTCAATTTTTTCTATTCTGAAAAGTCACTAAAGTTCCGAAATCAAAAATATATTTTAATGCCAACTGTTGTAGAAATGATGGAATCGTTGAAATCTGATGTCATATCGACTAAAAAAGTTTTAATTGACTAGGAATATTGAGATTTTCGAATGCGCTCCAATCGGCTGGCTCTTGGCACGACCATATTCGATATGCATGAAACTTTGCGTGTGTGTTCAGTACAGCAAATAAAGTTTATTTTTTCACCGGTCTAGAAATGTTTTTCATTTATGACTAATTTTTTTAAAGGGCGTACATCGTACGTCTGTTTTTGCGCGATTTTTTATGAGGTTTTTTACGCGGATTACCGAAGTTACGCTTTTTTTTACGTGGATTTCCGAAGTTATGCGTTTTTTTTATGCGGATTTCATAAGTTACGCGGTTTTTTTTTGTTTTGTGTTAGAAATAAATGAACGTCGAGTTCCCGTGTTTTTAATAAGGTATTTTTTAAGTCAACTCTCTGACAATTAGAAAATTTTCAATTTAAAAAGCAAAATTTTGCTCGATTATACCAGATCTTGACGTTTCATGCATTTCTAAGATGTCAAATCATCAAACAAAATTTTCGTTTTCGGTAACTCAAAAGTCCCAGAGTCGATTTTTTTCAATTTTTTTTTGGCACCAAAAAAAAGTTCTTCAATATTACTGTTTTTTTTTCTACACAGATTTCCGAAGTTACGCGGGCTCAAATTCTCTACGTCCCAAACGTTTTTCTTCCAAAATTTATTTTTTGAAAATACACCATATTTCAACGTTTCATGCATTTCTAAGACATTTAGGTTAAAAAAATTCAATTTAGGAAATCTCAAAATTTTTCCGTTGATTTTTTCAAAAACATTTTTTTTAGATTACACCAGATCTGGACGTTTCATGGATTTCTAGAATATTTGAGATAAAAAAAAATTTTGATCCCGGAAATTTCAAAATTACATAATCGATGTTTTATCAAAAACAAAATTTTCGAGATTACTCCATATCTCAAAGTTTCGTGCATTTCTTACCCATTCGGCATCAACAATATTTTTGATTTTGGAAATATCAAAAAAATTTCAAAGTCTGAGTCGTTTTTCTAATTTTTCTAAGTCTAAGTCGTTTTTTCCAAAACCTGTTTTTTGAGATTACAACATATCTCAACGTTTCATGCATTTCTAGCACATTTGGCATAAAAAAATAAATAAAGTGAAATCCGCAAAAAAAATCTTCAGTTTTGCGGTTTTTTTCTACGCGGATTTCCGAAATTAAACGGTTTCAAAATCGCTATTTTCCATTTTTTTTTCGAGATTGCATCAAATCTGGGCGTTTTATGCATTTCTAAGATATTTGGCATCAAAAAAAAAATCTTCAGTTTTGCGGTTTTTACGCGAATTTCTGTTGTCACGTGGTTTTTTTACGCGGATTTCCAAAGTTACGTGTTTTTGGTTTTTGTTACGTATTTTTACGCGGTACGTATCTTCAGCGTAAAAGAAACCTCGGTGTATGTGTTTAAGCCACATTTTTTTTTGTTTAGATTATAGAGGTTTTAACCTTAAGTTCATTCGCCTCTTCGGACCAGAAAAACTTTCTGACCCTATGTGCGGGGTTGGTAATCGAACCCAGGCGGGCTGCGTGAAAGGTATCGACTTACCCATCACGCTATACCCGTCCCTTTTAAGCCACACCATCTTTTCAACAATTATAACTCGAAATCTATAGCTTCTACGAAAACTAGGTCTAAGTAGAAGTTGTTGGTATTCGATTCTCTGACAATTAGAAAATTCTAAAAAAAGTATTCACTGAAAAAATTAAATATAAATTTATGTTTTTCAAAATTCTCAGTGTGTATATGTGACAAATAATGTAACTCGATTTCACCAGAGATGGCTGAACCTATTTTCTCAAACTTAAATTCAAATAAAAGGTCTTATGGTCCCATAGATCGCTAATGAATTTTATCCCAATCCGACTTCCTGTTCCAGAATTACAAGGCAATATGTGCAAATCTATGAGAAAATGCGCACTCAATTTTCTCGGAAATTTCTTAACCGATTTTTACGAACTAAGATGCAAATAAAAGTACTTGAAATTGAAAAGTTTCAGCAATGTTGATCCAGATCCGACTTTCAGTTCCGGTATTACAGCACGATAAGTGAAAAAATTCAATTTCATGAGGATTTTTTCAAAAGTGATGGCAAAACGAGGTGCTAATTTTATATAAAACTTGTTGCTAAATTCATCTAGTTGGCAGATCTTGTTAGTTAGTGAATATATGAATCTACTTTGAGACTACTAGTTCCCGGTTTCCGATTCCGAACGCACCGGTAATAGGGAAGAAAAGCTCGAAAAAACGGAACTCATTTCGATTTCTCAGCAACGGTTAAACCGAATTTCACAAATCATGATTCAAATTAAAGCTCACATTTTCTTGAAGGATACTGTGTAATATCTACCAGATCCTTTATTATAAGGCGATGAGTATCAAAACTTTCAAACTGTCATACAAAATGGTGCAAAACCGGTACGCATCGATACGTACTGGTACGGAAGAAAAAAACACCACCACCAGAATTATTCATGTACATGTAATAATTGTAGATATAGCAAGCAAATAAACAATTCATGGAAATTTAAAAAATGGTGTTGTAATTAAATACCCAAGTATCTCAAGAACAGCTATTTTTAGAAGAAAGGATATCATGAACAAATTTATTGCCTTTACCCTGTAGAATAATATTCTACTGCTTAAATGATTATCTCTCAACGAGAAATTGAAATTTCGAATATATCTGTAAATTGTTTTAGCTGTAACTTCTTCATTTTTCAAAAGGCACGGATTGGATAGTCATCAATCTGTAGGTTTTAATAACGGCTTTCAAATAAAAATTCTCAAAAAAAATTAAAACTTTTAATTTAACTTTTTCGGATTTTTTTGTAATTATTGAGAAAAATATTTTTTTAAAGTGCCCAATCGATTCCCTACAACTTCTTCCTGAACGCCATTTTTGTACGATTAACGGTTTCCGATTTGAAAAAGGCAATTTTTGTGAAATGCAAAAATACTTACGCCCTTTTTAAAAATCAGTCGTGAGTCGGATTGACCTCTCCATCGGTTCAAAACTTATGGTTTGCCATACTGAAGCCATGTGCAAAGTTTCATCCAAATCGGAGAAGGTCGATTCTGATTTTGTCACTTTTTCGTCTACTCATTCCTGGAATTGCTCTATGGTAGGTTATAGCCAAAATAAGTTTTTTTTTATTCAAGTTTTAAAGAAAAAATCTTGACAGAATCTTCTAGTGATGAAAATATAAGTATGAGTAAGGCATCATTACACCACTAGATGGATAAAAAAAGGTTTTATTTAATTTTTTTAACCAAAAAACGTCACGTTACAGAGAAACTATTGAATGTTTAAGAGATCGATGAATGAGATAATCGATAAAAATGTTTCTCGAAAAAAAAAACTTTTTACCGATGTTTTTATAGGAAAAAATATAATGTTTTTATAGCAATAAAATATTATTCTCCAAGCTACGTTTAATGAAAAGGTTAACAGATAGCTACTTCCTAAATGCAAGTCATTTTCAAGATATATGAGATACAAAATCTAGAAAATGGATATTTCATGGGAATATGTCGGAAACACTCCAATAAAACTTTAAGAAGGGACAGAAAAAAATCGAGAAAATTTTGTTTAAATAAATCACTGGCACAGAAAAATTTCACCAGAAGTATAATAAAAAGCATTGTTTTAATTATACTTCTGGTGGGTAACCGGCTTTTGCTAAGTGCTCACATTTTTCCGTTCCGTCTTCGACACATCAGTGCGTTAGCAGTCTTTTGTTTGAACTGTTGCACGTCGTAATAAATGAACTTGCTCTGTCCCGGGTTGGCGGTTCAATGCTTAGGACGCTGGTCTTACAAGCCAGTTGTCGTATGTTCGAGCCCCGACCTGGAAGGATTCTTAGTGTCAGTAGGATCCATAGTACTAGCCATGCAATGATTCTGTACACTAAGAATCGGCTTCGAAGTCTGTTGAAACAGAAAGACAAAATTCCATAAAAGGAATGTAATGCCAAGACTTTGCTTTGCTCTGTTTAGATTGTGTGTTCCGTAATTCACGTCTTTGTCAAGTAATTTTACTGTCCAGTTCTTGTTCGATTTTAATATAGATGTCGAAAACAATACGCAAAACAAACATGGTCTCATTCTCAGGGTTTGATACCTTTAAAACCTGTTTTAATCCACCTAGTAGTGTAATGATGCCTTTCTCGTATCAATCATACTATCATATATAATACTGTGATATTCTTCAAAATAATTTTCTTCGATTCTTGGAAAAATAACTGAAATCGGTTTGTTTGACTGTCTACTGATAAAATCTATCAATTGGCAAAGATTTGAGGTCGATTTAGAAAATTGTTTACGATTTTTCGCCCTTTTCAGTGATGGTATAAAATTTTTAACACACTTTACCCTATATTTCCGGATCCGGATAAAATTCAGGAATTTTGTATGAGACCACAGAACCTTTCATTTGAACCTAAGCTTGTGAAAATCGGTCGCGCCATCTATGAGAAAAGTTAGAACACATGTTTTCACTTTTTGCACATAACTACGGAACCGGAAGTCCGATCCAAATGAAATTCAGGAATTTCGTATGAGACCTAAAGAGCTTTCATTTGAATCTAAGTTTGAGAAAATCGGTTCAGCCATCTCCGAGAATAGTTAGTGCAAAAAAACGTAACATGCACACACACAGACATTTTGCGTACTCGACGAACTGAGTCGAATGGTATATGACACTCGGCCCTTCGGGCCTCCGTTTAAAAGTTGGTTTTCACAGTGATTGCATAACCTTTCTATATGAGAAAGGCAAAACAGTAAATATCTGGTGATCCAGTGTTATACTATTTTTAACTTACATGTTTTTATCAAGTGTCTCCAATGCGAATCGAAACCAAAGTTATTACCTGAAAAGAAAGAAATGATAGAAAAGTTATAGAATTGTTTCTTATCTTAATTTTTTTCATTAACTGTCGAACCGTTCGGAAGGATTTTGTGGCCTCAGCGATAATCAAGTGATTTATTAGACTCCAAAAATGTTTTTGTATTTTCATAAACTACAATGTGTCAACTACGGGTAAAACCAAGCACAAAAAAAAATTAATTTTGCAGATGACCTAATCCCACATTTGCTGGCATTGATTAGGACCTAATTAGTCAAATGACGGAGAGTTCCAAATATGATGACTTAATGTTTTACTGGCTTTAAATGTAATTTCGATTCAGCTAGCAAGTGCGACTGCCACTGCCAAGCAGGTGTGTGCATCTGTGGCTCAGTCGATTAACGGACGTACTTTGTGATCAAATGCTTGTCGGTTCAAGTCACCGCTCTCACTATCAGTATTTTTTTATGTAGAACACATCTTTTTTCTATATAGGGGTGCAAATTAGAAACTCAAGGAAAAATACACGCAGAAATGTGATCAGTCTTTAAACACTTACAGCTCAGTATATTTTGTATCAATTATTATTATTATTTCATTATTTGATAATTTGGAAATAATTCTAAGTTTCGATTTGAATGTATAAAGCCACGTATTTTCAATTGTAAATGATTGAAATTTTGGTTAGTAGCGAGCAGTGTCCTATTTTATCTGTTAAAACTGTCCGGCATATCGGATTTCCCTGCCATAGACGACGGTTTTGAAGGAGTAAGCGATATATCAAAGGGAAAGCATCGCTCTGATTGGTCAATCGATGCAAAAGCGAAGCTGTTGGAAGCACGCGAATCTATAAATAGAAGCAAAATTATAGCTAACGTTTCAGCTCTACGCGTAGCATGCTAAGACCCAGTAAATCCGAACATCGGACGCATCGTGCAAGAAAGCTTTTGATTGCGTTTCGAGCTTACATAGTGTATCGGTAGAATAAAAGAGTGAAGAAATACCAAAGCAGAGAGCGGATGTCTGATTCTCAGGGGATGGGATATATCGGGGTTGGATTTCCAACTCCGAACATAGAGTTAGAGTTTTTCTGGCCCTAAGAGACGAATGACCTTAAGGTTAAAGCCTCTATGTTCGAAACAAAAGAATGTATTTCACACCCTATCCGGGAGACATCGGCTCGAAAATGCCTTGTTTGATGTTCCTTCGCTCTGTTCCTATAGCGATACATAATATAAACATAAAACTTTTTTAGGTCGTCGCGGTTGATGCAAATGGTGCAGAATTGTCCGATGGCGGCCCGATCGAAGCGCTACGATCGGTCCCATATCGTGCTCAATCGGTCCGATAATCGGACCGATGATCGGACTTATCGGACAAAACGTGCCATAAAACGATTTGAAGCTTTAATTGGTATGCTCTGATCTTGTGTCATGCAAGCTCGGATGAAACTCCATGTTATGTCGTTTCGCCTGAGAAATTGACAACTACCGCAGGGTAAATTTTAAGTGCTTAAGATTAATTTCTAATTTATTTAAGATGAACTCGATTAATAATGAGAAAAAGTTTATCGCTTCAACCGAAATCGCATAATGGTAGAGAAACTTAACGCTATAAAAATAACTGCTTGCATACAAAACTTGAACACAAGCTTGGCGAAGAGAAGCTTAAATATCAAAATCGTATCGCAAGTATGTATAAAGATATAATTGCATACATTTGGGATATTGGTGTAATTTCGTCGGCTATCAAACAAATACAAATCAAAACAAACAATGTTCGGTGTTGGTTCCTAATCAAGATCAATCTAATGTCGTTTTCGTTTTTAAATTGCACTACACTGGTGTAGCGAAAACTGCACTGAAACCGTTCGTTTTTACCAATTGCACTACACCAGTGCTACACTTTTTCTGCACCGATACCACTGGTGTAGCACTCATCAAAAGTTTGGTGTAGCTCTGTGCAATGGAATCGTGTATTGTAGTCAATGGTTACTGTTTATGTTTTCGTCATTTTTGTTCGTTTATTCATGCCTCAGTGTAGCACTGCACCGGTGTAGTGCAAATTAAAAACGAAAACGCCATAAGCATACTATTGTGCAATTGCGAACTCAAAAGTGTGACGATTAAATGAACTGTTTGATTGGTTTGGTGATTTTGGTTCCTCATCAATGGCTCGAAATGGGGCTGATCCTTGTAGATTTATCTCAATGAATTTGAATGTTAATTTATGTAATGGCATGGTTTCATGAAAAGACATGTTTCATGAATTATTTTTTTTTCTCCGTGTGCAATCGCCGGTTGAAAGGCAAATGATTACGTTATAATGCCGAATAGTTCAGTCGTTTGAATCAATGTCGAATGTTTGAAATTTGACGAAAGATAGTAAACCACGATCAGTTTTCGGCTCCATTCGATTATTGAAACAAGAAACAGAAAATCCATTGTTTTCGTAATTTGTCTCCATGTCGGATGTATAATCAATTTCCCATTCTAATTGGAACTGTTTGTACATGGTAATTGATTTACCTGTTAGAATCAATAACCGTAATTTGTGTAGCATCGCCGCATATCCAACAGTAGGTAATCGATACCGCCGCCTTTCCGAACCTCAAGCACTCATTCACCGTCCATCATCGTCATTAGCTTGATTATTGCCATTAATTAGTGGCCCTCCCTAGAGTGGCGTTGGCGGCGGCGGTTTCCGCCTTCTGTCACCGGGATTCGTCTTCTGCATCGGTGGCAAATTAGATGAATACAAATGCTTATTTAACCGATATTCCACGACCGCATCGAATTCGCGATGCGCGAGTCTGGTCTCGCCGATATGGTTTTCTGGTCCTCCTTCCCCGGGCCACAAAGCCCCAATGCTCCAATCGGTCAGTTTCAGTAGTCATCATGAACACTCACCGGTCGTTGCCATTTTGCCGGTGGCTGGCGGTGCGGCTTTTGAAAAAAAAACCGTGTTTGCTTTATAAATTAGCGCAAATGTTTAATGACTGTAATCATGATTAATCTTCGCGCGCCGTACCCGTACTGACCGCGGAACCGACCGCACTGGTCAAGTGTGCTAAGTGGCAGGGGACCTCTATCATGTCACATTTAGAATTTTTTTTAGATTTATGAGTGTGGGGCTTTTGTCAAAAAATGTGCTGTTTCAAGTGCAACGACGCTATCAGCCACATTCTGTCTTGGCTTGACAGTAGTAGCAAATAGTCATTGGACTTGACCTTCGTTTCCGGTAGACAACGCATGACTTCATTGACATGCTGGTTTTAAAGGGCTAACAAATTAAATTCAAGGATCTGGTTTTTACTAATGAACAAACAACCTAAAGTTTGCTTCGGTTTTAGCACATTCACAGTCGACTTTCAAAAATTACACGGCACTTGATATGAACGAAACTATTTATCACAAATAAATCAACGTCTTTATTTTTTTTACCCTTTCGTTGATATGATCAAAAACAATCCATTTTCACCCGTCGACCCTAAACGAAACATACATAAATTCACACCCTGTTGTACGATTTGGAACACGAACAGGTTACGGATTCGTCACTCCAGAGCATGAATTCGCAAGCTAATCGCGTTTAGAAAGTAAGCCATAATTCCCGGCGAAGGCCCAGCCAACATTATCAAATTTGGTCGATCGAGAACAAATTTTAATAGAAAAATTATCTTGCCAAGCCAAGGTGACGTAATGGCGACTAAATTGGTGACAACCTGTGATTAAAGTACGGTTTCCAATTTAGTGTGCGCGACGTTGTTTGGTGCAGCACCGTTTTGTTTTTTTTTGCCGTTGTCATTCTCGCAAACATACACTCGGTACAAGCATATCATTACCATGCAAATTGCACTGTCGGTGTCCTTTCGGACCGTTGTGGTGTCTGTTTGGGTGGGGGGTCGTGTAGGTCTGGTAGGCAAAATGATGATTATTATGACTCGGGTTGATGGTTGACTAACCGGTTAGATAAAATCGATAATGCCGCCCGGTTGTATAAGTAGTTGTTTCGACTACACAAGCTTGCGCGGAGACCTGCTAGGGAAGAGTTCTTTTGATATCGAAACTGGTTGATTGTTGTGTCTTTACCTGAGAGACTCCCATCAGTAATCTGCGTCTATTCTACTGTGAAGATCAGTGCATCGTCTCTAGTTGTTCCGGTTCTAAACACAGAACAAAAATATGAATTTTACATGTGACAGAATTCTACAAACGATACAATTCATAACTACGTAACTTTTCAAATGACGCAATATTTCACTCGTACAGAATTTTACAGGCTCCGAATGTAAATTGCACTCGGCTATCGAGTGACGCTGTATGGATTTATATGTATCAATTATTCATCAAACCGATATGGACTTCTGTGGTTCAGTCGATTAACTGATGTGCTATGTAATCTGATGGTTCTTGGTTCAAGTCGCGCGGTTGCTATCGATCTTTTGTTTTTTATTTTATTCGGTTTCAAGTCATGTAATTTTCAAATCACACAATTTTACACGTTCTCAAATATAGATACGACGCTCCTTTTATATTCATCTTATAAGATGTAAATTCACAAGATTTTTTCGAACTGTGTAGGAATGCTTCTATAATTCAAAAGTCAAATTCGTTTGTACGACAAATTTGAAGTATAACAGAAATGCGTGTGCTTGACACCGAAATTCTGATATTCATTGCAATACGAAGGCACAAGACTATGCCGATACCTTCATATGTCGTAATAGCGTAGGGAGTCTCGTATCTGCAGAAGACACTGGTTACATACGAACTCAGAAGGTTTGCGCATTGGCTACAATCTCTGTGCCTAAATTGCCAAAAATTAGTTATGTTAAAGCACATTAAAACCGCAAATGACATCTCGGAAAAAGGTATCATAAATGTACTAGCAATACTTGAATACTTTAAAGAAGCTTCTCCTGTAAACGGGATTCTTGCCTTTCTCTATAGAAAGGTATGAGAATTGCTGAAAAAACCGATTCTTGAACGGAGCCTCGGAGACCCATAGTGTTATATACCATTCGACTCAAATTGGAAAATGTCTGTGTGTGTGTATGTGCACTTTTCGAAAATATTTATACGCGCTCAATTTTCTCAGAGATGGTTGAATCGATTTTAACAAACTTATGCTCGTTTGAAAGCTACTATTAGGCCATTGATCAAGTTCAAAGATCAAATGGCTGAAACTTTTGGTTCCGGAGATATAATGGTATAAGTGACGTTCCCGACAAAACACGTTTTTTTTCACCGCTCTAATGTATATAACGGTGCCAATTTTTCAAAAGATTAAGCACGTCGAAAATAGTCCTCATGCAAAATTTGAGCTAAATCGAACATGGGTAAGGGGTGCTACCCAGCGGTTGAAGTTTGAAAATTTTCGATCTTGAAAAAGCACCATAGGGGGAAGGTATTTCCGCAATCGAAAATTTTTTTCGATGCCAAAATTCTTAAAATTGCATGAAACGTCGAGATTTAGTGTTATCTAAAAAAAAAAAAATTATTTTTTTTTTAAACCGAATTTCTGGGAAAAATTTTGAGATGACACTAAATCTCGACGTTTCATGCAATATCTATGAAAATTCTACTAAGTGGACTAAGAAGGGTTTTTACCTTTTTTTATAAATATAATAAATAGGTATAGAATTCGCTTAAACTTTAGAAAAATTTAGAAACCAATCGATTCAGCTCGACGAACTGAGCAAATGTCCGTGTGTGTGTATGTGTGTATGTCTGTATGTGTGTTGTCAACTAAGAGGTCGAGATTTCAGAGATGGCTGGACCGATTTTGATCAAACTAGTCGCAAATAAAAGGTCTCTCCGTCACCCAAAACGCTATTGAATGGTTTTGAGATCGGATGTTTACTTTTTGAGTTATACGAAGTTTTATGTCAAAATTTTTTGACAGCATCTGTCACAATTGACCTTGAAAACAGAATATATTTTCAGACTTTCCACGGTAATACCTATCCAACAAGCCATAGATTGTTAAAATCCGTCCATTTTTAACGGAGATATCGAAATTTTTATGTAAGCGACTTTTTCCCCTATTTCAGCAGTAGAAGTTTTGAGCGCTGTCTGGCAAAGAAATGCTTGGGGGCAACTTAAAACACGATTTTTATTACTGTTACATACGTTTGTTTTTAAGTACCCAAAAGACTGTGTACAGCATGCTATTTTGCCTCGGACCGATTTTAGCACGGTTCGTTTTTGGCAACATAATCGTTCGAATATGCCATATGTAAACCAGATGATGGCAGAATTTTCGAGCTGAAAGCAATTGCATAGTTATATTGATTTAAACTACTTACAGCAATAAATGCTGGAAGAACATAACATCCATATACCATTCGAATCAGTTCGTCGAGATCAGCAAATGCGTGTGTGACAAATAATTTCACTAAATATTTTCGGAGATGACTCAACCGTTTTCTACAAACTCAGATTCATATGAAAAGTCGTATACTCCCAAACAAGGTTCCTGAATTATGTTTGGTTCCGACCTCTGGTTCCATAACTACAGGATGATATGTGAAACGAAATTAAAACGGTGTAACTCATTTTTCTCGTAGATTCGATCTAAGATTCAAATTAAAAGTTCTAAGCTTCTATAAAACATCTTGTTTTTCAGTCAGATCCAACTTCCGGTTTCGGAGATACAGGGTGATTAGTATAAAAATGTCCATTTCACATAAATTAATCAGTTTTATCGGGTTAGCAGATTTGGATAGTCGCTAACCAAATAAACTTATTTCATTTTTGGTTGTATTCAGTTTTCGTTTCGGAAGGCACCCAAAAATTTAATTCGCACTACGATTTCTCAAAGATGTCTACATTGATTTTCAAACATTTTGAAACAAATGTAAACTATACAGCTACTCAGGTGAATTTGTCTGACTTCGGCTAAACCGAATTTCGAATTCCGGTTCTAGTATCGAATCGTTTCTCAAAGCTCAATCGTTTTCTCAAAAAAAAAGCCAAATCGAATTTCAGAAACAAATGTTCAAATTAAAATAAATCCAATTTTATCCAATTCTGACTTCCAATTCTAGAATTGTAGGATGATGAATTTTTAAAATTCAAAGCGATATAGAAGATGACAATCCCGAAAAGCTTTAAAGTTGGACTCAAAAATATTGCAATTTATTCGTCATATGGCCATACGAATCGGTTTGGGTTATGCTTCGACATATCATACAATGTTTAATCGATTGTTACACTTCTAAATTCAAATTCGATCCGATTTGCAGTTTCGACATTACAGAGTAATGAGTGATTAAAATCTAAAATTTCCACTTAAAACAACGGACATTAGAATAATGTCATGAAAACTGAAACACCGAAGAATAGTCATGCAAAAAACACATGCGGATTGATAAAAAAGGTATCATCTCACTGATAGGTGGATTAAGCACGTTTTTTTAGATTAGCATCACTATTCTCATACAAATAGGCAACGCAATGATGCCTACTATGTGATATAAACACTGAATGACACTTCGCCGGAAGGGTGATTTCGCCGAATGCCATTTCGCTGAAAGCCACTTCGTCGAATGGGACATATCATCGAATACTTCAATTACCTTTGCATCGTAATTAAAATTTATTTAAAATAAATACAAATGAAAGATGATAATATTCATACCCCTTTTGTTGATATACTTCGATATCTTAGATTGATTCATGATGCTCAGAACGGAATTCTCGAGTAAACTTGTTGATTTTATTTACTAAGCACCAAAGCATTTGCTTTGGATTTGGATTAGCATCTACCAGATAAATATTTTCGGTATTTGCCATTAACTGAATGCAAATGAAAATATATCTAATGCCTCTTTGCCGCATCGTTTTAGCTCGTGTGCTGTCCGACCTCTCGTTCGGACCGAACTAGGGATGTCGGAAATTTCGAATTACTCGATTATTTAGTAATCGAGTATAATTTTGAAACTAATCGAAAAAAAATGAAATTTATTCGATTATCTGGGTTATTATTCGATTACTCGATTATTCATTCGATTATTACTATGGGATTTTTTTAATTATTCGATTAGCTCAATAATCGAATATTAGTTTTAAGTTAATCGATTAAATATTACTCGATTATCTGGGTTATTAATCGATTACTCGATTAATCGATCGATATTACGACATCCCTAGACCGAACTACTACGAACCTAACCTAATGACTTTCGGCGAAATGATCCATTCGGCGAAACGCCTCTCGTAGAACCTCAGGAGTTGATTCTAAAACGAACAATAAAACATGTTTTGTTTTTGAGATTTCTTTGGAACGACGATTTGTTTTTTTTCCAAAATTATTTTCACTAAAACCACAACCTTAAAATTTTTGCAATATTTTAATTTTGTTCGTTAATTTTTTTTTTTCAAAAAGAGATTAAAAACTATTTTTTAAATTTTCTCAACGATGTTTATTATGCTTAAATCCGATATAAAAAATTTTTTAAGTCAGTCAAGGTATATTTTAGTTATCGTGCATACCAGTTTGAAAGCATGTTTTCGAAAAAACGCGTCTAAAATGTTTAGTTCCCAAAACATCATCTTTTTGTCGACTTACTCATGCGAAAGCACTATTCAGCTATTTTTGGTTCATATAACATTGCTTTCGAATTCTTCGTAAACCTCGAATTATGATGAGAAAAAATAAACGAGTTTTTACTCATTATTGGCACGTTATGCCTTGAACTGATATACTCAATACTCAATACTGGCTCAATCTGATAGTCTATATTCCTAATCACTGCTGGTTCAACTTTTGGAGCTATTAAAGAGAAAATCGTAAGCAAATTATTAACGATTTGTTTTATGTTTCGTCTTCGGCTCATCAGTCGACCTGTTACTCTGGAACCGGGAAACGGATCCAGACAAAATTCTACATGAACTCATGTAGATTAAAATAATTTGAATCTAAGACTGTGAAATTCGGTTCAGCAGTTTCTGAGAAACCGAAGTTATTTCCAGTATACGAAAATTTGTTCCGGTACCTCCGGAACCGAGTACTGAGATCCGGTATAGCCGAAATCAATGTAGTTGGTCATCAACTAACCAGACCAGACTGGAGAATCACACGGTTAGTTGAAAATATTCAATCGCTGGTCAGATGACAAAATTGGAAGTTCTTTAAACACTCCTTTCTTATTTTTATTATTATTCCTGTACTATTCATGCGTTTAAATTTGACATTTGAACTCAATGCGACTAAATTTGAATTTTATATGATTTTTCAAAGTTGGTCGGTTCACACTTTATTGCTACTTGTCTCTCTAGAGCCTCAAGGTCCCAAAGTCGATGTTTCCTGAATTTTTAAGACTTCTGCCAACAATTTTTTTTGCCTTTCTCATATAGAAAGACTATGCAATCATTGTGAAAACTATAAGGATCAGCCCCATGGGGTTGTTCGCAACCATTGATGTGGAACAAGGCAACCAAAATTTCTAATGATCTTCAATCAAACAGTTCATTTAATCGTCACACTTTTAATTCCGCAATTGCACGAGAGTTTGCTTAGATTGATCGTGATTAGAAGCCAATACCAAGCATTATTTGTCTTGATTTGTATTTGTTTTATAGCCGACGAAATTACACCAATTAAATCTTTGTACATACTTGCGATACGGATTTCGATGTTTAAGTTTCTCTTCGCCAAGCTTGTGTCCAAGTTTTGTATGCAAGCAGTTATTTTTATAGCGTTAAGTTTCTTTACCATTCTGCGATTTCGGTTGAAGCGATAAACTTTTTCGCATTATCAATCGAGTTCATCTTATATAAATTAGAAATTAATCTTAAGTACTCAAAATTTACCCTGGGGTAATTGTCAATTTCTCAGGCGAAACGACATAACATGGAATATCATCCGAGCTTGCATGACACAGATCAGAGCAGAGTTTTATGGCACTTTTTGTCTTGCTGTCTAGCAAAAACCTACCTCTAGCATGCTTCGCGTAGGACTGAAACGTTAGCTATAATTTCACTTCTATTTAAAGATTCGCGTGCTTCCAACAGCTTCGCTTTTCATCGATTGACCAATCAGAGCGATGCTTTCACTTTGATATATCGCTTACTCCTTCAAAACCGTCGTCTATGGCAGGGGAATCCGGTATGCCAGAGATTTTTAGCAGACAAAATAGGACACTGTTCGTTACTAATCAAAAATTCAATCATATATAATTGAAAATACGTGGCTTGCTACATTCAAATCGAATCTTAGAAATATTTCCAATCAAATGAGTAAATAATATTAATAATTGATACAAAATAGACTGAGCTGTAAGTGTTTAAATCCTGACCACATTTCTACGTGCATCTTTCCTTTAGTTTTTGATTTGCACAGCTATATAGAAAATAAAGATGTGTTCCACTTCAAAACCAACTTTTTAACCCAGACCCGGAGTGCCGAACTGAAACCATTTTACGTGATTTTTCAAGTAAATCGAACGTGAATTTTTATTTAAATGTAGGATCCCATACAAAGTTCCTGAATTTCTTTTGGATACGACTTCCGATTCCGAAATTACAGGGTGATATGCACCAAAAAAGTGAAAATAATGTCACTCAATACTCTCGAAGTTGGTTTAACCGATTTACACAAACTTAGATTCAAAGGGAAGGTCTTACGGTCTCATACAAAGTTTCGGAATTTCATATAGGTCCTACTTCTGGTTCCGGAATTGCAGGGCACCAAAAAAGTGAAAAAAATGTCACTTGCGATCTCATATAAAGTTCCCAAATTTCATTTGGATCTGACTTCCGATTCCGGAATTACGGGATGGTATGCCCCCATGAAAGGGAAAATAATGTCATACAAATTTTCTCGAAGCCGACTGAACAGATAATCACTAATTTAGATTATAAGTTTCTGAATTTCATTTGGATCCGACTTCCGGTTCCGGAATAACAAGGTGATGTGCACCAAAACAGTGAACATTGTGTCAGTAGTTTTTTTCGAAGATGACTGAACCGATTTTGACCATCTTAGATTCAAATGAGAGGTCTTCGAACACCATATTTCCATATTCCGATTTTTATTCGGATTAAACTTTTGGTTCCGGAGATAGGGTGCTTAGAGTAAAAATATCAATTTCAGGAGTTTTCATAAATAACCATGGGATGAGTAGAGACTTCTTGAAATTGACTAATAAATTTGTCTAGTTTGCAGATCAAGATAGTCTAGGGCCAAAGAAACTCCGACTTCCGGTTCTAACAGTGCATTGCGATAACCACTCGAAAGTTCAAACCTTCAAAAAAATTCATATCTTTTAAATTGCTCTCGAAACTATTCCAAAATGTTCAGTATCACTAATTGTTCATATAATCATAACTTGATTTTTCCTGAGGTGATAGAAAAATGGTTTCTTCTACAAAGTTCTAGAACTATTGAACATTATTTACTTTGTCTAAAATACCAAAAGTTTAACCCCCCTAAAAGTTTGAACCTGCGCTCCAAAAAAAAGAAAAAATAAGTCGATAATTGCAGTATTTCAACTATCGTTCAACATTACGAATACTCATTGTACGTCCTGTACTAACTAGAAATCCCTGCATCCAGAAAACCTTCAGCACTTATTTTAGAACACAACATATGCAGAAAAATCGAACAGTGTCGATATAATGGAAAATTTTCCAGTTCATCAGTCAGTGGTTTTTTTGCTCTTACGGTTTCACCAAGTTTCGCCCGTAAAAATATCTACCCACATGAGTCGCGCTCTTCGAATGCTTGGCATTTACCACATTGTGTGTAATCGAATTTCTACGACAAAAAAACGGAAGCTCCTCTTTTGAGTCGGAAAACACGAGCATTCAAAATTGTGAGCAAGGAAAATAGTTGCTCTAGGCAAAACCAACTGGGAAGCTACAGCATATTCTTCCGGTAACGAAGAAAATGTTTCTATCGAATCGAAGCCCATTTTCCCTTTACCCCCCCTTTGTTCAAGTTAGCATCCTGACATTTTTCCATGCTTTTCCACAAGAGGGAACTGGCTGGAGGGGTGGATAAATGATTTATGAAGAATTCATTCGCCGCTTTGCTAGTCAAACGGCATTTTGACAACAACAAAAAGCTATCTTTTTAAAACTATTTATTATAGTGGAACGAAATTGCTTACAGAAGTTAAATAGCTTCATTTATCTCGAAATGATTTTTACAACTACATATGCGTGTCAATTTATGTTCGTTTAAAACGACTCCCAAACGAAAGGAATTCAGAAAATCTTCAAGAATCCATTAACTGATGACAGTTATATCATCAATAGGCTTACTGATGTAGAAAAGTTAAGCTTGTTAAAACACGGTCAAACGATGTGGTAAAATTAATCAATCTAAGTCGCATAAAAAACGATTCCAATAACAGCTGGCAATCATGGTAAGACGATGGATCGATGAGTTATGGGTCCACCAGCACATCAATAACTCAACCCAGTTCGATCCAATTTTTCACAATTTGGCGCAGACTACAACTTAATTAAGTTGCCAGATTATTTCGAAGAAAACAAGCTCGGAACAAGACGCTAGCACGTTCCGCTGCAATTCGGACAACGCCAGAATCCGGGGGAATCAGGTCCACCGATGTTTTTCCTCATTATTCCGTTCACATCAATAAACCGATCAGTCGGCAGCATAACGGCTGCATCTCTCCAATCCGCTTAACGTGGAACCATCGTCGTCGTTGTCGTCGTCGTCGTCGTTGTTGGACCTCGATCCCAAATGATGCTGCTGCTGCTGCCGCCGCTCACTCCAACGTGTATTCAATGAGACATAAATCATTATCGGCCTACATTTTCCGCCTCATTCCTTCGGCGGAGATGAAGACGTCACTTGGTTGGTGCTTCGGCAGATCAGGCAGTGCCAAGGCAGTAACGCCATCACCGCCGCCAACATCAGCTAGAGTGATGTTTACCAATGTTGTAATGCGATGCTGTCAATATAATCACCAGATTGGTCACGAGTAGCTATAATATTTGCTATAACTCATACTTGCCGATGTCGGACTGTCGTAAGTTGGGTGGATTTATTTATGCTGCTTCGGAGCACTGTTGTAAAAACGGGGGAAAAATAAGTGGGTTTAAACTTGATCCTGTATGTTGAGTGGCAACAGTGAACATGTTTTTTTTTAATTTTATTTTTTAAGACATTGTTTTAAATTCTTAGATCTGTAATGATTGCACTAACATATAACTAAAAGATAAACTGTATACGTAGAAGTTCAATTAATCTAGTAAAGTACCAGCAGTGCTTGATAATGGATAATTTTTCCGTCAAAATGCTGAATCTACATTTGAGAATAATGATTATGAGTTTGTTCAAATTAATAATAATTTTTAAAATTACTGTGTTAATTTTAGTTTCTATTATTTAAGAAGCATATAATTTTTTGTTATCATTCAGAGTTTCAGTGGCCCTGAAAAGGGCCATTCAATATATTAGTGTTTGTGATTAGTACCTCTGATTAAGACCGTGTATCGTTCAGCGGTGATTCCCTAGTCTTGCTATATCGCCGGTGGCTGTAAATTAGAGCAAACTGATGAACAATAAATGGTAATTACGAACCGCTCATAGTGTAAATCGATTCAATACTAATGCTGGTTATTCCGTTTACTGTACTCTATCATGACTAAAAATGGGACTACTGCCAACTTATTCATTTCAATCGAACAAAATATCCATACGAGTTCTTTGGGAATAGTTCGTTGGTTTTTCGAAGGACTGAATCATTAAATTTCGCTGACAACTATCTGTATTCAGAATCAACAGAATTCCATTGGGAATATTTTATTCTGGTGTGAGGCAAATGGCGCACAAAATGATACATAAGGCCACCTGCTTGCGAATGTGCAATTTAGTCTATTTTGCAATTCACAGTAGGTACTGTTAAAATTCTGTCTACTCAACTAATGGCACACAGTCAAAATCGGTGCAATTCTAATTCTGGTTGCGTGGAAACGTTATTTTTGAATAATAGCGTATATAAGATATAAAATGCAACATATTTACTTCAAAACGTCGTCTCTGCTGGGGAAACTATGGCAGTGTCTTGGAGAACAGGGAAAATTTAGACATTGTTTGCTTTTAATAGAAATGTTATGCAAATTCATGGTCTAAGCTGAATGGTTCTATATGCTTAAATCAATAAGTAGAAATATTTCCAACTAGTAGTAGGTGTATTGAAATTTGATATTAAAATTCTGTTCAAAGTTTGTCGATCTGGAGGCGCTAAAAACTTGACCACGGTTTTGTTTTGAGTATTTAAATTTGTAATTAGGCTGAACCGATTTTCTCAGACTTAAACGAAAAGACATACGAACCTTTGAAACGCTTCTGAATTTGAGCAGAATTTTAACTACGATTTCGAAATTCAGATGCGTTTTTTAAAATGAGAGATGGCTTAACAAAATTTCTGAAACTCTAATTAATTAAAATGGAATGCCTTATGGTCGCATGGGCTCTATGGATTTTTTTCCGGATTTGAATTCCACTTCCAGAACTACTCTAGTTTCCGGTTCCGTAAGTACCGCATATAGTTGTGAAAAACATAAAAAAAACCTTTTTTCATCCACCTAGTGGTGTAATGAAGCCTTTCTCATATTAATTATACTTTTTATCACTAGAAGATTCTGCCATGATTTTCTTTTTCAAACTTGAACAAAATTAAAAAATTTATTCCATGTAAACTACCATCATCTTTTCAATTTGTAAACAGTTATGTCAAGTTAATATAGTTTTAAATGTGGCAACCCTGTACCCTATACAAAATTTTCTTCTTCCGTACCAGCACGTACCGGTGCGCACCGATTTTGCATTACTTTGTATGACAATTTGAAACTTCTGATACTCATTGCCCTATAATTTCGGAACCGGAAGTCGGATCTAAATGTAATTGCACAGCGTCTTTAAAGACACTGAGAGATTTAATTTGAATCATGATTTGTGAAAATCGGTTCAACCGTTGCTGAGAAATCGAAGTGAGTTCCGTTTTTGGAGCTTTTCTTCACTATTACCGGTGCGTCGTCCGGAAGCGGAAACCGGGAACTAGTAGTCCCAAAGTAGATTTATATATCCACCAACTAACAAGATCTGTCAACTAGATGAATTTACTAATAAATTTTATAAAAATGTGCACCTCGTATCGCCATCGCTTGTGAAAAAATACTCACGAAATTGAAAATTTTTACTAATCGCACTGTAATATCGGAACCGGAAGACGGACCTCGATCAACTTTTCGGAGACTTTTAAAAGAATTTCAATACCTTTCATTTGCATCTTATTTTGTAAAAATCGATCAGTGGCGTATTTAGAGAGGGGCGAAGGGGACACTCGCCCCGGGCGCAACGTTTCAAGGGGGGCGGCAAACTAATTCTTGGGTTTTTTCCGCTCGCTCTAATCATCTTTCCGGAGATGGACTTCAGCTAAACCAACGAGGGGGGCGGCAAATCGGCAAATGTCTAATTTTGCCCCGAGCGCCAAATTTCCTCGGTACGCCACTGAAATCGGTTAAGAAAATTCCGAGAAAATTGAATGCGCATTTTCTCATAGATTTGCACATCATTCCTTGTAATTCCGAAACCGAAAGTCGTATCGCGATAAAATTCAATAGCGATCTATGGGACCGTAAGACCTTTAATTTGAATCCGAGTTTGTGAAAATCGGTTCAGTAGTCTCTGAGAAAATCGAGTGACATTATTTGTCACACACACACACACACACACACACACACACACACACACACACACACACACATACACACACTCACACACACACACACACACACACACACACACACACACACACACACACACACACACACACACACACACACACACACACACACACACACACACACACACACACACACATTAAAACAAAGTTTGCATTGTTTTATTAGGCTAGAATCATTTTTGGATACAGATTCGTTTAGATTGATTCAGGTAGTTCACAAAAGCATGCTTCAGGACTTACGTTACATATTCGGCAACACTCCTCAAAGCTAACGTATCAGCAAAAACACATTCAAAATTCATCATTGATCACTTTCTGATGTAATTAGTTCATCCATTTCCGATAAAATTGAGCGGTACATTTACAATATTTCAGATTCAAATGAAATGTGTTATTTTACTATGGAATGCTTTTGAATTTCCTCTGAACACGATTTTCGGGTTCGGAGTTGTAGGGAGCGATAAAAAAAACATAAATAATCGTCGTGACATGAACCACCTGAAGCAAAGCAAAGCAAAGTAAAGTCCTGGCATTACATTCCTTTTGTGGAATTTGGCCTTTCTGTTTCAACAGACTTCGCAGCCGATTCGTAGTGTACAGAATCATTGCATGGTTAGTACTATAGATCCTACTGACACTAAGAATCCTTCCAGGTCGGGGCTCGAACATACGACAACAGGCTTGTAAGACCAGCGTCCTATGCATTGAACCGTCAACCTGATACATGAACCACCTAAAATAGTGGTCAAAAATAAAAATTTCGAATTTGAATCGATTTTTCATGTAAATAGTGTTGAGAACAGCATTTTGACACCACTATGTGGATAATCAGTTCTATGGAGTCGGTTTATTGGTTCTGAAAAGGACCAGTTCAATAGACTTATTCGATGTTTAACATTGTGTATGGATTCTTAGTGTCAGTAGGATCCATAGTACTAGCCATGCAATGATTCTGTACACTAAGAATCGGCTGCGAAGTCTGTTGAAACAGAAAGGCCAAATTCCACGAAAGGAATGCAATGCCAAGACTTTGCTTACATTGTGTATGGCTTTTCCTTCGAATTCGAAAAATCTGCAGAATATAGATGAAGATTCGAGACGAACGGTGCGCAACGAAATATTCCATATACTAACTTGATTGATAATTGGCTCTGATGGTACGTTAACTGAATTCGATGGATGAATACATCGTAAACTTTGGGACCGATTTGTTGGTCCTAAACTGGACCGATAAATATTATTAACGAATACTTTTTATTCAAGCTCAATTGCTTTCGAGCGTGACGAGGCCGATTATTCTATCAAAAAACTTTTTTGTTCTTACGAAGCTGTGAGGATTGCAGAGGACTTTTTTTCATCCATTTCTTCATCGTCAGTTTTGTTGTTGTTAAATGTTTCGTTGTCAGTAGATTTCGTTTTCTTTTCGTCTTCATTGTAATTTGCAGACTTGGGGTCGGACGCGTCTAATTGTACAGTATGAATCAGAAATAATATGTGGAATCAAATTCAGATATCCTGTCCGTAGCTCTATGTCCGGTCTCCTTATTGACATTATTGCTTCTTTATCACTGCCAACGTCTAATATACCAAAAGGAAAGTTGAATGAATGAAACAGTGAAAAATATGAAAAATTATGGCCTTCCTAAAAACTTCTCCTTACCGTGAAGATTCTCTACCAACTAAGCTACTTTGTTATATGTGGGATCACATTCCTAAAGGAAACTCAAATAAATTGTGCTAAACTCGTTAATGATACCTCGTACGAGCCAACTGCAGTTCGAACTTTCTTTAATTAAGTTTATTAAACACCTTTTAAAGCTCAAAATGTATCTCTATCTGGTGGCTGACCTCGTTTCACATATTCATACTAAAAACATCCATCCTTCACACATCTCGATCTGAGCAAGTCCATTCATTATAAATCAAACAAACTTTACACATCACAGTTTAAACACACCCGAGTGCCGCGAGACTGACATGTATGATCATTTCTTTCGTAAGAACATCAATAATGTTGCAAAGCCCGGCCAAGCGTTGTTGTGAAGAAAAATTACGGACTGTTGTCTGATCTTTGAACGAATTGGTTAGGTTTGATACTTTGAAGAAGAAACAGGTGCAACAAACTTAGAACTTAGGCGTTTGCGAAAAGAACTTGGTTTCGGCTAGGGATGTCGGAAATTTTGAATTACTCGATTATTTAATAATCGAGTATAATTCTGAAACTAATCGATTGAAATCGATTATCTGGGTGATTAATCGATTACTCTATTAATAATTCAATTATTACTATGAGATTTTTTTAATAATTCGATTAGCTCATTTATCGAATATTAGTTTTAAGCTAATCGATTAAATATTACTCGATTATCTGGGTTATTAATCGATTACTCGATTAATCGATCGATATTACGACATCCCTAGTTTCGGCTAAGCAAGTATCATCGAAATTGTTCATTTGGCATCGGTGTCGTCATATCGAAGCCCTTCTGTTTATTTTTTACATAGTTTTAAACGACCGGATCACTGAGATGTCGGTTAGAATTATTACAATAATTACATTTTCGTAATCACCACGACTTCAACTTGTACGGCACCCATTTTCCAACCTTTAGGCGGGACTCTAATGCTTTTCGGCTCGGATATATATTTTTTCTGTAACACTTATTGACATAGTCAGCTCATCTAGCATTCTATTTTTCGTCTTTAAAACATTATCAAGCTTTGTTGTCGTTCGAAAATCAACGGTACGGCAATTCAACATTACATACGACTTCTTCAGTTGCTAGGAAACACAAATAGGTCCAGGGCATTCCTTTATGTTAATATCATTCTTAAGTCTTTTTTATGCTGGAGATACATACCGCATAAAAATGGCATTAAAAATCTCTTGACTTAAGACTTGCCTTAAAACCGCAAAACCTTAAACATTCACATTACAAAACGCAAAGCTAAAGATTTTTTGTCACATATATAAAAATTTATGAAACGTCGGAATCTGGTGTTACCTTAAAAAAAACTACCAGATTTTTTTCGAGATCTCGATGGCATCAATCTCCAAATAATTCACGTTCAACTGGGTAAAAGGTGTTTCTACTTTGTTGCCAATTTGTTTTGATTCTGGAAACATGACAGGACAACTTGTAAAACTTGCATAGAATAAATCGTAGAAAATTCACGTTAAAGAATCGCATTCAACGCAAAATTTGCCATGCCGCTTAAAATAAACCCGCAATAATTGTTTGCGGACGCTATGCAAATCTGGTTCCTTAATCTTTCGATACTGGTTTAACAATAGCCAGGAAGACTGGAAGCGGATAAAAAATAGATCTCAGGAACCATCAGAAGGACGCAAAAGTGAAGCAAATATAGCAGAAGAGACCAGATTTTTCGGTACGTACTGTGGTTAGAAAAATAAAACTATCTCCAACTTTTGTGCATACTTCCAATCATCAGCAAGGTATGAGTCGTTGAAGGCTTTCGCTGTACCGAACCGTCATGATAAACAGAATGTGACGGCTCGGACTCGCATGTTGTATCGCGAATATTTGACGAAGTTCTCCTGCATGATAATGGATGATGAAACTAATATGCTAGAAGATTTTAAGCAGTTTCCCGGAATATCTTTGTATGCTGCCACGCAATGGAACGACTTAGAGGAGCATTTAAGAACGAAGAAAGAGGCCGAGTTTCGTAAAAAATATTTGGTTTGGCATTTCGCTAGTTTTATGTCACCAGCTTCTAAAGCTCTTATGAGAGGGATTTTATAACGTTTTTCGTCCACTGGGTCTAGCGGATAATTGAAATGCTTCCAGAATCTGTATCAAAATTAAATCTAGAATTCAAATGTCAACAAGTCGTAATCATTCTGTTAAGTCGGTCCTAAATTGGAATCATAATTCAATAACTATATGCTTTCAATTTGCAGTCTCAATTTCGTGTGCAATAAATCATAAAAATTGATAAAGGCTTCAAATCAAATCAATGAAGTCCTCAAGCGAAGGCAGTTACTACTTTTTTCAGTGTGTTACGAAAAAAAATCTCATGAGTTGGTGGTTTAAAAGGTAATACTCCGGTCTTATAAGCCAGCTATTGAATGTTTAAACTCGGAATTGAAAACAGTAGTTGGTATAACTGAGCAATTACCCTGCGTGTGAAGTGAAACATAAGACCCAGTTCCACATCGATGAGGAGTACCACTTAGCCACGAAGTCGTTTCTTCGCCAACAAACAGCTTCGTTCACACGAAAATTCAGGGACCATTTGTTTTAATATACTGCTTCTTGCCACCGCCCCAACTCCGTCGCCCGGAAGTAACTTCTTCCATGCACCATCATTGATTTATGTCTCAACCGCGCGCAGTGATGACCCATCGCTGGCTAGCGCCCACTGAAAGAAAAAAAAATACCCGGATTCAGGGAGTTCCTCGCCAAAACAGAAAACTTTCATCTGTTTTCGTGATGCTACTCGCTCGGGATGCTTGAATTTTGGGTTTGCTGCCACCGTCACGATTTTGAGAACCTGATCTTGTGCGGTAACTCCGGCACATGTTGTTCAGATTTCCGAAAGAGATCCAGAGAAATGCTTCAATTATAATTGCATTCTTCCGCTTTGTCGGTCACGAACAGTGTTTTTGTGTAACTGCATTTGATTTATAAAAATGTTCGTAAATGATCTATGCAGTGGAATGAGTAATGGGAACTCAGAACAATACCAACTTTGGTAATACTTGAACTCTGAACAGGTTGAAAGAGGAATGGTTGATTAACTTTTGGAGTTGGACGATACACGAATGAACGAGTTTTAGCTCCGAATTCGAGAACAATGCTAACCACCAGTGGAACAGAAAACCAATTCTCCGAAGATTATACTCTACCCCTTATCGGCAGCCCCATTTTGACAGTGCCGCAGTGCATTACAACAATGATTTAAGCTTACCGGGTTCAAAGTTGTTCGCCGACAACACTTCTCATGGGAAATTAAACATAGCTCCGGACCGAATAAAACCTCCTTTTGGAAGTGGTTCTTCTACCTTCAAACATCCCAATTCCATTGCAAGTCGAACTTTACCGCAAAATCTGAACTATTCTCAAAAAAAAAACATTCAACCATCACCGGTGTGCGGAGGCTTATAATGAAAGAATTGAGTCTGTTCAGCACAGCAGCAAGTGCCCCGACACGAACTCCTAACCTGGCCTTCTTTTTTTTTGTTTTATCGGGTGGTGAGTAATGATTGCACGTCAGAAGGACCTTGCCTCGGATGACTCGTTCGCGCCTAGTGGCGTGACCGTGATGAATCGTTCTGCTAACGAAATCCAAATTAGAACAAATTATGAAGAAAACTTCGCTCGAGAAACTTCAAACGAGTGTAACTTTTACCTACATCAGAGAAAAGATGAAAAAATAAGAGCAGACTCGACATCAATTCCGTAGCTAACTCATTCGTCTAAAATGTCACGTCCGACTTCGTGATGTGTCCCTGTCCATCCCCCCGCCACACAGCTTCCAGCAAACAAACGGATCGGTATGACGAAACCGGAGGAGCATTGAAGGTATGCACATCAGGTTGAAGTGCTTTTTTAGAACCGCTTGGAAGATTATATGATGCAATATCCTTTTTGCCTCTTCCATAACACACAGGCAGGCAACAGATAAACGAGGTATCGCTGGTGAATCGCTAAGGCAAATGCGATATGCTAGTGCACCACAAGTGGATAAATGTTTGCTCTGCTAATCACGGCTGTTGCGACCGCGAAAAAGGCGTCGCGGTATGAATCATATAGAATTCACCTCGATTATCAACGGTCGGCTGCGGAAGGGTGAAAAACCGAAATCCGGCTTAGCATTACGCTACGCGCGACTGTCACACTGGCTCTTCTGACAGCAATTAAGATAACAGGACAGATTTTACCTTAATTAGAGGCACGCTTCGTTGGTTGGCTGGTTTCCGAAAATAACCGAGAAAAGGCCAGTAATGGATAGTGTTGAAAGCGGAGCGATGTGTACTTTGCGAAAAACTAATTTACTAGATAAATTCCCCTTTCAAGTTTAGAGTATGGAGAAGGTCAGTGCTAAGATGAGTGGTTTTACGACGTCAGATGAAATAGATTTCATACAAAAAGTGTTAATTGATAATTAGGAACGAGTATCGAAATGTTGATCTTGCTATTATCTATCTATATATATGTATATATATATATATAAATTATGCCGTGTACTATCGCGGTTTGAATAAAAAAAAACTTTATTTCACTTAATTTTCGGTTACATGGATTCGCTTACGTATCTCACTCAAGACTGACTAAAAATTCCTATCGCTAAACCTTTTGTTAATTTGGATTTGACAATTCAGCAAAGTTCGATATCGTCGATCGGTCACGTTGTCTTCGATGTCGTGTGGTTGGCGGCTGGAACGGTTGCTATGCCGGGTTTACTCCGTGTCAGCATTTTCCTTGCTGCGTTGGTCGGCGGACTCTCGGCTGTCGCTATGTTGAACTATGGGTTCTTTACTGTTGACGTTGCTGTTCCGGATCCGGTATTTCGTAACACCTCCCCTCTAAGAGCGTCGATCGTCCTCGGTCGACTGTTTGGAAGCTGTATTGTTGGAAGCTTTTTGAAATGTATCGTCTTCGGTTCGGTTTTCTCGATTCTGATCTCCGAAATTTCGGGATCCGCAGATTTTCTTGTGGTGTGTTTATCTTCAGTGAGTTTCCTGTTCTTCGTGATAGCGATTACCAGGATAAGAAGGCTAATGATTACTATGGTGACGATTGTACTTCCGACGATGGTGGTTTTTCTGTGTTGGTTAGATTTTAGGTTGATCTCTTCTAGAAGTTCCAGATTTTGTATACCGAGGTCTTCACTTTTCTCTTGTATGTTATTGGTTGTTTCTGGGTGTTTGTTGTAAGTTGGCACCAGGTATTCTTCTTTTGCTGAGAATTCGTCTTCTTTGTGGAAAGTATAGTTTAGTACGTTTATGGTGCAGTTCTCTGTCTCGATGACGGTCGGTTCCGTTATGACTGTGGAGTCGCCGCAGGAGCTAGAGACTTTTAGATGAATGTTTGTATCGATGAATATGACGCCTCTTCTGATTTCTTTTATCTTAGTCGTTTGATCTGTTTTTCTTATAGGACATCTTGGTTTCTGGTGTGTTAGAATTCTATAGATGCATTCGTCTTCCAGCGGTGTTGAATTGTCGCAAATTTTACATTTTTGTAGTTGTGGCAATATGTGGTTCTGTCTTTTAGCTGCAAATTGGATTTTTGTGCTGATTCTTGTTTGATTTATGCTGGTAGCCTGTAGTTCTAGTAGCTCGTAGGGGTTGCTGTCCAGTATTGGTATCTTTATCAGAATAACGATGTTGTCTTTGATGATTGTTGAACTTGCTGAACTGAATTGAAAAATCTCGTCTATGAATTTAAGGTTCATGTCCTGCTGTACTAGTCTATGGAAGATGTATTCTTTCTCTTCTAACGATAGTATATTTTTATTCAATAAATCTTGTTTAGAAAATTCAACTTGTTCTTCTATGTCTTCTAGTGTATGGATGAGAGAATCTATGCTGAATATTAAGTTAATGTGTTCTGTAATAGTATCTTCTCTAAGTGTGTTGTTTATTAATGTTATTTGAGAACTAATTTTTCTAATGATATTTGTGACATTATTTATTCTGTTTTGGAAACTAGTATTGATATTGATTTGTTTCATTTGGTTATTTACAATTTTGTTTTCATGATCCTGTAACATTTCTAGGCTTAGTTGTATGGTTTTTAAATCTTCTTCGTCGGGATTACCTGCTATGTATTTAACCATTGTTCCTAATGCGTTGATTAATCCGCGTTTCTGTCTGTGGGGCTTAAGGCTTTTAAGTTTCTCTCTAGCAATTTTAATTTTTCTTGAAAGTGTTTCGTGTAAGTGATCTCTAGTTTTGAGGGATAGGGTTATTTTCTCAATGTGATTGATGTTTAGTTCGATGTTGCCTAGATCGATTTTTTTAACGATTCGTTCGTATCCTAATCTAATTCTAACTGTGTCAAGTTTAAAGGCTATAAGTCCATTGTTATTTGTCACATCTTTGTAGATTGTAGACGATACGTAGTGAGTCAAGAAAATTCTGAAATTAGAGTAGTAGTGCGAGGTTACTTTTTCAGTCGGTTCTTGTGGATTTTTATATTGTTTGTGTCTCTGAAAGTGAGTAGATTGTCGGTCTTTGTTTTTACTAATTTGAATGGGTCTTTGTCCTTTGTCTGTCTCTGTGATATTCTAACGTATTTTGTTTCGTCAGGTTTAAGTTCGAGTGGTGTTTGCTTATTTTCGTGTTTCTTTTCATGTCTTTGTTTGTTTTGTTGTAGTTGCGTTTTGACTGCCGATTGAATATTGTCTGCTGCCTCTTGTAATTCTTCTACGTTCGTGGAGTTTGAAACGTTGAAGATGATTTCTCTAGGCTTCCTTTTTGTAGCTGAATGTATAGTGTTATTGTAAATGTCGGTTAAAAGATTCATTACTTCAATAATTGGTTTGTTTGGAAATTTATGCTTTAATGTTCGATATAACTCAATTATTGTAGAATGAAATCTCTCGATTATTCCGTTTGATTGAGAGTTACTGGCATGGTGGATGGAAATGCCAAGGTCGTTCAGAAACCCTGTAAAGTCTATGGATATGCATGCTGGTTCCTGGTCGCTGACGATAGTTAGTGGTCTGCCAAATATTCTGATATGTTCACTAAGTGCTCTTTTTAAGTCAACTATTGTTCTAGTTTCTAAAGGAATTATGTTAGCGAATTTTGAGAAGGAGTCCACTATCGTCAACCACTTTAGTCCTTTCATGAAAAAAACATCTATGTGAACTCGTTCGAAGGGTTTCTCCCCGAAAATGCTTTTCTGTATTAATTGTGGCGGGTTTCTATCGTATTTGCTTTTCTTGCAAACGCCGCAACTATCTATTAGGGCTCTAACCTTTCGATCGAGTTGGGGAAAATAATACCTTTGTAGTATTTGGGCTTTGTTTTCTTTTATGCCCCGATGTGCGTATTCATGTGTAACTCTTACTAGTTTATCCTGCTCTGCTTCCAGCCTGACGTCCTCCAGTAAAATTTCTGAAATTAGAACTTTGTAGATGTGATTAGATTCGAAATGTTTCTTGTAAGTTTCCTGAACCAGTTGTCTCAATCCTATGGGTACGCGTAAGCAATTTATTCCTCTGGGGTTGAGATATCTTTTGAATAATTGTACTATATCTATTTCGGTGTAATTTGGTTTGAGGATTGTGATACGTCGACGATTCGGAAATATTTGCTCTGACACTTCGGAATCAATGTTTGAAATTTTCAGGATGAGTTGTGTCTTGAATGTGTTAATTGGTTTTTCTGTACACCAAATGTAGTAATCATCACTAGAGTCGGCGGAATGTATGGTTGTTCCCTCACTCTCTGTTTCTTCATTACTGGTCTCGTGTTGTGGGTTCGCGTTAATCTCGTTTGTCTTTATTCTTGAAAGTGCATCCGCGACAACATTGTTTTTGCCTGGTTTATAAATTAACTCGTAGTCGTATCCTTCAAGTTCTAGTTTACCTCTAAAAATGCGTTTGTTTGTGTTTGAAAGAGAGTAAGTTAGCGGTTGGTGATCTGTAATTAGTTTGAATTTCCTCCCCCAGAGATAGTGTTCGAAATGTTTAACGGCCCAATACATTGCCAGGAACTCTTTTTCAGTTGTTGAATAGTTTTCTTCTGACCTGTTTAGAGTTCTTGACGCATAAGCTACTGGACGATCTTTTCCGATAGGTCCTTGAGAAAGTACGGCTCCTATCGCAAAGTCACTAGCGTCAGTAGTTAAGTTAAATTCTTTAGAGAAGTCCGGATGAATCAACACTGGATCTCTCATTAAGATTTGCTTACATTTTTCGAAGCAGAGTTCTGTTTCTGGCCCAATGATAAAATCCTGGTCTTTACGTAGTAAGGTAGTAAGCGGTTTCACTAGTTTAGCAAAATCTTTAATAAATCTCCTATAATATCCCAAAATTCCGAGAAATTGTCTCACTTCTTTTTCTGTTTTCGGTAGTGGCCAATTTTTAATTGTCTCGATTTTGTCCTGATTCGGTCTTACGCCATCTTCCGAAACTGTATGTCCTAGAAATTGGACCTCTTTGCGGAAAAATTCGCATTTATCAAGCTGTATTTTTAGATTAGCATCTTTTAATTTTCTCAAAATTTTGTCCAGGTCGATTTTATGTTGTTCTAGAGAGGGTGAAAATACAATGATGTCGTCCATATATACCAGACAACATTTCCCAATTTCTTCTCTCAATATGCAGTCCATTACGCGTTGAAAAGTCGCAGGGGCGTTTTTCAACCCGAATGGCATACGCGTAAACTCGTATTTACCAGAGTTTACTGAAAATGCCGTTTTTTCAATGTCTTCGTCATCGAGCTGAATTTGGTGAAAGCCTGATGCGAGATCTATAGTAGAAAAATAATTTGTTCTTCCCAGCTTATCTAATATATCGGTAATCTCCGGTATAGGATATCTATCACTGATTGTTTTTTCGTTCAGTTTACGATAGTCTATTACCAGCCGAAATTTCTTTTGTCCTGAAGAGTCTGCTTTCTTTGGTACTACCCAAACTGGTGACGTATATGGAGAGATAGATTCTCTTACAATACCGTCTTTCAAAAGTTTATCTACTTGATGTCTCACTATTTCTTCAAAAGCTTTGGGGTATCTGTAGGACTTGGTGTGGATCGGTATGTTGTCGGTGGTTCTAATTTTGTGTTTTATTTTGTGGGTAAAAGTGAGGTTGTCGTCGTTGCAGTACAAAACTTCCTTGTTTTTATCAATTGCTTCTTTCAGAGCAATCTTTTCTATTTCGTTTAGGTGTTCGTCCCTTATTTCGTACTTGGTCGTCGTATTTTTTAGGGGGATTTTCTCAATTTCGTAATAGTCTTTCCCTAGTTCGAGCTCATTAGAATTTATTTCGACAGATCTTTCGTCGGTGTTTTTCCGAATTGCCAAAATTGCCTTTCCGTTCATTTCTTCGTATAGTCCTGGTAGTATTGAAAAATGTTTGAGAACGATTTCCTGATCGATTATGAATGAACCATTTCGTCTCACGGGTATCTGGATGAATTGAAATTTGTGTTCAGTTAAGTTCAATTTTTGTTCTCCTGGGAACATTTTTTTCATTTTAATTAATTTCTTTCCTATTTTCAAGGTATTGGTGGTTGTATTAAGTGTCGCTTTAATTTCGCGTAGAGACTCGTAACCAATAAGGCCATCAAAAAATTTATGGAAGTTGAAAACGTAAAATTTTAATTTTTTTCTGATTTGGAAAATATCTATTGAGGCTGATTTGTTAATCTTATATTCGCCTTTGATATTTGTTACTGTAGAAGGTGGTTCATCTTTACAATCTTCAATGTTGACGTGAGCCGGAGAGATATAGTTTTTGTTCGCTCCTGTGTCGACTAAAAACTTTAACTCTCCTTTAGAGGTCATGATTGAAATATATGGTATGAAGCTATTCTGGCACATCATCTGTTTTGATTTCTTTCTTGGGCAAGCTGAAAATTTATCTCTTCTGAAATTAAATATTCGTCGTCTTCGGAATCGAGCGTAGTGTCTCTTGTGTTTTTATTCTGACATTCTTGTTCTGGTTCGTCATCGGAGTCGAGTTCCGTGTCTATTTGTTTTTGTCCGTGGTTGTTAATATGCATTTTGGAAACATGAGTCCGCATAGATATGTCCTCGTCATTTTGTGAACGGTTTTTAAATTTACCTGATGGGGTCTTATCGTGCTGACGTGGGTTAGAATTCCCTGCATTTAGTTTTGTGTATTTGTTTTGTCCGCTATTCTGTTGAGTGGAATAAGGTGTCGGATTATGTGCTTTTTTGTCGAGTCTAAATCTGTATGCCGCATTAGAGTACTGTTGCGTAATTTCGAAAGCATGTTCTAATGTTTCAGGTCTGCAACTTCTCACGTGCATTGATATTTCCTCGTTCAACCCGTCAATGAACCGTGTTAGTGTTATGAGGTTTATGAAAGAATTGATTGCTTTTGTGGATGATTTGTAGTCGTCCATATTGGCGGCTGCTGATTTAATAGCAGTATCTATTGCTCGGATTTTATTATAATATTCAGACAAATTTTTCTTGCCCTGCTTGACATAAAAGAGTGACTGGATATAACTTGTTATATCGCGACGGTCACCGTACGCAGTAAGCAGCGCTTCTTTAATTTCCTCCCACGTTGTGGGGTTACCGGAAGCTATCAGGATTTCTCTTGCTTCTCCCGTGATTTTAATTTTTAAACTACGGACTATTTGTCCATAACATATATCATTTTTGTATTGTTCAAAAAGTTGTAGCGTTTGTTCGGTGTCTTGCACCCAGGCTAAGACTTCCTTCTTATTACCGCTAAAATTTGGAATATTCCTGATCGGGTCAGGTGTAGTGTAGCTAAAGAATGGGTCATTCTCTTTGCTCTTTAAAGAACTTATCGTTTGGATTAGTTGAGCTTGGTTTTCGGTCAGTCGCTTGACTTGTTCGACCAGCTCTTGCGTGTCAATTGGTTCCACCATAATTCTATTTGCGTCGAACCTTGCACTAGTTTTTGGAATTTTTAATTTTTGAATATCACGGTCTCTAATTGCCAGTGATATGTTCTGCAGTTTATTTTGTGAATTTTAAACTTCTAGTCACGCAGAGTTCAGCTACTAATGATATACCCTCACTATTTGCCTACTACCTCGTTTCTAGTTTTTCACTGTTTTTAGGCCACTCTTAGGCACTCGTTTTCACTTCTTAATAATAATAATAAGGTGAAGGTTACTTACAAGATGATTCTTTTCATCAGGGAGTCTGCTCTTTGAGTGTGTAGCGATTATGGGATGGTTCCAGGTGGCGGGCTCGATCCTTTCCGATATCTCAAATTCCGGATGTCCTCTCCGAAATAGCTAACGCTGGAATGTCGGTGTCCTCCGTGTTCCCCGTTGGACGTCGAATCGTACCACTTTTTTCACGATAAAAGATGTTCTTGAATATTCACTTCACTAACACTTTTTGTTTCGTTTTTTACCACTTGGCTTACAGACTGCGCCAATTATGCCGTGTACTATCGCGGTTTGAATAAAAAAAAACTTTATTTCACTTAATTTTCGGTTACATGGATTCGCTTACGTATCTCACTCAAGACTGACTAAAAATTCCTATCGCTAAACCTTTTGTTAATTTGGATTTGACAATTCAGCAAAGTTCGATATCGTCGATCGGTCACGTTGTCTTCGATGTCGTGTGGTTGGCGGCTGGAACGGTTGCTATGCCGGGTTTACTCCGTGTCAGCATTTTCCTTGCTGCGTTGGTCGGCGGACTCTCGGCTGTCGCTATGTTGAACTATGGGTTCTTTACTGTTGACGTTGCTGTTCCGGATCCGGTATTTCGTAACATATATATATATATATATATATATATATATATATATATATATATATATATATATATATATATATATATATATATATATATATATATATATATATATATATATATATATATATATATATATATATATATATATATATATATATATATATATATATATATATATATATATATATATATATATATATATATATATATATATATATATATATATATATAACAATGGATGTAAGTTTGTATGTTTGTAACGCCATAACTTCGGAACTACTGAACGGATTGTCACCAATCTTGGCACATGTACTTCTTGCATTTCAGAGATGGTTTATGGAGAATTTTTATAGGGGAGGGAGCGTGTCATAAACAAGGGGGGTTCATGGAAAAATTCATAAAACTTGACAAAAATCGATACGTTTTAAAGACCATAGAAACATTGTGCATATCTTAGATATGACTATACGGGGGGTGGATGAAGCAAGTGCCTTTAACACTCCAAATACCAAGCCTCAAAAAAAGTTGGAACGGTAACTTTGAGCTGTCATAGCTCAGCTGTTTTTCAACGAATCTCAATAAATTTCACACCCTCGAATTTTGTGAAGTTCGTAGATTGATTCAAAAACTTTGTAGGAGATGATTGGTAAAAAAAAAATTGATTTTTCCCGTTCCAGGTTTTTTTCACGCGCCCAATATGCCATATCTGCTTTCCAATTTTCTTTCCTTTGGCATAAACGTCGCATTGAAAATATTGAATACTTACTTCAACTTTACCGAGTCATAACTTTGTTGTTACCCAACCGATCTTCAAAATTTGTTCACCATTGGAAAGGTAATACTTCCAGAAATAAAATGCACTGAAAAAAACTAAAAATAGGGTTATCTACCCAAAGTTATAATGAAAACTGTAGATAGATGACCTAAGAAAAGATGAGACTTTTTACAATGATCGTAAATATCTCGAAATTCAAAGCGTTGACCTATATATTTTTACACATCATTTGGTTGCTATTGATACCAGCTACAATTTTTGCTCAACTACCATTCCTGCACAATCAAAAGAAAACATTAAACAATCGATGAATTTATAAATATATATGAATTTTTCATTTTTTTCACATGTTTGTATATAACTCAAGAATTAAAGCGATGACATGTACATTTTTTGATTCAAAATATTGGAATAATTACCAGAAACAATGTATTGATGATCAAAATTATGTATCCGTTCAAAGAATCTCAAAAAATTTGGTACAAATACAGAGAATTTCTATTATTGGAAAAATTTTGCCAAAAAAAAAAAACAAAAATTTGAAATTTTATGACATATATTTTTTAATTATTTTAGTTGGAAATTTATTATGAGCAAAATTTACAAAAAAAACTGAAACTTGGATTTCACTGAAAATCTTAAAAATTTTGGTAAATATACCTAAACTCTAAAAATTGTTATGTTTTTGTATTGGACAAAAGATCTAAACAATTTTTATGCACAACTACTAAAATTAGGTTTTTTTTTTGTTTTAGGTTTTCCGTAAAATCTCAAAAAATCGGTATAAGATCGGAAATTTCAAAATTTCTGATATATATTGCGTTTCAACGTTTCTGCAAATCAAAGTGAAAATATTGGAATCCGTTTTGATTTCATCTGTTTCAAAGAGACGTAGAATTTGTTTCTATTAATAAAATGAATTTTGTGACAACACGAAATTTTTAAATTATTTCAATGGCTTTGTACAATAAGAAATAGAACGTAAAATTATATGAATTTCATATACTAACCAATGGCAAAAGAAACCAACTACAATTTAAAAAAAAAAATTATTGCTTGATTTTTGTTTTACAAGCAATTAAGAACAAAAACATATATCTTAAATTTTCCGCTATCCTAAACAATATCAATTATAATTGATAGAATATATAAATTTAAATATCACAAACTTAGAATTATTTCGGAATGTATAGAATTCGAAAATTATTTGAATTTTCTATTAGTAAACAATTCAGAAAAAGTAGAATTCTGAATTTAGCACCAAAAATCACGCGAAATTAAGTAAAACTTGTTTTTATCCACTTAGTTGTGTAACGATGCCTTTCTCATATCTCCCTTATTCTCATATAAAAAATGTATTCGTGTAACAGTGTAACAGTTTTGTTTGATTTTTGAAAAACATGAAAGCTAGTGTAACCTACAAAATGAAACAGTTCTCAAATCGGTTAAGCCATCTTTCCACTATTTCAGGTACTTATGAAACTGAAATCGCCCGAATATTGGCTTTGCAGCAGCCTTTGCGATTAGCACCAACCAACCAATCTATTTACAGCTTACAGTTGTCTTCGTCTCGAAAAACAACCTCTTCGTTTGAATACTTTTTACTGAATGAAACCCTGCACCTATGTTATCAGAACTAATTGGTTCAAGTGGCATGTTCCCCTAGTTATTCGGAGATTCGTGCCCTGCGTAGCTCCCATCAACTTCCTGATGGGAAGGGAAGGATAAAAGGAACATGGAAGGGAATTGGGAATTGGGTGAGGTGGGATAACAGCACAAAACATAAAGAAATAAATCGTCCTGCATCCCCGAAAGGATGCTGAACGATCTGCAGGTGCCAAAATGCGGTTGATAAAACCTCCAACCACCGAGAGATTTTACAAAAGCGACACCATTCTGCACTTCCCGAAGAATGCAGAACGATTTCTTCCCGAATATGGACTTGAATTGATTTGACACTTTAGAATACAAAAATACCTTATTTTCATATATAGCTAATAAATGACTAACATGATACGAATATTTTTCAATGAAAAAACCCAATGTATGAACATAATTTAAAAAAATTTTAAAAAATATCTTCTCCACCTTTTTTTATAAACATGCTCGAAAATATTTTCTGTCAAATACAAGAAACGGATTTTTTTTCGTTTGCCTCAATGTTAGATATAGCAGTTTAAAAATAACCTGTTTTTGAACTGGTTTTGTTCATAACTTCGGTTCAGAAAAAGCTACCTGAATACGCCAGTCATTTAAAAATTGGTTTTAACAAACTCTAAAAGATGTTCAAAGATATCTATACGAAAGGAGAAAAATATAAACGCTAGAGCAAAAAATCTGACTTTTTGAGCAGCACCCTAAGTTGCTCTTTAAAAATAGCTGTAACACTAAAACCGTTGCAAATACTACTATGGTGTCCTCAGCAAAGCTATATAATATAAGTTTATCTACAATTTTGCCGAAGAATGCAGTCCTCTATCTCAATACATCCGGAAAATAATTTTTGGATCACCTCAATAATAAGAGCCACCCTAATACCATGTACATCGACATATGGCTTATCTTCACTGATCATTTGTTTTGAAGACATCATAGCTCTAAAGTATAAGGTTAAGCCACAAATGTTTTTGTCCCCCTAAATTGTGGATCGGACCAGTGTGCAATGCAATTTAACTTGGAAATTTTCAAATTTCCGATCTTTTACCTATTTTTTGAGATTCTTCGGCAAACCTATAACAAAATCAGAATTTTAGTAGTTATCAATTGCGTTTGGGTTGTGCATAAAATTTGTTTAGATCGTTTGTCCAATACAAAAATATAACTATTTTTAGAGTTTTAGGTTAATTACTAAAATTTTTAAACTTTTCAGTGAAATCCATGTTTCAGTTTTTTTCTGTAAATTTTGTTTTTTAATAAATTTCCAACTAAAATAATAAAAAATATATGTCATAAAATTTAAAAGTTTTGATTTCATGTTGTTTGGCAAAATTTTCCCAATAATACAAATTCTCTGTATTTGTACCAAATTTTTTGAAATTCTTTGAACGGATATATAATTTTGGTCATCAATACACTGTTTCTGGCAATGATTCCAATATTCTGAATTAAAAAAATGTACATGTCATCGCTTTAATTTTTGAGTTATATACAAACATGTGAAAAAAATGAAAAATTCATATATATATTTATAAATTCATCGATTGTTTAATGTTTTCTTTTGATTGTGCAGGAATGGTAGTTGAGCAAAAATTGTAGCTGGTATCAATAGCAACCAAATGATGTGTAAAAATATATAGGTCAACGCTTTGAATTTCGAGATATTTACGATCATTGTAAAAAGTCTCATCTTTTCTTAGGTCATCTATCTACAGTTTTCATTATAACTTTGGGTAGATAACCCTATTTTTAGTTTTTTTCAGTGCATTTTATTTCTGGAAGTATTACCTTTCCAATGGTGAACAAATTTTGAAGATTTGTTGACTAACAACAAAGTTATGACTTGGTAAAGTTGAGGTTCTCAATATCCGATTCGCGATGCAGGTGCCGCATGAATGCAGATAGGGCACATTTTGAGCTTGAAAAAAAATTTGGATCGGGAAAAATCAGATTTTCATTAGGTTTTCCTAAAAGATTGTCAATAACGATATACTTAAAATAATCTACAAACTTCACAAAATTCGAGGGTGAAAAATTTATCGAAATTGGTCAAGTAACAACTGAGCTATGATAGCTCAAAGTTACCGTTCCAACTTTTTTTGAGGCTTGGTGCTTCGCTTAACTTTTTTAGGCTTGGTATTAGGGGTGTTAAAAAGGAGGGTGTAATGTTTGAAATGGCACAATTCCGAAACAGTTGAACGGATTGCCACCAACCTTGGCACAGATACTTTTTGCTCGTCTGAGAAGGTCATAAGGGTATTTTAATGGGGGAGGGAGCGTAGTAAGTGTTCTTAAAAGGGGGAAAGTGGGGGGGGGGGGGGGTTTGGTTATGAAAAAAATTGTCTAATTTGACGAGAATTGATACTTTTTTAGACCATAGAAACAGTTTGCATATATTAGATATGATTATATGGGTGGTGGATGACCAAGTGCCTTTAAAAAGGGGGGTGTAATGTTTGTAATGTTATAACTCCGGAACTAATTAACGGATTGCTATCAAACTTGGTACAGATACGTATTGCTCTTAAGAGATGGTCATAAGGGTATTTTTGTGTGGGAGGGAGCGTAGCAAGTGTTCTTAACAGGGGGGGGGGTCATGAAAAAATGTGTTTAATTTGACGAGAATAGATACTTTTTGAAAACCATGAAACATTTTGCATTCCGTAGGTATGATTATGTGGGGGTTGGATGTACCTTTAAAAAGGGGGGTGTAATGTTTTTAACGGCATAATTCCAAAACTACCGGCGAACGACCGCAACTTGGTTAAAGCCGGGTATAAATAAACGATATAAAAAAAACTCCAAAACTACTGAACGTATTGCAATCAAACTTGGCATAGGTACTTCTTGCTCTTCAGAGATGATCATTAGGACAAGCGTTCTTGATTTGAGGAGGCCATGTCGAAATTTATCCTCTTTAAAGAGAATTGATACTTTTTTTAAAACATTACATACATTTTGAAAAACTCAAATATGGTTTTAAGGATATTTGTGGGGGGTGGATATAATGAGTGCCTCTAAGAAAGGAAGTTTAATGTGAAGTTTATAGAATTTTCCATAAAACGATACTTCTTGCTGAGTACAGATATTATTTGCGCTTCAGATGATCCTAAGAGCATTTTTAAGAAGAGAGTGGGAGCGGGTGGATAAAGTAAGGGTCTCATCCAAGGGAGGAGCATGGTTCAAATTGTTAATATAATCGAAAGGAAATCCAAAACAACTCAAACTCAACACACCTTACTAGCTTGGATATTTTAAGGTGGGAAGAGTGGGGGGGAGGGCGTACTTTTTACTATTCAGAGGTGGTCACGACAAGCTTAGATATTCATGACAAAGGTTTATTGTAACATTTTCTTATTCGTCGTCAAACAAGATAGGGGGGCGGATTCAGACTAGGAGAAGGGAGTCTTGAAAATCAATTTTTATCCCGAATTTTTTTATAAAATAAGAGAGGGACAAGAATGTCAAGATTATGCTAGATAGTATTGTTATCGTTAATTTGAATTAAGTAGTACTGCTATTGTTAATTTTAATGAATTAATCGATACTTTTTGAAGAGCACAGATACTTCGTACACTACTAAGAGGTTGTCATAAGGGTTATCATGAAGGAGAGCTGTAGTACTTACTTACCTGACCTAACAGCTATACGCCTGGGGTGTCCTTTGCTGTATCAAGCATACGTCTCCACATATGCTCGGTCCATGGCTGCTCGTCGCCAGCCACTCAAGGCACGGATGCTTCTGAGGTCACCCTCCACTTGATCGATCCACCTTGCTCGCTGCACTCCTCTTCTTCTTGTACCAGTCGGACTAGATTCAAGAACCATTTTCACTGGGCTGTCGTCCGACATCCTTATGACATGCCCAGCCCATCGTAGACGTCCGATTTTAGCTGTCCGTACGAAGGGTGGTTCTCCTAGCAGCTGTTGCAATTCGTGATTCATACGCCGTCTCCACATTCCGTCTTCCATCTGCACTTCGCCATAGATGGTCCTCAGTACCTTTCTTTCGAAAACACTGAGGGCGCGTTGGTCCTCTGCCAGCATAGTCCAGGTCTCGTGGCCATAGAGAACAACCGGTCTAATGAGCGTTTTGTAGATGATCAATTTCGTATGGTGGCGTACTTTTCTCGATCCAAGGGTTTTTCTGATTCCAAAGTACGCACGATTCCCTGCCAAAATACGTCTCTGAATTTCTCTGCTGGTGTCATTATCGGCGGTCACCAGTGAGCCCAAATACACGAACTCGTCAACCACCTCGATATCGTCACCACCAATCAATATTCGTGGTGGGAGGCGTAGTGTTTCTCCTCTAGAGCCTCTTCCTCTCATGTATTTTGTTTTCGACGCATTTATGGCCAGTCCGATACGCCTAGCTTCAGCTTTCCGTCCGATGTAGGTTTCCGTCATCTTCTCAAGGTTACGTGTCACAATATCAATATCGTCAGCGAAGCCAAAAAGTTGTACGAACTTTCGGAAGATCGTGCCACTTGTGTCGATCCTCGCTCTTCGAATCACACCTTCCAGGGCAATATTGAACAAGATACAAGAAAGTCCATCACCTTGACGTAGCCCTCTCCGAGATTCGTAGGGACTCGAGAGCGTCCCAGATACTCGGACGTAGCACATCACTCTATCCATCGTTGCTTTGACCAATCGCGTCAGTTTATCCGGGAAACCGTATTCGTGCATTATCTGCCATAGCTGTTGTCGATCGATTGTGAGCTGTAGTAAGTTGACTAATAAAAGGGGAGTTGAATATAATATTTATTCTACGATAGACGATGCATCTTGACAAATGCAGATACTACTTTTATGTCAATGTAGATTAAAAGGTTATTTTAAGAGAGAGGGAGTGCAGCAAGTGCCCCAAACATGGGAAGTGTAAGGTAAAATTGACTGAATAGCAACATAAAACTGCTCAGAGTATTACACTAAGTAGGACAACTTCGGGAACTTTGTTCGGCCTTTTCTTCCCGAAACATTTCCGAGCAACGAGTCATTCAGCTAGTCTTAGATACAATGCTATAGAGTGAGAAGACTAGTGTTTGATGAACAGAGAAGATGTTTGGATGTATGATACCGGTCGTGAGACGGCTAGGATGTAGACCATGTTCGATGTACGGTTTACCATGCCTAGTCGTGTTTTGCAACTGTGTCTATCTCAAGGCTTAAGGTGGTGAAATGGTAGCGCGTATGCACGGAACGCATTAGAACGCAGGTTCGAGTCCTGTCTCTGAGCGTATCCTTTTCCAAATAATCATCTTTTCTGTGAGTTTTTCATTCATTTATCTTATCCAACATATGTTTCCACTCAGTTATTTCAAAAACAGATACAATGGATACAAATGTTTGACATTTCAACAACTATCCATAGTGAATTTATATCAAATTGAGATAAGTTTTGTGTTATTTTCAATGTCAAAATTTGATACAATTTTGATACTCCCATCTGATCGGGTGATAATTGTTAGAATTAGAAACATTTTAATCTCATTCCCAAAAAATTAAAATTCCTTCCGACGTGGGATGTCAATTTCGTTTGGAATCTGTGTGTTGCCCGGTTGTGCACTGATTCCACGGGTTATGTCATTAAATTTTACGATCGCGTCGTAAAATTATCTGAAAACACGATTCGGTGAATCTGCTTTCCTCTGTTCTGTTGGTTGAGTGTGTTGACGTGGACAAAATAAATGAAACGACGAACATGCAAATCGTTGTTTTGACAAAACTGACAACTTAATGTTGACTTCTTGTCATCTTTTTTTTTCTCATGGTTTTCGACTGTTGCCCTACTACGTGTGGTACTAGGTCATGGTTTTTTTTGCTAGTGGTAGACTTGAAACAGAAGGATATAACGAAATTTGGAGAGAGAGAGAGAGAGAGAGAGAAAAACAGTCTGCAGTGTCTAATTAGTGGCCTAGTGGCATATCAATGTCAACCCTAGTCGGTTTTGATCGCCTTTTGCGGACTGATGTCACCGGATTCAATCATCGCTGTCAGCAGGGATTTAAATCACACCTCTTTGGCTTAGTTCCGACATCAGCCTTCGTCAGACAATAACCAATGGAATATGCTAATCAGTGAAGCGTGGAATGATCGATCGTACAAGCGATGACGTACAAGTTTCCGTTCCGTTCAGGTCGTAAACTGAAATGAAAACTATTGTCAGTGGGTCATTTCGATAAGCGATTCGGCGAGCATGACGAATGGTAGTTTATCCGGAAATAATGTCCGCTATTAATCACGCCTTCGGGAGGAATCTAACTTTGTTTGCCACGTCATCATCGCTCCTTTAATGGACAGCAATAAAGTCTAATAATTTATGTAGGTACAAAGCAAACATCGGAACGTTGCAGAACGACGCATCAGAGCCGACTTTCTGCCAGTGGTATGACACAGTTTTCCCACCGGTGTACGGACGATTCCCGGCCGGATGACTTAAGCGTATGTGCATTCGGTCCAAAGTAAACACCCTTTGACTTTGCAGCGAATGCCAGATCAAACAGGTTTCAATGCCGCAACATCGCCGGGGAAAAGAGAAGCGCAAGAAAAAAAAACACTGAAAACAGAAAGAATCTGTGCCGAATTCCCACATGATGCCAGAATGAATTAGCGTACATTGCAACCGTATTCGCTCGGCCATTTCAACGGCCCACTGAGTATCCCGATGCACAGTGAGTTGGGCGGGTGTCCACCGTGGACAAAATTCTTCTACAAAACTTTTCACCGGAGAAGCCGGAGAGAGGAAAATGGGAGAACAACTCCAGCTGTGTCCAGCCAGTCAACCAACCAATCTACAGCAAATGGCTCGGAAGGCACGCGTAGACCTTCCCCAAACGGATTCCATCTTCTCTTTTTGTGGAACGTGGGAAGTTTCCTTTTCCGGCGGCTTTCGGGACCCCGTCCGTTGGTCAAGATTACCACGCGTTCGAGTTCGCCGTGTCCGTCCCATGAATATCAACGCTATCGCCAATCTTGGCGCATTTTTGTCACCCACTACCCCGCGACATGACACACACACACACCTGACATGACACACTGAGCCAGTGCACTTAACGTCCGGTACGAGAGGTACGAAAACATGCATTAGGCAAACACCACCTTCCCTGCCAGTCGAGGACATGTACTGACCGAACGGGGCGCGCATTCAAATGTCAATTTCATCGCTGAACAGATATCGATTGGACAGACTTGTAGCCTCCGCATGATCCGAGTGGACAACAGCCTGGCTCGGCAAAAGTTTTGTGTGTTTTTTCTCTCCTTTGCTAGCGAGGCACTTTACGAGACGCGGTTGCTTTGAACGAAGGCGGATTCATTCATAAAGTTTTGCCGTTTCCTACCGCCCGGGCGGTTGACGGGTTGGTTGGTTGGGCGGTTGACGCGGAGTTGGCCAATGATGCAATTTGTATGCCGAAGGAATTCATTTGTACTGCCGCGCGCGCGGCTCACCAGAACCGCACCAATTGGTGGGAGCGTTTTTCATCCATATCACGAAACAAAATCTTTAATGGTTCAATTTTTTCTGGGCCAAATTGATTATCTTTGAACGTGGCGATACGTACGCATGTGGGCGGAATAAAGCCAGATATTGAAGCGAACAATCGAAATGGTAATCGGATAAAATTAACCTCGAATTCGGCGAACGAGCGCAATGAATATTTCAATGCAATGACACAATGACTGATGTTCAGAAATCCCTCTGATGCGAAACAGAAAGTAAACAGTCTTGGTTTGAAAAACGGTGGTTTGAGTCAAGGTGCCAATTTATGTGATGGTTTCGAAGAATTCTACTTTGTCAGGATACTGCTTTCTGAGAAAGTAGTCGATTTGAGAAGTGCGTAAAAAAATGCCTGTTTTCAAAATTATGTGGCATCGCAACGAACAAAAAAAAAACAATTGCAACTTTATTGGGTGACAATGAATTCGTTGAATTCTGTAGCATGAAGCAAACAATCATTGCATTAGATTTTGTGAGACATATTTATATCTTCATTTCTGAGAATCACAAGTACTTTCGGACTTGTTTAATGAAACGAAACACTCTAAATCTTCAATACTTATTAAATCGAATTTGCAATTCAACGAAAAATAGATTGGCGAGAAGTTCTTAGAAACGACGGAAATGTTGAAACTTCTGTTGATATTTTCTATACACCAGAACCTCGATTTACACGAATTTTATTCACACGACTTTTTCTCGCATTTTATTTGAAAGAACGCGACTCTGGATTCAATTTACACGAGAATCGCATGAAAAATTTTTTATTATAAAGAAAAACGCAATTTATACTAGATTAAATTGAATATTAGGAAATGTACATTACGGAATGGTTTGGCTTCATATACACTGAAATCTGTTTTTACGCGGTTTTCTTCGCGGTTTTTCTACATGGCTTTTTTACACGGATTTCCGAAGTTACGCAATCTTTTCTTACGCCGATTTCCGAAGTTACGTGGTGTTTTTTTACGCGGATTTTCAAGGTTACCCGCTTTTTACGTAGATTTCCGAAGTTACGCGTTTTCTCACGCAAAATTTCAAAGTTATTCTGTTTTCTTGTTTTGTCTTAGAAATGCATGAAACGTCGAGATCTGTTGTTATCCCGAATTTATTGTAGGTCAAGTCTCTTAGAAAATTTTCTATATTTAAAAAAATTGTTTTTAGACATCAGATCTCAACGTTTCATGCTTTATTAAGACACTAGCTGAATAACCCGGCGTTGCTCGGAAATGTTCCGTAAAGGTATTCTCGACAAATTGGGTCAGTTTTATATTTGAACCCTTTTGTTAGAAACATTCCTCTCTATAAATACCTTCTTATGTCGCTTTCGTTTTTAAATTGCACTACACTGGTGTAGCGAAAGCTGCACTGAAACCGTTCGTTTTTACCAATTGCACTACACCAGTGCTACACTTTTTCTGCACCGATGCCACTGGTGTAGCACTCATCAAAAGTTTGGTGTAGCTCTGTGCAATGGAATCGTCTATTGTAGTCAATGGTTACTGTTTATGTTTTCGTCATTTTTGTTCGTTTATTAATACCTCAGTGTAGCACTGCACCGGTGTAGTGCAAATTAAAAACGAAAACGCCATTAGTAACCTCCGAGTTCCATATGTACGAGGTCTGTTCAAAAAGTTCCCGGAATTTTTTAATTGCGCGCGTCTGGAGAGTCCGGTGGTCAAATTTTTTTTTATTGTGTTGGTACATATGTCCCTTATGTATGGTGAAATTTTCAGCAGTATTTATCGTTTACATTCTGTCTTGTAGCGGCTGGTGTAGACGTGTTTTTTTGAGCTCGGCGATTTTTGTTAGTTTAAACAATGGAACAATTGAAGAGTCAAAGAATTTGTATTAAATTTTGCGTGAAAAATGAAATAAAGTGTAACCAAGTGTGCGAAATGTTACAGAGAGCCTACGGTGAGTCTGCTATAAAAAAAACAAGTGTTTACGAGTGGTATAAGCGTTTCCAAGACGGCCGCGAAGACGTTGAAGACGACGAACGCTCCGGTCGACCCAGCACGTCAATAATCGATGAAAATGTGGGAAAAGTGGAAAAAATGATTATGGATGATCACCGAATCACTATTAGAGAAGTTGCTGATGAAGTTGGCATATCAGTTGGCTCATGCCATCATATTTTTTCAAATGTTTTGGGCATGAAACGAGTGGCAGCAAAATTCGTTCCAAAACTGCTGAATTTTGATCAAAAAAACTAACGCATTACCATCGCTCAGGAGCTGTTAAACGACGTCAACGACGATCCAAATTTACTTGAAAGGGTCATAACTGGTGATGAAACATGGGTGTACGGTTATGATGTCGAAACAAAAGCACAATCGTCCACGTGGAAGCACCCAATGTCATCAAGACAAAAATCGCCGAGCTCAAAAAAACACGTCTACACCAGCCGCTACAAGACAGAATGCAAACAATGAATAAAGCTGAAAATTTCACCATACATTAGGGACATATGTACCAAAACAATAAAAAAAAATTTGACCACCGGACTCTCCAGACGCGCGCAATTAAAAAATTCCGGGAACTTTTTCGAACAGACCTCGTATATGTGCTTGTAACGTATTTCCATATTTCCTTGTCACATTCGATCTACAATACCTTTGGCTTCCATATGGATATAAACACTTGCTACTCCCTCCTCTTCAAAGAAATTGCCCGTAATTGCCCAAAGTTTTCCATCTGATAATGATTATTTTATGAAGAAAGGCTGCTCAACATCATAACTACATTCGTACTATAGAATAACGTTTTTATATAATTTGTTTTACCAAGGCTTTAACCATTTTAGTCCATTGAGCCTATAGAATAATGATTTAGTTAATACAAGTGTTGTTGTAATCTTATTTCTATCACCTTGAGTCGACAGTTTTCTCTATTTACATAATAAAATGCAAATTGATTGTATGATTCCGTCAATTCAGATCAATGTTGAGAATGTTTGTTCTCCCTCCATCTTGTGAATATTTTTGTGAACCTCACTCAGTTGCTAGAAACATACTGTATTCGTAAAGAAGTACCAATTTTTTGTAAAACCCTATCAATTTTCCCTTACACTTTCCATGTTCGAGGCATTTGCTACACTCCCTAACCCTCAAAATAACCTTATAATCTGTTTGTGCCATTTGAGCCAATTTGTTCTGATTCCTGATTGCTTTTTGTCAGTGAACTTATTACAGATCTCCTCCATGATTACCCCGACTAGTGTAGAAAGTATCTATGCTATTCAAAAATATCGATTCCCACCGATTCGTTTAGTTGTTTCGTAGTTATGCTGAGACTTAAATACACTCGCGTTCATGGGCAGATAAAAATTTCTTTCCTTAGTTCTTAGAATTTTCCGGAAAATGGAACCAGATCCTTTGAAATTATTTAAAGAAAATTGTGTTGCACACGAATTAACAACAGCAATACTATCTACTACGACCTTGAAATTGCTGCTACTCTCTTGTTTTACAAAAAATGGGAGATGAAAATGTATTTTCAAAAACCCCTCCTCTAGTCAAAATATCGATTTTCTTCAAATTATATAAATTTCGACATAAACCCCCTCCCCTCATGTTAAGGACACGTGGTACACACTCTCTCCTTTGAAAATGTCCTAATGATAATCTCTGAAGAGCAAGAAGTATCTGTATATCTAAGTTGCGTAAAAAGTATCTATGGTCTTCGAAAACTATCGATTCTCGTCAAATTAAATATTTTTTTTCATGGCCCCTGTTAAGAATACTTGCTACGCTCCCTTCCTCATAAAAATACCCTTACAACTATCTCTGAAGAGCAAAAATCTTCTATGCCAAGTGTGATAGCAATCCGTTCAGTAGTTTCGGAGTTATGCCGTTACATCCTCCTTTTTAAAGGCACTTGCTACATCCATCCCCTATTAAATCATATATACGGTATGTAAAATGTTTCTAAGATCTTCAAAAAATATCGATTTTCGTCAAGTTATATGTATTTTCTCACGACCCCTCCTTGTTAATGACACTTGCTACGCTCCCTCCCCCCATAAAAATACGCTTATGACCATTTCTAAAAAGCAAGAAGTACATGTGCCAAGTTTGATAGCAATCCGTTTAGTGATTTCGGAGTTATGCCATTACAAATATTACACCCCCCTTTTTGAAGGCACTTGCTACATCCACCCCCCATATAATCATATCCTATATATGCAAAATGTTTCTATGGTCTCAAAAAAGTATCAATTCTCGTCAAATCAGACAATTTTTTTCATGACCCCCCCCCTGTTAAGAACACTTCCTACGCTCTCTCCCCTATTAAAATATTCTTATGACATTTTCAGAAGAGCAAGAAGTATCTGTGCCAAGTTTGGTGGCAATCCGTTCAGAAGTTTCGGAATTATGCCGTTTTAAACATTACACCCCCCTTTTTAAAGGCACTTGCTACATCAACCCCCGTATAGTCATATCTAAAGTATGCAAAATGCTTCTATGGTCTTCAAAATGTATCGATTTTCGTCAATTTATATGATTTTTTTTTATTTGGAACAGGAAAAAGCCTGGAGCTGAAATATAACAATCTCTCACTCCATCAGGCATAAAACCTCCTCATCGTTTATATCAACAGATTACAACAATCCAACAGATACATGTATGTACTTAATACTATCAATTAAAACTAACCCTAGCTAACTAACACTACAGTAATTAGATGACACTAAACTCATCGGGTAAACGATATAGATTTTGCAGTAACACTAGAGAAGAGAAGAAATATGTTTTAAAAGGGTGGGGCGGGGGAGAAATGAGAGTTGGCGAACGAAACGGGGTTAGGTCCGGCATGTAGATCTTATTAGTGATCGAAAAAGATGGTGGAAGATGGATAAAGAGAAGAGAGCGAGCAAACGTGGTTAGAACCGAAGTATAGATCTAATTAGTGTTCGAAAAGATGGGAGAGAACAATGAGAAGAGGAGAAGAGGAGATACAATAGGATCAGTTTCAACGATCAAATTTATTAGTTTTCAATGGCGATGGCGGAGAGACGAAGGGGTGGTCGAGCGGAAAGAATTAACATTAGTACTATAACTGCAAAAATAAATGATCATGGAATAATCGTTGTATAGCATTACGATGAGATGAAAATCAAACTCCTGTGAGCAACTATTGAATAAATGACACATACTGGAGAAGGGTTCATTATATCTAAATATTTGAAGAAGGTGCGCCAGCTAGTCTACAATGGCTAAGTAGCAAATGTTGAGAATAATATTCTGTTGTTGTAGTCTAATATTATCAGTATATCGAATAAAATTTGAATATATAACACTTGTGAATAATTTACAGCGAAATCAAAGTGCGTCCATACTTTCTGGGACAGTCTTTATCGAGTATCTCATTTGACAGACACTTTCTCCATACCAATTACAGTTGACGATGATTTTAGTCAGTGTGTCAAAGACATTTGACATGACTGACAAATTGCTACTCTGGTTATGACACATTAGAATGTCGACGAAACTGATTCGGACAGGTGTAAATACATTCTCAGATCGAGAGAAGTTTGAATTCCTCCAACTTTGACACAGTTCACGTGAACTGTTTCTTCCAATAATACCTAGTATTTCTACACGAAATACATGTAATTCTTTTTACAGACAGAAATGTTGTCGATTGTCCTCTTTGTTACCTCTGGGAGTCGCAACATCATCTAAAGTCTGCACACCTAGTAATTTGATTGCATGTTAAATGTAGTTCTCTCTCAGATTGCATTTTAGAATGCCTGGTACTTTCTCTAATATTCGTTACTTTCATTCAGTTCCATACTAAAGCTTCACTCAAATACAAACAGAAATACATCGACATAAATAGAAACTATCAGAGCAGATTAGAAAAGTTAGTGTTAGTAGACCAATCATTTCGATATCATTTCTAGATAAATAAAGTAATAATCGTATGTACCGCTTCAGACATTGCAATAGAAGATACTCGGTATCTTTCGAATTCCTCTTTCGTCACTAGTGTTCATTTCGGTATCATAGCCTAGTTCGTCCGGTATGGAAAGTGTGGGGCCTTGTAACCTCGACCAGAGTAGACCATGAAGGAACAAAATGCAAAAAAAAACTATTCTTGGAATCAGAACACAGAGAACCCTTCGATCAAAAAATTACGATATCGTCGTTTTTGGTTTCACGATAAATGATTTTTTCTATTAAGAGTAAGATTTTTGTTTTGCACATATTGAAGTAGTTGAAAAAATAGTTGTTTTGAGACAGCAGAAAGTAAAACAAAAATCGCAATGCAAAATCGGTTTGTTTCATTCGTTTAGTTGTAATCTTTTCGTGCTCCTTAAAAATGTCAGTGATATTTTGTACATTCGATTTGAAAAAAAAAACCTTTTTAAATCCACCTAGTGGTGTGATGATGCCTTTCTTATATTACTGATGTTTTTAAAAACATCACTAGAAGATTCTGTTAAGATATTTTTTTTCAAACTTGAATAAAATCAAAAACTTTCTTTGATATAAACTACCACCACCCTTTCAATTTGAAAATAGTTATGTCAAGTTAATATAGATTTAAACGTGGCAACCCTGCACACAGTCGTACCGTCTTCACAAATCTAAATGATTGTGGAAATAGATCAGGCCATCTTGAGGAAAAGTGAGTTTTCAACTACTATTTCTATTTTTTCTTTGCAATAATTATGGTTTCGGCTTTAGCAGTCTGTTAAAAAATAACGGCTGTTATATACTGCCCGACATTTCGACCACAAGTTATAGTTTTTTTCAAGGGAAATATCTTATCGACAATTTCCCTTGAAAAAGACCACAACCAGTGGTCAAAACGTCGGGCAGTATATAACAGCCGTACATATGGTGTCTATGTGAAAAATAATGTCATTCGATTCTTTTTCAACCGGATGGCTCAACCGATGTTCCTAAACTTACATTCAAATGAAAATTCTTATGGTCCCATAACTCGCTATTGATTTTTTTTCTTCATCCGACTTCCGGTTCCAGAATTACAAGGCAATATGTGCAAATCTATGAAAAAATGCGCATTTAATTTTATCGGAAATTTCTCAACCGATTTTTTACAAGCTAAGATGCAAATGAACGAAATTCTCAGAAAAACCCCCTTTTCGTTGATCCTGATCTGACTTTTGATTCCGGTATTAAAACGCGATAAGTGAAAAAATTTCAATTTCATGAGGATTTTTTTCGAAAATAAGGGTGAAATAAGGTGCAAATTTTTATAAAATTAACTGGTGAATTCATCTAGTTGGCAGTCCTAGTTAGTAAGTGGATATATAAATCTACTTTGGGACTACTAGTTCCCGGTTTCCGCTTCCGAACGCACCGGAAATAGTGAAGAAAAACTCCAAAAACGAAACTTACTTCGATTTCTCAGCAACGGTTAAACCGATTTTCACAAATCATGATTCAAATTAAAGCTTTAATTGTCTTGAAAAATACTGTGCAATTTCATGCATATCCGACTTCCGGTTCCAAAATTATAGGACAATGAGTATCAAAACTTTCAAATTGTCATACAAAATGATGCTAAATCGGTACGCACCAGTACGTGCTGGTACGGAAGAAGAAAACGACCCCACCTTGCATACAGCGTGATTTTTTTCAATTTTGTATAGTGTGAAGGGTTGCCACATTGAAATCGATGTTAACTTGACATAACTGTTTACAAATTGGAAAGGTGATAGTAATTTATACCAAACAAAGTTTTTGATTTTATTCAAGTTTGAGAAAAAAATATTGACATAATCTTCTAGTGATGATTTTGAAAATATAAGTTATATGAGAAAGGAATCATTACACCACTAGTTGGATTAAAAAAGGTTTTTTATCTTAAATTTGAGAAAATCGGTCACGCTTTATTTGAGGATAAAATGGGAACTTTGCGTAACTTCGGAAATCCGGGTAAAAAACCGCGTAACTTCGGAAATCCGCGTATAAAGAAACCGCGTAAAAAGACCCCAGTGTACTAACAAGTTTTGAAAGCTATAAGAATTTATCGGTCAGTTATATGAGAATTGTAACTATTTTTAACAATCGTTTGTGAAAAAATACTCATGAATTTGAAAATATTCCACTCATTGCGCTTTTGTTCCGGAACCGGAAGTCGGATCCGGTTTCAAAATTCTAGAAATTTTCAGAAAACTTCAAGACCTTTCATACTAATCTAAGTTTGTGAAAATCGGTTATGCCATTTCCGAGAAATTTGAGTGCACATTTTTTACTACTAGAATTTTGATCTGATTTTGCATCTTGCCACTATGGTCGACACGTGTTTGAGTAGTACCGAGCCAAAGGAGCCAATTTTGCTCAAGAAGAGTTGAAGAATTCTGGATAATTACGAAGACGAATGTTTTCACGAATATCCTAAAACTTTTTTAAACGAAGCTGGAGTTGAAAATTTTGTTCAAAAATCTGATAAAACCGGTTGTACAAAATTTGTCAAGTGGGGTGACGAAATTGAATAAAACAAGGTTTGGTAATTATAACTTTATAAAAGATTTTTTTTTTTGTTTCGATTATAGAGGTTTTAACCTTAAGGTCATTCGCGTCTTCGGGCCAGAAAAACTTTTCGACCCTATGTGCGGGGTTGGGAATCGAACACAGGCGGGCTGCGTGAGAGTTCATAGTAGATTCTTATTCACTGAAAATTTCACGATAATTCGAAAATCGATTTAAATTTGGTTAATGTGTATTCGTTTGTTCAAATAACACACCCTCCTTCTACTGATTGGTGTGAATCTCAAACCAAAATATTTATCCAAAACTGGTCAATTTTGTTACAAAATTTCGTGGACCACTTAAACCTAAACCACACACCTAGTAGTTTGTATGCATGTTAAGTGAAATTCCCCTCACTATGTAACATCTCTACCCAAATCAAGTAAATAGATCTCAACCATTAGTTGAACAACGTATCGAATGTTTCATAAAACACTTCAAATAGTGAGCGGGGAATGTCTGAGACATAACTGGATTACGTTAACACGTATAAAACTGACACGTTTTCTTAACACTTTCGAATCTTGAAAATTATTTTCGTTTGTTGATTGATTGTGTAAATCGAGCGTTTGCTTCACCTCTTCGTTTTCAGAACAGTACATCTAAAATACAGTACGATTTATTGACATCAATTCAAAAGTTCATAACACATAAATAAAGCGGGGTAAACAAAAATTTAGGAAAATATTACCCAGCAGTGAAGCTGCAAAGTGTGCAAATTAAATCAATATTGACGCTAACCGAATGGAAAGAACCTTTTTAATTACTACGTCTTTACGTGTTTACCATCAATAAGGCGAAACAAGTGAAAACTACAAAAAAATGCCCGTCTGGGACTTGGATATGGTGCAGGTACCATTCCTACTGACACAAGTATTGCAAATGAAAAATGTATGGTTGTTGAAGGAACTAATTTATTGGCGATGGCCACAGCAATGAAATGTCTTCTAACGATTAAGCACTTGCCGGAATGTAACGTCCCACGCCCGCTCTAAAATTTTGATTTGTTGATAAATTTGTTTAAAAAAACTTTATTTGGCAAGTGATTTGTAGTTACAGATGAAATTTCAAACCCACCCGGGGCGGTTTTCATTATTGACAAAAATATTGAGCAATTACAAAGTGAAAGTTGAAACAGAATAGAAAAGTGATTCCGGAAGATTTAGAGAAAAAAACACTTAAAAAAATTTTTTGTTGTCATTTGCGGTGACGGTGTTATCAGAACAATCATTAAATCGACTTCCAAATTTAAATCTATTATTCGTTATTCTTAATTTTGCAATAAAAATGGCGTGGTTGATAATGTTTTTTTCCACCCAAAAAAAATTGTAACTTCATATTTATAATAACATTATCATTATACCTATATTTCAGTTCGATTTAATATGTGTGTAATAAATGCTAGATAATGACATAAACCGCCTGTATTTAAACTGCGCAAAAATTAAAAAAAAACTTTACTGATCTTCCACTTCCAAACAACACCAACTCAAAACTTAGAGAGCAGAATTTTCAACAAGTGAATCCCAAGACGGGGAAATTCCAAGATCAGATCTACGGGCCACTGCCAAAACGGAAAACCCGCCACCTGTAGAACAGATGTGTCTGGTTGCCGGCAGACGTGAGGGAGTATATTTTTTTCCAATAAGAATGTGAAACATTGTTGAGCCATGATCCGGTTGTGACACGTGACAAAGCAGCAAAAGCAACAGAAGCAGTCCGGAAGAGAAACCCGGACTGGGTCTCCCGGACGGCAACTGCCAGTCAGTTGTGAGACCAAACCAGATGTTTTCATTTGGCATTTGGCAGTTTTGGCTCGCTCGGAAAGGCGTGACATGGGAAATCGAAATAAATCTTAAAACAACATTTTCATAACACACATTCACTATCGATTTTCAATTTACCCGGCTGGGTTAAAAACACGCGAAACTAAATTGTTTGCGTGATATTCACGGTTTCCCATTTCGCGCGTTATTTCCGTCGGTGGTGGAGTTGTTTTCACCGGAACGATCGACGGGAATATGATTTTATGTGCGTGTGTGTGGCTGGCTCCTATATGGCTGGCGCAATATATGTAACGAGTCGTCATTTGCAATTGTGAAATCCAACGCTTATGTATTTACGGTCAATATTTGCTCTACTAATTCACGATTCTATAACTTCGAGAGTGGGAAGGTTGTTTGGATTGGACTATGGATGAAAAATATACGGTTATCTCAGCCATGCTGTATTTTTATCTTGTTCGGGAAATATCAGTCTAGGAATAATATTGTTCTTCTATTTCTAGTTAGTAGCAGCTAGAGCATGAAATGCTGAATACATGACATAATGTATTATTCACTTCAATAAAACCCGTACTGTTTTGTTGAAGTAAAAACTGCTTGTTAATTTAAACGAATGATTGGTTTCAGAATCATTTGGTTCTCTCATCACACCTTCATACTGCTATTTGTTTAGTTATTATTCTCGACAACATTAACTTGTTATCCCATAATCTTTATTAAAATTCTCTCACACCTTGTTATTCTATCGGCTTCGACTTATCATTGCACATCTGTTCTATTTAAATCACTTGTGCAACCTAGGGCAGAAACAATTGGTAACAGTTGTTGAACCATCATTTAACCGATTTCAACAAGCTTAAGCTCGTTTGAAAGCTGCCATTCGATTGTAGATCAAGTACGAAGATCGAATGACTGACTCTTTCTGTTCCGGGGGTATGATCGTAGAAGTGCCGTAACCGACAAACCGCACGGTTTCCTCTTTCCCTTTAGAAAGATAATAGAATTGCTGGAAAACCAGTTTTCGAACGGACCCTCGGAGACCCATAGTGTTATATACCATCCGACTCAGCTCGACGAGATCGGAAAAGATCAAATGGCTGTGACTTACCTCCGGTGATATAATGGTATAAGTGACCTAAACGTCAAAACTCATTACCGCTCAATTTTCTTAGATATAGATTAACCGAATATCAATATCTTTAGGCTCGTTCGAGACTAAAATTGGGCTGTAGGTTGACTTCTAAGATCAAATGACTGACACTTCAAGTTTCGGAGATATAATCCTACAAGTAACGTAATCACGTTCAAATATTATTGCTGATACGCTTGATCTGAGAAAGGTTACCGAACATGTGACATAAACGCTGAAGCATACTTTTGTGAACTACCTGTTCAATCTTAATAAATTGGTGTCAAAAATGAGCCCGAATTATAGTCTGAAAATGTCTGTGTGTGTATGTATGTTTGTATGTGACAAATAATGTCACTTAATTTTCTCATCGATTTTCAGAAACTTAGATTCAAACGAAAGATGTTATGGTCCCATAGATCACTATTGAATTTTATCTTTATCCGACTTCCGGTTCCGGAATTACAAGGCAATATGTGGGAGAATATGAGAAAAAGCGCACACAATTTTCTCGGAAATTTCTTACCTGAGTTTTACAAACTAAGATGCAAATGAAAGGTCTGGAAATATTTTAAAAAGTCCTCTAAAAGTTGATTCAGATCCGACTTCCGGTTCCGGTATTACAGTTCGATTAGTAAAAATTTAAAATTTCATGAGTATTTTTTTACAACCGATGGCGAAACGAGATGCACATTTTTATAAAATTGTATCATCTAATTGGCAGGCCTTGTTAGTTAGTGGATATATAAATCTACTTTGAGATTACTAGTGCTCTGTTTTCGCTTCCGAACGCACCGGTAATAGTGAAAAGAAGCTCCGAAAACGGAACCCACTAAAGCTCCCAGTGTCTTCACAGATACTGTGCAGTTTCATCCAGACCCGACAACCGGTTGATTTGATTTTATTCAAGTTTGAAAAAAAAATATCTTGACCGAATCTTCTAGTGATGTTTTTGAAAACATCAGTAATATAAGAAAGGCATCATTACACCACTAGGTGGATTAAAAATGGTTTCTTTTTTAAAAATTGAATGTACAAAATTTCACTGACATTTTTAAGGAGCACGAAAAGATTACAACTAAACGAATGAAACAAACCGATTTTGCATTGCGATTTTTGTTTTACTTTCTGCTGTCTCAAAACAACTATTTTTTCAACTAACACATGGATCAATAAGTCCCGAGACTAACAATGGAAATAACATTTTTTTCGCAAAAATTTTTTTTATTCATCAACATAATCAGGGAAGCAGATCAAAGCGCAATTCGTTCAATTTCGCCTTTGTTTTCATCGACTTGTGCCAGGGTGCATTGTCTTGATGAAAAAGGATTTTTTTTCTCTGCATGTGCGGTCGTTTTTTTGCGATTTCCTCTTTCAAACGCACCAGTAAGTCAATATAATAATCACTGTTGATCGATTTACCTTTTTCGAGATAATCAATGAAAATCACGCTATGCTTATCCCAAAAAACTGACGCCATGACTTTGCCAGCTGACTGCTGCGTTTTCGGACGCTTCGGACGGCTTTCGCCAGCTGTGCGCCACTCATATGACTGCCGCTTCGACTCTGGAGTGTAGTGATGTATCCATGTTTCGTCCATGGTCACATAACGACGCAAGAAATCTTTTTTTTTTTAGCGATAAACTGCTTTTAGAATCATCGACTCGTTGCTGTTTTTGTTCCATCGAAAGCAATCGCGGCACCCACACCCACCTTTTTCAAGCTCAATTTTTCATGAAGGATAGTAAATACACTTCCATATGATATCTGTGTCATCTCAGCAATCTCACGGATCTTCACTTTACGATCTTTCATTATAATTTTTGTCACTTCACTCACATTTTCCGGTGTAACGGCTTCCACAGGTCTACCCGAGCGTTCCGCGTCATTTGTATCGGTACGACCACGTTTAAACTCGGCGAACCATCGAAAAATCGTTGCTTTTGATGGACAAGAGTCCGGATAACATTTTTCAATCCATTGTTTCATTTGCACGGTGTTTTTACCCATTAAAAAGCAATGTTTTATCAAAACACGAAACTCGGTTTTTTCTATTTTTAAACAAACTACAAAACGACTTTACTCCAACCTCGATAACTCAGCAGTTTCTGGTCAGATCGACTTAAAATTTTGACCTGTTTCAAGCAAAGGTTAGTACTCTAGAAAGACGTGGTTACTGGTTTACTACGAGCGCCATCTCTGCTTTAGTCTCGGGACTTATTGATCCATGTGTTACTTCAATATGTGCAAAACAAAAATCTTACTCGTTGGATAATAAAGAAAAAAAATTGAAAAAATCAATTATCGTGAAACCGAAAAAATCAATTATTTCTATGTCGATGTATTTCTGTTTGTATTTGAGTGAAGCTTTAGTACGGAACTGAATGAAAGTAACGAATATTAGAGAAAGTGCCAGGCATTCTACAATGCAATCTGAGAGAGAACTACATTTAACATGCAATCAAATTACTAGGTGTGCAGACTCCCAGATCTTTTTTTGATATACTGATTTTTTCAAATTTTTTTTTGATATATATATTTTTATATATATATAATATTAGACTACAACAACAGAATATTACTCTCAACATTTGCTACTTAGCCATTGTAGACTAGCTTGCGCAACTTCTTGCGAACGTTTCTCAATAAACTCCGTACAGACTTCTTGGTGACAAGTTTTGACACTTTTTCCAATCTTTTTCGAACAGTTGAATGGTTCCGGCTGCCGAGACATGTTTCCTAAGATGTGCCTTTATTAATGCCCAAAATTTCTAAATTGGTCGAAGTTGTGGGCAATTTGGTGGATTTATGTCTTTTGGGACGAAAGTGACATTTTTGGTAGTAAACCATTCTACCGTTGATTTCGAGTAGTGGCAAGATCTAGCCAGAAGACAACAGGGTCCTTGTTTTTGTAAACATTCCTTGATGTATATTCCGCTGTTCATTGAAGCAGTGGTGATAGAGGGTTTCGAAATCTTACCGCAGCTACAAATTGCTTGCCAGACCATAGCTTTCTTACCAAATTTTTCGACTTCAATCGATGCCTCGGACTGGTTTAACACTTGCCCTTTTCGCACCGTATAATATTGTGGTCCCGGCAAGGATTTGTAATCGAGTTTCACGTAAGTTTCGTCGTCCATTATTATGCAGTTCAAATTTCCAGCAAGAATCGTATTGTACAGCTTTCGAACCCTCGGCCTGATCAATGCTTCTTGTTTCGGATTACGTTTTGATTGTTTCTGCTTCTTATAGGTTCGAAGATTCAAACATTCTTTAGCACGAAGAACATTTGACTTCGAAGTGCAAACTTTCTTGGCCACATCTCGAACTGAAACCTCCTTCTTTTGCTCGAACGCCTTCAGTATACGTTTATCCAAGCTGGACCTTTTTTTCGACCCGTTTTTGGTTTATCCTCAAAGGTGTTATCCTAACCAAACTTCCTGATTGCATTTCGCACGGCTTTTTCACTTACTCCTTCCATTTTTGCTATCTTTCTCAGTGACAGTCCGCGTTCTGTGCACCATTTGTACCCAATTTTTCGATGTTGTTCTGCTGAAAGTCCACGCATTTCGAAACAACCTAATGAAAACGAATAAACAACTGCACAAGTGGGTAGGGAAGAGTGTAAACAACAGGACGCAGTCATAAAAATTGACAGAATTTGAACCATTGCGAAATGGCAGCGGTTTTTGGTTGCGCCCATACTTTCTGGGACAATCTTTAGGCAAAAGGCGAGTAACTTGAAATCACCCAATGACCCAATGTTCCAAGTTCCAGTCATATACAACCTGCAATCGGTCCAGATTGTAGTAATACGATTTCGTACTGAATACCCTGTCAATTGATCTGAAACACATTGTAAGCAGTATAAATTGACCCCCACTGACCAGAGAAAATTTTATACAAAGGTAAAAAAGTTTATATCAAGATTCTAGTCAATCAAATCAATGTAAGTAATTCTACCATCCGATTAGGATCCTGAGAAATGAAAACTCAACTATCTCTTATCGGTTATTTTTATACTCACACTTCACCTAGAATTAATTGCATTGCCATACCTGCAATAGAAAGAAGGAAACATGAATTTACACTGTTGTACGATTATAATTACTCTCTCAACTTTCTACGTAAATTATCGTCATTAAATACAGTGGCGTAGTCAGGGGGATCATTGCAACATTGATTTGAACAGGAATGAGAATTCAAAGTTCATCGAAAATTTCTCACCGGTCGATGTACTCTCTGGCTTCAGCAAAACCGAGCAGCCCGTTTGACGGCGGCTGCGTCAAACGGCCAATCAATCGGTGTCAATTACCTGCCACATAAATAACCATCACACACCGACCTACCCACCGACCGACCCGTCAACCGGATTACGCCAAACCAGCAAATGTGGCACCCCATTGAAAATCGATTTGGTTTGCGCTTGCTCTGTGTTACTTTAATTGGTCCTATTAAACTTTATTACAATATTCAACCTTCCTGCCCGATCGTCTGCGATTAAACTACATACATCATTTGCCCCCCTCCATTACACCAACCAGAGCCCTGTTGTTTGCTGCTTGGTCTGCTGCCACTGACTCGCAGGACGCTCTGCGACGTGCCCAGCATGGCAAAATTAAATCACCAATCAATTTCTAATTTGTTCTTATTTGATTTCAATCATGTTCGGTCGGTAGTTTTGTGGGTCTGTTGTGTAGTCGTCGTCCCTCCACAACCACAACAGAAGTGGCCACCACCGGATGGGGCTGAGATCGTTTTTCACCAACTTAAAGAGTCCCGTTAGTGAGATGGAGTTGCTGGACGGAACGAAAAAAATGAAAAGAAAAAAAATCCGAATGGTTGGTTTGTGAAATACAGAGCTTTAACGCGAGTCTGATAAATTGCATTTAAATGCTATGAACTCATCAATTTATCAATGGGTTTCGGAATGATAGCACTTTCTCTCTCTCTCGCTCCATTTGTCGCAACTGAATTGTTTTTCGTTTGAGTTAGTTGCAGCTAGTATAGAAACCAGTAAATTTAATATTTATTTGTTTTAGAGTATTTCCGCGAAACGAATCGACTAACTGACAAATTGTTTTCGATTTTTGAGACGTGCTGTTTGAACGCACATCGTTGAATCCCGGAGAATCTCGGTCAACCGCAGAAAGTGTGACCGAAATTCCCAAACGAGGGCCCCTGATTCGGATGTTGAAAAACATCACGACACTACCTACGGGTCTAATGGAAATTGATGAGGGTTCTCCTACTGTGTGTGACCCTTGCTTGTGTTTCAAGTACCTGTTGTAGGTCTTTCGATTGACAGCAAAGACACATGGGGAAGGTTCAACCGGTATTGATTTACATGTATAATGTTCGGTTTTCTGTTATGGACGGGCCGCCGTCCGCCGCAGTCATCACGCGCCTAGTCAATCGGTTAGTTTCGTTCCCTTTTCCCACCGGCTTTCCAACACCCTCCCTCCTCCGGGGTGGGACGAACTGTCTGTTCGAACAAATTGATATCACCAGTTATGATTGATTGCGTCAAATTCAATGATAGTGGGACCAGCCTTGATGGGTGCAACTTGCTGTGAAAATCAGATACTTTGATGTGTCTATTCCTGCGATATGTCTGTCAAGTTTGCTGTCTTGTTTTATGCATCCCTTGAGTTGGGATTGAGTACCGATAGTTTCAGTGAAACGGACACTATTTCACTTGTAGTCGATGGTTTAATTTAGACCTAAGTGTTTTTTTTTCTTGCTAGTCTCGAAGCTCGGTTTCATTAAATGAGCTCAGTTTGAAATGTTTTGAGATTAACCACATGTTGACATGACACAAGCCCGGTAATGGTCGTCAATCATTCGACAGTGCTCCTCAAATCACTTAAACACAAAACTAATCATCAAACCAATCAGTCTTGGCTTCATCCCAAAACCGTCCTGCCTGTGGTCGTCGAACGATGCACTTTTGCCTTGTGGATTAGCGCCACCAACATCTCGATTAACGACGTTGCAACTAACCGGCAACTTGGCATAAAACTCCTAGACTAAACAAAGGCAACACTCTTGTGCTTGACTTGGTAGCACGCACTGCCAAATCGATGATCCTGGCATTTGCCAATAATTTATGATCCATTGAAATTGAAATGTATACCGAAGCTTCACCACGAAGCACTGCAGTTCGAAGCTAATTGAGCGCACAACGAACGGACGATGGCTTGTTGATTGATCAACAGTTCCGTCAATAAATCAGTCTTCAGTTGGAAGCGGAAGAGAACACGAAGGGAGGTGCGACGAAGTGAATCAGTCTTCACGCCTCATCGACCTATCGTTGTACAGCAAATCCAGCAAATCAGCAATTGTCTATCACAACATTGTGATTTATCGGTAGTGGAATTATCTGATTAGTTGGGGTTTTTTCTCATATCTGTCTCCAGAAAGTACTTCTGATTTAAAGAGATAGTGGTGCCAGTTTCACATTTTGATTTGGCGAAAAAAGATTCCTTCTAATAGGATTACTCTTCCATATGAAACGATAATGAAAATTGTCTTCATTTTAACGTATTACTAATGAAATATGATATTTCTCGCAAAACTCTATTGATATTACAATATTTAAAATGTAGATGAGTCTGCTTAACTACTTTTGCGGTATGTTGAGTAATTAGGAAAAAAATACTAGATATGAATAATAATCTCACTCCTGATAACCGATAGTAGATCTTTAGTTAGGTTACGTGTTACACTCCGAATTATAAGAAGAAAATCCAATGATTTTTTGTTTTCTCGGTAGCCGGTTGCCCTAATAATCATATTTGAAGATATTCATTCGAAAGCTGGCTTCAAAAGAGTTTTTTTACCGCTCTATACGGTTATTTTTGTTCTATATTTTGAATAATGAACCAAACTTTTCAATTTTATATTTACGACAAATAAATATATTGATCGTAGAGACAAAGATGGAAAAAATGACTAACGAATTCGGCAGATCTCCAGACAGCCGGCTGTCTGGAGTTGTACGAATTTCGTGCACCGTCCTTTTCTGTTGAGATCGCTTTGTTTACCAATACATCTCCTATCCCTATCCGTTCAACTACTATCCTATTATGCGAAACTACGAGTATCGGACTAACAATTCTTTCCTTCCCCAGTATCACAGTTTCCGGTCGTGGTTATTGATCATTTAAAAACATGTTTTGAGTGAGTGAGTATGCACAGCGTCGTTGCCGATGCAAGTTCCCCACAGAGTTTTCAGTGTATTTCTTTGGAAGAGATCTTCAAATTTGTAGAGAAAGTTGATTGTAATGCCATGGTTTGTTTTTGTAAAGTTGCCTTTTCAAGCGAGCCTACACACTTTCTCTATTCGATTTCCAGCTGACGACTGAAATGATCAATCTAAAGTGCAAACTCCAACTCATCAGTTTTCTTTCACACTTTGGTAAAGACGATATAAGCAAAAACATTAAGAGTGACGATTCGTTGTTGACTGCAAATGGGCTCGTTTTCAATAGTCTGTACTAGAAAATGAGACTTTCCTCTTTAGGAGCAAATGTAAAAAAATGACAAATGTAACATACACAGTTCGGTTTCACATCTCATCCAAGTCAGTCGATAAACCAAAACCGCTTACGTTCGGGACAGAAGAAACCAAGTACAGTATTGTGTAGTGAACAATAGAACGATCTCGAAATGAGTGAACCAAACGAACAAAAGCTACCGCCGGTACGAAAGAATGCAATTATTGTTGACTTCAGACAGTGCAAAATTCTACATTCGATACGAGAACTTGAAGGTTTGCTTAAGGAGCAAATGCAGCTTTACATTGAACGTGTGCATTTACTTCAATGCAATAAAACCAATAATGTTGTTTATATCCAGTTCTATAAAGAGTTGGATGCAATTCAAATCGCAAAAGACAATAACAATGTGCACTATGTGGAGCACGAGAACATTAAGTATAACATTCCAGTGTATATGGAAGATAGTGCTATAGAAGTGCGTGTGCATGATCTTTCCTCAAGCGTCATCGATTCTTATATTAGCAAAACTATGTCCCAATACGAAGAGATCCTCTCTATCGAAAAAGAAAAGTGGAAGAATTTTTTCCCCGGTATTCTAAATGGCGTACGTTTATTATGCATACACTTGAAGAGACCTTTACCTTCTTATGCGATTTTCGGTCAAGATACAAGAATTCCATGCAAATCACTTGTTACCTATGACAATCAGATGGCCACATGTCAATATTGACAAAAAGCTGTTCACTACGGTAAGCCATGTGATAAACCGGACAAGGAGACAACTATACCAGAGGACAACGGTGCTTCCTTCACACCAACCCCAAGCAACTCCAGTACACCTGTGACAGTCACCAACAACAGTGAAGCATCCCCTTCAACGAAACCATCCAACGTATCTCCTATAGACCAAAGTACACCAGCTGCAATTAACAGCTTACCATATAACCAACCAGCAACTGCAAATAATGTACAACAAGGCGCATCTACAGCAACTAGTAACGAAATCAACAACAATACCACCGATGCGGCAATGGATGACGAGACGAACCACGAACAAACTGCCCCTCAATCCTCGCAGGAAGAAAATGGAAGCTCCTCTCCCCCTAGAAAAAGGGTGACAACGAGATCCAATACAAAAAAAAAATTATCTAAAAACTCAGCTAAATCGGCCACGTTAAGCTTGTACGCAAAAAGGCCTGAATAAAATATCTTTTAAATAAAAAAAAATGTAACATAATTTCGACCCCATAAAGTTTCAGAAGTCCCACTTAGCAATTCGTTGCAGTAGTCTACTAGTACTTCGAAAATTTTGCGAGAATCATTTTTTCCACTTTTTTGATACTTCGCTTGCACGTTGTCCTTAGTAACATTATCGACTTTACCGTCTTTTTCACAACGATTCGCCACTTTCTTACAAACTGCTTCGACTTTCTCATGCACTTGCATTGGTTTCGGGTGAATAATTCCTACACATGTTAAGAGAAATGGCTCGAAGCGCGAGGCGTAAACAGTATTCATTCCCAAAAACTATAGATTGCACGAATTTTTTTCTACATTTCTGCCATTGCTAGGTATTTTTTTTTTACAAAATTTGGACGAATAAATTTTACATCCGGTGATATGGTTCAGAAGAAATATCGGATCGGAGTTCCGCAAACTTTACGTTCTTTTGGAAATGTCAAAACTAGGACCGCTAGCATACAGAAGCAGGTTTCTTTCGGATAAACTTTAGAACAAATGAGTACACAAAGTTGGTTCCGACGTTACGGGTTAGTGATCGCTTTCGTCCAAAATGTAATTTCACTGACATCAGTTTGAGACGATTTATTAATTTTTAGTTAGTTTTGCAATGACTAAGTGGAAACATATATTGAAGAGGCCAAATGAATGAGAAATTCACAGGACAGATGATTTTTTTGAAAAGCCCAGTACTTGAGCGGAAAAATAGGTATAGAGCGAGAAGACTAGTGTTTGTTCTGTGATGAGCAGAGAAGCTTTTTGGATATAGGGCACCGGTCGTGAGGCGGCTAGGATTTAAATCATTGTTCGATGTACGATTACTAACTCGGTGCTGTTGTAGAACTGTGTCTACCATAGTTCAGGGTGGTGGAAATGGTAACTCGTATGCATGGATTGCATAAGAACGCAGGTTCGAATCTTATTCCTGAGCGTATCTTTTTCGAAAAACCCTTTTTTAATCCATCTAGTGGTGTAATGCTGCCTTTCTCATTTTCATTTTCTCCTGTATATTACAGCAGATATTCCCCGAAATATTATAATTTAAAAAAGTTCAGAAAATAGTTTGGAAGATTTCTGTTGCATAATACTACTACATTGATACACTACATCCGAATTTAAGTTAGTGAAAATCTATTCAATCATATTTGAGAAAGTGAAGTGAGCTCCTTTTAATCATATTTTATTATTATTGCCGGTACTTCCGGACCGTACACTAACATGAACTACAAATTTATTTACGGTTCTCTTTGACAACTTGAATGTGGGAAGAAATTGTACCGGTAGTCGGACTTGGATAAAATTTAGCAAATCATTTATTGGACAATCAATGGTTTATTTGGTTACAGATTCTCATGGTCTGCAAATTAGAGAAAATCACTTGCCAATATAAAGAGGTAGCTTATGAACAAAGTATTCCTGAAATTGACTTTTACATACTGAGCACCCTATCTCCGGAACCAGGGGTTTGATCCGAATGAAAATTAGGATATTCTTATGGCATCTTAAGAACTTCTATCTCCGAAAAAAGTGAGTGACATTATTTTCACATTTTATATGCATACCACCCTGTAATTCCGAAAACGGCAGTTGGATCCAAATGAAATTCGGGAACTTTGGTATGGGACCATAAGACCTTTCATTTGAATCTAAGTTTGTGAAAATCGGTAAATCCATCTCCGAAAAAAGTGAGTGACACACACCTACATACATACATACATACACACACAGACATTTGCTCAGCTAGTCTCGGTTCGAAAGTCGGTTTTTGCGGTGATTGTATAGCCTTTCTATATGCGAAAGGCAAAAATCATCTTTTTTGTAAGTTTCTCATTCATTTGGCTTCTTCAATATACCTATATTTCCACTTAGTCATTGCAAAACTAAACTTAGTTATGGCGACTCTACGTCAAATTAACTAAAAAAAATAAATCGTCATAAAATGATGTCAGTGAAATGACATTTTCGACGAAATAATTTTTTTCCATCGAGGATGCCACTAAAGAAGCAATTTTATTGGATGTTTGTATTAAATTCTCTGAACAAATTGTAATCGAGCAAAGAATAAAAAATACAACAACGACATAAGTTTAATTTAAGAATTTTCATTCTAATAATCTAATATTTTTTAAATCGTTCTGGAACATAAGAATATATTAGCTTTAGGCATCAACAATTTGAGGTGTACAAACAAGTTGATCCATACATCGAACGGAGCTCGATGCGAGCAACCACAAAACAACAGAATGAAAAAATAGTCAATATATTCAAGAGAATTGTCACTTTCCGACTGCGTCAAAATCAAGCCCAGTTGTTCAATAAAGGAATATGTGTGAGTGCTATCACTGTTCATCTGCATGGACCAAAGGCGGAAATGAAAAATACGATACGAAATTTGGTACGAAATCGCTGGTATTTCGAAATTGCCTCGAAAATCGCAAGGCTGGAAAAAATACACATCGCGATTCTATCAAAATTTGGTCGTGAATATTTTTGCTTTCGTTAGCCCCACCTCATTAACTGATAACGTGTAATGGCATAGTATTTATTTAATTGCATTGCGTTCGTCAGACACCAGCGCGGTTCAATTCAGTTGAAAGATTGGTTTAGTGCGCCGTTCGCATCGAAAATGTAGCAATTATTTTCAACAACATTCAACAGCAGATTTTCAAGAAAAATGTTCTCGAACTTGCTTATTTAACGAGAAAATAACTCAAGAGTTTGTTTTTTCTAGGAGTTCAAAGTTCGATCTTAACGAATATATTTTTGAGTTACTTTCTTCGGTGTTTTCCAACATTTTGGTGATTTTTGGTAATAAACAAAGTGATGAAGTTCACAATATTCTATTTCTAATTAACTAGTGTCTACGCTGTAACACTTTGTTCAGAAAGTCTCCGGTCTAACAAGAAAAACAATAGTGTTTTGTTTGATTTTCGATTTTTTTCATGAATGAATCCTTCTAGAAGAGCAATTCAATTGTTCCATCGGTGTTCCAACATTTCTACACCACCTTTATAGCATGATATCTTCTTAGTCTCAACAAAACTTCAGTATCAGATCTTAGAACAGAAAATAGTATCAGATCTTAGAACAGAAAATAGTCGCGGGGGGATAACTCTGGCGAATATGATGGAATTTCGAAAACCAAATGGTTGTCACTTCTGGTTCTGAAAATATAATAGCATAAGTGACGTAACCGACTAACCGCACATTATTAGTCGGCTGAATTTTCTCGCAGATGACTCAACGAATTTCGATAACCTTATTTGAAAGCTGTCAACGTCAATCAAATTTGAAATGGTTATGGCGAGTATTTCCGGTTCGAGAGATATAATGTTATATGTGACGTAACCGACCGATAGGCGTTATGGGTTAGTCGATGCCTTTCACGCAGCTTACCTAGGCTTGATCCCCAAACCCGCGCATAGGATAAGAAAACTGTTCTGGATCGAAAAGACGAAAGCAAAGCCTTGGTATTACATTCCTGTTGTGGAATTTGACCTTCTGTTTCAACAGACTTCGCAGCCGATTCATAGTGTACAGAACCAGTGCATGGCTGGTGCTACGATTCTACTGACACTACGAATCCTTCCAGGTCGGGGCTCGATCATACGACAACTGGTTTGAATGACCTTTAGGGTAAAACCTTTAAAATTGAAACCAAAAAAAAAAAAATCACCGTGTTTTTCAATGCAACAAAATTACTCGGAGATGAAAGAATCAATTTCGAAAGACTTAGACTAGTTTAAAACTCATTATTAAGTTATTTGATAAGTTCACAATACTAATTACCGAGGATATTGCCGAGGATGGAAAGGCCACTAGGTGAATTAGGAAGCGTTTTTTTTTTCAAGTTAAATAACAATCACACCAAAGAACAGAATATACAGAAAATTTGACAGATCTAAAGGATGTCTTCTGTCTGTCAGACGTGACGAGAAATCATTTTATTTATTACGTTTTGCTCCTGTAATTCCTTAAACCAATTTCTGAATTACCAGAGACTCAACATGTTATAACACTAAGTTTCACAAGTCAATTTCAAACTAGGAGAATTAATTTAAGTTATCTCTACTATCAGTATCTATACATCCTCTTGGCATCCCGGGCTCGAAACCACGTCTAACACTTAATTGAAATCAAATCGAGCGGCATTGATTATGGCTATTAACTAACGCGTGTTGTGCTGTTCCTTCGAGGTCTATTATTGCCGCCAATACCGGAACCAGAACCGGCTTTTGTTTCCGACAATGTTTCTGCTTAATCGAGTGAAAAGTGTTCCGCATGTCATGCCACACGCAACCACCGTCCGTGGATCCGATCCGTGGCAGGCTTTCATCACACAAAGCCCATCACCTACTGTCTGCTGTCAGTTTCAAGCGGTGAGAAATGGTGCAGCCTGCTGGAAGGAACTTCAAGTCGACTTGCTGTGGTTTTCTGGCTGCCTTTCTTAGCAGGTTGCATCCTGTAATGAACACCTAGTTGTTAGCAGCGACACCCGAACTGGGTCAAGCATCAAACAGCACCCATTCGTGAAACGAGCCGCAAAAGGCTTGAGCAAAAGTTTTTTCCATTTGCTCGGTCTCAGCTGAACGGTTTCTCTACTCTTCCTTGCGCCGAGCCATAACGTTCCTGGATCCGGCTGAAGGATTAGCAAATTTGTCCACCATTAGGACAGAGCGATGTCGTGTGTGCGCGCAAATACATAGAACAACTGCGGGTTCAAGTGTTCCTCCAGGCCACTCATCGCCATCATCATCTGGTTTTGCTTCGATACCTGTGCCCCGTTGTTACCCGCTGTGTGACAAGCGCAGTGAATAAATCTTGACATTTCACCACTATTTACCAGCCGCCGCATTATGGGGCCAAACTACTCGGGTGCGATGTTCAAATAGACCGAACTACTTCTTTCGGTTGCGACCAGGAGCAAATTGATGTATGTTTGCTGACGGTTTTGGATTTTTTGTTCAAATTTGAACAAACAGCCGAGTGGTGCGTTTTTTCTCTCTCTGTTATGTTTTTTTTGTACTGTAAAAGTGTCAACTGTATAAGCCTTGGCGTTCCATTAAATCCGAGCTCATATACGACGGTAATCTTGTTGTTTGCATGGCGATGGGTTATGCGTTCGGTGTCATATTTGTGATTAACTTCACCATCTATCTAGTGTTGGGCTGTTGTAGGGTGGATCTAATTTCAGCTCATTTTGTCTGTATTGTGATATCTGTTATTTAGCTAACTATATTTTTCGCTAAGTGTTCGATTCGTTAGGAAAAAGTAGTTCGTATAGAACTGCTACTGCATTTTTCCAATAGGTCATTTTAACAAATCATACATTAATCTAAAAATTGGTTTCGGTGTATGCAACGAATACGACGCTGCTGTCGCTCCTTCGGATTTGACTAATCCGAAGATATAACCCTTGGGTAGACTAGACAAAACGAAAAAACCTATACAGATTTTCTGTGTTGCTTCTGTTTGAGTCATGAGTTTAAGTTCAAAACCTATACAAGGTGTAACAAAATATATAAATTGATCCATTGTTTGGTTTGCTAGTTGCCAGTGCAGAACGATTGTCCTTGTCTTTAGTTGGTAATGTAGTTTTCACTGTTGCACTGTAAAATTTGGCTTGATGATCAAGTTGTTTACTGGACTGACATGCTAGCATCTGATTATTGTAGGCTACCAGCGATTTTCAAAAGCTTACACACCCTGATCATATGTCACGTAGGACGGAATCGCCCTGTGTAGTCGCGTACGTTACGCACACATGCTATTTCGTATACTAGGAAAGAAATTCCGCCACTCTTCCTTTTCGACTGAAAGAATTTCCTTGTACTGCGCCATATACACCTCGTATGTAAATCTTCACGCACCTCTAGGGCACCGTCTTGTACATACGTGGGAATATCGCATTGAACGTTCACGTTAGAATTGGACATATACTCAGCTACAAGTTTTGTTGAATTGTATTATTAAAGATACTATTTCCGTTGAGGTGCATTTATTCCTCAAGTAAGAATTCAATTTCATTCACTGTATGCCAAATTTTACAGTACTTAAAATCAATGCAGCTTGAATTCGATCGCACAGCCAAAGTTTCCTGCTTTTGTTTGTCAGATTTTCTGATTCCGGTAGCATCCCTTTAATTACTAAACTGTATAGTCTGCGTTTCTTGATTGCATTTTTGCTCGGAGCTGTAAACCACTTGCTAAATAAGAGGTTTTCTAGCCAAGTCATCAGCATAATGTATTTATATCTGTAGAATACATTTCTTCGAGCCGTGGTCGCATAAATCTATGCGCAAGTGTAAATGAAACACATAAAACCAAATGAAAATATTCAGTTCGCTTTCTCATCTCATCCAAGTCAGTCGATAAAACAAAACCGCTTACGTTCGGGACAGAAAAAAAACAAGTACAGTATTGTGCAGTGAACAATAGAACGAGCTCGAAATGAGTGAAACAAACGAAAGAAAATCTACCGCCGACACGAAAGAATACAATTGTTGTTGACTTCAGGCAGTGCAAAATTCGACCTTCGATACGAGAACTTGAAGTTTTGCTTAAGGAGGAAATGCATCTTGACATTAAACGTGTGCCTTTACTTCAATGCAATAAGATGAATAATGTTGTTTACATCCAGTTTAATAAAGAGTTGGATGCAATTCAAATCGCAAAAGACAATAACAATGTGCACTATGTGGAGCACGAGAACATTAAGTACAACATTCCAGTATATATGGAAGATAGTGCTATAGAAGTGCGTGTGCATGATCTTCCCTCAAGCGTAATCGATCCTTATATTCGCAAAACTATGTCCCAATACGGAGAGATTCTCTCTATCGAAAAAGAAAAGTGGCAGAATTTTTTCCCCGGTATTCTAAATGGCGTACGTTTGTTACGCATGCGCTTGAGGAGGCCTATACCTTCTTATGTGACTTTCGATCAGGATACAAGAATCCCGTGCAAATCACTTGTTACCTATGACAATCAGATGGCCACATGTCAATATTGCCAAAAAGCTGTTCACTACGATAAGCCATGTGATAAACCGGACAAGGAGATAACTACACCAAAGGACAATGGTGCTTCCTTCACACCAACCCCAAGCAATCCCAGTACACCTGTGACAGTCACCAACAACAGTGAAGAATCCCCTTCAACGAATCGATCATCATCCCCTATAGAACAAAGTACACCAGCTGCAGTTATCAACTTACCCTCCAACCAACCAGCAATTGCAACCATTATACAACAAGGTGTATCTACAGCAACTAGCAACGAAATCAACAACAATACCACCGATGCGGCAATGAATGACGAGACGAACCGCGAACAAACTGCTCCTCAATCCTCGCAGGAAGAAAATGGAAGCTCCTCTCCCCCTAGAAAAAGGGTGACAACGAGATCCAATACAAAAAAAAATATCTAAAAACTCAGCTAAATCGGCCACGTAAAGCTTATACGCAAATAGGCCTGAATAAAATATCTTTTAAATAATAAAAAAAAAAAACAAATGATAATAGTCATGTGAACTTCAGCAAAAACCTGTACTCATGAGATACTGCAACCGAACCTGCAAGACGAAACGTAAAATAAATGCTTAACTCAATGTTATATTCGTAGTAAGATTTCAAACATGTTGGAAATCCAAAAACACATAATAGAGAAAATTACCGTTACATTTACTAAATTAAATCAATTTTGAAATTGTTGCATTTTTCTCTTCTCTGCCACTCGTTTGTCGGGTAACAGTTCAAACGATTCGGATGAAACTTTGTACCCGTCTTCAGTACAGCAAAACCACCGGTGTCAACCGGGTCTTAACTAAAAATTCGAAACTATAGATTTATATAATCTAACTATCAGTTGATTCAAAAACATTTAATATGTATTGCAATATTGTTTTGCTATTTCAATACTACAACATCGGTCAAATCGGTTCAAATTTCCCTATGTTATCCAGAGCCTATCACAGCATGGCATAATGATATCATTCTTTTGATTCCTCTCACACGGCCGACGGTTTTGATCGCTGCTTCACACCTCGCATTTCATTCAGTAGCAGTTCTGCTTCGATTGGTATAATGAGGTTTCGCGTCGTGCATGATAAAATACCCCACAGTTCTGTACAGTACAAACTTTCACACAAAGCAGAATCTATAAATTTAAGCTCTGTCACATTTTTCTATTCAGTCAACGCCTGTCTCCATGCAAAGCGGATGGGTGAACTATTCACTTTGCCATCCGCTCCATGAATAGTCAACGGATTGAACCGACTTGCACTCGGTACGGCTCGATAATGCCGTAGAGAAAGTTACATGTGAGAAAATGTTATGTTGATCATTTTCAAAAGATTTTATTCTTTGCGCACATCACGAAACGTCACTTGACGGACCGTATAGATGCGCAAACCTAATCAAATATGCGATTTTGCGATGAGAAATATTCTTTTACTGCCTTTTGATTTATTCCTCTAGTGTTCAAAATAATCTTAACCGAACCGAGAATATTCCGTATCTTAATATTGGTTAACATATCATTTTTTTAAATCAAAAATGACTTTGATGTGATAATGTCAATCTTAATTCTTTGTGCAAAAACTAAAGTTCATTTAGAATGGTCTCAATGCCATTTTTAAAATGTTCGGGAATAACAAGTAAAGTATTTAAAACACTGGTTTCCGTTTAAAAAAATGTTCGTCCGTGAAAAACTAACCTAACCTAATTTATACATTTTCCATGTTTAATTGTAGTTCACACTAGAAAAAGTAGTACCAATCACTTTCAAATCCATTTTCCCATCCGAGTTTACTTTTATTTTTAATATCTGTTTGTATAATTAAATAAACGAAAAAAAAATTCCCAATTCCATTTTTTCTTTTGATGTTGTCACTACTGGTAATTGAGTTTAGCGGCAGTGTGTCAATAGCAGCCTGTGTTAAATTCAACCGTCATCCTCATACTCATAGAATTAGTTCTGCGTGAGATTACCAATTAGAATCTGTATCGCACCCGACTTTTTTTTTATTCAATAATATAATATAATATTAAGGCACACTGCTTAAGCTCTAAGATGCCAAGGGTATTTACTAATCTTAATTATCGTCTAACTTAAAACTAGAGTAGTATCATTATGTAATATAGTATCTGGCGATCGGTAGTGGCCGGTGAATTGAATTTAGGATGAGATGATTCCAGATGGCGATGGTAATTTTCTATGTTGGCCGCATTCTTCGGTCCGTGAGGGTCCGCGGGAAACACCCCCAGGCTACGAAGGCCCGGCGGTTGGCCCGCATGCTGGTCATTGACTGGAGCGGTCTTTCGGTGATGGTGATGTTACGGAAGAGAATGAAAAAAAGAAGTAAATATTGTGGGAAACGGGGTAAAAAAGGGGTGTGGGAACAAAATGTTTGAAAACGACAGAGATCTAATTAGTTGCCATCGAGATGGTGAAAAAACAGGGAAAGGGGAACGAAAAAGTTAGTGACAAAAAAAAAAGATCTTGTTAATTCCAATAAAGATGGTGGACAGGGACGGGGATCGAGAGAATCGGGCGGATGTTAGTGTCGAACCTGTAGGTGGAGATTATATTTTCTGAGCGAGGAATAACACATTACACTTGTATATCAATGTGTTTAAGGTACTGGTATATGAGAAGCATATATGAACTATCCCGACTCGCCAACACATCCCGAACCGGCACCTCAGGCGGTCTACCTCATCGCACCCGACTTGCATTCCATGCACTTCGATAATGCCGTAAAGAAGGTTGTTTGTGCATTTTTAATGTCATCGTGAACGGTCGTGTTTCGCATTATTTTTATTTTTGCCCTGTAACATTTGAAGTTAGTTTGAATGTCTATTGAAAACTGAATTATTTACATCTGAAATAATTTTAAAGCATGTGCAAACTTTTTAGTTCTTGGTGAAAAATAGTCATTCTAAAACTAGGCTATGATTCTACAACTCAAAAGCAATTAATTTTCTTATTATAACCGTTATCATAGAAATAGTCGTTTTCGGTAGACTGATTTTTGTTGAATTGTGTCATTTTAAAAAGTATAAAAAATCGAAAAATGATTGCAGAACACAATTTATTGAGTTATGTTTAACACTCCTCTTGAATCCAGTTTTTTTTCTGCTGTTTGTTTAGCAAAATTGATAGTTTGAATTCAAAAAACTTTTCGTAAATGAAGACAATAGAAGAAGATGTTTTAATCCATCTAGTGGTGTGACGATGCCTTTATCATATTTCTCTTATGTCATGAACATTACTAAGAGATTTTTGAAACTTTTCATCGAATCTTGATTAAAAACAAGAAAGTTTATTTGGGCATAATCTACAAGGCATAACCTTTTCGAAATTGTAAACAGTTTCAAGCCAAATTTGATAAGCTTTTCCGTTTTCTGCATCGTCGTTTCAAATAACGATATGAATTTTTGAACACACCCTGTAGCTCCGGTCGGATTTGGGCGAAATTTGGATCAAAAGTCGGATTTGGAGGAAATTCAATAGCAGCTGAAAAGACCTCAAGACCTTCCATTTACGTCTAAGCTTGCGGAAACTGTTTGAGCCATCTCTGAAAAATTGCAGTAAGTTCCGTTCTTTGAGTTTTTGATAACTGTTTCCAGAAGTTCCCGGTATCCTCCTATCCGTACTGTATTTTAAGTTTTGTGCTGTATTTTCGACCCAAATACTGCGTACTGTTTTTTACTCTCCAAATACTGTATTTTCTCATTGAAATGTAATCATCTCGGTAAAAGATGAAATTGTGGAGTCTCGGCTACCTCAAGTTTGACAAACGTCAGTTATTACCGAAATTGTCAGCAAAAAGTTTACTGTACATCTGGCAAAACTTTTACTGTATGTTCAGCAAGTGAAATTTGTGAATTACCGAAATTCCAGCTATTGAAAGTAAACAAAAAAAAAATCGGTTCTATTTTTTCGAAATTATGAATATTCAATGTGTGGTCAAGGTTTTGTTTTATTATCGTATAAACGTAAAAAAATACTTTTTACTTTTTTATTTATGACTTCTGTTCAGTCAGTAATTTTTACTTTTTTCCGTTTTTTACCGATATCAAACTAACTAGAGATTATAAGAAGAGAAAGAATATGAACATATAGAGCCATAGTACTCAAGGAAGAGCAAGGATGTGAAGAATAAAGTGCGGAAAAGTGAAACTGTCCGAACCGGCAAAAGTAAAGTTACGAGAAGTTGTCACATTCTGCCCACGACGGTTTCTCGCACAATGTGTTTCATTGTGTTGATATTTTCTCATCTCTATATATATAACTATAACTATAACACCGGAATGGAAGATTTGTCCGAAACTATTGCTTGAGTGCCTGGAGTTGTAGCGTATGGCTATGCGTCCCAGGGTGCAAGCGGCGCACGGACAGCGCTCCATTCATCGCTGTGTGTGATGGAATCCCATCAGATTTTTACTTTTTTATTGATGACTTCTGGTCAGTCAGTAATTTTTACTTTTTTCCGTTTTTTAACGATATCAAACTAACTAGAGATTATAAGAAGAGATAGTTTGATATCGTTAAAAAACGGAAAAAAATGAAGAAATACATAAAATGCAAAAAACCAGTCGTGGCGTTCCGTATTTTGACATCCAGTAAAGACTGTTCCAGAAAGTATGGACGCACTTTGATTTCGCTGTAAATAATTCACAAGTGTTAGATATTCAAATTTTATTCGATATACAGATAATATTAGACTCTACAACAACAGAATATTATTCTCAACATTTGCTATTTAGCCATTGTAGACTAGCTGGCGCACCTTCTTGCGAATGTTCCTCATTAAATTCCGTGCAGACTTCTTGGCGACAAGTTTTGACTGTTGAATGGTTTCGGCTGCCGAGACATGTTTGCTAAGATGTGCCTTCGTTAATGCCCAAAATTACTCAAGTTGTGGGCAATTTGGTGGATTCATGTCTTTTCAGACGAAAGTGACATTTTTGGTAGTATACCATTCTACCGTTGATTTCGGGTAGTGGCAAGAATCAAGATCCGGCCAGAAGACAACAGGATCCTCCTGGCTTCAAATCATGGGTAGAAGTCGTTTTTGTAAACATTTCTTGATGTATATTTCGCTGTTCATTGAAGCAGTGTGATAGAGGGTTTTGAAATCTTACCGCAGCTACAAACTGCTTGCCAGACCATAGCTTTCTTACCAAAAAATGTCTCGAACTGGTTTAACACTTGCCCTTCTCGCACCGTATAATATTGTAGGTTTCGTCGTCCATGATTATGCAGTTCAAATTTCCAGCAAGAATCGTATTGTACAGTTATAGGTTCGAAGTTTCAAACGTTCTTTAGCACGAAGAACATTTGACTTCGAAGTGCCCACGTTTTTGGCCACATCCCAGGACCTTTTTTTTCGACCCGTTTTCGGTTTATCCTCAAAGGTGTTATCCTCACCGAACTGCCTGATTGCATTTCGCACGGCTCCTTCCATTTTTGCTAGCTTTCTCAGTGACAGTCCGCGTTCTGTGCACCATTTGTGCACAATTTTTCCACGTTGTTCTGCAGAAAGTCCACGCATTTCGAAACAAACTAATGAAAACGAATAAACAACTGCACAAGTGGTTAGAGAAGAGTGTACACAACAGAACGCAGCCATTAAAATTGACAGATTCTGAACTATTGTCCGGGATAACATTACATCTCTCGAACCGGAAATGTTCGCCATAACCCTTCCAAATTTGATTGACATTGTTCTTTTTTTCGGAATGCGTTGAGTCATCTTCGAGAAAATTCAGCCGATGAAAAATGTGCGGTTAGTCGTCAGTACGTCTCTTATAGTATTATATCGTTAGAACCGTAAGTGACAACGATTTGGTTTCTCGAACTTCATCAGAAATTCTGTAGTAGCTTTCAAACGAGCCTAAGCGTGTGAAAATCGGCTAAAATATGAGACAACTTTGCGGTAAGAAAACAACGCGTTTTTTTCAGAAAACAACGTTAAGTCACTTATACCATTATATCTCCTGAACCAGAAGTGACAGCCATTTGATCTTCGAATTTAATCAGTGACCCAATAAAAGTTTTCAAACGAGCCCAAGTTTGTTGAAACCGGTTCAGCAATCTTCGAGAAAATGGAGCGGTAAGAAAAAAGTGCGTTTGGCTGTTACGTCATTTATACCATTATATATTCGGAATCAGAAATGACTGATGAAATTAAATGATAAGAAATGAATAGTGAATACATAAAATATCATTCTCGAAAAGTCAGTATGGATCGATCTGTATATTTTATTTCGAAATTTTTTTTTTCGATTCGATCCATCTCGAAGGGTAACACAAAATACCCACCCTAGAACCACGGCCTCTCCTCGACAGTCGGCCAGTGTGTCACGTGCTTGATGAGAAACCGTCAACTGAACACCGGGATAAGCTCGAACGACACCAGAGTGGTGCAGCAGTGGTCGGTGGAATGAAAAAGGGCCCTGAAGAACCAATATTTAAGGTACACTTAAGTGAACCCTTCTCCCCCTCGACCAGCTTCTTCCCGTTTTTTTTTCTTTCATCCCTCTACTGCCCGTGCCCATTTCGGTTGGTTTCTGGTTTGCCGGTTGGCTGGCCCGTATTCATTGGGTCACATCACCCGGCATCGTTCCACGATGCTGTAATTTGGGGATAAAAGCGTGGCAAATTGATTAGCAAACACTTATTCGGCTGACTTCAGTTCTTCGGGGGTTTTGTTTTGAACCCTGGTTCCCCGGCAGTTGGTAGACCACCAAACTGTCAATTCGACTGTACCCCTAATTAAGTTCGTTAGTTGCGTTCTTGCTTTTGTCTTACAGTTCGTGAGGATAGCAAGCGTTTGTGTGGTCCTCGTGTGGAATTCTCGTTCGCCTGGGGCGAAAGTGTTGAACTTACTAATTAAAATTTTGTTCGTTTTTTTTTTTGCATATTCTCTTCCTTTACCGAACAGATTGAGTCGGTCGGTCTGGCGCTGGAGATCTTGGACAATTATGACCTACGTGGACAGAAAATTCGTGTCCAACGGGCCGAGTTCCAGCTCAAGGGCGAGTACAACCCATCGTTGAAGCCGAAGGTCCGTAAACGGGAGAAGGAGAAGATGCGCAAAATGCAGGAATCGTAAGTATCGCTTCGTTAGGAGCTCCATGATACCGCCTCTACCGAAATGGGTCATGCTGTTACGCGAATGTCTTCCCCAGCGTCGAGCGTGATTTCATTGTTCGGCGAAACCGATAATAAGCCTGGTGTTTGCCGGATGACACGACAGTAATTTGACGTGAAATCACTCCATGGTACACTTCATTAGGAACCCCGCCGTTAGACGTGCGAAGTCAGAAGTCGACTGAAGTACCGTGCATTAGCGATAGCTCGGTCGTTAATTTTGCCATAGATCGCAACCCTAAACGGTGTAATCTCAGCATGACTACTTTCGGATGTAGGCACTTTTAATTCACACTCAATTTCTGACTCTGGGAGGATTTCACAGAAGAATCACTGTGACCGTTCTCCCGTTTAGCGAAGGTAAACAAATCAAGAGAAAATATTATTGCCATTAACTACCCACTTAACAAATTTTGAGCACCGCGCAGTTGATTATCTACCTTTTTTTGTTTAATGACTCTCCGGCTTCCGCACGCCATCGACCCGTTTTTTTTCCGTTTAACTTTTTTTTTCAACTTTCGATATGTTTTTTCTCGCGCAGACTCTTCGACTGGCGCCCGGAGAAGATGCGAGGTGAACGCTCGAAGCACGAACGGATCGTCATCATCAAGAATCTGTTCGAACCGGAGCTGTTCGAGCGGGAGGTTCATCTGCTGCTCGAGTACCAGAACGATCTGCGGGAGGAGTGCAACAAGTGCGGTACCTGCCGCCGGGTCGTCCTGTTCGATCGTCACCCGGAGGGTGTGGCCCAGATCACGATGAGTGACCCGGAGGAAGCGGAACTGGTGGTGAAGCTGATGCACGGACGCTTCTTCGGGCAGCGCAAACTGACGGCGGAGATTTGGGACGGCAGGACGAAATATAGGTGAGTGAGGGAAAACGAAACGGTATGGGTTGAATGATTTTTTTTGTTTCATGGTCAAAGAAAACTGATATGTTGGAACTCAAGCAAAATCACACAGTGAACTAGGAAAAACTGTTTTTGGAGTAACTTCCCGAGAACTGACAAATCATGGCAGTTTGCGAGTGTATTGATATATGTTTCATTTATTGAGCAATTCCATGGTAGATTTTTTGTAGTTTATGATTTGGCTCCTATTTTACATAAACAGTCTTCATGACCAAAAATAACACTAAACACCAAATGTCACATCCTGTCGGCAAAGCTCTCTACACGCGTGCCTGAGCATTAGCTACAATTGGCTTATGTTCATTCGACATTCCGTCTACTCAGTTAAGCCTCAGTAGTCAGTGACTGCAAAAAGTGTCGATGTTGATGTCGATGAAAGTAAATTTTGTTATGACTTCGTAAAATTCTAGTTATGACTGCAGGCCGAAGTAGTGAGGCGAAAATGGCCTCTGGACTCGGTCTGAGCTGTAGATTTATTGTTGTTTTTTTACGAAAAAAAAACTTAATGATTTCATGAAGCTCAACACAGTATTCGTGATTGCGTAGAGACAAAAAATCCCTAAATCTCGGACAGAGTCGTTTCGGCATAGGCAGCACCAAACGATGAGCGAAGATTCCGAACCATCCCCGAATAAGCACGTTATGACAGCAAATAAGCGCAAATTGGCATTTCAATCGCAGTGATTATGTTATTTTTGTGAAGGTAAGTCGATTTCTATAAACGCACCATTTTTCCTGCTCTTGTTTTCTGGTAACGTAACGAAACATGAAAGAGAAATAAAGTAAGCTCAGCAAGGCTGCCAAACAAGCGGAGCTTTGTTGGATTTTATATGATGTAGTCAAACTTGTAACCGAAAATATCAAAACTTTCTTGGCCACCCGGCCACATCGAGAGTCATTTTACATATTTGCGAGAGAGCATGGAGAGAAATGTAATACGCACAGCGAGCCACGTGGTTTTACGCAACCTACTGGCCTCAGTCCTTAAGGCCATCGTCCAGGTACCTTGCATGCGGGTGGTTTTAGGAAATTTTCGATGGAAAATTTCCCAAAACCAAAAACATACAGACCATTGAAAAGCTTTTATCTATCTGCAGGTCAAAAACGGCTGAAAAATACGGAGGATTTTCCGAGTCTTTTAAAAAATAGGCGTGAAAAATGAGTGTTTTTGTGATCTTCCACAATTATCTGGAAAAATAATGCGATGATATAATTTTTTTTCAATCATCTCATCAAAAATAGCTCTGAAAAAATGAGTTTTTTTTATCTTTCACAATTATTTGACAAATAATAATACGATGGCATGATTTTTTTTCAAATAAACCTTATGATGGCTACAAAGATTACATTCGGACACATTTTTGGAAAACCTTTTCACGCTTTTCATAGAAAATCAACGAATTCCAAGGGGACGGGTATAGCGTGATGGATACGTCGATGCCTTTCACGCAGTCCGCCTGGGTTCGATTCCCAACCCCGCACATAGGGTCAGAAAGTTTTTCTGTTCCGAAGAGGTGAATGACATTAATGTTAAAGCCTCTATAATAGAAACAAAAAAAAAAAAAAAACGAATTTCAAAAATTTCAACGAAATCGGTTATATGAAATTCGGTGATTTTCCATGCAAAGCGTGAAAAGGTTTTTCAAAAATGTGTCCGAATGTGATCCTTGTAGCCACATTAAGGTTTATTTGAAAAAAAAAATCATGCCATCGAATTATTTTTTCAAAATATTGTGAAAGATCACAAAAAAAACTCAATTTTCAGCCATTTTTGCCCTGCAGATAGATAAAAGCTTTTCAAAGGTCTGTATGTTTTTGGTTTTGGAAAATTTTTCAAACTTTCCATCAAAAATTTCCTAAAACCACCCGCGCGCACGGTACTTGGACGATGGCCTTAAGTAGATATGTGCTTCTGTGGCTCAGTCGAGTAACTGGAGTGCTTTGTGATCTAATGCTTCTTGATTCAAGTCGCGCTTTTGCTATCGATCTTTTATTTTATTCGGTTCTAAGTTATGTTTTTTAAATCACACTATTTTACACGTTTTTGAATATAAAATTGTGTGAAATATGACGCTCCATTTATGTGCATCTGTAAAATGACAAGAATTTTTCGAACTGTGTCGTTTTTTATTAACAGAATGTATAATTTTAAAATGAATTGATGATTATCATATACAAAACAGTTGCTGGATATTAATAAGACCAAAAAGTTTCATTTGCACATTATATTTGGTTATGTCGGATTATTTCCTGCATCGTAATGTGACTGGCCATTTTCGTTTCAACCATTTTAAGATTTTAGATTTCGAGATTAGTTGAGGAACTCCGAGCCAGATGGCGCCCGTATAAGCAGGGATGTGTAGTTCAAATCAAATGGCTGTGACTTTTGGTTTCGAAGAAATAATGGTATAAGTGACGTAACCGACAAATCACGTTGTTTTTCATCGCTCTAATGTAAATAAAGGTGATAATATTTTGGGATTACCTCTAATTTCGTAAAGCGCTATTGTTCAAAAGTTCAAGCACCTCGAATAAAGTCCTCATGCAAAATTTGATCTAAATCTGATATGGGCAAGGGGTGCTACCCGGCGGTTAAGGTTGGAAAATTTTCGATCTTGAAAAATCACCATTGGAGTACATGAGATTTCCGAAATTATAATTTGTTTTTTGATATCTAATGTCGTAGAATTGCATGAAATGTCGAGATTTAGAGCCAGAAAAACTTTCTGGCCTATGTGCGGAGTCAGGAATCGAAATCGAATCACCGTCCCCGTCCCCCAGATCGTGCTACTTTTGGTCTGAGAAATGTTCCAAAATATATTATATAAACTTTCTTCTGTTAACTACCCTAATCAATCTGAGTAAACTATTGTCAAAAATGAGCCGAAATTAGTGTTAGAAATTATTTTAAAAAGGCAGAAAATATTGAAATGAGAATGTTGCGATTAAAAGAGAAAGACATTCTAACACCACTAAGTGGATTAAAAGTAGTTTTTTTTCGGATGCGACTTCTGATTCCGGAACAACACTTCTGGTTTTGATGATGTGTGTTTAAAATTTATACCGTCATGTAAAGCGAAAGTGCAACAGAAAACGAAAAATGTCTATAAATCTGACTCAAAACTTTTATAAATTGGAACGGTTATGCTAGTGTATGCTCAAGCAAACTTTTTGGTTCTTATTCAAGATTCAAATGAATAGTTTTTTTTAATCCCGTCGTAATATTTACGAAAGCATTGCAATATAAAATAATTCGGTCCGTTTTTTTGGGTACAAAAATGCATTTATTTCAAAATAAAAAGAATTTAAAGATTATTCAAGTAGTTTCCAAATAGTTTTTCTCGACTTTTGTGACCAAAGGCCGAGCGTTGTCATGCAGGAGAATAACTTTATCGAAGACATGAAAACGTTATTCTCCTGCATGACAACGCTGGGCTTTTGGTTGCAAAAGTCGAGAAAAAATATTTGGAAACGCTTCCGCGCTTGTATTTCGGCCGTTTTTCTCGCCTTGAACGCATCAATTGCAGACTGTACCGATCGTCTATTATAGTATCACCTGGTTGTAGCAGCTCATAATAATACATACGTTTGTTTCCAAAATAAAAGCTTTATTCATTAATTTTTCGGATCCCGGCTCGAAAAAAGGGGTCCTCTTTTGACGCTATCCATGAAGCGATTCATTTTTCCAACTCTTCGAAGGATTGAAAATGTTGATCAGCCAGGCCGTGTGCCATCGAACGGAATAGGTGGAAGTCAGAAGGGGCGACATCCGGGGAATACGGTGGATGGGAAAAGACTTCCCATTTCAGGATTTCAGGTACTTTTTGACCACTTTTGCGACGTGAGGCCGAGCATTGTCGTGTTGGAGGATGACTTTGTCATGTCGCTCTTGATATTGTGGCCGCTTTTCTTTTAGCGCGCGACTAAGGCGCATCAGTTGCCTTCAGTAGCGATCTCCTGTGATGGTTTCACCCGGTTTTAAGAGCTCGTAGTAAATCACACCGAGCTGATCTCGCCAAATACAAATCATAACCTTGGCGCCGTGAATATTCGGTTTTGCCTTCGACGAAATAACATGCCCGGGCTTTCCCTATGATTTTCTGCGTTTAGGATTATCATATCGAACCCACTTTTCATCACCGGTAACGATTCGATGTAAAAACCTCTTACGATTTTGTCTTTGAAGCAGTTGCTCACATACAAATAGACGGCGCTCGATGTCCCTCGGTTTCAACTCGTACGGCACCCAGTTTCCTTCTTTCTGTGTCATGTCCATGGCCTTGAGACGTTTTGAAATGGCTTGCTCGGCAAGCCCTTCTTGGGTTTGGCACGAATCTTCATCAAGCAATGCTTCTACATACTTGTTCATCTTTGAAGGTTTTTTCTCTTCCACCACCATGTTTGTCTTCGACATCGAAATCACCATTTTTAAAACGTTGAAACCACACGTTTTTTTACTCAGAGCAGCATCACCGTAAGTTTCTGATTCGCATTCGATGCGCTTCAGTAGCATTTTTTTCGAATTGTAACAGAAAAGTAAAACTTCTCGCAAATGGCGAGAATTGGGCACATAAACAGACACTTTCGAGCGTGAATAATACGAAAACAAGAACAACTGTCACTGAAACAGCGATGAAAATTCGTTAGGCACTGTACACACTCACTTTAAAGGCATTATCATCTATGTATTTTGACCAGCCTCAGCCGGTACAGCCACCTATCGAAAAACGGCGGAAGCAAAGACATACATATAGAAAATCAAATTGTAGGAAAATGTAAAATTGTTCGAGATTTAGTCTTAGACTCCAAGCTCACTTTTGTGGAACACTACAATACCTTAATAAATATGGCAAATAAACAATTTCTTGTATATGCACTTCGTAAATTAAACTGGACCGCATTTCCTCTGCAATCGTATTAAGCTAGCTGCATGCTTATCAAACACTTAAAGAACGTAACAATAGAACAAATTTTGCAATGAATAGTCCAGTCAATCGAGTTATGCGTCACTATAATCAATTTTGTAATCATCTTGACCTAACTATGTTAAAAAATCAAATTAAAACGAAATAAATAATTTGCAATTCGACTGAATTTATCGACAGCGACACGTCGGGAAACAAGTGATGTTGGCATAGATACTCTCTTTTGTTGCAGTGCAAAAGTGTTTTATCACTCTTCGTTTGTATTGAAGGTGCTTTACTAATGGGACAGTGAACAATCGAAAATAATACTGTTGGATGGTTCTGATGCAAAAATAGTATGAACATTGGATATTGAATATTTACACCGCAGCCTTGAGATGCTAGTGTCTGATTCTCGAGATCGGAAATGTCAACGAGCTCCGATTCCGAGCTCAATGTTTCTCAATGAAATTGCATTTTTATGTGATGTTGAGCTTGATGAATGTTTGAGTAATTTATTTTCCTTTTATGCAAAACAGATACTATTTTTTTGTCAGCAAAGAAAAGTTACTTGGTCAAAAGCAGCTATGCCAGCAAAAGTTGACCAGCACTGAGAAAAACGCAGCCATTTGTCATTGTCATATCTTTATTTCATACTCATAACTAACTTTTTTGTTGTTGTTGGACGCAAAATATAAACATATTCTTCTTTATCCATTCTCCCTTAGGATCGCCGAAACGGAAGCTGACACCAATAAACGTCTGGGCAACTGGGAGAAATATTTGGAGAAAGAAGATGAAAAATTAGCCACTACTCCGGAAACAAAATCGGAAGAAAAAACTGACCCACGAGGGGAAACTGATGTTCTGAAGCAGGAAATACAGCGCTCATCATCGCAGATGGATGAACAGCCACAGAAAAGGCCACCATCGCCGCAGTTGGAAATGGAACCGAAGGATGCTGATAAGGCTCCAGAGTTGTCAGAGCCCGGAGACGACGACGAGTCTGCAGCAGCACAGGATTCACCGAACCACGAATAGTGAAAACATGAGTATTTTTTTTTTTGCTGTGGAAGACTACTACCGAGTACTGATAAGGTAATAAGCTATTTAAAAGAGAATCAGGGGGATCGCTCGTGATTTCGTATTGAAGAAACTGGTTTAAAATTCATGCGATGTCCTGTTTCGAATAGAACTAAAGAATTCCAAGCAGCGGCCCGGAACGTCAAATTCCCATTTCATTCCAATGACATTTTCATTAACATCTGCTGAATCTGGGAGGTCGTTCCAACTCATAGCACCGACCAAACTACGACTCCGTCCCGTCGTGTACCGGTTCAGAGTCAGATTTAAATCCCAACGCTAACCACTTTATTATCCCAACCAATCATTCCGATTTCAGCTTCCGTTTTTCTGGTCTGCTCTGGTTTGGTCTGTATTCCGTTCTTTCGGTTAGCTTCCATCACACCCGGCACCCGGTCGGTCGGTGCGGCGCTGGTAAACGAGATTTATACCACCAACGATGTCGATGCCGGAGCGCGCTCCGTTCGTGACGATGCTCTACTGGCACCCCTAGCCGCCGTCGCCTCTGCTGCTGGTACGTCCCTTGATAGACGACGGTTTTTTGGTCCCATCACTCGGGAAACGGTTGCAGGTTTGGCTACGTCGGTCGAGTTCCGTTGTGGGTATATGATTTTTAAAAATTTCACACATGCCACACCGGAGCTAGTCGGTCGGTTGGTCGACGATGGTAGCGGCGGCGGCAATGCTAGTACCGATGTTTGCATGAACTCATGCGGCTAATTTGCTCGTTTAATCACGGTGGGATTGCTTTCTACCAAATCGTAGAAAAAACCGTACGGCAGATAATAGCCGGCGCCTCCTAACAGGACCAGATGGTGAACGAAAAACTTGGAGATCTTCTCCGTTTCGTTTCTTTTGGAACTTGACTGGTGATTTTTTTAATGTAAGCTATGAGAGTTGAAAGCTTTATGGATGTTGTTCCTTACGTTATGAAATATCGGATGGGAAACGTACTGTCGTTTCGGTTGAAAGGGAAGGTCAATCGTTTAATATACCAAGTTATTGTAGTTGTGTAGCGAATTCGACTTGGTACCATTTTTATAGCACCGATTTGAACTCTTGCGAATTGCGGTGTCAATTCGTTGTCGACGACGGCCAAAAGTACTGTTATTAATTCGGCTCGGAATAGCGCATCTTCATTATGTACTATTTCATGACCGGCGTTGTCGTGCCAGAAATGCCCGGAATTCGTAAACTCCGTCGAAAAATTTCCTCTTCACAATCGTCGTATATGACATCATTTGCTCGGGCAAGTAGATTTATAACGATTGCGTGTCTCAAGGTTTCTTTCTCTGGCATCAGCAAAACCGTTGAACAAATGGCAAAGTGACACAACCAGCACCATGCACCATGGGATCGTATCGTATGCACCGTATGTATTGATGCTGTTTGATTCCGTCTGCTGTCTGTTTTGGTTATAGTCGGAACGATTCAACGCCACTGCCGCCAACGTGTTCGTTGTTCCAAGTCGCCGGCACAGACAGGGGCGTGCTCGACGCGACTATGTCTATTCTAGAAAATGCGTTCGTTTTACCGCGGTACCAAACCCAATCGTTTCGGATTCAAATAACCCGCGCCCGGTTGATGCATTTCGAAGTGCCTGAAACGGAATGAAAGCAAAAAAAAAAACAAACAAGAATGCAACCAGTAGCAGTTTTGTGCGAAATGCAAATGCTAAAACGCTCCTGCCATCCGTGATGCAACTCATACCAGCGGGGCCAACAACACGGAGAGGGAAGACGCATCAGGCCGAGAGTGGAACTTGAAAGGAACTGAGCCGTTGAGTAGTGCGCTGTTGATTGATGAATTGAATATGGATCGCACGTAGCAAAATAATCGATCTGAATAGACGTCGCTGTCAGTCGGAAACATTATGGTTTCACTAGTTTTGTTGTTATCGGAGGTTCTGTTTGAAGCACCTTGAAAGAGGTTATTTGCTTGTCGCCATCAATCAAGTTGGGTTTTACGAAAATTACGAACTACTGAAAAGAAGAAAAATTCCTGTCTTACATAGAGATTTAAGAAAGAATCAATTTGACTGATAGGATCCAGTTGTTCTGAGGGATTTTTATTCAGCATTTCAAAAATTTAATACTAGTGGAAGGTGGTCCTAAACTGCCATAGGAAGGTTCATATCTCACAAAATATAATGAAGTGTTTTGCCATTCTCATATAGAAAGGCTATGCATTCGTTGTGAAAACCGAGGCTCGGAAGGCCGAGTGTCATTTACCATCCGGCTCAGTTCGTCGAGATCACAAAATATCTGTGTGTGTGATAAATAATGTCACTCAATTTTTTCAGATATGACTGAACCGATTTTCACAAACTTTCAGATTCTAATAAAAGGTCTTATAGTCCCATACACATGTTTGTTTACATGTCAATAACAGCTGCGCAATCGATTGGTTTCGGTACGGTTTATCGTTTCAATGATGAGTCGAATTGATAAGGAAACGCGAAAGAAAATTCTGCACACTTGGTGCTCAGAAAGTGGTGTCACGTACAACGAAATTGCAAAACGGGTGAAAGTGCACCACACCCGTGTCAAAAATATTATCGAGAAGTTCGGTAAGACCCTTTCCATGAAAGATTTGCCCCGATCCGGTAGGAAAACGGGTCCCAGCCAGCCCGGTCGGGACTTAAAAGTGGTTGAGTACATCAGGAAAAACCCATCGGCGTCGACGCGGGATTTGGCCAAGCAGTTCAACACCAGCATCGGGATGATTCGGAACTCCCTGAAAACGTACAAGAAACAGAAGGTGCCGAAAAAGTCTCTGGTACAGCAAGTTCAGGCCAAAACAAGAGCGCGAAAACTGTATAACCGGATTCTACAGAATAAAGACGGATGCATCCTGATCGACGACGAAACCTACGCCAAGGAAGACTCTCGAGCGCTGCCCGGATCGTAATATTATACGAAATCGGTGTACCAGGACCTGGACGACGCTGACACCACGGTAGCGATGGAAAAGTTTGGGCAGAAGGTGTTGGTCTGGCAAGCAATTTGTACCTGTGGTTTGCGGTCGTCGATTTTCTTCACGAAGGGCACAATTAACGCCAAGGTGTACGAGGAAGAATCTTTGAAGAAGAGAATGCTGAAACTGTACAGAAATCATAAGGCTCAACCTGTCTTCTGGCAGGATTTGGTTTCCGCCCACTACGCTAACTCCGTTCTACAGTGGTCGTCAAAAAATAATGTACAATTCGTGGAAAATGACATCAACCCACCGAACTGCCCGGATCTTCGGCCAATTGAAAGGTATTGGGTAATTGTCAAGCGGCACTTTCGGAAGGAAGCTACAGTGTCCCAAAACATGCAGGAGTTAAAAAAAAACTGGACAGCTGCCACCAGGAAAGTCACAAAAGTAACTGTGCAGAATTTAATGAAGAATGTCAGGTCCGAAGTGCGAGCGTTTCACAGAAACTACGATTTTCTTCAATATAATCAGTGAAATGCATAAAAATGTAATTTTTCTACAATATATCAAAAGCTGATGTCAAAATATGTTTTTTTTCGCTTTTTTATTCAATAATCAATGTTGCTAACTACTTTTCGATACACTCCTTAGGATTCAAATTGAAGGACTTTTGGTCTCATGTAATTTTCTTGAATTTCATTTGAATCCGACTTCAGGTTCCGGAATCACGAAGAAATATGTGCAAACTTATTAAAAAATGCGCACCCAATTTTCTCGGAATTTTCCTAACCGATTTTCACAAACTAAGAAGCAAATAAAAGGTCTTAATTTTTTTTTAAAACTCTTCGAAAAGTTGATCCATATCCGACTTCCGGTTCCGGTATTATAGTGCGATTTTAAGAAAGAAAAAGTGCGATTTTAAGAAAGAAAGAGCAAATTTTATATTTCATGAGTATTTTTTTCACAAGCTCTAGCGAAACCATTTTTATAGAATTTGCTGGTAAATTTATCTAGTTGGTAAATCTTGTTAGTTATTGAATATATAAAACTAATTTGGGACTACTCCCGATCAGATGATAATAACAAAATTACAACAACTGGAGTAATTTATTTCAGAAATATTTTGTAACAAATTTTGAAATATTTTTAACTGGTAAGCTGTTAAAATATCAATGATGACTCTAGCGGGAACAAAATCGTAACAGATTTTGGATCGTTTGTATAACAATTATTATTGAATTTGATATAACTACAGAAGTCCGAAAGCAGAAATTAATAACAATAGTTGTAAAAAATTAGATAGCAAATTTAACACAGAAAAAATTCATCATAACTAACTTTTAGCATCGTTTTAATCCAAAATTGTTGAATGATTTTTTTATTAAATGAATAATTTATTTAGTGATCTGATTTCTTCTTTTACTAAAACCGATACACTGAAGAAGGATGTAAATAACATTCCGAAAATTTCGATGTCGACAGTGTTTGAATGAAACGTCGAGATTCAAATGAAAGGTCTTACGGTCCCATAGATCGCTATTGAATTTTATCCCGATCCGACTGAAGGTTCCGGAACTACAAGGCAATATGTGCAAATCTGTGAGAAAATACGCATTCAAATTTCTCAACTTATTTTTACAAACTAAGATGCAAATGAATGGTCTTGAAATTCTTTATGAAGTCTTCGAAAAGTTGATCCCAATCCGACTTCCGGTATCGGTATTACAGTGGGATTAGCAAAAATTTTCAATTTCGTGAGTATTTTTTCACAAGCGATGGCGATACGAAGTGCATATTTATATAAAATTAACTGGTAAATTCATCTAGTTGGTTGACCTTGTTAGTTGATGGATAAATAAATCTACTTTGGGACTACTAGTTCCCGGTTTCCGCTTCGGAGTGCACCGGTAAAAGTGAAGAAAAGCTCCAAAAACGAAACTCACTTCGATTTCTCAGCAACGGTTAAACCGACTTTCACAATTCATGATTCAAATTAAAGCTCTCAGTGTGTTAAAAGATACTATGGAATTTCATCCAGATCCGACTTCCGGTTCCGAAATTAGAAGGCATCGAATATCAATACTTTCAAACTGTCATACAAAATGATGCAAAATCGGTACGCATCGAAACGTGCTGGTACGGAAGAAGAAGAAAACTCACCCGACTAGCACACAGCGTGCTTTGTTCAATTTTATATAGCGTGCCAGGTTGCCACATTTAAATCTATGTTGATTTGACATGAATGTTTACAAATTGAAAATGTGATGGTCGTTTATACCGAAGAAGGTTTTTGATTTTATTCAAGTTTGAAAAAGGAAGCCTGACAGAATCTTCTAGTAATGGTTTTGAAAATATAAGTAATATGAGAAAGCCATCAATACACCACTAGTTGGATTAAAACAGTTTTTCTATTACTATTTGGTATTAGTTCGTACACATTAAATAAATGTTTGATCACGAAACCAAACCACTTGGAGAAAATTAAACAATAAACAATATTTTGGTTATCAAAGAATCTGTGGCAAACAGCTTTTGCAAAACAGTTTCAGAAACAGTCAAATTTGTCTGTACAACCATCAACTGTTTGTCTATCGATTATGATCACATTGCGACTACATTGTCGCAGATATTTTGTACACTTTACCAATTGTGTATACAAACCAACAACCACGCAGATTTTGATTATTTGCAGACAATTGCAAACCAATTACTCTATATTACAATCAAACTGCGCAGGTTTGTGCAGAGAAACTGGTTAATGTATTCGTAGCTTTAGATTGAAATGAATTCCATACAAAATTTATGCACTCCACTTACAGAACTAACTATAAATGATCATATAAAGAGTTGCATTTTTCTCTAGTTTGTAGATCTTATTAGCAGATGCTCAAATAATCTCACTTCAGTTATACTGTTGTCCAGTATCCGGTTCCGGAAGAACCGAAAATTGTGATAAAGATCTCTAAAACGGAACTCACTTAAATTTGACAGACATGCTGAGGCTCTTCAGTACATAATTTGGTCTATAGTTTGATCATGAATGGGCGCTGGCAAAGTTGATGGAAGATCCACTTTTTTATCGAACAAACGTGTTCAACGACGAAGCTCATTTTTGGTTGAATGGATACGTCAACAAGCAAAATTGCCGCAAATTGAAATGAAGACCAGCCCGAACCACTGCGAGAGCTACCAATGCGTCCCAAAAAAGTCACTGTTTGGTGTGGATTATGGGCCAGTGGCATTATTGGGCCGTACTTCTTCAAAGGCGACGATGTAAAATATGTTACTGTGGATAGCGACCTCTACTGTGTGATGATTGATGTTTTTTTTTGCCCAAAACGGAAGAATTGGAAATATCTGACATATGGTTTCAACAAGACGGTGCCACATCTCACACGGCACACTAAACAATGACCACATTGAAAACCGCCTTCGGTGAACAGATTATCTCACGTTTTGGGCCCGTCAATTAGCCGCCTCGATTGTATGATTTAACGCCTTTGGACTATTTCTTTTGGGGCCATGTTAAGGTTCATGTCTGCAAGGATCAACCAGCAACGATTGACGCACTGAGAGCCAATATTGAAGCATTTGTTCGTGAAATACCGGCCGAAATGTTAGAGCCGCGGCCAAAATTTGCATGAAATCATCTTCAAACATATCTCTTAAAAATCACCCTTTATGAGGGAGGTATTATGGAGGTACATTTGACATGGAAACAAATTATAGAACAAATTGAAGGATTCAACCGCACAATCGGAAGCATGTTCACAAAAATAATGGATTTCTTCCTCTTTAACCAGATATTCATTAATAGAGACAGCACCTGCCGCAAATACGGTTTTTTGACTCGGTACATGCCAAGATAGACAAAAAAAATGAAGTTCAAGGAAATGCCCCGTACCTGTGGTTCAACCCTTAAATCGCATAAATATAAATATGTCAGAGCCACAAAAAAAAACGGTTTCCTTTACCCTTTCTCGGAGAAAAACCAACGTTTATTAATGACCTCAGCGACCTTCCAAAACTCGTGCGCTAGTTTGGGGCGTATTTAAACGTATTCAATCTTTGCGTTCGCTCCAGTGGTCAATGGCAAATTAAGGTCATTAATTATGAGACCGAGTGGAAAGCCTTTAAAATTTTTCCCCAGCACAACCGTCGCGAATTTGCAGCTGCAGGTGGCCGTTGTCTTTCGCAATATGTAATATTAATCGCTCTTGGCACTCTCGCATCAGAGGCTGCAGGGAAGTGTGCTGCGGCACGGTGCTGCGTGTCTACCGCAAAGGATTGACCTCGGAATCCTCGGACGAAGGGGCGACGAATTAAAAATGGATCGCGCAGAGCGATTAAACATTGCTTTTCAGTTTCAATTATTGATGATTTGCTGAGCGTGCGACGGGAGTTATTTTGCCGAATGACACGTTAATTGAAAGATGTTAAATATTTGATGATGAATCCGTATTTATTGCGAGCTTTCATGGTTTTTTGTGAAATGAAAAAAAAACAAAACAGGAAGTACTCCGTGTTGGTGTTGATTGAGCAATCTAGCGCTTAATGTTTTCAAAAAGAAATGAAATTAATGTGGTTAATTATTGTGCAAAAACTACTCCAAATCGAGACCGATTGTGAACTGTATTTCCACAATGCTAATATTATAAATGTAATAATTATGACTAATCGCTTCGTCACAAGTTTCACCGTCAGCATTGACAAAGTCAATTCGTGGCAAATATTTTGAAACGCTTAGTCTGGAAATAATTTGGCTCACACTTCAAATACTTTCTGACCAAAAAAAAATAGAGTGACTAAACATCAAAGCCCGCATCAGGTCCCTGTCATCGAATGGCGAGAATACTTTGCGTGTAAATTCACGCAAAATGGCATTTTTGTGCGGAAACACCAACTGTTCCCACGAAACCCACGGCTCCCACCAGCAGTTCGGTACGATTATCCGCGTGCAGGGAAAATATCAATAAAACACAAAACCTGAAAAGCGCGAACCCCCCGAAAAAAAAAGCAGAACCGAAACGGCACCAAAGAGTTCAAAAAGAGTGCTTGAGCTTCATCAAGCAACAAAAAAAAACATAAAAACCCAGCACCCAAGAAATGAACTGCAACATTCAAAAACGGCTGCAAGGAACGGGTTAATTACCGCGCGTCCCGCATTGAAACGCAGCAAAGAGTGCCGGCTTATTCAAACAAATTTGGCGATTATTTTCAGCTCAATTCTCATCAGGGCAATACACTCGGTTAGTTCGTTGTTTTTTTTGTGTTTTTTGTTGTTGTTGTTGTTGTTGTTGTTGTTGTTGTTTTTGCTTCATTATGTTGCGCGATTCGCTTCAGTTTTGCGTTTCGTGACTTCAATTGGTGGCTGTTGGAGAAATGTCTTGAGGCTACGAGCTGGCCGCTGTTTGACAACCGAAACATAAACATTGTCAAAATTCACTAACGTTGAATTATTTTTTCGCTTTAGTTTTGATTTTTCCCTCCAAAAATGAATGATGAACGTTTTTACCTACCCGTTCAACCTTCGCTAGGTCGAAGTGAATGTTGAAGCATAAAAAAAACAACAAAAAAAGCAATGCGCTTGCATATCAGGTTCTTAGTTGGGTCCCTTGAATTTATGGCATACCACGACCTTTTTTAATTTCTTAAACGGCGAGGAAACGTTGCACACGAAAAAAATGGTCACGAAAATCTTTGCATTCAATGTTAAATTCTACTGTGCATTCGATATGCTGAACATGGTTTTACACGTGTTGTGCGATGAACGAGCAATAGATTCAACTGAACAAAACTAACAATGTGATGTACATACAAGTACTTCACCTAGCGACTGCTACCACTGTACTACAAGGCACTTCCGGTACAACTAACTCCGATGTCTAACAGTAATACAGACAACACCCTTTCCGACAAAAACAACAACTGTGACGTTGAATCAATGGATGAAAATGTGATCTGTGAACCACTCTCTACCTCTGTTGGATAGTAACGAGAACGTCTGTCCCTGTAAGAAAATGAATTACAACGAGATTTGTTTTTGACGTGAATACGTTCTACTTTACTATGGGGCACCTTTTCAAAATTCATGCTATGGAAGAATCGGTAGAACTCAATCGTGCATAACTCGAGTTGTACAAAACGCAGCAACATAATTCTTTCTTCGTGCTATCAGAAATATGATCAGCAATTTCTGATAAAGTGTTTAACAGTGATAGATAACCATAAATAATTCCAAAATTTAGTTTCCTCTAATTTTCGGAAGCAATGAGGAAAACGCTTTTTCGTACTAGGACGACGGTTTTGAAATAGTCTCAGTTCCGATGTTCTACTGAACGTGTATGAAAATGGTAAACCATGGTCAAAAATCGACCATTTATTCTTGTTCGTTATACGGGACTGGAAGTCGTGGAGAGAACCTTCAACCAATGGCAGCAATACAGACCTTCTGCGAGGTGTAAAGCCTCATTTGACTTGGATTCTGAAAAACTGAGTTTTGAAACTGAACTTAGAACTTGGTTTCTGGTCCACCTGGAGTTCTGAACTAAAAGTTAAGAATTTGATTTTCGCTTCAATACAGGTTCAAAAGTTTAAACTACGACTCAGGAACTGATGTAAAATTCTAGATTTGAAACTGAATTTAGTGTCTTAGTTTAAGTTCGGAATTCGTATCCGAATTCACATTCATTCAATTCTGGAACAAAATTCAAAATGAAAATTCTAGATCTATAATAATAATAATAATAATAATAATAATAATAATAATAATAATAATGATAATAATAATAATAATAATAATAATAATAATAATAATAATAATAATAGTAATAGTAATAGTAATAGTAATAGTAACAGTAATAGTAATAATAATAGTAATAGTAATAGTAATAGTAATAGTAATAGTAATAGTAATAGTAATAGTAATAGTAATAGTAATAGTAATAGTAATAGTAATAGTAATAGTAATAGTAATAGTAATAGTAATAGTAATAGTAATAGTAATAGTAATAGTAATAGTAATAGTAATAGTAATAGTAATAGTAATAGTAATAGTAATAGTAATAGTAATAGTAATAGTAATAGTAATTGTAATTGTAATTGTAATTGTAATTGTAATTGTAATTGTAATTGTAATTGTAATTGTAATAGTAATTGTAATTGTAATTGTATTAGTAATAGTAATAATAATAAAATAATAATAATAATAAACAAATGGCCAAATTTTATAAAAGAATTTGAAATAATAAAATCAATCATTCAAAATATCAATTATTCAGCGCGAATTCAAGCTAATCAATAAGATGCAAAATCTAGCACGAATTCAAAATACAGGAAAACCAACAATGATAATAACAATAATATTTTGGTTTTGCAATGACTGAGCGGAAACATATATTGGAGAAGCCAAATGAATGAAAAACTAACAGAAAAGATGAATTATTTTTTGGAAAAAGATACGCTCAGAGACAGGACTCGAACCTGCGTACATCGAACATGGTGTCTACATCCTGGCCGTCACCCGACCGATACCTTATATCCAAACATCTTCTCTGTCCATCAAACACTAGTCCTCTCGCTTTATACCTATTTCTCCGATCAAGCATTGAGTAGGAGAGTGTATTTATAATCGCTTGTCACCTTCTTCAATGGTCCCCGCAATTGAATACGCAGTCCCTGTTTGGCGCACACACAAGCTTAGGCTTCAGCGCATTCAAAGTAAGATCTTAAAGATGATTCTAAATCTACCCCCATGGACAAGGACTAGTGAAGTACATGAGATGGCCTCCCTGGATATACTAGAACAAAAATTCGAACAATACTGCACGAAATTTGAAGAGAGGTGCTCAATCTCTGATTTACAAATAATTCAAAATTTGTACGTATTAGGTTAGGGATAGTTATAAGTAGGTAGATATTTTATCAATAATTAAAATTAATACTATGATTAAACATTAGTATGTAAAACAAGAGTAAGTAAAACACCTATTATTAATAACGAATCGTATGAACAACAAAGATGAAAGGCCAAAGGGTCAAAACACTTGTACTGTAAAATGTTGATGTAATACACAAAAATAAGATTAATAAACAGATATTTATGCAAAAATTCTTTAATGGTGCCAGTCGCTGGCTGGACATCGTCAGCGACAGACCCATATGAAGGTAGTATTGATTGTCTGCCCTTTCCTACCAGAAGCAGATTGTTACGGAAAATCAAACCGCAATTGTTTTAAACGATTTATTAATTTTAGTTGTTTGACGTAAAGCCGCCATAACTAAGTTCAGTTTTGCAATGACTGAGCGGAAACATATATTGGAGAAGCCAAATGAATGAAAAACTAACAGAAAAGATATTTTTTTTTTGGAAAAAGATACACTCAGAGACAGGACTCGAACCTGCGTTCTTATGCATTCCGTGCATTTAATATTTTATTATTCTTATTGCGTTATTATTACCACTTTGTTGAAAAACAAGTAACATTAGTAGTTCAAATTGAACTGCTTACTGAAAAAAAATCCTAAACAGTTCAATTTGAACCGCTAAGCAGACGTAAAGTTAACGCTATTTGCGAAACACTTTTTTTAAATTGCGCCGAAGCGCAATGTCTTTTCTGACGTCCCGAGCGAAACGAATAGGCGACTGAACTGGCCGACCATAAATTTTGGTTATTTAGGGCTTTGGCTAACAGTCGGCTATTCAGAGCAGTTCAATCCGAACTGCTCTGCACTGACGAGTCGAAGACGAAACGTAAAGAATAGTGAAATCGGTTATGTGCCTAAAGCACAAAAACGGATATCGGCCAAACCCCTAAATAATAAAATACAGACTAATCTGTATATGCGGCAACCTTGCTTCGCATGGGATATTTCGAAACGACACCCATAACTAGTATAAAGATGTGTTCTACATCAATACCATCATTTTCGCATTGCGTGAGAGCGTTGCCGTCGTAATTGAATGTGTTAGTGACGGCGCAATCTTTTTCAACTTCCATTTTTATGAATCTAATGCTTTTGGTAGGAAATGGAGAAAATACAATTAATTCTTAATGATGATCTGTGGGACAGAATAGTGCCTTGAATTGTCACGACCAACAGGATGTGCATTTAGACAGAACAGAACTGAAATGGCGGAATCAAGTGGTGCATTTGGAACTCACAATGAAATCCGGCTCTAATTCCGGACAACTTAACTGAGCAGCGCTCCCATGACGACTGACATCTTCTACAAGTAGGCTTTCGTTATGGTTTTGCTGTGTGCCCGCCGGCGACTGTTCTTCGGCGCTCGCTTAATTTCAAAAACGTCTTCGATGTTTCTCTCCCATATGTCGAGACTTCGACCAACTTTGCTCAGAAAATGAAAGTAAAAAGTAGGCATGATCATCTTTTAGATCGATGCAGCAGCAGATATTTTGTTCTCGTACTCAGAACGCGTTCTGATTGGCTGGTGTTGACATGAGTCAAATCAGACAGGTTTTCCAATAGTGTACTATTGAAACACTTCAATATTGTTGCAATACACTTTCAAATTGAAAAATTTCAAATCTATTGGTAGTTAGATTGTATTACACATCACTGAGCTATGAGCTTTCAAAATACCAGAAAGGCAAACTCGCGTCATCAGTTTTCCTCTTTGATACTCATTGATACTAAACTTTTCAGAAAAGTTTGATATTTAATTATTTGAAATTATGTCATACAACTGAAAATTTTATCATAAAACTATGATCATAATTCCGAATGCATGTAGTAAAAATTATGTTAATATTTTGGGTACAACAAGAGATATTCACGATCAAAAACTCATCACTTTCTCAGAGGGTAAATTTTGAAAAGACAAAGCAAAGCAAAGTCTTGGCATTACATTCCTTTGGTGGAATTTGGCCTTTCTGTTTCAACAGACTTCGCAGCCGATTCTTAGTGTACAGAATCATTGCATGGCTAGTACTATGGATCCTACTGACACTAAGAATCCTTCCAGGTCGGGGCTCGAACATACGACAGCTGGCTTGTAAGACCAGCGTCCTATGCATTGAACCGAAAACCCGGGACGAAAAGACGCCCCATAGTATAATAAGTCGTATTCACGACAAAAATCGAGAAATCGTAATACGTCTACAAGTTCAGTTCACTGGCTAATTTTTGCAAAAAAAAAACAGTGTTACAAAAAAGAAATACAGTTTTAAGTATGATTCAAACGATTAGTCAACTTCTGTCAACCACGCCAACGCAACGGGACCTCACTATCTGTCAGATTAGTTTAATAAAGTTTAATCATCTTTAAGAGGATTTGATTAAAAAACACAATAAATTTGAGGAAATCTTTATTGGAATCGATAGAACGATCAATATAATTTAATGTTTGAAGATGATTTCATGCAAATGTTGGCCGCGGCTCCGCTATAGACGGCCCATGCGCAAGGTTTTGGCACACTCTCTCCAACATATTTTCCGATTTTCATGCATAATGCCACCGGCCCATAATCCACTCCAAACAGTGACTTTTTTTGGATGCATTGGTAATTCTTGGCATGCTTCTGGCTGGTCTTCACTCCACACGCGGAAATTTTGCTTGTTGACGTATCCATTCAACCAGCAAATGAGCTTCGTCGCTGGACACAGTTTTCGATAAAAAAAATATTCCTCCAACTTTGTCAGAGTCCATTCCTGATTAAATTGTAGACTATACAACGATTCATGATTAAATTATAGACTAAACTGAACAAGTTTGACAATGACACAAGACACGATTCACGCGTGATTTGTCAAAAACAGTATTACCAAAAAGATACTACCAAAAAAAAACACTTTACTTTCTTTACCGGAACGTTCACATGTGCCGGACATTTCCGTGGCTGACGATGTGTAAATTTATTCCATTCCGGTGGCAACGAAGAAATTCTGAACGATATGTTTTAGAGAGGTCTGATAAAAGGTAATGAATAAATATTTAATTTATGTTTTCAAACTTTTGTATGATTAATTCTTCATTGTTTTAACCTTTTCGGAAAGATGCTGAACACATAAACATGGCCGCCCACCACGGGTCTAATCTCCCCAGAAGAATTACAAACAACTAATGAAGACGACCCGTTGCCTTTCCATACCGGTGACGGTCACCTGATGGAACGTGTGAATCTCACTTTACCCGGACAATATTCGTTTTCCTTTTTCATCCCGAAATGTTTGACATTTCTCTTCTTTCATTGATTTAGCACTGGGTTTGGAAAGCTTCCAAATCCGAATCGTCAAACACCGTCTTTCGTCTCTAAATTATTTTGTTCAATCGAATTAGCACTGACTCAGCTAGTTTGGCGAGATGCTTCTTTTTTATGGTCACATCCTTCTAGCTCTCGACTACTTGGATCAAATGAGTAATTTCTCTTGTGCAATGTTTCTTTCGAATTTTCTTTCCTGATCAGAACCCAGTTTCTTCGATTCGATTCTCTTCTTCTCTAAACGAGTTTCTGCTCGGTAATTGGTCTTTAAACTACTTGGCCGCCGATCTTTCACGAATCCAGCTTTTACTTTGCACACAGCCAGCAGCAAGCACCATACCGCTTTCAGAAACCGAAAAGCGTGACCTTTCCGATGGGAATCACACGAGCGTCATTCTTAATAAAATTGTCAATTTACAGTAAAGATCTGCCATCTGGTAATTGGGTTCCAATCGGTCCCGTCCCGGACCCGTCTATTTGCGAGGAAATCCTTGATTATCGAGCATTATTCTGCGTGCATGAAAAGGAAAGGAACCTGAACCCGTACCGATTAGGTACTTTTATTTTTCTTTCCATAACGACATACTTTTAATTTTTAATCATCCAACCGACACCGGCCCGCATCGACTCGACTGGATTAATCTTATCGGGTTCAATCTCAGTCTTCAACCGAACGAACGGCCATGAATTTGATTTATCGACCAATGAATTGCGTGGACTATGAAAACGTGCCGAATCTCACGATACGTTCCCGAAAAGGCCATGTCTCGGTCGGAAGCCGAAGCGCGCCTCGACGCAAGTCCTTCCAAAACAGAAAACAAAAAAAAATACTCAAATATTGAATTACCACAGGCAAGCAGGTATGCTTGCCAAAAGGGAAAAGATGCCGCTGCGTGATTGCTGCAGAGGGAAAAGGTTAAGTGCAAGTCTGGTCTTTCACTTTGAAAACGGATCAAGATTACTGCCAGGCGATTCTTGTTTCCGAGTTTTCGGATCGTACGAAACAAACCGGGGGTAATTAAAACTCTGCTGTCTGTCGTTATGCAAATCGGTGGGGGCCGACTTTCAACGGAACTGAAAGTTTCCACTAAGCTGCTGTCGTATTTAATTATGGTAATGCTTTTTGTAATTTCGTTAATGTAATCGCAACCTGCTGCAGTTTAATTTACATTGTTTTGTTGATTTCCTGAATAGACGAAACCCCCGCGTATGTAAATTTGCGAGCGAAACTATGTTTACTCACTGTTGAAGTAAGTAAATATTTGTTGAAAAGTACCTGCAAACAAAGAGATTAGAAAAAAATCGATACATAGCATGTGAAAAGTCAATAATTCTTGAAAACAAGATCCATTGATGAATTTAAAATAGGATGTTAGAAATCGATTTTACATAGCATTTTTATCTTAATTTTGGATGTTTTTGATTTTGACGGGAATGTGTCACAAAATATTATTGTGCTTATTTTCAACAGACAATTCAGTTCAGACTGCTGGTAGGAAACAATTGACTCCCTTTGTTAATTTTGACGACATGCTTTTGTTTGTTTTTCTTTCTTTTGTTGTCTGAAAAGAACAATGAGACAGTTTGTAGTATGTTTGTGATCGCAAACTTTTTTGGCACTCGAAAATCAAGAGAGACACGAAATCGACTCAAACAATTTATGAACCATGTTGCAATCTTTTCAGAAACAATTCATGATAAACAGCAAAAACTAAGTTTTGGCATAACACTACTTTTGTAGAAATAGTCCATTATACTTTAACCCATTTCGCAGCCGATTTTCGACTTACAGAACCATCACATGGCTAGTCGTACGATCATAATGACACTAAGAATCCTTCTAAGTCGAGGCTCGAACACACGACACGACTGGCTTGTAAGGCTAGCCCTCTGTGCATTGAACCACCAACTCGGGAATAAAGAGAAATGATTTGTGAATACTTCAAGCTTACTGGCTGTTCCGCAAGAACGAGGATACGAATATTTCGAAAGTACTGAAAGTATTCGTTTCAATCATTTATTGCAGTGCAATAAATTCAAACAGTTTTGACTCATTTTATAAACAGCCTACTAGCTGTTTGTTGGAAAAGAACACCAGAAAACTTCAAAGTTTCAATAGATTCAAATTGTGAACTAATTCCTACCAGTTTCCTTTACACGATGGCCCAGACTTTTTTTGCTAGGATATTAGTCCGGAGAATAGAATGGTTTAGTTCAAGATGGCGATCATATTTTCCTCATTTCAAGCGCGACAAAGACGAACTACCTTCTTTTGGGTCATAAGGAGTGTATCGAAAATAAGCTATCCACATACATTTGTGTTGTACGCATGTATTTGTGGTGGTTTTTCTTATTCTCAGATCACAGCATGCTGTGCGTTTGGCTGTCAGCTTTCGTTTGTTTACATGTTTGTTCGGTTGAAATTCTGCGTTTTCAAAATGTCGCGTTTTGAATAGGAAGTGAAAATTAAGGTTCTGGAAACATGGCTAAGTGAGAAGGGTATTACTATGCGAAAATTGTCGAAGCGGTTTGGAATTCATCATGCCAGTGTTAAAACCATTAATAATAAGTTTGGGGAACACTATTCTTTGGATGAGCTACCAGGAAGAGGCAGCAAAGCCGGTTCTTACAACCGAAACTGAACCAGAAAGTAGTATCACTAATCATGAAGAACAAATCAATGTCAATACGTGATTTGGCCAAAAATGCAGAAACCAGTGTCGGAATGATCCAGCGTATCAAGAGACGAAATCACCTGAAGACCTACAAGAAGCAGAAAATATCGAAACAAAGTGTAGAACAGAAGAAGCGAGCAGCAACAAGCGCTCGGAAATTGTATTCGCGTCTTTTGCAGTGTCGCGTTTGATGGACGATGAGACTTATGTAAAGGAGAACTCAAAAATCCTTCCAGGTCCACAACACTTTACTGTCGTCGTTGGGGAAGATGTGAGCGATGCGGACAGGTCGATTCAAGTGGAGAAATTCGGTCGAAAGGTACTGGTATGGCAAGCAATATGTTCCCGTTGTTTTGAAGTCAACCATTTTTTACACTACCGGAACTATAAATGCAGAAATCTATCGATCTGAGTGTCTCCAGAAGAGATTGCTGCCTTTATATAAGAAGCATAGTACTCCTCCACTGTTTTGGCCGGATTTAGTGTCGGCTCACTATGTCAAAACCACTCTCAATTGGCTTGCGAAAAAGGGTATAAATTTCGTCGAGAAAAATATCAATCCACCAAATTGCCCTCAGTTTCGACCCATCGAACGTTACTGGGCAATCGTGAAGAGGGCTTCAAGAAGACTGGTAAGGCAGCTGGAAATATGCAGGAGTTCAACAATATTTGGGCTCTAGCGTCCAAAAAATGCGATACAACACTTGTCCGGAACTTGATGGAGAGCGTTCGATCAAAAGTTGGAAAATTCGTGAAGGAATAACTTAAATTTCATCCGGTTTTCATTATGCTCAAGTTTAACCTCGTACAATAAAGGATCAATTTTAGTTTGAGTAAAATATCGTTTTGTATCATAATTTGAAAGAAAAATTTGTGGATAGCTTATTTTCGATACACTCCTTAGTCTTCTTCATGGATCGAGTTTTTGTTCTGAGTCGACTTATTTTTGAGCATTTTCACTACGTGAAAAGATGAGATGCCAGATCTGCAGATATTTTTTGTTGTGGAGACTTTTGCACACTTTCGAAAATCGAGTTTTTCACAGACTTTCGTTCAAAATTTACAGACTTTTCAAATCGTCGCGACCTTTTTTTTTGCTCGCCAAGTCAGTTTAGTGTATCATACTTTATAGAGAAATTGCTGCCAGCAAGATATACTTACTGACAGCAGATTTTTTTTCGGATATACACTTTTGCAACCCTGGCTGAAGATATTTGAAATTTTTACCTGGCATCTCTGGCGCCGAATGAAATCGGTACTGTTTCTCAACCAGGCACGCTTTACTCGAACCCATGCCCAAAAGTTTGCTTCATCCGAGAAAATCATTTTCAATCAATCACAATTTTTATATTTTATTAATTACGAATGGCCGATATTTTAAGCTTGTACAATATCATAACAGTTTTTTTTTGCATAGGTTTACTGGCAACAGGTTTCTTATAAACGCCTTCTGATCGTGTAGAGGCTGACATGTACTTCACTTCTGTAAAGCTTCACACAACAGCAGTTCATCTCACATTTTATATATTATGCAAATAATCAATCGTGGGTATACGGTGAGATATTTCTTCTGAAAATGACCCAAACCTGTGCTGTGTTCACGTGCTATTTTGGAGGAGATTCTGTAGATTAAAAAAAGGCGGGTGGATAATGTGACGTGAAGACGAATAATTTCCTCTATTTTAATGCAGATGTAATGAACAATGAAAGATCTCACACCACTGGCATATCCTGAAGTCACCCAAAAGGCATTGGAATTAATACACACAATGATTTTTTCTCGGACGCAAAGCAGTTGAATGTTGGCTTTATTTGCACTCGTGTAATGCGATGTTCAGACTGCGAACCTTCCGATTTACACATTTCAACATTCTTATAGCTTCTTTGCTAACATTTGAACCCCCCAAAAAGGTTTGATTAGTAAAATTTTCTTCGTAAATTTTCACTTTCTGGTGTATTTTGTTCCAATTCAAACGACTAGCAGCTAGCTGCTGTTGTGATTGCCCTTGTTTGAAGCGAAACTCACCACGCGAACGGTACACAAAACGGTAATCCGTCCCACAGCAAAACTGTACACACAGTGCGAATTGATTTTATACTGAAGCAAATGTTTTAAAGGGTTTTTTCGATATACGTGATTCAGTTTTCAACTGTTCAGCAAATGGGCAAATCTTATCGGCTAGAAAAATAGCAACATGCCATTATGTTTTTTTCGGATTTGCATATTTTAACGAAATAAACTATTGTGATGCTACACGGAATTCATGTCTGCTTTTAAAAGGGCCGAATTGTGGAGTTTCCTTCGATATTCAAAACTTCGGTACATTTCACTCGAGTGCAAAGCAGTTTCACATTGGCTGTCAAAAGAACCGTTGAATTAAGTCATTTCCTAGGAATGCTCAACGCAGAAACAGCAAAATATTGATATCTTGCCCCACACCAAAGCGAGCACTGCGAATGGCACACGAATAGGTTAACTCCAGAACAACACTTCCAGATCGTGGAAATTTATTTTCAAAATCAGTGTTAAATTAAAACCGTTTATTGCACAAAATTCTCTTCAGCGATGAGGTGCATTTTTGGTTGAATGGATTCGTTAACCAGCAAAAGTGCCGTATTTAGAGCAAAGATATTTCACACACCGTTCAAGAATTACCGATGCATCCCGTGATATGTACTGTTTGGTGCGGTCTATGCGCTGGAGGAAACGTCGGTCCTTTTTTCTTCAAAAAAAGAGGAAGAAGATATGGATGTGGACAAAATGTGGTGTCAACAAGATGATGCCACTTGTCATACTGTGGCCGAAACAATCTATTTATTGATAGAACATTTCAACGACAATATTATTTCGAGAAATGGACCGGTCAATTGGCCTTCGCGTTCGTTTGATTTGACACCTCTCGATTTTTTTGGTGTGCATGTTAATTACTGATCAAAAACACAAACGCGAGCGCACTTCGGAAGCGTGTTTGGCCATACTGATGTGGAACTATCACTGTTGACCCCACTTAGTCGTTTTTCTTGCAAGACATTTTTTTCACTTAGTCGAGTAGGTGGAGCAGATATTTAAGTCTGCCCCTTGATGACTCAGTACTTCTGAATTGGCCTTAGTTTCGGTGCTTTTGGGGGATTAAAGTCCTTCAGAACGGAGCCTTGTATCATTCCAAAACATCTTTCGAATAATAGCACGTGGTTAAATACGTCCAGAAAAGCGTACGACCATTGTGAGACCCCCCAGAACAAAAAGTTAACGCTTCTTTTTCCACATGAGCAAATTGCTTGCCAAATCATGTATTTGTTTGGCATCTTCTGTATTCTATCGTCTTGTGGGACACCAAACTTATGATAGGCATTGGAAAACAGAAGTGATTAAATTTTCGACAGTGTAAAATAACTCAAAAACTATGTTTTCTCTAACTTTTGGAAACAATAAGGAAAGCTCATTAATATTCCCTTCCTTTTTCACATCCGGACAAGGGTTTCGAGATAGTCAGGCATATATCAGTCCCGATGTTCTACTGGACGAGTATAATAGATAAATATTAACCAAAAATCGTTCATTTTTTCTAGTGCGTTAGACGGAACTGGACATCGTGGTGAGGTTCTCCCACCAACATCAGTTGATGTTACTGAATTTTTGGTTAAATTTCTGAACTGAACTCAAAACCTGTTCCACCAGGATTCTAAATTGAATTTTTAGTTCCTAATTTAGTTTTATACTTCAATTTCAGTTCTAGATTAAAGGCTCAGAATTTAAAACTATGACTCTGGAACTGAATTCTAGTTCTGGATTTTGGAATTGTTTTCTTCACTATATTTTGGAACTGAATTTAGTTCCATATTTTGGGATTCGAATCCAGAAATCTGATTTAGGATTTCATCCTCAGAATTCATGAACAAAATTCAGCATATGAATGTTTGGATCTAGATTCTGAAGCCGGAGTTGTAATTCCTGAATTCCGTTTCAGAATTCAATTCCTATATTCAGTTTCGGTATTCCTTTCCAGAACATGGCTTCTGGAGCTAGATGTTGGAACTGAATTCAGTTCTTTGATTAAGGTTTGGAAGGAAGTTTAAGATTCAATTCTAGAACGCAATTCGGAATATTCGGAAAATGACTTTAGCTTCATAGCTTGTTGCAGATTTAAAATTCAGTTGTTTAATTTTATTTCTGGTGTAGGTAAATAAATGATGGCAAAAACGACTCATCAGTCATAAACATTGGGCAAATTACGCAAAGCGTTTTTTTAGAACACTAAAATATTTTCAAAGGATTATGAGAAGTTTACCTCTACTGAGTATCTAAATCTACAAAAAAATGTATTTGTTCCGTGTTAGTTAATTGTATGGTAGAATATGTCTGTCGTCAATTAGTTGTACTGTAGTATAGATTCATCGTTAGAATTCTGAAAGCGAAGCAATGAAATTTGAAAAATTCACATAATCTAATACGAATGATTATCTTCATTCGGAAGTGAGAAAGAAACATGCCAGTTTTATTCGTATTCACTCTAGTTATGTCTGTGCCATTACCCACCCGCCTTTTTTCACCACATCTCTTTCAGAACTGTTTGGGTTCTTTTTAAAAGCTATAACTACTCGCTTGTGATCCTTTTTAGTATACGGAGATCCAGTTTGGCTACTTCTTTCCATTCAATCAACAATTAAATGTTCGTTGTTCCGACGCGAGATGCCGTAGATTGTACAATTCACAGCTTCCTACCGATGGCACGATGAGACAAATCCGGATATTCAAGGTTCGTGCGCAAAATTGTTTCATGCCGCTGCTATTCTACCGATTCCATCTTCGCAACGATTGCAAAACTACTACAGTCACACAATGCATTATTAAATTTTTAACTGAAAATACCAAACAGATGAAAAGTTCCAGCCATTTGAAAGTGATTCAATTTGATCCGGTACACCCTTTGTTCGGATTACATTCACCATCCTGTCCTTTTTAGATCCTTCCAAACTTCTAAAAGAACTGAATACGACCCTGTTCTTATTCGGCAACTCACCTATCTCTCCAGTACAGGCAATTCAAATATATAGGATATATTCAATTCAGTTTCAGTAGCTTTTCTTATCGTTGCACTTGTGTCGTATCATTTCTGCCCAACGGAAGAAACTAACTCCGGCGGTGCAGATGTCTCAATCACTAAACGTGAAATAAAGTTCAACCCCATTCCAGTTCCATTTCGTTTCGGTATATTGGCACAAACCGGTACGAGAAGACGACGTACGTGTTCTGAATAGACGGAAACTCTTTGCGTTGTTCGCTATTGGCTTGCTCCAAAATAAACAATAGTGTTCCATTCGGATGAAGGTGGTGAATTTCATTCCCTGGGCGCTACACCACCCCTGTTGCCAGGAAATCGGGCTCTTGTTACTATACAGTTTTTTTTTGACATCCGATTGGTTTTTTTTTGCTATATGAGTATTGATTTATTATAGTTGCTATGGAAATTAAAATAGCAGATTGCCGTTATTTTCACTGAATCTTTTCCAGAAGTAAATGTTGTTGACGTAGGACTACGTTTTTCTTTGCTATACTCACCGGGGCTCATATTTAAAATTTCGTATTTCGGGAGCGTTACGAAATTACTCCAGATTTCGTTACTCAATAACTTTTTCCCTGTTTCATGACATTCTTTATTTCACTGCACTAAAGGAAACGGTTGTAATATTGTTGTCAATATAGCGTTTAACGTTTGTTTTTAAATAGCAAATAAATAGTCCCTAACTCAAAACATTGAAATCCATCGAATCTATGTTAATCCATGAGCAGCCGGTCGCTTGTATTCGAGAAAAATACACCGAATAGTGTCCAACAAGCTTAGGCTCGTTTGAAAGGCACTATTGAATTGTGGTTCAAGTTCGAAGCTCAAATGGCTGTCGCTTTTGGTTCAGAAGATATAATGGTATAAGTGACGTTATCGACCAAACGCGTTTTGTTTTTTTACCGCTCAATTTTCTCAGAGATAACACATGGATAACACCCGAGACTAACAATGGAAACAACATTTTTTTTTGCAAATTTTTTTTTTATTCATCAACATAATCACCTTTTAGGGTGCAACAATGGTTCCAACGTTTTTCCAATTTTTCAATACCATGTTTATAAAAAAATTTATCTTTCGCTTCAAAATAAGCTTCAGTTTCAGCGATGACCTCCTCATTTGAGCCAAATCTTTTTCCTTGGAGCATTTTTTTAAGATCAGCAAAGAGCCAGTAGTCACTGGGCGCTAAATCTGGCGAGTATGGGGGGTGGGGAAGCAGATCAAAGCACAATTCGTTCAATTTCGCCATTGTTTTCATCGACTTGTGGCAGGCTGTTTTTGTTCCATCGAAAGCAATCGCGGCACCCACTTGGAAAAAACCTTTTTCATGCTCAATTTTTCATGAAGAATAGTAAATACACTTCCATATGATATCTGTGTCATCTCAGCAATCTCACGGAGCTTCACTTTACGATCTTTCATTATATTTTTTGTCACTTCACTCACATTTTCCGGTGTAACGGCTTCCACAGGTCTACCCGAGCGTTCCGCGTCATTTGTGTCGGTACGACCACGTTTAAACTCGGCGAACCACCGACAAATCGTTGCTTTTGATGGACAAGAGTCCGGGTAACATTTTTCAATCCATTGTTTCGCTTGCACGGTGTTTTTACCGATTAAAAAACAATGTTTTATCAAAACACGAAACTCGGTTTTTTCCATTTTTTAAACAAACTACAAAACGACTTTACTCCAACCTCGATACCTCGGCTGTTTCTGGTCGGATCGACTTAAAATTTTGACCCGTTTCAAGCAAAGGTAAGTACTCTAGAAAGACGTGGTTACTGGTTTACTACGAGCGCCATCTCTGCTTCAGTCTCGGGACTTATTGATCCATGTGTTAGCTTAGTCGATTTCTACAAGTCTAGGCTTGTTTGAAAACTACTACTGAATTTTTGACGAAGTTCGAAAATCAAATGATTGTCACTTCCGGTTCTGAAGATGACTCAACGAATATCGAAAAACTTTTTTGAAATCTGACAGTGTCAATCAAATTTGGATGGGTTATGGCGAAAATTTCTGGTTTGAGAGATGTATTGCTATATGTGACGAAACCGAGAAAAACCCAATGTTTTTCAATTAAACAAATTCCTCAGAGAGATTTCAAAAGACTTAAACTCGTTCGAAGCTACTATTATGTTATTTGATAAGCTCACAATACTAATGGCCGAGAATAGAATCTTATGAATACTCTAATGGGACTATTTAAATGACAAGAGAAAGGTATTATCACATCACTAGGTGTATTAAGAAGTGTTTTTATCTATATGTTTCATTGAAATCTTTTGTTTTTTCATTACGAAGGCATGAATGGAAAGCCGTTTCGCCGAAAATCATTTCGCCGAATTACATTTCGCCGAATGGGTCACTTCGACGAATGTCATTCCGCCGAAAGAGTCATTTCGCCAATTCCTGCAATTGTTTTAATATTATAATTGGAATTGATTAAAAATTAACACAAATGAATGATAATACGGTAACGCCCGTTCTGTTGACCTACAATTGTAATTCTTGAAAAAAGATTGAATCATAAACCTCAGAACGGAGCTCACAAGAAAACTTTTTGACTATTAGGGCATATTCAGTAGTGTTTTAGTTCTAGATGCATAATTTATGCCAGTTACAAAATTTAAATCTGGATTTTATAACAAGAAAAACTGGCAGCCCCAGCAGTGTTTTACTCGTGTTTCAAATATACAAAAAATAGAACGGCAATGTAGACCAGTTTTAAATTTGACAGAAGAACTGGTCGAATGAATAAAACTAGAACGGCTTATGGGGTATACGTTTGTTCCAGTTTCTGCTCTATTGTAGATCTTCAATATAGAACTTCTAGCTGCTGAATTTGCTCTTCGCCACTACCAAGCAAATGTGTGTGGTATTTTCCGTTTACTAAGTGAAAAAATATCTAATGCGGCTTCGCCACATCGATTTGATTCGTATGCTGTCCGACTTCGCTACCGTTCGTTCGGACGTGACGAAAGCAAAGAAACCTAGCTTTGAGTAGACCGGGCAAACGAGCGGTTACAGGTTTGTATGCAAGAAGCCGCCGCTACCGACGGCGGGTCGGCAACTCAGCCATCTTGGCTTCGGTTATGTGGCTGCCCCACATCAGGAGCATAAAAAGATGTATTCGAAATTACCCTTTCGGCGAAATTACCCTTTAAGCGAAATGTCCCTTTCGGCGAAATGACCCTGTCGGCCAAATTATCTATTCGGCGAAACGACTTTCGGCGAAATGGCTTTCGGCAAAATGATCCGTTTCCGTTCGGGCACCCCCATGTCTCTTGTAGTTTTTTAGGTTAGGTAATAAGATCCTCGATTTTAGAAGCAACATTTTGTGAAAAGTCCTACGTCAATTTCGCGGTAACCTGTAGAAAACAAACAAACAAACAAACAAAGGAAAACTTGTTCTATCTTTGCACATTCCATTCGAGAGTCCCATTATGCTTTAATCCTCCACTAGAGGCCCATCGTTGAATGCGTGGCAAAAATTGTGACGTCTGTTTTGTGAGTCAAGCACACAGCTGATCAAAAGAAAAACTCATAAACAGATACTGGGCCTTTTTGCTTTCGCAACATTTCTGTACTCCCTCTCCCCTGTTTTTTTTTGTCTCAACTAGCAACATACAGACAACTCTGCCATAGTTCGATTTTTTCCCCCAGCAGAACCTATCTTCATCAATATCATATATCTACTTTTTTTATATATCTTATCGATTCGAAATGTTAACGACAAAAAAATGTGAGCCATTAGCACAAGCTCATTCAACTGTTGGCGTAGGCTCCTGCTTCCGGTCGGGCGCCAACCTTCCGTCTCAATACCCGTACCACTCGCAAAACTTTGTTGTTTTCCCACGCAGATCCTCTCCGGTATTGTTTGTGTCATCAATAACCGAGCATATATGTAGTAAGCTTTTGTGTTTTGGTTCACCGGAGTGTGTATTTTCCCGAACAACACAGACAGGAAAATATGGGCATCAGCTGCTGCGATTGGTTTGGGATGGGATGGATCCGTATTCAAGCAAAAGCGGTTGAATTTTGTCACCACCTTGCCTGTTGCTCACAAATTACCAAACAATTGAACACCGTGTCCCGCAGCATCAGCAGCATCAGCTTTAGAGGGATGAAATTGATCCCTAAACGGTAATTCGATTCCCTGACGTGTGAGCCTCGTTCTGATGACTGCACTGTGTTGGTACGATTAGTGAAGCTCCTGTCAGGTGAAAGGATCGCTTTTTCGCTTCGAATCACGACAAAATCTCATTTAAGTTCATCACGAAGAATGACGGTCTCCGGGTAAACACAAATCTGGTGCAATCTAATTCCCGAACGTGGTCATAACTTTCTCGGTAGCTCTTGGCTCAACGAGGCTTGGATGGAATCGAGCCCGACACCCACCGGGCGGTCGGGGCGGTAGAAAATTGCTCCACTCGGTTTGCATCCATCCGTGCTAGGTAGGTAAACACACCTACTTACTTAGCCGGAGTGACAGGCTAAAAGCATTATAATATCATTACACTAAAAGCTATTTATTACACGGAAACTTTTACGGTCCAGGGGCATCCACGTGTACAGCAAATTTCGGACTCCGGTCACGTGCTGCTACTGCCGGATGGAACAGAAAATGCACTTCCTTTTATGGAGCTATTTGCGTATCGTGTCGAATAATTTGACGGAATGTTTTGATTTTTTTTCTTCCTTGATTAACTTACTTTCGCTTTCTAAGAAAAACGCCATGCCAAGTGATACTACAATCCGTTGGGGAAATAGATATTTTGTTCTTAGTATTTTACGAGATAATTTCAAAAAAAAAACGAAAAATCGACGTACTTTAATACGTGCTGGGTAAAAATTGGTCTTTCCCATTTTCGAGTGATATTTGAAACGGAGCAGCTAGCAGAAGAAAAGTAAATATTGTTTTTTTTCCTATCGCCTCCGGATGCTGTTTGCGATAAGATGACATCAAACATTTTCTTTTTTGCGGCGAACGGCGGCATCAGTTCTTTTACACCCGAATCCTTAAGATCATGATTTTTTTTCAGCATTAAACCGAAAACCTGATGAAATAGCGGGCTAGATTTGGAAGTGGAAAATGGTATCAGTTTTAAGAAGTGTGTTAAAGACTGTCCCAGAAAGTGTGGACGCAACCAAAAACCGCTGCCATTTCGCAATGGCTCAGAATCTGTCAATTTTTATGGCTGCGTCCTGTTGTTTACACTCTTCTCTAACCACTTGTGCAGTTGTTTATTCGTTTTCATTAGTTTGTTTCGAAATGCGTGGACTTTCAGCAGAACAACGTCGAAAAATTGTGTACAAATGGTGCACAGAACGCGGACTGTCACTGAAAAAGATAGCAAAAATGGAAGGGGTAAATGAAAAAGCCGTGCGAAAGGCGGTCAGGAAGTTCGGTGAGGATAACACCTTTGAGGATAAACCGAAAACGGGTCGAAAAAAAAGGTCCTGCTAACCCTCAGTTGGATAAACGTATACTGAAGGCGTTCGAGCAAAAGAAGGAGGTTTCAGGCAAAAAAAGTGGGCACTTCGAAGTCAAATGCTCTTCGTGCTAAAGAACGTTTTATCGATTCTTGCTGGAAAATTGAACTGAATAATCATGGACGACGAAACCTACCGACGAAACTCGACTAGAAATCCTTGCCGGGACCACAATATTATACGGTGCGAGAAGGGCAAGTGTTAAACTAGTCCAAGACATCGATTGAAGTCTAAAAATGTGGTAAGAAAGCTATGGTCTGGCAAGCAATTTGTAGCTGCGGTAAGATTTCGAAATCCTTCATCACCACTGCTTCAATGAACAGCGAAATATACATCAAGGAATGTTTACAAAAACGACTTCAACCCATGATTCGAAGCAACAAGGATCGTGCTGTCTTCTGGTCAGATCTTTCTTCTTGCCACTACTCGAAATCAACGGTAGAATGGTATACTACAAAAAATGTCACTTTCATCCCAAAAAACATGAATCCACCAAATTGTCCACAACTTTGACCAATTGAGGAATTTTGGGCATTAACGAAGGCACATCTTAGGAAACATGTCTCGGCAGCCGAAACTATTTAACAGATCGAAAAAGATTGGAAAAGTGTCAAAACTTGTCGCCAAGAAGTCTGTACGGAATTTAATTAGGAACGTTCGCAAGAAGGTGCGCCAGCTAGTCTACAATGGCTAAGTAGCAAATGTTGAGAATACTACTCTGTTGTTGTAGTCTAATATTATCAGTATATCAGATAAAATTTGAATATCTAACACTTGTGAATTATTTAAAGCGAAATCAAAGTGCGTCCATACTTTCTGGGACAGTCTTTACTTTACTGTCGTCGTTAAGGAGAATGTGAGCGATGCGGACAGGTCGATTCAGATGGAGAAATTCAGTCGAAAGGTACTGGTATGGCAAGCAATATGTTCCTGTGGTTTGAAGTCAACCATTTTTTACACTACCGGAACTATAAATGCAGAAATCTATCATTCTGAGTGTCTCCAGAAGAGATTGCTGCCAGAAGAGAAGCTGGGAACATGCAGGAGGTCAGAAAAATTTGGGCTCAAGCGTCCAAAAAAAAGCAATGCAACTCTTGTCCGGAACTTGATGAAGAGCGTTCGATCAAAAGTTCGAAAAATCGTGAAGGAATAACTTAAACTTCATTCGGTTTTCATTATGCTCAAGTTTAACCTCGTACCATTAACGGATCAATTTTTAGTTTGAATAAAATATCGTTTTTTATCATAATTTGAAAGAAAAATTTGTGGACAGCTTATTTTCGATACAGTGTGAGCAATTCCAGAAATGAGTAGACGAAAAAGTGACAAAATCAGAATCGACCTTCTCCGATTTGGATGAAACTTTGCACATGGCTTCAGTATGGTAAAGCATACTATAACCATATCATGGCCCTGTACATCTTTTAAAATTCGACATTCAGGTCGGAAAATATTAGTGAATATCGGTGACAGCACTACAACACCGTTTGCCGCTTGGCTTTGAAGTCCCTCGAGGCAGTCATTTGGGATAATTTTTACTCTTGCTCTACCTCAATGATAATCTCAACTTTCTATTGAAATGCCACAAACTATCTTTCGCAGCTTGAACTATTCATGAACTGGTGTAATTAGCTACGACTATAACATTTCGCAGAATGTACTGAAACGAGAGTCTACCGTTAAAGATTTAGATATCATTCTTGATATTAAGTTGAATTTCAAAAGTCACATCGATTATGTGATCTCTAAGGTCTCCAAGCTTTTAGGTTTCGTTTTTCGCATTACTAAGAGCTTTGTCTTGAATATTCAGCTGTTGTCTGGTCACGTCATTATCAAATCGACATAGAGCGAATCGAAGCTATTCAACATGTATTTGTTAGATTTGCCTTGCGTAACCTACCATGGAGAAATCCTACTAATCTTCCTAATTACATAGGTTATAGTTATGTGTTCGTCGAAATGTCTCCAAGGCAACTTTCGTTGCTGATTTGGTTCAATCACGTATCGATTGTCCCGAACTCCTGCAGTTGATTAATCTCGACATTCTACGTTCCCACCCCTTTCTTAGATTATCTATTACAAGAACAAATTATCGTTATAATTAACCGTTCTCGAGTATGCGCCGAAGATTCAACAATTTCACTGTAATTCACTATCCATTTTTTATCACTAATTAGATCTACATGCCGATTCTAACTCCGCCATTCCATTTACCCGGCAATCCATTTACCCATCCACTTTTCAATTTGTCGGTCATCAATTTGTTATAGAGTTATAGATTAAGTTTTAACTGTTAGTTTTATTCGTAAAATTGAGCCTAAATAGGTCTGTTGGATCATTGTAATTTGTTTATACAAATGATGGCGAGGTTTTATGCCTGCTGGAGAGCTTCATCTCCATCGAGCTTTTCCCTGCTCCAAAAATATATAAATAAATGTATGTATGTATGTGACAAATAATGTCACTCGATTTTCTCAGAGATGGATGTTATTGAATTTTGTTTCGATCCGACTTCCAGGTTCCGGAGATACAGGATGATACGCACAAAAAATAAAAAAAATAGGCACTCACTTTTCTCAGCTACGGAATGAATTTCATCTTGTCATCTTGATCCGACTTCCGGAAATACAGGGTAATTTGTTTATGAGAAAATGCGCACTCAACTGTTTCGGACCGTCCCAACCGATTTTCACAAACCAAAATGCAAATAATAGGTCTTATAATTCTTCAAAAAGTTCCCGAATTTGATCCGGATACAACTTCCGGTTCTGGAACTACAGCGTGATAAGTGAAAAATGTTCAATTTTACGAGTATTTTTTCACAAGTGATTGCAAAAAGAGATACAAATTTTTATATAACTAAAGGGTAATTTTTCCATGTTTGCAGATCTTGTTTGTTAGTGGATATATAAACAAACTTTGGCGTATAACATCGAAAATAGTGAAGGGAAAAATTTCAAAAACGGAACTCACTTTGATTTCTAAGCATTCGATTTTCACAAACTATGATTTAAATTAAAAGTGTCGTAGTCTCGAAAGCAAATTAATCCGGATCCGACTTCAGATTTCGGGAATATAAGGTGAAGGTATGTTTGATATTGCAAATCGTTGTTTAGCGCGACGAAGTAGAAAACTAAATTTTGACTAATAATAATTTCAATTTGTAAGTTAAGTTAATTGCTGGCCAAACGAACCGATTTCTGGATAAACTGATCTCACTTCATTTTCTCAGAGACGGCTGAAACTTAGGCTCAAAGGAAAGGTCCTATGGTTCTAACACATGGGCTGAAAAGTTCCGGACCTAACACATAGATGGCGCTAGTTTTATTGCAGTCACCTTTTTTCAGTTAATACAAACCTTCGAAAGACAACTGTTAAAATTTCACGTTAATCTATTCATTAGTTTGTAAGTTATTGTGCTAAGAGTGACGCTACTTTTGTTATTTTCAAAGCAATGGATCAAAAACAATTTTGTGTTTTAATTTTACACTGCTTCATGATGGGAAAAAATACCGTTCAAGCGAAGCATTGTTTGAAAAGTGTTATGGAGACTCCGTTCCATCAGAATCAACAACAAAACGTTGCACAGTGGGGAAAAAACAATCAAAAACGCGAATTTGCTCAATAATTTTATAAAAACTTAAGCAAATATTTACAAAGTTAGTATTTCTTATGCGATTTTTTTTCCGTAAAATCGATTTATGATAGTTAGAAGACCCGCAAAATTCACTATCATGCCCGTTTTGCTTCAATTCCTCTTTTTTCTTTCTTTACTTTGAAAACTAACTGTGAAACTCTGGAAAAAATTGAATTCGACCAATCGGAAGTTATTCCTGACATGTTAATAAGTTAGATATATGGATTGTTTTTAGTAAGATTGACCGCAAACAACTGTATTCTGTTTTACCCCCAGTCATCTTCTTCCGTGAATTTACAGAAAAAAAAGTTCTACTGATCGGTGTTTGGACCAATATTGGTTAAACAAGACAGTTCTATGTTTCGCATATAACCTCAAAAAATAATTTACAGATAGTCTTCATGATCGCATGCTTCGTGCTACATCGTTTTACCCCAATTTTCGCACAAATAGAATTTTATGTTGAACTCAGATTTCCAGTCCCGAAGCAGATCCAATATGACCTACCAATATTGATTCATATTACGTAGAAAACTTCAGTGATCCAAGTACACATAATGGGAATGACAGTACTAATCCGTTTAACCCTCTTTACCCCAATGTATGTCATAAGTTGTATCTTTGGGTGAAATTTCTTTCGTATTTCGAAAGCAGGGGCTGATTACGGTTAATGAAAATCGATTGATATTACGAAGATAGGCCTAAAAATAAGATTACAAATGAATTCCGTTTTACCCCAATTTCTATCAAAAGTCGTATTTCTGGTGAAAGGTTTCGCAGGCTGAAAAAAAAATTTACCTCAAACTGTTATAAAACCTTCAATGACAGTTATGAACCATAAAATGTATTTGGTTCACTGAAGTTTTTTACGTAATATGGACCAATATTGATTTTTGATCCATTTTTCCCACTGTGCGTTGGTTTGCTGACTTCAAACGTGGTCGAAGATACACCGACGATGCAGAACGCAGTGGACGTCCAAATGAAGCGTTAACACCAGGAAACAAAAAAATATCCACAAAACAGTTTTAAATGATCGAAAAGTGAAGTTGCGTGAGTTAGCTAACATGGTAACGGTATCAAAAGAACGTGTTTGCTTTATATTTCACGAGCATTTGAGTATGAGAAAGCTCTGACTGTTGACCAAAAACGAGAACGTGTTGATAATTCCGAGCAGTGTTCGGCCTTGTTTAAACGTAACTAACCGGAATTGTTACGTCGATATGTGACAATGGATGAAACATGGATTCATCACTTCACTCCGGAATCAAAACGGTCGAAAACACAACAATAGGCTGGAAAGGTTATGACCTCGGTATTTTGGGGTATCGCGTGGTGTAATATTGATCGACTATCTTGAGAAAGGAAATACAATTAACAGTGAATATTATATAGCGTTATTGGGACGTTTGAAAGCTAAAATTGCAAAGAATAGACCGCATATGGCAAAGAAATTTATTTTTGTTTCATCAAGACAGCCCACCGTGTTACAAGTTTATCAAAACAATATCAAAACTACATGAATTGAACTTCGAATTGCTCCCACATTCACCGTATTCGTCAGATTTGGCTCGCAGCGACTACTGACCGACCTGAAAAATGAGCTCGCCGGTAAGAAATTTTGCTCGAATGAAGAGGTTATCGCTGAAACTGAGGCCTATTTTGAGCAAAAGATAAGCTTTTTGAAGAACCCCTTAGTAATGCTGATGTATATAGAAGTAAGATGAAAAAGGCTCCATAACATCTCTAGATTAAAACAAGTTTTTTTTTCTTAAATCAACATGATGGAATCATTCCAAAAGTATTATTTGAAACCATGAACTAGTATCATGAAACAATTAACTACATTTCTTCCTGTTCACTCGGCGAACGATCAAAAGGTTAAGGGGCTGTCCATGAAAGACGTCACGCTTTTTTTGGCAATTTTTGACTCCCCACCCCCCTTTGTCACAAATTGTCACAGCAGCAAAGACAACCCATCCGCCCCCAGCACCCCCCCCCCCCCCCCCCCCCCATACTGTCATTGGATTAAAAAATATCTCTAAAACTACAAAACCATCGAAATTATTTTATCAATATTAATTATATAATTTAGCTTTAGCTGAGGATTATTATTTCCTTAGTGTAGCATACAGGGCTGAGAAAATAAAGGTCAAAACCTCATCAAATCGAGATCACTACCGAAGTAGATCGCTTGTGATCTTTCCCAATAAAGATCACTTCTGATCAGTGATCAGTGATATTTAAATCACATCGATCAAAATCGGTACGGATCTTGCGTCACACAAAATCGGTAGTGATTTGGAGCTAAAATGATTCTTGATTCATTGGATGATTCGATCAGCTTTGATCTTGGTGGAGGAAAATCATACATGATCAAGATAAAACATGACATGATCTACGTCTGAAATTGTTGATCCCCCGCTGAGGGGTGTGATTGACTGACATAGTCAATTTTGTATCTTTAGTAAATGCTCTTTTAACACTCCTTATCAATAGAGTTGGGGAAAATACCGGTTTCGTTACGTTGCGGTTTACGTAGTTTCAACATATATTCTCGTTTGATGCATCCCGTGTTCGATTTCGCAACCGTTGTTTCATTCGCAATAAAATAAAACGATTTTGGCATGAATTTAATTTATGGAAGTAACAGGAGCACAGGGTTTGAGCACACAGCAGGCGCTGCGTTTGAAAGACGCGTTTGAATTGCACTCCTACCGGGTAGATGTGAATAGTAAACGAAAATCAAAATATTAACAAATATTACTATCAAATCTTGTCTTGATGTTCCTGTGCTGTCATAGCAATACTTCATATTTTCTTGATATTTAATCGAAGGAATCTTCTTGATAGATTAGACAAAATCTATTTAGCGTCAAGATTTGTTATTATATCTTATTTCGTTATTGATGAGGCATACCAATTTCATTAAATACAATTGATCCAGTGGTTCCTTTTTCAAATGGAATACATTTGAATATACTGCATCAGAATAAGATAAGAGAAATTATTATGATATACTATTCTCAAAGCTAGAAAATAAAATGACTGAAAAATTCGTCTTCTATAAATGTTTTGCTCTTGCTTTGAAGTTACAATGGTAGAATTTTAAATTTTGTTGCCGTTTTCTCAGGCAGATTTTGAAATGATTTTTGATATTTAAACTTATTTCAAACTAAATAATGGTATTTTCTACCATTGAGATGTTTGGTTTTTAATAATTGGTTTGCAATAAACAGGGTAAATTAATCAGCTGCATGACATGCTTTATGATTGAACGTGTTTTTCTTATCGTTATAATTATTGATAATCACAACGTATATGTTAATGTTATTTGCTGGTTTTATTGATATTACTACGTCAACATGGTATTGATGAATGAATTTTCAATACATCAAGAAGCATGGAATTTCACTGCGACCCCTTCGTGCACTTTTGCTGATCACAGCAGAAATGATTTCCTGCATCATTCATTACCGAATTTACAAGAAGTAGCTATTACATCAACAAATACACGTTTCTTTATAAAATGTAAACGTTTATTGTTTTTTTTTTTCAGGAAATAGGCTGCCCATACTTGCATATCAGTCCCATATGGAAAATCGGCAAGTCGAGAAAAAGACGATTAAAATTTTATTTTCCAATTTTTCGATTTGTTGTGCTACCTAATGGTTAATTCATGGTATTATTACATGTAATATCGGTAATACACCTTTGCTATTCCAATATTGCAACCAATGAAATTATTCTAAATTTGCACTGAATGGGACTGATATGCGGGTACTTTGCATATGGGACAGATATGAGTTGATATTTTTTTCACATTTTACTGAATAAATCCTCAATTTTTATTACAATTTCTGAAAGTATATTGAAGATAGATTGCATTCTTCAAGCTAACTCAATATTGGCGAAAATCGATACGGGACTGATATGCAAGTATGGGCAGTAGGGCAAAGCAGTAATATAATTAGGTATTTCAAAGCGCTCATTGAAAATATTGGACGTCACATTTCAACAACCCACCTTCCTTCCCCCTGTCACAAAAGGTCACGTTTTGTGAAACACCCCCTCCCCCTAGCAGCGTGACGTCTTTCATGGACAGCCCCTAAAGCCGGGTATAAGTTAACGATATTCTTGTTCATACTCGTATTTTATTAGTACCAGAATAGCGAAAAGTCTCTATTTTGATTCTGAGTCAAACAGATAACACAGATGTTATCATCATTTTTTTCAATTGTGACTATTTGTTAGTTTTGGTCGGCAGCAACGGAGAAAAATTCCATAAAACTTTTTTTTCCTACTCTAAGTTTCGTTGCATGCCAATGTGTGCGACTTTCCGACACTACCTACTACAGAATCGGGCGCAAACTTTTCCACTTTATTAGATGATTTAGCAAAGTAGTAGAACCGTAATATCACCGTTCCATTGCGGAACTTGATCTGCTGTTTCGATTACTTCCGCAGTTAATTTTCGGAGTACAGAACAATTTCCTAAGCTAAAGGTTCTACGGTTCTACGATGACTTTCTCGATTTAGAGAGTCTTTCCCTAGAGATGCTAAGGTGGAATGAAGTTGCGAAAAATTTCTTTGCCTTAGCTTCTGGTCATTTAAAGTTAGTCAACTTTGGTTGTTATAATTTTCTAACCTTATGCTCTCTAGATTAACACCGGCCGGGTCGGGGCAGAGTCCCTAGTAGAGTCCTCGTTCTAGGCCAGGTATCTGCCACAAATCCGGTCGAAACAGAAGTTCTAACTTTGCAAACGACTTCGCGCCGTGCTAAAACTTCTTCCTTTGTATACCAACGTTTGTCGGCAGTGACTCACATTCCGAATTCATAACAGTTTAAAATTAATCAACTACCGCAAAGTTCACGCAATTTGAATTGAGTTCGTTATTGAACTCAAAATCCTTGCCTCACGTCATCATTCCGATCAATGATTTATGAAATGCCACCGAAAACCATCCCTACAATGGGGCGGCGCGGGTTTGTTCTTACGATAACAAACAAGTTAATTTTTAATTCTTATCACGCCTTACGAAATTAATTATTTAATCGTGTGAAAAATTGCCCTCCAAAAAGTTGTACCATGGTGAATGGCGTTTGTTCGGGCTCTCGGCATCTGGCAGCCTTCTTTTGGACGAGAGACTCAATTTTATCTTGGCAATTTCTGCTGTGGGTGTGTGTGTTATTCTCTATAAGTGACACTTTTGCACCGCAACCACATTGTACATAAGACTGTCTGTCCTCTGTCTTCTATCCCACCTTCCCTCCCGAAGACCAACGAACCTGGGATGAACGGGGAGAACCGGAGGAAACCCGAAGCTCAGATGACGACGAGTTACAGACGTAGTCACCAGGTGAGAAGCTTGCGGCCAACAATTACTTCGTGGAGCGTGCGATATTTACCAACTTGTTAAAGTGCCTCCGGCAGTCAGATAAGCGTGGATCGAGCAAAGTTGTGTCGTAATGGCGGCTGTGAGGCCAAGGTGGAAGTCGACTAATTCTCCTGGAATGTTTCGAAATCGATTTTTTGTTTTTCTAAACATAGCCAAGCTTACTTCCATGTGACCGGGCCGGCCGAGTCTCATCTTCCACTCCGTATTCGGGGCTGGAACTACATCCCTGCGGTGGTCTGCGGATATATAAAATTATGAAATTGTGTGGAAATTCAGCACTCCATGTAGGCTAACGGCAACCGTGGGACACATCGACCGTGCAATGGCAAACGCTTTCTGGAATTTGTCTTCCGTTGGTTTTCTGGGCCAAACGCGTCAGGTAATGTTCCTTCCGGTTCGTCCGTCATCGTTGGTTGGAAAACACGATAACGCTTAAGCGTTGAACATACGTCAGAGTCTGAGGGAGCTTTTTTACCGAATGCCAGATGTCAACTTCATCCCCAGTGCTGTTTGTGGCATAGCGGTAAACACTTTAAGTTTCGGAGACGAAAATTTCATCATCAGAATCAGACCTCGCCGCATTACGTTAAATTTTCATGCTAGTGCAAAAACATTCTGCTGATTGCATCCCACTACAGAAAGATCCATCCGAACAAACCAGAATGAGATGTGGGTGTGGGTAAAACAGAAACAAGGGTCGAAAGAGGGTGACCCGTGTCGCCGGTTGGGATAATGCTTGACGACAGCATAACGGTGAATGCGAAATAAGGTTGGTTTTTCCCTTTATCAGACGATCATATCGATAAGAGTGAAAACTCCAGAACTTGTATCTGGTTTGTGTTCAGTGTTTTTTTTTTTGGATGGCATCCGACGAAAGTTCATCAGATAACAATTGACAAAAGGGATAATGGAAAATGGTTAGACTCTCTCTTCTCTGTTTACATTTCATCTCCGACTCTTCCGTGTGAAGCAGTTCAAATTGAACTGCTAGTGCAACTTAGCTGTTCATCTTGAACCGCTAAGCAGGCGAAAAAGATTACTCTACATCATTGATTCCCGAACTGGTCCCTACAGCCCACTAGTGGGCATAAGCTAATTTTCAGTGGGTAGTAAACTCGAAATTGTTAACAGGTGGGCAATGAGTCGCAAATAGTGGGCTTCGATACTTGAAAAATCTTTCTGAGAAAGGCTCTGAGTAGAATGTATTCATGACAAATTTATATAGACATGTAGATCAGTTGCAAAAATGATGTGATTAGTGCATCATTCAATTCTTGTGAGATTTGTGAGAAAGAAAACGAAAGTAACAAGATGAAAACTTACGTCTCATTTACGACCAAGAAAGAGTGTAAATAGTTTCAATGTTTCATTAGAAATTCATACCATGTCTATATTTCAAATTCAATTCATACAAAATACAGAAAAAAAATTCAGGTCCAGGTTCAAAATCCAGATGGTCAGAGTGATTTTAAGAACTCGAGTCCAAAATCTTGTTCAGAATCCTGAGGTCAGATCCAGGATTCAGATTCATGTTCGGAATTCCGATCCGGAATCCTGCTTCCCGGTTCAAAATTTAGCTTCAGATCCATAATGTCTGTTAGGAATTTAGACCCAGAATCTAGACCTGGGATCATTCAACTTATGTCCAAAACACACGAAAACCTTTGTATTCCTGTCAGAAGTTCAGGTCTATAACCCAGGTACAAAATGCAGGCCTAAAATGCGGATCCCGATTTTTGCTCAAGAAGCCAGGTCCATATTCTGAAACTAGGTCCAGAATTCAGGTGAAGAGTCAAGGTTCAGGATCTAGTTTCAGGTTCAAAAACTCTGTCAGAAGCTGATCCGGGGTCAGAATTCTGGCCCAAAACCAAAGTCCAAGTTCAGGTGGAAAATTAAATTCCGGAATCCAGATGCAGAATTCAGGTTCAGGTAAAAAAATTTCGGTCAATAATTTTGGTCCGTAATCTGAGTTCAATTTCAGAATTCAGAATCTGCACTATAAGCCTCTCTCCCTTAGAAATCGCAAAGTCCCAACAGGAGGCTCGCCTAAACCCCGACTCTTGGTATAGGAGTCTTGGAGAGGGGTCCCAAGGCCTCTTTTGTTCCGAGTCCCAGATGATAACGACTCACGGAGTGGTAGTGCTGGAATAGGATGAGCTGCGACTAAATGTGGTTGGCAGCAGCGGTAGATCGTCTCTCGAATCGACTGTAGGTTCGGGTACTGGTTTAAAATTTTTCATCTTTTTTCAAATAGGCCGTTTTATTTTCTTCAAATAGACCGCTTCACCGTATTTACACAGACCTTCACTTCTACACTAGATTTACTAAATATTCAGCTACTAATACACATTTTCTAAAGTTACATAACGTTATCAGCACTCGAATCACAAATTCATATTCAGAGGTTAGGTCAAGTTACTCAATCCTGGTCCAGGTTCTGAGTTCCAATTATAGTACGGAATCCTAGTCTGGAATTCAGATCTTGGCTTAAAATCCATGTACAGAATCCAGATCCAGATTCAGAAACCAAATAAAGAATTCTGTATCAGTTTCAGAATACAGAATCAGGATCCAAGGTTCAGAACTTAGATCCAGAAACCAGATGCTTTAAAATTTTAACCCAGAATCCAAGTCTAGAGTTACGTTTCTGAATCCAGCTTCAGGTTCAGATTCCAAAATCAGGATCGTGTTCCAGGTTCACGATTCTGATGCCTTCCCAGTATCTCTACCAGTTTTTTAAAGTAAAAATCTTGTTTGGAATCCTGAATCCAGCTCCAGAATCCTGCTTCAAATTTACATCCGAAACCTTCATCGAGAGTGCAAACCAAGAAATCAGGTTCAGGTCTAGGTTTAGGCTCAGAATTCTGGTTCAAAAACCATGTCCAGATTCAGTATTCAGATCCAGACACCTTGTTCGATATCCAACTCCAGGGTCCTGCTTAAGAATCCTGGGCTAGGTTTAGAATCTCTGTCAATAATTTAGGTTCAAGTTTAGAATTGAGGAATCCTAGAGAACTCCGGTTCGGAATCCAATTCAGGCTCACGGTTCAAGTGCAAAATAGGTTCAAAGTTTAGTTCCGGAAATTCAGAAGTCAGAAGTTTAGAAAACAGAATTCTGGCGCAAAATCCAGGTGTAGAATCTAGGTTAAGATCTCTGTCAGGAGTTAAGATTCCCAATCTAACTCCAGGTCTAGAATCCTGGTCCATGGTCCGAATATAAGTACTGAATTCTGGTTCAAGTTCAGAATTCATATTCGGATAAAGAATCTCTTTCAAGGATCCAGGTTCGGATTCAGTATTCAGATCCAGAAACCTTGTTCGATAGTTCAATAATCCAATTCAGTGTTCAGGACCAGAATCCAGATTTAGATATCGCTTAGTTATTACTGGGTGATAGGACTTGGGAGTTTTTTTTATTTGAAAGATATTTTATTCAGGCCTATTTGCGTACAAGCTTTACGTGGCCGATTTAGCTGAGTTTTTAGATAATTTTTTTTTGTCATTCGTCATCCATTGCCGCCTCGGCGGTATTGTTGTGGATTTCGTTGCTAGTTGCTGTAGATGCGCCTTGTACATTGTTTGCAGTTGCTGGTTGGTTGAATGGTAAGTTGTTAACTGTCACATAAGAAGGTATAGCCTTCTTCAAGTGTATGCGTAACAAACGTATGCCATTAAGAATACCGGGGAAAAAGTTCTTCCACTTTTCTTTTTCGATAGAGAGAATCTCTCCGTATTGGGACATAGTATTGCGAATATAAGGATCGATGACGCTTGAGGAAAGATCATGCACACGCACTTCTATAGCACTATCTTCCATATATACTGGAATGAATTGCATCCGACTCTTTATAAAACTGGATATAAACAACATTATTGGTCTTATTGCATTGAAGTAAATGCATACGTTTAATGTCAAGATGCATTTGCTCCTTAAGCAAATCTACAAGTTCTCGTATCGAAGGTCGAATTTTGCACTGTCTGAAGTCAACAACAATTGTATTCTTTCGTGTCGGTGGTAGCTTTTGTTCGATTGGTTCACTCTTTTCGAGGTCGTTCTATTGTTCACTACACAATACTGTACTTGGTTTCATCTGTCCAGAACGTAAGCGGTTTTTTTTTTTTTTAATAACTATTTATTGGAATATGAGTTAAAATTAAATTATTAAGATTTAAATTGGGTGTTCAGCCACAAGTGGTGACTTTTCAGCCCTGTTATATATATGATTTGGTTATTACCATGAAGACATCATTTGCTTCCGCAATTCTGAGATTTTTGTGTAGGGAAAATTCTAAACCTACTTGTATTGTGTAATGGGGAAAAGGAACTTATATACTAACTTACTAACTAATACAGAGAGCGAATCGATTCAATTGAAGATTGCATCGATTTTTGTCGGAATTTGCTTATAATATTATATGACATTACATCTAATGGTTCTATATTTGTGAGTCTGTGTAACTCATTTGTCGTGAACGTAAGCGGTTTTGTTTTATCGACTGACTTGGATGAGATGAGAAAGCGAACTGACTTGGGAGTTTTTGTAAGAATCATAGAACTAAATACAAACAAATGTAATAAACACTGTCATGTACGTCTCTATCATCAAAACTTATTTTTTTTGTTTTTTTTGTAGGATGTAGACCATGTTCGATGTACGTGCTACTGTGTCTGTCTGGCGTTTTAGAGTGACTAGAAACCAGATTCAGAGTGGTAGCGCGTATACACGGAATGCATAAGAACGCAGGTTCGAGTTATGTCTCTGAGCGTATCTTTTTCCAATATATCATCTTTTCTGTTAGTTTTTCATTCATTTGACTTCTCCAATATATATTTCCGTTCAGTCATTGCAAAACTGAACTTAGTTATGGCGGCTTTACGCCAAACCAACTAAAAAATTAATAAATCGTTATTTTTTCTGCAATAATTATGGTTATTGGTTATGATATTTTGCAATAATTATGGTTTCGGCTTTGGCGATCTCTTAAATAAGAACGGCTGTTATATACTGCCCGACGTTTCGACCACTGGTTATCGTCTTTTTCAAGGGAAATATCTTCTAGAAGAGGAACGATAAGATGTTTCCCTTGAAAAAGACCATAACCAGTGGTCGAAACATCGGGCAGTATATAACAGCCGTTCCAATTTTTTCTCGTAATTTCCCTCTGGAAAGTCATCGCTTGAGTTTATTTGTCACTAATATACTGCTTGACCTCAAAGAAACTGTTTGATTTAAAACGTTTTCGTTTTTGTTTTTTTTTATATCATTTATTTTACCCCGGCTTTAACCATTTTGGTTTTTCGTTTTTTTTTCTCTAACACAAGAAGTAAAACCAGAACTAGAAATGGCTCGAAAAGTTACTTTTGAGCGAGCTCTTAAAAAAAATAATAGTCTTGTCCACATACGCCGCAAGAAAACACGCCTAATTCAAAACTTATCTCCATTACCCAACAAAAAGACGGTCTGAAATAAGCATCATAAACATAAATCATAACCATTGCCCAAAAAAAGAGCGGTCTGAAAAAAGCATCATCAGAGACAGTTATAAATCCGTCCGCAACCTACTCCAATCCGGGGGAATAGCTCTACCAACTGAACTATTGTGGATGTTACGATACACAACGCAAAAGACTTCCTGCTAGAAAAGAACTCCCGATCAGATGCACATAACAAAATCATAACACAAGTATATCAACAGTTGATATGTATAACAATTTGTGTTACTTTGAGATATTTAACGTATGAAAACGGTTGAAAATTAAAACTTATGATAACAATATAATAACAAAATCAGTTATGATGTTTTATTTTCATTTTCAAGACTCATGATGAAGTTCATTAATTGAAAAAAATGAGTTCTTCCGTATCATTATATCGAAATATAATGATCAGAATTCCAAAAAAAAACTAAAAGAAGAAATCAGATCACAAAATAAATTATACATTTAATAAAAAAAAAATCATTCAACAATTTTGGATTGAAACGATGCTAAAAGTTAGCTATGATATAGTTTTTCTGTGTTAAATTTGCTATCTAATTTTTTACAACTATTGTTATAAATTTTTGCTTTCGAACGGACTTACCAGCCAAAAATATTTCTAAATTTGTTTTAAAATATTTCTGAAATAAATTACTCAGGTTGTTATAAAAACCTTCATTCCTCTACCAGTCGATCTCACTTTTTTTATTCGGTTGAGCAATGATATGTGAGGATTTGTTGTTGTTTTGCTTACCCAATGTTTGAACGACAAGGGTCTTGTATCATTTCTATCTATTTTGTATCTAAATAAAAGTCAAATGCAAAAATGTTGATTGCTGTATTTAAATAATTTTTTTCTCGACTTAGTGAACAGTAGAACGAATAATATATTCAAAATGGACATTCGACTAAAAAAGCTTGGGAACCACTGCTCTACATAAGTATGAATTGAAAGCACAACATGATCGGTTTCAACCAAGAATCTCTAAATGATTCTCGTTAACTAGAGGCTGTTGTTTTTCATTCTATGTTAAAACAACAAAAGTTTTGCTTCAGTACTTCATTCTTGCTTCCTCCGATCACTCGGTTATGGTAGAATTCTACCAGAAAAAGAAATGTTTGAGGCGAAAAACATCGGAACATTTGGTGTTGGTATACAGGAACTGAAACCAACAATGAACGTTATTGTGGAATAATAAATTTACCAATAGGTTGCTGACCGTAACAAAGGCAGAACGTGACAGAGAAACAACGTTTTTTTGAGAATGAATAAATTAGTAAGGCGAAATTTATGCGCTGTTACTGCGCAAACTTTTACCACCCATTCCAACAGTTCCAGTGCCTACGCTAAGGAGTAACGTGTCGTAAAGAGTGAAACGCACCTTCATTTTTACTCAAATACCAAAATTCATAACCGATTTTGTGATTATTCGAAATACGATTTTATGTTCAAAACTACTCAAAATTATTATACATTGAAATTAAATTAAGTATGAATAAAGTTTGAGGTTGATTTTAACCGACACCTTCCATTATATTGCGACACACATGAACTGCTAGAAACCGTAGAAACTGCCCAAAGGTATGGCTCAGTACGACCAGTAAAAGCGCACATTTTGTGACAATAACTTTACTTTCGCTATCAACATAGCTTCAACATTGGTGGCGACAGTGTGAAGTCCGTTGTGAAAATTTGTTTGTAGATGAAATCATGTCGGTTTCGCGACCTAAGACGTTTCTGGTGTTAGTTAACAACAGCTGAAACTAAAATCTAAGGCTTTTCTGAGTGACTCGTTTGGAAGAAAAATTGGCTGTACACATGAAAAATTGGGTTGATAAACAAGGCAATGTCTTGAAAAGTCTGGTGAAACGCAAAGCTCGGTCGCATGCATCTTTGGCTGTGAAGTCTGTTGAAACAGAAAGGCCAAATTCCACAAAAGGAATGTAATTCTAAGACTTTGTTTTTAAGGGGTTAAACGAAGTACCGAAAACAGTGGTCGAAATCTGCACAAAATGCGAAAGAAACCAGTGCTTTTCTCGAAAACTGAGATTTTCTGTCATAATTTTGAACGTTTATAACTCATTCATTCGTTGATGGATTTATATCATTCAACGCAGAAGAAAAAACACTTTCCTGTTTCCCCGCATGGTTATTCGGGATCAAAAACACGAACGCGAACGCACTTCGGAAGCGTGTTTTGTTTTGTCCATGTTGATGAGAAAACGGATGGTAACTTTTGATGAAACCTTTTGCACCTCATAGAATATAATGCTCAGAGAACACAAAAGTTGGAAAATAGCTGGAACAATTGTTTCGACGTAGAAGGGGACTACATTGAATAAAAATAACCAAGAAGGAATTTCCATTTAACATCGGAACGAGCGAGTACTTTCTGTTTTCATTGGGTAATAACCTCGTTCACAAGCTATCTACAAATATGTCGAATCCAGAATGTATTACTGTTCCAAGTTTGTATTGTCATTGTTGTGCCACATTCATATTGCCAAGCTCGAGAGTTTCTCCACTATTCTGCGATTAGTACTTTTTTAATAATGAAAAAGTCGACTGCGGGAACAAATAACATATAAATTAATGTTTATGACTGAAAGTTTCTACACATGCAGCGAGTTTCCAATGGTATCGTTACCTCTGTTCGGTATTCTACTTACACACTTCAACCTCACGCCGAAGTATCGTAAAAGAATGTATAATATTGAGCCACGAAAGTTTACCCTCTTCCTTTCGGTATACGATTTCCAACTTTCAAATGAACATTATTACTGTTGGTTGTTGTTGGTTGAAATGCTAACTTATTTTCCTCGAGGCATACCATTTTTCCACGAAAAAGGAAAAAAAGGTCGTTTTGTGATGCTTCCTGGTACGAGCACACACACACGGACCGTTCTGTACTTTTTTTCTCTGTTACCCAACGCCGGATTTTGGTTGGAGGCCGTTTTTTTCTTGTGTGAATGGAAATGTATGAACTGTAACTTGTAACTTTCCATATGACACCGAAGAAATTGTTTGGGAGGAACTTCAACACTTTGAAGCTTTATTCCATATTCCCATTTTGCGAATTAATATGGAAGATTGCAGCTGCTTCATGACATGATGACAATAGGCATTATGAGCGAACCTTGATTCGAAAGGCGTTCAATTGAAAACGGGACAAACTCATGGTCAAAGTGCTGAAAAAGCCAGACATGCAACATTAATCAGTAACCAGCGAACCAAGTGCTGATAAGAGACAGCAACGGAATTCCATTTGCGAATTTTCGTCGGTTCCCCGCCGGTTTCACCGGTGAAGGGCATACACACTAGTCGCAAACTCACGAACCCATTAAACAAGATTTACTGTCGGTAAGATAGATGCGATATAATTAAATTAACGCGTGAACTTGCGTCTCCTCGCCTGTTGCCTGTTAGCGAACGATGGGATGTTACCGAATGACGTAGCGCTGTTTGTTTGACTTTCAACATCGAGTTCACATGTGTTTTGGCATTTGTTTTTCGATTCCGAAACTAATGTGTGACAGCTTTTTTTTTTAATGATGTTGCTATTTCATGTCATAATTCTTGGATGGTCCCGTTGTTACGACTGAAAAGTCACCAAGAGATCACGAGAGCACAGCACGTTCGTCATTCTGCAAGCCGTAGAAAAAAGACCCCCCCCCCCCCACCCCTCCTAAAGGCAGCAACAATGGCGACGATTGCTGCTAGGCGTTGCGCTGAGTATGTGCCAATTTGGGGATTCCTTTCACGCTGTAGCGCCTTCCAACAGTCGCATTTGATGCGGCTCGGATTTACGACTATCCAAAGATCATCCGAGAATAGTACGTGCTACCGAAATGTGTCCTTTGATGATGATTTTAGCAGTATCAACAACGGTTCGTAATGAAGGCATTGACCTCTAAAAAATAATGATTCGGAGTTTTTGTATTATTTTCTTATTTAATAGGTTTTGTTTTGTTCAATAAAATAGATGCAGAATGCATAAAACTGCTCAAGAAATGCAGGCGTATTCTAGAACCAACTTTTCACTGTGCGTTCCACAAATAGCTGTTAGTTTTCACCGTTTGAACACCTTTCGAAGTCAAAGTCAACAACCTACGGCTTGAGAAAATAATACAGATCATCCGTTTGTTTTACAGCAGCAGACATCAGCAGATCTGCCGGAAAAGGGCAACTGCACTTGCATAGGTCAATTCGAGGTATGTCCGCATGGTGCGACATTTGCGGCTGATTTTCGGAATCCCGGAGTGAGTTCAAAACTAGAAGCAGTTGTACGGCTCGGTTTGACCGTTAGATTAGTCTTGAAAGCCGACAATACGTTCCGAATTACAAAAATAAATAACTTTAGAATATTATCGGCTTCATGTTTCGTCTTCGACTCGTCCGTGCATAACAGTTTATTTTGAACTGAGAACATATTATTACAATCGAACTAGATAATCAAACAGTAGGCAGGTGTATCAGAATTAGAGATCTATGAGTTGTTCGAGCTGACAAGACGACTCTCATCGATCACTACAATACAATAGTAAACATGGCAAATATATGATTCAGAGGTGGAAATAAGCCCATTTTGCGCACGAAAACGTGAATCAAGATTTCCGATTGTGAATCAAAAAACTGAACAGTGTGAATTAGGAAAACTAAAACTTTATGATCGATTATTTTTTAAATTTTGGGAACTGTATATTACACAGAGTGGCAGCAGACCTTATGGATATGCGCTCTTTTTATTGCGCTAAGACAAATTTGTTCTCATTCTCAAAAGAGAACAATACGCATGCAAAGAATTTTAGCTGCTCTCACAGAATCTCATTCGCGCATTTATGTACCGAATTAAACTAAATAGAGTAATCACGTTAGTAATTTAAATTATAATGAACTACTTTTCAAACCTAATAATATCGATATTTGGAGTAATTTTTTGCACTTTAATAAATTTTGATTCCAAAAAATACTTTAATAGGCATGTGTTATCGAACTTAATTCGTCAAGATAAAAATATTCGATTTGAATACAATTAGATTAAACCGAAAGGTTCGTCATCAATATCTAGTAATCAAAAACTTTTAAATCTAAAACAACTTGTAGGTTAAATAGTAGGTTCCATGCGCATACGCTTAATTAATACAGCTAACGACTTAGAATCTGTTAATCATTCAATATGTGGAATGAATCACGCAGACGAGGGAAACTCGTAGAAAGTTTCTATGCAAAAATCAACACATTTGCTCTGAATGTACCGGCTAAGATTTTATCTGGTTATCCCATTCAAAGTTTTGTGCACGGTTCTTGCACTAAAAATGTCTTTTAAACAATTTCTGTTCTGGAAAGTTCAAGTCCGGTTTCGGTACACAAACTTAACCTCTCTGGATCAGAAAAATTTGAAAAAAAAAATAAAACTGGGATATATATGAACACAAAATGGTTATAAATCTTCCAAGCTGATCTCAAACATACATTTCAAGTTACCTTCTATGTCGAATATATATAAAAAAATCAGGAATATATTCAAAAAATGTGACGAGTTTGATTTTTATGCTCATAGATAGAACGTTTTGCTGAGAATCTGGAAATAGTGTATTAGGTATAATTTTCCTCAAAGCTGGTTGATGCTGATGATGATGTTCATGCACTATTTAGATTAAACCAAAGGAAACGCTATTTGACATGAATTTGATTTATAGAAGTAACAGGAACGCAGCATTTGAATGGTGCGTTTGAATTGACGCAGCACAATCCTGCACTCCTGTTACTTCTGTGTATGATATTCAAACTAAATAGGGTAATATTATTCAGCTGCGTAGCACGCATGTTTTTCTTATCATTATGATTATTTTTCATCGCAACATGTATGTTAATATTATAAGCTGTTCTCATTGACGATATTACTCCACCACGACTAAATAAATTTCAAATACATCACGAAGCATGGAATTTCGATGCGACCGACGAAATAAACTCACTAAACGAACCTAAAATTATTGATATCGGAAAATCCATATCCGAGAAAATTAGGCGGTAATCGGTTTTGACGTTTACGACTTATACCATTATATTACCGGAACCGTAAGTACCATTTGAACTTCAAACCTGTTCAATGAACACAGAGCTGCATTGAAACGAGCCTAACTTTGTTAAAGTGTTGATTCCGAATCAGACAGTGATACTGATAGCGATGACGACATTTTTAAACTCTAAGTAAAACAAAAATTCTTGTTATTAAAAATCATTCGTTTCAAAATTCATTATAATATCTACAATAAATATGTGATATAAAAAGATAATACTGACTATTTCTATTTACTGTGAATCAAAAAATTTGCTTATTTCCACCCCTGATATGATGTGACCCGTAAGAACTAGTTCGGAAGCTGTTCCTGTTATTGCTATATTCATTTTATATTCGGGCATTGACTGATCGATGAACATCTGAGTGCGTCATTTCCCCGACTATTGTTTCGCCAAAAGTCGTTTCGCCGAAAAGGTCATTTCGCCGAAAGGGTAATTTTGAATAAATCACATTATTATTGAGACATTCTGTCAATTCACCCAAATTATTTATTTATATTAAGACCTCCTGGGCTTTTGATGTGGCGCAGCCACTTAACCAAAGCCGCATACAAACCTGTAACCATCTCGTTTGCCCGGTTTAATCGAAGCTAGATTTCTTTGCTTTAGCTGAGTCCGAACGAGCGGTACCGAGATCGAATAGCACACGAACAAAAACATTAAATATTTTTTCATTTGCACTCGGTTAACGAAAAATACCGCAATCATTTGCCTAGTCGATGCACCAAAGGAAATGGTTTGAGCTAATAAAGTCAATAAGTTTTCTTGGGACTTCCGTTCTGCGGACCATGAACCAATCTAAAAAAATAGATTTCTTGGATTAAACACAGGGAAATGGAATCCGTTTATTAAAATATGATATATTCAGAGGTGCGATTTTAGGTCAACGTCGCTGTAAACGATTTGGTTCGGGCGTAAACAAGACAATTGAAGAAATCCGCAAAATTGCTCTCTAAGCAAAATGACATTCGACGAATTAACCCTTTAGACGAAATGACCCTTTCAGCAAATGATCCTTTCGGCAAAATGACCCTTTCGGCGAAATGGCCCTGACCCATTTTTATGTAGCTACTCTATTATACTCGTTGCCGTTTTATTAAGGACTCATTCTCGAATAGATTAAAATATGACACGTCTGGGATTCACTAGGAAGAGAAGTGTTGCAAGAGAAGTACAGTTCGGCAGTTTGTTTCGTACGTTGATGGCACATACGAGAATTTAGTGTGCAATGTAAGAGTTTAGAGGTTATGCCTAATTTATTTCTGAAGCGTAAGCCATTGAAGTTGTAAGAAAAAAACTAAGGAATGTATCGAAAATAGGATAGCTTAGCAAATTATATAGCAAATTTTCTTTCGAATTATGATAAAAAACGATATTTTATTCAAACTAAAAATTGATCCTTTATTGTACGAGGTTAAACTTGAGCATAATGAAAACCGGATGAAATTTAAGTTATTCCTTCACGAGTTTTCGAACTTTTGATCGAACGCTCTTCATCAAGTTTCGGACAAGTGTTGCATCGCATTTTTTGGACGATTGAGCCCAAATTTTTTGACCTCCTGCATGTTTCCAGCTTCGTTACCAATCTTCTTGAAGACCTTCTTCACGATTGTCCAGTAACCTTCGATGGGTCGAAGCTGAGAGCAATTTGGTGGATTGATATTTTTCTCAACGAAATTTATATTCTTTTCCGCAAGCCAATTGAGAGTGGTTTTGGCATAGTGAACCGACGCTAAATCCGGCCAAAACAGTGGAGGTGTACTATGCTTCTTATATAAAGACAACAATCTCGTCTGGAGACGTTTATAGTTCCGGTAGTGTAAAAAATGGGTGACTTCAAACCACAGGAACATATTGCTTGCCATATTAGTACAGTGCAAAAAATGCGAATACAATTTCCGGGCCGTTGTTGTTGCTCGTTTTCTTCTGTTCTACACTTTGGTTCGAGATTTTCTGCTTCTTGTAGGTCTTCAGGTGATTTCGCCGTTTTATACGCTGGATCATTCCGACATTCGTTCCAGCTTTTTTGGCCAAATCACGTATTGACATTGATTTGTTCTTCATGATAAGAAATACCACTTTCTGGTCCAGTTCCGGGTTGGAAGAACCGGGTTTTCTGCATCTTCCTGGTAGCTGGTCCAAAGAATAGTGTTCTCCAAACTTATTAATGATGGTTTTAACACTGGCATGATGAATTCCAAACCGCTTCGCCAATTTTTGCATATTAATACCCTTTTTACTGAGCCATGTGTCCAGAACCTTAATTTTCACTTCCTTTTGAATACGCGACATTTTGGAAACGCAAAATTTCAACCGCATGCACAAACAAGTAAACAAACGAAAGCTGACAGCCAAACGCACAGCATGCTGTGATTTGAGCATAAAAAACCCTCACAAATACTTGCGTACAACACAAATGTATGTGGATTGCTTATTTTCGATACACTTCTTAGCATAGTTCAAGCGAAACGATTTGTTCAGGAATTTACTTGTAGTTGAGGTTTGTTTGCTCCTTCAAGATTCAAGCTGTGATTGATTCATTAATATTTAGCGCCTTCAACTCTTATTGAGGCCCGACATTTTTCCAAGATAGCCCAATGGCAGAGCAGTTCCACGGACTAGGGATGGTGTAAATGTTTGGAAGTTCTACTTTTTGAAGACACTCAGAACTAATTGGCTCAAGTGGCATGTTCCCCTAGTAATCGCAGTAGATTTAACAGATATTGACAAAACAAAGGCGTATGATGAATTAATTATGCAGTTTAAGGAAATGATCAATTATCCTACAACTTGCACACGAAATCACCCGCGATTTAAAAAAAATTAAATATTGGTTTCATAAAACGAAAAATTTTATTGAAATAGTGACAAAAGAAAATCTCCATATTGGGAAAATTTTTGCACGAAACTACAATATAAGGTATTCGTTCTTTCTTAGCTGATTGATTTGTTTTAATAAAAATTTGTATAAACTTAACAAATAAGTTAATTATTTGTTTCTGTTAAGTTCCTGAGAAACAATTTCATAGTAATTTGAACTTGATAAAACGTGCCTAATCCACCTAGCAGTGAGATGATACATCTCCTTTTCTCAATCCGCATGTGGTTTTGCATGAATATTCGTCGGTAATTTTTTTCCTTATAAAAACGTTTATTTCATAAGGCAATATACATAAGTTTTTCTTCGCCGTGGCATCCACAATACATAGTACTTTAAACCTAATACATTTCGAATATCATATTAGTATGTCGGACTTCATTAGTTAATCTAAACACTGTTTTTATCAAGCGATTTGCTATTATAAATTACATTAAAAATAAACATTTATTTTGTACATGATCTTACAACTGTTTCACGTTTGTTTGTATCGGTTCATAACTTTTATTCCATGTAAGATAGCTGTCTATTGGTTGAACTCAGGGAAAAGTCTAACATAAAATAAAACTTAAATTGGAACTCCAATGGACTTAATAAAATGATAAAGAAGTTTCATGTAAGTAAGGGTACAACAAACAAGAATGTCTCGAACTGGGACAAGGAATAGTCTACCTTGAGTACGCAAGGAATTTAATAGTTTAGATCTGACATCACAATACTCCACGCATGTCCAAACGACATGATCAATATCGCACAATAATTAGTTTCGGAAAATCCAATTCGAAGGAGATGTGCATCTAACGTGTAGTGATTCGACATGAGTCTGGACATCACACGAATGAAATCTCTATTCACATCCAGTCCCCTAAACCATGCTTTTGTCGATATTTTAGAAATAATTGAGTGCATCCACCGACCCAGATCATCTTTATCCCAAGAAGATTGCCAGTGTGCTTTGGCGAGACCCGCTATAGAATTCGTTGAAAGCAATCGGTCTCTCATAAATTTCACCCTCAATAGCACCATGTTTGCCTAAAATATCGGCTTTTTCATTGCCTGGAATGGAGCAATGACCCGGGACCCAAAATATTGTGATTTGATAATTATTATTCAATATGTCGTTCAGGTATTGTTTTATTTTGCCCAAGAAAAACGGTTCATTTTTAACGATTTATTAATTTTAGTGTGACGTAAAGCCGCCATGACTAAGTCCAGTTTTTGCAATGACTGAGCGGAAATATATATTGGAGAAGCCAAGTGAAAGAAAAACTAACAGAAAAGAAACTAACGCTCAGAAACAGAACTCGAACCTGCGTTCCTATGCATTCCGTGCATACGCACTACCATTTCGCCACTCTGATCTTGCTTTAGCCACACTAAAACTCGAAACAGACATAGTAGCAACGTAAATAATGGTTTAGAGATAATGTGACAATTACACTCAAACTATAATGAACTGCTGCTAGCTCTGCTATATAAACAGATGCAGGTTCTTGAAGCCTAAATGAGGCCGAAACATTATTGTTGAACATACCAAACCCTGTCGCTTCTTCAATTCGCGATCCGTCCGTGTAAAACATTTTCTCAGAGTCAATATGCCTGAACTTACTTGTAAATATTTTCGGGATTTCTATCGAGCGTAAGTGATCCGGGATTCCGCGCACTTCGCGCTGCATGGATGTGTCGAAAAATAAAGTTGAGTCAGGGACATTTGGGAGGCTGTCACGGATAGGAATATATCTTGAAGGGTCGATTTCCTGTGACATATGGTCAAACTATACTGTCATGTATCTTGTTTAAGATTGAAGCTCAGCTAGCCTTTCGAAGTTGTTAATAACCAGGGGATTCAGTACCTCACATCTTATTAGCAGTCGCGATGAAAGCTCCCAAAGGCGATCCTTCAATGGAAGAACTCCCGCCAGAACTTCAAGACTCATTGTAAGTGTCAAATGCATGCAGTCTAAAGCAATTCGCAAACAACGATACTGAATTCGCTCCAGTTTGATAATATGAGAGTTTGCAGCGGAACGAAAGCAAACGCATCCATATTCCATCACTGAAAGTATCGATGTCTGATACAATTTTATTAGATCTTCCGGGTGAGCACCCCACCAAGATCCTGTTATTGTTCGAAGAAAATTTACTCTTTGTTGGCATTTTGTTATCAGATACCTAATGTGTCCTCCCCACGTGCATTTGGAAAAAATACCCCGAGGTATTTGAAAGTCAAAACCTGTTGGATCATTCTTCCCACCATATTAGGCTGAAGCTGCGCGGGATCATGCTTTCTTGAAAAGACGACCAGCTCTGTTTTCTCCGCAGAGAATTCGATACCCAGATGAACAGCCCAAACGGACAGTTTATCTAAGGTATCTTGCAATGGTTTTTGCAGATCAATAGCTTTGCGTCCAGTAACTGAAACCACGCCATCATCTGTCAATTGTCTTAGTGTGCATGGGGTTACGAGACAGCTGTCATTGTCGTTTACTTAGAAATTATGAAAAGTGCATGCGTTTCTCTTACAAAAGGTTGTGAAAATAATTATTTAAAACCGTTGGAAGTCCATGTTGACGGAGCTTGTCTGAAAGAACATCAATGGAAACTGAATCAAATGCTTCTTTAATGTCTAAAAATACAGAGGCCATTTGTTGTTTTTGAGCGAAGGCAATTTGGATGTCAGACGAAAGCAATGCAAGGCAATCATTCGTCCCTTTATTTCTTCGGAAGCCAAATTGAGTATCTGACAACAAACCTTTCGTCTCGACCCAAGTGTCGAGACGTCGAAGAATAATTTTTTCGAACAATTTTCTTATGCAGGACAACATTGAAACGGGTCTACATGAGTTGTGATTGGAAGCTGGTTTCCCCGGCTTTTGAATGGCGATAACTTTCACTTGCCTCCAGTTAGGTGGAACAATATTTTCCTCAAGAAACCTGTTGAACAATGTCAACAAACGTCTTTTCGCGAGATCGGGAAGATTCTTCACCAAGTTGAATTTAATTCTGTCCAACCCAGTAGCGTTATTGTTACAAGACATGAGTGCTATGGAAAATTCCATCATTGAAAAGGGGTTAGCAATGGAACCATTATTTGGAGAAGACTCCCTGAAAATGCTATGCGTAGGAACAGAATCTGGAAAAACTTTCCTCGCAAAATCAAATATCCTTCGGTTCGAGTATTCCTCACTCTCATTTCCTACGTTACGATTCCTCATTCGTCTGGCCGTATTCCAAAGAGTGCTCTTTGAGGTTTCTTTTGACTAACCTTCGACAAAATGTCTCCAATAGCTTCATTTCTTGGTCCGAAGTATGCTCTTGTACTTGGTTTCAAAAACCACGATTTTTTCTAAAATTCTGTGGAGTTCTTCCTCCCCATTTTAGAAACGTCTTGCGAGTATTTTGTTTGGCGAGTTTAGCCTCTGAGCACTCTTTGTCCCACCAAAGGTCGGGAGGCCTTCTGTTAGTCGTTGGACCAGGAAATTGTTTGATTTGGGCTTATTCTGCGGCCTCCAGAATCGAACAAATGAAGAAGTTATATTCTTCCAGCAAGGGAGTTCTTCCGTTGAGTTTAGGACACTTGAAATATTACTTTGATATTTATTCCAGTCAATGATGTTTGTCAAATCATATGGAATATTAACTCAATTAGTAATACATTTGTTACTGCTAATTGAGATGATGATTGGTAAATGATAGCTACCGTGTAAATCAGGAAATACTTTCCAGGTGCAATCTAGTCGAATTGAAGTCGAGCAAAGAGATAAATCTAAAGCACTTGGACGTGCAGGAGGTCTTGGGATCCATGTCATGCTACCCAAATTCAATACTGTCACGTTTTCACGTTTCGTCTTTGACTCATCAGTGCAGAGCAGTTCAAATTGAACTGCTTAGTGCTAAACTTGGCAGTTCAATTTAAACCGCTAATCAGACGTAAAGTTTCTGCTACTTACAGAACACTTTCTGTTTTGCACGGATGAGTCAAAGACGAAACGTATAAATAATAAAACGGTTATGTGCCCTAGCACAAAATTTGGCTAACCCCTGAATGATTATATATTAAGGATGATCTGTTATCATTGTAAACGAAATTCCACATAATTCCGTGCGAATTGAAATCGCCCAGAATCAATCGTGGAGCAGGGAGGGCCTCGACCATTTTATTAAGCTATCGTTGTCCAACTTGAGCTCTTGGAGGAATATATACCGAAGCAATGGATATGTCCTTTTCTTTAATGTTTATTTGACAAGCAACAACTTCTATACTAGAAGTCGAAGGAATGTTTAATCTATAAAACAAATAACATTTCTTAATTCCTATAAGCACTCCACCATACGGGGAGTGTCTATCGAGACGTATAATGTTAAAGTCATTAAAATTTAAAGCTATGTTTGAAGTAAACCATGTTCCATACAAAGCTAATACATCACATTTTTGACTATGCAATAAAACTTTACATGAATCAAGTTTTGGCATGATGTTTTGACAATTCCACTGCAGGACAGTGATTGCATCATTTGCGGCGGACGATAAATTATCCATCAAATGATACAAACCCTGAGAGAATTGGCCATAGAGTCTATAATTTCCGAAAACTTCAGTAATCCTGTTGGTGGCTGTGAAATGGATTGTTTTCTTTTTTTTGTGCTAGTTCCTGAATTGCTTCGTGAATTTGACAAACCAGGAGGCACAGTATTTGCATTTGAATACAAAAATACTTGCGAATTGATAAAAAAGTATCATCTTACTGCAACGTGGATTAAGCCCGTTTTTGTTTTTAGCTATTCGAAGATCTGGTGGGTTTTCGTTCTGAGCTTCGCACGTTTCGGTTATGATTTTTTTCGTCACAACCTTTAACGTGATAAGTGCATCGTAACGTGAACTGCGAAGTGTGACTACACGATAAAAATAAAAAACAATCAGTAACCATGAAAAAATAAAATGCTTTGGTCAATGCCAATGTTGGTCCAAAATTATAACATATCAAAAAGTGTAGCACTTGGGCCACTTTCGTTTCGATCCACACGCGAACTACAACCATCTTCTGAAGCATCCAAGAACATCATCTGGTAGAAAGACGATGACCCGTAAGGCATAGTCGAAACAATCAACATGACCCATAACCAGCCAGCACTTTTGCCAGCGCTCGAACGGGTAACTGGTATTATAAAAGTTTTAATTATACATTCCATAAATCATAACGTTCTGCTTTATTAGTACTGGCTTCCTTTAGCCCTTAGCCGAGTGAGATGAAGGGGGGGCGGGAGGAGTCAACACATGAGCACGATTCTGCAAGCCGTTCTCAGACTACCGAAACAGCCAACAGAAAATTCGATGCTGCGAGAAACTACCTCTACTCTACCGACGTGCAAGAACGAAAATACTGGCAATACAAATTACTCGCTCAAAGCACCACTCTCTACAGCAAGTCAAGAACTTTGTGGTAGCAGGTGATAGGGCAGTATTTCTTCATTACTTTTTGACAGGCTAACCGGGCACCGGGCTTCCAACAAAGTGGCATAGCTTACAAAGTTCCTATTTGAACAGTTTTTCGTGAACTGAAGCGATGATTTACGACGGGGTTTTTTTTTCGGCGAAATCAATTACACCGTCGTTGGAACGAAAGACAAAATGTTCGTTTGCATAACGTTGCCAAATGGATTGTTTATTAATAAAAATTTAAATGAGGGTTTAATGAGGAAACCATATCACTATCTTGAAAATATCCTACGAAGTGTCAAATAACGCTCACGATACTACCAAGAAATTTCCAATTTTGCATCGGAAAACATCTTCTCAATTTTACCGTCTCTCGTGAAGATACCTCTACTTATCAGATGTGACATCGATATCATCAATCATCCTCCGCCGGTCTTCCATTTCCAGGGTAAAGCAAGTAAAGGATTTAATATATATATTCAAGGAAAAAGGCTTTCACGTTCGTGTCCTGATTGTTCGCTTCGTGACAGCTTCTCGCGTTCGTAAAGCAAGTAAAGCAGTTCGTTATCGTCTCAGTCGTTCTGCTTCTCATCATCATCATCATCATCATCACAAACACCAACACCAATGATGATAAAGAATTCTCGCATCGTTTTCTTAGAATTTCTCCGGTGACGATTGTGGGACTGTCTTATCAGTGCCTTGCTACCGAGCGAAGCTTTTATCATCTGATTGAATTTCTCGGTACAAAACCTGCTGGATGCATTGGTTGTCTGAGTCACGGAAGGTGTCATTTTTTGTTGGCGAGAATTCCGTTCAGAGAAAACGTTCGCCAACAAGTTGAAATAAATCCAGTTCCCGTGGATATTTCAAACCACAAAAACCTGGCAAACCATAGCATGGAAAGACACTCAACTTACACTTTTCCTAAAACCACAACCCGACTAGATTGAATCGACCACCAGAAGAAAAAAAACATAACCACTGACCGGAGAACCACACAACACCCGACCGGACCAGTCCAGCCCAGAACAGACCCGTCCAGCCGCCTTTGGTCGATGTTGGTTAATTTAATTCCGCAACTCCTCGCAAACGGCTCTGGCTATCCGCAGCATCGCAGCATCCGAAGGCAAACGACTGGAACAACGTGGTTGCCCGGTTATTCCGGATTATAGCCCATTAAATAGAATTACAAGAGACGCTACGCTTGGCCGTTCAACGGGCCAATGTCTAGATCCCATAATTCCGACACATTGTCCGATGGTTTCCGTACGGCATCCCTTCGCACGTTCCACAAGAAAGAAACAGTTCCCGGGAAACGTCTCTGTTTGGCAATTGCTGCCTAACCGAATGACCGGATGACGGTGGTTGCGCAGGACTTTCATGAGGCAGTTGTATTTTGATGGGCGTTGTTGCTGTGTATGTTCTTTTTTTTTTGCGTCAACAGACAATCGTCTGCTGGATGGATGAAGGTCAACCTGTGGGCAGCGAGATTCTTCTATTCCGGATATGAACATCGTTTATGGATTTTCTCTATGGGACACATGTTGTGTGGGCGACTGTCGGATCAGGTCCGTGTCTGCGGTGAAAGAAGAGTCATTGTGCGGAACAAGCATGGCATTTTATCAGCATGTGAATGATGCTCAGAAATGTTATCTAGCATCGGAAGAAAATTGTTTTATCCTGCCATGAAGTTAGCGACAATAAACTGTTTTGCACAATTTGAATCCATTCGATAAAAGTGGTACACACGAACACAGAAAAAAAATATGAAGTTTACATGTAACATAAACCTGCAAACGATATAATTCATAACTACCTGATTTTTCAAATGACGCAATATTCCACGCGCACAAAATTTTACACGATCCGAGTGTAAATTGCACTCGGCTACCAATTACCGCAGTATAGATTTATATGCATCAATTATTCAGCAAGCAGATATGTGCTTCTGTGGTTCAGTCGATTAATCGATGTGCTTTGTGATCTAATGTTTCTCGGTTCAAGTCCCGCTGTTGCTATTGATCTTTTGTTTTTTATTTCATTCGAGTTCAAGTCATGTAGTTTTCAAATCACACAATTTTACATGTTTTTGAATATAAATTTGTGTGAAATACGACGCTCCAGTTATATGCATCTTATAAGATGTAAAATCAGAAGATTTTTTCGAGCTGTGAATATATTCACCAAAATTTAACCAATGATAGGATTTTCTTAAATTTTCAGAGAATGAAAAACTACTATTGAAACATGATTTTTACAAAATTTCATTATAGAAAAAAAATATTTCTCGTTTAAACTGAATTTTTCATTCGGTGTCTTTTGATCGAAAATTAAACTGGATAAGAAAAAGTTAGAAGTTAGGAAAACTTTTAGCTTAACTTGCCACATATGGAAGGTTGACAGCTAGCATAATTATCTATGTATGCTTAGACTAATTTTGTGACCATCACTAGTACAAACTGGTATATAATAATCAATGCATAGCAAGCCATGACCATTGTGGTGAGACAACTGCTCAAGGTCCAAAAAATCATAGAACAACTTATTTCATTCATTACACCACGGGTTGCTTTACAGGTAAGAAGTGCATCATCCTGGGTGATTCCGTTGTTAACTATTCACAATGGCGATCCTTTGCAGGTGCAGTTTTTGTACAACCGAAAAGGAATGATCCAGGAAACAATAATAGATATTCGCCGTAATATTTTAGACACAAAGTTTTCGCTTTGAAAGAAAAAAACTGACCTAAGAGATTGCATAATAGTCAAAATTGAAAAAAGGCGGATCATTATGGTCGCGCATTATGAGCGGACAACGAAAGTCGCGCAATAAAGGATAAAAAAATTGATCTATCTTTGGAAAAGTGGATCATTAAAATCGCGCATTACAGAGCGGACCAGGAAGGTCGTGCATTTAAATAAAAAAATATTTAAGCGGACCGGAAACGTCGCGCACAAAAGAAGCGGGTAACATGGCCGCGCAATGCAGAATAGCGGATTTGATAAATCGCGCATTACTGAGCGATCGCGCACATTCATTTATCAGCCTTGGTAGTGACATAATGAATTGTGTTTGCTGTAGTATCAAAACATTGGAAACATGATGAAAATGGGAAATATGTCCGATTGATTGAAAAAATGAGCAGTTTAGATGTAAACAGGTAACCAGTTCGATAAAGAACTTTCGGTGGAATTCTCAATGTGTGAGTGATGTGAGTTTTCAACCAAACAAAAAGAGAAGAAGAAGAAGTACGATAAGGATATGGTGCGTTAGCAACGTCGTGCACTTCGATTTCGGTTACGAGAACTAATTTTGACAAGGATGTTACAAAATAGATATACACTTCAAGAGACGAACCAGTCACCGGCTGGAAGTCTCTTTAATAAAGAAAACTAAACTAACTATACACTTCATGAATTGTTGATTTTTCTGTACCAATTCAATAAGTAGTTTAGAATAAATTCACTGGGAAAATACCTACGTCTCTAGTATGAACCCAAGAAACCAAAAATTGCATATTTACTAAAAATATTCACATTCTTGCTGCTTTAAATTACACGCCGAAGAGAACTTATATTTACAAAAAGAAATCCGTGTAATATTTCTTGCAGCTTAGGAAAACACGTAGTTATTTGTTGACACGGGAACTACAGAACCTTTCCGAGTGAACTTTCTCGTTTTTTAGGAGTACGAGTAGATCTTTTGGAAATTTGAAAGTACAGCACAAGTTCTGCGTAAACTTTCCTGTTACATAGAAGCTGAACGATGTATTATAGAAGCTGCTTAGAAGTTAGTTCGATTGCGTTACGCGAATTTTCATGTGTGGATAAATACTTAAAAATGGACTGCTTAGAATGCCATTCATGAGCTTCGTAACATCTCCACTATTCATCTTATAACAGATCGGCTGAAAACTTCGTATCGTTTCTATGAGAGGGCGCCACTAGAATTAAATCCATACCATATTCAGTTAGTACCAACCTTCAAAAGATACGCGTATAAATTTGACAGCTGTCTGATTATTAGTTTGTGAGATATTGCATTTTGAGTGAAGCTACTTTTGTTATTGTGAAAAAATGGAAAAAAAAGGAATTTCGTGTGTTGATGAAACACTACTTTTTGACTTTTTGATGAAAAAAAGTGCCGCCGATACCAAAAAATGGCTTGATGAGTGTTATCCAGACTCTGCACCGGTCGAAGCAACAATTCGTAAGTGGTTTGCAAAATTTCGTACTGGTCATATGAGCACCGAAGACGATGAACGCAGTGGACGTCCAAAAGAGGCTGTTACCGATGAAAACGTGAAAAAAATCCACAACATGATTTTCAATGACCGTAAAGTGAAGTTGATCGAGATAGCTGACACCCTAAAGATATCAAAGGAACGTGTTGGACATATTATTCACGAATATTTGGATATGAAAAAGCTTTGTGCAAAATGGGTGCCGCGTGAGCTCACAATCGATCAAAAACAACAACGAATTGATGATTCTGAGCAGTGTTTGGATCTGTTATATCAAAATAAAACCGATTTTTTTCGTCGATATATAACAATGGACGAAACATGGCTCCATCACTTCACTCCGGAGTCCAATCGACAGTCAGCTGAGTGGACTTCACTCGATGAACCGAACCCAAAGCGTGGAAAGACTCAACAATCGGCCGGTAAGGTTATGGCGTCTGTATTTTGGGATTCGCATGGTATAATTTTCATCGACTATCTTGAAAAGGGAAAAACCATCAACAGTGACTATTATATAGCGTTATTAGAGCGTTTGAAGGACGAAATTTCAAAAAAACGGTTTCATTTGAAGAAGAAAAAAGTTTTGTTTCATCAAGACAATGCACCGTGTCACAAGTCGATGAAAACCATGCTGAAATTGAACGAATTGGGCTTCGAATTGCTCCCTCATCCACCGTATTTTCCAGATTTGGCCCCCAGTGACTTTTTCCTGTTCTCAGACCTCAAGAGAATGCTCGCTGGTAAAAAATTTAGAATCAAAGAAGAGGAAATCGCTGAAACTGAGGCCTATTTTGAGGCAAAGGACAAATCGTACTACAAAAATGGTATCGAAAAGTTGGAAGATCGCTATAATCGCTGTATCGCCTCTGATGGCAATTATGATGAATAATAAAAACGAATTTTGGCAAAAAAATGTGTGTTTCTATTAAACGATACGAACTTTTCAGCCGAACTGTTATATTAAACTCATTAGTTAGAGTGTGATCCGCTATCTATGTTAGATGCATTGGCTCAAAGGGTGAATCGAAAATTGATGCATTCGCTTCCAGTTTTCGCGTCAAGTTACCAGCAGAATTTTTCTGAGATATTGTTGCAAAAGCGAAGGTATTGCATTCGATTTAATGACAATTAGATCCGCAATCCAAAAACTAACGTGGTGACTCCACTAATCAGATGACTTTTGATACAGTGGCCCTTATTAAAGATATCACTACACGGTGAAAACCAAGTGAAGTGAATGTAGGTTTTTATCACGAAAGTCGCTTCAGCGGAAAATGTAATTACTTAGATGAGCCTGTTGTTATTATGAATATCAAATCACCAAAATTTTGTTGGAAAAAAAATATTTTTTTCACTACAGTTTTCACTTCACTGAGCGTGATACTGGTAATAGGGAAAATCAAGTGAAGTGACGTGTAAGTGAAGTGAATGTGAAAGTGGAAGTGAGAACGGTAATAAGGGTCAATAACACTATAAATAAAATCTTTTTAAAACAGCTATTCAAATATAGATTTGGGACCAACTTGTGCCAGATGTATTTTTGACGATTATAAATTATTCAACAGCCTGTCATATCAGAACAGATATTCTTCACAGTGTCGCGAATAGTCTAAGGGTTTGTTTGACCATTCCAAGCTTGATATGGGGATTGGATAATAGAACTGAAATTTAAATAAACGTATCTCCAGTAAGGAAATTTTATTTATTCGAACAGTTCTCTTTTTTCTGTTATATTATAATCTCAAGATTTAAATTTCAATTCACAAATTATATAGAACTAAACCCTCTTCTAAACATGCTCAAGTGATGGCGCATGTCAATATGGTATATGTCAGATAGATTGAGCTCAATTTTTTTTATAGAAGAGGGTGGATGTGTGGGTACAAACTGGTATATAATAATCAATGCATAGCAAGCCATGACCATTGTGGTGAGACAACTGCTCAAGGTCCAATAAATCATAGAACAACTTATTTCATTCATTACACCACGGGTTGCTTTACAGGTAAAAAGTGCATCATCCTGGGTGATTCCGTTGTTAACTATTCACAACTAGCACAACAATTTCTTTTAGGATTTGTCATTTTTTGACCATATTTTTTTTTTTAATGTATATGGAAGTCTAACCCCTTCTAAAAGACAGTCTAGATTAATTTTGAAAAAAGACCAAGTGGCTTTCTGTCTTTATGTCGAAAAACGTTCATTCAAACCTGATAAAGTGCTGCCAAATTCGAATAGGATTTGGCGCGAAATTCGCCTTTTCGAATCCTACACTGAAGCTAATTGCGATGATCGGCTTTTCAGTCACTAGTGGATTAAAACGAATATTTTTGTTTCAACACCCAACGTTTCAACGCTATTGATTGGCGTCTTCTTCCGGGGGGAAACATATTCAGATCCCCTGACGAAGACGCCAATCAATAGCGTTGAAACGTTGAGTGTTAAAACAAAAACATTCGTTTTAATCCACTAGTGACTGAAAATCCGATCATCACAATCAGTTTATAAAAATCCAGTCGATAGTCTCCCAAACCTATAAACAAAAAGTGTTCTGCAAATAGAAGAAACTTTACGTCTTTTTAGCGATTCAAATTGAACTGCCGAGTTTTGCATTAAGCAGTTCAATTTGAACTGCTCTGCACTGTACTGATGAAACGTAAACAAAATTCAAAACGATTATGTGCCCTAAGCACAAAATTAGGCTTACCCCTGAGTGACCTTTTTTTGTCAATCAGCAAGAGTTTTTCGCGTGAATATTCTTCGTTGTGTTTAGTTTTTATGAAATTATTTCAATGACCCTCTTTTTAGAAATTGTATCATACATTAATTTTTTCCTTCAATCTAAACGTGTTACAATCGATTAAGCATTCCATGAGTTGTAGAAGTGAGGTCCTGTTTAAAGGTTTTGTCATTATTTGTGATATTTCCAGAAACCACATAACCAAAAATAGTTCGTATGTCCATGAATTAGTACGAATAAATTGAAATAGTTTTGAGCCCAACTTTGAAGATTTTTTGGTGCCGTCATTTTCTATGACAGTTTGAATTTTAAAAACTCATCACCCTGTCATATCAAAATTGAAAGTCGAAATCGGATAAAATTCACCAATTTTGTATAGGACCATAAGTTTATTTTAATTTTGTTTATTCAATTCGTTTTGGCCTTCTTCTTTCTTCTCTATTCCCGATACTTACCCATTTCATTAGATTTGAAATTTTTGAAAATCAGTGTAGCTATCTTAGAGAAATCGTAGTGCGTTCCACATAAAATTTAAAATCTTCCGGGATCGAAAACTGAATACCGGTAAAACTGAAATTAGTTTATTCGGTCGTCAACTCTGTGGACCCGATAAACCCGATAAAATTATGTGATATTTTTACACTGATCACCCTGTATCTCCTGAACCGGAAGTCGGATCTGATTAAGAAACAAGCTGTTTTTATGGGCCCTTGAGACATTTTATGTTAGATGTTGGATGTTAGATGGACGAAATCGGTTCAGCCATCTACTAGCAAAATGAGTGTCATTATTTTAATTTCATTGCATATATCATCCTGTATTTCCGAAACCACAAGTCGGATCTAAATGAAATTCAGAAATCTTATATCGGAGCAAAGTACTGTTCATATAAGTCTAAATTTGTTAAAAATCAGTTAAACCATCTCCGAGTGAAATTACTTGATATTATTTTCCTCGCACAAATTTGCTTATCTCAACGAACGAATCGAATGGTATAAGGGTGTGAATAGTTGTGTTCTTCCAACAATTATTGTTGCATGCACCATAAATCAATTTAAATATGAAATTCGAAGCGTCATGAAGAAGGGTTCTGTACATAGTCTTTTAGGTGCTAAGAAACAATAGTATAAAACAGTATTGAAAATCGCTTTACCATCAAGCGCGTGAAACTCCTACTACCGGAATAAAGCGAAAAGTTGTTTTCGATAATTTTACGTCAGTAAAGACGTTACTCTTCGGTGCAAAATAAGGGACTTGCAAACAGCATTTACTTTATGCCTGCTTGAAGGTTTATGATGAACCTCGAGGTGGCATTAGTAGTTCAACATATACAGCTTATGCACTGATGAGTCGTAGACGAAACGTAAAACTAACTAAACAATTTTGATTTCATTCATAAATTCCAAACGGTGACTTTTTGCCTTTCCCAATAGAAAGGTAATAGAACTTCTGGAAAACCTGAGGTTGATCGGAACTCCGTAGACCCTTAGTGGTATACACCATTCGACTTAGCTCGACGAAATCGGAGCATGTTTTTGAGTGTAAGTGTTTGCACCTGTCTAAGGTTTTACTCTCCGTTCAATTTTCTCCAAGATAGATAAACCGATTTTAGCCAGCTTTGAAGGTTGTGAATCATGATCAATTAGCTGTCACTTTCGATTCCGGAGATAAAGGGTAAATTTTTATGAGAGTATAGGATTTGATTTTCAAAATAAAACACAAGAAATTTGAACAAATTGATGAAATCTTTATTGGAATCGACAGAACGATCAATAAAATTTACTGTTTGAAGATGATTTCATGTAAATGTTGGCCGCGGCATGCGCTTTGGGTGGCCCTTGCGCAAGGTCCAATTTTCACGAATAACCCATAATCCACACCAAACAGTGACTTTCTTTGGGATGAATTGGTAGCTCTTCCAAAGCTTCTGTCTGGTAACATGTGCTCAATCCAGATGCGGTAATTTTGCTTGTTGACGTATTCATTCAACCAGAAATGAGATTCGTCGTTGAACACAATTTTTCGACAAGAAAGCGGATCGTCCACCAACTTCGCCATCGTCCATTCATGATTAAATTATAGACAAAACTGAACAAGTTTGACAATGACACTAGACATGATTCACGCGTGATCAGTCAAAAACAGGGTTACCAGACATACGGATTTTTCAGTATTCTACAGATTTTCAAATACATTGGTAAATTTATCTGAATTTTATACGGATTTTGCAATAAATACTGATTTTATGAAAATTTTTAAGAAAGTTGGGTTTTTCATCCTTATGTTGGTGAAAGCTACTACAGAAAATTTGTCTGCTTTATCATACAGTTATTATAGAAAGTTTTTCCTGCTTTTTTATATGATGATAGCGAAACGTGATCAAACGGTTCGACAACCGGACCGGTTCCGGCCGACAAATTTCACTGGGTTCAATAATTAAAAATCTGCGCAAGTTGAACTCAACTCAAACTCAAAAAAAAAAATTATTTAAAAAATCAGCTCAATCGGCCACGTAAAGCTTGTACGCAAATAGGCCTGAATAAAAAATATCTTTTAAATAAAAAAAACTTTTAGAACGCACTCAAAGTTTATAGTACGAGTACAAACTTTGTGTATTCTGCACATGCAATACACTTATGCGCCTTATTTGCCATCGGCTGCTTTCTCTTCTCGATAGATTTCAGCAGATTCTATATATTCATTATGAAATTAACACTTAAATCTGTACCGCACTTTTTCTAAGAACAACTAGAGAAAAATTTAAACCAAAATTTAATTTTTGAGTCTGAACTTTCTTTTATCATTAAAAATGATGAAACTTCCTTTTTTGACCTGAATGTTTTCACCTGATTGACCTCAATGAGTACAATATAGATAGGGATAATTCACTCTGGATTACTCTTACATAAATTACGCAATTATGGATAGAAAAAACATGTAACATGTAAAATATTTTATACGGATTTATACTGATTTTTTCCTCCATACCACCACCCCGATACCAGACAGAATACGGAAATTCAGCGCGCACAATCTGGCATCGCTGGTCAAAAACTGTGCTGTCAAAAAGATACCAGCGAAAAAATCACCATTTAGAATGGCATTAGTGACATAATCGACAGAACGCATTTTTTTCTCTACACTCAATTTTCACGAAAAGGTGAAACCGATTATCACAAGCTTAGGTTTGTTTGAAAGCTAATCTTGAGATTAAATGAAATAGCTTGTCAACAATCCTAGGGTAACTATTGGAGCCTCAAGTTTGAAGATCAAATTGTAGATCTAAAGATATAAATGTATACGTGACGTAACCGACAATTTTTTTTACTATTCGCACATTTTTCCTGAAAACAACCAATGATTAAGTTCAAATGTATTGTTACTGATACTTTAAGTTACGAGAATATTGTCGAATATGTGACTTCAGCTCTGAGTCACGCTTTTGTGAACTAACCGAAACAATCTGAATGAATTTGTTTTGAAAATCGAACCGAATTGGTTTTATTATCGTAATGAAAAAAAACATGTTTTAATGAGACTGTTTGATTGAGAATAGAAAAGCATTATCACGCTATTAGGCGGACTAAAAAGAGTATCTTGGGAAATAGCGATTCGAGCAGTCATGTGGAAATTTACTCCTGGTCGGTATGATTAGTCGTGTTACCTTATCGGAAATGTCCACTCATCTAGATACTAGATGCTCAATGATCCAATTCGAAGCTCACGGTAACACTTGCAGTGAACCTGAACGAGATAAGCTACCGTGTGCTGAATCCGCCCATTATTATTTCGTGGTAAACTGCTGAGCTGTTTTCTGGTTCCACTTCTTTTTTATCGAAATACAGACTAAAACGTTGGGACTTAAGACACGAATACCCAGCTCAGGCTAAATGATAGATGAGCAGCACCCTCGCTGCCCTCTACTACAAACAACTGGGAAGATGATGCGGGTGGTACAGACATCTGATTACGTCAAAAAAAAAAGCAAATATGGATCCCGCGGTGAGATACGGGGTTATCTGATGCCCGGTTGCGTTTTCGGTGGCGGCGCCTGTCTCGCAACACGAGGAATAGAGACAGCGGGATAGATGGAACACCGCTGTAGCGGCGGATTCAAACAAGCCATTTCGAATAATACCCGAAATGGGTTGTGGATGAAAAATACTCAACCTACTTTTCCGGGTTAATACAAACAGAAGCTCGAAACTCGAAAAAAGCTGTTGCCTGACTGAAAGATATTTTTTTTTTTCGGTGAGTGTTCGGCGGCCACTCGGAGTTCGATAACTGGATTGTTTGAAGGTGCAATTTCAGAATTCAATTGCAACTGGACTGCTCAATGCTGGGGAGACAAGCAGCATTTGCATAACCCCCTATATGGATGGAGTAGTTGGATAGCCATGGCACGGACGACAAGTCGCATAGAATGATTAGAAATTCAACAACCGCATGGTCGATGACAAACAAACTGATTAGTCTCCAAGATTTGTTTTTACATTTGTCCATGTCCGAGTTGTTTTATAGGTGGAAGAAACACTAGAATCGCAGTTTCAAAACGTAGCTTTTCACATATGAAAAAAAAAATCATTCGACACTAAATGTAGCAAATCAACTTTTCAGAACAAATCCGTGAATCGACAACTAAGCGTTGATGGTCTAATTCATTAGCAGGTTTATTTGCATCAGAGCGATGCTGGAATAGTTCTGCGATGAAGAGAAAAAACCGAATACAGAAGCTGTTTTCGCTGCAGTCGATAACCCTACGCCCAAGTTTCGTAATTTTTTTTACGATCCACTCAATCTGTAGAGTGGCGAGCGTCAAACCAAAAATGGCCCTAATTGAATTTGATTGCTATAAGCACAAATAAAATCACCAGATCGATCGAAATTATCTCTTCTGGATTTATGTTCGCCATTCAGTGGCAAACTGAATCAGAGCAGCTACAACAACATTCTGTTAGCTCGAGCAACTTTCAATGGAACTGAGCATGTTTTGCATGTTTAATGTTGTCAATTTAATGAGACTCAACTAAACATGCTCGGCAGTATCGATAAGTTTGTAATCAAAGGAGCTCAGACAGGCGTGACACAATTTGCTTCCAACGTGGATAATCGTTGGTATTTGCAGCCCGCTGCCGCCCCCCCCCCACCCTCTTTCCGTTTTCAGTAATAATGCTTTGCAAACATCGCTTCCTCACCAAAAAGCGCGTTCAATGGATAGTAGGTAGGTAGGTAGGTAGTTAGCTTCACTTACGTGTTGTTCTCGACCATCCTCTCGGCGGCTGTAAACTTATTCACACCGCTTATTAGCATTAGTTTCTCATTTTTCGAATCTGTTCCGCTACCTTGCTACCGACTGATGCCACTTTATTTGCTAGTTGCTTGACATCTCTCGACTCGTCTCCGAACACGCTGTTTGTGCTATTAATTTGAATCGATCGCAACTCGCTTCGACACGGCGGTCCTCTCCGGCCGCTGGCATCTAGGCATCTCGGGAAATAATCAATCATTTATTTTGTACCGCACGTTGGTACAAACACACCACAAACAGCACACGCGTACCGGGCAGGACGTGGATAGCTCGAAAATTTCAACATATTGTGCCTTTTTTTGCATCACATTATAATTTTGACGTAATACCTGAGCCGTGCCATGATATAGACATGAGGGGACGAAATCCGGTCGTCTGTGTGTGTGTTTTTTTTCTCGAAACCGTAATTGTAACCATTCTTATCTGCCCTCTGCGAAGGCTCATAAAAATGTGCATATTTGCATTGTGCTGCGGTGCGGTGTGATCTCATGTGTCAGGTGTGCAAGTGCAATTGTGACACCTACCTGAATCCTAAGTAGGACTGCACAAACGCAAAATTATCTCTGGCCTGATTGGGCGCTGTCACAACATACTAGGGGAGGAATTGTAAATCATTTCATGAACAATGCGTTCTACGGTGTTGATTCAATTCGCTTTCGGAAGACTGTCGCCGAAATGAGTAGACGCAGTCGAAGACGGCTGCCATTTCGCAGCAATAGAGAAACTGTCAATTTGAACTCACCACTTATGTAGCCGTTTATTTGTTTCCTTTAATTTGGTTTCAAAAAGCGTTGACTTTCAGTAGAACAACGTCGAAATATTGTGCATAACATCTTTGAAGATAAACCAGAAACGGGACGAAAAAACGTGATTAATCCACCTAGCAGTGAGATGATACCTTTTTTATCAATCCGCATGTGTTTTTTGCTTGGATATTCTTGGGTGTTTTAGTTCTCATGACATTATTTTAATTATCGTCGTTTTAAACGGCAAATTGAGATTTTAATCACTCATTACCCTTTAATGTCGAAACTGCAAATCGTATCGAGTTTCAATCTTAACGTGTGACAATCGATTGAACATTCCATGAGATGTCGAATATAGAGATTTTTGTCATCATTTATGGTACTTCCAGAGCTGGTATTCAGGAACTAGCATTACCCAAAATGATTCGAATGGCCTTAAATTAATACGCCAAACAATTTACATCTTCTATATCGGTATGAATTTTAAAAACTCATCATAAGTAATTCCAGAATCGAATAAAATTCACCAATTTTGTACGGGACCTTAAGTCCTTTAATTTGAATTTTTGTTTTTGAAGTTCGATTTGGCCTTTTTGAGAAAATGATTGAATCAGTTAAATTCGCTGAGTAATCTGTAGAAATCTTTGAGAAATTGTAGTGCGAATTAAAATTTGGGGGTACATTCCAAATCCAAAAATGAATACCGCTTAAACTGAAATAAATTTATTTGGTAATCGACTATCCCAATCTGAAAACCCGATAAACCTGATTAATTTATGTGAAATGGACATTTTTATACTAATCACCCTATATCTCCTAAACCGGACGTCGGATCTGACTAAAAAGTAAAATGTTTTATAGGATTTTAAGACCTCTCATTTGAATCATAGATGATTCTTAGATTTCATTTGAATCTAAATCGGTTCAGCCATCGACGAGAAAAATGAATTGCATTATTTTAATTTCGTTTCATATATCATCCTGTGGCTCCGCAATCAGCAGTCGGATCCAAACATAATTCAGGAACCTTGTTTTGGAGTATACTACTTTTCATATAAATCTGAGTTTGTAGAAAACGGTTTAGCCATCTCCAAGAAAATTGAGTGAAGTTATTTGTCACACACGCATTTGCGGATCTTGACGAACTGAGTCGTTTGGTATATGGAAGTTATGTTCTTCCAGCATTTATTGCTGTAAGTAGTTTAAATCAATATAATTATGGAATTACTTTCAACTCGAAAATGCTGATATCATCTGGTTTACATATGCCATATACGAACGATTATGTTGCCAAAAACGAACCGTGCTAAAATCGGTCCGAGGCAAATTGTCAAATTGTACACAGTCTTTTTGGTACTCAGAAACAATTGTATGTAACAGTATTAAAAATCATGTTTCACGTTGCTCCCAAGCGTTACTTTGTCATACAGCGCTCCAAACTCCTACTGCTGGAATAGGGGTAAAAGTTGCTTATACAAAAATGTTGATATCTCCTAATGGACGGATTTTAACAATCTATGGCTTGTTGGATAGCTATTATCGTGTGGAATCTAAGTATAGAAACATGTTCTCAAAAAAAAAATCAAAATCGGTCCAGCCATCTCTGAGATCTCGACCTCTTAGTTGACAACACACATACAGATACACACACATACACACACGGACATTTGCTCAGTTCGTCGAGCTGAATCGATTGGTATATGACATTCGACATTTTCTAGAGTTTGAGCGAATTCTATACCTATTTTTTATATATAAAAAAGGTAAAAAGGTTCTGCTAATTTTCGTTTGAATAAACATATACTGAAAGCGTTCGAGTAGAAGAAGAAACGTTTGAAGCTTCGAACCTATAGGTCCGAAACAACGTCGATCAGGTCCAAAGTTCATAAGCTTTCTGGGAATTCGAAATGTATAACCATGAACGACGAAACTAACGCGAAATTCAAATCGAACAAACGGTGTTATACGGTGTGAGAATTGAACCAGCTCGTACCTATGGTCTGGCAAGCAATTTGTGGCTGCGGTAAGTTTACGCAACCCTTCATCACAAGTGCTTCGATACACATCGGAATATACATGATTCGAAACCACAATGAAACCTTCTGTCTGGTGGCGAGATCTTGCGTCTTACCGTGTTGTGAAGACAATGGTATACAATCAATCTACATTAGTTTTTTCTTCGCCGTAGCATCTCCAATACATAGTTCTTTAAACCTAATATATTTCGAATACAGTCACAACTTAACACTAAACATACCGGTTTTGAAGTTTAGCATTGAAAATGCACGTTTTAACTTACTGTTTTCGCAAATTTTATTTCATGACTTTTTCTTACTAATTAATATACAGTTAATATTCTATATTATATGTTTCTGTGATTTGTATATTTTGATTGATACATGTCGTATACCGATTCTTACCACAACCGGTCATTTGACCGGAAGAATGTTTTTGCCTTTCTCATAAGAAAGAATACAGATTTACTGGAAAAACTGACTTTCGATTCAGAAGCCAGGAAGCTTCTTGATGGTATACACAATTCCACTCAGCTTAACAGAATCGGAACATGTGTGTGTGTGTGTGTGTGTGTGTATGTGCGTATGTGTGTATGTGTACTTCTATGCGTTCAATTTTCTCGGAAATGACTTGACCGATTTTCTCTAAGGTTCGTTTGAAAACTACTATTGGGTATTTCGGGAATATAATCGCAAAAGTGACTTATGCACTACTTTTTTTCTATCCGCTCAATTTTCTCGAAGATGGCTGAAGTGATTTTCTCTGTTTTAGGCTCGTTTGAAAGTTATTATTTGGTCATTGATCAAATTCGATGGGCAAATGGATGGCACTTCCGGTGCCTGAGTAATAACCAAATAATTCACGCAACCGACAAACTGCACTCGTGTTAAAGCGCAGTTCTGTGAATTACCCGAATTAAAATGGAAATTATCGGATCTTCCTGACTATGTTTAAAAAAATTTTCTCCGAGAAAAATAATAATAATGGGACTGCTTGATTGACAAGAGAAATGCTATTTCACACCACTAGGTGGATTAACAAGAGTTAATATTAATATTAAGAATTTTTTATGGGATCATAAGGCCTCACAGTTGAATCTAAGGTACTGGAAATCGGTTCAAGCATTTCGAAGAATATGCATATTTTTTCCACACACACAGACATCCTTCGATCTTAATGAACTATCAGGAATCAGGAATCAGAACAAATTGGCTCAAATGGCACGTTCCCCTTGATATTTGGAGATTTGTGCCTTACCATAAACTTGTTTTAGCATCATTTTCCCGATATATAAGAGGGAAGGAAAATGGTAAGGTTTGGACTAGGAGGATGGGGAAAATTGACGACACAAAAACACAAAAAAGCAGAAGTAAATTCTGCACCCCTAAGGGATGCTGAACAATCTGCTGGGGATCACATTTAGTGGAAGCAGAAGATAATTCTGAACCTCTCGAACAGTCTACTGTAAAACCTATTTAGGTTTTTTACTATGTGCGTTCTTTCTGATGAAGCACAGTTAATAAAACCTCCAACCCTTGAGAGGATTTAGAGATTTTACAAAAGCGACACCATTCTGCACTCCCAGAAGAATGCAGACCGATTCGTAGTATGTATGAGCAGAATTAAATTCGGCACCCCATAAAGGATGCCAAACAATCTGCTAAACCCTATTTAAGGTGAATACAGAAAGGATTCATACACTCCAGGAAAAACGATGAACCCTTCTGACTATAGCTCCTTACCACATTGGGTGAGAAACGAGAGAATATCCTTTAATTGTAGCTCCGCATACACAGACTCAACCATGTATGGAGAACCAAAAACCCGGGTACGTAGTTGCGTCAATGCGGGACAGTTACATATCAGATCATATGAAGTACCATAATCGCATTCACACAAATCACACGAATAATACTCAGCACGTTGAATAGTAGTCATGTGATAATTGAGTTTGCAATGTCCAGTCCAGAGCTCTGACCAGAATACTGCAATGATGCGTGGAAAAATGCAGTAGACACTTTGACATTTTCAGAAATGCTTTTGTCTGAGCGCAAGTTTGCAAGCTGCGCCAGTAGCTGGCATGTTTGGATGCAGCCCAAGAATGAATCTTGTGCTTTATCCAACTAGTTGAAAGTGGTAAAGCTGGTTCAGGAACAACTAAATCATTCGTTGCACTATCTCTAGCCAACTCATCAGCCATTCATTTCCAGTAATACCAGAATGGCCGGGTATCCATAAGAAGTAAACAGCATTTGAAATGCTGAGGTCTTCAATTTGAGTTCGACAAAAAAAAATTCGTTCACCACAGATCCTCTGCTGAAGTGCCGATTGTATTCCACACAGAATCGCGTAGATTTCTGCTTGGAACACAGGACAGTATTTACCAAGTGAATGAGACTGCTCTAGCCTCATTTCACGACAGTAGACACCAGCACGACCATTCAACAGAGAACCGTCCGTATAACAAACTATGTGTTCATCAAGTTGTCGTTCCATCGGACTTATTACTTCCACTGAAAACTAGGTGGGTCCATATTTTATCAAAATCAAAATTATTTTACAACAGGGCGCATTTTCTTCATACTAAGATTAAACATCTTTAGCCAATTGGTCTGGAACCAAGTCTGGTCAAATCATAATAAAGTCTTATTATTCGTCACTGCCGGATTGACGTGAGATACGTCGCTTCCAAACCGTTCGGGTAAGATTAGAGAGAAAGGGGCTATTTCAGGAATACGGTATTTTGGTTTTTTTCGTTTTCTATGTAGTGTAATTAAACTTTGACTTAAAAGTTAATATTTATAAACACCCTCCCAAAACTCAAGCAATTATAAGGGAGAACGAGGATAGATAGGGGAGCGGACAGCTTAAACATCTTATAAACCTGAAATTATTTCGATCAATGGATTGCCTTTGTAAACGCGCTTTCATGTGATAGACAAACGTCAGTTAGCTGGAGGTTGAGACGTTAGTCTTACGGAAGGTTGAATTTAGGGTATAAAGAGCTTGGCACCCCATTGCATTCGTTCTTAACTTTTGTGTAAAGCTTTATTATCTAGTTTGCCCCATAACTAACATTCATATCAGGGGTTGAAATAAGCAAATTTTTTGATTCACGGTAAATAAAAATAATCAGCATTATCTTTTCATACCACATATTTATTGTAGATATTGTAATAAATTTTGAAACGAATGATTTCTGATACAATAAATTTTGGTTTTACTTAGAATTCAAAAAGGTCTTCAATTTCGTTTCCCACAATTCAAAACATAATCGCAATTTTAGTTTTGTTACCCAACTTTGTAATTCACGGTGTTCGGTCTTTTGATTCACAATCGGAAATCTTGATTCACATTTTCATGCGCAAAATGGGCTTATGTTCACATCTGGTTCATATGATGAAAAACAGTACCTTTTGCATAAAAATAAAAAAAAATACAGTACTTCGACTTTGAAAAAGACAGTACATTTCGCAGTACACATTTAATCTAACAGTAGTGAATAAAACACAAAAGCAAATAATTATCAGATGATTTATTTCCATACTCTCAACAGTTTTTCTTTTTATCCTCCTTTTTTGAGGTAATTTTAGTTCAATATAAACTACTAAAATGCACGAAATAACCATAAAACAATTTTTAAGTAAAAATTCAGCTTTTTTTTAAGAAAACGAATATAATATTTTTGACGGTTGTTGTGATTCAGTGTATTCCTTCTTTTTGGCGGAAACAATTTTCTTTGTTTTCTTTGTCAACAAAATTTAGCAAAATTGTTGTGACGCGCACTGAACAACAATGAATTATGTACAAATCATGATGAAAAGGAGAAAAAGAGACTAATAATGCATTAATGTTTGCATTTATTTATATTCACAACGTGTTTTCAATTTTTGTTTCTGACTTCAAAGGATGTGTAGTAATTTTTTGATATGAAAAATACAGTACATTTTAATGGGAAAATACACTACAAATGAAAATACAGTACATTCAAAGGTAAAATCAGTACGCAGTATTTGGGTCAAAAATACTGCAAACAAAGTACGGATATGAGTGTTACCTTTAGTCCTGTTTTGCTCCGCCTTTTCAGAACTATTGGATACGAAAACTAATGCATATTTTCCCAAATCACGCATGGAGAATTGTAGCTGAAGGTTGTAATGGATGCTTTTTTTCAATTTCCAAAAAGTATCCGATTTAGCCCCGGTCTCCCCTGTATTATGCAATTTGTTCTTTAGGTACTGAAGGTCTGAGGACAGAGGGTCGCGTGTTGAGTTTTAAATCGATCACGTGGCTCTCTCAATTCCCTTTGCGCATCGTATTTCTCTTGTACACTCTCGTATATGAGCAAACTGTACCGGGTTGCCAGCATATATTTTATTATTTTGATGAGAAGTTTCATCACATAAATCTATCGTATGGGTTAGACATTACATGGATTCCAATGAACAATGAAAAAATATTCAACTTTCACAAAGATTGAATGCGAAACAAAAAATGTGTTTATTCACAATGAGCCAATTTTATTTCTCTCTCCTTTTTCAGTATGCTATCAGGAAACCAAAGCGAAAAAAATGGCGGATGCATTGAAACTGACTTTGTTTCACAGAAAAATACAAGACTTTATTTTTATCGCGATAACATATATGTTTTTATGTACTAATCGCATCTAAAGTAAATTATCTAGACTTTGTCACGGTAGATTCATGATACAAACTTTCAAAGCCGAGATATTCGATGAACAATTAGAGGTATGCATTTCCGAGCGTTCCAATTTTCAGCAGTTCTTCAGTCAGAAAAAAATACAACACGACCGTTAAACTCAATTCATCATTCTGAAAATTTCACAGAATATTCTCAACTAAATTTCGAAGACATTGTCAGGTGGGTTTTTCTATATTCTGCACCGTTTCCAAGAAAATTTAATTTGAAACGGGCAAATAGCAAAAAACCTACCACTTTACGGTACTGTCCTCAGCACTTAAGTTAATTATAGAATTGATAATTTCCACGTAATGACTCCCCGAAAAAAATTTCTGGGTTCGCGCCTGGCTATCACTGAGGGTTTTGATTACGAAAATATTACTAAATACGCGACGTAAGTGATGAATTATTTGATTAGACTGATTACTGTGAAACAAAAGAGAGATATAATAATGATTTATAGAATACAGTAATCAATGTGTAGACACTGCGAAAAAACAATTTTTTTGTCGTTTGATTCTATTACCATTGTAAATTTTTATTCAGTGGTAATCTTTGGAAGCACAAGTTTCGATTCAGATAAAAAGACACGAAACAAGATTCAGTTGGAACCAGAAAAGTGTACCATAAGTTTATTGTTTTTGTTGCACTGCTAGGTGACATAACTTTCCATCGTAAACTATTGTGCACTGACGAGTCGAAGACGAAACGTAATTCAAAATATCAAAATGGTTTTAATTACAAAACATTTAGTACAATTTATTAGTTTTCGTTTATACACAAAAAAAATTATGTATTTTATAGGTGATATAATTCTACAAACGATATAATTCACAAAAACCTAATTTTCCAAATGACGGAAAATTTCATTCGGACAGAGTTTTACAGGCTCCCAGTATAATTTGCGGTCGACTACCAAGTGCCGCTGTACGGGTTTATATGTATCAATTATTCATTAAGCAGATATGTGCTTCTGTGGCTCAGTCGATTAACGGACGTGCTTTGTGATCTAATGTTTCTCGGTTAAAGTCGCACTGTTGCAATCTATCCTTTATTCTCTTAATTTCATTCGATGTCAAGCAATGCATAATTTTGCATGTTTTTGAATCCGAACTTGTGTGAAATACGACACTGTAAAATCACAAGATAAAATCGATTTGAAAAAATTGACCCTTCCAACAGTCAGTCTACAATAGTTTTGGAGAAACAAAGTATGCGCAGTTTCTTTTTGTGACGAAGCCTATTTGTTCAGAAAGTTTGATTGGAATCTGAGAAGGTTCCGTCAACATTTGTTCGAATTGGTGCAAAATTCATCTGATATGAGCTTTATTCAAATGGAGCTTCATTAGATTCACTGACACTGACACTGAAAACAAGTTACCGGGCAAGAAAAAAATAGTAAATTTGTAGATCCGAAGAAATATTTGTAGTTAAAAATCAAGTCGATCTCGTCTTTTCAGTTGCTATGCAGTGCTTCTGTCATATGTCACCAGCACAATATTGCTCATAGCATTTGGACGGACTGAAGCATTCCCGGGTAATACTAATGGAACTAAGCCAAGCCATTGTTCTGACAACGTCAATCTGCATTCAGTCAAAAAGCGAGATATGTACGACGATACCGCTCACATGATGCAAACAAGATATTTCAATTTTCGAAATTGTTACCGCGCTTAGTTGCACAGTTTTCATCCACGCAGCAGAATCCAGACAGCTGCCAGTGTGAAAAATATGCTCAAATTTTCCGCCCTCCCGAGTGTGAGATGAACCGTTGACTGTTAATTACACCGAACTTATGCAAATTTTCTGTACTGCAATATTCAAATTTTTATTAGGTCTCTCTCTCTTTCGGATAGTTGACTGAGCTTGACGTAGAAAAAGTATACATTTAGCTGGCACTCCACTAACCATTCGGAGCAGTGGAAAAATAAAACAAGATACTGCACAGAATCCTACACCAACGCGAAGCCAGCACCTTCGACAGATCAACAGGTCGTAAAATGGCGATGGGAGGAAAATTTCACGCTTCCAATGAATTACCTGTTAGCCAGGATAGGCGTTATTTCCAGTTGAGAGTATTATTTTAACGGTCGACTCTCACATTAAGTTAATTTCCCGATACTGCGCTTACGAAACTGAAAGAAATAGATTACACTTTGATGTTTCGCAAGGTAAGAAAAAGTGTGAGTTCGGATTCACCGTAGATAACTTTGGCTTACTTTTTTTCGGCAATGACAAATAATGAATTACGATCTGATATTACGTGTGCTTAACAGTTCACCATAATCCTAATCCACTTTTCCACTTTTTCAGATAACACGTCGGTCAATAAGTCCCCGATCCAAAAAAAAAAACAGATGGCGTAAGTAATTAGAAGTCTCTCTAGCATTCAATTCTTTGAGATGTCATCTCTTCAAATGTCATGACATTTGGGTCATAAGAGTGTTAGTTATTGCACTTTCAGTGACGCTACTTTAGATAAAACACCGTTTTTAAATAAAAAAAAAAAATATTGTGCAAGCAAATAACTGGACTGATGAGCATTATTCGAGCTCTGCTTCAAGCAAATCAATCGTTATTGACCGGAAGATGCACCGCGCTCTGGTTGTCCAAATGAGACTGTTCTTCTGGTTAACGTCTCAAAGGTTCATATCGTCGTTATGAAATATCAAAAAGTGAAGTTTCAGGAGATAGCTGACTTCGTAAAACTGTCAAAAGCAGGTGTATTCTCAATTTTTGCATGAGCTCTTGAATATGAAAACAATGGTTTTCAAAATCGGTACGACGTTTTCCCAAAGTTAATCAAATGCACCGTGTCACAAGTTGATCGTTCCGATGGTTGTCTCCTAAAAATTAAAATTCTAATTGCTAAGGCATCCACCATATTCGCCAGATTTAGTCCTCAGCGACTATTTTTCACGTTTCGTCTTTGATTCGTCATTGCATCACAGTTTATGTTGAAATGTCATGTAATTTAGCTAGCAAAACTACTCATCGAATGATGAGGTCTTTGCTGAGATTGAAGCTATTTTTGAGGCTAAGAATCAGTGGTATTTTTTGATCGACATATCTTCTCTATATTGAAAATCTTGATTGAATTCTTACTTGTTCAGAATACCTAGTAGTAAGGAGACACAAAAGATCTCAAATATCTTTACAAAGCAAACGTTAAGTAATTAAATATATTCGTGTTTCATCATAATTTGTGAATTAAACGCATCTTCAAGAACAGTTTCGAGGATCAAGGAAAATGTTCAGGTTCGAGTCCTATTCCTGAGGTATTATATGTTTTGTCAAAGTTTGTGAATTTGAGACTAATTGTACTTCGGGTAAAATTTCCGTTCCTACGTAGACCCATTTTTGAATCAATACCTTAGAAGTCGCATCAAACACTGCATCCTGTACAACATTGTGCTAACGACTTTTTTTCGGCACGTCAGTAAAGACATTGCATATCGTTACAAAATGTGATTTGCAAATAGCATATACTTTACGTCTGCTTTGCGGTTCACTTGGCGCCACGAGGTGGCGTTAGCATAAAATGCTAATGCACTGATGAGTCGAAGACAAAACAAGTGCTCTAATGAGAAATTTTCTCAATGGGCTAACTTTAATTTTCCTTCAATATTGATGCCAAAATCTTTCAAAGCTGTATTGCGGCATTTCACATAAGCACGATGCAAAAAAATGACCACATACGCCGTACAACACAGAGGGTGCAGTCGATAAAAATGGCACACTCATATTTACTCACCGAAATTGAACCGATGATTGCACTTTTCGCATCTCGAATGCCCGCATCTTCCTTCTGCCTTCACATATCAAGTTTTGTACAAAATGTTTACCTAGTGCTCATGTTGTTTTCACCCGAATTTGCTCTGTTTCGGGAAGTTTGCAAAGTTCCGTTTTCGTAATTGCCCATAATTGGGCGAAGTTCCTGTAATTTTGATGGGCTCATATCTAGGACTACAACTTTGGATGCATCCCTCGCTCGACAGCAATTTTAATCGTGAAAAACCGACATTTGAAGTGAATTGCTCAAACTTAACTTTCCTATGTATAAATCATACAATAATTGCATTGTAATACGCACGGGCCTGGGGATCTAGTTTCCTATCGTAACGGAAGCTTCGTACAGATTTTAACATTGACAGAATATTTCAATCTATTTGCAAAGGGAGAAACTAAATAACTTAAACATAATAACCTTTACTGACAATATTCAGAGTAAATACTGTATTCAAGGCTCTCAGTATGAAAGAAACTCTTTACTAACTGAAATCTTTACGAAAGAAAAAAAATCTTGTAACATCTATAGAAAATCATCGTCTTTTTTTCGAGAGAAATATTGTAAAATGTAAATTTTATTTTTGATTTCACCACTTTTAAGAATTATTAGCCTGGTAAAATTTCAATGTTGTTCCCTCTGTGGTTGTCACATTTCCAAACTCTTTTTTAACGAAAATTCTTCCATACCCTATGTCTAAAAATTCTACCAGCTATTAGTTTAGTTAATTAATTATTTAATTGACAGAAAAGAAACCATTCCGAAAGACCCTGACCACAATTCATTACTGACATTACTAACAACACACAATGCTGACATAACATAAAGTATTCAATTTTTAAGGAATTTAAATCGAATGAAAAAACTTTTCAGCGGTCAGTGTCATTTCGCCGAAAGCCATTTAGCCGAAAGCCGTTTCGCCGAAAGCCATTTCGCCGAATGACTTTTCGCCGACATTACGACAAAAGAGTTATTTCGCCGAATCCTTCAATTGTCTTAATATCGTAATTGGTATAGATTCAAAATAAAGACAAATGAAAGATGATATTGTTTACGCCCGTTTTGTTGACCTACAATGACACTTCTGAAATATCTCATATTTAAAATAACGGATAAATACATTCCCCCGCGTTTATTTCATAATAATTACTTTCTTGAATTGGTTAATTCAAGATCCTCAGATTCCCAAGAAAATGAGTTGACTTTATTAGCTGCAAATTATCCAGGAAAATGTTTTCGGTATTATCCGTTAACTGAGTGCAAATGTAAAAATATCTAATGCGGCTTCGTCACATCGTTTTGATTCGTGTGCTGTCCGGCCTCGGTAGCGCTGGTTCGAGCCTGAGCCAAAACTAGCATTGAGTAGACCGGGCAAACGAGGCGGTATGCGAGAGGCCGCCGCTTCCACTTATTAATAATGTGATTTATTGGAAATTACCCTTTCGCCGAAATATTCTTTTTGGTGCAATGATTCTTTTGGCGAAATGACCCATTCGGCGAAACTACTTTTGGTAAAATGACCCGCTCCCCGTTTGTGCATTAGTTCTGAATCAAAATTATGGATTGTGTTATTTAAAATTTTAAAGTTGGATTCGATCGTTATGTTCCAATCCTTATCAAGTTTGCGATTTCATTTTTTTTCAAATATTTTTAAAAACACAGCTGTTTTTGTGGAAGGGCTAACTTTCTGTCAATAGTTTATTTAGTGTAAAAAATGGTAAAGGCATTAATCTGTCGAATGACAAATAACATTGTAAATCATAACTCGTGGCTAGAAATTTTTCTGTTTCCAAAAAAATCCGGACCTAAATAAAAATTCTTTGAGTTATGGAAACCCAAGTCATCCAAGAATAATCCAATACAGAGTTGATTTTTTTTCTTTCCCAATGATGGTAACGCAAGAACCTGAAAAAGCGTTTCAAAATTGTAAAATTTTAGCCGAAATAGTTTCGTGTGAATTTCATAAACTTCGCATTATTTTCTGTATTACTTCCGCGCTGCTATTTCGTATGGTCGGGTATTTAATAATAAAAATAAATAAATAATAGATAAATAAAAAAATCGGGTGGGTTCGGATTTGGAAGAGAAATTAATTATTTAATTTTAACGTGGATCCCTTTAAATGAAATTTACTTCTGGGATTCCGCACCAGTTAACTAGTTAATTGCACATCTTAGAATAAATTGTTTGTAATCTCAGATTTTCTTGTTTTTCCAGTTATTCTAATCTCGGTTTCGGGTCGGATAAGGGTAAAAGTTTTTTTTATTTTCAATCGGGTACAGGTCGGGCTCGGGTTTAAAAATGTTCGCCCGACCATCTCTGAAGATACCGAAAATAGCTCAGTTCGCTTTCTCATCTCATCCAAGTCAGTCGATAAAACAAAACCGCTTACGTACGGGACAGAAGAAAACAAGTACAGTATTGTGCAGTGAACAATAGAACGACCTCGAAATGAGTGAACCAAACGAACAAAAGCTACTGCCGACACGAAAGAATACAATTGTTGTTGACTTCAGGCAGTGCAAAATTCGACCTTCGATACGTGAACTTGAAGGTTTGCTTGAGGAGCAAATGCATCTTGACATTAAACGTGTGCATTTACTTCAATGCAATAAGACCAATAATGTTGTTTATATCCAGTTCTATAAAGAGTTGGATGCAATTCAATTCGCTAAAGACAATACTAATGTGCACTATGTGGAGCATGAAAATATCAAGTACAACATTCCGGTATATATGGAAGATAGTGCTATAGAAGTGCGTGTGCATGATCTTCCCTCAAGCGTAATCGATCCTTATATTCGCAAAACTATGTCCCAATACGGAGAGATTATCTCTATCGAAAAAGAAAAGTGGAATATTTTTTTCCCCGGTATTCTAAATGGCGTACGTTTGTTACGCATGCGCTTAAGGAGGCCTATACCTTCTTTTTGTGACATTCGGTCAGGATACAAGAATCCCGTGCAAATCACTTGTTACCTATGACAATCAGATGGCCACATGTCAATATTGCCAAAAAGCTGTTCACTACGGTAAGCCATGTGATAAACTGGACAAGGAGACAACTATACCAAAGGACAACGGTGCTTCCTTCACATCAACCCCAAGCAACCCCAGTACACCTGTGACAGTCACCAACAACAGTGAAACCATCCAACTTATCCTCTATAGAACAAAGTACACCAGCTGCAGTTAACAACTTACCGTCCAACCAACCAGAAACTGCAAACAATTTACAACAAGACTCATCTACAGCAACTAGCAACGAAATCAACAACAATACCACCGATGCGGCAATGAATGACGAGACGAACCGCGAACAAACTGCCCCTCAATCCTCGCAGGAGGAAAATGGAAGCCCCTCTCCCCCCCCCCCCCCCCCCCCCCCCGAAAAAGGGTGACAACGAGATCAAATACAAAAAAAAAAATATCTAAAAACTCAGCTCAATCGGCCACGCAAATAGGCCTGAAAAAAATATCTTTTTAATAAAAAAAAATTTCGAAAATAGCAAACATTTGAAGGTTCTCTTGTTTTCAATCATTGTTTAGAACGAGACTCTTTGCTTGCTAAGGCATATTATAATCTATGTTAGTCAATTATAAATACTAATGGTTCATAATTCTAGAATAATAATAATCAATAACTTGAATTTAAATATATTCAAATTGTGAAATATTCACAAATCCATTACGAATCAATAAAAGTCTCTTTTTACTAGCCAACAAAACGTGTGGTAAGCCCACTGCGCTCAATCTTCGACAAAATTCCTGGTTTCTTTGTGTCGGTTTTGCTTGTTATGCTTTGTGCGACGATTCGTGCAACTTTCGTGATGAAAGAAGCGCCTACTTCAACACATCTGCAATTCGCCTGCCAGATCAGAGACTTCTTGGCAAATTTTGATAATTTCTTCTTTCGAGCATCCTCTGGAATATCGAACTTAGATTTTGGCAATGAAATATACTTGCCCAGAATATTGACTAAAATTGGTGTTGACGTAAGTTTCTCCATCCGTCACGATATGCAACACGATTTGATTAATAACTTCGTGTAAAGTTTTCGTACGCGTGATGCTTCGGTTTTCATTGTGGTTCGAAACTTGTTGAACAACTTTTTAGGTCATTTTAATATCCAGTGGACCATTTTTAAGATAATTCTCTTCCTTTTTTTCGAGCGCACAAACGCTCCATGGAGATTCTCATCACACGGAGCACAGTTTAATTTGAAATTCCAAGCTTTTTAGCGATCCATCGGTGGGACGCTTTTGAATTTTGATTGTAAAGGCACCACATTTTTTCACGAACAAATTCTTGTTTTGACGACACAACTAGAACTACTGTATGATTAACAAGGAAACTTGACAGTTGTAAACAATGCGATATAAAAACCATTTACTCAAATTCAGTTATTTTACGGTTTAAAAGTTAGATATTTCGGTGTGTCATTTCCATCGAATACACCCTTTAATGCTACCACAACCCATTCCCCAACCCATGCTAAGAATAGCATCCCTGTTACACCTGAATGCGAAATAAAAATGATCGACAGCAGCTCACTTTACCTATCGACCGGATCGGTGTATCCTAAAATAGCTTCTAGAATCTATGCAAACCGAACGGACATAACATAGGTACATTGAGTGAGGCACAGTGTCGTAGCGGAACAATTTCATTGGAATGCACACCCTCGGTTGGTTCGTCCGCCGTGTTAACCATCGAATGCAGCCTGATGAATCTTGTGAATGAACTGTTCGTTTTAAACTTCACTCGGAATCGATTCGCTTTCAATCCGATCAGGAAGTGCGTGTGTGTGTGTTTAGTTACCGTTCTACTGGTTAAGCAGCGTCTTGCTGTTTGTTACGGAAATCAATCGAATTGTTTTCGTACAAAAGTAGATTTGTTTACAAAAGTAGGGAACATCATCGTTCGAGACGCCCTATTGCAAAATGGTGTACACACTGGAAATGAGATTGCTTCCGCTAGCTTTTCCATGGCTGACTCATCGAACAGAGAAAAACAGGGGATGCACCTGAGCAGACGACGACGACGACGACGACGACGACGACGGTGCTCAATGCGATGATGCTGCTAATGATGTACGGTTCTGGTTTCGAACAGTTCCTCGATAATCGTATCAAAGGCGAATGGAGATCGGAATGGATTTTGTTAATTGAAAGTACGACAGCTTTCTTTCCGACCACTATCCAGCTAGCTGAATACAAGTCGACAAAACAATCGGCAAACAGAATGTGAGCTGATTGCGATATGGTCACGTGCGAATCACTGCAGTGCGGTTCGGTTTATCGAGTGAAATCAACGAAGCGGTAGAATTGTCTTGGAGAATTGTCAAGACTGAATGGAGTATTGTGTTTTGTTTGTTGTTTGTGTGGCACAAAGTAGATTAGTTCTACCCCTTTCGGACGTCGGTCGACGCAGTAAATCAATTTGCAACTATGAATTAGATTTGATTTAGAGTTTGGGTTTGAGTAATAAAACTTCGGACACAGGAAGAACATTTCGCGGTCTTCGATGGTGGAACTAGTTTTCTTGGGGTTGTTTTGTCTGTCGGGGTAAACGCAAATGCTTTGGAAAGCAGCTCATTAATGCTTCACTCATCTCATTATCGTGATTAGGAATGTATTGTTTTTTTTTCAGAATGGTGCAGAATTGTGCTAACTTCGTGTTTTCTATCTCTATTTATAGTTGAACAGAGTGTCGATAATGAATAAATTCACTCGGCAAAATATCCTTAAAACAATTGCAATAGAATACTTTGTGATGGGAATTGTTGTTCAAAAAATTCTTTTTGATTGTTTTAGAATAAGCCGAATTTAAAGACTGTCCCAGAAAGTATTGACGCAACCAGAAACCGCTGCCATTTCGCAATGGTTCAGAATCTGTCAATTTTTATGGCTGCGTCCTATTGTTTACACTCTTCTCTAACCACTTGTGCAGTTGTTTATTCGTTTTCATTAGTTTGTTTCAAACTGCGTGGACTTCCAGCAGAACAACGTACAAATGGTGCACAGAACGCGGACTGTCACTGAGAAAGATAGAAAAAAAGGAAGGAGTAAGTGAAAAAGCCGTGCGAAATGCAATCAGGAAGTTCGGTGAGTGTAACACCTTTGAGGATAAACCAAAAACGGGTCGAAAAAAGGTCCTGCTAACCCTCAGTTGGATAAACGTATACTGAAGGCGTTCGAGCAACAGAAAGAGGTTTCCGTTCGAGATGTAGCCAAAAAGGTGGGCACTTCGAAGTCAAATGTTTTTCATGCTAAAGAACGTTTGAATCTTCGAACCTATAAGAATAATAAGCAGAAACAACCAGAACGTAGTCCGAAACAAAAAGCATCGATCAGGCCGAGGGTTCGAAAGTTGTACAATACTATTCTTGTTGGAAATTTGAACTGCATAATCATGGACGACGAAACCTACTTGAAACTCGATTACAAATCCTTGCCGGGACCATAATATTATACGGTGCGAGAGGGGCAAGTGTTAAACCAGTCCGAGACATCGATTGAAGTCGAAAAATTTGGTAAGAAAGCTATGGTCTGGCAAGCAATTTGTAGCTGCGGTAAGATTTCGAAACCCTTCATCACCACTGCTTCAATGAACAGCGAAATATACATTAAGGAATGTTTACAAAAACGACTTCTACCCATGATTCGAAGCCACAAGGATCCTGTTGTCTTCTGACGAGATCTTGCTTCTTGCCACTACTCGAAATCAACGGTACAATGGTATACTACCAAAAATGTTACTATCGTCCCAAAAGACATGAATCCACCAAATTGCCCACAACTTCGACAAATTGAGGAATTTTGGGCATTAACGAAGGCACATCTTAGGAAACATGTCTCGGTAGCCGAAACCATTCCACAGTTCGAAAAAGATTGGAAAAAAGTGTCAAAACTTGTCAAGTCTGTACGGAATTTAATGATAAACGTTCGCAAGAAGATGCGCCAGCTAGTCTACAGTGGCTAAGTAGCAAATGTTGATAATAATATTCTGTTGTTGTAGTCTAATTTTATCAGCATATTGAATAAAATTTGAATATCTAACACTTGTGAATTATTTACAGCGAAATCAAAATTCGTCCATACTTTCTAGGACAGTCTTTAGTGCAGAATTCAAATGTCAAAATTCAAATTTGTACCATGAAATGTCTCGTTCTAGACTGAATTACTTGTGCTCACAAAATCTGTAACAATCCTTTTACAAATCCTCAAAGCAGTTCACTTCTGTTGGACCGATAGCTTTCTATAGAAAATTATATATTTAGTTGGATTGTATCAATTGAGGTTAAGTACCACAGTTGTTCATGCTATTCACGCGTTTAATTCGTCCATTTCGAGTTAATCAACTTGATAATGATGTTAGTGTACCTTAATAACAAAAGATACTAAATCAAGTCGCAAGTAGCTTTATACGGCTAACGATAGAAAATAAATCATACTCGAAACTGGTTATGACCAATTGGTCATAACTTACAATCGAAGCCTACCGAGATAACACAAAACAATAGAACCAGATCGACCCACAGTAGATCTGGTCGGGTTTGCAAATTTTACAACCTTGTTCTTGGCGTACCTGATTCAAAATTAAAATTCTTCACCCGTGCCCGTCCCAAATCCGAAAAAGATATTACTTTTTTCAGGAACTTGAGCCTGTTGAAAAATAAAAATCTTGACCTGAAACCATCGGTTTTCGAATAACTAAACCCGAGTCTTCAAAATTCAAAACTCCAGAAGTGAACCCCGTCCACACCCGTTTGATAATAAAATATTTTTGCCCGTGTGCGAACCGAACCCGAAAAGTTCACGGGGTTCGGGTTGAAGTCGGGTTTCGGAGCGTGAACACCCGTCAAAGTAGTCCAAATCATACCAAAACGCGCTGCATTGGTATACTTTGGTGATTTCATGTCTATGGAATAAATTTCAATGTTGAGGACTGTTCATTCATGATTCCTCCGCTTCAATGCAATTGTAAAAATTACAGTACGCAAGTGGATGTAGTTAAAATGCTACATTCCACTGGCAATTTTATCGAACACAACTCAATAGCTAAAACCGGGCATTGAAGGCGAAAAAAGCAGGAATAGGATACTAGCCACCAGTCCGTAGTTTTTCGTCATGACAACGCTCGGCCACTTGTTGTAACCAGACCCGAAAATTGTCGCGTATTTCCAATGAAAGAATTCATCCCAACAGCATCATTTTCATTCGTAAAAGATCGCTTTCAAAACAACTGACAAGAGAAAAAGCAGTTTTGTCTTTTACTTCAACGGAATCGATACCCAACGTCATTCGTTCCTCTACGACAAGACGAAAGCAAAATATCGTCTGTTGGTAAATTCAGTCGAATCTCAATTCTCATTCTTTCAACAATATAAAATAAATCTGTGTCGTTTGAGCTATAAAAAGTATCTGAAATATGATAAATCAAATTTTTTATACTACAAAACCTCTTTAGAACTCTTTGGAAACCAAAACTGCTATAGTTACAAACAGTCACACAAGTTTTAAAATACTGTTACGCTTTTGTCGCATAATTCGTAAACGGAGCTGATAGTGACATTTATTTTTTGAAATTATCACTTCAACGAAAATGACTTTTGACGGCTCTGACTCTGAAGTACGGAAAAAAAGCTTGATTTAATCTTTATTACATTCGAATCTAATCCTTATTGCATCCGAAATCTATCATAACGAGAATAAAATTTTACCAGCAAACCATCCACCAAAAGTTGAAAGTCCTTTTGAAGAGTCATTTCCATGGACGTTTTTTTGTCGAAAGACGTCTCACCGAAAAACATTATTCTAACGAAACCCGTTTCTTCTGAAAGTCATTACAACGAAACTCCGTTTCTCCGAAAGCGATTTCGATGACCAAATTTATTGTATTCCTAATTTCATCGGATCGGTCCGATAAACTGAACAACATGCGAGAGACATACGAATTATTTAGTCTGAGTAAGACTCGGCTCCTTCGAACGGTAAAGTTTAAATTCTATTTGGTTCAAGTACAGTAGAAATCTTTTTGTTCGTATATTTGGTAAGAGATCAGGGCTGGATAAGTTCAAAACCAATTTTTTTTTAAAGTTGTTGAAAAGGGATCAGGGTCATTTCGCCGAAAGCCGTTTCGCCGAAAGCCATTTCGCCGAATGGGCCACTTCGCCGAATGCCATTTCGCCGAATACTGAAATCGTCTTAAAATCGTAACTAGAAATAATTTAAAATAAAGACAAATGAAAGATGATAGCGTTAACACCTGTTTTGTTAACCTACAATTGTACTTCTTGAGTAAAGATTGTTTCTTGTACTCTTGAATAAAGAATGATTCATGAACCTCAGAACGGAGTTCCCAAGAAAACTTGTTGACCATTAGCTACTAAGCATCAAAGCAATTGCATAGGTGTATCTACCAGGCAAATGTATGTGGTATTTTCCGTTTATTAAGTGAAAATGAAAAAATATCTAATGCGGCTACGCCACATCGTTTTGGTTCATGTGCTGTCCGACCTCGCTACTGCTCGTTCGGACCTAACCAAAGCAAAGAAACCTAGCTTTGAGTAGACCGGGCAAACGAGGCTTTGTATGCAAGAGGCCGCCGCTTCCATCTTGGCTTCGGTTATGTGGCTGTGCCACATCAGTTATACAGGAGTCTTAACATACAGCTGACATGACCCTTTCGGCGAACCGACTTTCGGCGATATGACCCGCTCCCGTTGAAAATAACTAGAGTAATTGTAGAGCGTAAGTTTTCGCTCAATATACATACAGTCTCGTAGACCGAAGACTGATAGTTGTTCATATGAAAAGGTTCATTCGAAAAATAAATGAATAAATATACACGATATACATTTTAAATAGGCATGAGACCATCGTCTTTTTTTCTTATTGTCGGTGCTCAAACGAACGGCCGCTTATAATTAATCAGTCGTCATACTGAATAATGCCATATTTTCTCAAGGTAGTCGGCTACCTAGAGATTGAAAGGCAAACAATTTTAATACTTAAAAATCGAACGCCTATTATAAGTAAGTTGTCATTTTGATATTTGTAGATTATTCGTATGAAAAAAATGTACTGAACATCGTACTTTGAGGAACGATTTGATAATTGAATTTAAATATTCTATGAAAAAAATTAACTAAATCGGATGAGGGTAAGGGGAGCTGCCCTGCGGTCAAGGTTTGAAAATTTGCGATCTTTGAAAATCACTATTTTTTATGCCAATAGCCATAAAAGTGCATAAAACGTCAATATTTAGCATCATCTCAAGAATAATTTTTTTTTGAAATTATTCACCGCTCTCCGAGGGCCACTCTCTTTGAGGTCCAGCATGCGGGCCACCCGCCGAGTGTTCGTGACTTGGGGGTTTTCCCGTGGACCCACACGGACAGCAGGATGCGGCCTTCAACGACACGTATCATCGTCACCGTCCAACACACCAGCCACTCTTGACCCCGCCCGAAGATATTATTTTACTTAGTATTAAGCCACTAGTATTAAGAAATATATCTGTAGGATTTTTGTAATCTGTTGATATAAAAAGATGAGGAGGATTTATGCCTGCTGGAGAGAGATTGTAAATTTCAGCTCCAGGGGGCTTTTCCCTGCTCCCAAATAAACAAAATAAATAATAAACAAAATAATTTTCTTCGATTCTTGAAGGAATAACCGGAATCGACTTGTTCGGCCGTCTACTGTTAATGACTAACGATTGGAACAGTTTTGATGCCGGTTCAGAATTTTTTTACGTTTTTCGTTTCTCCCATTTAAGTGATGGTATAAAATTTGGAACACACTTCACCCTATAATTCCGAAACCGAAATTGGATCCGGATGAAATTCAGAAGTTCCTTATGCTACCAAAAGAACTTTCATTTGAACCTAAGTTTGAGAAAATCGGTCAAACCATCGTTGAGAAAAGTGAGTGAGATCCTTTTTGGAAAATATGACCGATATTTCCGGTGGCTACGGAATCGGAAACCGTCTACTGATAGTGACTACTGATTGAAGTAGTTTTGAAGCCAGTTTAGATATTTTTGTTTTGCCCCTTCAAGTAATGGTGTAAAATTTTTAACATACTTTACCCTATAATTCCGAAACCGGAAGTCGGGTCCGAATGAAATTCAGGAGTTTTGTAAAGGACTGTGAGACGATTCATAGTCATGAATACAAGTTTGTAAAAACCGGTCACGCCATTTCTGAGAAAAGTGAGTAAGTAATTGGAAATGTGAATTTTAAAACTAATTACCCTTTAATTCCGGAACGGGAAGTCGGATGTAGATGAAAATCAGGAATTCAAGTAACCTAGTTAGAAGCGTTTAAAATTACAGTAATTCTGATCATACTCTTTAAGTACAGCATTTTATGCAGCCCCATCGTGTACCGGTGAATCAAAATTATTAGCAAATTTCAATGCAGTGAACACCCACACAAACGAACACATATTGAAGTAATGCTTTTGAATCAAGTTAAATGTGGGAAATGCATAAAAAAATCACCGAGATATAAGCGCTTTGAATTAAGTACGAAAAAACAATCGCCGATAGCTCGAAATTGGCCTGTTAGTAATCGAAGAATCATAATCAACAGCTAATTGATATTCAATATACTCAAATAAACACGGTATCAGGACATCGCACACATACAAAAAGTCATCCACTTACTAGACAAGCTACCTCTTTTGGCGGTTGGCGGTTGGCTGCCGACTAAAGTAAAAACCTTAAGATAGCATATAACACACGGACTAACAAGTTTAGGGCCTAACAAAGAGAACATGATTTTTTGGTTTAAAATTAACGTAATCTCCATCAAGAACAACGCAATCATTCAAGCGCCGCTCGAACATTTCAATACCACTTTTGTAGAACGATTTATCTTTTGTCTCAAAGTAGACCTCAGTTTCAGCGATAACCTCTTCATTCACGCGAAATTTCTTACCGACGAGCATTTTTTCCAGGTCTGCGAACAGCCAATAGTCACTGAGAGGCAAATCTGGCGAATACGGTGAATGTGGGAGCAATTCGAAGTTCAATTCATGTAGTTTTGTCATTGTTTTGATTGACTTGTGACACGGTGTGTTTTTTTTTCTTTGCCATATGCGGTCGTTTCTTTGAAATTTTAGCCTTCGAACGCTTTAATAACGCTATCAAATATTCACTGTTAACGGTGTTTCCTTTCTCAAGATAGTCCAAAACACCGAGACCGTAACCTTTCCAGCCAAGTGTTGTGCTTTCGAGCGCTTTGGACGAGGTCCACTCAGATGACGATCGTTTAGATTCCGGAGTGAAGTGATGAATCCATGTTTCATCCATTGTCACATATCGACGCAAAAATTCCGGTTTGTTACGTTTCAACATGGCCAAACATTGCTCAGAATCATCAAGACCTTCTCGTTTTTACGATGTCAGCTAACTCACGCAACTTCACACTTCGATCATTCAAAACAATTTTGTCGAGGGGACGGGTATAGCGTAATGGGATAGTCGATGCCTATCACGCAGCCCATCTGGGTTCGATTCCCAACCCCGCACATAGGGTCAGAAAGATTTTCTGGTCCGAAGAGGCGAATGACCTTAAGATGTTAAAACCTCTATAATTGAAACAAAAAAAAAATTGTCGATTTTTTTCAATGTTTGCTGGTGTAACCGTTTCATTTGGACCAAAGATCGTTTGTTATTATCACAAACTAATGAATAGAATATCATGAAATTTTAACAGCTGTCTTTCATCTATAGATTCCCTTTTATGCGAAGGTTCATACGATGCAGAAGAGGGCGCTACTTTTTCTTGCATGACGTAAACCCTTTCTATACCGATCGAAGCAGAATTGCTACTAAATTTCGAAATTCGAGGTGTACAGCAGTGATCAAAACCGTTTGCCTTGCGAGAGAAATCAAACGAATGACATCATGATGGCATGCTGTGATTGGCTCGTGAAAGCAGGTCGATTCAAACCAATTTTTCAATACTGTGCTATTGAAATACTGCAACGACGTTGCCATACATGTTTAAGTTAAATGTTTCCGAATCGATTGGTTGTTAAATTATACAAAAAATTGACACCCGGTCCAGTATAGTGAAACAACTGCATTCAAGTGTTAAAGTGGATAAAGTATCATGTATGTCGTGCCTAGGTATCTGACGAACGCCATTTTGAAATTAATTACAATAAACCTTTGTTTTGAGGGTATAATATAAATGGCTCTACTTTGTTGAAGTTATAAAACTCACCTGTTTCGATTGATACTGCAACTGCACCGTGCGCTACTGGTCCAACAAAAGCATCCGAAACAGACCGTCGTCTGTTTACCGGGTGGGTTTCAGCCGTAGACAGCGGCTCCCGTTCAGTAAACCGATTCACTCGTTCTACAAACCGAACGAGAAATGGCACAATCTTCCGAAAAATAAAAAAACCAACCAACACAATAAAATATATGAAATATATGCCAACTGACACGCAGCGGACTTCAGCGTCAGTAGCAGCAGCAGCAGCCGCGGCAGGAGCGGCGGGCGGTAAAAGATGTTGGAACTAACGACACCGGCCGGCCGTGTATTGGCTCTAGAAGACGTGAGGCACCACGGGAGTCAACGATTGGCGTGAATTGATGTATGTTGTATGTTTGTTGTTTTATTTGGCCTCACGTTGTGCGATTTTTTTCCGACCGATTGCTGGAACCGAAACGGGCGCCTGGTGGGTACAAAATTTAACTGGGCTTGTGGAGTTACGGTCACTAGAAGGGCCGGAGGCGATCCAGCACTAGCAATAGAAGAAAGCAGCCAACAAAAACTCTTACGCGCGCGGTCGGTTGGTTTGAAACAATCACCGGTCTCTTATCGGAGAAGAAATTTTCGTTCGGTTTTTTTTTCTCGCTACTGGACTGGAAAAAAAATCAGCAAAGATCTGTAGAAGTAGATGATAAATAAAAAAAATCAGTTAAAAGTGGTATCTAGAGGAGAACGGCGAGTAATGGTGAAACGGTGTGCTAATTTTAGAGCATATCGAGAATGCGATAAAAGTCGAACCAACACAGCCCAGGAAAGGTGGCTGCCGGTCTCTTCATTATTTTTTCAATAACTGTGCACTTCGTTGCCAAACATTTTTCTAAATGGTATGGTTTTCCAATCAGTGTGTAAAATACAAAATTGGTTCCGCTTCCGTCACTGAAAGTGTGTCACAGGGGAAATTAACGAAGCCCAGAAGAAGGTGTATTTATTTTAGGAACAGTCGAACAGTTTCATTTCAAACATCAATTATTAAAACCGATCCGGGATTACATTGCCGAACTAAAGCCCTTCCCCACAGTGATATGTGCCAATTATAGAAAGCTAATGAGACAGGTAAAGTGCTATTAGGGATTTATAACCACGAGACTTTCGATCATGACGATGATGATGATGATGATGTTTTTCCCATTCGAAATCTAGAAGGACAACTGTCAATAGACCATCTTCTCACATTTATTGCCGGTCCAGCAGATCCATCCATCCCTTTACTTATATTTTCTTTTCCCAAACGAACTCCGTCCGAAGCGATCTCGGTATCGGCTCTGGTTCGAAACCTAGACCTAGCGCACTGATGATGTATTAATTATTCATTCAGGCTCATTTGGTAACCAAAACGTCTGACTTCGATGGCACCGTCAATTTCTAGTTTGCAATTTCCACGCTGTCAATGGATATCACGAAGTGGCTTCTCAATGATAGTAGACTGCTTGACTGTGAACGAAAAAAAAACTTCTACACAGCAGATAAGAGCCATTTGTAATTCTAGTGAACGTTTGAGTTCTTGTTTCGAGTGTACATAAATTTGCTCGGAATGGAATGGATTGGTCTACGATAAGCACCGGGACCGGGATAGTTTGGGGCAGCAACGGGGGTAGATGTGTGCGATGACTTGGCGGGAAATTAGATGATACCAATATAGATACCCATTCCAGAGTAGACCACGTAAGTAGGTGTAGAAGATTTGTTTGTCAGCTTCAACATTCAAGGGTCTCAGATTAGGCCACGTAGATTTGTTTAAGTCAAACACTTACAATGTTTCAATAAAGGCGCCAGCTTTAAGACGATAGGAAAGAAAAACGTGTGAGTTATGTCAGTAGCTCCCGATGTTTCGAACGGAATCTATTGACCTTTGTACTGTTGTACAATCTTCAACATATCGGCCGATATTTAACGAATAATGCCACCGACCCATTATCCACACCAAACAGTGACTTTTTTGGGATGAATTGGTAGCTCTTGCAATGCTTCTGGCTTCTGGTCATCACTCCCAATACGGCAATTCTGCTTGTTGACGTATCCATTCAACAAGAAATGAGCTTCGTCGCTGAACACAATTTTTCGATAAAAAAGTTCATCTTCCTCACACTTTGCCAGCGCTCTTTCATGATTAAATTATAGACCAAACTGAACAAGTTTAACAATGACACAAAACACGATTCACGCGTGATCTGTCTGAAACAGTGTTGCCGAAAAAATACCAGTCAAAACATCAAAGCGCGAAAAAGCTACCGTAGTGACGGTAATCGAACCCGTAGCTGACTCCTATTGTTTTGCCAATTAAACTACCCTGCATCTGAAAACAAGTGGGTTCGAGTCCAAAGCAATAGCTTTTTCGCGGTTTTCCATTACGTAGTTGTATTCGCATATAATTTTTCCAATCTATTTCCCTCGTTAGATACTGATCAAATTTATAACTAGCTCAAGGCGACTCTAAATCTTAGCTAGACTAAAACAAATCATTGATTTACGTTGAAGTTTTGAGGAGTGTGGAATGTAGGGTGTATTCGATAAAGATGGCACATAACACATGGGCTGAAAAGTCCCGGACCTAATACATAGATGGCGCTAGTTTTATTGCTGTTACCTTTTTTCAGTTAATACTAACCTTTAAAGGACAGCTGTTCAGATTTCATGATATTCTATTCATTAGTTTGTGAGAAAGCTCTTTTCAAAATGGGTGCCGCGTTTGCTCACTGTTGACCAAGAATGAGAACATGTTGTGAGCAGTGTTTGGCCATGTTTAAACGTAACAAACCAAAATTTTTGCTTCGATATGTGACAATGGATGAAGCATGGATTCATCACTTCATTCCGGAATCAAAACGATCGTCATCTGAGTGAACAGCCTCGGTGGTTTGGGATGTGCATGGTGTAATATTGATCGACTATCTTGAGAAAGGTAATACCATTAACGGTGAATATTATATAGCGTTATTGAACCGTTAGAAGGCTCAAATTGTAAGGAAACAACCGCATGTGGCAAAAAAACTTATTTTGTTTCCTCAAGACAACGCAACGTCAATCCAAACAATGGAAAACTACATGCATTGTTCAGTTCGCTTTTCCATCTCAGCCAAATCAGTCGATAAAACAAAATTGCTTACGTTCGGGACAGAAGAAATCAAGTACAGTTTTGTGTAGTGAACAATAGAACGATCTCGAAATGAGTGAACCAAACGAACAAAAGCTACCGCCGGTACGAATGAATAAAATTATTGTTGACTTCAGACAGTGCAAAATTCGACCTTCGATACGAGAACTTGAAGGTTTGCTTGAGGAGCAAATGCATCTTGACATTAAACGTGTACTTCAATGCAATAAGACAAATAATGTTGTTTATATCCAGTTTTATAAAGAGTTGGATGCAATTCAATTCGCAAAAGACAATAACAATGTGCACTATGTAGAGCACGAGAACATTAAGTACAACATTCCAGTATATATGGAAGATAGTACTATAGAAGTGCGTGTGCATGATCTTCCCTCAAGCGTCATCGAGTCATATATTCGTAGAACTATGTCCCAATACGGAGAGATTCTCTCTATCGAAAAAGAAAAGTGGAAGAACTGTTTCCCCGGTATTCTAAATGGCGTACGTTTGTTACGCATACACTTACGCCTATACCTTCTTATGTGATTTTTGGTCAAGATACAAGAATTCCGTGCAAATCACTTGTTACCTATGACAATCAGATGGTCACATGTCAATATTGCCAAAAAGCTGTTCACTACGATAAGCCATGTGATAAACCGGACAAGGAGACAACTATACCAAAGGACAACGGTGCTTCCTTCACATCAACCCCAAGCAACCTCAGTACACCTGTGACAGTCACCAACAACAGTGAAGCATCCTCTTCAACGAAACCATCCAACGTATCCCCTATAGAACAAAGTACACCAGCTGCAGTTAACAACTTACCCTCCAACCAACCAGCAATTGCAACCAATGTACAACAAGGTGCATCTACAGCAACTAGCAACGAAAAGAAGACGGAAAACGACAACAATACCATCGATGCGGCCATGGATGACGAGACGTACCACGAACGAAGTGCCCCTCAATCCTCGCAGGAGGAAAATGGAAGCTTCTCTTCCCCTAGAAAAAGGAGTGACAACGAGATCCAACTAAAAAAAATTATTTAAAAAATCGGCTCAATCGGCCACGTAAAGCTTGTACGCAAATAGGCCTGAATAAAAAATATCTTTTAAGTAAAAAAAATAACGGAAGATAGAATACAACAATAAGCCGAATACAATGTAAGGATGAATTCTGGGTGTGTTGAATGGCATATATCCACTAATAATCAACTGTTAAACCAAAATAATTGCCAGGGTTAAGCCGAGGCAAAGTATGCGGCTCTAAAAATCGATAATGGAATATAGTAGCAAAATGATTCATAGTGTTTATTCCCAAATTTTATGGACGCAACCAAAAACCGCTGCCATTTCGCAATGGTTCAGAATCTGTCAATTTTTATGGCTGCGTCCTGTTGTTTACACTCTTATCTAACCACTTGTGCAGTTGTTTATTCGTTTTCATTAGTTTGTTTCGAAATGCGTGGACTTTCAGCTGAACAACGTCGAAAAATTGTGTACAAATGGTGCACAGAACGCGGACTGTCACTGAGAAAGATAGAAAAAAAGGAAGGAGTAAGTGAAAAAGCCGTGCGAAATGCAATCAGGAAGTTCGGTGAGTGTAACACCTTTGAGGATAAACCAAAAACGGGTCGAAAAAAGGTCCTGCTAACCCTCAGTTGGATAAACGTATACTGAAGGCGTTCGAGCAACAGAAGGAGGTTTCCGTTCGGGATGTAGCCAAAAAGGTGGGCACTTCGAAGTCAAATGTTTTTCATGCTAAAGAACGTTTGAATCTTCGAACCTATAAGAATAATAAGCAGAAACAACCAGAACGTAGTCCGAAACAAAAAGCATCGATCAGGCCGATGGTTCGAAAGTTGTACAATACTATTCTTGTTGGAAATTTGAACTGCATAATCATGGACGACGAAACCTACTTGAAACTCGATTACAAATCCTTGCCGGGACCATAATATTATACGGTGCGAGAGGGGCAAGTGTTAAACCAGTCCGAGACATCGATTGAAGTCGAAAATTTTGGTAAGAAAGCTATGGTCTGGCAAGCAATTTGTAGCTGCGGTAAGATTACGAAACTCTTCATCACCACTACTTCAATAAACAGCGAAATATACATCAAGGAATGTTTACAAAAACGACTTCTACCCATGATTCGAAGCCACAATATCCTGTTGTCTTCTGGCCAGATCTTGCTTCTTGCCACCACTCGAAATCAACGGTAGATTAGTATACTACCAAAAATGTCACTTTCGTCCCAAAAGACATGAATCCACTAAATTGCCCACAACTTCGACCAATTGAGGAATTTTGGGCATTAACGAAGACACATCTTAGGAAACATGTCTCGACAGCCGAAACCATTCAACAGTTCGAAAAAGATTGGAAAAAAGTGTCAAAAATTGTCGCCAAGAAGTCTGTACAGACTTAATTAGGAACGTTCGCAAAAAGGTGCGCCAGCTAGTCTACAATGGCTAAGTAACAAATGTTGAGAATAATATTCTGTTGTTGTAGTCTAATATTATCAGTATATCGAATAAAATTTGAATATCTAACACTTTTGAATTATTTACAGCGAAATCAAAATGCCTCCATACTTTCTGGGACAGTCTTTAGGATGAAGAAAATTGAGCTCAGAATGTCTAATCCAAAAACGCAATACACTGAGGTCACTTTTTACGCGGGAGTTACGTATCGCGTAAAAAACCATGCAAAAAAATCCGCGTAGCTTCGGTAATTCGTGTAGAAAGAAAAAAACGCATAACTGAAGAAGTTTTTTTTATACGGATTTTTTTTTGATGCCAGATGTCTTAAAAAAGCATGAAACGTTGACATATGGTGTAATCTCAAAACTTTCTTTCTCTCTCTCTCTCTCTCTTTCTCTTTCTCGTCTTTGGGACTTTTTGACCGCGTAACTTCGGAAATCCGCGTAGAAAAAAACCGATATTTCGATGCCAAATATCTCGAAAATGCATGAAGCGTTGAGCTGAACTGTAATCTAAAAAAATATTTAGGAAAAAAACGATTTTGAGATTTCCGAAATCAATTTTTCTTCTATGCCAAATGTGTTAAAAATGCATAAAACATCGAGATCTGATGTCATCTAAAAAATTTCGAAAACTTTTTAGGTGTCAAAGAGTTGATCTCAAAAAAATTTCGGGATAACACCAGAGGCGATAACACCTGCGAAGAGGCGATCGACCTGAAGGTTGCAACCTCTATAATTGAAACAAAAGAACAAAAGAAAACAACGTTAAGAATAAAATTATGACATAATGTGTACAATTACAATTACAAAAAATATACTCAAAACTTCAATGAATTCTATCACGGTCCTATGGAACTTTGATGTTTTCACAATGTTCCAAGAAATCCAAACACAACTTACACAGATACAAATATTTTGTGAATTTACAACCATTTTCATGCACATATTTGCACGGAGAACCCGCAGATGACAAAAATTCAATATTGCAATTGTTGATTCACGCCCTGGTTGTTTCAACTAAAATGTTGTTGATTTAACTAACATATCAGTTGATTTTATCATAACCATTCAGGTAAACGAAATCGATGTATTCGAATGCGTCACTTGGTTGAGAACGACAAGCAAATCTAAGCGTTATTTTTCAAATATACAGTCTTGTTCATTGACAAATCAATACATTCCAATTTATTTTAACATCCATCGTGCTTTTGAATCTGATTTTCGATTTAGCTGATGTCTATTTCATAGTACTTTTTGTTTACATGTTGTGTAACTTTCATTATTTTTTTCTGGGTACAAATCTTAACAAAAAATACTAATACAAATGATTCCAATTAACATAAACATTTTTCATCATTATTCATTTCATCCGTTGATTTTTTAATTCCTCCTTTCACCTTCAATGTCACACCTTTTGTAATGTTTGTCTTAATCAAATTAAAGACAGCAAAAAAAAACTTCGATTAAACAAGCAAAGTGTACAAGATAATTTAATGAAAATCTGTTAAAAGTTACGTTTTGGAAGGTTCATGACCTTCCGAAAGATTTTTTAGGGAGCCAAACGAAACGAGCCAAATTTCGAAGCAGAACAAGTATGACGTTATTTCGCGCATTCAAGTGAAAAAAATATTGTTATTTGTTCGAAAAAAAAAAAACAAAAACCGAACGTGAATGTATTATTGAGTAAAAAAGAAAATGTTTGCAGGTGGCTTGCAATACTCTTTATACTTTAACGATTTAAATAGTATTCGCTCTTTGTCTAATTTCTGCTAACTACTAGCAAACGATTATAAAATAAAACACCTTGTCCCAAATCTGGCTGTTACCATGCATCGTATTTCCATTCTTCGCTAAATATTACATATGATTAGGCAATTGAAAAAAAAACAATCGAGTTTGATTGTTGAAATTTATAAGTGCCAAAGTAATTTGAAACGATGAATACTAATCAAATTTAATGCAACATCTTTCGACACTGGGTTGCCAGATTTATGAATTTTTGCATCCACCAGTCTGTTACTATGAGAGCCTGTAGTTCGGATGGTACTGAGCGAAATTGGTGGTCAAAAACAGCACAAGAAAAAGTACTGATCGGTACCAAATTCAGATTGGTTGTTCCTGGAACCAACTGGAAGTTCAGCAGGGAAGCTGTCATAAAAAACTTCTGGTTTGTCAATCAGTAGACGGAACCAATTAAGTCCGTTTTGACGGAATTTGGCATTCTACAAATACCCCTGACCAGTCTAAAACTGATATTTTGATATTCGTAACAATTCCCAAAACACCGAATTCTCTAATCTAATCGAATGATATTGACACTTCATGAAGGGCACCGCCATGTTTTACTGTCTTCATTTTCGTGCTTAAAAACCAAATTTCAAATCAGGAATTATATAAAATACAAATATTTAGATGATGAATTATCTTCGAAAATAATTCTTGTCCTGGTTGCTGCTGTACACTAGAGATGGACGAGTTTCGGGTATTTGAACTTGAAACCCGACCGGAAGCTGAACTCCACGGAAAAAACTTCTCGAATTCGGGTAGAAATTTTTTATTTCGATCGGGTGCGAGTCGGTTTAATAAAATAAAACGGGGTTCGGGTCGGGTACGGGTGAAGATTTCAAATTTTAATCGGCTACGGATCGGGGTTGGAATTCAAGCATTTGCATACCTGACCGTCTCTACTGTACACATCAAACTGATAAAAGTTTTGATTCCACACAAAGCAGCTCATCCTTGTGTGGTTTACCACATGAGCAAAGAATTTTTCAATTCTGTTCTTTTCTTCAAAGTCCGGAAGTCGGACTCGAACAATGTATAACAAACACAACCGCAGAAAAAATAAACCTTGAAAATGACAAGCTGCTGCATAGAAAAAATTTCCGATACCAAAAAAATCATTACTTCTACTATTTCCTGGTATGAGCGTAGGCCTTAGTATTGAATTTTTTTTTGTTGAAAAAATGAATTGAATGGTATCAATACAAGTAAAATCAATTCTAAAAAAATTGGAAGCTGCACAAACTACTGTCACCAAATCTTGACTTTGGTAATTTTTGTTCCCTTCAACACTACTATCTAAAAACTATAGGAAAAAAACTTTTATTCGGAACCGAATCACAATATTTAATTCCCAGTTTAAAATAATTCGTTATAGTAACTGTATTTTATTAGATCTAAAAAAAATCCTCCAAAGCCTATTTTTGTTGGCTTTTTTGCAAAATATTGTTGCATCGCCTAGCAAGCGTGGCAAACTTTAAATGACATCATGAAAAAAATTGTGATACACTATTTTCAAAATTCATTGCAATATCTGCCATTTGTTTCACTCTTGCAACATCTTGCAACAGATTTCTCACCTCTTATCGAAGTTTGTTCGAAAAGCGAACGAAAGGTCGGCAGTTACTCAAAACACGTAACACAATTCAAATATCAAAAAACTTTTTTTATCCTCCTTTTTTCCACAACACAAACACAGCTATTCACGAATATATCTTCTGGTCAAAACTATGGCACAAATCCATCAAATATTCCAAAAATTCTTGAAATCTTCGGATCGTGACACAACTCAGCCCCACATTTTCACCAAGGATTTTTGTCACAAAACACAGAAAATTGTAGCACTGCGGAGCCGCTTGATGCGTTCTATTTGAATAAACTTCCGTTTTTTGCACGGTACAACACTGACAGAAAATCGGCGCTTATCGAAACCGCAATCCGACTGGCGTCGGTCAGCTGATGTAGCCGGAAAGTTTCCCAAGTACAATTACTAACTAACTGATCAAAGATTAAACCGGTACCGAAAGGACGGCTCCTGAAGCCTTCAAGAGCTAGTAGCTGTTCTAGTGCCGAATGCCGAATAGCAACTGACTCGAGCGCGATTTGGCAAACTCATTCCCATGTGCCCCGATCCGAAAAGTGGAAGTGGAAAGTACTTCGAATGAACACCGGCCCACAGCACCGGAGTTGCTCTCGCCGGCTTTCCGCTTTTTCGCTTAAAAGTTCATTTTCAAGCTAGAAAAGCCGCTGATCAGTCCATGCGGAGTATGGTTTTGCCTGCCATAGAAAATGATTCTGCGTCTGAATCACCCGCGTGTTGTGATACTTCCTGCCGGTGTTGCGCGCGACGTCGCGTAACGGTACGATGCGATGGGTGTTCATCCGACTAGTTGCTCGGTACGACCTGTACCAAGAGGAAAACTGTTGCGGTATAGATTAACGGCCAATGCATGGGTGCCAGAAAGATTGATTGATGATTCTACGGACGATGTTAAAACATTTTGAGACTTATTGGAAATTCTTGGGCCTTTATCTATGCTTATCTCATATGACATGATTTTACGAAATTGTTAGGCCCTACGCGCCCCAAAAAAATATTGTTCCCTTCCATTTTATAGACAATAAACTTTGAATGCGTTTTCCTCGAAAGCAGGGTTTGAAAGTCCGTGTCCAACGTCATTTAAAAGCTACTGAACCAATTCCTTAAATTTTGCACACTTTATCGTCATGTAAATTAAGAGGCTGTCCATAAAAGACGTCACGCTTTTTTGACGATTTTTGACTCCGCATACCCCCTTTGTCACAAATTGTCACAGAAACAAAGACCCCCCTCCTCCCCTATGTCACATGTCACGAATTCAAAATAAATAAAATTCATCTAAATACATTCTCAATATGTATGACAAACCATACAAATATGAGGGAAAAATCGATTTATTACATGCTGTCATTAGATTAAAAAACATCCCTGAAATTACAAAATCATCGGAATTATTTTATTAATATCAATTATATAAATTATCAAAAGTATTTGGTTGGAATTGATGAAACATTTAAATCATCTGTTCATTCCTCCTAGGGGTACACAGATATATTATTGTTTTAGGTAAAGAATAATATTTCCTTAGTGTAGCATACAGGGCTAAGAAAATAAAGACCAAAACCTCATCAAAACGAGATCACTGCCGGAGAATCTTTTCAAAATCAGTTGATCAGTGAATTTTAAATCACATCGATCAATATCGGTACTGATCTTCCGTCACACAATGGGTAGTGATTTTGAGCTAAAATGATTCTTGATTTATGTAAGTTCAATCATTGGATGATTCGATAAGTTTTGATGTTGGTGGAGGAAAATCACATATGATCCAGACAAGACATGACATGATCTACGTCTGAAATCGTTGATCTCCGCCCTTTTTCAAATGGAGTACATTTGAATAAACTGCATCAGAATCAGATAAGAGAAATTCTTATGATATACAATTATCAATGCTAGAAAATTAAATTACTGAAAAAAATGTCAGTGCATAATTTAAGTTAAACCATTTGAAGGCATCTTTTTCTTTTCTACTCAAATTAGGCAAAATTTCTTAGTTTCGCTAATTTACTCGCTCCTCCGTGCACTTTTGCTGATCACAGCAGAAATGATTTCCTGCATCATTCATTTCCGAATTTACAAGAAGAAGCTTTTACATCAACAAATACACGTTTTCCTATAAAATGTGAACGTTTATTGTGGGGATTTTTTCAGGAAATAGGGCAAAGCAGTAATATAATTAGGTATTTCAAAAATGCGCTCATTGAAAATATTGGACGTCACATTACAAAAACCTCCCCCCCTTCCCCATGTCACAAAAGGTCAAGTTTTATGAAACACCCCCCTCTCCCTTGCGGCGCGACGTCTTTTATGGACAACCCCTACTAGACCCTAACGTTCAACTTTTCTTTATTTGTAACCTTGGGGAGTTTTTACAGCTGCAAAATGGCAGATTTTTTAGTGAAAAATCGACATTTTGACTTCATACAATCATCAAAAATTGGAAAAAATAATAAAAAATCAAAATCTATCTAAAAATATCTAGAAAAACATCTACTGTAACTATGCTGTTTTGATTTGCTGACTTCTGATAAGTCTGCGCTGCGATGCAGTGGACACCGCAAATCGTGATTTTTCAGAAGCTTCCTCAAAAAAACTTTTTCAACGATTTCTCAATCTTTTTCTTCAAAACAATACAAAATAGTGTTCGAGTGTGCTTTTGAATTTATTTTGATAAACGATAGTACTTAAAAAATTCGCAAAAAATGATGTGTTTGTTTTCATCATGTTGACCGATGCGCATTATAGCAGTTAAATGAAAGTTACCTACCCTTTTCCGTTGATAGTAAAGCTACATACAATCAGTCTCTTGAGCGCTGAAGAGTATCGAAAAGCTCAGGATTCAATTTCAGGTTTTCGAGGTGCTGTCACGATAAAGTCAAAGCAGATTACAAAAATTATGTGAAAAATGTGAATCAATGGTACGAAAATTTAGAAGTAATGAGCAAACCTCGTTCCTCTGAATAGCTTCTGGAATGGAACATCTTAGCTTATGTTATTCAGTGAATTAGTTCGTTTCATAGTAAGAAATTAGTTCGTTTCATAGTAAGCTCTACTTTTTAATTGTTAATTACATCACGTGTATTACCAGAACGAGACTCATAAATCCATTCCGTTGGCGGCCTGTGTCGTTACAACATTAGCAGTTCAAATTATATCACTGAATTTGCATCATTGTGAATATAATTAAATATCTTATGATGATAACTTTGAACATTTGTTTCGAGCTGCATATTTTCATCCCGTTTGGAGATTCGGATTTCTCTTCGTCGATGATCTCATTCTTTGTTTCTTCGTTTATTCGAGGGCTTAACTGAATTCTCTTCGTTCCTTTTTACGATTTTGTGGTTTACCTTGCCTCGATATTTCATCCTAGAAAAGATATGCTGAACAAAGCTTAAACAAGTATTTATAAACAACTTACCTTATTTATCACTCTAACCAAATCAGCTGCCTTCAGAAAGCGAAATTGATGTTTTGCCATAATTCGTTTAGCTAAAAACTTTATCTAACTGGCTAGTCGATGTCTTTGGGCAACCTGAACGGTCACTCCACACATGTCATTCTGGAAGCTGTTAAGAATATACAGATTAATTGTAATTAGCAGTTGCTTTAATTTGTTAAAATCAATTACCTTAGAAAATTTAAATATTGAAACGGCCCAAGTAGCACCTGTAACTTATTCATAAAAAAAAAATACAATTGCTACACAAAGGTAACATAAAAGACACAATGAAATAAATTGAATTTTTATGATGACAACATAGTCAAAATAATGCTACGAATTCACATCTCATCATACAATAAGTTACAATAAATTCCGATGTAACTTTTCGGTAACCGAAGTCTTATGACAATGAAAATGCCACACACTACAAGACAAATTTAAGTAATGTTTTTATACCGTAGTTGTTGTGATTCAACAAAGAAAAACCAATACAATATCTATAAGTAGAGAATAATCTCTCAATTTAAATATAAATTGTGTAGTTGAGCCCTGTGCTGATAGGAAGGGCAATTCTTGAATTCTGAAGTATTTTTTCCTGTATTCCAGCGCAACAAACTTTTTTTTGTTCATTGGAAAGTTTCTTCTCTCTATCAAAAGATATTTGAACGCGTTGTCACGACAGTGTATGGTTGGAAAACCTTATGCAAATGACAGCCATTATATTCAATGAATACAATATCCATTAGATTCAATAACATGCATTTTTTCCATTGCGGTAAACGGTCTAACTTTGATATATAAAACACTAATAAAAATCACCAATGAAAATTCTATCTGAATACATTCGACTTTTTAGCTCCAAATTGCATATGACGGGAATGAAAATGTGAATATTAATTGTATGTCGCCTTGAAGCCTAACATATCGATGGCGCGAACGTTTTCAATAAGTACAATGATCAACTTCACCATAATTATCGAATACCACATAAATTTTGAGTAGATATAATGAGTTTACACAATCTTGAATTCTATATGTTCTAGTTTTGATTATCGGATACCAATATTTGGTTATAATGGAAAAACATCAACGAATAGTAACATGACACAAACGTATGTTATTCTGTTTCCATGTGACTGATATAAAATCGAATCAAATATTCGTTACTGACAACTTGTTTGGCAGTCCTCGATAGTTTGCTAATTATAATCTGAAAAGCGTAAGAGGCGGAGCTTCTTTACATAGAAGTTAAAATGCACGTTGCTATGTTTTTAACTTATTTTATGAATTTGTTCCCTATAGGATACAGTCATTGAAGTGTAATAACGTGTGCTACTTAGAAGAGATTACACAGTAACGCGATAATCTTGAGACAAACAGGTTTAACAAGCTATGGTTAAATGGCGAAAATCGTTCGCAAAAATGAGCAGTTAAAAAAATCATTTTGCAACTTCTTTCAACTGAATCTTATTTATTTTAGTTATTACGTTTTAAAATAATGCGAATCGAAATTTCTTTGACAATTTCCAGGGTATTGATTAACACTCAAAACAAAATGTATGATACGAAATAACAAATATCGAGACGATGGTATTCTGATTTTTTTCAAACGTATCGAAAAAGATATTAATTTTGTTTTCTATTTCAACGAAAGCTGGTTAGTTGAATTTGTACAGTTTAAACATTTCTCGTTTGAACCAAAAAATGGCAACACTGGTCGACTGGTTCATCCGAGCAGCTAACGGCGAGCATGGGGACGAACGAACAGTCAGCACTCGTCTCCCTCTCCACACCCGTTCTCAATTGACATTGAAAACTGATAAAAACACTCACCTTTTGCTTGGTTTCTCCCGGTTCGCTCCTGCCGAGTAGAATGCGAATGCGAAATGCATCTCTGCATAGGAAAACGCATTTAAACGAATTCTTCATTCGATTTGCGGTTGGTTCCTCTTCGGTTACGGATATTTTATTTATAGACTGTGTGTGCGATGATGCGTTCAGCATGGGCGAGGAGGCGCACGCCGTCCGTTGAGAGAGCGGTCCGGCCGGTGCAGGAGTTGGGAGATATTCGGTACCCGTTCGTGCGGCACTTTCCAGAGAGTGAGCGCTACCCGATGGCGGTTTTTTGGTTCAACACTAGGCAGACTGGACAGTAGATTTGGGCCCTGAATCACCGATGATGATGATATAGCACGTGTTGCTTGTGTAGTGCCGTGTCAACAAGATCACCGGGTCGGATAATTTATGGTCTTGGGAGGAGGTGGATCTTGAACTTGTCTAATAGAGTTGTTTCGGGTGCAGTCAGTTGTTTGCGTGCTGGACTCCATTGGAGGACCGCTGATATGGTCTTATTTGGTGGCACGACGTACGAACGAGTAATGGCAAAATTCGTGCCAACATGACAGTTTGTTTCCAAGGGCTACTTTGTGTTTTCCAGCCATCTTTTTCTAAAGAATTGTAGCGTGAAAATTTCGCAATGTTTAAACCTTGACCCGACCATCCACATGGTTGCCAGTAGCTAAATTTGTAAAATGCTGTAACTCAACAAACCGCCTTCAAGTTCCTTCCTCGAAAAATAGAATAGAGCAGACAAACTTGAACTACGATCGCTATCAAATTACCGCCCACTATGCATGTTTTTCGTCATGTCTTATTGTGCTATCTTGCACCGGACCAAACCAGAGGCGTAAAGTTCATTCGTCCATGTCAACTCTTGAACGACCGATTCACACTGTTGTTACAGGAGAAAAATAACATCATCTTCACAATAGAATATGAATTCCAGAATAAATCTATGACAGGCGGACAGTCCACGAAGCATTGTATTTGTAGGTAGTTCCAAAAGTCAGTCAAGTCAGCATCATCTCTGATGTCCGCTAGCCGGCGGGCGCCTCGCTCATTCATTGCTGGTTCATGGTTTTGTTTGTCTCTCACTGTCTATCGCAAAATGATGCACATTGTATTGTGACGTTTCTTTCGTTTCCACATTTTTTTTTGCACAGTTTTTGCCTTGGCGCAACTTGCGCGAAAATGATACCGAGGAATGACTGCACGCGTTTGCACTTTTGTTCGCTTCGTGGTATCCCCGGTTCCCGGCAGAGAAAAAACAATTGGTTAATGGACTGCCGGATGGTGGTTGCAGTTTATTTTAATATTTTATTTATGACAGAACTCTGCGATTGAAGTGAGCACTGCAGGGCAAGACTTGTAATGCAGTTACGAGTGAATAATAACGGGATATTACTTTTTAATTAATCGAAATTTCACAATGAGATCAGCAAATCAAGCCTGACCAATAAGGGGTCAACACAGGCAACGTTTTTTTTTAAAGCAACATTGACTTGATGATGATCTCATGAGGAAGTGCTGAACATTTGAATATAGTGATATACTTAATCTACCACCAGCGGAAACTGATCTCTTAACTTGCACCTGAATATGTAGAACTAGGTCTATTCAAATTAATATTCCAGAGTGCCATTTCTAGAACAATATGTAAATGAAAGACTGAGGTCATCATATTCATGAACTAGTTTCTGGGGAAAGACGCTTCGTTTTGACATTCACGGATGTATAATTTTGAAGATTATTTTTTTTTTTAGGATTACATGACTTAACCATGCAATCAGGCCCGTACCCAGGATTTCGTTCCGGAAGGAGCCAGTTGACTTCACCAGTTCCGGAAGCAATAAAAAAATGTCGAAATAGAACTCACACCGATTTTTCAGATATTGCTTAGCCTATTGCATGAACTTATCTTCAAATGGAAGATGTTATTATCCCGTATGACAATTTCATCGAGATCCATCTTCTAGGTCCAGAAATACAGGGTGATGAGTGTTCAAAATTTCAAATCGTGAGAACGGACATAGATTTTCCTGAGATAACTAGGCGAGTTTTCACAAATGTTAGAATGGATTCAAATGAAAGCTTTTATCCGAATCCGGATTCAGGTTCCAGAAAAAACAGAATTTTGAGTGCTCAAAATCTCAAACAATTATACACGTCTCTGTTTCTTCATTGGCTTCTATTAGAGTTGAAGCTGGATTTCTATTATATACAAGAATAAGTATGCAAAATTGTTGGTAGAAGTAATATCGGGAACAAATTTTGGAACTGATAGACTCCCAACTTCAATCATGTAATGATTTCTATGATCTATTGTTGTATCGATATGTAATTTTCCAAAACCATTTTATGGTTCACATTTCATTCTGTGTGAGATCTGTATCCGAACCAATTAGTTCTAATATGGTAGAATTAGAGTCAATCATTGTTTTATTTGAGTCAGAATAATAATTTCACTACAATCGTGGCATTCATCTGTTAGAAATAGTTCAATTCTGTTACGAGAGTTACGAGAGATTCTTATCATTTTGAACCATGCAAATCGCATCTGATGAGATTTATTTGCTCATCAGCCGCATTTTAAAAATTGGATGACATGGTGGATGTACAGGGTGCTCCATCTTTTATGTCGGTATGTAAACGCTGAATAACTAACTCACATTTACCAACCAAGCGATTGCATCATATATGTTTTGGAAACGTCAATTCAGGACAATTTTTGCCAAGGATCGCTTCACACTGAAAAAAAGCGCTGAAATGGTGATACTTTACATCGAAAACAGTCGTTCCATTGTGTTAAGTCAAACATTCATGCTGAAATCGACGCAATGACACCTGATATGTTCGAAAATTGTAATTACTAATAAAGGAAGCCACTTGATTGATATTGTTTTCAAAAACGAATTCAAAAAAGTTGTAAGAAACCAAACTGAATAAAAATACATCACATATAGAAATCGGTTGTTTTTTCTCAAAGTTTTTCCGTCTTCACCTACCGACATAAAAGATGGAGTGCGCTAAACCTGTCGTTTGTTAATTAACAGGTTTATTCGAAAAAATTGGTAACTTAGAAGAGCCAAGCGAGGCAGCAGAACAGATTTGTTAAATTTGAGGTATTTGTACATCCAATGGTTTGCTCTTTTTGAGCATTGTTAGTAATCGAACTTATGGTTTCCATCTCATGGAGCATGGAAGCTTTCATTCATTGGATAATCATTCAAGCGAATTAGCACAATTTATACAATGATATGTCATGTATCATGGTCAAATCCCTGGTAATGACGATATTATGTTAGATCGCTGTCCATCATCCCGTTTATAATTTTCCCATCGAACTGAAACTTTTACTTTCTCTTCTGGAAGAAACTAAGGAAACGAAAAGCTTTGAAATAACGGATCTTTTCAGTCACTGTAGTTGGTTTTGAAGCGCGACAAACGTCTATTTTAAGAATTTCATCTGCCTCGCGAAAATCCGATTCTGAAGGAATATCGTATATGCTGATAGATTTAATCGTTCTTACGAGAGGAGAATAGTTTCCTATTTATTTATTATTAACTTCATATCCCTTTCTAGAAAGGCTCAGGATTTCAACTATCATAGAGCTAATTGGTTGGATTACAGATCTCACATTGAAAATCATGTGGATCATGAAACTATTTTAGAAAATTCTGCGGACATCGACACAGCAATTGATAATTTGAATCATTACATTATCGAAGCTAGAAATCTTTCAGTTCCCAAAGCTCAAACTAAATTAAATTCTCCTATCATCGATGACAATCTTCAACTGCTCATTCGGTTGAAGAATGTTCGTCGACGACAATATCAACGTTCTCGTGATCCTGCTGTGAAAAACATAGTTAAGGATTTACAAAAAGAAATTAAACATAGATTTACTCTTTTGCGAAATGAAAATTTCGCTAAAGAAGTTGGACAAATTAAACCATATTCTAAACCTTTCTGTAAACTTTCTAAGGTTCTTAAGAAACCTCAGAAACCAATTCCTGCTCTCAAGGAAGGAAATCAAATACTTCTTACAAATGGTGAAAAAGCTCAAAAGCTAGCTCAGCAGTTCGAGAGTGTCCACAATTTCAATTTAAACGTTGTGAGTCCTATTGAAAATGAAGTCTCACTGAAATATGATCATATTTCAACCCAAGTGTTATCACACGATGACATTATTGAGACGAATTTTGATGAAATTAAATCAATTATTAGGAAACTCAAAAACATGAAGGCTCCTGGTAATGATGGAATTTTTAATATTCTTATTAAAAATCTTCCCGATGTTGCCTTGAGACTCCTGGTTAAAATTTTCAACAAGTGTTTTTCATTAGCTTACTTCCCAAAAAGATGGAAAAACGCTAAAGTAATTCCTATCCTAAAACCTGATAAAATCCCAGCAGAAACATCAAGTTATCGCCCAATTAGCTTACTTTCTTCTATCAGTAAACATTTTGAAAAAATTATCTTGTTGAGAATGATGACTCATATAAATGAGAATTCAATTTTTTTACCAGAGCAGTTTGGATTTCGTCATGAACATTCAACTACTCATCAACTTGTCAGAGTAACGAACATGATAAAATCAAATAAATCTTCTGGGTTATCCACTGGAGTTGCTCTTCTAGACATAGAAAAAGCATTCGACAGTGTTTGGCACAAAGGTTTAATAGCAAAAATGTCTGATTTCCAGTTTCCTATTTATTTGATCAAAATGATTCAAAATTATTTAACTGATCGTACTCTTCAGGTTAGCTATCAGAATTGTAAATCTGAATTGCTACCCGTACGAGCCGGTGTTCCGCAGGGTTCGAGGGTAGCTCCAATCTTGTATAATATTTTCACTTCTGATCTTCCAAATCTACCCGTTGGTTGTCAGAAATCGCTATTCTGTGACGACACAAATCTGTTAGCCACAGGTAGAAATCTAAGAGTGATCTGCAGTCGCCTACAAAGAAGTTTAAATATTTTCAGTGATTATCTGTCAAAATGGAAAATTAAACCAAATGCAGCAAAAACGCATTTAATTATCTTTCCTCATAAGCCAAGAGCTTCTTTTCTTAAACCAAACAATAATCACATTCTCAAATTGAATGGCTTGGAATTGACATGGTCTGATCAAGCTAAATACTTAGGTTTAACGTATGACAAAAAACTCACTTTCAAGGATCACATTGAAGGAATCCAGGCAAAGTGTAATGAATATATTAAATGTTTATATCCTCTTATAAACAGAAATTCTAAGCTCTGTCTAAAAACAAATTGTTAATTTATAAACAAATTTTCAGACCAGCCATGCTTTATGCAGTACCAATTTGGTCAAGTTGTTGTTCCACCAGGAAGAAAACGCTTCAAAAGATTCAGAATAAAATTCTGAAAATTTATTTTTTTATATCGTTTAGTTATACCCGGCTATTCTGAAAATGATTTTGAAGCATCCTCCCTGGTTTAGTACAAATGAGTTACACAGACTCACAAATATAAAACCATTAGATGTAATGTCACATAATATTATAAGCAAATTCCGACAAAAATCGATGCAATCTTCAATTGAATCGATTCGCTATCTGTATTAGTTAGTAAGTTAGTATATAAGTTTCTTTTCCCCATTACACAATACAAGTAGGTTTAGAAATTTCCCTACACAAAAATCTCAGAATTGCGGAAGAAAATGATGTCCTCATGGTAATAACCAAATCATATATATAATAGGGCTGAAAAGTCACCACTTGTGACTGAACACCCAATTTAAATCTTAACAATTTAATTTTAACTCATATTCCAATAAATAGTTAATTAAAAATCAGGATTTTTTGGAAGCATGTAATCATCCTAGTTTGAATAAGTCTTATGAAGTTTCAAGAAGGCAGATTAATTGTTAGGCTTCAAAATGACTGATGGTATTTCTGACAACCTTGAAAAAGGTTGTTAAAACCCAAGTAACTCTAGGTACCCACCAATGTTTTCATTATACCGCCTTTCATATCACCAACAATAATTGAATTCGGTGCGAAAGCAGCGTGCATGAAGCTTGAATAAAATGTGTTAGTTTTACGACAGAATTGCAAAAAAATCAATGCTGCATTCCTTCGTAAAACACAAGCCTTTATCGTATCCGTTGCCCAGAATTACTTCGAATTCCTTTGAATTAGCCATAAAGGTGGTACTGTTAGTTCAGAGAATGAACGTTTGGTCAAATTGTGAACAAATAAAACAAAGTTATAGAGATCTTCGCACGAAAACGTATTGAAAGTCTGGTGCCTTAGCGTATTGTATATAATGCTATATTGAATGCCGAGGCGTAATTAAAACAGTAGCACTTAAAATCACGTAATAAATACCAGAAGGCCGAACTGAGGAAACAGGAAAGTGAAACCGAAAGGAATCAGAAAATAACACACAATATTAAACAGTAACAGTTGAAGGACAAAAACCATTACTTTTGTTACACATCGAACTTTCTAAATGTTTGTTTCTAATGAAGATTAGAGCTGTTGTTGTTAATAATTTTCACATAATCTTGAAAGAAAACAAAAAAGGTTGTTTGTGCATAAATTAGTATAACCTACAATATGAACCAGTCCTTAGAACGGTTAGGCCATCTCGGAGAAAACGAAGTGAGTTCCAATACTGTAGGCACTTCTGGGGCCGGTGTAATCGAATTCGGTTCGTCTGTCCATCAACTAACATGACCTACAAACTCAAAATTGACCCAGACTGGTCCATTTGAATTTTAAATGTAAATGTAAATTGTAAATTTTTGCTCTAAGGTTTCTACAACCTTTTTTGACATTTCTGTCAAGTTTCAGCGGGAAATATCAATTAGTGTGTGTTTGGTCGCTATTAGTTTACGACATGGAACCTTTTTCTGACTATTTTTCCTATGGAAAAAAATTGATCAACGAATTTGCTTGAAATTCTATGTTTCAAAAAGAATTTCGGCTGTTGTTGCAAATGTTGCAGAAGCGTTTTGGTGAGTCTATTCCATCGAGAACGCATTGTCAACGACGATAACATCGAAAAAGTAAAGGAAATTGTGCTTAAAAATCGTCGTGTTAGCATTAGATAGATAGCAGTATTGAGTATGAAACATTCCGAAAGAACTAATTTTTTTGCATGATTGTGACTGAACGTTTGGCCAAACACAAAACGAAAGTCATCGCTCAGCCACAGTATTCACCAGATTTGGCCCCTTGTGACTTTTCCAAAGCTTAAATTTCCAAAACTTAAATATCAACTGCAAACTGAGGACATACAAAGTAATTCGTCGAAGGAACTGAAGGCCATCCCGGCCTCTTGAAGACGACAATAAAGAAATGCACTAAAATCTAAAAAGAAATGTTTTTTTTTTTCAATTCAGCCCGGGTTAGTTTTGATCAGAAGGTATCGCATAAAAAAAATCAAGGCATTTTTAGAAATTCCATATGGGACCACAAGACCTTCTCTGTTTAAAGCTTGAATGAAAGGAATATTTAAAAAAAACTGAACATAAGCGATTTAGGCCTGTTCGAAAAATCGGTCGTTTTATCTCGCGTACCGAGAAAATCGAGAAAAACCATGAAATTGGAATCGGCAATCTACTTGCTACCCTGAGTAAACATTTTTTTTTTGCAAAGTCGGTAGGTTGATGAGGATACAGCGATTCTCGTAACATAGAAATTGAAGACGATTAAGTTAAGAAAGATGTGATCATCAGCCCAAATTGGAACTCGGTATTCAAGCACACTGTGTACTAGTGCAATGTAATGTTTCTTGAGACAATAAACATTGTAAAAACTTGCGCAGAGGCAGGCAGGGCTCGCGATAGAGAATGATGCTCACCATTTTAACAGACAGAACTTATCCAGCTGGAAGTGTTATTATTTGAGTATTTGAATAAAATTTGTGACCGTGCAAGAGATTAGGTTATTCAATTTCTTTACGTTTACTGTTATGTCTTGTCTGTCACACATGTCTAAATCGGTTAGAGGTCACCCTATAAACTCTAAAAATCAGTGCATGTGTAATTGTCGTAGGAAATTCGACGAGGAAGAAAAACTTTGAGAACCGCGAAACAATCCGACATTTGTTGAAAAAATAAATAAATTGTACAGTTCGGTTTCACATCTCATCCAAGTCAGTAGATGAACCAAAACCGCTTACGTTCGGAACAGAAGAAACCAAGTACAGTATTGTGTAGTGAACAATAGAACGACCTCGAAATGAGTGAACCAAACGAACAAAAGCTACCACCGGTATGAAAGAATACAAATTCGACCTTCGATACGAGAACTTGAAGGTTTGCTTAAGGAGCAAATGCATCTTGACATTAAACGTGTGCATTTACTTCAATGCAATAAGACAAATAATGTTGTTTACATCGAGTTTTATAAAGAGTTGGATGCAATTCAATTCGCAAAAGACAATAACAATGTGCACTATGTGGAGCATGAAAATATCAAGTACAACATTCCAGTATATATGGAAGATAGTGCTATAGAAGTGCGTGTGCATGATCTTCCCTCAAGCGTCATCGATCCTTATATTCGCAAAATCATGTCCCAATACGGAGAGTTTCTCTTTATCGAAAAAGAAAAGTGGAAGAATTTTTTCCCCGGTATTCTAAATGGCGTACGTTTGTTACGCATGCGCTTGAGGAGGCCTATACATTCTTATATGACTTATGGTCAAGATACAAGAATTCCGTGCAAATCACTTGTTACCTATGACAATCAGATGGCCACATGTCAATATTGCCAAAAAGCTGTTCACTACGATAAGCCATGTGATAAACCGGACAAGGAGATAACTATACCAAAGGACAACGGTGCTTCCTTCACATCAATCCCAAGCAACCCCAGTACACCTGTGACAGTCACCAACAACAGTGAAGCATCCCCTTCAACGAAACCATCCAACGTTTCCCCTTTAGAAAAAAGTACACCAGCTGCAATTAACAACTTACCATCTAACCAACCAGCAACTGCAAACAATGTACCACAAGGCGCATCTACAGCAACTAGCAACGAAATCAACAACAATACCACGGCAATGGATGACGAGACGAACCACGAACGAACTGCCCCTCAATCCTCGCAGGAGGAAAATGGAAGTTCCTCTCCCCCTAGAAAAAGGGTGACAACGAGATCCAATACAAAAAAAAATTATCTGAAAACTCAGCTAAATCGGCCACGTAAAGCTTGTACGCAAAAAGGCCCGAATAGAATATCTTTTAAATAAAAAAAATAAATAAATAAATTGTAAAAATGAATTCTGAAACTAAATTGGGTTCAGAATCCAGGTTCTGATATCAGTTTCCAGAGTACAACCCAAATGAAGCTCTACTCCAGGTCTGTTTCGTCTAACGAACAAAATGAAATGATTTGTTTTCCACCAAGGTTTACCTTTTATACTTGTCCAGTTGAACATCGGAACTGTCTGAAAAATTCTCAAAACCTTTGTCCGAGTACAAACAAGAAAAGCTAGTGTGATGAGTTCCACTCATTGTTTACAAAAAATTGAGAAAACATTATTTTTGAGTAAATAATTGTTGTATTAAACTGTTTAACAATTTAATCATTAATTGCTGATCATATTTCTGTTAAAATGAAATAGAATTATGTTGTTGCGTTTACTACAACTCGAGATTTTCTTACTTAAGCTCTATCAATCCTTCGACAGGGCGAATTTTAAATACGGCTCCCCATAGTGAAGTAAGACGTATTCACGTCAAAAGAGATACGATACTTTACAGATACTTTCCAAAATTATACGCCAATCCATGATGACAGACTTGAAAGCAAGATGTTTTAAATAAAATTCAATTGACGAATGAACAATAATAAACACTAATAGACCGAAAAAAGTTTTTCAAACAACAATCTGCTCTCTTAGACAAAACAATGCGCATATCCCACGCTCAGTCAAGTATCTGGTAAATAAATCGATAGTTTGTTATAAACACTCTAAACAATGTGAGCAAAATAACGTAAATACTAGTACTTAGACGCGTCTCTAGTATCAGGTATTACATCATAATTGGTATGATTTAAATTGTTGAACAGCCAAATACAAGATCTTTTTTCCGAACTAAATTTTGATGCTGGGCGAGGGATGCATCCGAGGTGGTGAGTGGTGACCGTATGAAGATGAAGAAAAACGACTGGATCATGATTACTAGTTCTTTCGAAATAATATTCGAGAGTTGGTGGAAAGATGGAAGAAAAATACATAGCTTTTTAAGGCAACTACTTCGAATTACGTATCTTGAACCTAACTTGTATAATTTGTACCGCGCGTTGTGCTTAATGAATACAGAAGAAGATTTGCGAATCAATATTTTTCGACTACCAACATATGGAAAGTTAGTATAGCATTGAACTAGATTGCAAATTGGTAACATGCAAATGTTCTAACTTGGCAATCAACCTTGGATCAAACCATTATGCCGCCGGAGATCCCACACTCGATTGCGACCACCAAATTTATTTCCTCCTGGACCATAAACTTGCGCACGCGGTATTTATTCTAGCATATTTTTCAACGCCGATCGCGGATCGAATTGACGCGAGTTTCGATTTGTTCGAACGAGATTATGTCTGTCCGATCCGGTGGCGACAGAGGGAAGTCCGTCACTGCTGCTAACCCCGGTGCGATTCGGTCCGGCGAGGTACGGCGACAAGGCGAGAATAAACAAACACTAGCCAATTACATCAGCGGCAGCAGCCAGCAGCAGTAGCGTTAAAACTCATAAAGCGGGACCAGCCTGTCGGTTTTTAGGTACTGGCAGTTGATTACATCGGCCACATCGCACATACAGCCGTACTCGCCTATAGAGGAGCCATCTATCTATCGAGAGATGGAGAGACAGTCATAGCCGTCGCCACCACCGCCTCATCCGCAACTGTTGTCACTGCCCTGTTTTGTGGACTTTTCCTCCGCGAAAGATAAACAATTGATTTATTAATAGCTGCAAACGAGGTCTGTCTTTGCAGAATCGGTTACGCTTTTTTTTTTGGTGATTCGTGGCGAAATGTGTCGAATTGGTGATTTCGACCGACCGGGAGATGATAATTTTTTATTTGTAAATGATTCCAGGATGGTCTTTGAATGCCGGTAATATCATAAAACCATTGTGATGAAGCCAATAAGCGAAATCTCAAGAAGTAAAAATGTGTCACTACTATTGACTTAGCTGTTCACAACAACAACGACATTTGAACGTAAATATAGTTGTTGTTTTGACTCTACAAACAATAACAGGTGAAGAATTGCTTGGTTTTGCCCCTTCCCAAGTAATACTTATGAAAAAAGAGCGAATGGTACTTCTAAACCACGCTCTGGAATTTCCCATGAACTTTACCTAATACACTTCAATCGAAGTGATGTAAACAATTTGAAAACTTTAGAAAAAGTACGTTTCATTTCCCACATTAAAATTCATTGGGAACATTATAAACGGCATAATCGTATTGCAAACTTAACGCAATGTCGTCGTTGCCAAGGCTTCGGCCATGGAACCAAAAATTGTCATATGGATATACGGTGTTTGAATTGTGGTAAATCGCATTCGAAAGACGTTTGTCCAATGAATGAAACCACTGATAAATTTTCATGTTCAAATTGCAATGGAAATCATAAATCCAATTATTTGAAATGTCCTGTCAGGGAAAAAATTTTAAACGCTCGTTCGCTTAGACAACAAGTCAAATCAACGACCTTAAATTTACAGAACATACCTGAAAATTCTTCTAAGGCACCTGCCAATTCGTCTTCTAACGAAAACAATTTATTGACAGGTAGATCGACCTCGTCATCATCTTCTTCTAATGTCAGTTATGCTGGTATATTAGGTAGAAATCTATCTCCTATTTCTTCTAATGTAAATAATCAAAACACAGGACCGCCTTGCAGTTCTTCTTCTAACGAAAACAATTTATTAATAGGTAGACCGGCCAAATCATCTTCTTCTAATGGCAGTCTACCTACAAATATTCCTTCAATGCCATTCGCTTCTTTAAATGAAGTCGATTTAGGCGATATAACTGAAAATAAAATGATCTACCTACAAGATCAACTTTTCCAAATGATCATCCAAATGAATTCGACGTCATCACTTTTTGAAGCATTTCAAATCGGATGGAAATTTGCAAATAATATTATAATGAATTTAAAATTTAACAGTGATGTTAAATAATTATTTGAATATTTTAAATTGGAATGCTCGATCTTTGAAATCGAGTGAAGATGAATTTTATAATTTTCTCAAAGTTCACAAAATTCATATTGCCATTGTGACAGAAACTTTTCTTAAACCAAATGTAAAATTGAAAAGTAATCCACATTATGTGGTTCATCGATTTGACAGGTTTACTGGAATTGGTGGTGGAGTTGCCATTTTTGTCCAACGGCAAATTAAACATCGAATTTTACCTTCTTTCAATACTAAAGTTATTGAAAGCTTGGGAATCGAAGTTGAAACCATTCATGGAATTTATTTCATCGCTGGAGCATATTTGCCATTCCAATGCACCGGCAAACAATTAAATTTCTTTAAAGGCGATTTGCAAAAACTTACAAGATATCGATCGAAATTTTTCGTAATAGGGGACTTAAATGCTAAGCATGTCCAGTGGAATTGTAGGCAAAATAACAGTAATGGTAAAATACTTCATAATCAACTCTCAGTTGGTTACTTTACAGTTCTTCATCCCAGTAATCCTACTTGTTTCTCTTCCGTGAAAAACCCGTCTACAATTGATCTGGTTCTAACAGATCAAAGTCACATTTGTAGTGAACCGATTACTCATGCTGATTTTGACTCAGATCATCTTCCTGTAACATTCAGACTTTCCAACGAAGCTATAATTAATCCAATTAGTTCTATTTTCAACTATCATAGAGCTAATTGGTTGGATTACAGATCTCACATTGAAAATCATGTGGATCATGAAACTATTTTAGAAAATTCTGCGGACATCGACACAGCAATTGATAATTTGAATCATTATATTATCGAAGCTAGAAATCTTTCAGTTCCCAAAGCTCAAACTAAATTAAATTCTCCTATCATCGATGACAATCTTCAACTGCTCATTCGGTTGAAGAATGTTCGTCGACGACAATATCAACGTTCTCGTGATCCTGCTATGAAAAACATAGTTAAGGATTTACAAAAAGAAATTAAACATAGATTTACTCTTTTGCGAAATGAAAATTTCGCTAAAGAAGTTGGACAAATTAAACCATATTCTAAACCTTTCTGGAAACTTTCTAAGGTTCTTAAGAAACCTCAGAAACCAATTCCTGCTCTCAAGGAAGGAAATCAAATACTTCTTACAAATGGTGAAAAAGCTCAAAAGCTAGCTCAGCAGTTCGAGAGTGTCCACAATTTTAATTTAAACGTTGTGAGTCCTATTGAAAATGAAGTCTCACTGAAATATGATCATATTTCAACCCAAGTGTTATCACACGATGACATTATTGAGACGAATTTTGATGAAATTAAATCAATTATTAGGAAACTCAAAAACATGAAGGCTCCTGGTAATGATGGAATTTTTAATATTCTTATTAAAAATCTTCCCGATGTTGCCTTGAGACTCCTGGTTAAAATTTTCAACAAGTGTTTTTCATTAGCTTACTTCCCAAAAAGATGGAAAAACGCTAAAGTAATTCCCATCCTAAAACCTGATAAAAACCCAGCAGAAACATCAAGTTATCGCCCAATTAGCTTACTTTCTTCTATCAGTAAACTTTTTGAAAAAAATATCTTGTTAAGAATGATGTCTCATATAAATGAGAATTCAATTTTTTTACCAGAGCAGTTTGGATTTCGTCATGAACATTCAACTACTCATCAACTCGTCAGAGTAACGAACATGATAAAAGTAAATAAATCTTCTGGGTTATCCACTGGAGTTGCTCTTCTAGACATAGAAAAAGCATTCGACAGTGTTTGGCACAAAGGTTTAATAGCAAAAATGTCTGATTTCCAGTTTCCTATTTATTTGATCAAAATGATTCAAAATTATTTAACTGATCGTACTCTTCAGGTTAGCTATCAGAATTGTAAATCTGAATTGCTACCCGTACGAGCCGGTGTTCCGCAGGGTTCGACTGTAGCTCCAATCTTGTATAATATTTTCACTTCTGATCTTCCAAATCTACCCGTTGGTTGTCAGAAATCGCTATTCTGTGACGACACAAGTCTGTTAGCCACAGGTAGAAATCTAAGAGTGATCTGCAGTCGCCTACAAAGAAGTTTAAATATTTTCAGTGATTATCTGTCAAAATGGAAAATTAAACCAAATGCAGCAAAAACGTAATTAATTATCTTTCCTCACAAGCCAAGAGCTTCTTTTCTTAAACCAAACAATAATCACATTCTCAAATTGAATGGCTTGGAATTGACATGGTCTGATCAAGCTAAATACTTAGGTTTAACGTATGACAAAAAACTCACTTTCAAGGATCACATTGAAGGAATCCAGGCAAAGTGTAATAAATATATTAAATGTTTATATCCTCTTATAAACAGAAATTCTAAGCTCTGTCTAAAAAACAAATTGTTAATTTATAAACAAATTTTCAGACCAGCCATGCTTTATGCGGTACCAATTTGGTCAAGCTGTTGTTCCACCAGGAAGAAAACGCTTCAAAGGATTCAGAATAAAATTCTGAAAATGATTCTGAAGCGTCCTCCCTGGTTTAGTACAAATGAGTTACACAGACTCACAAATATAGAACCATTAGATGTAATGTCACATAATATTATAAGCAAATTCCGACAAAAATCGATGCAATCTTCAATTGAATCGATTCGCTCTCTGTATTAGTTAGTAAGTTAGTATATAAGTTCCTTTTCCCCATTACACAATACAAGTAGGTTTAGAATTTTCCCTACACAAAAATATCAGAATTGCGGAAGCAAATGATGTCTTCATGGTAATAACCAAATCATATATATATATATATATATATATATATATATATATATATATATATATATATATATATATATATATATATATATATATATATATATATATATATATATATATATATATATATATATATATATATATATATATATATATATATATATATATATATATATATATATATATAACAGGGCTGAAAAGTCACCACTTGTGGCTGAACACCCAATTTAAATCTTAATAATTTAATTTTAACTCATATTCCAATAACTAGTTATTTAAAAAAAAAAAAAAAACAATAACAGGTGTATGCAAACATGTTTTGAATACTTTCGTACTTACTGAATGGGGCCGATTGTTAGTTAAGTTATATTTAATTAGTGTTCACAGAGATTATGAATAATTATACATTTTTGCACATTTCCCAAAGAAACCAAAAAAATAAAAGAAAATATCACCGCATTATTATGTATCAACACAATCAACAAATACAACAAAGTTTCAATTCTTGGTAATAAAATAACTATCATATTCCAAACAACCGCACAATTTTGACGAGTCGGCTATGTGGCTATTTCTCTTATTCTCCCTGGAAAGTGTTTGTTTGTTTGTTTGTTTGTTTGAGTTCTTTTATGGCCTTCTCTAAACTTGTCACTTTTTTGCCGGATAGATTGCAACTCTGAACCACAAAAGTGTTCGCCGTCTAGCCGCTTCGAACGCTATTCGCGCATCGTTCGGTAAACATAGTTTGTAGCCAACTTCGATCAACGTGCGTCGTGTGAGAATCGAGCAGTTGAGTTATTTGTTTAGATTGACCGCAATATCTCCGGTCAGCCGGTGACGCCTTGACGTCGTCCTACACGTCGTATCGATCGATGGCTATCGAAAAATGATCATAAAACCTTACCCCAAACCCCACCACACACATACGCACACACACAGATCACACCATATCCAGGGGAAAGTCGCGTAACCGCAAGCGATTTGCTGATTTAAGAATTTGAGTGATCTCATTTCAAGGCATTCCGGGGAATTGAAAAATGATTCGTTCTGCATTCGTTCGTGTTTTGCGACAGAAAACAGTATTCAAGATGGGAGATGGTAAACAGGGAAAACAATCCAACTTGAGATCGAGTGGTTAGTATCAAAACATGACAGACTCCTACCGCAGTCCGCACACACTGTTTGCCGATTGGTCATCTGTGACAAAGTATGCCTTCCGACAGATTAATGAGTGTGTATGCACCGACTAAGCTTGCTTGGTGGTTGGACAATCGAAGGCATTCACTTTTGCGGCGTGAGGCGTCGAGTTTTGCTCGAGCAGGGATCTGTTTTTTTTTTGCTTTCTGCCTGCCATCGTAGCAATCGTTGAGCGATGTTACACGACGCTTTCCCCAGTCTATAACCTAGTTTGAACAAATGACGTGAACGAGGAATAGTGTCATGCTATCCAAATAATGGCATTTTTCATTTGGTTGCTATGGTTTTGCACTTTCGAGTAGAAGTACAATCTTATGACGGCGTTTCCGCCGATGACACGACCAGGAGCTCCTATCTAATGTCGTTTGTCATTGATCCCCCTCGCTCGGTGCCAGTGTTTTGCACTGAAAGTTAATCAATGAAACGGCTTTGTAAAGTTTGATTTGCACGCTTGCTGCTCGGAAACGAAAACGGGTGCAAAATAGTTGCCCGTGAATTGTCCCGAAAGTGCATTCATTTTCGTGCGGTGAAAATCAAAGAAACACAGTGCACCTGTTTTGATTGTGGGACTGCATGAAAAGTGCACGAATAGAACAAAACACTCCACGAGTTTAAAAAACGGCATAAATCCAAACAAAAAGTGTCCGTAGGTCATTTACTTCCTGTTACCAAAGTACATATTAGGCGCCCAGTATTAATCATGAAAATAACCTCGTTTATATAAATAGACATACGATAAAGTAGGATAATGACTCCAGTAGCCATCTCATATACGAAAACCATTAGTTAGAGTGAGATCTGCTGTCTCTGTTCGACAAATTGCCCCTTCAGGATACGATGAAAATACACCCAAACCTCCGTTTACGAACACTTTTTTTACGTTACCTCTTTTTACGTAACTCTTTTTACGAACCAAATTCCAAATAACGTAAACTTTTTTTACGAACCAACTTCGTAAAAAGAGGTTTTTGCATCCAATGAAAACAATTTCCAGCTCCATGGAAATTACTACAATATGGGTATCTTCGGAACAGGATTGATGAGTAGATGACAGAAAACGATGTTTGAAGTGGTTCGGAAATCCAAGATGGCGACTTCCCTTACAATGTTAGTATTATCGGAACGGGATTGATGAGTAGATGACGGAAAACGATGTTTGAAGTGGTTCGGAAATCCAAGATGGCATCTTCCGATTCTTTGATATTGCTTAAAAACATTTACAATATGAGTATTTTCGGGTTTGATGAGTATATACCGGGAAATTATGTTTGAAAGTGCTTCAAAAAATCAAAATGGTGAGTTCAGTTGTATCGGTATTCTTTGACGATCATTTCGATATGATTATTACAGATCGGCTGAAAAGTTCGTATCGTTCGATGAGAGAGCGCCACTAGAATTAAATCCATACCATTTTCAGTTAGTACCAACCTTCAAAAGATACGTGTATAAATTTGACAGCTGTCTGATTATTAGTTTGTGAGATATTGCATTTTGAGTGAAGCTACTTTTGTTATTGTGAAAAAAAAATGAAAAAAAAAGGAATTTCGTGTGTTGATGAAACACTACTTTTTGATGAAAAAAAGTGCCACCGATACCAAAAAATGGCTTGATGAGTGTTATCCAGACTCTGCACCGGGCGAAGCAACAATTCGTAAGTGGTTTGCAAAATCTCGTACTGGTCATATGAGCACCGAAGACGATGAACGCTGTGGACGTCCAAAAGAGGCTGTTACCGATGAAAACGTGAAAAAAATCCACAAAATGATGTTCAATTACCGTAAAGTGAAGTTGATCGAGATAGCTGACACCCTAAAGATATCAAAGGAACGTGTTGGACATATTATTCACGAATATTTGGATATGAGAAAGCTTTGTGCAAAATGGGTGCCACGTGAGCTCACAATCGATCAAAAACAACAACGAATTGATGATTCTGAGCAGTGTTTGGAGCTGTTATATCGAAATAAAACCGATTTTTTCGTCGATATATAACAATGGACGAAACATGTCTCCATCACTTCACTCCGGAGTCCAATCGACAGTCAGCTGAGTGGACTGCACGCGATGAACCGAACCCAAAGCGTGGAAAGACTCAACAATCGGCCGGTAAGGTTATGGCGTCTGTATTTTGGGATTCGCATGGTATAATTTTCACCGACTACCTTGAAAAGGGAAAAACCATCAACAGTGACTACTATATAGCGTTATTAGAGCGTTTGAAGGACGTAATTTCAAAAAAACGGCCTCATTTGAAGAAGAAAAAAGTTTTGTTTCATCAAGACAATGCACCGTGTCACAAGTCGATGAAAACCATGCTGAAATTGAACGAATTGGGCTTCGAATTGCTCCCTCATCCACCGTATTCTCCAGATTTGGCCCCCAGTGACTTTTTCCTGTTCTCAGACCTTAAGAGAATGCTCGCTGGTAAAAAATTTAAAAGCAATGAAGAGGTAATCGCTGAAACTGAGGCCTATTTTGAGGCAAAGGATAAATCGTACTACAAAATTTGTATCGAAAAGTTGGAAGATCGCTATAATCGCTGTATCGCCTCTGATGGCAATTATGTTGAATAATAAAAACGAATTTTGGCAAAAAAATGTGTGTTTCTATTAAACGATACGAACTTTTCAGCCGAACTGTTATATCGTTTAAAAAAAAGTTATGCTTCTGACAAAGGTGTTTCCTGCTAATCATTATTGTTTGAATATTGTACTATATTTTTGAAATGACCATAACAAGTAGACGTCTGAACAGCTATAATAATTTTATATAGTTATAGTTATATTGTATGCTTTCAATATTTTATTGAACAACTGGAAGTCTCAATCTAATATTTGGAAGCAACCACAAACATTAAAATTTGGTTTCAAATCAACGACCGTGTTCTCCGATTTTTTTTATTTTCAGTGTTACACTTATAATTTCAGTTGTTTTAGGTTACGTGATAAAGTCGAAAAAAGTTCTGTTACTCTCATCACGACACATTTGTTTTTATTTAAACTTGTCAAAATCTCATGTCAACTGGCCCGTCGGAATATGACTTAACATTTTGTTAGCCATTGAGAACAAGGGATATTATTGAGAAAAAGGGTAAGTCAGTTAGACAACCACATGACACTGAATTTCTAACATTTATGAGCAATTCCAGAAATAAATAGCAGATAAACTGGCAGGATCGACTTGCTCCGAATCGGATGAAACAATAAACACCTCTTCAGTATGGCAATCTCTTCTTCCTGATAAAGGAACCTTTTCGACTCAATATTAATTTTTAGAATATCGAAATTTAAAACCGTAACTAATCACTTTAAGCATAGTTTTCCGTCATCTACTCATCAATCCTTTTCCGAAAATACCCACATTGTAAGGGGTTTTAAGGAATATCGATAAACCGGAAGTCGCCATCTTGGATTTAGAACCGACCCCAAACATCATTTTCTTGCACCCACTTAACACATCCGTTCCGATAATGGCCATGTGATTGGGGGTTTAAACATTCATTACATAAAACTTTTTTTACGAAGTAAATTCCAAATAACGTAAACTTTTTTTACGAAATACCTCCAATTATGAACCTCTGTTTAGTTCGTAAATGGAGGTTTCGGTGTAGATGCATTCGCTTCGAGTTTTCGCTTTGCTCTACTCTCTCTTCCATTTCCCTCCTGCGAGGATTGAGGGGCACTTCGTTCGTGGTTCGTCTCGTCATCCATTGCCGCATCGATGGTATTGTTGTCGATTTCCGTCTTCTTTTCGTTGCTAGTTGCTGTAGATGCATCTTGTTGTACATTGGTTGCAGTTGCTGGTTGGCTGGAGGGTAAATTGTTAACTGCAGCTGGTGTACTTTGTTCTATAGGGGATACTGATGGTTTCGTTGAAGGGGATGCTTCACTGTTGTTGGTGACTGTCACAGGTGTACTGGGGTTGCTTAGGGTTGGTGTGAAGGAAGCACCGTTGTCCTTTGGTGTGGTTGTCTCCTTGTCCAGTTTATCACATGGCTTACCGTAGTGAACAGCTTTTTGGCAATATTGACATGTGGCCATCTGATTGTCATAGGTAACGAGTGATTTGCACGGAATTCTTGTATCTTGACCGAAAATCACATAAGAAGGTATAGGCTTCTTCAAGTGTATGCGTAATAAACGTACGCCATTTAGAATACCGGGGAAAAAATTCTTCCACATTTCCTCTTCGATAGAGAGAATCTCTCCGTATTGGGACATAGTTTTGCGAATATAAGAATCGGTGACGTTTGAGGGAAGATCATGCACACGCACTTCTATAGCACTATCTTCCATATATACTGGAATGTTGTACTTAATGTTCTCGTGCTCCACATAGTGCACATTGTTATTGTCTTTTGCGAATTGAATTGCATCCAATTCTTTATAAAACTGGATGTAAACAACATTATTCGTCTTATTGCATTGAAGTAAATGCACATGTTTAATGTCAAGATGCATTTGCTCCTTAAGCAAACCTTCAAGTTCTCGTATCGAAGGTCGAATTTTGCACTGTCTGAAGTCAACAACAATTGTATTCTTTCGTATCGGCGGTAGCTTTTGTTCGTTTGGTTCACTCATTTCGAGGTCGTTCTATTGTTCACTACACAATACTGTACTTGGATTCTTCCGTCCCGAACGTAAACGGTTTTGTTATATCGACTGACTTGGATGAGATGTGAAAGCGAACTGATATGCCAGTGCTTGATCCAATCCTCAAAACATTTTTCATATTCAGTTTTCGGTATGGCCATCAGAGCCATCTGCGATTTTTCCATAATCTTATCTCGCGTGCTGAAACGCGATCCACGGAGCAGTTTCTTGAAGTCGCAGGAAGGCAAATCAGGTGAATTCGGTGATTGCTGAATGGTATTCGTTTCGTTTTTAGCCAAATGTTCACGGATAACGATGGCATTGTGTGACGGTGCGTTATCGTGGTGCAAGATCCACGAGTTGTTTTCCCACAAATCTGGTCTGTTTCGGCGAATAACGCCCAAATAATACTCCTAATAGGAAATTTACGTTCTACGGCCATCCATTTTTTGATTTTGTTGATGTTATCGTCGGTTTTCGATGTCGATGGCCTACCGCATCTCTCATCATCATTCACAGACTCACGGCCACTTCTGAAATGTTCGTGCCACTGATAAACGACTGTTTGCTTCAGAGTGTCGTTGTCGAAACACTCTTCTAACATTTGCAATGTCGTCGAAACCGCTTTTAACGCAAAATTTAATGCAAACTCGTTGTTGCAAATTCAATTCCATTTAGAAAATTGAGGACACGCACAATCGCAGATGCACTCAATGCAATGTAACTTTTCCAATTGTCCAGGTATCACGCTGAAAATTTGATAGAGTATCAATGACAGATGTGACAACCTAAAAAAATCTAATCGGGTGACTGACAGCGTCACACGGTGGTGATTCCGGGAACTTTTTGATCAAGATAGTATCTCATTTTTCGATTTAAATAAAATTTACAGAAAAAGTTTCATCCTTCTCATAAGACAGTCTAAATCTATTTTGGAGAGTAAAATTTTGTCGTAAGTGTAATCTTTGACAAAAACATAAAAAAAATTAATTGAGTTTCCTCGAACCCGAACGCATGATTTGAGTTTCTGCTTTTCAAATGGATCACATTTTTACACAGAATAAAGTAACCCACGCAGGCTTCTCTGTGCGTGTGCAACACTTTCCATCTCGGATGGATTCAGAAACATGGAAATCTGTGCTCCATCTTTCTGGGTGTCAGTCCTAGTAAAGCAGCCCCAAGCAAAAACAGTGATATTGTATTATCGCTGATCATCGTTAATCTCATCAAACTTTGGGAAATTTGCAGATTTAGCTTTGAAAATACGAACATTCTCCTGATTGGATAAACTGAACTAATTTCGCCAATATGGAAAACCGTTGAAAATATGAATGAACTGAATTGAACTTTTATTGTTTACAGATTTCTACGATAGAACATACGGCCTTTTTTACTTGCCAAAAATTGATTATCACTAATTTTTTTTGTTCAGAGCTTCCAAACAAAAAGATTAATGCTGTTGATCTATTTCGTTGACAGATTCTTTCGCATCAGTTTTCAATTCAGTTGGATAAATGGTACATGATGACATCATGAATGAAATGAGACAGCAAGTCTGCCAGACTCTTGCGCTCAATTTTTTTTCCTCTGCACACGGACCTCCCTTGTCACATTTTTGCTGCCACGGGAAGGTTACTGCACGGTCGGAACATGGAGTGTTCTTACATAACCAGGTCGTAGTCGTCGTAGTCATCATCATCGTCGTTGGCTGCATCGATTGCAATGGCTGAAGCCGCTCAAAAATGCATAATGAGAAGCAAGAAACCACCACCATCACCACAGACAGGGAGAAGAAAGCTGACGAGTACAAATATGCGAATGGCAAATCTTGATCTTGAGATCGAGACGGATGGTCTCCGGGGGCACAAACCTGCGGACTTAGGATTTAACTTGGTCTGTGGGGATGTTATGTTTTCTATATTTTTTTTCGTTTTGAGATCAGAAAAAATGCTCTCTTTAAATTTATAATTCCGATGCACCATAGAATCCGATCATTCAATCGTTTCGATTTGTTAGAATCTGTTAATCTGTGACAGCCGGGGATTGCCATTCGCGGGGACCGCCTGCCTGTTGATAGATAATGTTGAACAGATGCTACTTATGTTGCGTTCTTACTACCAACGACATTCTTCTTGTTGTGTTGGCTGATGTTTCCTTTCGACCACAAACGATCCGGCAAACTTTTCTTTTCATTTTTTTGCTGCTTCTGGTATAATTAAGTCGTTATAAATTAAATCGAGCCATTTGTTCTGGATCGATTATTCCGCTGGCCCAGGAAGAGATTGCTGTCGAGTGATAATCTGCTAATTGCGGTTGCACTCGCCTATTAGAGCATACTAGTTATGCAATTGACTTAATGGTGGGTTGTTCTACTTGTTCTACTTTGTGATAGACTTCTAAGACTCATTCTTACTGGCACATGATGCAATCGAAGGAAGAAGTAAGAGCTAAGGTTGGGTGAATGTGTCCTACATTGAAAGTGCTCCTATTCATTTACGTTTATGCTCCGTGATTTCTGCATCCGAAGCAGGTCAGCATAGCACATCTAAAGTATTGATGGATATTAAACACATGCAGATATTTGCCTTTAACACAAAAATGAAAATCTACACCTAATTATAATTTCGACGAGAAGCTGCAAATCCAATGTCATTCAACGCACCGGTTAAAAAGTTCCCGGCCTGATAAAAAAAACAACACTGTTTTCCAAAATTTCAATTTTGTTCATCAATGTATTTTCCTTGATGAGCAATACAATTTTTCCAACTGCGTTCCATCATTGACGTCATTTCTGCAGCACTTTTATACCACGATTTCTCCTTAACCTTAAAGCACGCTCCAGTTTCAGCGTGATCTCATCATTCGATGCTTTTTTTTTAAACTGAGAACAGAAAATCGTCGTAGTGGGCTGAATCTGGCGAGTATGGCGAGTAATGAGAACAACCTCACTTGGACGACCAGAGCATGGTGCTGCATCGGTGTTTGCACGACCAAGTTTAAACTCTGTATATTAGTCAATAACGATTGATCTGCTTAGGACAGAGCCTGGATAACGCAAATCGAGCCTTCCTTTGTTTGCATAATTTTATTTTTGTTAAGAAAAAAATTGTTTTTCAACGCAAGAAATTCGTTTTTCCCAAGTAACAATTTTAGTTACGCTAGCTTGTTTGTGACTAGTTTGCAACCAGATATTTGAGTGATTGTTACTAACATCTAACCACTTGCATGACTCAAAAAGCGCAGATTCTACAAGTTGTTAAGTCGGCTAAACATAAGTTGTCGTTACGTTGTAATGCCATACTGAAATAACTTATCTTTTCATAACTTGAAAATAACTTGTTTCCAAGTAAACTAGTTGAAACTTAGTCACCATCGATATTATAAACATTGAATGAATCCAGAATACTTTTCTATCATCAATAAAAAAGCAGAAGAGTACTTTAAATCACAAACTTGATACAAGGTACAAATTTCACAACGATCCAAAAACTGTCAAGCGGAATTCAATTTTACTTAACTGTTTTTTATGCGCCTTCAATAAAAATCTGTTTATACAGATATAAAAAATAAACAACAAAATAACCCTATGTTAAGAATGCTCAAAATTATTCCAGGTAGAATCATCATTTTAAATTCATATATTATGAGGATTATAATATTTTCACAATCGATGTTCGATCGCTGTATTATTTTCTTCGTGTTTATGACAGTGCATAGAACAAAAATGACTATTCTGCCTTTCACTATTTTCGGCAAAAGGTAGTTTTGAAAAAAGTAATATCTTGGTTTTATTTACGTTTCATACACTTCTTTAGACTCCATATTGTGTTCGCCATATTCAAGCCAACAAAGGTTGTTTTGTTTGCATTTTCGTTATCATAACGTTGGGAACACTTACCGATAACTATCTGAATCAATTAAGAAATTAATAAGTTATAATCTTATAATATCTAAGTTATTGCTATATCAATTCACAGTAACGATTCACATATACGCTAACGTATTTATAATGGTTTCGCAACGGAAAATAAACCTTTTTTCAACCAGTAGCTAAAAACATAGCTATGATTAGAGATATGTTAGAATCAAGTAACGATATCTTACAAATGATAGTTAGTTTAATGTTTACGTTATAAAGAAACACTGCTGTCACCTTGTTTTAACCAGTATAACATAAAACACATATTCGTGCTCTTGTTGCAACATAGTTTGGACTTTGTCGTATCAGAACTAGTTGCGGATTGCTACTTGGGTTCTCAAGTGTGTCTAATCTTCCAAAAGTAGCGTCACTGAAAGCACAATGGATGATCTAACGTAAGATTCTGCATCCGAATATTCATATTTGGGTATATCCATAGTTCCAGAAAATGATACACGTGCTAGGTCATATTTTCCATTTTTTCGAAAATAACATAATTTCTGTAATTTTTATTTGATTTTTAGAAAACTATACATCAATTTGTTCATCAATATTTACACTCTCTAAAATTAACTATCAATTGCATGCGCTAGGAAATGTGTTATTATGTCGTTTGTTGGAAATTATCCATTTTATAATTGACCTTAATATCTAAAGAAAAGAGCTGTCATGGTATAGGGGAGACGGGGCTAAACCGGACACTTTTTGAAAATTAGGAAAAAATATATCGCAACTAGGCTTTTACCCAAGTTGTCTCTGCCGTTGTGTAGCTTGAAACTTCAGCCCCAATTTGGTTATTTGGAAAAATACCCCCTCCCCCTCCCCCTGTATACGCGCCTGGTAAGTGTGTTTGTATAGTGTACAGATCAGCAATTAGATCCATCTTTAAAGTCGTTCTTGGATTGCATCTAAAGTGATGAATAGGAAAATGAGCCTCATGAGTGGAATCGGAACAAGTTGACTCAAGCGGCGCGTTCCTCTGGTTATTTAGAGATTTGTCATTAGTGAGTCTTTGTTACTGACAGAGTAGCTCACCAACCATGTACAGCAGCTTCGAGTACGGTATTTACCCTTTTCTTTCAAAGATTTTTCTCAATTTTCTCGGATATAGCTGAATTTTCTCATAAATGGCAGAATCGATTTCATGCAAGTTCGGCTGATTTGAAAGCTACTTTTGAGATGTGAGTGAAATTCGAAGATCGATTGGCTATCAGTTCCGTGAAAACAATGGTATAAATGACATAACCGACAAAATGCATTGTGTCTCTCCCCTCTATATTCTAGAAGATGGCTAAACAAATTTATGCTCTCACCGCGAAAATTTATAATTTAAGGTTTTCAATACTTTTAATTGTGGAATACTAATTCTCAGCCATAAGAAAATTAAACTTTTAGAATATCTTGATAAAGTATTCCTCCACTTTTGAAACACGATCTCATTGCAAAAACACAAGCCGCTACTAGATACTTGGATTTTCAGAAAATTTCAGTTTTGTTATTAGCTATTCAATCGTTTAATTGATCTAATGAGCAAGTAATGCTTCACCCGTATGTAATTTATTACAAAAAAGAAACTAGTTGTAATCCACCTAGTGGTGCAATGATGCTTCTCTCATATTACTCATACCATCATGAATATTACTATGGAGTTCTAAAAACAACTGTCCATTGAATAGAAACAGGAAAGTTTGTTCGAACGTAATCTAATCTAGAAAACTCTCCAAATAAAAAAAACCCTATCGTTCCGAAACTGGAAGTATTACCCACAACGAATCCAGAGTATATGAATGAAACCGTAAGCCTTTTCCTTTAGATATATAAGTTTGTGAAAATCGATTTGGCCATCTAGAACAAAAGTCAGGTAAATCCTTTTAGTAGTTTTTGACCACTATTTCCAATACTTCCGAAACCTAATTTCGAGGACCGGAATAGCCGAAGTTGGTTCGTATCACCAGCAACCACTTGTGCAGTTGTTTGTTCGTTTTCATTAGTTTGTTTCGAAATGCGTGGATTTTCAGCAGAACAACGTCGAAAACTTGTGTACAAATGGTGCACGGAACGCGGACTGTCACTGAGAAAGATAGCAAAAATGGAAAGAGTAAGTGAAAAAGCCGTGCGAAATGCAATCAGGAAGTTCGGTGAGGATAACACCTTTGAGGATAAACCGAAAACGGGTCGAAAAAAAGGTCCTGCTAACCCTCAGTTGGAAAACGTATACTGAAGGCGTTCGAGCAAATGAAGGAGGTTTCAGTTCGGGATGTGGCCAAAAAAGTGGACACTTCGAAGTCAAATGTTCTTCGTGCTAAAGAACGTTTGAATCTTCGAACCTATAAGAAGCAGAAACAACCAAAACGTAGTCCGAAACAAGAAGCATCGATCAGGCCGAGGGTTCGAAAGCTGTACAAAACGATTCTTGCTGGAAGTTTGAACTGCATAATCATGGACGACGAAACCTACGTGAAACTCGATTACAAATCCTTGCCGGGACCACACTATTATACGGTGCGAGAAGGGCAAGTGTTAAACCAGTCCGAGACATCGATTGAAGTCGAAAAATTTGGTAAGAAAGCTATGGTCTGGCAAGCAATTTGTAGCTGCGGTAAGATTTCGAAACCCTTCATCAACACTGCTTCAATGAACAGCGAAATATACATCAAGGCATGTTTACAAAAACGACTTCTACCGATGATTCGAAGCCACAAGGATCCTGTTGTCTTCTGACGAGATCTTGCTTCTTGCCACTACTCGAAATCAATGGTAGAATAGTATACTACCAAAAATGTCACTTTCGTCCCAAAAGACATGAATCCACTAAATTGCCCACAACTTCGACCAATTGAGGAATTTTGGGCACCAACGAAGGCACATGTCTCGGCATCCGAAACCATTCAACAGTTCGAAAAAGATTGGAAAAAATTGTCAAAACTTGTCGCCAAGAAGTCTGTATGGAATTTAGTGAGGAACGTTCGCAAGAAGGTGCGCCAGCTAGTCATCAATGGATAAGTAGCAAATGTTGAGGATAATATTTTGTTGTTGTAGTCTAATATTTTCAGTATGTCGAATAAAATTTGAATATCTAACACTTGTGAATTATTTACAGCGAAATCATAGTGCGTCCATACTTTCTGGGACAGTCTTTATTGCTTCGTCGGTTTAGGTAGCGGTATAAAAATTTTAACGCTTAACCCAATAGTTCCGGAACCGGAAGTCGTATTCAGATGAAACTCCATAATTTTATTTGGCATTATAACACCTTCTACATAAACCTAAGTTCATGAAAATCGGCCAAACCATCTCTGAGAAAGTAGTCTGAGTTTCATTTTGGAGTTTTTAAACAATATTTTCGATGCTTCCGGAATCAGAAATCGGGAACCAGGATAGCCGGAATTAGTCTGATAGGCCGTCTACTAACAATGACTAACGGTTGCAATAATTTCGAGTCCAATTTAGAATATTTCCACATTTTTGGATTCGCCGCTGAAAGTGACACTATGCATTTTTTTGATACTCTTCACTCCGTAATTCCGGAACTGAAAGTACCGTATTTGGATGAAATTTCAAAGCTTTTTATGGATTATTAAACCTTAAATATGAATCTAATTTTTGGAAAATGGATCACGCCATATCTGAGGAAAGTGAGTAAATAATCAGCTTAGGCGATGATTTTCGTTTTCTTTATAGCGTGTCAGCAATTAAACACAGTCCGCTGTGTGCATTGTTTGCAAAGGCGAATTGTGTTTTCTTCTTCCATGCCAGCTCGTACCGGTGCGTACTGGTTTTGTATCGTCATTTTATATGGCGGTTTGAAAGCTTTGTCGCTCATCGCACTGTACTTTTGGAGTTTTTCTTCACTAACTTTGGGGAATTCCGCAATAGGAAATGGGAAACTATTAGTGCCAAATCAAGTTTATATGCCCAAAAATGAGTAAGTTCTGCAAACTAGAAACATTTATCAACAGTTTTATGCGATTTGTACCTGTGTTTGCCATCGTTTATAAAAAAAAAAGACACATGGAATAAAAAAATGTTCACTTATCGCACTCTAGTTCCGAAACCAAAAGTCGGATCCGGATGAAAATTCTAGAAATTTTTTAAAAATTTTTAGACCTTTCGTTTGGATCTCAGTTTGTGAAAATCGGTCAAGCCATTTCCGAGAAAATCATAATACGTATTACCCTTTAACTCCGGAACCGTAAGTCGGATCCAAATGAAATTCAATAGCAGGCTATGGAACTATGAGACCTTTTTGTCTTTCTCATATAGAAAGGCTATACAATCCCTGCAAAAAAAAAAAACGACTTTTGAATCAAGCTCGACGAAATGAGCAAATGTCTGTGTATGTATGTGTTTGTGAAAAATATTATCACTCACTTTTGTGACCAGTTATTCGTTAGTCACAATGTTGTTCCTTTGGTCACTGAGTCCAGCTTGTATATATTCTTCAAATATTGTATATTTCCGTTTACATCAATTGTCAGTAAATGTCTAAGTAGAATTTAAATGTCAATCGCGTTTCTACTCCGTGTTTACACGTTTGAGTCACGTTTAAGTTCTGCTTAATAGCAAAGGTTGGTGTCAAAAGTAGGGTTTTGTTGATTTATTTATTTATTTCCATTTGTTTATTTATTAGTTATTTATTCTATTTATTATTTATTTATTTACATTTATTTATTGTTTATTTATATATTTACAATTATTTATTTACACTATTTATTTATTTATATTGTTCATTTGTTCACATTCGTCAATTCATATATTTCTTTATACATATTTATTGAATAACTTATGTTTATTTCGGTAAAAGGAAACAAAATAGCAAATACACATATAAAATTGCAAGTACTAAAATTCAAATACACAATTCATGACACCAACCATAATAAAACGACAAAATATTGTAACCGTCATCTGTCTACACACTGTCATCGTCGTCATAATCGTCATCATCGCAGCATAAAATGCGGGGTGGCATGCTTGGAAGGTGGCGGTGGGTATGCGATGGAAACCGGACAACCAGCCTATAAAACCCGCGGGAAACCATCGCTGGGTCGCGAGTATATTACCAGCCCGGAAGAGTGAAGATCGTAGCAGCCGGTCACAACCCAATGTGACAGTGCGTTTCAAAAAAAAAGTTAGTGGAAGTCGATCCAAATGGATCAATCCGCTTCAGAATTCCTTCATCAATAAGTTCAAAGTGGATCCAAAGGGATCAATAATTAGTATCGATAAGTTTGCTGCTAGTGAATATAGTGTACGGTACCACTTTCCGGGTTGTGTACAAAATGCACGTTCCATATAGGCCAAGTTGCTGCAGGATCTGGATCCCCGTTGCTGATTCATCGCCTCCGAAGCTAGTGCCCCCCCCCCCCCCCCCACTCATCGTCGCCAGGAACCACCAAGTCGACCAACGATCATCACGGCCGCAACGGAGAATTGAGCTAAGACGTTCGTCAATAAACTTGCGCAAGTAACAAAAGTGACAATCTTTCTGTTTCATTGAGTCTCTTTCCTTAGAATATAGTGTTTAAAAATTACATTTGTGAGGTCTTTCTTTTATATACAAGCTGTGTCGTCCATTTTGTTTAGTTTTTTTTGTGTAACTTGTTTCCGCCGAAAAACGATTCGCTCAGTGACCGAAGGTGGGAAGAAAAGTCCGCCCTAAAAATAGTGAAGTGAAGATTCTCCAGGAGACCAACAAGGTAAACGACCCTGAACTGGTGGTCCGGTGCTGAAAAGCAGCCACCAGTAGTGTATGATACAAAACAGAACGTAACACTTTTCACAGAGATGGCTGAACTGATTTTCATGAACTAAGAATCAAATGAAAGGTCTCATGGTCCCATACAAAGTTCCGGAATTTCATTCAGATCCAACTTTCGGTCCTGGAATTACAGGGTGATATGCATAAAAAATGTGAAAATAATGTCACTCACTCGGAGATGGAAAGTCTTGAGATGCTACAAGAATATCCCAATTTTCATTCAGATCAAATCCAATTTCAGGAATACTTTGTTCATAAGCTACCGTTAGTGATTTTCTCTAGTTTGCAGACCATGAGAGTCTGTAAGCAAATAAACCATTTTTTTATTAAAATTTTTTTTATTCAGGCCAATTCGCGTACAAGCTTTACGTGGCCGAATGAGGCATGTTTTTATTAGATAAAATAATTTTTTTATCATTGGATCTCGTTGTCCCCCTTTTTCTAGAGGGAAGAGTTTCCATTTTTATCTTGCGATGATTGAGGGGCACTTTGTCCGTGGCTCGTCTCGTCCCCTATTGCCGCATGGGTGGTATCGTTGTTGGTTTCTGTTTTTTCTTCGTTTTGCTTGTAATTCGCATTCTTGGGTTGGTTGTTAGTTGCTGTAGACGCGCCTTGTTGTGCATTAATTGCAGTTGATGATTGGTTTGATGGTGCAACAGGAGTACTGCGCTCACTAGTTTCCGTTGTTGGGCGGTTGTCCTTGTTTTTGTTTGAAGGTGTCCTTTTCGTAGTGCAAGGTTTGCCGTAGTGTGCAGGTTGTTCACAAAACTGACATGTAACCAGTTGATTTTCATACATATTCAGCATTTTACACGGATGTATCCCGTCTTGATCACAAATGATGTAAGATAGAATTGCTTTACGTAGCTGCATACGTACCACTAACACGCCATTCCGGATACCGGGGAAAAATTCCGCCATACTTCCCTTTCGATGGAAAGAACTTTACTTTCCCAAACAAACGGATCGCTGGTCTGTGGGGGAAGGTCATGCACGCGTACTTCTATGGCATTGTCCACCATGTGCACAGGGATTTTATATTTACCCCGTTATAAACCGAAGCAAATTCAATTGCATCTCTTTCACGTTTGAACATAATGTACACACAGTTAGACGCCTTGTTGAATTGAATCTCATTCACATCATTAACGTTTAGATGCATTCGTTCCTTAAGCAAGATTTCAATTTCGATTGCTGCTGATCTAACTTTGCAACGTTTGAAATCAATACAAATTGAATTTTGTCTTGTAGGCCAAGTTTCAGGCTTTGTTAAATCGTATTTGCCCATTTCGTACACTCTATTGTTCACTGCACTGTATTGTCTTCGTTTCTATCGTCTCGACCGTAAGCAATTTTCGACTGTGTCGGATGAGATGCGAGCACGAACTGCAAATAAACCATTGATAATCCCGTAAATGATTTGCTGAATTTTATCCAAGGCCGATTTTTTTTTCCAAAATTCAAATTGTCATAGAGAATCGTAAATAAATGTGTAGTTCATATTAGTGTATGGTTGAATGAACCGAATGTCACTATGCCGATATCCAGCTCTCGGTTCCGGAAGAACCGACAATAATAATAAAATATGAAAAAATGGAGCTCACTTCACTTTCTCACATATGATGCAATAGATTTTCACTAACTTAAATTCAAATGTAGTGTATCAATGTTGTAGTATTTTGCAACAGAAATCTTCAAAACTATTTTCTGAACTTTTATTGTTCGACATTTGAAGAGAGACCAGAGTTTTCTGAACTTTTTTAAATTGTAGTATTTCGGAGAATTTCTGCTGTAATATATAGGAGAAAATGAAAATGAGAAAGGCATCATTACACCACTAGGTGGATTAAAACAAGGTTTTTTAATCCAAGTTTGTTAAAATCGGTTTGAATTTTCATTTCATTTGAATTTCATCTAAGGTTGTGAATATCGGCTCAGCCATCTCCGAGAAAAGTGAGTGCATACTTTTGTTACATACATATACACATACTTACATAGATACACACAGACATTTGCTTAGTTCGTCGAGCTGAATCGAATGATTAATGAAATTCGGCCCTTTGGCCTCGGTTGAAAAATCGTTTTCAGTGATTGCATAGCCTATCTTTGTGAGAAACCATTCTCATAAAGAAAGCAATATGCAAAGTTACTTGGGATACACAGTTTTTGTGCATAGTTTTATGAAAAACATTATTTTTCGATAGAGATTTAACCAACTGATTGAGAAGACAAGTTTCATGATTTTCATAATTTCTTAATCATGGTGCCGGAAATAGATTTGTATCCGTTTTCGTATATACGACCTATGTATAATAATCACTGCGTTTTGGAAGGGATCGCACAGAACAAAATCAGTAATAATGGATAAGCATTCGAATTGGTTGAACACTTAAGGGAAATTTATTATTAAGAAAACTGAAATTCAAATCCAAGATGGTCATCGTGGTCGATCTACGGTAGATTTTGTGGAAGGCAGTTAAAGCTCAAAACGTAGTAGGTATTCATGTAATGAAAATGTACATTATAAAACAATTTTTTCAACAATTGAAAAAATTGAGGATGTTTGTCGTAATACAAACCATTATCTTCAGCGGAAATGATTATTTTTTTACAGACTCTATTTATGACCGCCCTTCCATAGGGCCTGAACCACTGTGCAGCGAAGCGAAGATTCTAAGCGACAACTGTCATTTATTATTCATCAATTGATAAAACCATGTTACATCAAACCTAAATTTTTTTTCCTAATTATGACCCACGTGCTTTTACAGAAAAGAATAAATTTTCTTGTTTTCGATATCGAAGCTTAAAACAATATAATATGTCTTTCTGGATACGTTTTAAGTTGATAGTGCATTTATTTATTTATTTATTTATTTATATATATTTTAATCAACAGACAAACTAAAGTCCTAATGATTATTTCTAAGAATATTCAAAAAATTTGCTTTTATTCTGCTACGAGGAAGATGGAAATCGAATCCCATAGATACACCATTGTAGGTTCGCTGCAATCTAATAACGGCACCGTTGATTCCGTAGTTAGTACGACGTAGAGGCATTCTGAGGAGGTTGTTGTTGCGAAGAGCTCTAGAACGAACATTGATGTTGATTTGACTAAGTAGTGCAGGGCAATCGATATTGTTCGTCAAAATATCGGCAATTAGCATTGCACGGAACAGAACTCGGCGTACTTGTAAAGTATCGAGTCCGATAAGCATTCCACGGCTTTTATAACTAGGCAGCTGGTGAGGGTTATTCCAGAACAAACGACGAAGAGCGAAACGATCGAATCTGCGCTGTATTGATTCAAGTCTTAAATCTCTATCATGAAAGTGAGGGTTCCATACTGACGAACAATATTCGGGTGTTGACCGTACAAGCGAGGAGTAGAGAGATTTCAATCGGTATATATCTGTGAAGTGCTTAGCGGTTCTCATGACAAATCCTAGACAACGAGAAGCCTTTGCCACGATGTACGAAATATGCTGCTTGTAATTCAATTGTTCGTCGAGAAGAACGCCAAGATCTTTGACAAAATTCACTCTATCAATCACTGATCCTCGAAGACAATAATTGAAACGAATAGGTGTTTTTTTTCGTGTGAAGGTGATAATCGAGCATTTGCTGATATTTAGTGTCATTTTATTGATTTCACACCACTCGGAGAAAATTTCAAGCTCACTCTGAAGGAAATAGGCATCTTCAAGAGTCTTGATAATTTGGAATAACTTTAGGTCGTCCGCGAAAGATAATCGTGAACCTTTCAATGCATAGTTCACGTCGTTGAAATACAGTAGAAATATCAGTGGTCCGAGATGACTGCCTTGTGGAATACCAAAAAAAGCAAAAAACTCTTTGGAAACATTTTCATTGATCTTAACCGCCAGCCGCCGATTGCAAAGAAACGATTGAATCCACCGAAGAATGTTGGAACCGAAGCCCAGTCTGTCCAATTTGGCAATTGTGATAGCGTGATTAATTTTATCAAAAGCAGCAGAGAGATCCTCGTTGACAACGTCCGTTTGATGACCTTTAGACATAGCATCCGTTATAAACGTGAAAGTTAGTAGGTTAGTGGCCGTTGAGCGTTTCGGCATGAACCCGTGTTGAGTTTCAACGATGTGCTGCTTGCAGTGATTAAAAATAGGCTCCATAACGACAAGTTCAAACAATTTAGGAATGGCGCTAAGAGCGGTGATACCACGGTAATTGTCGATGTTCTTCTTGTCTCTTATTTTTTGTACACAGGAAACATATAAGCAGATTTCCTGATATCAGGAAATACTCCAGTCATGAGTGACAGTCGGAACAGAAGACATAGAGGTACTAAAATACCACTAGAGCATCGCTTTAAAATAACTGCCGGGATACCGTCGGGTCCAGCAGAGTGCGAAGACTTCATTTTTGCGACTGCTGTTTTTAGGGAACTTGCGCTTATGTTGATTAAACTCATTGACTGTCCCAAAACGGGAACGTTAAGTGCCGCCTGGGTGATTTGGGAAGGTGCGAAGATTTCTCTAGAAAATATCTCAGAGAATTTTTTCATGAACATTTCGCAAATTTCCTGCATGCTAGAACTTGTCTGTTCATTGTAAAACATAGAAGAAGGAAGATCTGACTCCTTCCTTTGCTCGTTAACGTGCTTCCAGAATGATTTTGGATTAGACTTTAATCTCCTTTGTACACTGCGTAAATAGTTGGCATAGCAACGTTCAGCTGTCTTTTTGTAAACTTTGTTGATTTCTACGCAGTTTTGCCGGAGTAACAAACCTCCGTTCTTAGAATATTTCTTTAATGCTGTCCTTTTTAAACTTTTCAGTCGTCGTAAATTCTTAGGAATCAGTGGGTTGTGAAATATAACAGAACGAGAGAGTGACGTCGCTTCCAATTTTTTTTGTACATAGTTTCCACATTTACCTTCGATCACTAAAGCTATAATCGGAATTTCTAAGCGCGAAGCAACGATTTCCACCAACAACGCCACCCCCGTTACGTAGTTTCTAACAGAATACTCTACTGTCTTGAACTAGCGCGAGTGCAAAAATAACAAACCGCACTGGCACTCAATGCCTTCCCAGTCAAATCCACACCCAACCCATTCATTCATCGTGAATTACTCCATCCCGAACCAATTATCGTTTTTATTTATCGCTTCTTAGTTACGGACTGCAGATAACGTAATAAAACTGCATCGGATACTGCAAGCAGCAGCGAACGGCAACAACAACGAAAAAAAAAAAATCTGCCGATCGCGATCCGATCTTAAGTACGGTATTGTTCCTAAACAATACTCGGCGGAACAGCTGGCCAGTGATCCGCTACTGCTGCCCCGGGCGAACCGGCAGCCGATTTGTAAAGTTATGACCGTGAAACGGAGTCACTCCCCGCCCCCCTTCCCCCGCCTTCTGTCTTCTCTCTGTCAAACACCCAAGCGAGATCACTGCCACCGTTCAATCGGTCCTCAGGGAGCAATTCGTAATTCGTTCCGCACCTCGTACCACACGGTGCCGCGCCGCATTCGGTGGGAATGGTGACCGCTTATCGTGTCCGATCGATCGCTGGCAGATTCCTTTTTTGAATTGACCGAGGAAAAAATAAAAGATTTACGATCAATAATATTCCGATGCAGTCCAGTCAAAATCTGATCGGTTCAAGCGGTATGTACTTTGCGGGGATTAATCTCTCGTAATGCACAAATTTTCCGTTTTTGGTGCGATGTCGAAGTCAATATGAACAACAACAACAACAACAAAGCGTTATCGCAAGTCGGTGGTTGTGTTCACATTTTTTTTTCGGTATAATTTGACCGACATTTAGCAGAAGCGATCTTCGCAGTGTCACTTTTTACGGTCGCAACAAGTGTCTGGATTACATCAGACGGGTGGGAGCAAGAATATACAAAACTCTTACGAATCGAAACGAGACAAATATGAAAGCGCAAATTAATGTCTATAAACCGGTGGGGCCGTTAAAAAGGCAGCCAGCGCTTGATTAGTACGGTCACGAAATTTTTGTTTTCTAAATTAAAAAACTTTTCGTATAACCAATTGATTTTATGATTTCTGAAAAAAAAAAGTAAAACTACAACTCCTTTTTTTTCAGACGGTTTTGGCTTTTTGCCACTACCATACTGCATGAATTATTACTTTACCAGAGATACAGGGGTGTTTAATGTATCACGTCAACGAAAATGGATCAGATTGAACATGGTCATTAGAGTAAAATAAAAATAACTGTTTTCATAAACCAGAAAGAATCGCGGTCAACATAACGTCCCGGTTCTAAATGTTAGATTTATGGCAGTAACATATTTTAAGGGCAGATGAACTCAGAATAGGACCTGTTAAAGTCAAAACTCTAAACATGTGAGTCAAGACAGTAGAGTATTCTTGTTACTAAGAAACAAACCAAACAGACTTGCTTTCCTAATAACAAACATAGATTCAAACGTCATCTTGTTTGATTAAATGCTTTATACACTAACAGAAGAAAATCATGCAAATCGGTGCCACCGGCGCAGAACCGGTCACACTTTCGAAGACGAAAATCGTAATTTCCGACGACCGTCCGACTTGATTGCCTATAAATCAATCATTCCGCATTGCTATCAATTTTGGTCCGTTAGAGAAGGCGCCAAAACAATTCGGTGGTCGGTCAAAGTCGGTTAAAGTCCATCACAGTGCGCGGGTATGACCGATCGATCGATCAGGAAAGAAATTTTGATCAATTGAAGATAACCTTGTCGCGGGTGTGGTCTGCGGGTAGGGTTGCTCAACAGTGTTTGAGGCACAATATGGGGGGCCAAATATGAAACTATGGCGAGTTCTGTTGCCAATGTGCTATGACTATTGCATTCGCTGTGGGGGATCTGGTTTCGTCTTAATCACGGCATTTTTTATTGCGACAATCAGCTGAAAGTTCAATCTAGGTCGTTATTCGACATTTGATTACTCAATCAAATCAATACGAACAATATGGCTTTAAACGATTCGGGGCATCAGCTGATAGAGGTCATTTAGGAGTTTTGGTTAGTTACGTTGCTTAGGAACAGTGAAAATCAGCGGATAGAGTTTTTTTTGTCATTGTCAATTGTTCAGTCAACATTCGTTTTCGTTTTTTTCTATTGATAGGTGTTTTTAGGAAGTTTGTTGTTTCAGTAAGGAATACTCAGTATTGTTTGGTAACAAATCATGAATAGAATAACTCCAGAACAACATTTCCAAATCGTGGAAAATTGATTTTCAAAATCAGTGTTCAGTTAAAACTGCTGGTAGTGCAAAATTGTCTTCAGTGATGAGGCGCATTTTTGGTTCAATGAATACGTCAACAAGTAAAATTCCCGTATTTGAAGCAAAGATAATCCACACGCTGTTCAAGAATTACCGATGCATCCCGATAAATGTCCTTATTTCTTTGAACATGAGGAAGGACCTCGCATTACTGTGAATGGAAATCGATACATCATGATCAATGAGTTTTTATTGCCAAATTTTCAAGATATGAATGTGGACAAAATGTGGCTTCAATAGGATGATGCCACTTGTCATACTGCGGCCGAAACAATCGACTTATTGGAACAGCAATTCCCGACAATATAATTCCGAAAAATGGACCGGTGAATTGGCCTCCACGTTCTTGTGATTTGACGCCACACGATTATGTTTTGCGGGGATACGTGAAATCATTAGTTTATGTTAACGATTGATGCTATGGAAACTAATGATCATTGCTGAAATATGCCCTCAAATACTTGAAGAAGTGGTCCAAGATTGACGTAGGACTAATCCGAATGCGAATTCAAAACATAAAAAAACCGTACAAACAGTGGTCTTCACGAAGAACCCATCAATCACAAAATTTTAATATGTTGTTTCCTGCCTTGGCTGTTTCAACTTAAAAGTAATTGCATAACTTTATCATAAATAATGGTAGTTAATTAAATCATTGCCAATTCAAAATGAACATTTCAAAAGTTCCTACCAAAACCTTTTTGCTTTCTATATAGAAAGGTATTAGGATTGCTAGAAAAATCGTCTATCGAACAGAGCCTCGGAGACCCATAGTGTTAAATGCCAATCGACTCAGCTCGACATTGATCAAGTTCGAAGATTTTTTTTTTTTGGTTCCAGTGCACTCGAATTTCTCGAATTTGAATTAAAGATCTTGTAGTCCCATAGGTTGCTATTGAGTTTCATCGGGATCCGACTTCTGGTTCGAAAGTTACCGTTCAATCCAATTTTCACTAGGCGTAGGGTCAAATGAAAGGTCTTACAAGCCCATATAATCCTACCAAATTTCTTCCGGATACGACTTCCGGTTCCGGAATGACAGACTGATAGGTATAAAAATTTCATTTACAAGGACGTGTTTTTATACACGACACGAAAAATTCAATCAAATACATTCAAATAGCCGTATAATTCTTGAATTGGGCATATTTGGTTAACTGATGACCAAATACATTGATTTTGGGTATAGATAGCGGATCTTCGTTCCAGATTCCGGCAGTATCGACAAAAAGTGATCGTGTACTCCAAAACCGGAAATCCCTCCCATTTCTTAGAAACGGCTAAACCGGTTCTCATAACCTTAGACCCAAATGGAAGTCTTATGATCCCATATAAAGTTTTTGAATTTTGTTTGGATAGGACTTCCGGTTCCGGAGTTATGAGGTAGAACGTGTAAAAAAAAAGAAAATATCTGTGCTCATTTTTCTCCAAGATAGCGTGACCGATTGTTACAAACTTAGATTTAAATTAAAGGTCCTAAAGGATTATATACAAAACTTCTGAATTTCGTCTGGATCCGATATACGGTTTCGGAATTATAGAGTGAAGTGTGTATTTTATACCATCACTTAATTGAGAGAAACAAACATTTGAAAAGTTTTCTGAACTGGTCTCAGAACTACTCTATCCGATAGTCACTATCAGTAAATAGCCAAAAAAACTGATTCCGGCTATCGTGGTTCCGGTTTCCAATTCTGGAGGCACCGGAAATAGTGGTCATGTTTTCCAAAGTGGATCTCACTCAATTTTCTCAGCGATGGTTTGACCGATTTTCACAAATTTAGACTCAAAAAAGCTTCAAATCTTTTAAATTTTTTGCTGAGAAACGGGTACGACCACTTCTGTTGATTGAATGGCTTTTCGGGTCATTTGTTGCTTTTGAAATATTTCTTTCACGTTCACGGCCAACGTTTCGAGGGTTCCTTCATCTTCAGGGCAACTATAAATTTCCATACATAAATTAGTCACACATTTTTTTTCACAAGTTCCAGTATACAGAATTTTACTCACAACGGCTACGAATAATTTTCGTCAAGTAGGTTCCAACATGAAAAATAACAGATGTTTCGAGGTCAACCTGTCGGTGAAAATGTGACACATTTCCTGAATTTGCTATACATTGATTCTTTTGTGTTGAACTAGGAAAAAACTTAAAATTAAAGTTTCCCTGAAAATGAAGGAATAAACCTTCGAAACGTTTGCCGTTAATGTGAAATAAATATTTTAAAAGCAAAAAATGACCAAAAAGCCATCTTTTAATTCAATCTTTTGTTATATTACTTCTGTGTAAATCTTTTTTCATACTCTTCGCTAGAGAAAACATTTCAACTTGAAGTATGAATATTCTGTCAATCGAAATACGTTTGTCTCGAGATTTTTATTACACTCTCTGTATTGCAAAACTAAGATTACTTGTTATCATTTTATTTTCAGTGCAAGTGACTCCGAAAAGTTGCGAAATGGAAATTATTAACTGGTTCGCAGTTTTGGTAAAATTTAACTACTCGATATAAAATAACAATTGAAATGTCAAAGTTCAACAAAAAATTAAATACAGCTAAAATAGTTCAAATTGCATTGGTTTTTCGCGGATCACTGTTTTGCAATATTGTTCAGTAATAAAAGGTGATTTTTTTGCTGGTATCTTTTTGGCAACACTGTATTTGACATTGACATTGTCTAACTTGTTAGCTTGAAGGTATATAAACTTAGTTTCGCACTACTGGTCTACCGTTTCCTGTTCCGGAAGTACTGAAAGTAGTGAAGAAAAACTCCAAAAGTAGAACTCACTTCGATATCTCAGCAATGTTTGAACCGATTTTCACAAATCTTGATTTAAATTAGAGTTCACATTTTCATTGAGCTCACATTGGTATTGAAAACCAACACCGAAGCTTGGGTTTGAAAACACAACCGAGTTCATCAGTAATTTTCTCTGAGGCGACCAAACCGATTCTCTCAACTTTAGAATCAAATAAAAAATCTTACCTACTGGGTTAAGCTTTAAGAATTTTATACCGTCACCTAAAGCTACGAAGTGAAAGAGGGAAACATTCTTTTTAATTAGGTTCGAAACTATTCCAGTGTGTATGTCATCTAAGATTGCCATCTATTTTCACAAACTTATTGATTCAAAGAGTAGGTCTTACAGTTTCATACGGAATTCCCGAATTTGTTGTGGATACTTCTTCTGTTTCTGTAACTACAGAGTAAACAGGATTTGTAGATTTTGCTAGATTACGTCCGAATAAACTTCCCTGTTTTTATTCAATGAGCAGTTTTTTTGACGTGAATACGTCTTACTTAACGACCTGTGAAAGAATGGGTAGAATTTAATCGTGAAAATCTCGAGTTGTACTAAACGCAATAACATAATTCTTACTTCGTGTCACCAGAAATCTGATCAGCAATTTATGATGAAATTTTCAATAGTTTATAATAATCATAAAAACTCAAATTTTTGGAAATCTCTTCATGCTTGCTTGCCTTTCACGTACCCGCGACGATGGTTTATGTCCCGATGTTCTATTGGACGAGTGAAAAAGGTAAACCATGGTCTAAAATCGATCTTTTCTTCTTGTGCTTTACTAGGAATTAAACGTCGTGATGAGAATCTCCCATTAACGTCAGTAGCAACAGACTTTGCATGGTATAAAGCTTCAAACACTCAGGCCGCGCTTTTATTTGCTGGTTTCCTGACTAGTGTTTGGAATTGAATTTGGTTCCTTCATTTATGTTCAGAATTCGAATCCAAAATGCTGATTTACGATTTCAACTTTATAACTCTGCAACTAAATTCAAGATATGAACGATTCAAGATATGGCGAACTTTTCTCGATCGAAGGGTTTTTCTGAGTCCGTAGTACGCACGATTCCCTGCCAAAATACGTCTCTGAATTTCTCTGCTGGTGTCATTATCGGCGGTCACCAGTGAGCCCAAATACACGAACTCGTCAACCACCTCGATATCGTCACCGTCTATCAATTTTCGTGGTGAGAGGCGTAGTGTTTCTTCTCTAGAGCATCTTTCTCTCATGTATTTTGTTTTTGACGCATTTATGGCCAGTCCGATACGCCTAGCTTCAGCTTTCAGTCCGATGTAGGTTTCCATCATCTTCTCAAGGTTACGTGTTACAACATCAATATCGTCAGCGAAGCCAAAAAGTTGTACGGACTTTTGGAAGATCGGGCCACTCGTGTCGATCCTCGCTCTTCGAATGACACCTTCCAAGGCAATATTGAACAAGATACAAGATCTCCGAGATTCAAAGGGACTCGAGAGCGTCCCAGATACTCTGACGTAGCACATCACTCTATCCATCGTTGCTTTGACCAATCGCGTCAGTTTATTCGGGAAACCGTATTCGTGCATGATCTGCCATAGCAGATCTCGATCGATTGTGTCGTATGCCGCTTTGAAGTCAATGAATAGGTGACGCGTGGGTACGTTGTATTAACGACACTTCTTACTTGTCTACTTGTACTTGTCTTATCGCGAATATGTGATCCGTAGTGGCGCGGGCTCCAGTAAATCCCGCTTGGTACGGCCCTACGAATTCCTTAGCTATTGGTGATAGACGACGGCAAAGTATTAGGGAGAGTACCTTGTAGGTGGCGTTGAGCAATGTGGTTGCGCGGTAATTGCAACAGTCTAGCATATCGCCCTTTTTGTAGACGGGACATACCGCTCCATCCATCCATTCCTGCGGTAGAATCTCCTCCTCCCAAATCCTAGAAATCATCCAGTGCAGCGCTCTAGCCAGTGCCTCTCCTCCATATTTGAGCAGCTCACCTGGCAACTGGTCATTGCCCGCGGCTTTGTTGTTCCTCAACTTGCCGATCTCCTCACTTATCTCCGTCAGATCAGGTGCTGGGAATCTGTCGTCGGCTGAGCGTGCACCCAGATTGATTCCTGTGTCGTTCTCTGTATCCTGTGATTCGCCATTCAGATGCTCGTCATAGTACTGCTTCCACCTGTCGATCACCTCACGTTCGTTCGTGAGAAGGTTACCACCGGTATCTCTGCACGTTTCGGCAAATCGGTTTTAGAAACATTTAAACATTCTCAAAGGATTATGCGAAGTTTTCCTTTACTGAGTAGAGGAAAAATCCACAAAAAAACTAACTTGTTTACTCTTATTTGTTCCCTATTATTTAATTGTGCGGTTTTATCCATATTCACGTCTTCCAGTTAAGTCTGTAACATTACCCTTCCGCCATTTTAGAATTCCACAATGATATTTTATGGTATGAGTAATAGACTAAGGTCTCTTTTTACACGGGGGTTACGTACCGTGTTAAAAAAAATCCGTGTAAAAGAAAACCGTGGTAATTGCGGAAACTGTGCAAAAAAAAACCTCGTTGAAAATTTGACGGCAACTATACCAAAGGACAACGGTGCTTCCTTTACACCAACCCCAAGCAACCCCAGTACACTTGTGACAGTCACCAACAACAGGGAAGTATCCCCTTCAACGAAACCATCCAACGTAACCCCTATAGAACAAAGTACACCAGCTGCAGTTAACAACTTACCATTCAACCAAACAAGCAACTGCAAACAATGTACAACAAGGCGCATCTACAGCAACTAGCAACGAAATCAACAACAATACCAATGCATTCAGTTATCAAAAGAACGGTAACAAGTACAAATAGTACCCAAAAAAGCTTGAGAATAAGTTTTTTCGATTCCGAAGGTACGATGTGTAGTAAACACTATCGATCTTAACAGTCATTCTCAACTAAACTGAGTGGGAAGACATGGGTATTGGATGAAGATCTATGCACGCAGCGACAGTATCAAAGGGGAAGAATTCATAGAGATGAATATGAATCAAATTAGAAAAGGTATTACTATGTGTCATGCTGATGAAACTCATTTCATTGGCGTAAATCATAATACTACTAGAGCTATAACATTCAAATGGATATAAAATACTGTACTGCTCGATATGATGAAGAGTTGAAGAGACTAGTAAATTCGACTAGTTCTTCAACGCTCTGAAATTCTACGACCGATTAATCATTTTATGGAACGACAGTCAATACTCCCGTGAATTGTTGAATCTGCTAAACTCTAATAATTGTTTTCTTACAGACAACCTGTTCCCTTTTTTAAATATTTTCTCAAAAAAACAAATGACAGTGCTTTTTAAACTCTCATCAGAAACCGTATTAATTGCGAAAATCGTGTAAATAAAAACCGTGTTAATTCCGGAATCCGTGTAAAAAAAGTCGTGTATAAAAAACCGTGCGAAAAAAAAACGTGTAAAAAGCGACCTTAGTGTATAAGAAAGGCACCACTAGGAAAATTGAAACATTTTTTTTTAAATCTGCATATTACTCTGCTTAAACGTCTATTTTGGTTCAGACCTTTAAAATTTTTCTTGAAAACATAAATACATCAGGAAAACTATACGTTTCTTACTTAAAAAATTAATCACCCTCTCCGCATATCGTAAATGATTATTGAAGCGGACTCGTCTGCAGCAAGAGTAATTCCCTTAAACGGCATCCTTCACAAATTGATCGATGCACTTATCTCCCTTCAAGCGATATTAAAGACCTTTTCACTTTAATTCATAATAATCCAATCCATTGAGGTCAAGCCACCCGTGCCGTTCACACTGTTTTTTACCATTTTGCGTTGATGGTAGTAGTAGGTACTTTATATTTATGCTTCAATTAACCTGAAATTCAGTGAATAATCAACCGAACGCAACACTCATCATTCGAGTGGAATTCACGGTCCCTGGCTGAGTCATCCGCATTGTGAATTTGCATGCACATTCATGCCGATTCCGATGGAGTACCATTTGTTTAAATTTCAAATTACAATTGTTATTACAACCCCGTCTGGCTTCGTGGTTAGTGTGGCATCCAAAAAATAAAATTGTTTCAAAATGGTCCAGTACCTTCATGATTCCATGCAGTATGTGTTATTGCGCCTATCTCGGTGCGATGCGACGTTCCGACCGACTCTCTGCCCGGCAGGGACCACCTAGAAACGATCCGACTGAAGGCAACAACATTTTACTTATTATGTCAGCATCAGCAGTACCAAGCAGTGGCATGGCAGCAGCAGCAGCAGCATCAGACGGCGCATGTTTATTGAATGATTTGAGTTTGAGTCCGCAAAACAGACGTGTGTGGGTGGGTGGCGGCCGGTAGCACAACAACCGCCTGCTTTAGCAACGCATCATATTCTGGTGAATTCATTATCCGTGCCCGTGGTTTGTTTATGACACTGACACTGACTGCGGTGCCAAGCGCTAGCGCAAGTGTCGGTCAGTGAAGTCATCGCATCGATTCGGTACCGAACCGTTTCACCGGGGAGGTTTGGTTCCGTGGTACCTCGGGGGGTCTGAGAATACGCCACCTTTTTCATGACGTTGGATAATCGATTTGCTGCTTCTGTTGCAAGCTCGGTGTCCTAAAGTTTACCGAAACAAATGTGTTCGAGCAATGAAGTAAACGTTGCTAATTCTAATTGCATATAACACAACTTGTTTACAGAAAATCAATGGCTTGAGTTGGATACTAAACTTAGGACGTCATAAATTTGTTTAAAAGGTACAATTTTAGTGACATATGTTCTAGCTTCAGAGAACGGATCATTTCGTAAATCAGTCTTGAACTTTTGCACTTAGTGCTGATAATATTGCTCTGTAAAAATATCAGAGTATGGAAGCCAATTTTATGCACCCGCATCTCGCTTCTGCTGACCTCGATCTGATCGCTGCCACCTGATGCACACGGAAGTTCTCTTCTGCTCCGACGAAATCTGCATCATCCAGAGCAAGAGTATTCCGTCCAAATAACCGGGAACGCGTGGATGGCGAAAATAATGGCAACATTCAGACGAAAAGAAGAAATAAAATAAACACATTTTTCATTGGAAGAAAACGAAAAAAAATGGCACGCGATCGTTAAAAAAATTACCTCATCGTCGTGACCGTGGCCAGTAGTTCAGTGGGGATTGCATGCCCGTTGGTGGAGGATGAAAGTACGTACAACTGAACTGAAAACTGCTACTAAATGGAACTGGGAGGACAACATGTGTTTCTGTTTATTTGATCCTCTGCTCTCGGTCGTGGGTCGTGCAAACATGCTTTATGATGTTTGCTTCACATTTGCATTCTGTCTCTCTCGCTCTCTCACTGTCCGTTTTTCCCCGGCTTACTGTTTGCTTTCAGAATAGCACTTGATCTTTGCTGCCGAAATGAATGACATTGTTGTAGTTGGCACTGGTAGCAGATTAGTGCCGAACGATCGAACGATCAGTTCATCATTCGCGCTTTAATAGATGTCTCTATGCCTTGACCTAAATGGGTCCAAAGACATTTGTTTCGAACAACACTTCCCAAAACAATTCACTCCACGAACGATTCGCATCGGGGCCGATCACATGGAAACGCATGGTAGGCGGTTCATGGAAGCAATGTAAACGTCAAACGAAACGAAAAATCGCAACAGACGTGCCAAAGTCCGGTTTTGTCAGTGTAAACTAATGATTTAACAACTCTCTTCGAGACATGATTTGGCCTTCTGGAAATAAAACAGACTTTTATTAGTGGCTTCTGAGCCAAAAGTTAGCATGAATAAATCTACCGTGACGCATTCGGAGTTTAAATCGGTTCTGCTCTGTGTCACGAAATTAAACTCGCTTATGTCACAGTTATTTTTTAAATCGCATTGCTTGCTTTGATTCACGCTGACTGGAAATCGGCCCGCAGTGAAGTGTGAATCATCACAGATTACGGGTTTTGTTCGCACCTTGTTTGAATATTATCGTAATTTAGCAGCGGTTTGATGAATGGCAGTCCCACACAAAGAGGCGGCTGGACGACACTACAATGTCCGCGTAGCTCTTTAAAAAAGAGGTAGGACCTTATGAACTTGTTAAGGACATCATACAAACGATCCATAATAAAATAAAATAACTCTTCTTCTCCTTCTTTCTCAGGAATTGGGCTAACGGATGTATTCATAGATTTTTCCTAAATGGTAGATTAGTAGATCAATTCAAGAATGAATACAAATCTTCCCCATTTGAGATATGAACGAATTCGGGTGCTAACTTTCAAAGAACAATTTCTTTGAAAGTTACTATTAACTATTTAATAAAGTTCAACGGACCTGAATGACCAAGTTTAAAAGGTCCTTAAACAAATAAAAAAAAAAAATAAATAAAGTTCAATGCTGATACTGACTTCATCAAGATAAACTAGTCACGGTCAAGAATGAGGAAGGATCTGATGGCACCGATCGAATCAAGAGCACTGATGAGTACGGATATTTGTTTGTGGAAGTGGACTACCGCGTGAAGCCTATTTGCATTCATCCCCTTAAAAACAGTTTCGATTTGATGAAAGGGTTGGTCATTCTGAAATTTTTTAAAATAAATAAATTTAGATTTGATACTAGACTCTAATATTCTAAATCATTTCTTGACGTTTGAAATTTTTAAGAGTCGGTTAATTTTGAGAAATACGAGAATTTATATTAAAAAAAACTATTTTTATTTGCAGTATAATTTCAATTTTTCCATATCGGATATTATTTTTTCGTCGTAACTTTCATCACCTGACTCATCATTATCCTCTTCGTCGTCGAATGTTATTTCAGTTTCGTCACCTTCCGTTTCTTCGATATTTAGACTGATTGTTGCAATTTAATACAGCAACGGTAAACATAAACAAACTTGTTTTGCACCGTAGCAACTAGCATAAAGCGTTGCCAGAAACGATCTCCTTTCACATTTTTAAACTGTCACTTCGAATCAGAGGTATGAGCTAGGCCAACTTGTTCAATCGATGAACCAAACATTAAAGCGCTATTCACACTAGGCCGTGACGTATCCGGAACGGGACTGGACCGGATCTCGTCCGGGTTACGCTTCCGATTTGTCTAATGCAGCTCCATGTGAATATTCTCACTAGACCGTGTTGTACCCGTGTGACGTGTCTGTATCGACACACGTCCAAAGCACGGTCAAAGTAAGCGTTGACTCAAAGACACTATTGGAAGGTACTTGAATTGTCACATGCTTCCATCCAAGGCTTCAAGAAACAGCGGGAAATTCCACAAAAATCGTTAACAATCTTCTTACAGATATCTTCTGTTGGTTTCGGTATTGCATCGTCGATCAATTTTTCGGTAATTACACGACATATCTCGTGACCAATCTGATAGACAGACACCTAAGTCTGTAACTAAATGCTATGGTTTTTTGCGTGTCTCCTGTTGCTAAATATCTGAAATCATGAGATGAGCACAAACTATAAGCCATCTCAATGATCGTTATACAATTTTTGGTTGGACTTTTCTTGACATTTATAAAGAAATCTTGTTAAAAAATCAATTAGAATATCTTAAATAAACGGCCAGCCTTTCTCGGGGAGTCACTGCTAATCAGAATGTAGTGTCATGCTTTTTAAGATACGGTTGAATTTTACTCAACAGCGAGTTGAAACAGGCTTCTGACATTCGGAAATATTCCTTGATCTCGTCATTCACAAGCTGCTTATATAAGGTGGTGAATTCACCCTCAACTGCTCTTTTTCGCCAAAGTTCGTACACCCAAATCTTCTTTCTTTTATTTTTTGTTTTTAAACTGCTGATTATCTTCGTCATTCAAAGAAATTTCAATTACGGACAATTCTTCTTGGCAAATAAGTGCCATTTTCGTAAGGAACAGAAAAACATCAAATGCAACGATTGAGTATGTTACTAATAGCAACGGCAGCGACACGGAAAGTGTACGATATGATGAGAATATTCTACAAATAAATCCCGGCACGTTGCGGTCCCGTTCCGGATACGTCACGGCCTAGTGTGAATAGCGCTTAACGATTCATTTGCATGGGACCTAGGGGTATCATTATTTGTATTTGCCTGAACTACTCGGAATTTTAATTACGTACCGTTGTCGAAGAAACCAGAAGTAAACAATCTACTCAAGTACTGCAATCTTTAAAAAAAATGCCACGTCCGTTCTAAACACCAAAAAACTGCGCCAATTATCTGAAAATCTGAAGAAAAAAAAATCGGCTCGATCAGTTCAGTATGATCCATTAATAGAAGTATTTGGTGAGCAATCAGACGAGCCTACCCAAAAATTTTGCCATTAGAATTAAATTACTATGGCGAAGGATTTTCTTCTTCCAACAAGATAACACTAGGTAAAGTTATGCATTATTTACACCGATCTATGGCAATCTAGATCGATGACTGAGGCAAATTTCCAGAGCAAATGAAACTAGCATAGAAACAGAAGGTCAAATTGTACAGGAGATACACTGCCCTGAAAAAGTTTTGACTCATTTGAGAAAATCGAAATAATGCAATATGAACTTTGTGATAAGTAATACTGTTGTCACAGCTATTTTCTTTAACTTAGATTCGATGCATCGACACTTGAAAATGTGCTCTAATTCGATAATTGGAGCATTGCACAGGATTTTCATTAGAGTTTTTGCTTCAAAATTTTCAAAATTTTCAAAATTACAAGAGCAAAGCAAATATCGAAAGAAAGACGAGATATGAATAAAACCAATAAGTACCGCAACTAGAAATATCACAAACAGTGGATATGATTGAACTAATTTCTTAAGTGGTATTCTCAAATCCGTAACAACTGTCTGAGGATGATGATGCTGAATAAAAAAACAGAATTTTCCGAGTGAGTGCAAACATTTGCAGGACAGTGTATGTTATATTAAGGTTTTGCTTTTGTTTTATAGATACCATCGTTTTTTCTGTCGTCACTGAATAGAATTTAAATGAACATGTGTCCGTTACTCTTTACTCTTTACTTTTTACTCTTTACTCTTTACTCTTTACTCTTTACTCTTTACTCTTTACTCTTTACTCTTTACTCTTTACTCTTTACTCTTTACTCTTTACTCTTTACTCTTTACTCTTTACTCTTTACTCTTTACTCTTTACTCTTTACTCTTTACTCTTTACTCTTTACTCTTTACTCTTTACTCTTTACTCTTTACTCTTTACTCTTTACTCTTTACTCTTTACTCTTTACTCTTTACTCTTTACTCTTTACTCTTTACTCTTTACTCTTTACTCTTTACTCTTTACTCTTTACTCTTTACTCTTTACTCTTTACTCTTTACTCTTTACTCTTTACTCTTTACTCTTTACTCTTTACTCTTTACTCTTTACTCTTTACTCTTTACTCTTTACTCTTTACTCTTTACTCTTTACTCTTTACTCTTTACTCTTTACTCTTTACTCTTTACTCTTTACTCTTTACTCTTTACTCTTTACTCTTTACTCTTTACTCTTTACTCTTTACTCTTTACTCTTTACTCTTTACTCTTTACTCTTTACTCTTTACTCTTTACTCTTTACTCTTTACTCTTTACTCTATACTCTTTACTCTTTACTCTTTACTCTTTACTCTTTACTCTTTACTCTTTACTCTTTACTCTTTACTCTTTACTCTTTACTCTTTACTCTTTACTCTTTACTCTTTACTCTTTACTCTTTACTCTTTACTCTTTACTCTTTACTCTTTACTCTTTACTCTTTACTCTTTACTCTTTACTCTTTACTCTTTACTCTTTACTCTTTACTCTTTACTCTTTACTCTTTACTCTTTACTCTTTACTCTTTACTCTTTACTCTTTACTCTTTACTCTTTACTCTTTACTCTTTACTCTTTACTCTTTACTCTTTACTCTTTACTCTTTACTCTTTACTCTTTACTCTTTACTCTTTACTCTTTACTCTTTACTCTTTACTCTTTACTCTTTACTCTTTACTCTTTACTCTTTACTCTTTACTCTTTACTCTTTACTCTTTACTCTTTACTCTTTACTCTTTACTCTTTACTCTTTACTCTTTACTCTTTACTCTTTACTCTTTACTCTTTACTCTTTACTCTTTACTCTTTACTCTTTACTCTTTACTCTTTACTCTTTACTCTTTACTCTTTACTCTTTACTCTTTACTCTTTACTCTTTACTCTTTACTCTTTACTCTTTACTCTTTACTCTTTACTCTTTACTCTTTACTCTTTACTCTTTACTCTTTACTCTTTACTCTTTACTCTTTACTCTTTACTCTTTACTCTTTACTCTTTACTCTTTACTCTTTACTCTTTACTCTTTACTCTTTACTCTTTACTCTTTACTCTTTACTCTTTACTCTTTACTCTTTACTCTTTACTCTTTACTCTTTACTCTTTACTCTTTACTCTTTACTCTTTACTCTTTACTCTTTACTCTTTACTCTTTACTCTTTACTCTTTACTCTTTACTCTTTACTCTTTACTCTTTACTCTTTACTCTTTACTCTTTACTCTTTACTCTTTACTCTTTACTCTTTACTCTTTACTCTTTACTCTTTACTCTTTACTCTTTACTCTTTACTCTTTACTCTTTACTCTTTACTCTTTACTCTTTACTCTTTACTCTTTACTCTTTACTCTTTACTCTTTACTCTTTACTCTTTACTCTTTACTCTTTACTCTTTACTCTTTACTCTTTACTCTTTACTCTTTACTCTTTACTCTTTACTCTTTACTCTTTACTCTTTACTCTTTACTCTTTACTCTTTACTCTTTACTCTTTACTCTTTACTCTTTACTCTTTACTCTTTACTCTTCACTCTTTACTCTTTAATCTTTACTCTTTACTCTATACTCTTTACTCTTAATTCTGATTACTTTCTTTGTACTACGATATTTACTCTTTACTCTGATATCCACTGTTTTCTCCGATATTTATTCTTTATTCCGATATTTACTCTTTATATCTAATGTCGACATTTATTCTTCACACTTCTGTCTGATATTTACTCTTTACTCTTCTCTATGATAATGATTCTTTACTCTTCTTACTGATGTTACTCTTCACTTTTCTCTCTGATATTCATTCTTTACTCTTCTCTTTGAAATTTACTCTTTACTCTTCTCTTTAATATTTACTCTTTGCTCTGATATTTACTTATTACTCTTCGGTGTAAGCTCTCAAATCTTGGAGAATTGATCTCTACTATACGATATTCACTCTATTTTTGGATATTTTCTTTTTACTTTTCGACTTATACTATCTACTTCTCAATATTTACTCATTACTCGTCGAAAATCACTCTATGCTCTCCAGTTTTCATTCTCTATTATTTACCTATCAATCTTCTCTGTTTTGCTCTTTAACGTTCGCTCGCATGTATTCGATCTTAATTCTTCTTAAAATTTTCATTTTTTCTCCATCCTTCTTGGTTTCTTAGAAAAATTCGAATGTTTTATCATTTTTCCTCATTATCCTGCTCTTTTTTATTTATTTTTTTTTTGTTTCGAAGGATCCGATTAATTTCTGTTACTCAGTGAATACGAAATACAAATGACGCACTAATTATTTTTTTTAGTTGTAAGAGTATGCGTGAAAATTTTGTCATATGCAAGGGAAGAAGCACAATTCCGTATCGACTCATGTCGTTTTCGCTTGAGAAAATTGAAATTGACCCAGGGTAGTTAGCAACGGGGGTGTGAGCAATCTCGATTCAAGAATCAGGTTCGCAACTGATTCGATTTTCAGTTCAACGACGTTGAAACTAGGTTCAAAAATGATTTCAAACAAACGGTTTGACAGCAGTTAGGGTGGAGATTAGGCTAGGTTTAGCATCAAGCGAAAACGACATGAGATTGTCACAAAACTATTCGTTAAATTGATTCTTTGTTTTCTTTCTTCTTTTCATTATATCAAATCGGAAGGGATTTTTATCACACTTATTCAATCTTGTACATCTGTACTCTATGTTTTAACAAAATAGTTTGGCATAAATTACTGTAGTGACCGAAACTCGTCAAAATTCCATTACCAAATTTTAATTCAAATGAAATGGTTGAATAATATACCAAATATTTAAACAAAGTAATTTGATCTATGAAAACTACGAAGATTCAAATTGATTAAATCGACATTGAAACCTTAATGCAGATTTATTTAAATTTATGTATAATTAGTAAGCTAATGATACTATCCTTGCATATCAAAACCATTTCTAGGATTTGCAATTTTCCACTGTCATGATCGTGATAATGTGCCTCATGTGTACTCTTTGCGCAGGTTAGATAATTGACATGTTCAACTGTGCTCAATCAAGTGACAATCTTTGCCATCTCACTCCGAACACTTACGGGACGGCTAACCTCGAATCTTGCTTCCTATCTTGTTCGATATCGTGTCGTGTCGAGTGCCAGATAAGGCGGTAGCAAAATCTGACAAACTAAAACAGTTCTGTGTAGTGACGAAACACCGTCGCGTCGTCGCGCTGGTCGTACCTTAATAATCCTTAAAAGGAGCCATAATTAAAATTTGCATAAATCACTGCGCGGCATCAAGAATGCTCCATGCGGTCTGGCAGGAGACGTTTAGTTTTTCTTGGTCGGGCAAAGAACAATAAAGCCCAATTAGTAAATTGTAACTTACCCACACTCTCGACCCTCCCCCAGCAAATAGCGGATTAACCTCATACTCGGAGGGATTGCTATTTCTCTGTACATACAAATTCAATTAGATCTAATCTTTGATTGTTAGAGGAATGCTCGATGAAATCTCGGAGCGCCAGACCAAGGCGCAAAACTGCCGTGGTGGGATGCATAATCAGCTCGTATGGTGGAACGTGTCTCAAACCACATCGGGTTAATGTCGATTTACGCGCGAATGTTTACGTTTGTTATTTCGTATGGTAAGTTGGAGTATTAATGATAAAGAGATAGATAGTAAAATTATTCCGGTAGTTGTGCAAATGTTAGATATATTAAAGGTTTATTGTGGATAGTTTTTATCCATGTACTATTTACAGTTTTGGATTACCAATTAGTACCTTTTTTTATGGAAATAATAACAGAAGCCATTATCTTGTCATTTGAAAAGTCTCTTCATAGAATTTCTTTCATTGAATTTTATTATTGACTCAAAGCTAGGTAGATTCAATAATTTTCAGATTGATTTGAGTAATGAACAAAAGTGTATTTAAATACTGATGCCGCTTATACAATACGTACAGTAACTTGAGTATTGTTCTTTTTTGCAGTTTTTAGACCAGTCTAAGTACTTCGAATTCTTTTGAGTCATTTTTGTGAAAATTGTGCGGACAAATAAGAGTATGGTTTACCGGTTGTTTCCCTTATTCGGTTTTATCTACGGAACCAAAAATGATCACCATTACATAAAAGTAAACTTCGTAACCACACTTCCAAGCTTCTAAGCAACCCTAAGAATATCTAAATCGGTTAGCCCATCGTTATGCTTTGCGCTTCGTCGGTTACGTCACTTATAAAGGGTGATTTTTTAAGAGCTTGAGAACTTTTTAAAACAATAAAACGCATAAAATTTGCAAAATCTCATCGGTTCTTTATTTTAAACGTTAGATTGGTACATGACATTTACTTTTTGAAGATAATTTCATTTAAATGTTGACCGCGGCTGCGTCTTAGGTGGTCCATTCGGAAAGTCCAATTTTGGGCAACTTTTTCGAGCATTTCGGCCGGAATAGCCCGAATTTCTTCGGAAATGTTGTCTTCCAAAGCTGGAATAGTTACTGGCTTATTTCTGTAGACTTTAGACTTGACGTAGCCCCACAAAAAATAGTCTAAAGGCGTCAAATCGCATGATCTTGGTGGCCAACTTACCGGTCCATTTCTTGAGATGAATTGTTCTCCGAAGTTTTCCCTCAAAATGGCCATAGAATCGCGAGCTGTGTGGCATGTAGCGCCATCTTGTTGAAACCACATGTCAACCAAGTTCAGTTCTTCCATTTTTGGCAACAAAAAGTTTGTTAGCATCGAACGATAGCGATCGCCATTCACTGTAACGTTGCGTCCAACAGCATCTTTGAAAAAATACGGTCCAATGATTCCACCAGCGTACAAACCACACCAAACAGTGCATTTTTCGGGATGCATGGGCAGTTCTTGAACGGCTTCTGGTTGCTCTTCACTCCAAATGCGGCAATTTTGCTTATTTACGTAGCCATTCAACCAGAAATGAGCCTCATCGCTGAACAAAATTTGTCGATAAAAAAGCGGATTTTCCGAATGGACCACCTAAGACGCAGCCGCGGTCAACATTTAAATGAAATTATCTTCAAAAAGTAAATGTCATGTACCAATCTAACGTTTAAAATAAAGAACCGATGAGATTTTGCAAATTTTATGCGTTTTATTGTTTAAAAAAGTTCTCAAGCTCTTGAAAAATCACCCTGTACGATTATTTCTTTGAAACGCATCACATGGACGCGATCCGTGATTATTTCGATAGTTTTCAAGTAAGCCGAAATATCGGTTGAATTATCTCTAAGAAAATAGTGCAGTTTGTCTGTTACGTCTTTTATACGATCATATTTCTTAAAACAAAAGTATTCTTCATGAGTTGCCTTATGTTAGCTTTCAAACAAGCCTAAGATTGCCGAATTTGGTGAGTCAAAAACATTTCGGTTATTCGGTGATAAAATTATAATCGGTGTATAACGGGTGGCATCTAAAATTTTGGAATTATTTCGAGCCTGTATGCTCAACAACAAACGAGCTCAGAAAGTACTAAGAGTGTGTATGTGTTAGCTCTCTTTCTCCTCTTTCTGCTAGTATTTTCTGTTCTGTTCATACTTGCTCAGTTTTGCTCAAAATGCCGTCGAAACAAAAAGTATTTCACGAGCGCATTGTATTGTTCTACGAACTGCACAGAAATCTCGGCAATTAGTATACGGAAAAACATTTTAAAAGCAAAAATGTTGCGGCTTCGACAGTTTACAATATCCTAAGATGCCCAACAACTGCTCGTAAGAAAGGTAGTGGAAGACCAGCCAAAATTATGAACGCAAAAGGACTTCTTTCTCTTTCTCGTGCCTTCAACAACAAGGATTCACTAAGTCAAAGAGATGTCGCAAAAGAGTTCAACTGTTCTCACCAGTACATCTGCAAAACATTGAAAAGACTCGGAATAAAGTACCGAAAGAAGACACGAGCCCCGGGATATACTGATGCACAGATTTCAACGCTGAATTCCCAATTCCGCTGGTTGATTAAAAATTTTTCCGGAAAAAGTTTTGTCTTGGACGACGAAAGTTACTTCCCTCTTTCGAAGACGCAGATTCCCGCAAACGATCGATACTATTCCACGGATAGTTCTACTGTACATCCGAACATAAAATATTAGTTTAAACATAAGTTTGAACAAAAATGATGCTGTACATTGCCATTTCCGAGAAAAGCATTTCTAAGCCATGGTTCAAGCCATCTGGGTTGGCAATCAATCAAGATGTGTACCAGAACGCATGTTTGTAGAAAGTTTTAATCCCGTTTTTTTCAAAAACATCATGCTGATGGACAATACGTGTTCTGACCGGATAAAGCGTCATCGCATTGCGCCAAAAAACACAATCGTTCCTGAATACCCATTCGATCCCATTTGTACCCAAAAACCACAACCCGATAAATCTACCTCAGTGTCGCCTAATCGAAGATTTCTTCGGGGTTTTGAGCTCCTTGGTGTACAAAAATAACTGGAGAGCCCCGAAATGCTAACAGTTGATTGGTAGAATCTAGAGATGCATTCGCAAATTTGACATCAAAGCCGTACAACGCTCCTGTTTCGACATCAAACGGAAGCTTCGCCGAACATCCGATTACGGAACGTTTTCAAATGTTCACTAATTTTTTTTCAATAATGAACAATGTATCTTTAAATTCAATAAATCAGATCTTCTCCAAGTATGTTTGTCTTTTTCTGACAGCTTGAGAAAGAAATTCCAAAATTTTAGTTGCTACCCGTTAAATAAGTTTGTCCCATTTTCTATACGATGGCGTAACATGATTTTTTGTTTCAGTGACCTTTCCAAATATGCGTTGGAGAGCTACGGTCATACACGGAAAGAAACCCGTTACTGCTGTTATGATTAGAAAATCATGAAACCAATCATTGTAACTTCTCATGAAACTATGAGCAATAACTCTTCTCCCATGCAAATTAATTATGGTTCGAAAATGTGTTACTTGAGGAATGTGTTTCTTTCAAAGCTCGTAACTTCAATTTTCTACCCGGATATCACTTTGAACCCTCTGCCTTAAGTGATGTGATAGAATGCTTAATAGATTGATGGTAAGGTAAAAAGCAGACATTGAAAAGCAAGATGTACTGAAAATGTTTAATATAATATAACATACACACTAAGATTTAATTCCTTTATTCGGTAATATTTTTGACGAAAACTTTCGGTAATCTATAGTAATAACCGATATTTCGGTACATGGGTTCTATTTTACAACAAATATGCAAATTTTCACCGAACGATCAGTTTAACTTTAATTTTCATTACAGAATTCTGTATTAGATATACAATTGATACGGTAAACCTGAATAGTCGCCGAATACGGTAAAAATCATACTGTCCGTTTGGTAAAGTTATCTTCCAATAACCGAACTTCTGTGAAAACCGATTATCATGAAACTAACTGTCAAACAGTTATTAAAATATTCAGTGAGTGTCTTTTTATTAACCAAACGAAAAAAATGTTGAAGGGTTCATCGATTGGATTGAGGTACAGGTAATAAAAGTTTTTAAGACATTAGAGCCACTAACAGCTTTTTATTTACTTATAGGCGGAAAATAATTTTGTATCACTTGTTCACTTGCTGCCAACACAAATCGTTCAAGGGTAATTTTTGTTGGACTCGACGGATTGTGAAGTGTTTTGGAAGGCGCTCATAATTCCGGTCAGTCGGAACATCTAACACTTTTTAAATTTCTCGTGGAATAAAAGCATTTTCTTCATTCGTTTTTGTTAATACGTGTTGTTTTTTTAAATCCGAAAATCCAGAATTTTAACCAAAGGAAAACAAACAAACAAAAATTACCGAACAATCTGTTAGATCAATTTGGTTTACAGTTTACGGTAGTTGTTTGACAGTTCAGCAATTACCGAACGATCGGTAATCAATTCAATTACCGAACTGATTACCGAACGTTCAGCTGTTGAAAATTCGGTAAAAAATTACCGAATACTGCGAAATTTTCTAAGTGTGTATTCATTTAATGACCGGGTTGATTTTTTTCCCACCGGCTGATAGAGAATTCACAACATAAAGATAATGAACCGGCTACGGCTACGCTTTTCATTTGACAAACATCAATGTTAAGTTTTGTTTGATTGTGTTCCTACATATTTAATGTGACCGTTGTTGCTAGATTAATATTCTGAGAACTAGCGTAAAACAAAAAGTAAATTCGATTGTGAATTTGGAACACCATCTAATGAAAATCAGAAAAAAAATTTTGTTCAACCACTTTGATTAGTTTGTTTTATAGATAAGCTGCTATTGATTCACCTAAATATTTTAAATAATACGATTTGGCAAACGATGTTTTGAAAACATAAAAGAAAAAATCAATTCGCGGTATTTGCAAGAATTTGACATAGAGTTTCTTTTAAAGAGGTTTGATTCACACGTGTTTTTTCATGCAGTTTGTTTAAGTGTTTGAATTCTGAAACACAAAATCAAAACTGGAGCAATGAACCCAAGTAAACTGGTTATTTTAGGTGACGTCGTTTTTCAAAAACATAATATTTTAATTGTTAATGCTTCTGATTAAAAGAAATTAATCGTGCTTTTCAATCTTTTACTATTCAAATGTACATCATTTGAGACATTAGTTAAAATCGCGTAAAAAATACATTCATCACACAACATTCCATTCAATTCATATTCATAATCGTCATATTTAAATAAATAACGCCTGAATTTATGTTGCAAACATTACCATCATAGCAAAAATACGCCTGAAGTTATACCCAAAACCGTCAAGTGCGTTACGTTTAAATTTCAACGAAATCAGTCCAAATGGATCATGATCCGAGAAGTTTTAATCATGGTGTATTATCATAACATGAAAGTATATTATATTCCCCAAATCATGACTCGTTTTGCTCATTTCTAGAATCGGAATTTTGCCCGTGTACAGTTTCAGAATCAGTACAATGTGCCATTTAGCTAAAGCGTAAGCAACTATACTTTTTTCACTATTTAAATTTCGAGTTTTTTGGCGAAGAAAGTGTTTTCGCTGGGATTTATTTCAGTATAACTAACAGTACCACCGAAAGTCGTCTCTAGCTGAGCGTGGTTTTTTAAGAATTAGAGGATTTGCTCGATCCAGAAAATGCAAGAAGGACTTGCAAAATCACTTGAAGTTACTCGACCAGAAATTTATCAACATTTTAAAACAATGGGAATGATACGAAAGGTAGGCAATTGGATACTGTATGAATTGAATCAGGTTGAAGTCGAATTGCGAGCAACTGTTCCAACGGCACAAAAGAAATATGTTTAAAAATCGAATCGATGCTAGCGATTAGAAGTGGCATTCATTACGATAATCCAAAAAGTCGGGCAATGTATGGATATCCCGGCCATGCATCATCGTCGACAGCCGTTCGGAATATTCATGGCCTGACGGTTATGCTCTGTTTATGGTGGTACCTGAAACCGAGAGAAATATTCACGGGAGAGATCTACCAACGAAAATTGACGCGTTTAAGCCGAACATGGCTAGTAAAAATGATTACAATAAATAGATACGATAAAATAATAATTTTGCAACATGACAATGCACTATGGTCCGAAATAGGAAATTAGCGTGACAAAAATGTTTTCATTATTAAATATTAGTTTATTGTAATCAAATGGCGCTCGTTTTGATGAAAAAAGTTACTAGGGTGGTCCTCAATTAGATTGAAATCTGAAATCTCACTTTCTTAATTGAACTCAAAAATGATTTTGTTGCACAATAAAGTTGTAGGAAATTTTATTTTGAGCAACTTTGCCGAGAAAAGCACCTCTCTAGCTCTTCATTTGATCGAGTTACATAAATTTTCCCCAGTAAAAGTAGGGTGGCTCCAGAAAAATCACTTTTTTTATTCTAACTTTTTTGTGAAACGTTCCACCGAAAAGTAGTCTTTAGAAAAGTTATTGAACTAATCATTGCGCATAATTTTGCTGAACAAAACTTTTTCATATGAGCTAGCAGTAAAAAGTTATGATTGTTTTTTCATCGAAAACTAGTCAAGCTTCAAATATCAATATTCATTAGATGCCAGATTGATAAAAATGTATCCTATGTGGTTCCTGAAAGGTCATAATATAAGTAAATATTTAAGAGAAAATTGGAAGGGTGTTATTTTTTAAAATTATTTAAATTAGTTTCAAAAATACCTTTAAAAAACTCAAAAACATTGCATAACTCTTAAACGCCTTAACGTATCAACATACTGCCTTCGACAAAATGATAGTATCAAATTAGTTCTACAAGTGTTCCACACATTGTCCTTTCGAGAAATGAGACACACAAAAACTACAGCCGAAAATATATTTTTTGTAAGTCAAAGCAATTCGTGGAACCCAAGAAAATCATTAGTTTGTTAAAATGAGTAGAATGTATTTATTCGAACCAAAACTAACTTGTTGGAATGGTTGTCGAGATCATGTAAATTTCTGTTCATAGATTTATCATGGCCAACTAGTTCGAAATAACCATATTACACAGTATATTTAATCCTCAGTTGCTCAAACTCAATTGAAGTGGTTATTTTTGTAATAAATAATTAAAATTGTTTTTGCCATCTATTTTCGGCTGTAGTTTTTGTGTGCCTTATTTCTCGAATGGACAATGTATGGAACACTTGTAGAACTAATTTGATACTATCATTTTGTCGAAGGCAGTATGTTGATACGTTAAGGCGTTTAAGAGTTATGCAATGTTTTTGAGTTTTTTGAAGGTATTTTTGAAACTAATTTAAATAAGTTAAAAAAAATACCCTTCCAATTTTCTCTTAAATTTTTACTTATATTATGACCTTTCAGGAACCGCATAGGATACATTTTTATCGATTTGGCATCTAATGAACGTTGATATTTGAAGCTTGACTAGTTTTTGATGAAAAAATAATCATAACTTTTTACTGGTAGCTCATATGAAAAAGCTTAGTTGAGCAAAATTATGCGCAATGATTAGTACAACAACTCTTTTGAAGACAACTTTTCCGTAGAACGTTTCACAAAATAGCTAGAACAAAAAAAGTCAATTTTCAGGAGCCACCCTACTTTTATTCGGGAAAATTGATGTAACTCGATAAAATGAAAAGCTAGAGAGGTGCTTTTTTCAGCAAAGTTGCTCAAAATAAAATTTCCTACAACTTTATTGTGCGACAAAATCATTTTTGAGTTCAATTAAGAAAGTTAGATTTCAGGTTTCAATCTAAATGAGTACCACCCTAGTAACATTTTTCATCAAAAGGAGCGCCATTTGATTACAAACAACTTTTGTGAAGACACCAACTACAAAAAACTAATATTAAATAGTGAAAATATTTTTGCCACGCTAATTTCCCATTTCGGACCATAGTGCACTGGTACGTATACATAATGGAATGCCTCCAAATGCGTCTGAGATCACAAAATGGTTCTTTGCTTTTCTGGTGGGATTTAGTCTCGTACCAAAGATGTTTTGGGGTGGTGCAAGACAAGGCTAACGAGGTCAACTTTGTACCGAAGAACTTCAATTTCTCGAACGCACCGAAACTGCGGCCAATTGAAAAGTACTTGGCCATCATAAAGCAGGTTCTTCGGAAACATCATAAGGAAGTAAAATCGGAAAAAGGTAAGACAAAAGACCATAGAAGTAGTGTTAATAAGAAGGTTCCTTCATTTAGGTATGGTATTTTTTTTTTTTATTTAAAAGATGTTTTTATTCAGGCCTATTTGCGTACAAGCTTTACGTGGCCGAATTAGCCGATTTTTTAAATAAACAATTTTTCGAAGTGGATCTCGTTGTCACTCTTTTTCTAGGAGGAGAGCTTCCATTTCCCTCCTGCGAGGGTTGAGGGGCACTTTGTTCGTGGCTCGTCTCGTCCTCCATTGCCGCATCGGTGGTTTTGTTGTTGATTTCCGTCTTCTTTTCGTTTTCCTTGTTGTTCGCAGTCTTGAGCTCGTTGCTAGTTGCTGTAGGAGCGCCTTGTTGTACATTGGTTGCAGTTGTTAGTTGGTTTGATGGTGAAACAGGAGTACTACGCTCACTAGTTTTCGTTGTTGAACGGTTGACCTTGTCTTTTGTTGAAGATGTTCTTTTCGCAGTTTCAGTGCAAGGTTTACCGTAGTGTGCAGGTTGTTCACAAAACTGACATGTAACCAGCTGATTTTCATAGGTAATCAGCGTTTTACACGGATGTGTCCCACCTTGACCACAAATGATGTATGATGGAATTGCCTTACGTAGTTGCATACGTACCACTCGCACGCCATTCCGGATGCCGGGGAAAAAATTCCGCCATACTTCTCTTTCGATGGAAAGAACTTCACCGTATTGCGACATAATTTCCCGAACGCACTGATCGCTGGACTGCGGGGGAAGGTCATGCACGCGTACTTGTATGGCATTGTCCACCATGTGCACAGGAATTTTGTATTTAATATTGTCACACTCAACGCTGTGCACCTCGTTGTTAACCGAAGCGAATGCAATTGCATCGCTTTCACGTTTAAACATAATGTACACACAGTTCGACGCCTTGTTGAATTGAATCTCAGTTACATTATTAGCATCTAGATGCATTCGTTCTTTAAGTAAGATTTCAATTTCATTTGCTGCTGGTCTAACTTTGCAACGCTTGAAATCTATACAAATTGAATTTGGCCTTGTTGGCCAAGTTTCAGGCTTTGTTAAATCGTATTTGCCCATTTCGTACACTCTATTGTTCACTGCACTGTATTGTCTTTGTTTCTTTTGCTTCGACCGCAAACGATTTTGGACTGTGTTGGCTGAGATGCGAGCACGAACTGAGGTATGGTATTGAAATTGACTTAAACAAACATGGTAAAAGTAAAATAATATCTTTAATTGGATTCCCTGAAAGTTTAAAGATTATCGGTACAATGGGTGAATTCGGCCGAACATTTTCTTGTGAAGCAATTTTACCCCGTACACCCTTTAATTGTTCACTTTCTATCACAAACTTATAGTGGTCTACAGCCAAAAATTTGATTTTAACATAAACTACCACCAATATCATCCGAAGCATTCCTAAATGAACTGCATACAATTAATTAAACCTTCGTGAAGTCTGAGATCATAAATGTAAAACCAAACAAATTCAATTAGTTTTTATGTGATAAATTGCGTCAGCGGAACGATTCCATTCGCCTTTTGCACTTCTCAGTGATTGGATTCAAGTGTACAGTAATAAAAACAAGTATGTAGCGCTATTGTCTCGTATTTTCTGTGCTCGTACGATGTCATGTGCAACAACAACAACAACAACCAGCAACTCCATCAATTGTGATGCTACGATTGTTATCTCTGGAATTTGATATTGTCTATAAAATTAGACAAGTTGTCATTGTGACGATTATTTTCCAGCTTTAATTTAATAGCCCGATAGAACATCGCTGATCTATGCTGCGAACATCAATGCAGTAGGTATAAGCTTCGGAACAATACAACCGACAAAGGACGACGAGGAAATATTGCTCTCAACTTTTTGCCACTTCCAAAAGGGCGCACAGCCGCTAGAACGATTGCGTAAAGGAATGTAACATAAGTGTTCATCACGCGGCAGTCGGTCGGACCAACCGAAATGCAAATTCCAAATGGCAATCAACCTCGATGACACAACCCAGTGAGCCTTCTCGGGGTACATGAAGAAATAAAAACAAAAACAACAACTAATTATCCCCCAGAAACAATTGAAAAACTACACGATCGTCATCGCGATCCTTCGCGCAAGACAGATTAGTTCGATGAGTCGATCGTGTGTGCATTGTAAAGCAAGTTGATATTCAAATTTTGCGACTGACAATCCGTGAGCAAAACGTGTTCCTCCTGCAGCGAGCGAGCGTACCGTTTGATGAAGATGACGTGACTTGGGCTCTGAAGTGCATTTGATTTTTAAATGCGTTTGACTCACCCCTTCGGTTTCGGAGCATACGGCATACGGGCGTGCGGAGGTGCGGCGGAATGCAAAAAGTACAAAATACACAGAACCCGAAAGAATGTTATTTTATGCATCACCAGTTGCAATCAATTGTGTCAACACCGGGTTCGCAAAGCGGCGGCGGTTCGATTTCATTAGAGACGTTCGAATAAATTCTATACTCCGATTAGGCTCCGAAACGTGTTGCAGTAGTTGTTTGTTGTTGTGGGGGTTGTTGCGATGCCGCCAACGTATTACAGCAAAGTAGTACCTGCGCAATGACTGAGATTATTATCCTAGGTTCGAACAAACCGTTTGTGTCGACCTGCAGGCTGCCGTTACGAATTGTACAATAACAAGTTAGATTTTCGCGTTCGTGAATAGCGTAAATATTTCGATTCGGTACGAATTGTTATATCACCTTTGAAATATTCTCAATGATCTAAAAAGACATATTTATTCAGTTTTTCTCAAATTTAACCAGTCTTCTGAAATCTACTTAAATAAAGCAATGCCTGGTGACAGTAAGTAGGGGTAGATGTTCGGTTGCCGGCACCCCACCGTAACTTTTGACAGAAAGCAGATAGCGTCATTACGACAAATGTCATATGTGTGTAATAGCAGCAAAGCCGAATACCAAAGCAAACTTGTACTTTTGCTGCGTTCAAAACAAATGTTAATTAGGTGAAAATCAACACACAAGTTTTTTCTGACTTTTTTTGTAGTTTCATAAATTGAAGAGCATCAATCGGAAAGGTGAATGGATTGAATATTTATGAAGTGAAATCGATCTATTTGGTGATTTAATACCCGATGTTATCAAAGTTTTCGCAACCAAAGATTATTTTTGTCATATTCAAAATGTCTACCGATTTCGGTTACCGCAACTCCATTTTTTTTCGACAAATCGTGAAAAATTGTCAGTGATATGCAGGCTGCTGTCGAAACAAAGCAAGCCAAGGTTTTGGCCAAACATCTAGCTGCTCATACAGCAGATGCTCCGGCTAGGAAAAAAACGTGGAATACCGGCCAAATCAACACCAAAGGCGCCACCATCCAAATCATTGGCAAAGAGAGACAAGGCGAAGTCACCATCAGACAATGAAGACTTTTGTCCAAAACGTCTCCGAAAAGTATGATTCCGGGTTTCCATTGAATAATTGCATTCTTTACTTATAGTTTCCGAAATTTCTAGGGGTGTCGGTAACCGAACACCTGTTTTGAAATGGCCAAAATTTATCACTTTACTATAATAAAGTTTTTTCAATCAATGGAATCAACTTAGTTTCTTAATCAGTTGTTAGCTAGGGACTTTAGCTTTCGATTGATGTATAGAAGTTCGCATAATGTGCACTAAGTCAGAAGTTATGAGCTTAAAAGAAAAGGGTGCCAGTAACCGAACACTCTCCCTTAAAGACTGTCCTAGAAAGTATGGATGCACTTTGATTTCGCTGACAATAATTCACAAGTGCTAGATATTCAAATTTTCTTCGATATACTGATAATATTAGACCAGAATATTATTCTCAACATTTGCTACTTAGCCATTGTAGACTAGCTGGCGCACCTTCTTGCGAGCGTTCCTCATTAAATTCCGTACAGACTTCTTGGCGACAAGTTTTGACACTTTTTTTTCCTATCTTTTTCGAACTGTTGAATGGTTTCGGCTGCCGAGACATGTTTCCTAAGATGTGCCTTCGTTAATGCCCAAAATTCCTCAATTGGTCGACGTTGTGGGCAAATTGGTCTTTTGGGACGAAAGTGACATTTTTGGTAGTATACCATTCTACCGTTGATTTCGAGTAGTGGCAAGAAGCAAGATCTGGCCAGAAGACAACAGGATCCTTGTGGCTTCGAATCATGGGTAGAAGTCGGTTTTGTAAACATTCCTTGATGTATCTTTGGCTGTTCATTGAAGCAGTGGTGATGAAGGGTTTCGAAATCTTACCGCAGTTACAAATTGCTTGCCAGACCATAGCTTTCTTACCAAATTTTTCAACTTCAATCGAGATTATTATCCTAGGTTCGAACAAATCGTTTGTGTCGACCTGCTGGCTGCCGTTGCGAGTTGTACAATAACAAGTTAGTTTTTCGCGTACGTGAATAGCGTAAATATTTCGATTCGGTACGAATTGATAGATTATTCAGTATTTCACAGAAATCAAAGTCTTCTGAAATCTACGTAAATAAAGACTATAACAGGTGTGTCAGTTAAAACTGCGGATTTTTTGATTGACAAGGCCCGGTGACTGTAAGTAATTGCATGTTTCTCCAACTCAAAAGTTCTACGACGCAAAAACTGCTGATTTTTTGGAGCGTTCCAGTCGTGAAGCTATTTATTTCACATATTCATAATTAGTTGTAAGTGCAGCTATGTAAGCGCGTGAGACATCCATGAAAGCAAATGATAGTCGGGAGGGGCCAAGTCTGTGGATTATGATATCCGGAGCCAAAGATCTCATCTGAGTTAAAAAATGACGCATTGGACTGTTTTTGCTGTGTGTGAGGGCATGTGGACGAGCATTCCAGTCGTTTTTCGAGCAATGATTCAATTTCATCATTTGCTGTCGGTAGCAGCTCAGAAATCAGAACTAATTGGCTCAAGTGGCACGTTCCCCTAGTTATTTGGAAATTTGTGCCTTGCCTTCTCATCAATTTCCTGATAGGAAGGAAAGGATAAAAGGAACATGGAAGGGAATTGTGAAGTGTGCAGGTGCCAAAATGCACAGTCAATAAAACCTCCAATCCCAGAGAGGATTTGGAGATTTTACAAAAGCAACACCAATCTGCATTCCCGGAAGAATGCAGAAAGATTCGCAGTATGTACGAGCAGAAGTAAGTTCGACACCCCATAAAGGATGCAAAACAATCTGCTAAAATTTATTTAAGGTCAATACAGAAAGGTTTCCTTCACTCCAGGAAGAACGATGAACCCTTTTGACTATAGCTCCTTGCAACATTGGGTGAGAAACGAGAGAATATCCTTCAATTTTAGCTCCGCATGAACAGACTCAACCATGCATGGAGAACCGAAAACCCGGATACGTAGTTGCGTCAATGCGGGACAGTTGCATATTGGATGATATGAAGTACCGTAATCGCATTCACACAAATCGCACGAATAATACTCAACACGTTGAATAGTAGCCATGTGATAATTGAGATTACAATGTCCAGCTCTGACCAGAATACTGCAATGATGCTTAGAAAAATGCAGTAGACACTTTGACATTTTCAGATTTAAATCTGGTAAAAATGCTTTTGATTGAGCGCAAGTTTGCAATCTGCGCCAGTAGCCTGCATGTTTGGATGCAGCCCAAGAACGAATCTTGTGCTTTATCCAGCTAGTTGAAAGTGGTGAAGCTGGTTCAGCACCAACGAAATCATTCGTTGCACCAACTCTAGCCAACTCATCAGCCCATTCATTTCCAGTAATACCGGAATGACCCTATAAGTACCCATAAGAAGTAAACAGCATTTGAAATGCTGAGGTTTCCAATTTAAGTTCAACATGCGAACTAGATTCGACCGTGAATCATCCGAACTGAGTGCTTTGAAAGCTGCCTGACTGTCGGAACAAAAATTCATCATTTACTGTCGGTAGCAGTTAGTATTTACAGTTTCCTTTGATTTAAGAACCTCGTACTACATGAAATGAGAAGTCCCGGACCTAACAAAGAAAAAGTAGATTTTTTTACCGTGAAAACTGTTTCAATCTTCAGTATAATGTCCATCTAGAAAAATTGATCCATCGGTCCTCCAACATTTTGATGCCCTTTTGAAAAAAAAAAGATTAGTCAAGGCCTTCAAAGTAGGCTTCCGTTTCTACAATGTCCTCAGCATTCGAAACCTTTTCAAGTTTTAAAATAGATAATAGTCGCTGGGGGCCCGGTCTGGGGAATACGGGGAATGCTGGACCAATCCGTATCGTATATCATTCAATTTCACCCTTGGTTTTATGCATGAATGCGCTGGTGCGTCTTTTTCCATAGCTTGATGAAAGCTAGAACTCGTCTTATACGATCAGCTGTTATTCAAACACTAGTGGAGAGATTGCCATAAAATTTGGTATTGGGCCATCTAGAGGCTTGTTCTCAACAAAAATATACACGGTTCGAAACTATTCACGTCTCTTCTGTGAGAGGCCTGGGTTTTTACCTTTTTTATAAATATAAAAAACAGGTATAGAATTCGCTCAAACTTTAGAAAAATTTTCCGAAGCCCAGAGATCCGAATGTCATATACCAATCGATTCAGCTCGACGAACTGAACAAATGTCCGTGTGTGTGTGTGTGTGTGTGTCTGTATGTGTGTTGTCAACTAAGAGGTCGAGATCTCAGAGATGGCTGGACCGATTTTGATCAAACTAGTCGCAAATGAAAGGTCTCCCCGTCACCCTGAACGCTATTGAATGGCTTTGTAATCGGATGTTTACTTTTTGAGTTATACGAAGTTTTATGTCAAAATTTTCAGTTTTTTGACAGTATCTATCACAATTGACTTTGAAAACAGAATATGTTTTAAGACTTAGATTCCGCACGGTAATAGATATGCAACAAGCCATAGATTGTTAAAATCCGTCCATTTTTAACGGAGATATCGATATTTTTGTGTAAACGACTTTTCGCCTTATTCCAGCAGTAGGAGTTTTACGCGTTTGATGACAAAGCGCCGTTTTGGAGCCAAATTAAACACGATTTTTTATACTGTTACATACAATTGTTTCTAAGTGTGACAAAAGACTGTGTACAGCATCTTTTTTCATGACATTTTGCCTCAGATCAATTTTAGCACGGTTCGTTTTTGGCAACATAATCGTTCGAGTATGACATGTAAACTAGATGATGGCAGCATTTTCAAGTTGAAAGTAATTCCATAATAATTTTGATTGAAACTACTTACAGTAATAAATAGTTGAACAAGACTCCCATATACCATTCCACTCAGTTCGTCGAGATGAGCAAATGTGTGTGTGTGACAAATAATTTTCTCGGAGATGGCTAAACCGTTTTCTACAAGCAAAGCCTTGGTATTACATTCCTGTAGTGGAATTTGACCTTCTGTTTCAACAAACTTCGCAGCCGATTCAGAATGTACAGAACCAGTGCATGGCTAGTGCTACGATTCTACTGACACTACGAATCCTTCCAGGTCGGGGCTCGAACATACGACAACTGGTTTGTAAGACCAGCGCCCTATGCATTAAACCGCCAACCCGGGATTTTATACAAACTCAGATTGATATGAAAAGTCGTATGCTCCCAAACAAGGTTCCTGAATAAAGTTTGGATCCGACTTCTGATTGCGGAACTACAGGATGATATGTGAAACGAAATTAAAATAATGCAACTCATTTTTTTCGCTCAATCATTTTCTCAAAAAGGCCAAATCGAACTTCAAAAACAAAAATTCAAGCTAAAGGACATATGGTCCCATACTATATTGATGAATTTTATCCGATTCTGGAATTACAGGATGATGAGTTTCTAAAATTCATACCGATATAGAAGATGGTTCAAATTGAACTGCTTATTTCAAACTTAAACAGTTCAACTTGAACCGCTAAGCAGGCGTAAAGTTAATGCTATTTGCAAAACACGTCTTTTCTGACATTAACTTTACGTCTGCTTAGCGATTCAAGTTGAACTGTTTAAGTTTTCAATAAGCAATTCAATTTGAACTGCTCTGCACTGACGAGTCTAAGACGAAACATAAAGAACAGTAAAAACGGTTATGTGCCCTAAGCACAAACATAGGTTAACCCCTAAATGATCTTATGGAATGTTCAATCAATTGTCACACATTAAGATTGAAATTCGATACGATTTGCAGTTTTGAAATAACAGGGTAATGAGTGATTAAAATCTCAATTTGCCGTTTAAAACGACGATAATTAAAATAATGTCATGAGAACACCGAAGAAAACACATGCGGATTAATAAAAAAAGGTATCATCTTACTGCTAGGTGGATAAATCACGTTTTTCATTCCATGTAGTAGTACAGGATCAGCCCATAATTTTCTGTGTTTAGAAATCTGGAAATAAATCTATTTCTCATTAGCCGTCACGTTCCGATGCCGAAAATTCTTTGGTTCGTGTCGAGAAAGCACCGTTTTTCGCTTTTTCTGCTGTATGTCATTCAGTTCATGAAGAACCCATTTCCTCACCTTCTGAATTTTTCTCATGATATGTAGATGATCAGAAATGGTTTGGCAACTAACGTTTAATTTCTTTGCCTTTTGGTTTTTCGTATAAATTTTGTAAAACAATCCCTGAAATTTGACATTTATTAATCGCATTATTAACTGGCACGCCTGGTATGTTTCTTGGTTCATAGTAGCACACTTTGGGTTGGTGAAGAAATAGATTCTGCTATTCTGCTTGACCGGCAGGATCACAGCAACCGTTTTAGTGGAATTAAAAATCGAATTTAAAGTTGCTGAGAACTATTAGGGCAAACCTAGGGTTGTTGGATTATGACATCGCAAAGAAATTCATTGCCAGCCATAGTACCGTGAGAAGAATTCGAAAGTGTTTTTGTACAGCCGTCAACCAGCAAGATACACAAGTTGGAATAGTTTTAAGACTAATTAAATTTTTTCAAAACTCAACACCTTGTAATTCCGGAACCAATTTTTCTTTACACTCTGGTTCTTTTCCTGATTTACGGAAAAAGTCGTATGTCTTTTCTGTAAGAAAAGATAGCAAAAACGTTTTATCTAATTCCCGTGGTTTTTCTTTTTTAACGACTAAATATAGTAGTCAATATTTCTTTTTTCGTTTTATGCGATATTCACCTAACCAGAGACCATTTTTGTAGAAACAGCAAATTATAGAATGATAGTACTCAAGGGAGATCAAGGATGTGAATATATACACGGAAAGACCGATATCAGCATTTTGGCGAAAAAATTAGTTGATTTTCTGATTTTAGTTAGTTATTTTTTGAGACAACTAAAAAAATCTTACTTTTGCTAATTTAGATTTTTTAATTCTAATATCCTTGATAATAATAAAATATTTATTGAAATGGCTATTTTTCTAGTTGAATTCACCAATTGTCATTTCTTAGCTAAGGCACACTTCATATCCATTCAACTAATTTTTTAGTTGAATTAGAGAGATAAAACGTTGTTTTCAACCAATATAAATGGTTGAATTGGTTTCTGCAATTTGCAGCTATATGGCGCTCTGTCGCCGAAATAACGCAACGTAATGACTACTAGCCACTAGATGGCACACTACTACCGAAAAAAATTTCAGTCGCGGTTGTCTTTTCTATATTGGCAGGTATAAATACGATGTTGTATTGGAGAAAAAGACATAAGCGAAACATAAACTTCTTTTTGAACATTTTTCGTCTAAATCGCTGTTTTCTTCATTCGACTTCGCGAAATCGACTCTCTCACTGAAAACTTTGAGCACTCTGAAAATAAAAACCGAATACAAGTAGTACATCGAACGGCGTGGCCCGGAAGGTTGGAAGATACAAAAAACATCATTTGACATGTACAATTAGAGTGCAACATTCGAAACTCAATTCACTGTTCCGCGTAAAAACATTATTACGCACAATCGCTTTAAATGCGCACAAATTCTGAATAAATACACTTTCCACTAACAGTTTACGACATTTTTACATACCGGTTTAGAAATTTATATATGGATATATCGTAACACATGCGTAAAACAATTTGCAAGCAGTTTCAACAGGACTGTCCCTTTTAGCTTTTTATTGGATTGTTTTGTTTTGACACTTCTCATGAATTTTGTGGCTAATAAACTGGTGATAGATAAATAGAAACAAATTTTCTGATTTTAAAAACAAAATTAGTTGTCAATGAGAATTTCGTGTTGGATTGAGATATTGCTGGTTTGTGTCCAGAATATTCGCCAACTAAACACATTCTCTAAAAATAAGAGTTTTTTTCAGCAAATAAATTCTCAATTTTAACTAATTTTATAGTTATTTTGGAAATTTTGTTGTTAAAATCAACTAATTCAAAAACAGTAATACGAATTAGGCGCAGAGCTAATTTCGGTCGTTCCGTGTAGAACGGAAAAGGGGAGGGGTGACAGAGGGTCATTTGAGCAAGCAGAAATCTTTTAGTAACTTAACTTTTACATACCAGAGACTTGGACGATTCGCATTGTTCAGATGCTTAAGCCCGACTCCTCTGGTAGAAGGTAAAAGTTAAGTTACTAAAAGATTTCTGCTTGCTTAAATGACCCTCTGTAAACCATCTCCTTTTCCGTTCTATATATTCACATCCTTGATCTCCCTTGAGTACTATCATTCTATAATTTTCATTTTCTGTTTCTACAAAAATGGTCTCTGGTTAGGTGAATATCGCATAAAAAGAAGAAAAAAATTCCCGTGGGATAGCAGCTTTATGTGCTGAGTCTAAATTGTTTGACATTCTTGTTCTCGATTTTTTTACTCACAGCTGTCATCAACAACCATAAACCTAGTATCTTAAACGTCCTTCATCATACGTATGTTACAAGCTCGTCGGCATATTGATTCTATCTACACCGACTTTTCCGCCGCCTTCGACAAGATCAACCATAAAATTTTGATTTCCAAACTAGAAAGACTCGGATTTACTGGCTCTATCCTTGTTTGGTTATACTCGTACTTGACCGGCTGTGAAATGATAGTGTAGATTTGAAACTGCACGACTTCACCTTTCACCGTCAGCTCCGGTGTTCCTCAGGGTAGTCATCTCGGACAGTTCCTCTTCGTAATTTATCTAAACGATTTAAATTTCTCGATAAAATGCACGAAGCTATCTTTTGGGGAATATTTTAAAGCTGTTCAACATAATTGAAAACACTGACGACTGTAATTTTTTTCGAATGCAATTGGACAATCTTTGAAACTGGTGTGAAGTCAACAAACGTTCGATCGTGAACTTCAATTATAATATCTCAAATATAGTTTTAGATCGAAGTTAGTCATTCATAGATCTAGGAGTTTTATTAGATTCTGAATTAACTCTCCAAGAGCAATTCATTATTTCTAAAGCTTCTAGGCTTCTTGGTTTCATTTTTCGTATTTTCAAGAACTTTGACGATATTTCCTGTTCGAAAGCACTCTACTGTAGCTTGATACGCTCGACTCTAGAGTATGCATCAGTCGTTCAACGCCTAGAAGCAATCCAACGCAAATTCGTCCATTTTGCACTTCGTCGTCTTCCGTGGAGAGAGCCATTAAACCTTCCGAGCTACGAAGATCGTTGCAAGCTGATTGATCTAGATTTGCTTTCTGTTCGACGTGACGTTTGTACGGTCATTTATGTTGTTGATTTACTACAAGCTCGTATAAACTGTGCAGATATTCTACAATTATTACACGGGCAAAATTCGGACTCAAAAAATGAGCAAAACGCATGATTTGGGTAAATAGTATATTTTCATGTTATGATCATACACCATGATTAAAAGTTCTCGGACCATGATCCATTTGGACTGATTTCGTTGAAATTTAGCGTAACGCATTTGACGTTGTTTTGTATAACTTCAGGCGTGTTTCTGCTACGATGGTAATCTTTGCAACATAAATTCAGGCGTTATGTTTTAAAATATGAAGATTTTAAGTATGAATTAAATGGAATGGTGTGAAAGTGTGTGGCGTATTGTTTATACGATTTCAACTAATGTCTCAAATAATGTACATTCGAATAGCAAAACAGTGGAAAGCACAACGAATTTCTTTTAATCTGAAGCATCTACAATTTAAATATGTTTTTGAACAACCACGACACCTAAAATAACGTGTTTACTTGCGTTCATTGCTCTAGATTTGATTTTTTGTTTTAGAATTTGCAAACCATAAACGAACTGCATGAAAATACACGTGTGAATCAAACCTCTTAAAAAGATACTCTAGGTTGAATTCTTGCAAATACCGCAGATCGATTTTTCCTATTTTGGTTTTCAAAACATCGAAATTATTTTTCGGTTTACGTTATGGAGCGTCGCAGGTCACGCAAATTTACGAGGAAGAACATTTAATATTGTGTCTAAAACTCCATGATAGTAATCGCCGTGACTTGAACCGACAATGATTGGATCGCAAGTACGTCTATTAATCGACTGAGCCACAGAAGCATGCATTTGCTTGGCTGGTAAAAGGTGCATTTAAATTCATAAAGTCCGCACCTGCTAGCAGAACGCAAGTTACCTTCAAAACCAGTAAAATTCAAGCCCATCTAGCATTAAGTCAATACAAATAAAATTTTCCGTCATTTGACAAATTAGGTCTTTATGAATTATATCGTATGAGGGATTAAGTCACCCGTAAAATTCAATTTTTTTTTTGAGTGTAGCTAAACAGCTGAAATTGCCCAGAAATACCGTATGGCGCGTTATCAAACGGTATAAGGAAACATTGACGACCATTCGGAAGCCTCAAGCCAATCGTCGGAGTGGTGGTAAGATTTTAAAGACGATTAAGAGGAATCCTAATCTGTCGGATCGTGATTTGACCAGAAAATTCGGTGCTACCCATAGTACCGTGAGGAGAACTCGACTCCGGGAAGGAACCAAGTCGTATCGAGCTAGCAAACAGCCAAATCGGACCATAAAACAGAATAGTGTGGTCAAAATTCGTGCTCGGAAACTATATGACCAGGTGCTGACCAAGTTCGACGGGTGTCTTCTGATGGACGATGAAACCTATGTCAAGGCTGACTTCGGGTAAATCCCAGGTCAAAAACTTTACTTGGCAACGGCTCGGGGGGATGTTCCAGCCAAATTTAAATTTTTTTTGCCCACAAATTTGCAAGAAAATTTATGATTTGGCAAGGCATTTGCAACTGTGGCAAAAAAACGAAAGTTTTCGTTACAAATAAGACAATGACATCGGAACTATACCAAAAAGAGTGTCTCCAAAAACAATTTTGTCGTTCATTCGATCCCACGACCATCCCGTAATGTTTTGGCCAGATTTGGCAAGCTGTCATTACAGCAAAGTCGTTCAAGATTGGTATGCAGAGAAAGGGGTCCAGTTTGTTCCGAAAAACCTTAACCCACCAAACTGCCCCCAGTTACGCCCTATTGAGAAATACTGGCAATCATGAAGAGGAGACTCAAGGCAAAGATAAAGGTTGTCAAATACATCAGTCAAATGATGACCTGGTGGAATAAGATAGCTAAAACGATGGACGAAGAAGGTGTGTGCCGCCTAATGAGCCGTGTTACAGGAAAAATTCGAGAATTCCTTCGAAACCGTGACGAATAATTTTATCCTTATTTTTTCTTAAAAGTATGAAGAAAACGCTACATTTATTTATACATAAAAAAAGAGAAAGAAAGAACTGAAATACAGGTAGTTGTCTTTGTTCCAATTCTATCTGAAGCAAGCTTTATTTCGTAATATTGAATTGTGTGGCAGAATGTTTGATGTAACCAATCTGTACTTTAGTTTAGGTGCATCATAATCATAATTGCTGATTCATTTACATTCGAAAACAAAGTTGTCTTCATCGATCGTGCGAAATTGTTCCCTAAGTCTACACAACTTGTTTCTGCAAGTTTTATCGAAACAGCACGTTCGTTTTTGAATTTTTTTTAAACAATCTGATTCATTTGGTAAACATATTTTAACAGAAAATTTAACCGTACGTTCAACTGTTCAAATTTCGGGAAGAAGGTGCCGAAATCTGTACTATATTTCCAATGTGTATGTTAAGCGATTTCTTGATTCGCAACGACCAAGCAATAAACCATTGAAAATGCGTCTGATCCTGTTATTCCCACTGACCGCTTGAGCAGCGCTGCAATCAATGAGTAGGAATCCGAGTAGCTGCTCAAGCTAAGCACAAAACTGTCATACGAGTAAAATCGCCGTGAAGTCGGCAAGGTATAACAGAAACCACCTAGCGGTTCTAACTGAAAGCTTTGAAATACAGACCCGCCATCTAGCTCTTACTAATGTAACACTGAGTTGGAAGGGGAAAAACATCAAACCAACATAAAAACTGAAACCGAGAGCATATTTCTCCAAGAGGTTTTATGATCTCCACTTATGATTGGTAGTGCGAGCGAAATTGTTTGTTTATGTTTACGTTTTCTACCGAATGGATCGATCAATTGACTCGAGTTAGCAAGTGCAGAGCAGTTTACCATGCCGATGAAATTTATTTGCATATTGGGTGTAAACGGGAAAGTTTGGTGAAATGCGGTGCTATTTCAAGTGTAATAATTTGACTCACTGGTATTATTTGCAATATAAAATAATTGATTCTAATATCGGGTACACAGTAACGAAACCTTACCCGAATTTTAAGAATTTAGAACACAAAGTAGACGTGAAGTATCACCACTACCCTTCGGACAATTATTCCGTTGCCGCTAGTTGGATTTGGTAACGTTAACTGAAGGGGTTACTTAGCAATCTGAAATGGATTGGGGAACAGTAGCAAAGGTGTGTTCGAATCAAATACAAACGAAGGCTTGCTTTCGAACTCAATTCAAACCGATACAAATAAGTTTTAGTCGGATCGATGTTAGGCTTCAATGTTGGTCCTTGTTGTTTGGATCAAGTGATACGTAAACAAAAAAGAAAAAATGAAACTATTTTGTTGCATTCCATGTTTTTTCATGGTAAAGCAAATAATTAGGTGAAAAACGTATTATTTCATGTATTGGCAAATAAAATGCATTTCTCGTACAGTTTTTTTTCTTGAAACTTAATTATTCTAAATGTCAAAATGCAAGTGATATAAATTAACCTGGATGTGAAACACAACTTAAAAAGCAACTTATTTGAACAGAAACAGTCGAACAAAGTTGAACATGGGCGTAAGTTCGGACAGGAAAAGTGTCAGACTTGAGTCTAGTCTCTTTGTTATTTTATTCTGTTCCACAGTCATCTTTCAGTAGGTTAATAAATACGTACTAAAAATTCATAATAAGAAATCACTGCAACGAGAATATTATTATAAACATCTTCTAACAGTTATATACTTTAACCAGTAGTTGTGAAAAAGATCCAATCTCCGAAGAATTTGAGAAGCATTCCACTAGAGCCATTTTGTTTTATTTACCGAAGACTACTAATCATTTGATTTGTAATATGATTTTGATGGAATGGGGTATGACGAAGAAATTTATGTAGTGAAATCCGAAGAGCTTTCTATTTAAAGTTACATTTAAAAGAAATATATTCATTCCACGCTCACCGATTCAACTTTGAGGGGCAATTTACAATCTTAGGAAAACAGTCATTACTGCAAAACGCAAAAGCAGTTTTCTGTCGGTGAGCGGAAATTCAAAAGAGAAATATCAGTTTATTGATACATTTTTTAGTTTATTTAAACTGATGTTTTTTTCTTGAAGATTCATCAAACTGTAGTGGAGAAAGTCGCTGTTGCGTTTATCATCAATGGCTGTTTTCCTGAAATTGTAAGTAAAATTTTAATTAGCACCGTAAATAGAGATAGCACATGTTTGCAACAATGGATTGAACAATAACTTAAATGCTTCTATTTACAATTTGTTTATACGATTGGCACATTTCCGCAAAATTCAATTGCATCTGTGTATGAAATATTAAATTCGGAATGGGATGATTTCTCGGAGTTTCTATACACTCGTTATATGTTATTTTAAAGTGAATACAATTGCACTCACTTTCGCTAAAAGTGGAACTGTTATATAGTGAGTAAAATTAGATTTACTCACTAGAGTATAGACGGTATTTGTCAAATTCTGAATAACGTTTACTCAGTGCTAGAAAAGGAAAAAATTGCTTGAATTGTCGTGAATCAACCTTAATAATAAATATAGATTTTAAGTTATTTTTTTTTATCAACAGACACGATATGGTCCTAATTTCGTCGAACAATTTCTAACGTCCCTTTGACGGAACAGAATCTACCCTAACAACTACGGCGAGCAAGCCGGGACCTGGTCCGACACTTACAAGAAGTTCTTCGAATATTTGTCGACAACCTGAAATTGCTTCTGCGATCAAGCTTTATAAAGTACAATTTTCTCGCACAACGTACAACGAAACACAGAAGAAGTTACTCAGTTTTCTAAGCCAATATTACTCATTCACATATGAACTAAATAAGCAAAACAGAGTACAATTTGCTCAATTGCTACACTACGACCAATAAATGTTGTTTCAAATCAAAAGATGGCTTTTTGGCCAATCGGTTTCTCGTCAAAATATTCATTTTTCGTTAACGGCCGACGTTTCGTAGGTTGGTAATACCTTCATCTTCAGGGCAAAACGACTGCAAATATTTTTCGTTAAGTTACACCGAAACGTCGGCCATTAACGAATAATAAATGTTTTGATGAGAAACCTTTTGACCCAAAAATCAGTTGAGCAAAAAAGGTCGATGTTGTAGTCATACGGTCCCAGGTAAAAAAGTACACAACAGCAGGATGGTTCTACCCAACGGCTGAGTTCTTTCTATTCAGCTTGGGGTTGAATATGAACTCCCGCTGTTTACTGGTTTTGCTTTTTGTTTCCGGACAATAATTGATAGCGCGAATGAAAGGCGACTGCGGCTATACCAATTCCCAGTTCCCGCTTCCGGAAATACCGGATCAACAACTTCACAACGGAACTCATATTATTTTCTTAGTGATGACCGAACCGAAGTTCAAAATCTTAGGCTCAAATAAAAGGTCTTATGGCTCTATATACTACCATGGAATCTCATCCAGATCCTGCTTCCGGTTCAGAAACTATAGGGTGAAGTGTGTTCAAAATTTCAAAGTAGTATTTTAAAACACAACATGAACAAAACGGAAAAATATTCTTCTAAAGATTATTCAAAACTGTTTCAATTCGTGGGTTATAGTTTATGCCCGAACAAATTTTCTTGTTTTTTTTTAAGATTAAAAGGAAAGTTCCTTGAAAAATAACAAAAGTACCATCACACCACTAGGTGGATTAAAACAGATTTTATTTTTGATTGCACATTATTTCTATGAAGAATTCGAAGTTGCTAAATTTCGCGTCAAATCGTATTTGAAGTTGCCAACAGTCTCTCAGATTGTAATGTAACTCTTTTCGACAAGTAGGCTTTGTCACAGAAAGTCCCTTTGCCCCGCATACGCATGGCTGCCAGATGGCTGACTAAACGCTGCCAGCTGAAAAAATATGGCTGGCAGACATTCTGGTGACCGACTGCCTCACCGCTGCCAGATATACAACACAAACGATACAACCGTATCCACCAGGATTTTTCCACATTGAAATCTTTGACATTTTCAGCGAAGGTGAGAAGATGAAAACGCTCGGCTAACTTAGATTGTTTTGTCAAATTGGATTTGACAACCGTCACTGAATCAATTTTGGTAGCCGTCTGGTGGCCATAGCTGCCCAGGTAGCCAAAACTCTATGCGGGTTGCTCTTCCAAAACTGATCTTGGCTGTCTTTTAAAAAGAGACAAACTTTTTTTAACCAATTTGTGTCAAACAATATAACTGTTGCAAAAATAATAAAACCCTACTACAAATGTGTTGTACTCGTGATTTTCATAAAGTCAGTCATATTTTCGAATAAAATACTAAAACATTCCAAATTGAGTCCTGCATTGAAAAAAATACGATGTTAAGAATTTAATTCCGAAGCATTTTTATTGAAAGTTTATTTCAAGACAGGTCAGTTATGGAAAAACTATGTATGCAAAATGGCTTCTAGTGACAAAGTCTACATATCCAGAAAATTTCATTAAAATATGAGAGGGGGCTAAATCCGGATACGATTTAGCACGAAATTCGTTTAATAGTTTGTTCCTACTCTTAAAAAATCGTTTTACAAAATTAAATATCAATTCAAATATTTTTGATTTTGATAAAATTTGTCCCAAAATAGGCAATAAAATTCAATACAAATTTATTCTACTAACAAATTTGATTTTCATTGGATTCTTGGATGATTATGGCTTTCAGTTTAATTTAGTTTTCGATAAAATACACTGGGAAAATAATCAGTTGAAACACGAAAAAGTTTTTGTTAGAAAAAATTATTTTCCTTAAAATGGACATTTTGATAAAAATAACAAATATTTTACTTGTGCGTTCCTGTCAATTTCTTGAACAACAATTTCATAGTAAATTTAACTTGCAAAATAAGTTTGAAGTGAACTAACTTTAGATGTAGGTAAAATTTATAGTGCTTTGAATTTATAAACTTGGCAGTTGAAATAAATGATAAGATATAAACCTAAAATGATCAGTATTTCAACACAAGCTTTTGTTTGTTAAAATCATACATTTTTGTTTGATATTGAGAAAAAAAATGATTTCTTTCAAACTAATTCGTATCCGGAGTTACCAATACAATCTTTTAAACTAATTTGATTATGATTTTTATCCATTTTTGAATTGATAAATGCTTTCAACAGCACTTGGATCCTTTATCGTGAGACGACCGAATTTTTCACATGCCACAACCAAGTTCCTGATATATTAATTTAACTCTATCCAAAGAATCGGTGCTCCATCAGTTCGGTCAAGATAGAGATCCTGCATCAAATATATTCTATGTAAAAAACATGTTATGTAATGTTATGCAGGTTTAGTGATATTTTGAATCATTCATACATACACTTGAATTGTTAATAAGCCCCAAAAAGAAAAGTAGCACAAACATTTATTTCTACAATCAAATCAGCGGACGCAAATCATCTTTAAATCAAACAGATATAATTGTTGATATAGAAAAGAGAAATTGGTTCAAAACAATCGTATTCTATCTTGAAATTAACAGAAATCATATTAGAAAACTACTGACTGTTTTTTTTTTATTTTGAACAAGTTCCATATCTCTGCGTGGCAACAAATTTTATCAAAATAAAAAAACTACAAGGATCAGCTCCATGGGGTTGTTCGAGCCATTGATGTGGAACAAGGCAACCAAAATTTGATCTACGATCAAAAAGTTCAATTAATCCGAACCAACACCGAACATCATTTGTCTTGATTTGCATTTGTTTTATAACCGACGAAATTACACCATTATCCCAAATGTATGCAATTATAACTTTGTACATACTTGCGATTTCGATAATTAGGCCTCTCTTCGCCAAGCTTGTGTTCAAGTTTTTTATGCAAGCAGTTTTTTTAGCGTTAAGTTTTTCTGCCATTCTGCGATTTCGGTTGAAGCGATAAACTATTTCTCATTATCAATCGAGATGATCTAATATAAATTAGAAATCAATCTTAAGCATTCAAAATTTATCCAGGGGTAGTTGTCAATTTCTCATGGGGAAACGACGTAACATGGAATCCCGAGCTTTCATGATACAAGATCAGAGCATACCAATTAAGGGCTGAGGCCAGTGTGTTTTAGGGCGTTTTAAAGGGCTATTTTCACGCTTCAAATCTGATTTTTTCAGAAACGGTGACGAATATCAAAAAACCCAACTGACAATCTCGTAGAAGATTAGTTTAGATTATTCTGTGAAAATTTCAGAATGATTGTTTGACTTTAGCGGTCGGAAAGTCTTTTTTCTGAAGGAAGAATTGCATAGCTGAAAACGCCGTCTTTCAAATTGTTCACTGAATATCTCGCCTTCAAAAGTATGGATCAAAAATCTATCCTGACAATGTCTAGATAATTTCATTTAGATGCGATTAGTGCATAAAAACATATATGTTGTCGCGATAAAAGTGAAGGGAAAGTTATTTTTGTAAAGGTAAGTCGATTTCTATGGTGACGCTATTTTAGTTCCCTGGTAACGTAACGAAACATAAGAGAGGATTAAAATCGGCTTAGCAAGGCTGCCAAACAAGCGGTAGCTTTATTGAATTTTATGTGATGTAATCAAACTTGTAACCGAAAATATCAAAACTTTCTTGGCCACCCGACCACATCGTGAGTCTTTTTACACATTTACGAGAGAGCATGGAGAGAAATGTAATACGCACAGCGAGCTTTTAAAGCTTCAAATCGTTTTATGGCGTTTCTCTCTTGCTGTCTAGCAGCAACCTACCTCTAGCTTGCTACGAGAAGGACTGAAACGTTAGCTTTAATTTCGCTTCTATTCATGGATTCGCGTGCTTCCAGCAGCTTTGCTTTTGCATAGATTGACCAATCAGAGCGATGCTCTCTCTTTGATACATCGCTTACTCCTTCAAAACCGTCGTCTATGGGAAATCCGGTATGCCAAAGATTTTTAGCAACCAAATAAGACACTGCTCGCCACTAATCAAAATTTCAATCATGTATAATTGAAAATACGTGGCTTGATACATTCAAATCGAAACGTAGAAATATTTCCTATCAAATGATGAAATAATAATCATAATTGATACAAAATAGACTGAGCTGTAAGTGTTTAAAACCTGACCGCATTTCTACGTGTAGTTTTTCTTGAGTTTCTGATTTGCACCCCTATATAGAAAATAGAGATGTGTTCCACATCAAAATGGTGTTGCTTTTGAAATCGACTTTAAATTTTGAAAATCGATTTTTTTCAGTGTAATTTGTTGGGAGTGTTTTTTTTTAATTTTTTTATCAGACTGGGACACAAATTTTCAAAAGATTGGGACAAAATTACATCAAAATCAAAAATGGAGTTTTTTTTATTTTGATTAAAATTAAATTTTTAAAATCGATTTAGTTCAGTTCAGAACAATTTGCATTTTTTTTTTCAATATTTTTATTAGAAAGTTTGACTGATTTTGGAAATATCACTAGTACAACACAAGGTCGTCAAATGGTGAGGAAACTAAGTGCTTACAAGTTCCTATCTGATGCCAAACGGCGTCGACTGGGTGCTATTGCTTCCAGCATTAGTAGCAGAATGAGAGAGTGCGAATTGGTTTGTATGTAATAATTCATTTGAAACGCGAAAATTATTGAAAATCCTTCAAATAACTCAAGTATTTCACCTTCACTTCCTATTACTGACGTGTATTTCAATCCTTAATGTGACTTTAAATTGTTAGCTTGTTTTCATAAACACCGTCTGCAGCAATTCATAAACTAGCATTTTGCATATATTTGTCATCTATTTGACGCATAAAAATTATTCTCTTATTATTAGTGTTTTATGCAGCAGCGTCCATATTCAGAAGTGGCTGTTTACTGAAGGTTTGGAAGATTTTGATACGGTAAGATATGAAACATTGAATGCTAACTCGAGAATTGGTAAGATTGCAAAATGTTTATTATTCATACAAAACTGAAGAACATACTAAATATGCGTCGATTGCTTGCCAATTGTAAGGGATCAAAAGTATTTCTGTGATGTTTGAATCCATTTGATGCAAACATTTCATTTAGGCGGGGCTGGTCGATGGAACGGTGACATCGGAGCATGATTTGCTCTGCACACGAAGTGGATCAGCGGAATTCGATTAAATAAACACCTCCCTGAGTCCTGGACTAAAGTTATTTGCATGTAGGGGAAAGGCACCCTATTTCAGCTCATTTGTAAGGACTTTACCTCAAAACCCTTATTCACCCTCTAAAATCACTATAATTATTTTTTAATTAAATTTTTAATTTTTAATGGAAAAAACGATCACTGAAAAACTGAAAAAACTAATTATGCAGTTTTTTTTCTTTGTAACAAAGTCCACATGTCCAGAACGTTTCATTAAAATCTGAGAAGGTACCTGCCAACATTTGTTCGAGTTGGTGCGAATTTCCTCAAATACGTCCATGAGAAAGGCACATCAATAGGAGGACCTAAATAGTTTTTGACCGTTAGTTTTGAAACCGCATAGAAAAGAATACCACTCACAAGACGAACACCAATGTCCGCAAATTCCCACATGCTTCGGGGCAGCGGCAGTTCGATCGTACGAAGAACCTCACCGAACCTGGCAAAGTCGAACTTGCTCACTGGATTTCCATCGAAAAATAGCGAAATGCAATGCCCAGCGTCTATTAGCCGCTCAAACCGTAATTCTTTCGCATAAACTAGCTCACAATCGGGCTCACAAGTGCCGTTCTAGTCCAGGCATGCGTCACTCTTGCCGCCCCTCACGACGCCTCCCCACACCTTCCCAATGCGATGGGTTCATGTGAGATTTGAACTCTTTCACGTACCTCTGCGCCACTAATAGTGATGACGTGAGCCTCTCCGATGGACAATGTTTGTGTTGAATGGAGCGAACTGAACCGCACAGGTGAGGAAGGAAGGCACAAGAATGGACGGATCAGCGGACGGCCCGGCGTCGGCTATAATGTAAATACCTTTCGCGTGCTTCTCTTTCGTGGGCTCTTCCAGAAAAAAAACCTTTCGCCGGGTGGTTGCCGCAATCCACGCAACGAAGCTGGTTCGCTCGCTCGCTGCCAAGAATATAAGAAGTAACCCGAAAGTGAGGCTGCAGTTCGCATCAGCCCAAAGAAGAGCAAAAGAGGCGGAGAGGTTAATCAAAATAAAAAAAAGAAACGACAACCTCGGCGGAATAAGAAGATCAACTTGCTGCTGTTGGTTGGTTGCTGCCGGCTGTGGCTGATCTGCTGAAGTTACGTGTATGCTGAACAGGTCGGGATCGCACCGAGGCTCAGATTGGGCACCGACTTAGTCTAGGTTGTATTCTGATCCGGTTAGGATTGTTGCAGCAGCAGCAGCAGCAGGTCGTCGGTTTGGTGGTTATACCGTTTCGCGGTCAATTCGCGGTAGCAGAACCGCTCCAGTAGTCATCAGGTTTCCTGCGGTAGTAGTTATTTTATTTTGTGTTTGTCTACTCTAGTGCCGATACTTCATCAGGTCCCAGAGCGCATTATTCAAACGACGAGTGTGACGCTTCCACATGGCACATGGCACAGTCTTCCATACGAGACTCCACTCCATCGCAGTAGCACATGAGCACACGGGGGCACTCCGTTTGAGTACGAACCGAGGCGTATGTGTATCGTCATCGTCATCGTCGTCGTCGTAGTCATCGTCGTCGTCGTCGTTACCGCCGTCGCTTTTTAGCCGGCCTCCTGTGATATTCGCTTGTTGTGAAGTTGGCGTTCGCGCGAGTATTTGTGAATCAGGTTCCGTTTTTTTGACATTTCTCCCAAACGTGCCGCAGATGTTTTTATTTGAATTTCGGTTGCGATCCGGTGTAGCTCGCGTAAGTTGTTAGAACCGGTAAGTGCGGTTTCCATCGGAGAAGATCCTTTCGGTTTTGTGACAAGTGAATATTTTGTGTTCAATACGCGGGAATATAAGCTTTGCTACCTTCCCAGCTGGAATTATCAGTTTGTTGCCTTAGTCTACCTCTAGTGAAGTGCCTGGCCCGGTAATCAAAGTGCAAACAAGCAAAGAAAATAAGCAAAATAGAGAGCGGCTCCCAGTGTGTAAACAGTGGCTTTATTGTGTTGCGAGTTCCGCTATTGGGGCCAAGATCTTTGCGTCCCTCGCCAAAGAAGTGAGCGCGAACAGAAAACAGCTGTCAATCATGCTGACGTTATCCCACAGTGGTGATGACCTGGCCAAGTCCTTGGGAGCACTTACCATCACACGCACCCCTAAGGAACACTTCTCTGATAAGGTAAGAGAAATACTTCTGAAGGCTGAATGTAGTTTCGCCGGTTCGTTGTCATTGTAACATCGTTAGTTTGCCGGTTCAGAAACCACAATCTGCCACTGATGGTAAGAGTTAATTAGTGTACGGTGTGCTACGCGCAAAAACGATAATACTTGATTGGGGAATCTTGCACGACATAATAGACTTTGCTGATTGATTGGCAGCAGACAGGAACATGGGTGCGATTTTTTTTGTTTCCATTCAGTGGAATTCCGTTTGTTGGGCAGGGCTGCAGTTGGAACATAATTAGATACTATCATTATTACAAGCATGTTCTGTTTCTGTCAACCAGGCATCACGTCAAACTACAGTATTAGGAAATATGCCAACAATGCCGAAAACTATGAGGCAGCTGTGACATGTGACCATTGCCGATGTGTGCCTTTCAGTTGAATTGGGATGAGCTGAACCTGTTTTCCGATGCATAAGCGAACGATGATAAATGGGAGTCGCATGTCTTGTTAATTATAACGATTGATTAATTATTTTTCATGCGAAAATTAATTTTTAAAGAGGGCCCGAAAAACAATTCACCCTTTTATCATCAATAGTTTTAAATGCTTGGATTTTGTTTGAAGAAAGGTGGTTGGGTAATGTCAGAAACATGACTGGGTGACTTGAATTCAAATCAAACTGACACATGTCGTTCATACTTCTGACAATCGAAAACCGTTCATATTGCTTAAACAAGAAGGTTTGCAGTCCGCAAGAATATATTAGATTTTAGTTACAAGTTTTTTCAATGTTTTTTCCGAACGTCAAAACTTCATGCGCTTTTAATTTTATCGTGAATGTATAGATAAAAAATAAGAATTACAACTAACCGCCTTGAAACAAATGCGGTTTTTGCGAAAGTCTCCATGATTCCTTAAAAATAATTTTTGTGATTCAACGTCATTTTTGTATAAATATTTTGAGTTGCGAAAAAACTTTTCAAAATTTAGCATTAAAGTCCACTAGTTTATTTGATGTCACCAAATGCTATATAGAGCTTAAAAATGGCGGCCATGAAATATTTCTTAATGCCAAAAAGCCATAATATATGTGTCATAAATTTACTTAAGTACCATCAAATTTGCTCTGAGTGGAACTGTCATCCAATGATCACGCATACACCCAAAACTATAATTATGAAATAATTGAACTGACAATAATGCTTTTAAGATAATGTTTAAAAGCAATATTAAAGGAGTATGCATGGTTTTATTACAGTACAAGTTGTTTTATTTTTAGTTTAGTTGTAAGTACGAAGCTTTAAAATCTGTCATATTACTTGTCACAAGAGGCACTTATTATAGTTGCCATATAACTGATAGTAATTGCAGAATCAATTACAAAACTGTTATAAATTCTAATCAGAACCATAAGGCATTCGAATTGTTACTTGTGTATCTTCCCATTGAACGTAGCTTTGACGTATTAGGATTTTCATATCCACGGATACCATCTAGGTGTTATTCGCAGCATACCATTTCTTGGCCTTATTTTTCGTAATAGTAAGATGCCGAATCCGATTAAAGCTAAACGACACAACAAAATAACAAGACTTTCTAAACACTCCTGAACATAAATTTACAGGTTGATAGTTCCGGTCGCGATGAAAATATCGCTCTTCATGCTACAGAAACGAATGACTAGCTACACGAGATGACCTTAGACCGTATCTTTGACCCTATGAACTAAAACGTAGCAAACTTGAGTTACGGTAGTGAACGCTTCCATATGGTTCACGTTTCTGCTGAAAGAAGACACTTTTTCTACAAAATATGTTTCGAACATATTGCAAACAGTTGAAATGGTATGAAGAAAAAAAAGGCGAATGGGTAGTGTCAGAGACATAGTTGGATGACGTTAATACGTATTAAACTGACACGTTTCCTTCGCATTCCAAATATCGATAGCTGCTCTAATTAATTGATCGATTGTGTGAATTCGATTTTCACAAGCTTAGGCTCATTTAAAATCTACTTTTGGGTTGTGAGTCAAGTTCGAAGATCAAATGTCTGTCATATCCTGTTCCGGATGTATAACAGTATTAGTGACGTAACCAATGCACTTTCTTCTCACCGCTCAATTTTCTCGGAGATGGCTGAGCCAACTGTATCAAATTTAAGCTCAGGTCAGCTGTCTCTTCTTATTCCGGAGATATAATGGTATAAGTAACATAAGCTACAAATTGCATTTTTTGTGCTCAATTTTCTTGAGATGGTTACCCCAATTTTCACAAGCCTATTTAAAAGCATGTCTTGAGATGTGAATCAAGCCATTTCAACGCTGTCCCTTCCGGTTTCAGAGATATAATGATATAAGTGGCGTAACTGACAAAACGCAATTTGTCTCTCCTTGCCCGAATTCAACAATCCTGGACTTGTTTGAAAGCTACTATTGAGTTCAGAGATCAAATTGCAGATTCTTTCGGTTATGAATATATAATCGTATAAGTGACGTAACCGACAAATTGCGTTTTTTTTGTCCGCTGTATCTCGACAACCGTAGTATATAGAATCATCTTTTTCATTGGAAATTTAGCGTTCTGTTATAAAATTTTGTTGAAAACTATAAAAAAAAATTATATTATTTTGAAAATATGTAACTTTTTCAAATATTGGGCCGTATAAATTCAACGTAGCATGCTTGAATTCCGGTAGTTCCTGTCAAAGGCAGATACTTTACTACACAACAACTTTCGAACATGTAGTTTTTTTTTTTTTTTTTTTCATAAATACGTTTATTTCATAGGCAATATACATAAGTTTTTCTTCGCCGTGGCATCTACAATACATAGTACTTTAAACCTAATACATTTCGAATATCCTATTAGTATGTTGGTATTCATTAGTTAATCTAAACACTGTTTTTATCAAGCGAGTTGCTATTATAAATTACATTAAATGAAATACATTTATTTTGTACATGATCTTATAACTATTTCAAGTTTGTTTGTATCAGTTCATCACTTTTATTTAATATAAGATAGCTGGCTATTGGTTGAACTCATGGAAGAGAAAACAATCTAACATAAAATAAAATTTAAATTGGAACTCCAATGGACTTAATGAAATAATAAAGAAGTTTCATGTAAGGAACGTCACGACAAGCAAGAATGTCGCGAACTGGGACATTGGATAGTCTCCCTTGGGTACGCAAGGAATTTATTAGTTGAGATCTGACATCACGATACTCCACGCATGTCCAAACAACATGGTCAATATCGCGGTAACCTTCGCCACAAGCACAATGATTAGTCTCGGAAAGTCCAATTCGAAGGAGATGTGCATCTAACGTGTAGTGATTGGACATGAGTCTGGACATCACACGAATGAAATCTCTACTCACATCCAATCCCCTGAACCATGCCTTTGTCGATATTTTAGGAATAATTGAGTGCATCCACCGACCCAGATCATCTTTATCCCAAGAAGCTTGCCAGCTGGCAAGTGTTCTTTGGCGAGACGCGCTATAGAATTCATTGAAAGCAATTGGTCTCTCATAAATTTCACCCTCAATAGCACCACGTTTGGCTAAAATATCGGCTCTTTCATTGCCTGGAATGGAGCAATGAGCCGGGACCCAAACTATTGTGATTTGATAATTATTGTTCAATATGACGTTCAGGCACTGTTTTATTTTGCCCAAGAAAAAAGGTTCATTTTTGCCAGCAGCCTTTGAGCGAATGGCTTCAATTGCACTCAGACTATCTGTGAAAAGAAAATAATGGTTTGGAGATAATGTGACGATTACACTCAAACTATAATGAACTGCTGCTAACTCTGCTATATAAACAGATGCAGGTTCTTGAAGACTAAAGGAGACCGAAACATTATTGTTGAACATACCAAACCCTGTCGCTTCTTCAATTCGCGATCCGTCCGTGTAAAACATTTTCTCAGAGTCAATATGCCTGAACTTACTTATAAATATTTTTGGGATTTCCAACGAGCGTAGGTGTTCCGGAGTTCCACGCACTTCGCGCTGCATGGATGTGTCGAAAAATAAAGTTGAGTCAGGGACATTTAGGAGGCTGACACGGATAGGAATATATCTTGAAGGGTTGATTTCCTGTGACATATGGTTAAAATATACAGTCATGAATCTTGTTTGAGATTGAAGCTCAACTAGCCTTTCGAAGTTATTAATAACTAGGGGATTCAGTACCTCGCATCTTATTAGCAGTCGCGACGAGAGCTCCCAAAAACGATCCTTCAATGGAAGAACTCCCGCCAGAACTTCAAGACTCATTGTATGTGTCGAATGCATGCACCCTAAAGCAATTCGCAAACAACGATATTGAATTCGCTCTAATTTGATAATATGAGAGTTTGCAGCGGAACGAAAGCAAACGCATCCATATTCCATCACTGAAAGTATCGTTGTCTGATACAATTTTATTAGATCTTCCGGATGAGCACCCCACCAAGATCCGGTTATTGTTCGAAGAAAATTTACTCTTTGTTGGCATTTTGTTATCAGAAACCTAATGTGTCCTCCCCACGTGCATTTGGAATCAAACCACACCCCGAGGTATTTGAAAGTCAAAACCTGTTGGATCATTCTTCCCATCATATGAAGCTGAAGCTGCGCGGGATCATGCTTTCTTGAAAAGACGACCAGCTCTGTTTTCTCCGCAGAGAATTCGATACCCAGATGGACAGCCCAAACGGACAAGTTATCTAAGGTATCTTGCAATGGTTTTTGCAGATCAATAGCTTTGGGTCCAGTAACTGAAACTACGCCATCATCTGCCAATTGTCTTAGTGTACATGGGGATACTAGACAGCTGTCAATGTCATTCACGTAAAAATTATAGAGGAGCGGACTGAGGCAAGAGCCTTGCGGTAGACCCATGTAGCTAATTCTGAATGTTACCAAATCGCCATGTGAAAAATGCATGCGTTTCTCTGACAAAAGGTTGTGCAAATAATTATTTATAACCGCTGGGAGTCCATGTTGGTGAAGCTTGTCTGAAAGAACATCAATGGAAACTGAATCAAATGCTCCTTTAATGTCTAAAAATACAGATGCCATTTGTTGCTTTTGAGCGAAGGCAATTTGGATGTCAGACGAAAGTAATGCAAGGCAATCATTCGTCCCTTTATTTCTACGGAAGCCAAACTGAGTATCGGACAACAAACCGTTCGTCTCGACCCAAGTGTCGAGACGTCGTAGAATAATTTTTTCGAACAATTTTCTGATGCAGGACAACATCGCGATGGGTCTATATGAGTTGTGGTTGGAAGCTGGTTTCCCCGGCTTTTGAATGGCGATAACTTTCACTTGCCTCCAGTCAGGTGGAACAATATTTTGCTCAAGAAGCTTGTTGAACAATTCCAACAAACGTCTTTTTGCGAGGTCGGGCAGATTCTTCACCAAGTTGAATTTAATTCTGTCCAACCCAGGAGCGTTATTGTTACAAGACATGAGTGCTATGGAAAATTCCATCATTGAAAAGGGGCTATCAATGGAATCATTATTTGAAAAAGATTCCCTAATAATGCTACGCGTAGGAACAGAATCTGGACAAACTTTCCTCGCAAAATCAAATATCCATCGGTTCGAGTATTCCTCACTCTCATTTCCTACGTTACGATTCCTCATTCGTCTGGCCGTATTCCAAAGAGTGCTCATTGAGGTTTCTCTTGACAAACCTTCGACAAAATGTCTCCAATAGCTACATTTCTTGGCCCGAAGTATGCTCTTGTACTTGGTTTCTAAAGTCAAGAATTTTTCAAAATTCTGAGGAGTTCCTCCTCCTCGTTTTAAAAACGTCTTGAAGGCATTTTGTTTCGCGTGCTTAGCATCTGAGCACTCTTTGTCCCACCAAGGGTTTGGAGGCCTTCTTTTAGACGATGGACCAAGAAATCGTTTGGTTTGGGCTTGTTCTGCGGCCTCCAGAATCGAACAAACGAGGAAGTCATATTCTTCAAGTGGGGGGAGCTCTTCCATTGAAGTTAAGGCACTTGAAATATTACTTTGGTATTTAATCCAATCAATATTTTTTGTCAAATCATATGGAATATTAACTGAATTAGCAATGCCTTTGTTACTGCTAATTGAGATGATGATTGGTAAATGATCGCTACCGTGTAAATCAGGAAATACTTTCCAGGTGCAATCTAGTCGAATTGAAGTCGAGCAAAGAGATAAGTCTAATGCACTTGGACGTGCAGGAGGTCTTGGGATCCGTGTCATGCTACCCATATTTAGTACCGTCATGCTAAAATTGTCGCAAATATTATATATTAAGGATGATCTGCTATCATTGTAAACGGAACCCCACATCATTCCGTGCGAATTGAAATCTCCTAAAATCAAACGTGGAGCAGGAAGGGCTTCGACAATTTCATTAAGCTGTCGTTGTCCAACTTGAGCTCTTGGAGGAATATATACTGAAGCAATGCAAATGTCCTTTCCTTTAATGTTTATTTGACAAGCAACAACTTCTATACTAGAAGTCGAAGGAATATTTAATCTATAAAAGGAATAACATTTCTTAATTCCTAAAAGCACTCCACCATACGGAGAGTCTCTATCGAGACGTATAATGTTAAAGTCATTAAAATTTAAGGCTGTGTTTGATGTAAGCCATGTTTCGCATAAAGCAAATACATCACATTTTTGACTATGCAACAAAACTTTAAATGAATCAAGTTTTGGCATGATGCTTCGACAATTCCACTGCAGAACAGTGATTGAATCATTTGCGGCGGATGATAAATTATCCATCAAATGATACAAAACCTGAAAGAACTGGCCATTGAGCTGATAACTGTTTCAAAAAAGTTCTAGCTATTGGAAGGAATGCCGTTATGATAGTCTTTAGAGGTTCAGAAATATTGAATGCTGCGAAAATCCATTCTACAATTTCCGAAAACTTAAGTAATCCTGTTGGTGAATATGAAACGGAGCCCACTGGATTATTGTCTTTTCTTGAGCTAGTTCCTGGATTGGTTTGTGAATTTGACAAACCAGGAGGCACAGTTTTTGGTTTTAAATTTGGCTTTTTAGCTTTAACACGGGGATCTTTTTTTAAAGATGTAATTTTAGGTGTCTTTTTAGGTATTTTGTGGTTTGTTAATCTCCTCTTAACAGACCCTTGAGGAGTGACAAACGAGGTATCTTCACTATTTCCGTCGGAGTCAGATTCCTCTGGCTCCATAAGATTTGAAAAACCGTTTTCGGTTTCCAAGGGGGAGACATGTATGACCGTTTTAAGCATTTCTGCATATGTGCGCTTAGACCGTGCTTTTAAAGAAAGCTTCATTTTGTCTTTACGCAACTTAAATGCAGCGCATACTGAAAGATCATCATGAGGTCTCTCCCCACAATAAACACATTTTTCAACATCTTTATCGCAAAGATTATCCTTATGAGGCCCTTGACATTTGATACATTTGGACTTATTACTACAGTAAGTAGCTGTATGCCCGAATTTTTTACAGTTCGTGCAATTCATAACATGCGGTACGAAAAGCCGAACAGGAAGACGAATTTTATCGATATAGACATGGCTAGGCAACGCAGATCCGGCAAATGTTACACGAAACGAATCTGAGGGACGATACGACTTTTTTCCATCGACAATAGATGCTGAGTACAATTGTTTGCACTCGAGTATCTTAACTCCCTCAAGCATGGAGTTTTTAAAACGACCAACTCCATTTTTAAGTAAATCATCGGCCGTCAGACTTGCTTCAGTCACAACACCGTCAATTTCCACCTCCTTCGATGGAATGTAAACTCGATATTCAACAGAAAATAATTTACAGGTTACAATTTCGTTCGCCTGTTTCAAGTCGTTGATAACAACTCGAATTTTATCTCTATTAACTTTACATATTTCTTTAACTTCAGAGAAATGTGATGTCAAATCCTTGGTAATTTGCTTCAAATTTAAAATCTTTTCTTTTTTTCGAAGATAGACTATCCATGGCCCAGTGGTACCCTGTGGATAATGTTTAGCCCTCGGAGTATTTAAACTCTTACTAGTATCCGGAATCGGATTCGGATGATCTTCCATGAGATCATCCATTACATTAAATTTTTTTGTAAATTAATAATACCAAAATAAAAACTTATTTTTAGTAAAATTTCAGATATAAGAAATAAAAAATAAATTAAATTAAATCTACCTTGTAGCTGTCTCTGTTCCTTTATCGTGAAGAACGACGTGAAGCTCTTCCAACGGTTTCCAATTGGCAGTCTTCTGCTGTTTCCAATTGGCAGTCTTCTGTCGTTTACTGCTATCTCAGTTGCTCTGCCGTCGTTGTGAACACCACTGCACTTGCTGTGCTGCCTGTACCTGACCCCAGGTACAGTGCTTTTGCTCTTGGTGGCGATCAAATGCGATGCTTGCAGTGTAGCACCTCGCGATATATGCCGTCTCTTTTGATCCTACGCAGCGTACAAATTCTGGTACCTGGTAGATCAGCACTGGGTTGCTTTAGCACCTTTGTGCCTTTGCACCCCTTCGTCTTCGCACCTTTATGCGATGGCACCTCTGTGACTCGTCACTTCTATGCTCTCGCACCTCTGTGTTTCTACACCTCTGTGCGTATGAACGGGATGGCCTTCGTTGCTAGCTTTCCAGTCGGGAAACGCCCCGAATATTGCGTTTGCTATGGGCAGTTTAACTACCTGAAGCTTAGAATTGTCTCGGTAGCAGCCGTTAACTCACGAGCCAGTACAATCGAAACACAACCTCTTCGCTTGAATGGTTTTTACTGAATGATTCGAACATGTAGTATTTACTACATCTTTTCGGTAGGTAGCTCCAAAGGTTCGGTAGGTAACTCGTGTCTTTGCTGATAAAGTAAAGTATAAAAATTAAATGGAGTGGCATTTTTTCAGCAGTAAGTACGTTTCTTGCTTTGTGCATACTTATTCCAGCTTTTCCGGCTCCGAGTCGATACGGCATGCAATAAATGCTCAAATTCGAAGGTAGCATTAACTACATGTTCGAACTTGTTTTTTTATTCATATCAAACGCGTTTTACTCTGTGGACTTTTTTTTACGAAGATACCACAAACAACAGAGTTTACTACATTTTATTCATACGACCCATTATTTCTCCATCCTAGAAATTGGACAGTATTTTACTTTGGACTTCAGCTGCAACATATCGAAAAAAAAAATCAAAAATACCTTTTTTGATTTTTATGTGTTCTTTTTAAAATAAAAATCAAACGAAAAAAATATTTCAACAGCACTAATTTTTTTTTGCAACATTGCAGAAGACACCAAATAGAGTAAAAAAGGCTAATTGATGCAAATTGTTTCGTTTGATCATGAACAACGCTTATGCAAAATTTGAGCTGAATCAAGAAATACAAAAATAAAATTTCAAAAAAAAATCTGTCATTTGCGATAGAATTTCTCTTTAACAAAATTTAACATTTCAAAAGTTTTTTAATCAATTGTCAATGTTTTGTACAGATGAAATTATAAAAAATAAGTTGTTTGTGTTTACGTAACTAAGAATATTATAAAAATTACGAATATCGTCGAAATTTTTTGCGAACATATTTGTGCACTGCAGAAAAGAAACAGTTATAGCAAAATCGGGAACGCCACAAATTTTTACTCTGATGCAAACGGTGCACAAAGCAGATTCACAGAATTTGCTTTCGATGGTCCGGTTTTTGAAAAAAAATAATTTTTTGAGTAATTGATTATTATCTCATGCTGCTCGAAATTTTATCACGATTTGCAGAGAATATTCCCGAATGCATATTTTGTGTTATTTTCATTTGTTTTTTTTTTTTAAGTTCCGTCTTCGACTCATGTGCATAGCAGATCATGTTTAACTGCCACCTCACTCAACAGTTCAGTATAGACCGCTAAGCAGACGCGAATTTTATTCTTGAGAAACATTTAACTTGTATCGAAGTACTGTGTCTTTGAGGACGAGTATAGCGCGATGGGTTAAAGCTTGCTTCATTTAGAATTGGAACAAACTTTTGCTCATATTGTGGCGCTCCTGGAGGACGGATTTGGAAGCTCTTGGCGCCCACGTGTCGGGAATTTTGTCAGCTTCACGTATGATTTTTGACATTCCGAAAATCGACTGTACTTTGTAAACAATCAACATGGAAGCCGAAAGAAGGAAAAAAAATTGTGCACAGTTATTTGGAAAATCCATTGTGGTCTGCATCTAGGCTAGCTAAACAGCTGAAATTGCCCAGAAATACCGTATGACGCATTATCAAACGGTATAAGGAAACATTGACGACGATTCGGAAGCCTCAAGCCAATCGTCGGAGTGGAACTGTCGACCGGAAACTGCGTGGTAAGATTTTGAAGACGATTAAGAGGAATCCTAATCTGTCGGACCGTGATTTGGCCAGAAAATTCGGTGCTGCTCATAGTAGCGTGAGGAGAACTCGACTCCGGGAAGGAATCAAGTCGTATCGAGCTAGCAAACAGCCAAATCGTACCATGAAACAGAATAGTGTGGTCAAAATTCGTGCTCGGAAACTATATGACCAGGTGCTGACCAAGTTCAACGGGTGTCTTCTGATGGACGATGAAACCTGTGTCAAGGCTGACTTCGGTCAAATCCCAGGTCAAAAATTTTACTTGGCAACGGCTCGGGGGGATGTTTCAGCCAAATTTAAATTTGGTTTTGCCGACAAATTTGCAAGAAAATTTATGATTTGGCCGGGCATTTGCAGCTGCGGCAAAAAAAACGAAAGTTTTCGTTACAAATAAGACAATGACATCGGAACTATACCAAAAAGAGTGTCTCCAAAAACGAATTTTGCCGTTCATTCGATCCCACGACCATCCTGTAATGTTTTGGCCAGATTTGGCAAGCTGTCATTACAGCAAAGTCGTTCAAGAATGGTATGCAGAGAAAGTGGTCCAGTTTGTTCCGAAAAACCTTAACCCACTCAACTGCCCCCAGTTCCGCCCTATTGAGAAATACTGGGCAATCATGAAGAGGAGACTCAAGGCAAAGGGAAACGTTGTCAAAGACATCAATCAGATGACGACCTGGTGGAATAAGATAGCTAAAACGATGGACGAAGAAGGTGTGCGCCGCCTACTGTGCCGTGTTACAGGAAAAATTCGAGAATTCCTTCAAAACCGTGACGAAAAATTTTATCCGTATTTTTTCTCAAAAGTATGAAGAAAACGCTACATTTGTATAAAAAAAGATCTTGAATACAATAATAAATAACTGAAATACAGGCAATTGTCTTTGTTCCAATTCTAAATGAAGCAAGCTTTAGTCGATGCCTTTCATGCAGCCCACCTGGGTTCGATTCCCAACCCCGAACATAGAGTCAGAAAGTTTTTCATGAACGAAGCGGCCAATGACCTTAAGGTTAAAACCTCTGTGATCGAAACACAAAAAACGGTGTCTTTACTGATGAAGTACCGAACGTAACAAAATTTTCGATATACTGGTCGTATTTAGTTAATAGTCATCTAGAGTTTTCCATAAACATTGGTCTGGAGTTTTAGTACGTCTGTTTACAAAAGTTTTGATGTCTAGCCTCGCGATGAAGATTTTATCTTGGAAATTACTGATGACTTATGGCTCGCCCAGGATCAGAAGTTGTTCTAAACCACACTTCACATGAGTAATGGACGCCCCTTTAAGCCTAGTCAGAATACGACAGCAAATCTCACCAGGCTTGGTTCTTCAATCATCATTAAGATTACTTATTCCTCAATCAGAAGAAGGATTTTTTTAGTATGGCGATCTTAGCCTTGTGGTCACTCGGGACCTTCTAACTACCAGACTCTTTTTGCAAACGATGAGCTTCGAATCGAACCCAGGTAGGCCTGTATCTTGTGATCTTCTCGTATTTATGTAATATTTATTTAGGTAGTCGTCTCTAAAATAAACCAAATTTAGCAAGCAATAAATTTTGGATTTTTTCATGAATGTCACATGTACTGTCGACAAAAAGAAACTATTTACTCCCAAACTATCCGAATAAGCGACCTAGTGACTTAAATGTGTCAAATGCGAATTTGGTAAAAAAAAATTCCATTCATCATTTGAAATTTGATTACCGAAACCCAACATGACAAGCAATCCAATTTGTTTCCATTGGTTAAAATTAGTTGCGATGCCCTCCCGTTAATCAAAACCATCGGTGCAGACACAATCGCCGACGATGCGAATGATGCGAACCGATGACAGCATCATTCCCATTCACGAACAATTAATCTCGCAATTAATCGCATTTATTGTGATCCTCGGACTCGGACTGCGGCATCGCAACGCCGATAGCGTAAACGTTCGTTTGTAAGCAAAAATGTCATCCAAGCCTTTACGAAACAATCGGGCCGTCGAAGAATCTATTTACAGGTCGATGGGGTAAAATGTATCTCAAGAATAAGCGAAGTCGGCTTTTTTTGTATGTTTGATCTCAAAATTAACCTGCAAATCATCGTTGGTGTAACATTGGATCGAGATGCGTTAGATTTATACAGTAACTGAAACTGTTACTTAGAATTAACGGACGTAGCTGAAGCGAAAGTCTCTGTGCAAACCCATTGCTGAGCTATTGAATCTAATAGCATGTAATAATCGGTCGGAGCAATGCCTGGGTATTATGGGGAGTGGACTAGAGCTCCCATTTCAGCATGATCGAATAGGTTTTAACAGGATTAGCTACTTGAAACTGTGCCTTTCCAGGTAATCAAATTATATTTAGGTGTTGGGTTCTGCTGTTTTGTCTTTTTAAGCTTTTAAGCGTTCTGCTTCAATTGAGTTTTAGACTATTACCACTCACTTCATATTACTCTTTGGTAAAAACCTTCACCACGAAACTTCAATCAACTGCTCACAATGATAACACTTTTCTATCTACACATATTTGTAGTTTTGTAATCTTTCAATTTTACTAAAATTAATGAATCTCAACTATGTTTCAGTATTGGTCATACAGCCCAGACAGGCAAACAGTATTACCAAAATCTGATTCGAAAAAGATACAAAATTCAGTTTTACCTAGAAGTCATTTGTAAATCATATCGCTTCAGCAATACTCAAACTAGTAAATTTTTATTGCACTTGTTTAAGACAATTTACATCTACAAGAAAGTATTCACTCCAAGAAACTCGCAACTCTGTTTCGTTAACTTCCGTTGTCAAGTAAGCAAAAGTAAACATATATTTCATTTTGTGTGATTGAATTTCCAGTTGCGCTCCTATGTCATCATTTCACAGGAGAAAAGCGTACACGCAATCATCAATTAAATCTATCTTCTGCCTCCATTGGATACTGCTATGTGAGATTTTTTTTGTGTTGCTTTTGTCGCATGGATAGAAGCTGATCAATCGCCACATTAAAAAGGCGGGCGGGTAATGTTACAGAGATTACTGGAGAACGTCAATTCGAATAAAACTGACATACATCTTTCACATTTCCGAATATATATAATCGTTCGTATTAGTTGATTGTTTGAATTTCGAATCTTTTACCGCTTCGCTACCAGAATTGTTACGAGGCATCTATACTAAATTACGACTTATTGAAGACGAACCCATTCTACCATAGAATCATGACACAACAAATGAGTGTAAAAAATGTAACAACCAATGATATAGTTTTTTTTTGGGAGTTGCAAAATTAGTAGAGAAAAAATTCGCATAATCTTTTGCAATCGCTTCAACCAAAATCCTGGACCAGGACTCAGGAACTGGAACTCTATTCCGATTCCAATTGCATGCGGGGACCGGTAAAAACGAAATTTTTTTCAGGTAAAAATAGGAACGAAATGAGTTTATGTGATTATTAACTAGCAAAATCTGTGAACTAGAGAAGTTTACTAACTATTATTGAGACATGAGCACATTTTTATATCTTCATTAAAAAAAGCAAACCTTTAAATTTTCCGGTTTTCCGTTCATTATCCCATAATTCCGGAACGGGAAATCTGAAAATCTGTGGAATATTTGGGCCTTTCATTGGAACCTAAACTTGTGAAAATCAGTTCAATCCTCTCGAAGAAAAGTAAAGTCAGTTACTATCTCGACGAACTGATTCGAATGGTAAACAACACTCAGATCATTTTTTCATAGTAATTGCATAGCCTCACTTTATGAGATAAGCAAAAATATTTACAAGAACCACGGAAAGTGAGTTCACCAGCAAACAGTAGTCATTTTTGATTGAGTGTCTAAACATAACAAAATTCATTCTTTCATCAAAACGAAATAATAGTAAGTGGAATCGTAAGAATTAAATAATTTAGAGGCTGCCTATGTTTATTCGTCCGGATTTCGATTTCATTTTCACAATATGTAGAGTAAACGGAAAGTAGTATTGTTTCTTGGTTGTAATCTATTTTCATTTATAAAAAAATGATTTTTGCCTTATTGTGTTTTGTTCATCGCCAAATTGATATTGACGGTCATCGTTTTTTTTTCTCCGGAAATTAATAACAAATCGATGTATTGAACCGAACTTTTCGACCTACTAAGGCGTGTGGTCATCTTCAGCGGCAATCTTAAACATATATTTGACTAATTCTAAATGCTAAGTTCTAACACTTTATTTACATGCTAATGACGTCTACACTATAACACATCACATTTTCAACTGTCTTGTCATTTGGGTTCTCTCTCTCTTTTTCTGTTCTAATTGTATAGAGGTTTCAATTGTGTCAACTAGTACATTGTATACTGATCAAAACTATATCGAATTTTGTTGTGGATTGAAGGTTCCTCTTTTCATACAAACGAAATTTTCTCAGCCAAAGATAAGACCCCTGTTGTTTTAATTATTGAAAAATGGCTATTTGTTCAAGATTTACTTTGCTAAGTATTTATTTTGCGGTAAAAGCCGACATTTCAAAGGAATATTTCTTCATCTTCACGGCAAGATTTGTATACATAAATTAGTCGTAATTTTCACACTATACAATTGCACACAAATAGTTTACTAACAACGAATATTTTTCGTCAAGTAGATTGAATCATTGAAAATTGTCGAAAACGGGAACGGCTACTTTGCACCAAAAATAAAAAAAAAACATTCTTCTTAAACAAAACTTTGATATGAGGTTGAATGCTTATTCTAACTTACACAGTCATTTCCTCCGCACATCAATTCAGATTGAAAATAGATATTTTTCAGTCATGGCTGATAGTAGATCAAATATCAGAAAAAGATAGATGACAATATACAGCGAGAACAAGGAGATGTATAAGCAGAAAAAGAAAGAATGTTAGACGTTTCGAAGGAATATTCCTTCATTTTCAGGGTAACTATAAGATGCACTTACTTTTCTTATTTAAGAATATATTTAATAATGCACACTTCTTTAGTTCTAAGATGCCGAGGATAGCAATCAACTTACTTGATAGATATGTTTTAATAAACTTCTGAGAATGACCGAGTACCTAAGTAGGTCGAAACGTCCGGTTAAATGCACCGATTAGTTATTATTTTTTACCTAAAAAATTCGAAGATCGATCGATTAAATCGAAGTCAATTAACCTAATAGTAGTTTTCGAACGAGTCTAAATCTCTCGAAATCCATTCTTTCATCTCCGAGAAGTTTTAAAAAAAGCAAAGTCTTGGCATTGCATTCCTTTTGTGGAATTTCTGTTTCAACAGACTTCGCAGCCGATTCATAGCTTACAGGATCATTTCATGGCTGGTACTACGATTCTACTGACACTAAGAATCCTTCCAGGTCGGGGCTCGAACATACGACAACTGGCTTGTAAGACCAGCGCCCTATACATTGAACCATCAACCTCCGAGAAATTTTGGTTAGCTTTAATCATTCTAAACATTGTTATCTTTCAAATAAACCTACATTTATCGAAATTGCTTGAGTATTATTTGAGATAAGTTCGGCTGAAGAAAAATGTGCGATTAATCGGTTACGTCACTTATGCTATTATATTTCCAAAATTCACTAGTAGCGAACCTATATTTTCGAACTTCCAAAATTTGAACGAACCTACCCAAGTACAAAGTATTTACAACTTTAGTGTAACATCGTTAATGTAGTAGCACATTAATCTAACATGCTTAAAAACAGCGTGCATTAAATTTGCATTCAAAATATAATGAAGCATTATCTTACAACAGCTTTTTATCATGCTATATATTGGCATTTTATGCTATATTTCATTGCAATCAAACATTATCGATATCAGTGCACAGAAATTGAATTGCTACATATTCTTAATTTAGCTTTGTTTACAAATATAATAGTTGTCGGTGAAACAGAAGTTAAATGTATTACCGACCTTCACTTATTACATCGCGCAGATAGCAGAATATGTACAAATTTATTTACAGAGAAGAGAATTACAAATGCATGTTACCGTGACCCAAGAATCAACTCCAGACAAAAAGTTTATACTAAAAAAAATATAAAAAGTTAAACGTTCGATCCCAAAAAATACTTCGCATGTGTAATAGAAAGAAAAATATGTGCCGTTTATTTTTTTTAAATTCGCATAACATATTTTATTTCACGAATTCCATATCATTTCTCAAGTTTTTCAATGAATTGCTGATGTATCATAATATCTTAAGTTACAAGTCCTACATACATTACATAAAGACATACGAATTAGTGGTTTTATATCTGTCTTGCGTGCATTCGCAGTGTACATAAAAGGTTTGATTGTTATTTGGGATGCAATGATTAAATCGATAAAGAAGAATTATATATTGTATTTCAGCATTAAGAATGCAATTAACATGTTATACACATATAACCTTTTATTAGTCGTATATGTGCCCATTTCCACTTTATATTTGCATCATAAAAGTTCTTAATATTTTATGGCATTTAAAGAGAGTTGCACTGAATTTATATAAGGTGGAATTAATGTTGGTATAAAATACGTTGTGGTTCCTTGGGTAGACTAAATCAAATCAGTTAACCCATCTCTGAGAAAATTGATCGGTAAAAAAACAACATGTTTTGTCGTTTACGTCACATAATTTTTCAAACGATGCAATTCATAATTACTTAACTAGTGACGCAATATTAAATTCGTACTGAATTTTACAAGCTCCGAGTGTAATGTGCACTCGGCCCACAAGTGTCGATGTATGGATTCATATATATTATTTATTTATCATGCAGATACGAGAATCTGTGGCTCAATCCATTAAATGGCGTGCTTTGTGATCTAATGTTTATCGGTTCAAGTCGCGCTTTTTCTATCGATCTTTTGTTTTTTATCCCAATTTGATTTCCATGTAATTTTCAAATCACGCAATTCTCCATGTACTTGAATATAAATTCATGTGAAATACAACGCTCCATTTATGTGCATCTTATGAAATGTAAAATCACAAGATTTTTTCGAACTGTGTACCATTATATCTCCGGAACCAGAAGTATAGCCATTCGATGCTCGAACTTGATCGAAGGTCTAATAGTACCTTTCAAACAATTCTAAGCTATTGAAATTGGTTCAGTCATCTCTGAGTAAATTGGCGTTAAGAAAACAAAGCGTTGCGTCAATTACATCACTTTTACCATTAAATCTCTGGAACTAGAAGTGACTGCCGTTCGATTTTCGAGCTTGATCCACAAACGAACCTAATAGCAGCAAGGGATTGTTTACAATAACAACATGATATATTGTTTATTAAAACAAAAACTAGTTGTTTGTAATAAGTGTGATATAGTTTAGGTTAAGCTAGATGTAACTTAGATTAAGCTCGTTTTAAACTCGGACATAACAGATACAAACGATAATGCGAATTTTTGCGGTTCATAAGGTTCACTTTCAACTTAGTTCACGGAACGACTGACGAAAGACATAGCAGAAATGTAATTTTGCGAAAAAATACCACACAGACGGAACTTGGACCCACAACTTTTTCCTATTGGGAACAATTCTTTTACCAATTGAACTACTCTGAATGAACGATGAAGACGTTACGTAGTTCAGCTTTTAGTCTCACCTCTGTGTCAAAATTCCGCAGAATAACACTCTACACTCACTCATCAGTCAAATTTAAAAGATACATTTTGAAGGCATCCGTCCAATCAAATGATAACACATTTCATCATAGATCACAAAACTTTGTTTCTCATCAATTGAAACAATCTTTAAGCAGAAGGTGCGTATCACCCCGTTTCCCTCTTTAAGTGCGATCGTGCGAGAGCTGTGAAGACGTACGTACAGCTCCTGTGCGTGTTTGTCTGAGCGAAGTATGCCACTGTCAATAGCGGTCTAGCTCACGTTCCAGACCGGCCTTATACATCGATACGATTGTTGGCAATTTGTGGAAGAACCGAACACCATTTTCGATGGACGACGTGCGGGACGCCGATCCTGCATGGACTAGTCTGCTCTGCTCGGTGTCCGTCACTCCATGACGGTAGCTCGGGTATGACAGTGCACTACACTTTAGTACAGCCTCAATAGAAATAGTAGTTGAATTCTCGAATCAATAGTAGAAGGCGAGAGTCTTACTTCTAAAATCGGGTGTAAAACTAAGATAAAAATAGTCAAGTATAAAATTCGGATCAGGATTTTTCATCTAAGTCGTTAAAAAATATAAAATGTTATAGTGGGTTACAATGCTTTTTTCCAGAGTTTTATGGTTGTTTTTTTTATTTGCACATTTCTAATTCCGATTTTTGAACTTGTAATGTTTTCCCCAGAAAACGCTTAAACACAATTTCCAAAGCGCAAAAATCATACTAAGTCAGACCGCCCTGTTCGTAATATGTGTACTGTATTGCCATTATCATTATTGTTATTATTATTACTGCATACGCTTAGAACGAAATGACGTGTTCCTTTTTCCCGGTTTTGAAATACTCGGTAATCGGAACCGTGAAGGGTACCGATGGGACAGAAAGGGGCAAGGCCTGACAAAGTTGCCAGTGCGAAGTGGAAGGCAGCAGTGTGTATTCTGCTCTTTCGAGCGAGTTTGGTTTTGCGGTGACTCGTTGAAGAGGGCTAATATTCTCGGCGGCAAGTTGATACAGCATGGGGTAACTTATCGATTCAATTGATGAATGGTGTGGGTGTAATGGTGGGAAGATTTGAGGTTGAAACAAAAATGGGAGCCATTCATGCTTATTAAGGGGAAAAAACACTTGATACCAAATGTGACACTGATGCAACCCTTCAAAATGCATCGGCACTCAGAAAGGTGTGGTGTTGACTTCGGCAAACAAACGTTCGATAACTGCTTTGGCTTGTATGGGAGAGACTTATCACCTGAATCCTCTTTTATTTGCGATGGCTCTACAGTGAATTGATTCCCCAAACGACACTGTAGTCTACAGTAACTATACCTGAAGAGGAATGATGTCAGCTTGTTATACTGGGTTCCACGAATTGATTGCGGTTTTGCTATCGCAATTCATACTCGACCATAGATAGTCTACAGTATCTATTTTTGCCTAGCTACTTATCATTATTCAACACATATGAAATATCTTCTTTTCTGATCATTCACGCATGGAAAAAAAGATAATTCATTCGATCACCTGTGCATCTAACCATCATATAAGCGCTCAACACTCTACCAAAAAAAAAAAACAAAACGAAAGAAAACCAGGAGGGCAGACCTTTTCTTTCAATCTGAGTTGGTTCTGTACCATTCTTTTTCTGACGGAACGAATTCAGTAACAAACGAACCACACAAACAAAATACAAACACTACAAATATGAACACGGGAATAGAAAAATCCGGATTCCAAAACTAGTTTCTTAACCGCATCATTACCCGTTTTTATCCCATCTATTCTGTCGATTACCTGAGCTGGAATAGCTTCTGCGAGATCAAAAATGCGATCAGTATGAGGTGATGGGTTTCATAGTCCACGTGCCGGAAAGTGGTTGCTAATTTATCCCGATTTTCATAATTCTGTTGTGGTTTAGGATTGCCTAACCGAAGCGTACTATTGTTTCATCTTATTTTCCTGAGGTGAGTGCGGATATTGAATTGAGATGCACGTTGCCAAAACTCCTCCACCGGTCACGCTACAAACCGGGAAAGCTGAAGTACACTCCCGATCTACAAGATTCAAAAACAACGATCGAGGTTTTCCTTTGCTTTGTACGGCAATCGCTGAGTCGCTGCCAGAATTCTTTGGGAATGAACAGCAAAGTAGGCTTAGAGAATGATGATCTGCAATATAGACCAAAACATGTTTGCACTGCGATGAATTCTTGATACCATTTTCGATCAGAAGGAAATACACAGATAAAAATATTTTGTAAATTTACATATATTTTCATGCACATATTTAGAGCAGGTAATTAAACATAAAGTTACTTTACAATTCTGTAGGTTTCAATAGAATTTAATTGCAAACTAAGCGTTGATTGAAATATACAGTTATATTCATTGAAAATTCAATGCAATCCAATTTAGTTTTGCATCGATGAAGGTTTTCAATCAAAATCTCGATTCAACCCATGTCTATTACATGTTACTATTGATTTACATGTCGTGTAAATTTCATTATTTCTTTCTGTGTAGTTATTGCATACCTTATTATGTCCTTGGCTTCGACTAGGAAAAAAGCTTAAAGTGGCCACGAATACTTCGGCCAGTTCGAATTAAGAGCTAAAATAGTTTAACAGAAAATTGTCATCCGGATGAGCAGAGTAATTGAGGTATTCCTAATGCCAAACAATAGCACAGCAACGTTGAAATGTAGAATACAGTGACTAAACTTGAAACGTGGGGTAACGGCGCCCTATTTCATCTCATTTGTAAGGACGTTACCTCAAACAACTGATTTAGCCACTAAAATCACTATGATTTTTTCATATTTCTGCTTCATTCACTTTGCTCCATAATGAGAGTTGATTCACATTCCTTGCAAGTTGAAATAATATTAAAAAAATCAGCTAAAAACACTTTTGATATGTTCATTACTCTGTTCCTAATTTCATCTCAAAGGATTTTTATTCATGCTATCGTTGGCCCTTTTTTTATTCTATTAATTAGCAATGGCGACAGCAATAAAAAAAAACATTGCACTATTACACTCTCAGGTTTAAAATGACAGAATTCTTCTTAAAAAGGGCTTAATATCAATTATAAGACAACAAACGATTAAAACCAATTTGGAATCATTTCGACGTTTAAAATTTGTTGGATCTTTTTCGTTACCTTTCGTTATAAATTTAAAATTTTATTGTGCAGTTTATTTGGTAAACTTATTAAATAGAAAAATGAATTGTTACTATTCAGTCATTAGCCCTTCTAAAAACAAAATGCAGAGCCAGAGATGCCATCTATACAGATTTATCTATTTTGTATAGGGGGAGCCAGGCAAAATCAGCCACCCAAAAATTTTTTTTTTCATCTAGCTATTTTTTTTTCGATAAAAACTCGAAAATATTCGACACGTTTTTTTCAATATAGTACGTAGAATTTTTGAGATATGATTTTTTAAAGTTTCGCGTTTTCAGAAAAGAGCCTTTTCAACAGCCTATACTGTGAAATCTAATAAAGATACAAAAATTCGTCCAAGACATGAAATGTGCATCTTTTCCTTAGCTTTCAAAAAAGGGGATTCCATAAAACGTCCTTTGAAGTTAGTTTCAAGAAAAAAGTTAAAAATTAATAACTTGGGCCTATTTTTTTCGTTTTTTAGTTGAAAAAAGAAGCCCTAGGGGTTTAACTCAACCTTGGCAAAGTTTCAGAGTGGAAAGATTAATACTTTCGAAGCAGTGAATTTTTTTTTCAAACACGACCCGCACGCTCGGACCGTACAGCAGCGCAACTGGCTCGAATACGGGCTTAACTTGTCGACACATGTCGCACCACTGATCGATTCCTAACTTTGACAGTTTATTGTTTGCAACGTTTCAGTTTAGATCGCAGTATAAAAACGAATTCAAACATCAAAATCGTTGCTGCAATCCATTCAACTTAAGAATTCTGACCGAATTCGACTCAGCTAAACGAACTGAGCAAATGTATGTGTGTGTCTGTTTGTATGTATGTGTGTATGTATGTGTGTATGTATGTATGTGTGTATGTGACAAATAATGTCACTCGATTTTCTCAGAGATGCTATTGAATTTTATCCCGATCCGACTTCCGGTTCCGAAATTACAAGGCAATATGTGCAAATCTTTGGGAAAATGCACATTCAATTTTCTCGGAAATTTCTTACCCGATTTTTACAAACTAAGATGCAAATTAAAGGTTTTGAAATTGTTTCCAAAATCCCCAAGAAGATGATCCAGATTCGATTTCCGGTTTCAGAATTACAGTGCGGTTAGTAAAAATTTTTAATTTCATGTGTATTTTTTCACGGCGAAACGAGGTGCACATTTTTAAAAAATTTACTGGTAAATTCATCTAGTTGGCAGACCTTGTTAGTTGGTGGATATATAAATCTACTTTGGGACTACTACTGAAGAAAAGCTCCAAAAACGGAACTTACTTCGATTTCTCAGCAACAGTTAAACCGATTTTCACAAATCATGATTCCAAATAAAGCTCCCAGTGTCTTAAGAGACACTGTGCAATTCCATCCAGGTCCGATTTCCGGTTCCGAAATCATAGGGCAAAAAGTATCAGAACATTCAAACTGTCATACAAAATTATGCAAAATCGGTACGCATCGATACGTGCTGGTACGGAAGAAGAAAAAACGCACCATCCTAAAAAGTTTGAAAAAAAATCTTGTCAGAACATAAGTAATATGAGAAAGGCATCATTACACCACGAGGTGGATTAAAACAGGTTTTTCATATTATTTCTAATGTTTGTGAGTATGATCTGCATGATAAATACCATCCATTGAACTTCCAATATTAATAATGTAAAATGATGAATCAGCCACCTTTTGCGAATTATCATTTTCACAACTGATGAACTGTGCAAATATGTGGATCCAAGCTCTAAGTTGCAAGTCTGAAGTTCTACGCCCAAAATCCTAATTCTCAATTAGCTGGTTACAAGTCCCAATTCTCAAGCTCCAGATTTGAGACATTATTTGAAGTCCCATTTTCTGGCGTAAGCCATTAGTTCTATATCTAAATGTCCTTAGTAATAATTATGAAGTCCCAAGTCCCAAGTCCCAAGTCCCAAGTCCCAAGTCCCAAGTCCCAAGTCCCAAGTCCCAAGTCCCAAGTCCCAAGTCCCAAGTCCCAAGTCCCAAGTCCCAAGTCCCAAGTCCCAAGTCCCAAGTCCCAAGTCCCAAGTCCCAAGTCCCAAGTCCCAAGTCCCAAGTCCCAAGTCCCAAGTCCCAAGTCCCAAGTCCCAAGTCCCAAGTCCCAAGTCCCAAGTCCCAAGTCCCAAGTCCCAAGTCCCAAGTCCCAAGTCCCAAGTCCCAAGTCCCAAGTCCCAAGTCCCAAGTCCCAAGTCCCAAGTCCCAATTCCCGTGTTGTTAAGATGGTAAATTTAGTCATTTATTCCCGTTATGTTTCTCTCAGCTGTCTATTTTCTTTATGCACAGTATTATTCACAGATCTATCAATTTGAACAATTATAAATTCAAGGGCTTTGGCTAAATGTCAACATATTTTTAAGTTCAATTTTGATGTATAAATGGTAAAAAGATACTATGATGCCAGAATGCGGAAACTTTAAATACCTTTCAATTACAGTTATGAAAAATTTCGAGTGCAAAATGGTCCAAAGCCAACTTATGAAGTCAACATTTTTAAACTAGATAAGCAGTTATCTAGTTACAAAATGTTGACTTCATAAGTTGTCATTAGATTTCAGTGCTTATTGTACAACCTCAAATTATATCATTCAACTCTCACTCTGACTATTAAGTTTCCTAATGCGATGACTTTCATGAATATCTGTTCAAATCTGTATTGAATCTGTATTCTATATGAAATCTGCATGCGCTTGTAAAACTCGGCACAATACAGATAAACCTGTATGAACGGCATCTCTGATCAAACCATGAACAGAAAATTGTCACTTTCCAAGAAGTCGCAGCACTTCTTAACCGGTTTTCGGTGTATCATTCCGTAGAACGACATATGTTCCCATGCATGTCGAATATTCGTTCCGTTCCATGAATCGTTAAAAAGAGTTTAAAAATAGCTTCTTCTGTCATCTGGTGATGGACTGTTGACTTGCGATAATAACATAAACGGTGAAGTGCTCGTAGATTTTGAAACACGGGAAATTTTCGTCGGTCGTCAGAACAATTCCGAAACAGGTCTCAATACGTTCTCGTCCAATATTACATCAATGAAAACCAAGGGTACTTCGAAACCCAGCATAAAATAATCCCTGTTAAGTTCAAGGCAAACTACCTCATCGAAAACCGATTCACTTTTAGTCTTTTTTCAGCTTTTTCTCATTCCCTCTTCCTGGGTAATTACCATTGGCACGGTATTTTGTTTTGTTTTGTTTACAATTTGTCTCTCACAAAATAGGAGTCCACGTTGAGGCATTCCGGATGAATGCCGGAGAATGCAAATTAATTCGAAAATTATCTTCAATTACGGCTCTACGCAACGGTTCTGATGGGGCGAAGGAGAAAGAGCAGAATCACTTTATTTCCGAGCAAGGATGTATCCTGCGGTACAAAGGAACAGTGTTCGGTCTCGGGTTTTGCTTGGAAGAGGAACAGTTTCTGCTTAGTCCAGGATACGTTCCTGCTGTGAAACTAAGCATTGATTGAAGTTTTAAATTATACTCTTCCGGTACTTGGGATCCACAGCACTTCGTGGTTAATGGGATTGTTGTTCAAAGACTTGCCGAACATGCGAGAATGTTTTGATTCAGGGGTCTTGTGCAAAACAAAAGTCAATTTCGTGACAACAAAACGTCAATGACAGAAGCTACAACAAGAAGACAGATACCAATTACACACTGGAAAAGCAGTTAACACATCATCAATAAAAACCAACCACCGGACGTAGTTTACACCTGTTTTGGTCAATCAACTTCAGCTGTGAATCATACTGGGAATACAACTTTTTTTCCAAGGATCTAAATCCAGTTTTTGCAAAGACTTGTTCCTACTGTTTATTGTGCGAGATTCTACTCTGGACGAAGGAACAACGTTGAATCGTTTTCAAAGTCGCGGTCATGTGTTCTCTCTCTCTCTCTCTCTCTCTCTCTCTGTTCGTTGACCTGAGAAAATGAACTAAACTATGTACGTTATGTTGTAAACCCCGTTATTATCCGACATTTGTTCACGCGAGGTGGCATGGAAGCGTGTGCTGCCCAAGATTCTGAGGTGCATCCCGTAACCCAGAAGTTAAGTTAATGGAATGCAAATTGAGAATAAGCACATGTCAGCTTGTTATTAGTTCACTATAATTACCTGCAGTCTGGGCGGTTAGCGTGGAGCATTGCATTCAATTGAAGGTCGTTCTCGCTTTAGTTCCGTAGTCTGAGTACCAAGCGAAGCAAATAATCCCACACAATTTAATCAGCACTGAGCTGAGCGCTTGTGGTACGCTTCGGATGCTCAAGAGAAACCGGTCCTGATAGTATAGTAGTGTAGCTCTTCAACAGTTTTGTGGTTGCATTAGCTTCACTACAGCTATTGAACGGAATGACATCACCTTCTTTTTCGCGGTTAGAAACAAGGTGAAGGTGAAGAAATTCACACCCTGATCAAGACTTAGCGGGCCAAGGTTGGTAAATAAAGTGCTGAGAAATGCGTCCCTGTCTGACCTGGTTTTCTTCTCGTTCAAATTCTAGCCTGTCGGGGCTGCCAAATACCGCGAAGGTTTGACATTCGACACGTGTCAAACGTGACTTTGATTGACGATTGACTTTGTACCGCCCACCTTCATATCTTCGGTGTTGAACCGACTGACCAACTCCCACATATGCAAGGATCGTTTAACTAAATTCAGAGTATTAGATGGAAAGAAAGAAGAATACCTGTACCGATGTCTTTCTAATAGAAGACATGAATTTCATAATGGTTCATTGCAATCCACTCAAGTTCATAATATGACTTCGAGGTAACTTAAGCTTTGAGAAATGTTGGCTCGTATGGATGAACAGATCAGATTTGAAATTCTGATGGCCGACTTTACGAAAAGTTTAACCAACAATCACTACACGGAACCACCCGCAATCCCATTTCAACCAGAATATTAGTCGAATTCGATTGGTTAAAATTTGGTACAACTAATCAATTGTTGTTTTAACTAAACTGTCATTTTTGTTTTTTGATTAGCCGAAACGATGCTTGAAACAACTAATTTAATTGGTTGAAAAAAAAAATGCTGTCAATTAGTGAGGACACATACCTTTCAATTTCAACAAATATTTTAGTTGAAATAACTGACGTTGTTATTGAAACAAAATTCTGTTAGTTGAAAAATAAATCGGTTTTAGTTGTTTTAGATATTGCAAATAGTTGAATCAACTAGAACAATATTATTGATTTGCGAAAATAATCAATACTTACTTAATATACTTACTGATAAATGTCATGATTTATTTGAAAAAAGTTCGGTATGTTGAGATACATGAAATAAATATCGATGTTCCAATATAAACAGTACTTTATATTGACATGTAATATCATTAGTTATAAACAGGGCTGATAAAACCACCGATCACTGCTGATCTTAAGATCACTGATCTCGAATATAAAAAATCACTACTGATCTCGACCAAGGAATAAATTTTGATATTATATGAGCTTGGGTGCATCAACAGCTGAGAATAGGAGTTTTCTAAATTTTAGGAATCTACGTACGTACGAACATGTGTTGATAAAGATAAGGAAAGCGATTTCGTACACGCGGTAATGAAAACGATAACCGATACCGAAGCTTGGTTTTGAAAACACATATCGAAAAAAACAGAATGGCTGAAAGAATTTCAATATAGCTAATAACATATATGCTGTGAATAATAAAACTACAAGGATCAGCCCCATGGGGTTGTTCGAGCCATTGATGTGGAACAAGGCAACCAAAATTTCTAATGATCGACATTTTCAATTAATCGTTACACTTTTGAATCCTCAAATGCACAAGAATCTGCTTAGATTGATTTTTAATAGGAACCAACACCGAACACGCGAACCCAGAATATAAACTCTATTTGTCGTGATTTGTATTTGTTTTGTAGCCCCGACGAAATTACATCGATAGCTCAAATATATGCAATTATATGTTTGTACACGCTTGCGATACGGATATCGATATTTAAGCTTGTCTTCGCCAAGCTTGTGTTCAAGTTTTGTATGCAAGCAATTATTTTTATAGCGTTTCTACACCATTACTACCATTCTGCGATTTCGGTTGAAGCGATACACTTTTTCAGATTATCAATCGAGTTTATCTTATATTAATTAATCTTAAGCACTCAAAATTTACCCTAGGGTAGTTGTAAATTTCTCAGCAAAACGATACAACATGGAATTTCATCCGAGCTTGCATGACACAAGATTAAAGCTTCAAATCGTTTTATGGCACTTTTTGTCTTACTGTCTAGCAACAACCTACCTCTAGCATGCTACGCGTAGGAATGAAACGTTAGCTATAATTTTGCTTCTATTTACATATTCGCGTGCTTCCAACAGCTTCGCTTTTGCATCGATTGACCAATCAGAGCGATGCTTTCCCTTTGATATATCGCTTACATCTTCAAAACCGTCGTCTATGGCAGGGAAATCCGATATGCCGGAGATTTTTAGCAGATAAAATAGGACACTGCTCGCTACTAATCAAAATTTCAATCATTTATAATTGAAAATACGTGGCTTTATACATTCAAATCGAATCATAGAATTATTTCCAATCAAATAATGAAATAATAACAATAATTGATACAAAACAGACTGAGCTGTAAGTGTATAAAACCTGACCACATTTCTACGTGCACCCCTATATAGAAAACAAAAATGTGTTCCGCATCAATAATTAATAATAACGATCACAAAGCATGTAATGCAGCTGATTATTTTAATTTTTTAATAGAATATCATACACAGAAGAAACTGGAGTGCAGGTTTTGCTATGGCAATTCAAGCACACCATTCAAACACGTGCTGTGTGTTTGAAACCCTTCGCTCCTGTTATTTCTATGAATTAAATTCATGTCAAAAAGCGTTCTATTGCTAGTGCATGAGCATCGTCATCAGCATCAAACAGCTGGAAGTAAAACAATATCAATGTGGTTACGATCCAAACTTATTATTTTCATTTGGCGCAATAAAAAGAATGCTAGATCAAGAGAAAGTATTCTTTTTATTGCGAATCAAACAATCGGTTGCGAATTCGTACACGGACTGCATCAAACGAGAACATATGTCGAAACTACATAAGCCGTGCCGTAACGAAACCGGTATTTTTCCCAACTCTGGTGATAAAGAGTGTTAGAGGAGCATTCCGCAAAGATGTAAAATTGAGAATTTTACAAAAATTGATTTTGAAAGCCTCATTGACACGCGTTACCCTTTAGTTATTAATTCCTGTCGGATTACTGTTATCACTAATTTCCACACCCCTCAGCGGGAGATCAACGATTTCAGACGTAGATCAATCGGAACTCATGTCTGAACTATGTTTTTCTCTTCCACAAAGATCAAAGCTGATCGAATTATCCAATGATTGATCTTTCATGAATCAATAATTATTTTAGCTCAAAATCACTACCGATTTTGTGTGACGGAAGATCAGTACCGATTTTAATCGATGTGATTTGAAGATCACTGATCAACAGATCTTAAAAAGATCAGATCAGTAGTGATCTTCATTGGGAAATATCACAAGTGATCTTCTTTGGCAGTGATCTCGATTGGATGATTTTTTAATCTTGCTTTTCCAGCCCAGGTTATTAATAAATGTATTCTTAACTGTTATCAACTATATGTTAATGTGTGCTCATGTCTAATTCTGCGCGTAGAGCTTTTACTCATTATAATCTTTGTTTACATTTTTTGGGCCAAAGCAACTGTTTTTTTTATAAAACATGAAAGAAGATGGATATTTTTCTTTTAGTATTGAACCAATCGCTTGAAGCATAAAATTTTTGCGCATACCTAAAAGACTACATTCATTATTCATTAGATTCATTAAAATGGATTTAACGAAAACGATTAAGTATAGACGAACGCATATACCTTATGATAAAAAAAGAACCGAAATTTTCATTTTAAAATTCCCGCGATTGTCCAATCGGTAAACTTTTATTCTCTCAACGTTGGCAACACTTTTATACACATTTTGTCAAATTTTGACGCATATCGTACGATTAGTTTTTGTTTGGTGTCTATACAAAGAAGTTGAAAAATTTTCGTGCGGCGATTTTTATAATTGATGAAAATTTAGAACAACGTGCGTGCATCATTTTGTGTTGCAAATAGATTTAAGTGTTCCGAAACGTTGAAAATGTTAGAAAAGGCCTTTGGTGAATCGTGTCTAGGAAAAACACAGGCATACGAGTGGTATAAACGCTTCAAAGGTGGTCGTACAAGCTTAGATCATGATGAGATCCCTGGCCGCCCAACAACATCTGTTACTGAAGAAAACATTGAATCGGCGAAGCAGATCGTGTTGCAAAATCGTTCTGTACCGATTAGAGAGATTGCTGTGTTGTTGGGCATCTCTTATGGATCAGCCGAACACATTTTAACTGATGATCGAATGCATCATAACTGGTGATGAGGTGTGGATCTATGAATATGACGTCGAAACCGCACAACAATCGACCGAATAGCGCTTCGAAGGCGAGCCGTTGTTCTAAATTTTCATCCATTATAAAAATCGCCACACGAAAATTTTTCAACTTCTTTGTATAGACACCAAACAAAAACTAATCGTACGATATGCGTCAAAATTTGACAGAATGTGTATAAAAGTGTTGCCAACGTTGAGAGAATAAAAGTTTACCGATTGGACAAGCGCGGGAATTTTAAAATGAAAATTCCGGTTCGTTTTTTTATCATAAGGTACATTTGATTGAGATTCAAATCAAAAACCATATTGGTTGAATCAAAAAGTAATTAGTTGAATCAACTATCGCAGAAATAAAAAACTGCGATATCACAATTGTATGATCGGAAGGTTCTCCGTGTAGGTTAGGCTGGGTTTCGAATCAAAGTATTATTTATAGATTACACCGTAATACCTTGATCAATAAGTACCCGATCTGACCGATAGATGGCGTCATTAATTGAAAAACATCCTTCAGATATCGAAACTTCCTGAAATTCAGTTCATTACAATGTGACGCTACTTTTGGGAGATTAGAAACAATGGAAAAAAAATATAATAACACCATATGAACACTTTTTTTCAAAAAAAAAATAGCTTGCCAAGTATTATCCGGTTTCAGCTTCAAGCAAATCAACTATTATTCACTGATATACTGAATTTGAACGCAATATTCCACTCGTACAGAATTTTACAGGCTCCGTAATTTACATTTGGCTAACAAGTGCCACTGTTTGCATGTTTTATATGTATCAATTATTCATTGAGCAGATATCGGCTTCTGTGGTTCAGTCGATTTAACTGACGTGCTTTGTGATCTAATGTTTCTCGGTTCAAGTCGGGCTGTTGCTATCGACCTTTTGTTTTTTTTTTATTTCATTCGATTTCAAGCCATGTATTTTTAAACCACATAATTTCACATGTTCTTGAATATACATTTGTGTGAAATACGATTCTCAATTTATGTGCATCTTATAAGATGTAACATCACAAGTTTTTTCGAACTGTGTTGATTTTGATTTGTATTCCGGAATGCCCAATCTTATTTCATGTTACAACTTTCATTCGGTATCGGCCGATCTGAAAAAGCAGGTTTGAAATTTGAAACTTTGATCGCAGGGTAATAAATTCTGGATTTATAAAAAATTCTGGAATCGAAAGTCGGATCCTGGTAAAATTCAGTCAATTTTGATTGTTGTATTGTTATATTTCATCAAAACAATCCCGAGATAGAGTTGATATTTTACGTCGAGTTGATATCTTACGAATCGAGCATTATATTATCAATCATCCAATAGTCAATAACATTTCATGAACTCAACATCACACACTGACAAATTTCAATATTTCTAAAAGTATTTCGTTCCCAAAAACGTCCCAAGTTTTTCACACGTAATTCAACTCCGATTGCAAGCCACTGGTAGTAGTTTGACAATGGCAATAAAAACTTCAAAATAATACCATCATTCGCTGGTCGTAAATCGTAAATATGTCTTATTTACGTCCGGGACGGAGACATAGACACTGCGATGAAACGGTTCACTCCACTCAAATCAAGTCCCGCTTAATCTCGGTTGGCTTGCCATACAAGTACAAAATGACGGCGCCCACGATGTTGAAGGTTGAATCCGAAAGTCCCCGCCAACTACGAGGCGTGCTCATTGAACCTGCTGTCCGAGCATTACAGTTTCAACCGACAGCCGAGCATACGGCGGTAGTCAATGTTTTATTTCTGTACCAAACAAAACGTTCTTACTGGATTATCATCAAATATGGGATGGAATATTACTAAGCTTCGCTGGAAATAACAGGAAGGGGTATCCCTACAAGAAAGAAAAAAAACAAAATTTTAAATAAATTACGGAGGTGTTCGCGCAAACTAGCGATACAGATCGAACTTCACAACTACAGTCATCGACAGAAAAAAAAACAGTGACCGGGCAATTCAAGTCACTTCCTACTATAGGGTGATTTTTTAAGAGCTTGAGAACTTTTTTAAACAATAAAACGCATAAAATTTGCAAAATCTCATCGGTTCTTTATTTTAAACGTTAGATTGGTACATGACATTTACTTTTTGAAGATAATTTCATTTAAATGTTGACCGCGGCTGCGTCTTAGGTGGTCCATTCGGAAAGTCCAATTTTGGGCAACTTTTTCGAGCATTTCGGCCGGAATAGCCCGAATTTCTTCGGAAATGTTGTCTTCCAAAGCTGGAATAGTTACTGGCTTATTTCTGTAGACTTTAGACTTGACGTAGCCCCACAAAAAATAGTCTAAAGGCGTCAAATCGCATGATCTTGGTGGCCAACTTACCGGTCCATTTCTTGAGATGAATTGTTCTCCGAAGTTTTCCCTCAAAATGGCCATAGAATCGCGAGCTGTGTGGCATGTAGCGCCATCTTGTTGAAACCACATGTCAACCAAGTTCAGTTCTTCCATTTTTGGCAACAAAAAGTTTGTTAGCATCGAACGATAGCGATCGCCATTCACTGTAACGTTGCGTCCAACAGCATCTTTGAAAAAATACGGTCCAATGATTCCACCAGCGTACAAACCACACCAAACAGTGCATTTTTCGGGATGCATGGGCAGTTCTTGAACGGCTTCTGGTTGTTCTTCACTCCAAATGCGGCAATTTTGCTTATTTACGTAGCCATTCAACCAGAAATGAGCCTCATCGCTGAACAAAATTTGTCGATAAAAAAGCGGATTTTCCGAATGGACCACCTAAGACGCAGCCGCGGTCAACATTTAAATGAAATTATCTTCAAAAAGTAAATGTCATGTACCAATCTAACGTTTAAAATAAAGAACCGATGAGATTTTGCAAATTTTATGCGTTTTATTGTTTAAAAAAGTTCTCAAGCTCTTAAAAAATCACCCTGTACTTTCACGGTTGGGCACACTGTGGTTTCATACAACGTCAACGTGATTTCATAAGGTTTCGATTTAATTTACAAAATCATGTTGTTAAATGAATGAGTATGTATGGACATAATAATTCCTCTTAATTCGTTTGTTTTTTTAATCATGGCCTACTATACGAAAAATATGAAAATAATAGTTTACAATGAGTAGATACGCATTTTTCAATACCTTTGACTGTCAGTCAAATTCAGGAATTTTAGTAGAATGTACCATTGGAATAGTACTTTTCAAATGTAGTATTCGACTGCAGCTACTCTATTGAAACTATTTAACTAACCTCAAAACTTCAATCTCACATCAATTTCGTATTTTTGCCGCTGCGTACCACACTGTGCTGTCGTAAGGTTCCGACGAAGTTGCGACCGGCTCTTTTCTTTGTGACAAGCCGGTTAGCGGCGAACTAGCACACGAAGGCGCGAGGAGACGGGCTGTACCGAAAAGGTGATCTCTTCAAAATCGGTCGTTTATTTGCTTGATGATCGCGCCCCGGAGCCAGACTTGAAAGTCGGTTGAACCGCCAACGCCAAGCGGTCAGGGATGGCTACCGCCCCGGGGGGATTTACGAATGGTAGCTGGCTTGGTATGCCCTGTTTTCTAGCTTGGAAAGTATCGTAAAATATCTGTACAGTTTGAATAATTTTAAGAGTTCACGTTTTTTAAGCCTCAAAAGTAATTATATAAAAGTAAAGTTTTCTCAATTTTTGAAAATTTTAAAATAAATAAAATATTAAACGATAATGTGTCCAACAATAGTCTCCAATCAATTTTTGAATTCCTTACAACAGCGAAAATTAAATAGCTTAAAATTATTTAGTTTTACTCTATACGATCACCCAAGAATGTCTAAACTGCCAAACGATATCTGAATTATTTAAACTCTTTCTGTTCAGAAAATCTGTCTTTTTTGTACAGTTCGTCTTTTATTTACCAGTGCATAGCAGTTCATGCGAAGTTGCTAGTGCCTCTCGACAGTTTAACTTACACCACTAAATAGACATAAAACTTTGACTCTACATGAGTAATACGGGCATTTACGAATTGTACTTTCGGTTCTTCCGGAAGTTCCTGTTAATGAGAATGAGAATTCCGGAAGTTTCTGTGATCATCAACTAACAAAAGTTGTGAACTTAAAGGATTGCCTGACTAGTTTCAAGAAATAAGCTTATTTCTACATCATCGTTTATAGTAGTAGTACATATTAGGGTTTGAAGTTTTATTCACTTTTCGCCCTGAAATTCTCGAACAGGAAGGAAGGCGAATACGGATGGAATTCAAACATTTACTATAAGATCAACAGGCCTTTAGTTTGACTCTAAGTTTGTGAAAATTGATTCAGCTATCACAAAGGAAAGTGACGGCATATTTTCTTCATTACTTTAAACATTTTGCTATTCTACTCTAACTACTCTACTCTACTCTACTCTACTCTACTGTACTCTACTCTACTCTACTCTACTCTACTCTACTCTACTCTACTCTACTCTACTCTACTCTACTCTACTCTACTCTACTCTACTCTACTCTACTCTACTCTACTCTACTCTACTCTACTCTACTCTACTCTACTCTACTCTACTCTACTCTACTCTACTCTACTCTACTCTACTCTACTCTACTCTACTCTACTCTACTCTACTCTACTCTACTCTACTCTACTCTACTCTACTCTACTCTACTCTACTCTACTCTACTCTACTCTACTCTACTCTACTCTACTCTACTCTACTCTACTCTACTCTACTCTACTCTACTCTACTCTACTCTACTCTACTCTACTCTACTCTACTCTACTCTACTCTACTCTACTCTACTCTACTCTACTCTACTCTACTCTACTCTACTCTACTCTACTCTACTCTACTCTACTCTACTCTACTCTACTCTACTCTACTCTACTCTACTCTACTCTACTCTACTCTACTCTACTCTACTCTACTCTACTCTACTCTACTCTACTCTACTCTACTCTACTCTACTCTACTCTACTCTACTCTACTCTACTCTACTCTACTCTACTCTACTCTACTCTACTCTACTCTACTCTACTCTACTCTACTCTACTCTACTCTACTCTACTCTACTCTACTCTACTCTACTCTACTCTACTCTACTCTACTCTACTCTACTCTACTCTACTCTACTCTACTCTACTCTACTCTACTCTACTCTACTCTACTCTACTCTACTCTACTCTACTCTACTCTACTCTACTCTACTCTACTCTACTCTACTCTACTCTACTCTACTCTACTCTACTCTACTCTACTCTACTCTACTCTACTCGAAAATTTGATTTATTTGATCATCGATGTAAAACTAAATTGTATTGCATTAATACTTAGTTTTACTCTAAAAGTATGTTGAAAAATGAAGAACTGTAAATATACATTCACAAAATGTTTTTACTTGTGTTCTGCTGCTGCATTTTCTTTAGTAACTCTATTTTTCATCATTTGTTCTTGTATCTTGTTCTAAGACTCATAATTTAACGTTGTGATTAATTTTCGGCTGTCACAGTCTTCTATTATTCTATTATTTATTTGTATTACAAGACTGAGAGCTACTTTTCCTGAAAAATGACAACCATTTTTTTTGTTTTATTGCTGACATTCATCAAACATATTATTTTCAATCTTACACTAATAGGATTGGACCTCTTCTACATTTTCAGAGTTAGATAAACAGTTTTAAACGAGTTGAAATAAACGATAAAACCTTTCGTTTGTTTATAACAGTTTCAGATATATCGTTGGAATTGCTCGAATGAAGAAAACCGGGATCGATTTACTTGGAATACGTACGTTTCTGTTTTTAGTTAGCTAAATATTTGTATTTGTTTCAACTGACTTTCGCAAATTAAATTATAGGATGAGTTTGAATTAAATATTCCGCATTTTGCGATTAACGACCAGGGGTCCCAATAGAAACCGAATTAATTGAGCTCAGGACAGTTCACTCACCAGTTCATTTACTTTAATACAAAATCCACTGAATTGCAGTATACCACTTCTGTATCGTTTTAGAATAGTGGCGTGTAGCCAAATCAACCCAAAATATCGAATTTGGCTCATCTTATCCCCGTTTATGGTGCATTTGATCGCGAACGATTCACTTCGTTCGCCATATATGGTCTACCGAATCATGTTTCTATTTGATACGATCTTTCACAGGAAATACTTTGAAATGCCCCAGTTTTGCTTGCGGCATGAAGTCCGCTATGATGTCATCATCAACGAAGCAAGTGATGGGTATAGCGTGATAGGTAAGGCAATTGCCTTCCACACAGTCTATCTAAGTTGATATCTCAATCACGTGCCTATGGAAAGGAAAATTAATTTTACACGAGAGGATAACGATCACAATATTAAAATTTCCATAATCGAAATAAAAAAGTCAATGACAATGTACGCATTAGTTAACATTCTCTTGTAGTATTTCTAGATGAACATTTTGCCATTAATATACCGGCATTAGTTCCTATTTGGGAAGATCAAAACTTTGCCGGTTTTCAATCTGGTTCGTTTCTGAAACATTATTGTTTTTTGCAAAGTTTAGCGTCGAAATGCTCAGAAGAAACTGGGGTTCACTAGGAGATTCACAGTATCTATTTTTTTTCTCAAGCCTACAGGCCATGTGGAATGCGGTGGAAAAATAGCCAACAATGGATCTGTTGGGTTCCTATTTCCATGTCGTAAAAGGCGACAATTGCATGAATTTCTTTTTTTCTACTTTCGAATAACAGAATCGTTCAATGTTTTTCAATTTCTGGAGACCTTTTTTACAAAATTATCACTTTATTCAACCAGCAATTTTTAATCTTGCAAAAATAATTTTCTCATTTTATGTTATTTCTCGTCTTTCAAGATTCCAGTTTGCATAAATCATAATGGCATAAGGCACTCGTTTCCTCTGTAGAAGCCACTTTCAAATAGAAAATTTTTTGGTAGTCCTTACATGATCATTAAAAGTGTCATTTCAAAAAAGTAATGTCATTTGTAATGAACGTGTAAGGGCAGTAATGATGAATTCTCCATACAATTTTGAAATATCATTACTTAGTGATCATTGAAAATGACATTATAGATTTTCGTGTAAGAGACGCTATACATGTCATTTTTCTGCTGAACTTGAATGGACGGAGCTCTACCGCGCGACTCCGTGCGATCTGTCAAGTTTCGCTTCGCGTCGCGTGTCGCTTTCTCTCTGGCCTCACTCTTAGTCATTTTTCGCGGTGTTCTCGGTTTTTGTTTATCACCTGAATTGTGCGTGTAAGTGTCTCTGGGTGCATATCCGCCCAAGCTCTTTGATTCACTCATCGATAAAAGTCATAGGAAGAAGGCGAATGAATTAATCGTATTGGAGCTACTATAAGGTTGATGTCAGAGTGAGCGCGGACCGAAGCGAAACGATTCAATGCGATGTACTGCTAATCCGCATCGCATTCACTCTGACAGGTTTGCTTTGATCAAATGCAACTAGCTCGCGCGCGCGCCTCGACGCATCGCGTGACGCTTTCACTCTGACATCAACTTAAGTCTATCCGCATTCACTGCGCTTCAATTCACATTACATCGCAATTACTTACTTGTGGTCTACACAGGAAAAAATATGAAATTTACCGGTGACGCAAATCTACATATGACACAATTAATAGAACGTAATTCGTAGTTCAAGTAAACTTGTAAATTTTCATGTTTTAGCACTTTAAAGTATCTCAGAATGAATTAAAAATATGTTATATTTACTGTAAAATTGAGTTATTTTTTACGCTCATATATGTCGGTCTCAGAAAACGTAAATTTACACGATTTTTACTAGGTGTGTACTTTCATTCGTCCTTGGACCCTTTCGTGAGCCCTTGAGACGGTCTAATTATGTATATTCATCAGTTTCAAACAACCTGTGTGAGAAAACAAAATCCATGCACGAAGAGTTGGTTGATTTTCTTCTATCTCGTTGAAACTTAATTGACAACTTCACAACAGAGCAAACGTAAACAATACACTGTAACGAGAAACTCGGCAGATATTGGTTGATTTCGGTTAAGCATGTAAAATGCTATACTAGTTTTAATATGCCGCCATAATTATCCACTCATGCTTCGGTAACAAGCCATAGGATGTGACATTTAGTGTTCGAATTATTACGAGTGGCTATTTCCACCCTGTGGCCATTTTCGCCCCGGTATCCCCTATCGAAACCATTAGTTAAAGTCAGATCTGCTATTTAATTCATTGACTCGAAGGATAAGATGGAAATAGATGCTTTCTTAGTGAGTTTTTTCGCCACACTTACAGGAATATGGAAAAATGTCGTTATAAATTTTATTATCATATTGTTTCTGACTCCAATTCATTGATTTGGGACCGAGTAATCTCTAGAAAAAATCCACCGACTCACCTAATAAGACGCCGTTTGGTGCAACTACTCTCTATTGTGGTCAAATTTAGACTCAAGATCCATAAAAATAGTTACTATTTATTACTTGTTTTCACTATATTTCCATACTCTCCGTCTTTCGCACTGGAAGCTACTGCCAATTATTTATTGACCTATTAAACAATCTACTAGCCTTCCGTGCACATCGTACCATCGGTGAACCCCCCGCCCCGAGCAATATGCAAAATTGATCAGGCAGCAGCAGCGCTGGAAACGATCAGCGATCGACCGAGGTGCCGTCACGCAACCGCCGATCGTGTCTCGCTAGTAAGTGTTTTGCGCTTCACGCGACCTGTGCTTCGATCATTCGAAAGAAAACAAAACTCTAACTCCTACTAACTAACCACAACCACCAACCTGATCGGATCGATATCGGAGTGTTATCTGCTGTGGTAGCGATCCTTTCGTCTGAAAAAACAACGGGTGGTGCTTTCCCACTCCGTCCGGTAACAGTCGAAGATAATTTCACCACCCGGAAGGACGGCCTGAACAGGGAATGCACCCTTGAAAAAACATCTGGCGTTCAGCAGATCTTCAACTGTACGGACAAGATAGAATCAACAATCAAGCTTTAGGCAAGGGGCGACAGTCGTTCAATTTTCAAGGCCACATAAACGAACGAAGCGAATGGACTCAAGATGCTGCAAACTGTCGATTATTAGTGCAGGGAAGTAGTGCGAAGAAGGTCTGTCCGTCCGTCTGTCCGTCTGGTTTTCATCCGAGAGTCATTTGCGGAAGCACTGCGTCAGGTAGGTAGCTTTTTCCTTCTATCTGAAGTGCAACTAGTCGGCAATCGGTTTTTGCAATGTGTGTTGGACGGCTTTTTATTTGTTTGTATTTGAAGTCCGGTTGACAAGATGGAAACCATTGACATGGACTGTGTGATTTGGTTTTAAATGGTGTTTACTAAGTAGTGATGGAAATTGTCCAGATGATGATGACGATGACGATTCGATGACGCACATGCCGTGGTGTACAGGAAATCTTAAAAACAATATTGGAAGGCCGGGAATGTTTTGTTAAATGTCACCGGCAGATGTTTTACAAACAAATTTTGAGATGGAAAGTTGGAATTAGCATTGGCATTTAGGACCGCCCGGGTTTTGGCTACTTCATTATTGATCAAGACCAATTTAGAATTCAGAATGTTCGTTTGGGAATAACATGTTGTTTCAAATCGTGCAAATGCTAATCAATTCCGATGTCGGTCTCATCCATATGCAGATCTACTTATGAAAAGACGAAATATTAATCCGATGCATATTTCTGCTGGAAACCAAAGAATCTTCTGCGTTTTTACACGCATCCCACAAAAAGGCGAAATTTGTTAGTAAATTTACTAATTAAATAATTCAAATCATTATTTTTCTTTGGGTAGCCGGGCTTCCTGAATAGCTTTGGTGGTGAGATTAATCTTATTATTAATATTGAAGTTATACATGAAAAGTATATGAAACAAGTATAAGAACTGTACATCGCGTTTTGGATTTCGAGGAATTGAACCGTAAACGAAGATTTATCTCAGCCCCTTTATACATCTCATATGATGAAACCATCAGTTAGAGCAGTGATTCCCAAAGTGGTCCCTACAGCTCAGTTTCAGTGGGCAGTAAGCTCAAAATTGTCGATAGGTGGGTAATGAGTCACAAATAGAGGGCTTCGCCACAAAAAAAAAGAATCTATCTGATAAAGGCTCAGAGCAAATATATTCATGATAAGTTTATGTGGGCACGTTAGAAATTTTTCAATAAACCATTGCTAAATCTAATCCAGGCACAAGCCAATCTAATAGTTGCAAATATGACGTGAATTGTGAATCATTCAATTGTTGTGATATTAATAAGAAAGTACATAAAAAAGAGCAGATAAAAACATAAAGTTTGTTACGATCAACACTTAATGAAATAAACAAATGAAACAAATATTAGCGCATGCTTTCTTAGCAAATGCGAATATCCACCAATTTGTCTTGAACTTCATCTCACTGACAACAGTCTGTTGCTTCTTCTTGAATTTTCATTCGTAAAATATATTTCGATTTTGCGGAGCTATGGCGTCTTGGAAGAGTTCATGTCTTAGAATGCTTGTATGGCTCGCCATTCGAGATATTTCTTTGCGAACTATTAGAATATTCCTGTTCAGGAACCTGTTTAAAATCTGAAAGTCTTGATGTAGATTTTACCACCCTGTACCCAGTACTCAAACTTTACCCAGTTTCTTGTGCGAACGACCGATTTAATTTGCTTATTGTACGATTCTGAGTCAACACATTCTCACAAGTCGACCCGATCTGCTAGATTTTTTTGTTCGATGCATTAGGCGACATTATTTAGGTTAGAGAAGCTGGAGTTCCGCTTGTAACAGGGGCCACTCTTTATAACGATTTTGCGACATCCGGGATTGAATTTCATTCCGATCTGAACTTACAGGCTGTCGACAAATACTTTTATTACATTAATTTTGATTACATTCATCAATTCCGACAACTTTGTGAGAGAGTAGTATGGATTTTCGCAATGCACAAGCAAAATTTTTACTCTTTCTAAAATGTCACTTCCACCATCGAGAAGCAAATATCTAAGTCAATCAGTAGGCTTTTTGATGTCGAAAGCATTGGGAAATAGCATACTGAACAAATTTGTGCTCTAATTTCAATAAAGACAGCCTGCAATCGAAACGCGATTAATTTATTATGACAAAAACCACTTGAGCTGCTGAAGTTTAAACGCAACAGAAAACACCGGAGGTTTACACGTTATACGTATCTATCTCAAGGACAGGCTAATGATGATGATCTGCAGGAATACTGCGCTCATTTAGAATTTCCTCCAAAAGTCGTTATTTGATGTTTTAAATTAGACTTTCATTCCCAAACTTTATGCTGGCCTATGAAACATTGTTGCAAATTCTTCTTCATATCCCCTGTCGAACAAAGGTTCAATGTAATTTAAAAAATCACTAAATTATTACTAAGTGAGAAGTTTTGTGAGTTTTTCTAACGATCATAAACCCTAATGGAATTGATAAAACATGAAACACTCAAATATGTAAAGTATCAAAAAATATATTCTTTACATACGTTTTTTTCTACTCTACACAGTAGATGTATTGGAGAAGCTAAATGAATGAAAAACTTACAGAAAAGATAACGTTTTTGGAAAAAGATACGCTCAGAGACAAGACTCGAACCTGAGTTCTTATGCTTTCCGTGCATACGCGCTACCATTTCGTCACCCTAAGCCTTGTGATAGACACAGCTGTAAAGCACAACTAGGCATGATAGAACTACATCCAACATGGTCTACATCCTGGCCGTCTCACGACCGGTACCATACATTCAAACATCATCTCTGTTAATTAAACACTAGTCTTCCTGCTCTATACCTATTTTCCGCTCAAGCACTGAGTAGGAGAATGTATTTATAATCGCTTGTCACCTTATCTAAATAAAATATTGTTAGAATAGTTCATTTGTTGAAGTTTTATTTCTCGAATACTGATTTGTTGCCAAAAAGCAACAGTACGCATTTAACGGGTGTTTTTTAGCAACGAGAAAATTGCTCTTAAGTTTTCGAACCCAAATACCCGAACTTTTCCGGGTTCAGGTTGGGTACGGGTACGAGTAGAGTTTGGGTTTGGAAGAGAAATTATTCTCAGGTTCGGATCGAGTACGGATAACAGTATTTTATTTTCGGTTGGTTTCGGGTTTCAGAAATTGATTACCCGACCATCTCTACTGCTAAACTGTTAGTAGTCAACATCCAAACATTAACCGACCCTTGGATGAAGATTGCAGTGTCGGGAAGACCGGGGCAAAACAAGATCTTTCTAATTTGTGTCTCCAATTTACCAAGTCGCATCCTATGGGACTGAAAAGTTTCACACAAAAAAAAGAATGAATACTTCAGGGTGCCAAATCTCAAAATTCCTTAAAATTCGCCAAATCTCAAAATTCGCCTAGAAAATGAAACCATGTTCAAATGGATTGTCTATTGGTTCCAACTTATCATGGGACATAATCCTTCGGAAAATATACGTACCGGCTCGTATCTTGACGCTTTGCTGCACCAAATAGTTTATGCAGAAACTAGTTTTATAGTCGTTGATGAAGACTATTTCATTGGATTCTTACATAGAATTGAAGGGCGGGTAGGGTCTAACACTTTTGAAAAATCATTTCTTTGTGTTTTGTAATAGTAAAACATTTCAAGGATATTCTGTGAAATTTTCAAAACTATCGGAACAAAACTCTAGAATTTATGGGACTTTATACTTTCTTATCTCATCCTGTAGAGAGGCGAGAGCTCACCGCAAAGGCCCAAGAAATCTGCATCGATTGTCTTGAAAATTAAAAAAAAACATTCTTGATATGTTCTATTATGACAAAATACAAATAAAAAACTATGATTTTTTTGAAAGTGTTAGATCCTATGCGCCCCTAGAAAAAAAAATTGCCACAGCTTTGAAAATCCGTGTCCGTCGTCATTCGAAAACTTCTTCACCATTTTTTCAAATTTTGCGTACACCCAGTTCGAAAAAGTCTTGTGATTTTACATCCCATTAGATGCACATAAATAGAGCGTCGCATTTCACACAAATTTATATTCAGAAACATTTAAAATTGTGTGTTTTGAAAATTACATGGCTTAAAATCTAATGAAATAAAAAAAAACCCAAAGATCAATAAGCAACAACGCGACTTGAACCGAGTAACATTAGATCACAAAGCACGTCCGTTAATCGACTGAACCACAGAAGCCCATATCTGTTTGATGAATAAATGATACATATAAATCCATAAAGCAGTACTTAGTAGCCGAGTGGAATATTGCGTCATTTAAAAAGTTAAGTAAGTTATGATTGCAGAATTACGTCACCTTTAAAATTTAAAATTTTTTCTGTACACTTTTTGTACTACGTGTATAACACAACACCAGACCAGTGTTGCAAATTGTCAGTCATGTCAAATGACCTTGACAAACTGAATAAAGTCAACGTCAACTGTATTCGTTACGGTCAAACTGTCGGTCAAATGAGTTTGTAATATCAAGAGAATTTAGGTTGGTAAAGCCTGGTTGGCAGCAGTCCAGTGACATAAGCTTTCCAATCTTCATCATGCAAAGTTGCTAGTTGATAGTGACATATAGCTGCTCTGCATCAGACCCCTACGTTTTTCTTCAAGTTTTTTGTGACATTGGGGAGGTTTCACAGCTACAAAATGACGTTTTTTCTCGTTTTGACTTAAAACAACTGCCGAAAATTCAAAAAAATTTAAAAAAAAATCAAACAAAAACGTTGGGGTCTAGAAATACATCTACTATAACTATGCTGCTTGAATTTGTTGACTTCTGATTAGTCTGAGCTGAAATACAGTAGACACCGAAAATCATAGTAATTAGCGCTGACTAAGCAAAAACGTTCTCAAAAATACTTCTTCACCGGCTTATTTCTCAATTTTTTTCACGAAAAATTACAAAATGTTGTTTGCTTTATTTTATGCAAAACATTTGAATTTATTTTTTGAGCTGTAACTCTTAAAAAATTCACGAAAGTAGTCCCCTGCTTAACATTTTGCTTACATTTATAGTAAATCTAGTTTTACTAAGTTTAAGGTATGATTTAAGAATCTTTTAGGAATTTCATGTCGAAAATTATGTGTCCGGTTTAGCCCAGTTTTTTTTTTGTCACGTCAGTCGCGTACTCAGAAATTTATTTTGAAGGGGGTGTCAGAACATGATGACTAATATCCATACGCATGGAAATATGTACATAATCACATGAAATTTTGTTGGATAAAGTAGTTTTTGAAAATTTTTCATTTTATAATTGACTTAAATATGACGAATTTTGCACTAAATCCTATTCATAGTTGGTAAAATTTCTCTGATTTCAATCAAACTCGCCGGACACGTTGACTTTGTCCTAAAATGTCACATTGCATACTTGTTTTTCCAAAATTGATCTAGACTGTCTTTTGAAAAGGGCTAAGCTTTTTTAACCAGTTTTATTCAAATAGCTTGACGAAAAATGAAAAAGCCTACAAAAAAAGTATCATACTATTGATTTTCACAGGATCAGTAACATTTTCCAATAAAAATACTGAAAAACTTCCATCTTGAGTCCTACACTGAAAAAAACTGACTTTAAAATTAATTCACAAAACTAAACATTTCACGAATTTCACGCAAAATCGTATTCGGAGTTGGCTGCATATAGACTTAATCACAGAAAGCCACTTCCCTAAAAAAAATTTTCAAAATCTATCTAGACTATCTTTCGAAAAGGATTAGACATTTTTACCATTTTTTGCTAATAAATAGAGTGAAAAATGACAAATCCAATAAAAAATTATTTTGCTGGCGATGTTCTCAAAATAAGACAAAAAGTTTTGGGATGAATACACTGCAAAAATTATGCATCGAATTTTACACTGAAAAAATGGATCTTAAAACATTTGAAGTCGAATTACAAAAAAAAAACGCCATTCTTTATTTGAATGAAATTTTGTCCCAACATAGATAACAGTTCGGCTGAAAAATTTTTGTGCCAAAATTCGTTTTTATTATTCAACATAATTGCCATCAGAGGCTATACAGCGATTATAGCGATCTTCCAACTTTTCGATACCATTTTTGTAGTACGATTTGTCCTTTGCCTCAAAATAGGCCTCAGTTTCAGCGATTACCTCTTCATTGCTTCTAAATTTTTTACCAGCGAGCATTCTCTTGAGGTCTGAGAACAGGAAAAAGTCACTCGGGGCCAAATCAGGAGAATACGGTGGATGAGGGAGCAATTCGAAGCCCAATTCGTTCAATTTCAGCATGGTTTTCATCGACCTGTGACACGGTGCATTGTCTTGATGAAACAAAACTTTTTTCTTCTTCAAATGAGGCCGTTTTTTTCAAATTCGTCCTTCAAACGCTCTAATAACGCTATATAATAGTCACTGTTGATGGTTTTTCCCTTTTCAAGGTAATCGATGAAAATTATACCATGCGAATCCCAAAATACAGACGCCATAACCTTACCGGCCGAATGTTGAGTCTTTCCCCGCTTTGGGTTCGGTTCATCGCGTGCAGTCCACTCAGCTGACTGTCGATTGGACTCTGGAGTGAAGTGATGGAGCCATGTTTCGTCCATTGTTATATATCGACGAAAACAATCGGTTTTATTTTGATATAACAGCTCCAAACACTGCTCAGAATCATCAATTCGTTGTTTTTTCGATCGATTGTGAGCTCACGCGGCACCCATTTTGCACAAACCTTTCTCATATCCAAATATTCGTGAATAATATGTCCAACACGTTCCTTTGATATCTTTAGGGTGTCAGCTATCTCGATCAACTTCACTTTACGGTCATTGAAAATCATTTTGTGGATTTTTTTCACGTTTTCATCGGTAACAGCCTCTTTTGGACGTCCACTGCGTTCATCGTCTTCGGTGCTCATATGACCAGTACGAAATTTTGCAAACCACTTACGAATTGTTGCTTCGCCCGGTGCAGAGTCTGGATAACACTCATCAAGCCATTTTTTGGTATCGGCGGCACTTTTTCATCAAAAAGTAGTGTTTCATCAACACACGAAATTCCTTTTTTTCCATTTTTTTTTTCACAATATAAAAAATTGCTTCACTCAAAATGCAATATCTCACAAACTAATAATCAGACAGCTGTCAAATTTATACACGTATCTTTTGAAGGTTGGTACTAACTGAAATAGGTATGGATTTAATTCTAGTGGCGCCCTCTCATAGAAATGATACGAACTTTTCAGCCGATCTGTAAATTATGTTCCCGCCAACCTTCCGTATATTGTATTGATGGGCATTCCGAAAAAAAGTTTTCCTAACAAAACTTCTTCTTATCAAGCACTTTCCTCCATTATCGGGCAACTAGTAACAGGGTATTCGGTGAATTTTATTCGCACATTGAGATTCATTGGAATGATGTATGATTATGACTTTCGATTAAGTTTAGTTTTTACTAAAAAGATATTGGATAAAAAAAAACTCAGTTTGGACAAGAAATGGATTATATTTTGAAAAAAAATTTCCTTGTATATTTTCATCTTGCAATGTATGAACGGTTTGCAGGGAAGGAAAATCATCAATCTTGGGAAAAATGTTATCAAAATCAAAAATGGGTTTGAATTTTTCAAATCAATTTTATTTCTGTGTAGGACTCGATAAGAATTTTCCCAGTAGTTTTTATTGAAAAAGCAGTGAAATGTTAATGAAACTTTCATTCGAGTTGGCACGAAGTTCGTCATATTTATAGAGAAGAGATTTCATCACATATTTTTTTTCTGCTTCTGCTCACGTCAACATTTTCCGCGAATTAAATTTCATTCGTTTTGATTTGAAAAAAAAATTACGAACTGTTCAAGGGATTGTAGAATTGTTTTGCAACGCGCCCAAAGTGAGTTTTCATGTAAAAGTTCCAAGCAATATTTAGGTGGAGAATTCTTCAATTTCATGAAAATTTGGCTTAAAAAAAGATGATCCTAATCCGGAAAAATCAGTAAATAAAGAAAATTAAAACTCAATATGAATAGGGTAACAGAGGTATTTTGGCCACCTAATATAGTTTGGCACACCTAACAAACTTTATGGATTTAACCGATGTTAAGTAACCCATGGTGCATCAATTTGAAGCTAATCATATTAAATTACCTATTGCGGAAGGGTTTTTCAAAGATACTGAAACATTTGGTGGATATTTTTACAAAGTAGGCCAAAATTAAATAAATCCTAAAGTGAGCCAAAATACGTCTGTTACCCTACACGTGAAACGATGTATGTATCCTTTTTCTCCTGTTGAAAATTTAATCATTTTCTCACTATTTTCAACGTATAAATTAAGTATCATATTGTTTTGATTACGAATGGTACTTTTGTCTGGAGTTCGGTTGCTTCGTGCAGTTTCCTAGGAGTCAAATTATACAATGCTGGGTACTCGAAGAGTGTTCAGATAGCGAAACAGAAATCATTGGTAAAAGCCCCGGAAAGTGGAAGAAAATAACGAGGATACATTTCAAAATTCCACAACAAAAAATAAATTGTATTTATTTAATCATTGTCACAAGGGAAACAAAGAGTATCTCTCGGTACAACCCACAATAATTTGAACTATCGAAATTTTGAATTTTCGTTTATAAAAACGCTGCTAGAAAATACTTTTTGAAGTTATATATAATATATCCAAGATATATACCTGTCTAAATAACCAACTCCGCGACACCTATCGAAAAGAGTGATGAGCCGTCGTCCTTCCGTAAAACAGGTGAAGCTTCAACACTTTCTCTCTTTTTTATCATTTAACCTTTCCTGTGAACGATGAAGACGGAAGCGGCTGGCAATAGTGATTATCATGCTGTTGACAAGTTCGATTTTAGTTGGAATGATACCATTTCCTAAGCAAAAAAAACATGATATTAGTGTACAATTCACCAAGTCCATCGTCACAACGCAACACAATGCAAGATCCAACCGATCACCGACTGTATATTGCACTACAACAAATTATTCCAATTCCGGGCTCCGGTTTGAGCGAATAATTTGATATTAATCATTTTCAGCAGAATGTCTTTTCTACGGAGTATCCGCAACAATCTAACAAATAACAATTACAACGCTCAACGTAATGGTAAATCGAAATCGTCCAAACCAAGTAGCCGAAGTATTGTGAATGAGCGATCCTCGAGTGGTCGACCGAATTCCAGTGACCGGACACTGATAACCAGCGAGTCCGAACAGGATCGTCCCGGGTATGGAACGTATGCCAGCCGAAGAAACAGCGGTATTGGATCTGGTAGACGGGGAAGCAATTCGGCAACTCTGCGTCGTGAGGATAAATACGGCAAGGAAAATCCGGCACCGATAATTGTGTTTGTCGATAATTACGATACGGCTCCGAAACCGGCAGGGATATTAAGAAAGAACACCTTCACCAAACACGATCGGGAACACGAGCAAAGACGAACCGGAAATGCTATCAGCAGAAGTGATACGTTTACAATTAACGAGTCGGATGATGAGCAAAAAACTAAAACGAATACATATTCTAAAAAGAAACAGAAAGGTAAGTGATTTCATAGTTTTTTGCGAAATGATAATAAACATTTTGTTTTAGAACATGTTTCCCATGAATACACAACCGATTCGCCTGGCGCTAAAAAGCATGAACCCTCGGAAAAGCTACCCACGGTAATAGATTCAAACACCTATCGGAAAAAGTCACTGAAATCTTCGAAACCCGTTCAGAAAGTGGAAAGTTTTATCAGACGTTTCGAGAAAAGTCTATTCAAGCATGATTCCAAAAAGACTGGACGCAAAGATTCCAACTCCTCCATCGAAACGTACGTACCGAAGTTCCGCGATATTGGAATAAACTGCAAACTAGACGACGAGGAAAAGTTGAAAACCCGAAAGAAAAGACAGGGCTCAAGAGATTCCTTGCTGGAAAAGACAAACATAGAGCATAGTTCTTCCTCGCAAAGAAGTTATCATGAAAGAAGTGCAACACCGCGAAATAGACAACGAGAAAGAAGTAGCTCACCAACGAAGAAATATTCCACCGTTGAACGGCACCAGAAAGAGAAAAAAGAACCTACGAGCGTGGTCCACATTCGTGAACGCAGTCATTCTCCGTTCGAAACGTTAGAATTGAAAAAGAATCCCACTGACAACAGCTATCTGAAGATGCGCCAGAAGGAGATCGAAATGGGCTACAGTACTGTCAACAAAAATCCGTCGTCAACGTTGACCCGCACGCGTTCTCCTGATCGAAACAAGTCTATTCTAATCAACACCACCCGGAAGGAACGTTACGATCCGGAAAGCAGTCGATCATATACCGTAACAACCAGCACTCATAGGGTGGAATATGACCGACCATCGCCGTTCCGTTCCGATACCTACAACACCCTGAAAGAAGAATACGAACAGGCCAACCACAAGCCTGTCGGTATTGCTAGCCCACGGTTAAGTTCGGATCGCTCCAAGCACGATTCAAAGCCCAGCTCTCCAACTAAGGAAAACCGAAAAGATTCCGGTGAATTACCGAAGTACACTTTCGGAACGAACCTGCAGGAACGTCGTAGTCGCTTCCAGCAATTTCAGAAATCATTCCAAAAGATGGGCGATAACAGCACCGAAACATCCTACCAGCAAAGCTTCTTCATACCGATTTAATGGAATAATTAATCCCTCAATTTGCTATCGACTCCCGGTCGAAACGATCAAGACTTGCTAATCATTACGCTTCGTAGATTAATACTGCTAACCGCGGTCACTTATTTTCTAAACGAGAAATAAAACTTAACGATTCTACACCCCGAAAATTTAGAAAGTGGACCTCATTTCGATCCGAATATGATGTCATGGTGTCTAACAATCACCACACCATCGTTGTTCCACGTCTCTGTGGTGATCCAGTTTCCCCAGAAGGAGCGGAATCTCCGGACCGGTTCTGTACCGAGAATTCGGAAATTACCTTATTAGGCATGCATGACGTGCAACGATGACGGAGCCGAACCGGTAGATTCATTAGACATTGTGCGTGTGGGTTGGTTTCATGACATCACTGCTACTAGCAGTTCATTGAGGAATGATCAGCTCACGTTGATTTTGTTGTTTTTGTTGGGTTGGCTACCCGAAAAAAAATAAACAATTGATTCACAATTAGATCTATGGGTTACAATACATTCTATTGTATCATGACAAGATTTTTTTTTCATTTCCGACGATTCAATGTATTGTTTCTACGATTCACAATTGTATTTATTGTACACAATATGCAAACTGTACATTTGATTGTTTTCCAAGAAAACAAGCATTAGAAAATTTTATGATTGGAATCGTTACGATACTTAACAACCTATACATACATACAATTAATTGAATAGTGCATAACAATACATGGAAATATTTTTCAATGGTCAAAGCAAAATTGTGTAAGGTTTTATAACAACAAATCGTATTGTTTTTGTACAATATTTTTTATTTGGGTATTCAATTCGACCAGAATGTTAACTAATTAGAATCAAAACATTCGTTAGTTCGACTACGTTGCCTTTCATGATTCAGTTTTTCATTTATCAACGAGCTTTTCGTGCTATATTTTTCTTTCCTGAATTATATTTCCCATTGCATTGATCACTGATCAAACAACGTTAAACTTTACAATTCAGTTAGTGCTTATCTATTGTCTTTATCTGTACCCCTTTTACAACAGACCTATTCAGCCCATACTTGCATACGCATTTCGCGATATTCATATTCAGAGTTGGCTCTAATTCAATTCGATTTGATGATTGCTTTTTTTAAAGTCGTGACAAAAAAGATACTAACCTTTCCTATTTATAGGTTTAAATAATTGAAATAGACATATCTCACCTGCAGACGATCTCAGACGGGTAATTCTACCACGGTATTAAAGTCTTTTGAAGTAGTTTTTTATGTAAGTGGTCTTATCTGAACCCTTCTGCGCTTTTTGATGATAAACACGTTAGAGTTATGTGAAAAAAAAAACTTAAAAATGACTCTATTTCATTAAACTGAAATGATAGTGGCATAGTATATTTGAGAAAGTTGTGTAGTTTTTAATGATGAAAAATTTTGTACAACTTGAAAATACATTGTATCATGAATTATACTCAAGCTACGGGAATTGTATCTTCTGCCAATTTGTTTGAAATGACCTTCTGTACAACTTTTTAGAAGTTACTTAGCCCCTTTGTTGACCCTGAGCTAGACTAAAGGCTGGCACTTCGAAGTCAAATGTTCCTCGTGCTAAAGAACGTTTGAATCTTCAAACCTATAAGAAGCAGAAACAACCTAATCGTAGTCCGAAACAAGAAGCATCGATCAGGGCTTTGAACTGCATAATCATGGACGACGAAACCTACCTAAAACTCGATAACAAATCCTTGCCGGGACCACAATATTATACGGTGCGAGAAGGGCAAGTGTTTAACCAGTCCGAGACGTCGATTGAAGTCGAAAAATTTGGTAAGAAAGCTATAGTCTGGCAAGCAATTTGTAGCTGCGGTAAGATTTCGAAACAGTTCATCACCACTGCTTCAATGAACAGCGAAATATACATCAAGGAATGTTTACAAAAACGACTTCTACCCATGATTCGAAGCCACAAGGATCCTGTTGTCTTCTGGCCTGATCTTGCTTCTTGCCACTACTCGAAATCAAAGGTAGAATGGTAACACGTCTCGGCAGCCGAAACCATTCAACAGTCCAAAAAAGATTGGGAAAAAGTGATTGGAACATTCGCAAGAAGGTGCGCCAGCTAATCTACAATGGTTAAGTACCAAATGTTGAGAAAAATATTCTGTTGTTGTAGTCTAATATTATCAGTATATCGAATAAAATTTGAATATCTAACACTTGTGAATTATTTACAGCGAAATCAAAGTGCGTCCATACTTTCTGAGACAGTCTTTATCACATAAATAAAATTTGATCCTAAGCTAAAATAATATTTTTATCTCACTTTTATGGGGATTAATAACATAAACAAAATTTTCAAAAAATGGAGCCTTTCTTTCTGAGCAACTTTGTTGAATATACTGTACCTCGAAAACTACGTTTTGAATGAGTTATCAATTACGTGCGTAAAATTGGGCTTTTGAACCACTGTGCATTTCTTTTTTTGTCTTTTTTACGTTTCATTTGCCCGCTCTTTTTACTCGAAGATTGCGCAAAGTATTTCGGTCAATTTAGGCTTGTCGAAAAGCTACTTTTAATCCTTGGTTAAATTCAAAAGGGCTTTGGCGAATATTTCCTGTTTGGGAGATGTTATCCTAAAGGTATTTTCAGTACACTAAATATTATCGGCGTTTCCTGAACCGAAGTGGACGAGTTTGGTAATTCACTGAAGAAATTAGTGTTTCATTGAGACTGCTCGAGAGGAAAGAGAAAGGCTAATAATAACATGTTCTTTATTTGATAAAATTTTTTATTCAGGCCTAATTGCGTACAATTTAATTAATTAATTTATAAAGTTTTTATTTATACCCGGTTTTAACCTAATTATGGTCTTATCGCCGGGTGAATTGCGTACAAGTTTTACGTGGCCGATTGGCACATTGCCGCGAAACTGAATTACCGGTAGCGACATCTGCACATGAAAAATGGAACCAAGAAATGGATTGTTCTTCCGAAAATTTTCATATCGGTAGCAGTGATTTGCAACGATTTTCTCGTTTATTTCATAGTACAAGCAATAAAAATCAGTAATAAAAGTAAACTCGGAGTAGAAGAAAATTGATTTCATAGTGATTACTACTACTTTTTTTACTGTAAACTACGATTAAACATGTATGAAATTGGGTAAGGTTAGGTTTATTCGGACCAACCTGTTTTTTAAACAAAAACCAGTGTGATGTTAATTTCTCGAGTACAAGAATGTTTAGCGATCGTGTACTATTTATTTTGGATGTTTTATCTGTTATTTCAGGGCATTTGAAAAATGGTATTGAACCAAGTATAATGCTCAATTCTTAATAAACGATAGTTTTCGCACAATAAATTTTGATCAACATTACCACTTCATAGTGAAAACTTTTTCTTCCACTTCTACTAAGATTTTTTAAATGAATTTCCCCGTTTTTATAAGAAATCGTTAAAAAGATGATGTAATTAAAAATTTGCCTAGCGATTTGACAGCTCTTGCTGAAAGTATCATCGCTAAACAAGCAGCGCCTCTATATTTGATTGCAGCTTCATTGTGCCAATTGAGTCATTTTATTGTTAGTTAAAAGACCTCTTTTGTAATTGAGCGAGGATTGAGGTACACTTTGTTCGCCGCCCGACTAATCATTCATTGCTTTGTCGTCGGTGTTGTTGTTACTTGTTATTGTCAAAAGTATGTTCTGTTTTACCCCCTAGTCATCTTCTTCCATGAATTTACAGAACAAAAAATGTTCTACTGATCGGTGTTTGAACCAATTTTGGTTAAACAAGACAGTTCTGTGTTTCGCATATAACCTCAAATAATAATCTACAGATGGTGTTCATGATCGCATACTTCGTGATACATCGTTTTACCCCAATTTTCCCACAAATATAATTTTATGTTGAATTCAGATTTACAATCCCGAAGCAGATCCAATATGACCTACCAATATTGGTTCATATTACGTGCAAAACATCTGTGATCCAATTAAACACAATGGGAATGACAGTACTAGCCTGTGTAACCCGTTTTACCCCAATTTAATTCATAAGTCGTATTTCTGGTTAAACTTTTTTTGACATACCGAAAGCAGGCTGATTGCGGTTGATGAAAATCGATTGATATTACGAAGAAAGACCTGAAAATAGGATTACAAATGAATTCAATGACCGCACGAATTTTGTTATACCGTTTTACCCCAATTCAATAAACTCGGTGAATTTAATAAACTCTGTATTAGTAAGTAGCTGTCACTTTCTTTTTGCTTACTTTCTTTTCTATTAATTCCTAAACAGTATTAACGTTCACCTCTCTATTCGGAGTACGTGAAATGAAAACAAATATCGAACATGGCCCAAACAATCAGAAGAAACTCTTGCTGATGCGGCTTTGGGTAAAATTCGTGTCGGAATCTTCCATTTTTTCCAAACTGTAAAACACGACTACCTTTTCCAACTTAGGTAAAGTTCTACAGTTAAAAATGGGAGATTCCGACAATTCGCTAAGATTTGTTTATTACTCAAATGCATTTCACATGGGGATTAAATGTAAAAACTGTTGCAATCAAAGTATTTCCATCAGTTTATATGTATTTTTCATGAAAAGCCAATTAAATTTTAAGTGCAATAAATTTGAAGTGAATCTGATGTTTTATTGAAGGATCTGTGATATCTATTTGATTGCATTTAAATAGATTTGAGGTGATTTACACTTGCAGTAAAAGTGACGAGTCAAAAGCGGTGAATTTAAGTGTAAAATATTTCTGTCTAGTGTGTCGATTTTTACCAGTGCAGGCTTGTTTGATACCATGTTCACATTAGCGCTTATATCACTTGATATACCAAGATGATACGCATATCACGTGGAAGTGTTCACATATGATCGAAATGATATCGTTTGACAATCAAGTTGTCATATTGAATGTTCCCATTAGGAGTAAGATCAATAATATTGCTTTTCTCTCCTACAATTCCATCAATAATTTAAGTCTTGCATTTAATGGTCTCCGAACGCAAGTATTCGTTGAAAAATTCGAAATCATAATGATTGTTTATTGTCACTCTCAAAGTGACCTTCATAAATAAGTGCGTTCAATGCCATTATCCGTGTTGCTAGTTGCGATTTTTGAAAACTCGAGATGATATCGTACATGATATCCCGTATATCATGCCAAAATGGTGATACGCGTTGACATCAAATTGTATGGGATATCAAGTGATATCGCACATGATATCATCGGATATCAAGTATATCTGTATATCACTTGATATCACCGCTAATGTGAACATACTAACTCGCAGTTTTTTAAGAGTCGCGGCCCTTAAGGACTATTCACACCTATCCGGTCCGGTTCAGTGCCGGCATGACACCGTGCACGGATACTGATTTTACACTAAGGTCTTTTTTATGCGAATTTTTCGAGTTATGCGAACTTTCCGAGTTATGCGGTTTTTTTTGCGAAGTTTCACCTATCCGACACAGTGCCGTTTCAGTGCAGCTCGCCGTCAGTGTAGCGTCCGTCCGGCAAACTCAAATTCGTCGTCACCGATATTTTTCATTTTCACTGAAGCCGGTATGTCACTGCATTTGCTATGCCGCAACGGAAACGGAACGGAAGTATTCCGACAAAAAAAAGAACACTGACGGTGCACTGAAGCCACTTTCACTGAACCGTCACGGAACTGAAATGTGTGAAGTCCTTTACACGAGAATTATTTTTTGATATTATTTTTTAGTAATGACACTTTCAATGATCGTGTAAGGTCCGCTAGTCGGGAACAAAGTACTATACAATCAATTAAATCCAACAATTACACTTCCAGTGGAACTCTCAACGTGTAAGCATGTTGCTTCACACCAGTGCGATGAAACTTGGTGTATTTCTCGCGATTTTTTGAGAGCCTCTCTTTGCTTACTTTTTCTTTTGTTTATTACGGAGCCATATGCAATTTCTTGAAAGTTTCTAATATAAATCGAAAACTTGTAGTTTCAAATTGAAAGTTTATCGAAGATTAGGGTGCCAAAAATAACATAAATTCGGTAAATCGTGAAAGAAAAAGTAAACAAAGAGAGACATTTGTCATTTGCAGTTAGGGGCTGTCCATAAAAAACGTCACGCTTTTTTTGACGATTTTTGACTCCCCATCCCCCCTTTGTCACAAATTGTCACAGAAGCAGAGAACCAACACCCCCCCCCCCCCTATGTCACATGTCACGAATTCAAAATAAATAAAATTCATCTCAATACATTCTCAATATGTATGACAAACCATACAAATATGAGGGAAAATCGATTTATTACATGCTGTCATTAGATTAAAAAATATCCCTAAAACTACAATATCATCGGAATTATTTTATTAATATCAATTATATAAATTATTAAAAGTATTTGGTTGGAATTGATGAAACATTTAAATCATCTGTTTTATTCCTCCTAGGGGTACACAGATATATTATTATTTTAGGTAAAGAATAGTATTTCCTTAGTGTAGCATACAGGGCTGAGAAAATAAAGACCAACACCTCATCTAAACGAGATCACTGCCGAAGAATCTTTCCATGATCAGTTGATCAGTGAATTTTAGATCACATCGATCAATATTGATACTGATCTTCCGTCACACAATGGGTAGTGATTTTGAGCTAAAATGATTCTTGATTTATGTAAGTCCAATCATTGGATGATTCGATAAGCTTTAATGTTGGTGGAGGAAAATCACATATGATCAAGATAAGACATGACACCCTTTTTCAAATGGATTACAATTGAATAAACTGCATCAGAATCAGATAAGAGAAATTCTTATGATATACTATTATTAATGCTAGAAAATCAAATTACTGAAAAAATTGTCAGTGCATAACTTAAGTTAAACCGTTTGAAGGCATCTTTTTTTTTACTCATATTAGGCAAAATTAATTAATTTCACTAATTTACTCGCTCCTCCGTGCACTTTAGCTGATCACAACAGAAATGATTTCCTACATCATTCATTTACGGCTTTTAACAAATACACGTTTTCCTATAGAATGTAAACGTTTATTGTGGAGATTTTTTCAAGAAATAGGGCAAAGCAGTAATATAATTAGTTATTTCAAAAATGCGCTCATTGAAAATATTGGACGTCACATTCCAAAAACCTCCCCCCCTTCCCCCTGTCACAAAAGGTCACGTTTTATGAAACACTCCCCTCCCCCTTGCGACGTGACGTCTTTTATGGACAGCCCCTTAAACCCTTTGGCATGGAACTATCGTATTGTTTTCTGAATTTATTGGATATCATCTGAACCGAAAGTGAAAATAAATACTGCATCGGAAAAAAACAACTTATTTTCTTAGGAAAAATCTTTATTAAAACTGCGAATGTTGAATTATTTAAAACGGAAGCATGAAAATATACATGAACCGTGTCAGGTTGAATTGCAACTGGGCATAAATCTTGTTCAGAAACAAACATTCCAAAAGATAATTCATTTTCTCAAGAGTGTAGCTTCAACTGTTAGCTCTGTGGCATTATATTCCATGAATGTCTCATTTCACTTTTTACGGTCACGTACTTACAACTGAACCCTTTTCAATCGTCAACTGAACTAGAGAGTAAAAAATGAAAATATAACGATCCATTATCTAACGCTAACATTATTTTTTTTCCTGCCAGGGAGTGATCATCAACGAAATCTTCGACGGAGCCGAGTGTGACAACTGTCCAGATCAATGCCCAGGATTTTCTCCTCACTCTTGGCGGTAAGTCAGAACAAATCAAATGATTGTTTACTTTTGAGCGCTTTTATGTTTATCCTATTTCTCGAACTCATAAATGTGCTTAACTCTAAACACAATATACTTGCTGACTTGTGGTTCAAGTAACAAATACACATGCAAACGAACGGCAATAAAACTTAAAATCTATGCCTCATGTGACGGGCTGTCGATGTTTGGTGTCGTTTCTTTTGCACGTGATTTCGCACACGTTGTCGTTTTTTAGCGGGACACACCGAGATGATGTGGCCTTCCTCACGGCAGTAGAAACATAATCGATTTCGATAACGACAGTCTGCTTTTATGTGGTCCGATTGACCGCATGCATCACAGTTCCCTTTGGCGATTCGTCCTGCTCCGGTTATTAAACCGTGACCGGTGGGCTTTCCGTGTCCAACGTTTCCCTTTATACTCGGTCGTAAGACCCTTTGATGATTATTGGCACTATGCGGGAAAACATTTCTTGCTGTAGTTGTAGTCGTAGTTTGGAACATAAGAATCGGTGGGGGTGGTACATCCGTATAATCCTCGATCGAAATGAATGCAATTGGCCTTGTTGGCGAAGGAGGAACAATCCTTTGTTGTTGCTGAATTTGAACCTGCTGTGGTCTATTCCGTTGATCGAATATATTCTCATCTTCATCATCTGATGAGTAGGAGCAGCAGCATTGGCCCATGGTGAAAATCAGAACACTTACACTATACTGTTAAATTGTTAACAGTTACTTTGGTCATATCACTATTGTTTGTCAACAAAACGAGATATCATCGCGACTATAAGTCGCTACAAATGTGCACTACTCTTCGAACACTTGCGCTAGTTTATTACATACTAAACCGTTGGATCGGCTGAAACAGTCCATTTACGATAATAGGAACAGGGATGCCAAACCTACTTGTCGAATAGCGATATGATTTTTAATCTTCTTTCAAATTACTTTACTATGGTGAATATTTTCTCCATATCATCGGATATATGATCAGTAATTTATGATAAATTTTCTTTAATATGAGATAACCTAACTAAGATAACTCAAAATTGAACGAGCATTAAGACGAAATTCAGAGCCAAAATAAGGTATTGTGCATGCAGATAAAAATCGGAAGCGACGTCTCTCTCGACTGATTATGTTGTTCCAGCGAAGTTCACTGTGCCCCAATGGTATGTAGACTGCCATGCGATATATTAATCATTCATAATTGTACGAAAATTCACTCCCTTGTAACGTTCAGTGTCAAACCCATTGATTCCCAAACATACATTATCAACTTTAAGCGCATACAGAAAGTAATATTCCATCGTTATGTGCTTCGATAGTGGAGGCAAGACAATGTATTCATTTATGTTGAAGCACGTGGTTCATAAACAAGACAACAAAATATGTATAAAGTAACATGATTCTATCAGTTGATGTATAGGAAATGGCAGTTCAACTGACGTCGCTCGGCAACGTCGCTGCGCTGGACTGTCCAGCGAATTGCAGATTCGTGCTGCAGCGACAATAATAAATCATCGAACAAAGTGTATCGTGCAAAACCGACACATGCACACAAAAAACCAATTCTCGAGTTCGGTATAGTAAAATGCCCATCCAGATCGGCAATACAAAATTTGGCGGATTGTTTAGTATTTAATATTATGTTTTATGAGTTTTTTTTAGTTAATGTACTGATTTTTCATCTTTTTTCCGAGATTTGGCAAAATCTTGTGCTAAACTAATCAGTGATTAACAATTATTCCTAAATCAGCAAATGCGTATGCCGAAATTTCGGAGCATGTATTAGTTTTTGCCGATTTTCGGCAAGACAACTGTCATTTACATTTTTGCTTGGCACTACGCAGATGATTTCTGATGAAATTTTTCGGCAGTCATTAGACAAAAAGGAATCACTACAAATAATTATTGGTTATTTATTGAATGCACCTTCCAAATTTTGCATTCTCTGTCGGGAAGTCATTCTAGGATATGCCGATGAACCTCAACGACAAGCAAGCCAACATTTACGACATTCAACGTTTGGACCAAATTACAAATTTTACAATTGTACCTACTCGAAACAAGTAATTTGATGTACATATTTTGAGTGTTCATACGAAAATAAAACGAAATGTTGATAATGTTGATTATTTAGATGTTTATTCACTGGTAAAACAGACACTTAATGTGTATGGTTAAAAACAAGGCTTGTTTGCAAGGGCACGCAGGGTTACTCAAAGAAAATTTCAAATCTATCATCGTGACTCATCTGGGCATTTTTGGGCTAATTATATTTATTAATCCGTGAGTTAACGTCCCTGTTTTTGCTTCATCAACCATATGGAGGTTGGGATTTTCAACACATTATTCTTTAACGCACAAAACTAGAATTTCGAAAGAGATTCAAGATCAGATTGAAAAATTTTGTTGCTTTTCTAAGTCGTCACTTATTTGACTGTTTGAAAATCACCTTGTGATTCAGTGATCGGAAGTCCGATTCAGCAATAAGACCTTTCTGTTGAATTTAACTCTCCTCATTAATACTGTCCATACCATAGGAGTTACAGCAAGAGAATAATTGCGATTCAAGACCAAATTTGATTTAAATTTGAGAGCTAATTTAAAATTTATTGCGTATATTTGTAAACAAAAGATACTATGTTATAACAACACAACCTAAATAAAAATATAATTTTTTTCCATAAATACGTTTATTTCTTAAGGCAGTTTACATAAGTTTTTCTTCGCCGTAGCATCACTTTTACATAAAATTCTTATCCTAGTATAATTCTAAAATAGTCACAACGATTTAAATTTATTAAAACGTTTTCCTCTTATTACTTAAATATCATCTTAGGTAATTTGCCATTAATTATGAAATCTACTCGGAAATATTATTTGAACCAAAAGAGTAACTTCTATCAATTTTAAAATAAGTAATTTGAGTTTGTTTGTGTCATTACATAATTTCTATTCTAATTGGACGCAGCTGGAATCAGAACTATGTAAGTCTTAAAAGGATCCTTTATTAAATTGAAACTCCAATATTCTTTATTAAATGATAAAGTATTTTCATGTATGGTCACGACAAGCAAGAATGTCTCGAACTAGGACATTGGATAGTCTACCTTGAATACACAAAGAATTTATTAGTTGAGATCTGACATCACGATACTCCACGCATGTCCAAACGACGTGATCAATATCCCGATAACCTTCGCCACAAGCACAATGATTAGTCTCGGAGAGCCCAATTCGAAGGAGATGTGCGTCTAACGTGTAGTGATTCGACATGAGTCTGCACATCATACGAATGAAATCCCTACTCACATCCAGTCCCCTGAACCATGCCTTTGTCGATATTTTCGGAATAATTGAGTGCATCCACCGTCTCTATCTCTATCATCTCTATCCCAAGAAGCTTGCCAGCTGGCAAGTGTTCTTTGGCGAGACGAGCTATAGAATTCGTTGAAAGCAATCGGTCGCTCATAAATTTCACCCTCAATAGCACCACGTTTGGCTAAAATATCGGCTCTTTCATTGCCAGGAATGGAGCAATGAGCCGGGACCCAGACTATAGTGATTAGATAATTATTGTTCAATATGTCGTTCAGGCACTGTTTTATTTTGCCCAGGATAAACGGTTCAGTCTTGCCAGCAGCGTTTGAGTGAATGGCTTCAATTGCACTCAGACAATCTGTGAAGAGAAAATTATGGTTTGGAGATAATGTGACGATTACACTCAAACTATAATGAACTGCTGCTAAGTCTGCTATATAAACAGATGCATTTTCTTGAGGCTTGAATGAGGCCGAAACATTATTGTTGAACATACCAAACCCTGTCGCTTTTTCAATTCGCGATCCGTCCGTGTAAAATATTTTCTCAGAGTCAATATGGCTGAATTTACTTGAAATATTTTTGGGATTTCCATGGAGCGTAGGTGATCCGGGATTCCACGCACTTCGCGTTGCATGGATATGTCGAAAAATAAAGTTGACTCAGGGACATTTAGGAGGCTGACACGGATAGGAATATATCTTGAAGGGTTTATTTCCTGGGACATATGGTTAAAATATACTGTCATAAATCTTGTTTGAATTTATTGAATTGATTGAAGCTCGACCAGCCTTTCGAAGTTATTAATAACCGGGGGATTCAGTACCTCACATCTTATTAGCAGTCGTGATGAAAGCTCCCAAATGCGATCTTTCAATGAAAGAACTCCCGCCAGAACTTCCAGACTCATTGTATGTGTCGAATGCATGCAGCCTAAGGCAATTCGCAAACAACGATACTGAATTCGCTCAAGTTTGATAATATGAGAGTTTGCAGCGGAACGAAAGCAAACGCACCCATATTCCATCACTGAATGTATCGTTGTCTGATACAATTTTATTAGATCTTGCGGATGAGCACCCCACCAAGATCCTGTTATTGTTCGAAGAAAATTTACTCTTTGTTGGCATTTTGTTATCAGATACCTAATGTGTCCTCACGTGCATTTGGAATCAAACCACACCCCAAGGTATTTGAAAGTCAAAACCTGTTGGATCATTCTTCCCATCATATGAAGCGGAACTTGCGCGGGATCATGCTTTCTTGAAAAGACGAAGCAAAGCAAAGTCTTGGCATTACATTCCTTTTGTGGAATTTGACCTTTCTGTTTGAACAGACTTCGCAGCCGATTCTTAGTGTACAGAATCATTGCATGGCTAGTACTATGGATCCTACTGACACTAAGAATCCTTCCAGATCGGGGCTCGAACATACGACAACTGGCTTGTATGGCCAACGTCCTATGCATTGAACCACCAACCCGGGACAAAGACGACTGAAACCACGCCATCATCTGCCAATTGTCTTAGTGTGCAGGGGGTTACTAGACAGCTGTCAATGTCATTCACGTAAAAATTATAGAAGAGCGGACTGAGACATGAGCCTTGCGGGAGACCCATGTAGCTAATTCTGAATGATGCTAAGTCGCCAAATGAAAAGTGCATGTGCTTTTCTGACAATAGGTTGTGCAAATAATTATTCATAACCGCTGGAAGTCTAATATGCAATTACAAACGGCTAGTAGGATATTCACAATAGAATATCTAGTTTTTTCAAATCATATAATCATATAAAGGAATAATATTTTCCATTTCTCTTGAATTTTTGGAGCTATAATATTTACTTTTTGTACACGCTTAGCAGATTTTTGATATCGTGTACTAAAAATTCAAATTGAATTGAAATATATCAAATAACGATACGATTTATTTGCGTAGCAAAATGGTTCTTCTGATATTTTGATATAACATAAATGAAAATTTAAATTACATAAAGAATAATATCACAGATAGTAAACACTACAAATGGTTCCATCTGCTAATGACGGTTTTGTTTTCTTGTAATTATCATTACATAATTCTTTATGTTTTAATTTTTTTTTCTAATAAGATGTAAAGCTGATGGCCTTGGTCATAATGTAAGATAGTAAGAAAAAAATTGCCAATTTCAATATAAAAAATGGAAGTGAAAATAAACAGAACTAATTTGTCATTGATTGAATTTTTAACGATTTGTATCAAATTGATAGTCCCGTGACAAAAGGGTCTAACTGAAAATGAGAGCATCTCTTTGTTTACTTCCTGTTTTAATTATTACAGAGCTGTTACGGAGCAATTTCCCAAAAGTTTCCAATATAAATAGATGGTTTGTGGTTTTAACTTGAAAGTTTTAGATTAAGTCGTCAAATATAAAATCAGTGCGATAAATCGTGAAAGAAAAAGTAAACGAAGGGAAACTGTCATTTGCAGTTACGTCCTTTTGTCCTTTTGTGGGACTGTCGATATCATCTTTTCGATACGCACAAACGCAAAAATCAAAAGTTTTTTCAACTTCAACGATATTTAATTCAGCCGAAAATAGTTTTGGTTTCTTTGAATTTGAGATCTAGTATTTTTTTGCTGGGTTTCAATTTTTTATCATTTTCATATTCAGCTTTTCAATCTTGTTATCAATACAGATCTTTGATCCCCCGATACAGATTTACAGATTTTTCTTCTGCAAAAATGCAGATTAAAATGTGGCAACCCTGACGAGATGCACTTCAGATGCTTCAATGTGTGAGTGTAGTTTTTAGGGATAGTACAAAAACAACGTTCCATCGCTGTGGAGAGTACAGAAACTTTTTTACTTTGCTTTGTCACCAACGTCACAGGCTAAGGCCAGTGATGGCCCATTTTGCCCGGAAGTCCACGTCTACGAGTGAAAACCCTAAGTTTAAAACAGAGTCTACTGCAAGTACCCAATCAATGCTACTTAAATGCAACGTGATTTTTGTACGATTCCTTAATAGGTTCACGCAAGCGGAGACGTTCACTTGTTTATACAGACGACCGATAATTTTTATAAACATTACCACTTGAGTCGGGTTCGATCCATGCTTATCTTCGTATTGTAGAATCAGCAGTCTATCGAGAAGCATTTCAACTTTCAGAAACTAGTTGTAATTCATCTGTTGTGTATAAAATGGGTGTAAGTTCGTCTGTACCTGCAAAACACTCGTCTAGACATTCATATGACCGTAACCGAAATCGAAACGGAACTCAAGCCCAGCGAAATTTCGGAGGTGGATCTTCCGGCCTAAGTTGGTCTCAAGCACACATGGTAAGTTCGCGGCCATCAGCACGAACGAACCTCAACGTAAGCCGAGCGTTGAATGACGGACTTAACAGCAAGCGAACCAACAACAACAACCGACATCAAAGGACAATTCAATTTGATCCCGCCACAGAAGTATCCATAACTGCAAAGGCTTCTGTTCCGAGAGCTCAACAAGACAAAGTATCCACCGCAGTGACAGTCAACCAAGTTCAAAGAGGCGTTCAACATACGAGAAGTGGCAAGCCTCGTCAGGACTATAGTGATGTCGAGTGCGGCGTTTGTGGCCACACCGGCCACAGTACGGAACGATGCCATCATCGCAAAAATAGCTGCTACATATGCGGTGAGCCAGGACATTTGGCTTCGGTTTGCAAACAGAAACAGCACATCACAGGAAGCCGGTACAAACCACGAAATAATACTAATAATAATATCAATTGGTAGTTAGTTATTAGTGTTAGTGGATCGTACGTTTTAAAATGTATTAGTGACTGTTGCAAGTGCAAAGTTAAGATCATGAAACTGTTTAGTTTTCAATAGTATTATGTTAGTGCGTTCCTAGAACTTAATGAGACCGACAGTGATTAGTGACTATGGATGTTGTATTAGTAGTGGCTTCGCTTTCTATTTTAGCAATTTATATTCGATTCGGGAAATAAAACCCACTCACCAATCCCAATCCCGAAACCAATCTTCAAACCCGAAACTGTCCACATGATCCGAACGTAATTTGTGGAATCTGTTTCCGATATGGGCATCTGCAGTCCATCTGCACACAGATCATACCAGAGGAACAAAGTCGATTCAATAAAGGATGGGAAATGTGGGTGCTGTGGCTAATAACACTGGTGCATCGTTTCGTGAGCAGTCTGCGGAGGATCATACACCCTTACTCGGAACGAACCTGCTTTCTCTGCCGTCACAAAGGACATATTGCTGCCAACTGCCCGGGTAAACGCTGGTATAAGCGAATAAAAATGTACACTATCGTAGTACTGTTAGTGGCTAGCATGTTATATATCTAGTTTGATTACTGAGAAGAACAATGATCTAAAATCTATCTATTCAACGGAAAAATCGCCGTAAATGTCTGTATTAAAAACTACTGAGTATATAACGTTCGACCGATTTTTATTTTTATCGTAGTTTGGCATAAATTTGTTTTTACTCTTGCAGTTATACTTCAATAAGTAACATGCATAATACACAAAAGAATAGTTCGAACAAAAATTTGTGCACTCGATTCCTATCCATACTTGTAACCAAAGCATTGCACTTTCTTTATCATTCCTTAATTGGCTCGTTGTGTTGTAAAATCGATATCATATAAGCTGATGATATCATTATTCCATAATATTAAACTTACAGAATAAGTTTGCATTATATTTGCTATATTCACTGAATAAATGTAAAAAAATATTGCAATTAAAATTTGTTTAATTTTGTCTTAGCATAATTAGCATTCGCCTCGGGCGCAACGTTTTTTTGGGGGGCGACGAATCTATACTTGGGACCTTCTATGTTTTGCTCACCAAATGCTCACCTTCAGAGATGGAGTTGAGGAAACTTTTAATTTTTTGCTCACTAAATCAACGATAGGGGCGGCAATTTTTTTCTAGATAAGCCACTGTTCAAATGTATTACTGTTGTTACTTTTGGTTTCGAGAATGTTGTCGACTTTGCAAACGTCAACTTTGAATAACGCTTTTCTGGACTAACCGAAACAATCTGAATGAGTTTGTGTTAAAAACCAGCCCTCGCCATAAATGGGAAAAAAACCTTTGAGATGGAATTAGGAGCAGAGTAGTGAACATATCAGAAGTGCTTTTAGCTGATTTTTTTAACATTATTTTCATTTCCAAGGAACGTGAATCAATTTTCCATGTGCACAGTGGTTTAAAAGCGCAATTTTACGCTCTTAATTGATAACTCATAGAAACGTGGTTTTCGAGGTACAGTATTTTCAGCAAAGTTGCTCAGAATGATAGACGCCATCTTTTGACAAATTTTGTTTATGTGATTAATCCCCCTGAAAGTGAAATAAAAATATTATTTTTGCTCAGGGCCAACATAGGGGCTAAATTACTTCGACGAAGTTGTGCAGAAAGTTATTTCGAACAAATTTGCTAAAGGTATTATTCCCGTAACTTGAATGTATTTCACAATATAATGTATTTTCTAAAAAGGGTGTCCTAAAACCAGTTTTTGTACGAAAACACAAATATTTTCAATTTATATGAGTTTTACATGTTCTACAAAGTTTTTTATCATTAAAAACTACACAACTTTCTCAAACATACTGTGCTGCTATCATTTCAGTTTAAAGAAATAGAGCCATTTTTCGTGATTTTTTTAGCAAAATTCCAACTTTTCTATCATCAAAAGTCGCAGAAAGGTGCAGATGAGACTACTTCAAAAGAGCTTTCTTACCGTGGTTGAATTACTCGTCTGCGATCGTCTGCAGGCGAGATATGTTCTTTTCAAATATCGTTGTCCTTGACATTTGCAATGATAAGGTTCATTGTAGATCAGATCAGATTTCAGTATATATTCATTGCCATGGTACTTGTCACAAAATATATTTTTTTGCACATGAAAAATCGCTCTATTACATTAAATTGAAATGATAGCAGCACAGTATGTTTGTGAAAGTTGTGTAGTTTTTAATGATAAAAAACTTTGTAGAACTTTAAAAACTCATATAAATTGAAAATATATGTGTTTTCGTACAAAAACTGGTTTTTGGACACCCTTTTCAGGAAATACATAATATCATGAATTACACTCAAGTTACGGGAATAGTACCTTCTATAAACTTGTTTAAAATGACTTTCTGAACAACTTTGCCGAAGTTACTTAGCCCCTATGTTGACTCTGAGCTAAAATAACATTGTTATCTTACTTTTAGGGGGATTAATCACATAAATAAAATTTGTCAAAAGATGGCGTCTATCATTCGGAGCAACTTTGCTGAAGATATTGTACCTCGAAAACCACGATTTAATGAGTTATCAATTAAGAGCGTGAAATTGGACTTTTGAACCACTGTGATGTGGAGCAAGACGAATTAAGCAGCAATATGAAAAAATCATAGTGATTTTAGTGGCTAAATCAGGTTTTTAATGTAACGTTCTTACAAATGAGATGAAATAGGGAGCCCTTACCCTATTAACAAACTGGCAGCAATTAGTGAGTGCTATTCAATATTTTCGATATTGTAAGCTTGCTATACTGTACAGTTAAACAAGTTGAGCAGTTTTTTTTAAATTGAATTATTTAAACGGTTATTGAAGATAAACGGTTAAAGGCGCTAATAAAACAAACAAACAAAATTACACAAATTATCTGAATATAGTAAGTTTCTAAACTGTTAAAAAAATTGGCTCGATTTGGATTTTGCCCATGTTCTCTTGTGCCGATAGTTCAATAAATCATAATTTTTCGTAGAATAACCTAAATCATGGAATTTTTACTGTACATTAAAATCATTTATGTTATACGGAAACCCTATGGTCAACTAAATACTCTTCACGAATATCCGTTTGGAATAATTAGAAAGAAGCGATACATAGTTATGTGAATTTATCTCTCACGTGTAATTCAAATATATTTTCAATTTGTCTTTATGTCATAGTATTCATAAAATGTCTGGTCTGTCTTTAAAACACGATCTTTCTCAATTTTCCCTTTGAAATGCACTAAGTTTGGAAAAAATAACGCCTTTCTTCGACAATGAGTAAAGCAAAAGAACAATGCGGTAGGATCCTAACAATAAGAGCTAATGTATCTGGGATTGAGATTTGATCTGTATCTGTTCCAAAGCTCAAATAGTGCCGATCAATAAAAATTTAATAATGATTGGGTAATAAATCGACTACATCTATGCTATAATAAACAGCTAGCTGTTTTTGTTATAAACCGAGGCATGCTAAGGGCGACGAATAAATTATTGTTCAAAATCCAAAGTAAAACAGTTTGCTTACCAGAGGTTCTCGAAGAAAAAGTATTTATAAAGCATTGGTGTTGAAAGCAGCTTCTGTGTACGGTTTGTTCCTTATTTCATTTATTTATTTATTGTTATTATGTCAATCGGATATTAAATTCTGAATTGAGTTGAACTTAGTGTATCATTCTCAAATGTGCTCAAAACCCACAAGGAGCTGGGGTCCACTAGGAGATTGATAGTACCTATTAGCTCTCTCCGGACAGTACCAGCCTAGATATCGTGTGGAATCCGGTGGAAAAAATGAACCAAGAATAGATCCACTGGGTTCCTGCTTCCATGTCGTAAAAGGTGACAATTGCAGGAGTTTCTTTTTCCTTTCAGTTATCAGATATTTTCAATGTTTCACTTCTGATTACTCTATTTTACTAAATTATCTCTTCATTCAACATATCAATTTCCGTCTAGTTTCGGAGAAAAGTTTTATTTGGAATGTTTTCTTCTTCCATGTTATTGATTGTCTTTTAGGATTATAAATTGAATGATAAAAATTAACGATTGCGCAAATCCGTTGATATTACAAAGTTAATAACAGAGATAACGTTATATTGAATACATAGTAAAAAAACACTTGATATTAATATTTCAAACAATAAATTAATATTTTTCTCGGTAGCCGGCTGCCCAGATCAACCAATATAACCAATTGATATTTTTAGTAAATAATTAAAATAATGAAGCGGAAATAATAAAGAATCAAGACGCGCGCAAAATCTGTTAACCTGTTTTTGGTGATTTAAAATGATTTTTCAATAACTTTTTAGAATATGTCAATGCAATGAAGTTTTCATTCTCTACGCGATAGTATTGCAAATTTTTCTTCAGTTTCCTCGGAAAAGAGATGTGAATCAAGACTTCCAGGGACTTTAATATAGGATATTGTTGAAACGTTCACTCGGGAAGTCAGTGACTTTAGTGCTACATCCGAGCATCTTGAAACCGGAACATACTGAGTCGCACGCGAATAATACCAATACTGAAATTTTTACTAACAAATATCCCTCTCCCGTGACACTTGTGGAGTGCGCAGTAGTATATACGGCCTCTAGTAACAACAAGTGTTGGACTAACATCCCTTCCCATTCCTTAGACGATCTACGTTTGGGCCTGGCCGGCGCCGGTACTGGTCAATGATTTCTGGGGTTACCAGAAGCTGTACATTGAAGGATGATTTACCAGTCCCAGGTTGGATCATCTATAATTTTCCTGTACAATTTCAGCTAATCCCGATCAGTAACGGAGTAGCAACCAGGGATGATCGCTCAAGCTCAAAATCAGCCCTCGCCATAAATGGATATAAAACCTCTAGCGATATGGAAGTATCCCGATCAACATATTGTATCTAAACTATTTCTCTTTTTGATACTTGTTAGAAAATAACTACTAACGAGACCAAAATTGTATCAGAACTTACTACGAAAATAGCATTTTGTTTTAAACTTGTTAAAGCTTAATGATCGGTATGTGAGGCATTCAACGACTATTTTTCAAGTATCGGGGCCTCTTGAGCAGAATAAATTTCGAATAAAGGCAATATGGAATAAAAATACGAGAAAAGGTCCTAAGTGCAAATGATAGTTTCTCTTTGTTTACTTTCTCTTTCGATTATTGCGGTCCTATCGGTAATCCCTCTCTCTAACTCTTTACATAAAATAACGACTGAACCCATCGACTTTCGATCTGTAGTTAAGAAATTATTGGAAAGTACAGGGGTATGCCGTAACATAATAACTGAATGAGTTAATAAACAAAGCGGATCTGTCAGTTGGACTTGGGACCTTTTCTAATGTTCATCGAGTATGAATCCGATCGAAAATATGTCCTATGTCCAATTATAGTTGTTTAGTTTTCATGAAATTATTTTATTCATCGTCGTTCTAAATTAATAGTAATTAAAATCTCATTTCTTTCAATCCAAACGTGTGACAATCGATTAAGCATTGAGATGTAGGAGTGAGTTCCTCTTTAAAGTTTTTGTTATTTAGAAACGGTAATCAGAGACTAGCGTGACTGAAAATAGTTCGTGTGTTTATGAATTAGTATGACGAATAAATTGAAATAGTTTTGAGCCCAACTTTGTAGATTTTTCGGTATTGTCTTTTTGCGTCTTTTAACACGGTTTGAATTTTAGAAACTCATCACCCTGCTCCGAAGCATCGCTTTATCAAGTGCGTAAAACCACAGAAAACAGGTATACAGGCTCGCATATGAACTGTGTGTAAAATTTGCTCAAGCACGTGACAGATGTCACCCCGATCGACACGACTATTTGGGTGCAATATTCGCATCACGGCACAATTTTTTTGGGTGCTACATTAACTTCAGTCAAATTTTTTATTTTGCTGTTGTTTAAAATGTTTAGTTTATTTAGTTTTATTCCGATTGATTCACGTGTTATTCAAACGACATCGAAATAAAGTTGTCTTTTACTCTTAGGAAAATAGCGTGAGAAGCGTTCAAATGGTTGCAGTTGGAATATTTCTATAACAGGTAGAAGAATTTTGTTATTGTTCTGGAACGTAGTGGGACGTTTTGAAAGCTCGCGGCGAACAGTCGAGTAGGTGGCAGTTGTGTTTCTAACGTATAGCAGATAAAACATTTACACAGGATTTTGAAAATTTTTGTTAGAGCCTGTATATCTGTTATCTGTGGTAAAACTTAAAGACTGTCCCAGAAAGTATGGACGCAACCAAAAATCGCTGCCATTTCGCAATGGGTCAGAATCTGTCAATTTTAATGGCTGCGTCCTGTTGTTTACACTCTTCTCTAACCACTTGTGCAGTTATTTATTCGTTTTCATTAGTTTGTTTCGAAATGCGTGGACTATCAGCAAAACAACGTCGAAAAATTGTGTACAAATGGTGCGCAGAACGCGGACTGTCACTGCGAAAGATAGCAAAAGTGAGAGGAGTAAATGAAAAAGCCGTGCGAAATGCAATCAGGAAGTTCGGTGAGGATAACACCTTTGAGGATAAACCGAAAACGGGTCGAAAAAAAGGTCCTGCTAACCATCAGTTGGATAAACGTATTCTGAAGGCGTTCGAGCAAAAGAAGGAGGTTTCAGTTCGGGATGTGGCCAACAAAGTGGGCACTTCGAAGTCAAATGTTCTTCGTGCTAGAGAACGTTTGAATCTTCGAACTTATAAGAAGCAGAAACAACCGAAACGTAGTCCGAAACAAGATGCATCGATCAAGCCGAGGGTTCGAAAGCTGTACAATACGATTCTTGCTGGAAATTTGAACTGCATAATCATGAACTATGAAACCTACGTGAAACTCGATTACAAATCATTTCCGGGACCACAATATTATACGGTGCGAGAAGGGGCAAGTGTTAAACCAGTCCGAGACATCGATTGAAGTCGAAAAATTTGGTAAGGAAGCTATGGTCTGGCAAGCAATTTGTAACTGCGGTAAAATTTCGGAACCCTTCATCATCACTGCTTCAATGAACAGCGAAATATACATCAAGGAATGTTTACAAAAACGACTTCTACCCATGATTCAAAGCCACAAGGATCCTGTTGTATTCTGGCCAGATCTTGCTTCTTGTCACTACTAGAAATCAACGGTAGAATGGTATTCTACCAAAAATGTCACTTTCGTCCCAAAAGACATGAATCCACCAAATTGCCCACAACTTCGACCAATTGAGGAATTTTGGGCATTAACGAAGGCACATCTTAGGAAACATGTCTCGGCAGCCGAAACCATTCAACAGTTCGAAAAAGATTGAAAAAAAGTGTCAAAACTTGTCGCCAAGGAATATAATGAAGAACGTTCGCAGGAAGGTGCGCCAGCTAGTCTACAATGGTTAAGCAGCAAATGTTGAGAATAATATTCTATTGTTGTAGTCTAATATTATCAGTATATCGAATAAAATTTGAATATCTAACACTTTTGAATTATTTACAGCGAAATCAAAGTGCGTCCATACTTTCTGGGACCGTCTTTAACAGATCCGGTTTTTCACTGCAACCGTACACAATTGCATTTCGCACTTGCTCTTCTTTCGACGCCATATTAGATCTGAAAGCTTGTAGTGTCACCAAAAATTGATTTTGCACAATAAACATTCATCAGCATTTCACGCGTTGATGAAGTATTTCCAGAGATATACGTGGGTATTCAGATTTTGTCGTGGTCAAGCCCTGCATTTGACACCTAAAAAGATGCACTAGCTAAGAGATTTTCCTATGCTCTAATAATCGGAAACGAAACCGAATGAATTCTGCATCCAAATGTAGTACAAATAATTTTTGGTGCATTCCCATTTCCCCTAGCTCCCCTACACTCGAGTTTGCTTATCGATTGTTGTTTTTAACGGTGTGTAGGTAAATGCTCCAGCAGACCACGGAGGCTTACAAAGCAGTGTCAGTGATTGCTTTGACTGACTGCCTCTATGGTTGCATTTGCTGCGCAGTTAACGTAGTTGGCTAGTTTCTGTTTTCGAATTGAGCAAAATGGCAGCTAGTGTGTTAGCCCGACCCGATCCATTCGACTGTCGCAACGGTGACTTCGATTACTATCTGGAGCAGTTCGAACACTTTTTGGTGCTGAACGGGATCGACGACGAAAGCAAAAAGATACCGCTGTTCATCACCCTTATCGGTCAGGACGCTTACAAGATACTGAAAGAAAGCTGTTTACCGGCTGATCCGAAGGACAAAACGTTCGAGGAACTGAAAACAATACTGTTGCAGTATTTTGCACGTAGGCAGTTTTACAGTAGACACCAGAGACCAGGTGAGCAACTTGGAGCATTTATCAACGATGTGAAGAGACTTTCGCTCAAGTGCGACTTTGGTCCGTTTGCGAAGGAAGCTCTACGCGATAGAATAGCCTGTGGAAAGATACCGGATGACACCAGTGATAAGAAACCGTCCGGTAGTACTGCGCAAGCCAAACCGGTTCCACCGGCGAAGACCGCAGAGGTGAAACCAAAACCACCTAAAAAAACTGATGAAGTCAGCAAATCGAAGCAAGTTTCAATACCAACCAGCACCAAACAGAGGGGACAAAAAACCGCTGAACCAAAAGAACATAGGTGTAAAATCTGTGGTCATGATGGTCACAAAGAAGCTGACTGTGCGCATAAGGATGCCTCTTGCTATCTGTGTCGCAAAAAGGGACACATTGCGTCCGTGTGTCGCGAGAAGAATAAGCAAGCCGGACAACAACCGGTACAGGTGCATGTTCACGTGCAGCAGAATACGGCGATGAAAAACTAGGCATTAAGCCTTACTGCTTCCGGTCCGACGGTGGTAAAAACAAGCGGTAGTTTCAAGGGCATTTAGTTTTGAATGGATTCCAGATAAGCTTTTTATCGTTTAGACATTCAAGTGATTTGATAGGAATTCGTGACTCCATGGTAATACCTTTGCGATGTGTTTTTGGTACGTGTGAATGTGTTGGAGTGGTTATCAGGCACTAGTTACGGAGATAAGGATAATAAACACATCAATTCAGAAGTTGATCTGCTGCGTTAAAATTTGATTCCCAGCAAACTTAACATCTGACAATCTGTTATAATTGTTGAGTATTCTGGTAAACATAAAAACACAAATATCATATGGTTAAAACATAAAAGATTAAAGTTAATTTGAAGTGAAAAAAAATATGACGGACAGTTGCATAGCTGGAACCAGTTCCACTAGAAATATATTAAAGACAAACCCAGTATTGCAATCATTATTATCAATTTAAACCCAATAAAGATAACTGGATGAACGTTTTCCTGGTTTTATTTTAATGTTACACGCAGCGAAAAAAATGTAAAATTAACCAAATTTGGGTTTTTTTATTGAAATAGTTACAAAATGAAATCTGGTTTGATATAGCAAAAAGGGCTGCTTGCTCACTAAAAATAATAATAAAAAAAATTATCATTTTTCAGAATTATCGGTAAACAAAATATATTCAAATGTTCTGCATGATAAAAAGCATCATTCGAACAACATTTTGTAATTTCTTCGTGGAAAAATATTGAGAAATAAGTCGCTGAAGAGGTATTTTTGAGGACGTTTCTTAAAAATCATGATTTGCGGTGTCCACTGTATCTCAGCGCAGACCAATCAGAAGTGAACAAATGAATGCTGAATAGTTAGAGAAGAAGTTTTTCTAGACCCCAACCAACGTTTCTGTTTGATTTTTTTTTAATTTTGTGAATTTTTGGTGGTTGTTCAATGTGAAAATTACGATTTTTCACGAAAAATTCCGCCATTTTGTAGCTGTAAAACCTCCCCAAAGTAACAAACAACGAAACGGTAAACGTTGGGGTCTGGTTATTTATATGTAGAAAGTGTGTGTAAAATTGAAAAAAAAATGTTTTTTAATGACGATGGACACGGACTTTCAAAATCTGCTTTCGAGAAAAACGCGTTAAAAGTTTTTTGCCTATAAAATCAATTTTTTTTTATTTTTTTCTTTTATAATTTGTTATAATGAAACATTTCAAAGATGTTTTGTCAAGTTTTTAAGTCGATCGAAGCAAAAATCTTGGGCTTGTGTGCCGAGCTCTTAGTTTTGTTCCGATAGCCTTGAAAATTTCACAGAATATTCTTGAAATGTTTTACTATAAGAAAATACAAAGAAAATAATAAATTAATAATTTTGATGATTTTGTGTTAGACCCTACCCGCCCCTTAAGTAGTTAGTTTATTTCAGCAAACAGACATATTTTTCGTTTGGTTAGACCAAAAATTTGATTCAGATCAAATAGAGATCATTTTTGATGCTGAAGAGAGAAATTGGTTCCAAACAAGCATATGCTAGTTTGAAATGAACATACAAGGTACAATTCAAATGTACCAAGACTTTTTAAACAGCGCGGCTCCTAGTGTCGCCAAATTTGGACTCTATTCGACGCTCACTTTCCGACCGACACTACGAATGTACATTTAGCGCGATATCCCAGCCTTTATACGTCCAAATGTCATGAAAATTTTATACGACAACACTGCTACACAATTGACGGATAAAAGTTTCAGACAGGTCCTGGAACTTTTGAATTTTTTTTTATTCAAAAGATATTTTATTCAGGCCTATTTGCGTACAAGCTTTACGTGGCCGATTTAGCTGAGTTTTTAGATAAATTTTTTTTTGTATTGGATCTCGTTGTCAGGGGGAGAGGAGCTTCCATTTTCCTCCTGCGAGGATTGAGGGTCAGTTTGTTCGCGGTTCGTCTCGTCATTCGTTGCAGCATCGGTGGTATGTTTGTTGATTTCGTTGCTAGTTGCTGTAGATGCGTCTTGTTGTACATTGTTTGCAGTTGCTTGTTGGTTGGATGGTAAGTTGTTAACTGCAGCTGGTGTACTTTGTTCTATAGGGGTTACGTTAGATGGTTTCGTTGAAGGGGATACTTCCCTGTTGCTGGTGACTGTCACAGGTGTACTGGGGTTGCTTGGGGTTTGTGTGAAGGAAGCACCGTTGTCCTTTGGTGTAGTTGTCTCGTTGTCCAGTTTATCACATGGCTTACCGTAGTGAACAGCTTTTGGGCAATATTGACATGTGGCCATCTGATTGTCATAGGTAACAAGTGATTTGCACGGGATTCTCGTGTCCTGACCCAATGTCACATAAGAAGGTATAGGCCTCCTCAAGCGCATGCGTAACAAACGTACGCCATTTAGAATACCGGGGAAAAAATTCTTCCACTTTTCTTTTTCGATAGAGAGAATCTCTCCGTATTGGGACATGGTTTTGCAAATATAAGGATCCATGACGCTTGAGGGAAGATCAACGCACTCACTTCTATAGCACTATCGTTCATATATACTGGAATGTTTTACTTGATATTTTCATGCTCCACATAGTGCACATTATTATTGTCTTTAGCGAATTGAATTGCATCCAACTCTTTATAGAACTCTATACAAACAACATTATTGGTCTTATTGCATTGCACACGTTTAATGTCAAGATGCATTTGCTCTTTAAGCAAACCTTCAAGTTCTCGTATCGAAGGTCGAATTTTGCACTGTCTGAAGTCAACAATAATTGTATTTTTTCGTACCGGTGGTAGCTTTTGTTCGTTTGGTTCACTCATTTCGAGGTCGTTCTATTGTTCACTACACAATACTGTACTTGGTTTCTTCTGTCCCGAACATAAGCGGTTTTGGTTTATCGACTGTCTTGGATGAGATGTGAAACCGAACTGTACTTTTGAATTGTATCTTGTAAATTAATTTTAAAAATGGATTTGACAGCAGTTAGGGTTGGAACTAGGTAAGTATGCAGCATCGAAGCCGGCTGGCAAAAAAGTATAAACGAATGAATTAAGGTTAATTCGTACAAAAAACAGTATGTTTTGTTGTGAATTTTTAGTGAATGTGAATTTTGAGTGACCTAATTGACGGTATGTTTAGTGTTAAGCTTCGATATTTCCTAAATTCGCAACTGACAACTAGACGGCAATCGAACCAAACTGAAAAAATACTAGATTTTGACCTGAATATATAGAAGAGAGTGACGACAGCTGAAACATTTTTTGTCAGTGTTATTCTAAATTAGCAAATGACCTATCGAATCCTATATAATGCTTGAAGGACGGGTAGGTTTTCACACTTTTGAAAAATCATTTTTATCTTTATATTTCCTTATAGTAAAACATTTCACGAATATTATATGAAATTTTCAAGCCAATTGGAATGAAACTCTGAAAGCTATGGGCCTTTATCTATGCTTATCCCATTCTGCGAAGATGCAAGAGCTCGGCGCACAGGCCCAAGATTTCTACTTCGATTGACTTAAAGACTTGAAATATTTTGCACAAAAGAAAAAGTATGTTTTTTTAAAGTGTTAGGACTCTATGGGCCCCTAGAACAATAAATTGTTTACTTCGAATTTATAGACAATGAACTTCAAACGAGTTTGGCATTCGAAAACTGCTTCACCAACTATTTTCAAATTTTGAACACACTTTCTACTTGTAAAATATTAGACCCCAACGTTTTCCTTTTCGTTTTTTGTTATTTTGGGGAAGTTTTACAGCTACAAAATGGCGGTAAATTGACTTTAAACAACCATCAAAAATTTAAAAAATGAAAAAAAAAATCGAACAAATACGTTGGGATCTAGAAAAACATCTGCTACAACTATTCTGGTTTGATTTGTGCAATTTTGATTAGTCTCCACTGAGATACAAAGGACACCGCAAATCCTGATTTCTAAGAAGCGTCCTCAACACTGCTCCTTCATCGCCTGTCACGAAAAAATTACTAAATGTTATTCGAATGATGCTAAATTAGTGTTATTTTTCATCCGCTATTTTTCGATTCCTCTGAAATATGTTAAAATTGGGATGCCAACACTCTTGTAAAACTTTTTAACGCCTATAACTTACAAAAAGTAATACATATAACGTTTCGTAACAGACAAAACATACAAAAGAGTAACGGATGTAACGCCTCGTAACGCTTGTACCTTTTAAAAATGTAACACATGTGACATTTTGTAACATCTAAAACATACAGAAAAAGTTACGCATGTCACGACCCATGACCTACAAAAGAGTAACGCATGTAATGCTTCGTAACGCCTAGAACTTAATTACAGTAACGAGTGTAACGCTTTCTAATGCCTCTAACTTACAAAAAACACTTTGTAACCCATAAAAAAGAGTAACGCACGTAACATCTACAACTCACAAAAAACTAATGCATGTAACGCTTCGTAATGCCAAAAACATATACAGAGTAACACATGTCACGTTTCGTAGCACCTGTAACCTACAAAAAGTAACGCCTTGTAACGCCTGAAACTTACAAATTGTAACGCTTCGTAACGCTTAGAACTTAAAAGTAACGAATGTAACGAATCGTAACTCTTGTTACTTACAAATGCGTAACGCTTTTAACGCTGCGTAACGCCTTTAACTAATTAAAATTTCACACATGTAACGCTTCGTAACACCTATGACTTACACAAAAGTAACACATGTAACGCTTCGTACCACCTTTGAATCACAAAAAAGTAACTCATGTAACGCTTATAAATTACAAAAATAAATAACGCATGTAACGCTTTATAACGCCTATGATTCAGAAAAAAGTAACGTATGTAACGCTTCGTAACGCCTTACTTACAGAATAGTAACGCATGTAACGTTTCGTAACGCTTATAATTCAAGAAAAAGTAATATATGGAACGCCTCGTAACGCCTATGACTCACAAAAAAGTAACGCATATAGCGCTTCGTAACGCCTATGACTCACAAAAAAGTAACGCATATAATGTTTCGTAACGCCTATAACTCAAGAAAAAGCAACGTATGTAGCGCTTCGTAACGCCTATGACTCACAAAAAAGTAACGTATATAACGCTTCGTAACGCCTATAACATACGAAAACGTAACGCATGTAACGCTTCGTTACGCCAATAACTTACAAAAGTGCGACGTATATAACACTTCGTAACCCTTATAACTTCCTCAAAAGTAACGCATCGTAACCACAGAATCTAACCCTTATAACGGTTTCTAACATTCATAATTTCCACAAAATAACTCATATGATTTGAAACCCTCAATTTAAGATAATTATCGTGTGCAACGCTTTCTAGCTTCTTTGACATAACGTAACGTTTCCTATCTACCGATAATATCGAGTGAGACGCTTCGTCAAAAGGAATATTTTTCCATATTAGAGACTGGTATAAAGTCGATGCCTTTCACGCAACCCGCCTGGGTTCGATTCCCAACCCAGCACATATTGTCAGGAAGTTTTTCTAGAGCCCGAAGAGGGGAAGCGGAACAAAAAACAATTTTTTTTCATAGTACCTTTACTCAGACGCCCACTCAGTTTCATAAAACTTCGTAACGTTTATAGTTTTTAAAATAAACTACTATTTTATGATAAAAAAAATTTTTTTTTCATCATTGAATTCAACTATAGGTATAAAAAAAAACTACTTGTTTTAAAAGTGTTGTGAGATACATACTGAATGTGTATAGTGACGTGATATACCTATAGTTGAATTCAATGGTGAAAAAAAATTTTATTTGATCATAAATATTCTACTAAACACTCAAACCCTGTTAATTAGTACTATTTTATGTATTTTTTTCTCTTGTCATTTATTTTACCCCGGTTCCATCCTTCATTTTATGTGGTTTTTTGACTCTGTTCTGCTTCGTAGGGCCTGCCGGCAGTGGAGTTTTGACCATCACGTAACTCTCAAAATCTGTTTTCTCACGGTGTAATCTACAGGTTCAACAGCTCCATAATATTATTCAAACTCCAAAGTGGTATAAAAAACAATTTATACGCTTGATTAGGAGCTTCTACCGCACCCGCTACATTCTCCATATGTGGTACCTTCTAATAATCACCTCTTTTCTTCGATGGAACACGCACCGACCGAGCAACACTTCTAAACTTTCGAGGATGTACGAAAATTACTCGATTTCGTTAATGAAAGATGAAAGGTTTCTTTGGAAATGGTATCCATCAATTGCCAAAGATGGAAGATTGGATTATTGGAAAAAATGTAAATAAAATTGGGTGTCCATCATCAAAATCGGTAAAAGTGACATCTTTAATTCCTAGCAACTGAAATTCTACACTGAGGAAAAAGTAACTAAGTGCTTAATAAGACTAAAGTTTATGAATCATGCAGAAATCAATTCCATTAACAGGTAGAGATTTTCATATGCAGTCTCATGAGTTTCTGGATGTATCTCATCAATAGTCCGATATGTGAAAATGTCACAATTTTGTCTTACGATTTAGTCATGACAAAAATTCGAACGAGGAAAAAATAATTTCGGATTCAAAAATATTAATGAATGAATTATTTTTATAAAAGGGAATAGTAAATCAATTTTATTTCCATTGATGCGAAAATTCAACTTGTATTTATATGTGATCAGTCTATACTATGGGAAGATTTTAAAGATATTTTCAGTATAAACACACTGAAAATATCTTTAAATTGTTTTTCAACAGTTGATACAAAAATGTTAAAAATAAACAAGTTCAGAATAAAATTACAGAACAGAGCTTACTATGTTACAAAAATGATGATCATACAACGTAAGCTATGAAACTGCTTCAAACATTTTTGTGAATTTCATGCAACTATCTTATGAATATCGGAGGAAGAATTTTCTGAAAGTCATAATTCGTACTTACGACTTTCGAGGATCATTTTGTCTGAGTGTACAGCAATCAAGTCATCTATGAAACTTACGCTCTTCGCTAGCAGATGGTGTCTCGATTGGCAAAATGCTATCGAACAGCTTTCAAATGACTGCATCTCTACCTAGTGGAATATGGAATATCGAACGAATGACGAACGCCGGTGCTGGGCGCGTGAGTGACGCATGCACTTGCGGGTTTCAATCAAATTGTTAGACTTGTTAGTCCATAATGCAGTATCACAGATCATAGATATTTATTGATGCCAACATTTTTTTGAAAATTGTGCACAGATTCTTATTTGGATTGACAATTTGGAAAAGTGTTTTTTCATGAATTTTCGTGTTTTGTTTTATGCATTATTTTAGGCATTGATTTCCAGGCTTGTTGTCTTATTCTAGATAGAAAAATTACTGAGCTTGTCTCTTCTTGCACTCCTGCATAAACAAACTTTTCTAGTGTTTTAAGCTAAAGGCAAATTATCAACTAAAGCATAATGAATTATGAAACGCTTATATTCTTCCATAAGTTTTCAATGCGTGTATTCACTTTTATTCGGTAGTGTTAGGGTAGTGAACCGGACAAGTGCGAATACATGCATTAAAAATATATGGGAGAATATGAGCGTGGAATATACTTGTGGAAGAATATTAGCGTCCGAACTCAGAATTGTCCTGGCACTGAACCGGATCTGATAGGTGTAGATAGATTTAAATTAGTCCGATGTCATTTATTTACCTACTTATTTATTCAATTGAAAGTTTCAACATCCACAATTCAACATGACAAGAAGAAAGCTATTACGATAGTTTATTTTTAGTTCTTATTTGCGAGTTTAAAATGATGTTTTGCAATATTCGAAAAGACATGGCGAATGGTTCACGAAGACTTTAGTTTTAATGTCTTGTTGGATAGAACATACATTGATCACGACATAATGCCAGTAACGAATAGCATGAATATCAAAGGGCCGAGATGATTACCGGGTGAATCTCAGAAAGAATGGATTCTAGTTTGGTTATTTTATTTTGATAAATGAATAAAACTATGTCATACATCTAGTGAAAATTCTCATTTTTGAGAGGTATGCCCACCTGTTGAAAAATAATTTGTGTCTCAACGTCTGTGGTACACATTGAATGTGCTACATTCCTAGCAATCACATTTCGTTGGTGACGCTTGAAGAGTGTGAATATGTTTTGACGATGGCAGGAGCTCAACAGCAACGGAAAACAACAAACCATAAAGCTGATAAAAATCCACCAGTGGCGAAAGCTGTTCCTACGCGAGTGACTACAGTGCAGCAGATAAAACTGAAAACTGTGACTCAGGTGGTAGAGTTTCAACCGAAACAAACCAACAAAACTCCAGTAACCAACAAGTCGAAGGGAGTTGGCTGTTCCGGAAAACCGACCCAATCCACGTCCACCGGATCTAAGGGACCGAGAGCGGATTCAGGAAATCATAAATGTAGAATATGCGGGCATCTGCACAAAGAGTCCACCTGCTCTCACAGGGACGCATTATGCTTCATGTGTCGCAAGAAGGGTCATATTGCGTCCGTGTGCCGCGAAAAGAATAAGCAACCGGTGCAGCAAATACAAGTGCATGTTCACGTGCATCAGAATGCGGCGAAGAAAAGTTAAACTATTTGCGCAGTAGTACATACAAATGAGTCATCTCGCATTAAATGAAGTCATGGAAATGAGTGTTTCCTCGAATAAAATTTAATATTTATTCACCGTACGTCTAGTGTATGTTATTGAACAGATTTCTTCCAACATCCTTGAATTTTATGAGTGAACTTTGATTTTTTGTTGAATCAGTCATGAAACTGCTAGTCGGAATACTTTGTATAAATGGAAAATAGCTCCCATTTATGTTTATAATAGGTATAATCCGAACGAAAGTGAATAGTATATTTTTTGTAGTCCGATCAAAATATTCAGCAATACAGCTCATCTTTGACACATACTTGAACAATTTGTTTGATTATGTTGTGCTAAGTTACCTAACAAAACGGTCTGATATTAAATTTGTTTGTATTAGAATGCCATTTAGAAGAAGTGAACAACAACGTAGATTGCAGTTTATTATTATCACAGATAACAGATGTCTGACTAGAATATTGGAGTGGAGTAAAAAAATTGGTTCTTAGTTCAATGTAGTCACTATCAGCGTGCCACAATCGACCAATTTCTAGTAATTGCTTTCGATAACTTACCTCCAATTTCGCAAAGCAATTTTGCAAACTGTATGTGATTGGACTTTTGCAATTACTTAGATGAAGTCGGGTCATTTCGCTGAAAACTATTCCACGTTTTTCAATATTCATATATAAACTACACACGTTCACAGTATTTGGTTTGCAAGGAACTAAATCTGAATTCAGGGAGTAAATTCTAAAACAGTAATCTGGAATTAAATTATGGCTCAGAAATCAATTCCGAGATTCAGGTTTGAAGTACAGACCTAAAATTTAGTTTCAGAATCCAGATCTAAAAGTCATATTATGAACTTTGTTCCAGAGTTCTGGAATTGAATTCCTGAAGCCGAACTCTTAATTTGAATTTAGGACATTTATTAAGAAGCTAAATTCAGTTCCAAAATCGAGCATAAGAAATCAGATCCAAAGTCTTAGTTTTAGTTAGTTTAAATTGAATTCTTAGCTCAATTCAAGTACCAACTAATACTAGTTGGGGGAAACCAACTAGTGAAACAACTTTTACATAACACAAGGTACTGATAGTAAATAGTTTGCTCAGTTCAATGTAGGTGGAACTAGTGCCCCAACAATCAAAGTCCTGGTATTACATTTCTTTTGTGAAATTTGGCCTTTCTGTTTCAACAGACTTCGCAGTCTATTCTTAGCGTACAGAATCATTGCATGGTTAGTACTACGATCCTATTGATACTAAGAATCCTTCCAGGTCGGAATTCGAACATACGCCAACTGGCTTGTAAGACCAACGCCCTATACATTACACCGCCAACCCGGGGTAATTAGTGCACAAGAAAATTTATTTTTAGATGAATTTACTCATAGTGTCATGTCATGTTATCTACTCAAACTTTGAGTTGGTCGTTAAAAATGGGTAGCGAACTTTGTTATGGCATAACACTTGTACTAAAGTTACATTTACCTAAATTTTGAGGTCATCACTCGTTATTCAAAATTGGGGAGGTGCACTTCAGTTGATTTTGGGTAGGTTTTGACCCAAAATTAGGTATCGGCTGGTAAGAGTGTATATTTGAAATGTTTTTTAAACTCACGAATAATTGTAATGTACGACTAATTCTTCAAAAATGAGTTATAAATAAAAACACGGTGAGCGACACTCCAATGCTTTATGATGGAAAACTACTAGACGAAAATAAATGCTTTATGATGGAAAACTACTAGACGAACCTTCTTTTTTCTACTTTCCGATGCTGAGCTCGGTTTTTTCCTCCCTTGTTTGGGTTCAGTGTAACCAGAGGACAAAATGTGTCAGCTTCCTTTACGCAACCCAGTATTATCTTGTCGAGATGCACTGAGCAAAATTATCATTTTCATATTGTATGATATTCTAATATATTTGCACTATTTTCATGTAACGAATGAATTTCTGGCCTAATCAAATTTATTAGCGTCCCTTATAACTTTTAGATAATCACACAACAAATATAGAAACAATTTATGAAGTGCATTTTTCCCACGAGGTTCCTTTCTTTTGTAACAAAATATCTTGATGTGTGCATCGTATATTGATTTAGTTGCATCTTTTGAATGAAATTTTTGTTTCAATTCGGTAAGATAAAGAAATATATATGGCAAATATGGTTCATTCTGAAAAGGCAATTGATATTTAAAATTTGAGAAATGCAATGTTACAAAGCAAGTAAATGTAAAAATTACTTCTGTTTAGTCGCTGAATATAGACACATGGTCATCATTGTTATCAGTCTCAGAGGATTCAACATCTGTGATCACTATCGCATCAGCAGAATTTTCCTTCACAGCTGAATAGTGAAAATTGCATCATTTCGCTACTTTTCCAAAACTGTATGTCATCACTATTTCTACGCTCACGTAAATCCTTTGCCCATTTTTACTCGCTTTTTGCCTACACGGTACACACAATACATGTGTTTGCTTGCAAAAAAATCGAATATCTCAAGACGGGAAGAAGAAACCCGACGCAACGAATGTTTTTGATTTGTGCTAACATAAGTCATTATGATCTTTGAATTCAATTTTGCGCCGCAATCTTAACTGAAACGTTGCTAACAATAAACTGTCAAAGTTAGGATTCGATCAGTGACGCGACTTGTGTCGACAAGTTAGGCCCGTATTCGAGTGAGTTGCGCTGCGATACGCTCCGCGCGTGCGTGTCGTTGTTGAAAAATTCACTGCTCCGAAAGTATTGATCTTTCCTCTCTGAAACTTTGCCAAGATTGAGTTAAACTTTATTCAACTAAAAAAAGAAAAAAAATAACCGCAAGTTTGAATTTTTTTTAAATTAATTTTTAATATTTTTCATTAAATTAACTTTAAAGGCTGTTTTATAGAATTTCTTATTTGAAAGATAAGGAAAAGACGTACATATCATGTCTTGAACGAATTTTTGTATCTTTATTAGATTTTACAGTATAGACTGTTGAAAAAACAAATTTTAAAAAATCATATCTCGCAAATTCCACGTACCATATTGAAATAAAAAAATACGTGTCGAATATTTTGGAATTCTTTACCGAAAAAAAAAGTTAGATGAAAAAAAATTGGAAGTGGCTTGGAATGCCCCATATATAACGTTTAATGGAGGCCTTTCTAGTTCCATTTACCAGTAAAATAAAACTCAAATGATTACTATTGTTTTAAACAAATGATGCGAATATACTGCATTGTTGAAAATACACAGTGGTCTTTTTTCACGCGGTTTATTTTACGCGGATTTCCGAAGTTACGCGGTTTTTTGCGCGTTTTTTTTTCACGCGGTACGTATCCCCCACGCAAAAAGAGATCTCAGTGTAATGGGTTTGTTATATGGAGTGGAATCGAAAGCTACAATATAAAAATAGCTGTGTTTTTATCAGAAACTTTTTGTCATTGTTTATTTCATATCGCGTTTTAATACTTCAACAACACTTACTTCTATCGGAGATTTGCTGCTACCAGGTGAAACAGATCAACTACGAATAGAAGATCATTGCACTGTTCTTTCAGGATCCGGGCTGTACTACTGATGAATCCCGTGAGGGAGCACCTTCTGATACTTGCGGTGAAGAAGTGTGACCCCGCAAATACCAAATAAAAATCTTACTAATCAGACAGTAATGAAAAAAATAAACATACCTTATTATTATTTTATGATCCTGCAAAATGTATCCTAGCTGGCAAGATATATCCTACTAGAAGCAGCTGATGAACAGTGTGATTCACGACCATTCTTATGTGAAAAAAAAACACCATAACGTAGCTCAGCTAATATTTTTCTCAGTAAATTTGCTAATTTTTTCAGTAACGGAACATCGGAAAACAGCATATCTTTTTCTTCTGTCATTAAGATTACGCTTCCAATAATGTTATGTTTCTATGAATCCACGATTCACATGACAAATCTAATGAATACTATAATTATATTGGAATAAGTTTTATTTTCGTATAAATTATATATGATAATCCTATCAACTCATTATGGTCACACTGTTTTAGGCTTTATGTACATGTTTAATAAAGATTATAAGTTAATATATGACTTCTATGAATTATACGATGCATACGATTCATATGACGAATCTAATGAATTTAAATAAGATTTTTATTTCAGTGTGAACTTTCAGTTCCATTCAAATTTCGGCGCGAAAAATTGGTCACTTCTGAGAAAAGGTGATAGATTTTACCCCATATTCCCCTACTGTATCGAACGTAGACTATTCTCCGCATTTCTTCTCACGAGATATTTTGAAAAAATACAGTTCAATTCACAAGTCATATAGGAGACAAACGCCCTGCTGAAAAATTTATGCAAAAGCTATATTATATTTTAATACCGGAGTTGCCGATTTTGGTATATTTGTTATTTACTGACGCGATCAGCAAATGAGCAATAGCAACGAATCAATTGGAGATCTCGCTAAAAAACATATCACTAACTAAACAATCAGACCTGCCTGCCTGTTCCCTATATCAAATAAAATAAATTTTCAAAAATTTTCATTATTTAAAAAATATGTTACTTTTTCAAATATTATTTCTCCATTCTAGAAATTTTACAGTATTTTACTTTGGACTTCTGCTACAACATATACAAAAAGACGAGTGGGTAATGTTAGAGACATTACCGGATGACGTGAATACGAATAAAATAAATGGTTCAGTTTCTTTGATATTAAGGAATCTGAATTCTGGACCTTGGTTTCTGGAACCAAATTTTGAAATTTGACTGCTAGAACTGAATTTTGTAATCTGAATTCTCAATTTCGATACTAGATTTTGGAACTGAATTCTGAAGCTGAATTCTAGAACTCAATTCTGGATTGCTGAACTGATTACTGAATCTGTGTTTTGGAACTATATTCGAGACCAGGATTCTGGCTCGGCAATGAATTCTCAACCTGAATCCTAGTAATGTACTCTGGACCTAGATTCTACAGCTGAGTGTTAGCTACGGAATTCCGGTTCAGGATTCAGTTCTAAAATTCGGATCCCGAACTCAGCTCCGAAATTCAAATTAATTCAGTTCAAAAATTTTCAGATTCTATTTCCTTAATTTTTGTTATTCTTCTAGATTGTAGAACTGAATTCATGAACCAAATTCTAATCCTGCACTGAACTGAATTTTGAACATGGATTCTGTAGTGTATTTTTGAACTGAATTCTGTAAATACAATTGAATTTTGAATCTGAATTATGATCCTAGATTTCGGACTGAAGTTCCAGAACTTCAGGTTCAGAACTCAGTTTCAGGATACTGAATTCTGAATTCCGGACAGAAACTTTGAAACTGAATTCTGGTCTCATACGCATCTTCAGTTTCAAGATTCAGATCTAAGCCCAGAATTCATTTCTGAAATTTAGTTCTAAAGCCCAGGTCTAGAATCGAGACCATGAGCTCAGTTACAGAATCCAGGCGCAGAATCAAGTTCTAAAATTCGGTTTCAGCTACAGATTCAGAATTCTGGAACTCGATTCTGGCCTTAGATTCTGGACGAGGAATTAAAATTATGATCTGGGTTGTGGAAATGAAAAAGAAAATCTGGTCTTGGATTCTTAATCTGATTTCCAGAAGTGAGCTCTAGAGCTGGAATTCAGAACTGAGCTTTAGAACTGTGGTTACCACATGCTACTGAAAATTCTATCACACATTGCTGATCACATCTCCAATAACGTGGAGAGAAAATTATGTTAAATGGAACAAAAAAAATTCACGATCGAAAACTTACCATTCACCCATATAATAAGCTCTTGAAAGGTGCTCCATAGTAAAGTGAGACGTATTTACGTCAAAAAACCGAAAAAAGTATGCGAAAAATTTTCTAATCAGAATCTATAAGATTGTAAACCTTCACTAAACTAATTATTTTTACTTCCGATTTGCATATTTCAATAAATAAGTAATTCTAAAAGTTCTTTAGATAACAAGGGCTAATTTTGTAGACTGTCCCCCATCTTTGTTCACTTTTCGTTGTATTTTTCTCCAATGCAAACGACTAGCAGCTAGATGACGCAACCGCTCTTGTTCGAAGTGAAACTCACACTGCAAACGATGTACAAAAAAACCGTCACGCAGCAGAACTGAATGCTTGATTCTGCATCTAGAGCTAAATTCTTAAATTTTATTTAGAAGCTGAATTTTCGATACTGGAACTGAAACTGAACTGTGGACCTCAACCAACCGAAATGATGCACTCGATTCATTTCCTGTTCAGTCAACTGCGGTAACGCAGAAATGAAATGTTGCTTACTACATCAGAATCGTCGGCTCGGGTAAGAGAAGGGCAAACACGCACCATAAGTTTTCTTCTTTCACACTCGTTGATACCAAATATTTCAGAAAACTTTAGTTTTGAATAGTTTGTGATTACAATACAATACATACAATTGAAAATGTTATCATTAATTGATGACCATATTTCAGATGGGATTTAGCGAAAATGATGTTGATACGTTAGATACAACAAGAGATATTCATAATCAAAAACTTATCATTCTCTCAGAGAGTAAATTTTGAAAAGGCTCCATAGTAAAGCAAGTCGTATTCACGACAAAATAAAAAAAACTGTTCTAATTTTTTCAACATAGTTCTTGTCGATCCCACCGTTTCTGAAGCATATATTATTGAAAATTTTCTAGGGATTTTTGCTTAGCCCCTTCTCAAAAGAAAGGGTAGAGCGAAAAGGGCAAAAGTTATGCAAATTGTTTCGTTTGGTCATGAATAACGCTTATGTCAAATTTGAGTCAAATAAAAAAACACAAAAATTAAATTAAAAAAAAAATTTTTTTGCTCTGCTGATTTTGGTATGTTTGCCATTTTCTGACGCGATCAGCAAACGAGCAATATCAGTGAATCACTAAGAGATCTCGCAAAAAAGCATATCACAAATTGAACAATCAGTAAAATTTTACATTCCAGTTCTGTTTCGGTATTGACTATTCCAACCTTCAGAGCTGGTTTTATGGGTATAATATTTTTGATCAAAACAAATTTGTTTCATTAATCTTATCACAAACCCATGTGTAAATAAGGAAGAAATAACGAGTTATTTTCAATCTCAGCAAAAATTAGCACATATTAGCATTACTCTGATCGTACGCAAATTGAACAACTTCTGAATCATACAAATCAGTTCATCCAGTCATCGAAGTCACGGGGTGACATCGGCGCCATCGAATAGCCGTGAGCACATAGCGACAGAAATGCGGTTACACTTCGTCGGAATAGACACGCAGTCATAACAATTCCGCGTTCCGTCCGATTACCGCAGCACGTTTCTCGTGTGCAATCCCCGCACACAGACACAGACAGACAGACAGACAGACCCTTACCGGCGTTACCACAGAGAGTGAGCTGACGGGCATTGTCCAATTCCAGTTCCAGCAGCCTCGGCCGGACTCACCGTCGTCGTCGTCGTCGGCGGCGCATTGCAAAGTGCGGTGAGTATTTGTTTTGGATCGCGCCGCGACTCATACATCGATTGCTCTGGACAGTCTTATCGCATGTTTTGCTTGCCAATGCCTCATACCACTGCTTTCGTGGCGAGCAATGCTGCACTTTTACCGTGACTGTTTTTGTTCGATTCCAGAGCTATTTCCTCGGTGATTGATGCTCAGTTTAGTTCGAAATTGGCGACAGTCGCGAAGTCCGTATCCAAATGGTGCGTAGTTTACCAAATTAGAAATTGTTTTTTGGATTGGCGGAACTCGGGATCCCGAAAAGTGATCACGAGCTACAGCGAAGATCAAGCATTGTTTTGTTTTATCAGTTTGATAGTGATTGACTAAGATCGAGTTTCATGGATCGTACAAATGATCGTAGCTCAAAACCATAGTTTGGGCTTATATCGGCTGCGCAAACCGGTTCCAAAAAATAGAAAAAACTCGCAGAAAGCACAGTTGTGACATAACCGCAGCTCGTTTTGGAATAGGATCGTAGTGGCGGCGTTCGAATTTGCCGACAATAATAATCGCAGTGTGCCATTCGTTACGTAGCCCATAGATTCGAAGTGCATGATCACGGTGCTTGGTGTTTGCGCGTGTGTTGGTGTTACCTCAAGCATTCGAGTGTTTGTGCTACTGAAGGTTGTGATTTTGAGCACCTTGGCGTGTTGAGTTTGACGGCATAATAACAGAACGATGGTGAACTAGCATAAAAAAAGGTTTCGTTGGAATATGAATGGTGATTCTAATAGACTTTTTTTAATGCACTTGCGGTTCCAATTCTAATTTAGTTTGGATTTAATCTCTTAGATTTAGACAATAGAGCATACTGTAGCCCGCAATTGTTGAATCTGGATCCGAATGAAATTCAGTAAAAACCGACTCGGGGAAACAATTGAAAAGAACATTATTTGACCTTCTGAATCCTAACACTGAAAATAACAATATTCCGGTGAATCGCTTTGTGAATGTGGAAATCGAGTCCAGTTTGAAGATACGGTGCAATTGAATAACGGCGATGTTGATTCATCAACTCGAACTAGATTATTGTTGCGAAGAGTTCTAGAACGAACATTTCCACTGATTTGACTGACAAGAATTGAGTAATCGATGTTGTTCGTCGAATCATCTGCGCCCAGTATTGTTCCGAACAGGATTTGTCCCACTTGCAGAGTGTCAAGTCCAATACGCAGCTCCTGGTTTTCATAAATATTTGACTAAAGAGAATCATTTTGACAAATGACCAAGAGCGAAACGAATAAATCTACGCAGCATTGATCCAATTCTGAGAGCTTAAGGTAGTGAGGACCAGAGCTAGTAGAAGTCATTTTCATTGAATCAAAATAGACGAATATGACGAAAAATAACTGGCACTCTCAGCTCCGCTTGCAAATTATGAAAACGAGACCCATGTCCAGTCAACGACGTAAGTGGAACTGTAGTTTACAAATTGTGTTCTCTCTTTTATTTACCCTTTCAGTCATTTTCGGTTGTCAGTGAAAACCGAATACTGTACAATGTCGATATTCAACTAAAGCTTTGAGAATCGATAATGGCAGAAAACGATTCACAATGATTGTTAACCTGTTGGTGCTCGAATCTATAGTAGTTTTGGTTTCCAAAGAGCTTCTGAGGTGTAATTATCTCGATTTGTCATATTTTAGACACTCTTTACAGCCAAACGTCACAGATTTTCCATATATCGATGAAAGAATGCGAATTGAAATTCGAAATTCGGTTTCGTTTTGTCGTAGAGGAACGAGTGACGCTGGCATTGATACTCCTTTTTGGGTCAGTGAGAGACGAAAATTCTTAATCTGTCTTCATTTGTTCTGGATCTGGATCATTTATGAATGAAACAGTCATCAAATGAATATGAGGCTGTTGGATTCAATTTTTCCATTGAGAACGTGTGACAATGTTGAGCTTATCTGTGAAAGGACTTTGCGACAATGTGAAAATATGTTGCTTTGATTTTAGTTGTTTATCAAGAACAAAACCCCATACGGACAGAATTCCGTTACTGGAATGTGAAAAAACCTATTTTAATCTACCTAATGATGTAATGATGACTTTCTCATAAAGGGTGATTTTTATAGAAGTATAGGATTTGATTTTCAAAAATAACACATAAAAAATTTAGAAAGTGATGAAACCTTTACTGGAATCGAAAAAACAATCAATATAATTTAATGTTTGAAGATGATTTCATGCAAATGTTGGCCGCGGCTCCGCTTTAGATGGTCCATGCGCAAGGTCCAATTTTGGCACATTCTCTCCAACATATCGGACGGTATTTTACGAATAAATGATTCAATATTGGCTTTCAGTGCGTCAATCGATGCTGGTTTATCCTTGTTGATATGAACCTTATCAAGGTCCCACAAGAAATACTCCAAAGACGTTAAATCACACGATCTTGGCGGCCAATTGACGGGCCCAAGAACGTGAGATAAACTGTTCACTGAAGGCGGCTCTCAATTCAGGAATTGTTTCGCGTGCCGTGTTGGATGTGGCACCGTTTTGTTGAAACCACATGACAGGCATGTCCAATTCATCCATTTTGGGCAAAAAAATCGTCAATCATCAAACGGTAGCGCTCGTCATTCACAGTAACGTTCCACCCATCGTAGCCTTTGAAGAAGTACGGCCCAATGATCCCACCAGCCCATAATCTACACCAAACAGTGACTTTTCTGGGATGCATTGATAGCATTGAATGCTTCTGGCTGATCTTCACTCCAGATGCGGCAATTATTCTTGTTGACGTAACCATTCAACCAGAAATAAGCTTCGTCGCTGAACACAATTTTTCCTTAAAAAATTGGATAACAGACAATGAATTTTGATAGTAAAATTCAATAATTTGCTAGCGTTGTTCGTTCGTAAGTCGATTCATGATTAAATTATAGACCAAACTGAACAAATTTGACTATAATACAAGACACGATTCATGCGTGATCTGTCAAAAACAGTGTTGGCAAAAAGATACCAGCAAAAAATCACCCTTTATAACTTATGCTTTCATATAAATTACTATGGAATTCTTCAAAAATATTTTTACTTGAATCTTGAAACAGAACAAAAAAGTTTCTTTGAGCATATACTACAATAACTTTTGAAAAAGCTTTGAGTCAAGTTTTAAAAAATATTTCATTTTCTTTTGCATTTAAATATAAATTTTAAACACACTTCACCCGGTTGTTCCGAAACCCGTAAGTCGGATCCGAATAAATTTTAATAGCAGTCTAGAGAGACAATGAAATCTTTCATTTGAATCGAAATTTGTGAAAACTTTGGTGTCTCTGAGAAAATAAAAAGAGTACGGGTTTGATGTTTAGCCCATTATTTCCGGAACTTTCGGAACCGGAAACTGGGATCAGGCATAGCTGAAATCGTTTTGTTTGATCAGTAACTAACACAACCTACAAATTGAAACAATTTTGAATCAAATTAAGAGGAAATTTTCCTTTTTTCGCATTATCGCTCTAAATGACGGATTGCTATTTCATATACATTTAACCCTGTATTTCCGGAACCGGAAGTTGGATCCGGATAAAATTTTACACTCACTGATAGGAACATAATACCTTTCAATCAAACCTAAGTTTGTGAAAATCTGTCCAGCCGTTTCTGAGAAATTTGTGTGACTTTCGATTTGGAGTTCACGATCACTTATTTTGGCACTTCTGGATTTGGGAACAAAGATCCGGTAGACCCAAAATCAATGTATTTGGTCATTAGATAGCCAAATCTGTTCAATTTAAGAATTGTATGGCTAACTGAAAGTATTTAGCTTGATTTTTTAGTGTCATGCTCTAAAACTGAAATTTTTATAGTTAGGTCTGTAATTCCGGAACCAGAGTTCGTATCCAGATTTGTTAGACCTTTTATTTAAATCTAACCTTGTAAAAAATGGTTGAGGGATCTTTGTGAAAATTATGTGTACTTTTTCATTCTTTTCTCGTTCCTCTGGAATCGGCAGCCGGATCCGGAAGAAATTCAACAGCAGGCTATGGGACAATAGACCCTTGCATATGAATCTGAATTGATGAAAATCGGCTAAGCGGTCTTCGAGAAAACCGAGTGCACTTTTTATTTATTTTTTGCACATTTTACCCCATTACTTTTGAACCGGAAGTTACTTAAATTCAAGTGCACTCTACCAATCGCTGCGATTGATATAATTACCGAATATTTAGGATCTGAACGAAAAAGTTATCTTTCGTGTTTTTGATAATTTGAAATAACTTAAAATCGCCAGCGAATGAAAATCTTTGATCTGGAAAGTTCATATTGCTGACATACAGAAGAATTATCATAGGTCGAAGATGGCTGCTTTGTGGAATACAAAAATAAATAAAAGCTCTTTAAATGTACATCGATGTTACTTGTCGGTTGTCCATAGCGTTCCAACAAACCAAATGCATAATAGTTCCAGTTATTTTGATTGGTAATCAATAATATTCATGTTTCGGCGTCAATGTTACGGGTTGACTGAAAATTATCAAAACACTATTTTAAGCAATTTGTAGACGACCGATTAAAGATCGACTGAAGTCTCATTGGAATCCGATCACCGATTCTTGTGAACAAAAAGTACGATTTCTAGTAGACGACTGAATCAATTTTTACCAACTCGCAAGCTACTGTTTTACATACTGAGACCGGACGTCATTCAATTTTTTCCGTGGTTTTAGACTTTAATATTTATCTCACAAATTTAATATTTATCTCACAAATATTTATTCTTCGTCGAAATTCAAACGCGTTTATAACAAAAAAGGCATTACTACTCCAAAACAGCGTTGGTGTTTGCCGAAAATTTGACAGAAGCTGCTCGATATTTATCAATATTGTATACAACATTTTCAATCCGGTAGAAGATGCTACAAGAACTCGAGTCTCTCACTGCATGAACCGTGAGAGAATTTTTCTACATTTCTTCGCTCCACTTCATACTCTGAGTATTTCATTTATTTAGTATTGAGTCTGATAATGATTGGTGCTGTGTGGAATTTACCAAGAGAGAATCGCCAGAAGTTGACAATTATCGCAGAAAATCGAGTCGATGATTCGACTTGATGATTCTCATACTAGGTTGCAATATTTCAAAACATTTGTGTGAAACATTCACATACATTTTCACCGTCATAACTTATACAAAGGTTATATGCACATAGTTAGAATAAGCAGCAATAGTAAAATGATTCTATCGCAATTATCCACTGCCCATACAGAATCGGATCACGAAACGAGAATAAGCGACCGTTTGTTGCTTCAGAGAGAATCCCTGTCTATTCTATGTTAAATGAACCATGCCGATTTTTTGTTGCTGCGATGATATCCGCCTCTCTTTGATGGATTCACTGATTGAATCGTGTGAAGAGTTGCTAGTGAGCGTTCTTTAATACGATAAAAGCCATCCTTGCTCCAAAAGGTTCATGGGAGAGGTAAAAGCTTGTAAAGTAAAATTTATATGTTTTTTTTATGCGAACAGGTTGCTATCGGTTTATTTACTAACCTGTTAAAAGTCAAGGACTACCCCTGTAGCGTATTGATACATACTCTCTTAGCAATGCACTTAAAATACCTCAACAGATAAGGGTTGGAAGGGAATGTCACCTATGTTCATCTTATCAGTAGTTTCGAAACACATTTTAACATTAGTCAAATGTCAAATCGTACTGTAATAACTTGGAGAAAATGAAATGAGTAGAAGAATTTGAGTGCGATTACCCTAGTTCTATTAAAATTCTTGTTCAGTCGTACCGAACCAATCAAATTTACAGCACCAAAGTCACCGTTTGTTGTTAGGAACAAATTAAAAATAGATAAGTATGCCGTCAAACCTAGCCAAAATGCCGCATAAGTCATATCGATTCCACACGTCTAAGCAGATTATCAGTGTCACATTTCCGTCGGGTGCCGATGCCGAGTGATATCTTGTGTAAGTTCGTTTGGTTTGCTTAACCGAAGAATAGTGAGTAGAAAAACGTATTAGTCTTAGCAAACGGTACTTCCGCAAACGATGCATCTAGAGTCTGGCGATAATCCGACCGCTTTCAGCCTACCACAGGTGTCCGATTTGGCCACCAGTACAGCCCGAATGACGGGTCACCAGGGTAGCAGTCCACCGGGGAGTCCACCGACCAGCCCGGGTGCCATCGTAAAGTCTTCCACCGTCGAGGTGCATCCGGTTATTATTCGTAAAACACCCAAGTTTCCCTCCCGGGAACGACACCTGGCCATCCGCAGGAAGAAAGTGAATCCTCAGAGCTTGGAAGAAGAAAATGAACCGCCAACGGAATGGAACTGTCTTTGCGATGAGGCTACTGACAACGATGGGTAAGATAGGCTTTTTGTTTTTCTATTTTTAATTTCGAACTTTGTTTTGTGCATATCGTAATACATACAATTCATACACACATGGAAAATCTAACTAGATTTGGTGTTGATGTCAATACAGCTCAATTTGTTGTAAAAGTAATGATATGGTTCATTTTTACTTTTTATGATTATAAGTAAGTTGCGGCACCCCTTCTATGTACATGTTGAATATGTCCCTTCTGATCAATACGGTTTTTTTTATATCGTTTATTTATACCCGGCTTTAACCATCAATACGGTTTCAAGTGAGGGTCCTCGGTCAACACGAATCTTCTTATTGATTAGGATCAATTGTGATTGCAAAAGGTTTGTATAGAGCATAATAGTGGAGAATATCAAATTTCGATAATTGCATTATACCCTAAATATTAACGTTAACGACACTGTCCACGACCAATTGAAGATCGTCTTGGGAAGATAATGACTGTTAGTTTGATGTAGGTCGCTACTTGCTATCGAGAAATCATCTGGGTTACCAAGTACATCGCAGGAAGAGGTAGTTTGTTATTAAGTATCATAGTTAGTATCATATATGTACTTTGTGCAGAAAATACGTGACACGAAATGACTAATTCCCGAAACCCTTAGATCTCTGGGCAGCCGGTTGTCCGGAGTGCCACCTATTCAAACATTCAATGCGTTTGATGTTTCATGACCAATCGTAACATTCGCAAGACATATCTTATGATAAAAAAAGAACCGGAATTTTCATTTTAAAATTCCCGCGCTTGTCCAATCGGTAAACTTTTATTCTCTCAACGTTGGCAACACTTTTATACACATTCTGTCAAATTTTGACGCATATCGTACGATTAGTTTTTGTTTGGTATCTCTACAAAGAAGTTGAAAAATTTTCGTGTGGCGATTTTTATAATGGATGAAAATTTAGAACAACGTGTGTGCATCAAATTTTGTGTTGCAAATGGATTTAAGTGTTCCGAAACGTTGAAAATGTTAGAAAAGGCCTTTGGTGAATCGTGTCTAGGAAAAACAACAATCGACCGAATGGCGCTTCGAAGGCGAGCTGAAACCGAAAAAAGAACGCCAAAGTCGATCCAAAATCAAAGTTATGCTGACTGTTTTTTTCGATATTCGTGGTGTGGTGCACTATGAATTCCTTCCGGACGGTCAAACGGTTAATAAGGAATATTATTTGGCCGTTATGCGTCCTTTGCGTGAGACCATTCGCAAAAAAGGCCAGACTTATGGAAGGAAAACTCATGGATTTTACACCACGATAATGCGCCGGCTCACACAGCGTTGGTTGTGTCGCAGTTTTTGGCCAAAAACTCAACCAATATCATCAACCAGAACTCTCCAGATATGGCCCCGTGTGACTTTTTCCTCTTCAGACTCAAATTGCCATTACGCGTTTTGAGACCATAGAGACCATAAAAGAGAATTCGCTGCGTGAACTAAAGGCCATACCTTCAGCGGCCTATAAAACTTGTATGGAAAATTGGATCAAGCGTTGGCACGCATGTATTGCCGCAGGAGAAGAATATTTTGAAGGCGATAATAAATAAATTTATTAAAAATTAAATTTTGCGTTTTTTAATAAAATTCCGGTTCTGTTTTGATCATAAGGTATACGATATTTAGACGAGGAACGATAAGATATTTCCCTTGAAAAAGACCATAACCAGTGGTCGAAACGTCGGGCAGTATATAACAGCCGTTCTTATTTAGCAGACCGCTAAAGCCGAAACCATAATTATTGCAAAATTCGCAAGACATTTTTTGTTTTTGTTCTAACAATAACAATAAGTTGATGCCGATCACGCAGCCTGCCTGGGTTCGATTCCCAACCCCGCCCATAAGGTCAGAAAGTTGAACTAAGGAGTGTATCGAAAATAAGCTATCCACATACATTTGTGTTGTATGCATGTATTTGTGGATGTTTTTTTTTGCTCAGATCACAGCATGCTGTTCGTTTGGCTGTCAGCTTTCGTTTGATTTCTTGTTTGTGCGGTTGAAATTCTGCGTTTTCAAAAAGTCGCGTATTGAAAAGAAAGTGAAAATGAGAGTTCTGGACACATGACAAAGTGGCGAAGCGGTTTGGAATTCATCATGCCAGTGTTAAAACCATCATTCATAAGTTTGGGAAACACTATTCTTTGGATGAGCTACCAGGAAGAGACAGAAAACTCGGTTCTTCCAACCAGAAACTGGACCAGAAAATGGTATCTCTAATCATGAAGAACAAATCAATGTCAATACGTAATTTGGCCAAAAAAGCAGGCACGAGTGTCGGAATGATCCAGCGTATCAAGAGACCTACGAGAAGCAGAAAATCTCGAACCAAAGTGTAGACCAGAAAAAGCGAGCAGCAACAAGGGCCCGGAAATTGTATTCGCGTCTTTTGCGGTGTCCGGATGCATGCGTTTTGATGGACGATGAGACTTATGTAAAGGAGGACTCAAAAAATCTTCCAGGTCCACAATACTTTACTGTCGTTGTTGGAGAGGATGTGAGCGATGCGGACAGATCGATTCAAGAGGAGAAATTCGGTCGAAAGGTACTGGTATGGCAAGCAATATGTTCCTGTGGTTTGAAGCAGAGGTGGAAATAAGCCCATGAGCATAAAAATGTGAATCAAGATTTCCGATTGTGAATCAAAAAACCGAACACCGTGAATTAAAAAATTGGGTAACAAAACTAAAATTCAAGGGGAGGACGCTTAGAACAATGTGCCAATCACACAGTAACACAATGCGTTGGTGCATTTATCAATATTGGCACTTTTGTTTTCATACAGTTGCACAGTTGAGGCACACAAAGGGCTCAGTTTTGACAAGTAGCTGTTTCATGGGACATAGAGTGGCACACTTACTCACTGTATATCACGTGTTTTATTAGAGGCACAACATAGTTTGTGTTAAGCGACTCTCACCTTGGATTATGTTTTTAAATTGTGGGAAATGAAATTGAAGACCTTTTTAAATTCTAAGCAAAACCAAAATTATCTTATCAAAAATCATTCATTTCAAAATTCATTTTAATATCTACAACGAATATGTGATATGAAAAAATAATACTATCTATTTTTATTTACTGTGAATCAAAAAATTTGCTTATTTCCACCCCTGGTTTGAAGTCAACCATTTTTTACTCTACCAGAACAATAAACGCAGAAATCTGTCGATCTGAGTGTCTCCCGAAGAGATTGCTGCCTTTATATAAGAAGCATACTACACCTCCACTGTTTTGGTCGGATTTACAGGGTCCGGCACTCGAAGTGTAACCAATTAAAAAGGCCATAAATTCAGTTTGGAAAATTACTTTTACTTAATTCAAAGTACAAAATGTGTAAAAATAATACAAAATTCAGAATCAATTCACTTTTGCTCGATATGACCACCTTTTGCCTTGACTTGATGACTTGAGAGAGCGAAGGAGTTGCTTCGTTTGGCCGAATGTGACTTGCAGGTATTTTGGCCCACTCGCGGACAATAACTTTTTTCAGCGCCTCGAGACTGGTGTATCTTTTAGTTCGGATTTGCTCTCCAAAATGGCCCAAAGAGAATAATCCATTGGATTCGCATCTGGTGAATTCGAGAGCCATTGTGTGGACGTGATGAAGTTCGGAACGTTGTTTTTCAGCCATTCTTGGTTCACTCGAGCTTTGTGAGACGGTGCCGAGTCCTGCTGAAACATCCATGGTCTGCCACCGAAATGTTTGTCTGCCCACGGCTTCAAAGCAACCTCCAGAATACTTTCCCGATAATATGTCGCATTTACCTTGACGCCCGGTTCGATGAAAACGATTGGAGAGCGCCCATCTGCGGTTACAGCGGCCCAAACCATTATCTGTTGCGGGTGCTGCCTCCTGGTGGCCAATCGATGACTCAAATTCTCGTATGAACGGTTGGTCAAGTAAACCCTATCGTTTTGAGAGTTTACGAATTGCTCAATTGGAAAAACTTTCTCGTCAGAAAATACAATGTTCGGAAATTGACCGCTTTCGGCCAAACGAAGCAACTCCTTCGCTCTCTCAAGTCATCAAGTCAAGGCAAAAGGTGGTCATATCGAGCAAAAGTGAATTGATTCTGAATTTTGTATTATTTTTACACATTTTGTACTTTGAATTAAGTAAAAGTAATTTTCCAAACTGAATTTATGGCCTTTTTAATTGGTTACACTTCGAGTGCCGAACCCTGTAGCATCGGCTCACTATGCCAAAACCACTCTCAATTGGCTTGCGGAAAAGAATATAAATTTCGTTGAGAAAAATATCAATCCACCAAATTGCCCTCAAATTCGATTCATCGAACGTTCTTGGGCAATCATTTTTTATTTTGAATAAAATACGGTTTTCAATCATAATTTGAAAGAAAAATTTGTGGATAGCTTATTTTCGAAACACTCCTTATCCATTGGATATTGGGCCGATACTCCATGTCCCGTCCAGCGATTTTTGAGGACTTGCAAAAATGTTGGCAAAGGTTCCATAATAGAATCACAAAAAGGTGACTATTGGTTTCGACGACGGAGCAGTTGAAGATTGTCGATGATAGGACAATTAAATTTACTTTGAGCTTTTGGAACTAATAGAGTCTTACCTTCAATTGATGAAATGATTTAAATAATCTATTTCTGTATCGATATCAGCCAAATTTCCCAAAGCAGTGTTATGGTTCACAATGTTTTCGGTATGATATTTGTGTCCTAGCCGATAAGCTCTAAGGTGGTAGAACATACAAATAATTGAATTAATCTGAATCAAAGTCTCTTTGAGTAATCGGTTCACTACAAATGTTACATTGATCCGCTAGAACCAGATCAATTGTAGAAGGGTTTCCATTAGAAGACAAACTAGTTGGGTTATTCGGAAATAAAACTGATGAGAAACGAGCGAAATGTTCATTATGCAAAATTCGTACTTAATGGTTATACTTACGGTCACTATACTATTGATGATTAGCATTTAAAACCCTATTAAGAAAAAAATAGATCGATATCTTGTGCATTTTTTTAAAATCTCATTTGATTTATTTGCTCAACAACGCATTGAAATTGTATGCATTTTGAAAATGGGATGACGTGACGAATGTACCACATTAGAAAGCAAATTGGTGTTTTAGAAGATCCAGGTATGGCAGCGAAAAGGTTTTTCTAAATATTAAGTATATGTAATAATGAATTTAAATTGAATTTTGTTGGATGACCATTGATTTTTTACCGTCTGGCAGGACATTGTCAATAATTGGATTTTTGGTTTCCATCACAATCAAAGTATGAAAACTCATTTTACCACAATTTAAACAACGTAGCCAATTAAATTGCTATCGAACAACCATCCCTAAGACCAGGCCCACCGGTTGGTATCGAAATGCTTCCAAGATGAGTCCGACTTTTTCTAAACAGCTTCGACACTCTCATTTTTAAAATATGTATTTACTACCCGAAACGGCACAAATTAACTGTATGTTCCTATTTTGGGAAAACCATTTTTTCATTCGTTCTTCTAAAATCGAAACGATTGATTAGGTAGCAGAACGTTTCTAAATATGCGTACACACTAATTTTATTTTTCGAAAAAAAAAAATGTTTCGAAAATTTAAAGAAAAAAAGTCCCAGAGAGTTGAATAAGTATTTTTTTGAGATTTTTTTTCCAGATAATTTGCATAAAATAAATCGCATAACATTAAAAATTGACATGAAAACTTATAGATTTTTGGCTTTTGTGATTTCCGACATTAAATTTTGTTTTGACGCCAAATGATTTAAAAATGCATGAAACGTCGAGATCAGGTGTTATCTCGAATAAAAAACAAAATCTTTGAAATAATCTTTGTTTCTAAGATGCAGAAAAATTGGCTGGATTCTTGAATAGTGGCTGGCCGTGCTGTAACACATGGACTGAAAAGTCCCGGGTCTAACAAAGAGAACACAATTTTATGGGTCAAAATTACCTTCATTTAACAACGTAATCTCCATCAAGAGCAACGCAATCTTTCCAGCGCCTCTCTAACATTTCAATACAATTTTTATAGAACGATTTATTTTTGTTTCAAAATAGACCTCAGTTTCAGTGATAACCTCTTCATTTCGCGAGCATTATTTTTTATTCCGGAGCTAAGTGTATGAACCCATGTTCTATCTATTGTCACATATCGATGCAAAAATAATGCATATCTTGCAATTTTCAACCTTAAATTTCAAAACCAACCTTATTTTGTTCATTTGGCTCCAGTAATCATCTTATGTACGAAAACCATTAGTTATAGTAAGATAGATTATGTTGAACTACTTGGTGGCATAACAGTTCAACATAAACTATTGTGCTCTGACGAATCTAAGACGAAATTTGTATGAAAATGAAGGTTCCATTTTGAAGATTTTAGTACCCAAGTTTGAATAGCATTTCCAGTACTAACTGAAGATCCTCCAAAGTAACAAGTTTCAACGTTAGAAATGTGAGAGACACAGAAGGACTGACTGATTCGAAATTGCAGAGATATTATAATATCAACCTGGTTTCAATTTTTAGATACTTTACGATTGGAATGAATTAAATCGCTTTTGAAGAGAATGAGTTTCATGTTATTCAACTATATTTGGTCAATAAAGTGGAATTAAATGAATTTCATTTTCATTAAAAGCGATCGAATGAAACAATGTTAATTTCAATGGGAAAAATACGGAAACAATTCGTTCTAGGAAACATCAATAGTCCTTTTTGAAAATTCTTTGTGATTTGGCCATTTGAAGTGCATTGTTTTCGAATTTGACCGCCCAGTAAACAGTTTGGCCAGGAATACCTTTCACTGTGTCAGTGCACAATTTAAATTGCTGACAAATTCTGCGACCTCATCTCACTACTATGATATCATTTTTATCTTCGAGTTCCCACTTCCAATCCTCCGAGAATATTACTTATACTTGATTGGTTCGAAAGCATCATTAGAAGATGGGTACGTTTACTCAATAAAGCTGCCCATTACACAGCATATGCTATTGCAAGGGAATATAATCCGTTATGTAATATCGGAGAGAAAGAAACGATATTAAATGATACAGAATTATGTAGGGCGGCATTCATTCAAATCTCAAAATGTTCCAATTACGTGCATTATCTTCATTATTAGGTTTTGCATACTAGAAAAGAAGTTTGCTGCCGTTCACTTGCTGAACTGGCTAATGGAATCAGAAACCTTTCTGAAAACGATTGCAATTTAACAAACAATGTATGGTACGTACTATTTTATTTGTAGCCTCTTACCTAACAGAAACTCTTTTATGTGGAATGCAATGAAATGGTCTTCTTTTAATGATACTGTAAACCAAAGTGGTAAAAAGCTAACAATTATACCTAAGAAGCACCGCTCAATATGAGATTCTTCAAGAACCCACATGCTGAAAACCCAAAAAGGGCAGCCCCTTTTCGTGCACGTGCTCATGTTTCTGGTTGCGGGAAAGGAAATAAACTAATTGATAATTCTCCTTTCGAAAGTGATACTCGAAAACGTGGGTATCATTCTGATACCAATGGGTGCGAGCGTGTTTTTGTTTGATTCTTTTCATGTCGATTAACTTCAGATTCAGCTTTCAATTTTTTTATCGTTTGAAAAAAATTGATGCTCGAGGTGATCTTGTTTCGTTGTTGACAGCATTTATTCAATCAGACAGTATTATATTACAAATCGAACTGTTGAAGATTTGGACTTACTCGTTATAAAGACTGTCCCAGAAAGTATGAACGCACTTTGATTTCGCTGTAAATAATTCACAAGTGTTAGATATTCAAATTTTATTCGATTTACTGATAATATTAGACTACAACAACAGAATATTATTCTCAACATTTGCTACTTAGCCATTGTAGACAAGCTGGCGCACCTTCTTGCGAACGTTTCTCATTAAATTCAGTACAGACTTCTTGGCGACAAGTTTTGACACTTTTTTCCAATCTTTTTCAAACTGTTGAATGATTTCGGCTGCCGAGACATGTTTCCTAAGATGTGCCTTCGTTAATGCCCAAAATTTCTCAATTAGTCGAAGTTGTGGGCAATTTGGTGGATTCATGTCTTTTGGGACGAAAGTGACATTTTTGGTAGTATACCATTCTACCGTTGATTTCGAATAGTGGCAAGACCTGGCCAAAAGACAACAGGATCCTTGTGGCTTCGAATCATGGGTAGTCGTTTTTGTAAACATTCCTTGATGTATATTTCGCTGTTCATTGAAGCAGTGGTGATGAAGGGTTTCGAAATCTTACCGCAGCTACAAATTGCTTTCTTACCAAATTTTTCGACTTCAATCGATGTCTCGGACTGGTTTAACACTTGCCCTTCTCACACCGTATAATATTGTGGTCCCGGCAAGTATTTGTAATCGATGTTCACGTTGGTTTCGTTGTCCATGATTATGCAGTTCAAATTTCCAGCAAGAATCGTATTGTACAGCTTTCGAACCCTCGGCCTGATTGATGCTTCTTGTTTCGGATTACGTTTTGATTGTTTCTGCTTCTTATAGGTTCGAAGATTCAAACGTTCTTTAGCACGAAGAACATTTGACTTCGAAGTGCCCACTTTGTTGGCCACATCCCGAACTGAAACCTCCTTCATTTGCTCGAACGCCTTCAGTATACGTTTATTCAACTGAGGGTTAGCAGGACCTTGTTTTCGACCCGTTTTCGGTTTATCTTCAAAGGTGTTATCCTCGCCGAACTTACTGATTGCATTTCGCACGGCTTTCCACTGTGACACTCCGTGTTCTGTGCACCATTTGTACACAATTTTTCGACGTTGTTCTGCTGAAAGTCCACGCATTTCGAAACAAACTAATGAAAACGAATAAACAACTGCACAAGTGGTTAGAGAAGAGTGTAAACAACAGGACGCAGCCATAAAAATTGACAGATTCTGAACCATTGCGAAATGGAAGCGGTTTTTGGTTGCGTCCATACTTTCTGGGACAGTCTTTATCCATAATTACACACTTAAATTTTATTACCGATCTCAGTGTTTTTTTTTTTTCAGTACAACCGTTTCATCGCAGCGATACTTGGAGGCATTGCGGCCAGAGTTGCCATGTATTTTTTCCAAAAATCTGTCTCTGATTTCAAAATTTGTCTGGATTTGTCTGTGTCTATTTGTGTACAAGGATATTTTGACCGGGTTTCATTTTCAGTGAGCAAAAAACAGGTTTTACCTCATGTCGTCTAATGGCCAAAAGCGTAAATATCTAGTGAGATCTGACAAAATCTGGTAAAATTTGTAAAATCTGGCAAAAGATCTTGTTTGTTACAGTGTCTGTCGAAACGAGAAAAATTTGGCATTCGAAACTCGCCAATAGATAAAAAAAATACTGTGCGAATTTTAGTGTGTAGGAACTGTAACTAGTGAAACGAAGGATTTATTTGAGTCTAAGGAATCGTATCAGTTTAAATAGTTTCAATTTGTTTGTACACTTATTGTAGGTAAAATAATAGCAGGACATTGAAGCAGTTAAGGGCAGGTTCCTAAAAACACCTTATACTGTTGAAAAATATTTCATAAATAGTATGTGTACGGATAAAAGTATGTGTATGAAGCAAATTGAAAACATTTTTTTTCGATATGGCGGCACTGTTAACAGCTGCTTGAACTCAAACTCTCAAAATTAGACTGTCTCTTCGTGTGTCTTCATATGCAGCGTAGTTTAATTGACAAAACAATTTCCCCGATTAGGAACTAGCTACTGGTTCGAGTCTCGTCTCTACGGTACCATTTTAGCGGCTTTCATTACATAGTTGCATTCGTATGGCATTTTTTCAACCAGTTTTCCCCGTTAGATACTGATCAATTTTGAAAATAGCTCAAAAAAGACGTTACGTTTTTACAAGACTAAAAACAAATCATTGAGTTGGTGAAATTGTTGAATTTGGCTAAATCAGCTGTCGATAATATATTTGAAGTATTTGGAGTACATTTATCGACAGTAACCAAATTTCGGAAATAATGGCCGACTCGTTCATACAACACAATCATTAAACATGTAGGAGTTTCGGTACCGCTTACTTCCAGCTTTTTCAAGCGGAGTACCACTCTCTTCGTCTGGGATGTCTCATGGAATCAAATTATACTATTCTGTTCTGGCTGGATTTGACATCTTGTCATAACGAAGGGCCGAAGGATATATTCACTGAGATACAGTTCCCTTCTTAATCCACCTAGTGGTGTGATAATTCCTTTCTTTTTCTTAAAAACAGTCTCATAGAAACATTTTTTATCTGTTTATTAAATAATTTGTGACACTAATTTGGGCTCATTTTTGACACCAATTGATTCAGATTGAATCGAGTAGTTCACAAAAGCATTCTTCAGTGTTTATATCACATAGTAGGCATCATTCTTCCAACCAAGCGCTTGACATTTGCGTTGCCTATTTGTATGAGAAAAGTGATGCTAATCTAAAAAACGTGCTTAATCCTCCTAGCAGTGAGATGATACCTTTTTTTTATCAATTCGCATGTGTTTTTTGCATAAATATTTTTCGGTGTTTCAGTTTTCATGACATTATTCTAATGTCAGTCGTTTTAGGTGGCAATTTGAGATTTTAATCACTCATTACTCTGTAATGTCGAAACTGCAAATTTGAATCTAAAAGTGTAACAATCGATTAAACATTGTATGATATGTGGAAGTAATTTCCACTTTAGAGTTTAGGGTAATTTAAGGTACTTCCAGAGCCGGTATTCAGGAACCAGCATAACCCAAACCGATTCGTATGGCCATATGACGAATAAATTGCAATATTTTTGAGTCCAACTTTAAAGCTTTTCGGGATTGTCATCTTCTATATCACTTTGAATATTAAAAATTCATCATCCTACAATTCCAGAATCGGAAGTCAGAATTGGATAAAATTAGAATTATTTTAATTGAACTTTTGTTTCTGAAATTCGATTTGGCTTTTTTTGAGAAAACGATTGAGCTTTGAGAAACGATTCGATACTGGAACCGGAATTCGAAATTCGATGAAGCCGAAGTCAGACAAATTCACCTGAGTAGCTGTATAGTTTACATTTGTTTCAAAATGTTTGAAAATCAATGTATCTTTGAGGAATCGCAGTGCAAATTAAATTTTCGGATGCCTTCCGAAACGAAAACTGAATACAACCAAAAATGAAATAAGTTTATTTGGTTATCGACTATCCAAATCTGCTAACCCGATAAACCTGATTAATGTATGTGAAATAGTACCCTGTATCTCCGAAACCGGAAGTTGGATCTGATTGAAAAACAAGATGTTTTATACACAGTTTCAATTTCGTTTCACATATTATCCTGTAGTTCCGGAACCAGAGGTCGGAGCCAAACATAATTCAGGAGCCTTGTTTGGGAGTATACGACTTTTCATATGAATCTGAGTTTGTAGAAAACGGGTGAGTCATCTCCGAAAAAAATTGAGTGAAATTATTTGTCGCACACGCATTTGCTAATCTCGACGAACAGATTCGAATGGTATATGGCTGTTATGTTCTTCCAGCATTCATGGCTGTAAGTAGTTTAAATCAATATAATTATGGAATTTTTACAACTCGAAAATTTTGCCTTCATCTGGTTTACATATGGCATATTCGAAAGATTATGTTGCCAAAAACGAACCGTGCTAAAATCGGTCCGAGGCAAAATATCATGCTGTACACAGTCTTTTGGGTACTTAGAAACAAATGTATGTAACAGTATAAAAAATCGTGTTTTATGTTGCTCCCAATCATTTCTTTGCCAGACAGCGCTCAAAACTCCTACTGCTGGAATAGGGGGAAAAGTCGTTTACACAAAAATTTCGATATCTCCGTAAAAAATGGACGGATTTTAACAATCTATGGCTTGTTGAATAGGTATTATCGTGCGGAATCTAAGTCTGAAAACATATTCTGTTTTCAAGGTCAATTGTGACAGATACTGTCAAAAAACTGAAAATTTTGACATAAAACTTTGTATAACTCAAAAAGTAAACATCCAATCTCAAAACCATTCAATAGCGTTCTGGGTGGCGGGAAGACCTTTCATTTGCGACTAGTTTGATCAAAATCGGTCCAGCCATCTCTGAGATCTCGACCTCTTTGTAGACAACACACATACAGACACACACACACACACGGACATTTGCTCAGTTCGTCGAGCTGAATCGATTGGTATATGGCATTCGGGCCTCGGAAAATTTATCTAAAGTAAAACAGGCGGGTGGGTAATATCAGAGACATAACATAGACATAAATTTAGTTTTAAAATTCTGGAACTGAACTGAATTCCGAACCTGAGAAGCACTGAATCCAGTTCTAAAATCTTGTTCCAGAACCCAAGCTCCTGAGTTCGATTCCTGCATGCTTCCAGTTTCAAAATTCTGGATCAGATCTAAAATTTTGTTCCAAAATCCAGATCTAGAATTCACAATAATGAGAAATGAAGGTACTAAATTAAGTTCCAATTCTAGTCAAGGAACCAGTTCCAAAGATCAAGCTGCAGAATATATAATTAGGATTCAATTTCGGAGTCTAAATTTTAACGTTTGAACTCATATTCTGGAACGAAGTTTTGAAACTGAATTCCAAAACTGCGTTTTAAAACCAAAATAAGGTTGAATTTGGTTCCAAAATTCAGTTTTAGAATTCAGTTTTAAACACACGCTGTTGAAAATTTAGTCATAAACTACTGATATTATTTCTGATAGCATTGAGAAAGGTTTATGTTGTTGCGTTTAGTTCAACTCGAAATATTTACGACTAAGTTCTACCCATTCTTGTATGGGGTAAATTTTGAGAAGGCGCCCCATAGTAAAGTAAGTCGTATTCACGACAAAACATAAATTTACACGATCCTATTGACAGCCTCTTTCCAATGGTGGATTTTTTTCTTCAAAGAGGTGCAACTAATAATTTAAAACATATTGGTGCTCGGGACCGTTCAAAAACTACGCAGATCAAAATTACGTTCTTTGAAATGTTTGTGTGTGTAGCTTTACATCTACTGTTTGACTTTTGCTCTTTAGTTGTGAAATAGTGTCGAAGCAAGAAGAGCAACGTGTCAAAATTTTGCTCGTGTTTCGCAAAAATCCGAGCCACCCGCATAGCAAGTTGGTGAATTTGATCAGTATCTAACGAGAAAATATATTGAAAAAAATGCATGCAAATTCAACTATGTAATGATAACTGCGAAAATGTTACCGCAGAGCCGCCCGTAGCTAACTTCCAGTCGGGGAAATTGCTTTGCCAATTAAACTACCCTGTATATGAAGAGTCAGCCTAATTGATTATGAGAACCAAGCACGCTTCGCTTTATTTGACTGCCACAGCATTCATTTAAAGTCCTATCTCCATGGAAAACAAAAAATAACACACACCGCACCGCAAGTCTATCTTCACTTTCTGCTTTGTCGTCAGACGCTGATTTGAGATTTTGTATGTAACCCCTAGGTAGTAAACGGAAAAATGCTTACCCGATAATCTCTAGTAGAAACCTAGTTAGTTATTAGGTGTACAACTTTGCTTCCACCGTTTTTTTTTTTTCAAATTTTAAAGCTTTATTGCGAAAAAGTGCTTACAGATGTATTATTCAAAGTATTGTCCGTCGCTAGCGACAACTTCCTCCTATCTTTCCGAAAATTTTCGGATCCCGGCTCGAAAAAAGGAGTCCTTTTTTGACGCTATCCATGAAGCAATCCATTTTTCCAACTCTTCGAAGAATTGAAAATGTTGATCTACCAGGCCGTGTGCCATCGAACGGAATAGGTGGAAGTCAGAAGGGGCGACATCTGGGGAATACGGCGCGTGGGGCATGATTTCCCATTTCAGCGATTCTTTTGACCACTTTTGCGACGTGAGGCTGAGCATTGTCGTGTTGGAGTTTGCCATGTCGCTCTTGATATTGTGGCCGCTTTTCTTTTAGCGCGCGACTAAGGCGCATCAGTTACGTTCGGTAGCGATCTCCTGTGATGGTTTCACCCGGTTTTAAGAGCTCGTAGTAAATTGTTATTCATCTTTGAAGATTTTTTCCCTTCCACCATCATGTTTGTCTTCGACATCGAAATCACCATTTTTGAAACGTTGAAACCACTCCCGACACGTTCTTTTACTCATAGCAGCATCACCGTAAGTTTCTGAAAGCATTCGATGCGCTTCAGTTGCATTTTTTTACGAATTGTAACAGAAAAGTAAAACTTCCCGCAAATGGCGAGAATTGGGCACATAAACAGACATTTTCGAGCGTGAATAATTCGAAAACAAAAACAACTGTCACTGAAACGGCGATGACAATTCGTTAGGTTCTGTACACATTCACTTTAAAGGCATTATCATCTATGTATTTTAACCAGCTTCAGCCGGTACAGCCACCTATCGGAAAACGGCGGAAGCAAAGTTGTACACCTGATATTAGTGTATTTTTCAATTTCCAAAAAGTTCCGGCTAGCCCCGGTCTCCCCCCATATTTAAATTTCCAAACACTTAAATCACATATCAATATTGAAATTTGTTTCCAACCAATTTCAATGAAACTGTAACTTCAAAGTGAATTAAACGCTTTTTTTTGTCTATCAACTTCTGTGTTTCTTTGGCTCAGTCGGTAACCGAGTGTAGTTTGAGATCAAATGTTTTTGGGTTCAAGTCTCAGTCGCATTCGTTTCTCCTTTGTCCACAACGTGATGAATTCATTCACATACTTACTTCGGTAGCAAAAATCATCAATCTTTTAATCAAACAGATATTCCATTAATACATACGATGTATCGCTCTGATTCTCTATCAATTTGAAACAGCTAATTATAGCGATAAACAGATCGCCTTTGAAGCATCATCCAATGCTAATACTTCTAATTAACAACTTGAGCAGACAACCAACCTGAAATGCGCCTTGTCAATCACTCTCGAAGAAAAAACCAAGCCAACTACGATGGCTAAGCTGGGGTAGCTACAGACAGTGGGATGTGCCCCTGGGAAGAAAATTGCACTAGCGAAAATGATACATGTTCGATGCTCGTAAAAAAAGGAGCAGTCAGCTGTAGTTCAGTGAAAAAGGGATGGAAAAGTCATAAAATTTATGAGCGGAACACAAAGGGATGATAACGGGGAAATATGAACATTTATGTTGATGTTTGCTCCAGGGAGAAGGAGGAAGAACGAAAACGTAAGCAAACCGGTCGGCGGCATCCACTTCGTATGGCCATTATGAAGTGATGATGATGATGATGGCTTCTGTGGTTGTTTGTCATGGATCAGTTCAGTCCCCATCGCTCGTCAGTGTGTACACTCTGCCAGCCATCATCCCTCGCCCGGTTTCGATGGGTGGGGTGAAGAGTATTGAGAAGTCATTAGCACGAGTTTAACCTCATTTGAAGAAAGCTGTTTGCAGAGCTAAGCGATGGCATTTAGTGTGCGGGAAAACATTGACTTAAAATGTCATTTCCTTGCATTGACTTTTTTTTCTCTAACATTGGAAAAGTTAGGTAGGGTGAAGTAGATCGCTACGCTCTAAGCTGAGTATGGTTCAAAATAACACATGCTGATAAGTGATGCTGTAAATGGCACCGCCTAGGCAACCAACCAGAAAGCCGTGTCCGTCATCAGCAATTACGGACCTTTGCGGTCGGACTCGATAATTTGTTTGGTGCGCTAGGCTCAAAAGTCGAGGCGAAAGGGTGTGGAATACATCACTGGAGATTTTACCTAGAGTAACTTTTAGTAGTTTTTATTACTGACGATCGGTAGACCATAAATCAGCTATAACAGAATTTTTACCCAACACTACCACTTTATCTTAAGGTAGATCCACTTTTGGGCCCAGACAGCATCGGGCGCAATTAGTTATCTCCTCTCATTGACTTCGCAGGCACACCTCAACCCACAGCTTTCCGACTGCTGTCCCAACCACGAGGTTGTTCATTTTTCGCCCCTGTTGTGTGAGACACGGTCTGCCTGAGGACAATAAAGGTGTTGATCCATCTAATTACACGCTAAAGCGCTCAATCAGATCACCACAAGGGGAAGGTGACCTGGGACAACAAAAGGGGTGCGGTGCGGGGGAAGGTGGACAATTAACCAGCCTACGTTCGCGATTGCAGAGATACGAAGGACATCACAGGCTGCTTTCGTCTGTGCCGTGCCATTGTTGGGAGTGTTAATATTAATAAATTTTTGTTTTGCTCTTTTTCTCTTTCAGGTAAGTTGTGCTTTCGGGATTTCAATCATATGACAGGTGAATATGGTCTCAATCTGAAAAATATTTAAAACGATAGAACTGAGCTAACTACAGGTAAAGTAAAAAATCTATGATAAATTTTTTTTTACATCCTTTTTTTTCATTTTGTCTACCTAACAACTTCTTCTTCGAAAACCTTAAATTTTCACAACTTTTAAGTAGAGTACTTTTACTACTATTACTATTTTTACTACTTTTAAAGCTTTAACTATTTTTACTACTTTCACTACTTTTGCTATTTTTGCTACTTTTACTAGTTTTACTAGTTTTACTAGTTTTACTAGTTTTACTAGTCTTACTAGTTTTACTAGTTTTACTAGTTTTACTAGTTTTACTAGTCTTACTAGTTTTACTAGTCTTACTAGTTTTGCTAGTTTTACTAGTTTTACTAGTTTTACTAGTTTTACTAGTTTTACTAGTTTTACTAGTTTTACTAGTTTTACTAGTTTTACTAGTTTTACTAGTTTTACTAGTTTTACTAGTTTTACTTGTTTTACTAGTTTTAGTAGGTTTACTAGTTTTACTAGTTTTACTAGTTTTACTAGTTTACTAGTTTTACTAGTTTTACTAGTTTTACTAGTTTTACTACTTTAATAGTTTTGCTAGTTTTACTAGTTTTACTAGTTTTACTAGTTTTACTAGTTTTACTAGTTTTACTAGTTTTACTAGTCTTACTAGTCTTACTAGTTTTACTAGTTTTACTAGTTTTACTAGTTTTACTAGTCTTACTAGTCTTACTAGTCTTACTAGTTTTACTAGTTTTACTAGTCTTACTAGTTTTGCTAGTTTTACTAGTTTTACTAGTTTTACTAGTTTTACTAGTTTTACTAGTTTTACTAGTTTTACTAGTTTTACTAGTTTTACTAGTTTTACTAGTTTTACTAGTTTTACTAAATTTACTAGTTTTACTAGTTTTACTAGTTTTACTAGTTTTACTAGTTTTACTAGTTTTACTAGTTTTAGTAGGTTTACTAGTTTTACTAGTTTTACTAGTTTTACTAGTTTACTAGTTTTACTAGTTTTACTAGTTTTACTAGTTTTACTAGTTTTACTAGTTTTACTATTTTAATAGTTTTGCTAGTTTTACTAGTTTTACTAGTTTTACTAGTTTTACTAGTTTTACTAGTTTTACTAGTTTTACTACTTCTACTACTTCTACTACTTTTACTGCTTTTACTACTTTTACTACTTTTACTACTATTACTACTTTACTACTTTTATTACTTTTATTGCTTTTACTGCTTTTACTACTTTTACTACTTTTACTACTTTTACTACTTTTACTACTTTTACTACTTTTACTACTTTTACTACTTTTACTACTTTTACTACTTTTACTACTTTTACTACTTTTACTACTTTTACTACTTTTACTACTTTTACTACTTTTACTACTTTTACTACTTTTACTACTTTTACTACTTTTACTACTTTTACTACTTTTACTACTTTTACTACTTTTACTACTATTACTACTTTTACTACTTTTACTACTTTTATTACTTTTTCTACTTTTACTACTTTTACTACTTTTACTACTTTTACTACTTTTAGTACTTTTACTACTTTTACTACTTTTACTACTTTTACTACTTTTACTACTTTTACTACTTTTACTACTTTTATTACTTTTACTACTTTTATTACTTTTACTACTTTTACTACTTTTACTACTTTTACTACTTTTACTACTTTTACTACTTTTACTACTTTTACTACTTTTACTACTTTTTTTACTTTTACTACTTTTACTACTTTTACTACTTTTACTACTTTTACTACTTTTACTACTTTTACTACTTTTACTACTTTTACTACTTTTACTACTTTTACTACTTTTACTACTTTTACTACTTTTACTACTTTTACTACTTTTACTACTTTTACTACTTTTACTACTTTTACTACTTTTACTACTTTTACTACTTTTACTACTTTTACTACTTTTACTACTTTTACTACTTTTACTACTTTTACTACTTTTACTACTTTTACTACTCTTACTACTATTACTACTTTTACTACTTTTACTACTTTTACTACTTTTACTACTTTTACTACTTTTACTACTTTTACTACTTTTACTACTTTTACTACTTTTACTACTTTTACTACTTTTACTCCTTTTACTACTTTGACTACTTTTACTACTTTTACTACTTTTACTACTTTTACTACTTTTACTACTTTTACTACTTTTACTACTTTTACTACTTTTACTACTTTTACTACTTTTACTACTTTTACTACTTTTACTACTTTTACTACTTTTACTACTTTTACTACTTTTACTACTTTTACTACTTTTACTACTTTTATTACTTTTACTACTTTTACTACTTTTACTACTTTTACTACTTTTACTACTTTTAGTACTTTTACTACTTTTACTACTTTTACTACTTTTACTACTTTTACTACTTTTACTACTTTTACTACTTTTACTACTTTTACTACTTTTACTACTTTTACTACTTTTACTACTTTTACTACTTTTACTACTTTTACTACTTTTACTACTTTTACTACTTTTACTACTTTTACTACTTTTACTACTTTTACTACTTTTACTACTTTTACTACTTTTACTACTTTTACTACTTTTACTACTTTTACTACTTTTACTACTTTTACTACTTTTACTACTTTTATTACTTTTACTACTTTTACTACTTTTACTTCTTTTACTACTTTTACTACTTTTACTACTTTTAGTACTTTTACTACTTTTAGTACTTTTACTACTTTTACTACTTTTACTACTTTTACTACTTTTACTACTTTTACTACTTTTACTACTTTTACTACTTTTATTACTTTTACTACTTTTACTACTTTTACTACTTTTACTACTTTTACTACTTTTACTACTTTTACTACTTTTACTACTTTTACTACTTTTACTACTTTTACTACTTTTACTACTTTTACTACTTTTACTACTTTTACTACTTTTACTACTTTTACTACTTTTACTACTTATACTACTTTTACTACTTTTACTACTTTTACTACTTTTACTACTTTTACTACTTTTACTACTTTTACTACTTTTACTACTTTTACTACTTTTACTACTTTTACTACTTTTACTACTTTTACTACTTTTACTACTTTTACTACTTTTACTACTTTTACTACTTTTACTACTTTTACTACTTTTACTACTTTTACTACTTTTACTACTTTTACTACTTTTACTACTTTTACTACTTTTACTACTTTTACTACTTTTACTACTTTTACTACTTTTACTACTTTTATTACTTTTACTACTTCTACTACTTTTACTACTTTTACTACTTTTACTACTTTTAGTACTTTTACTACTTTTACTACTTTTACTACTTTTACTACTTTTACTACTTTTACTACTTTTACTACTTTTACTACTTTTACTGCTTTTACTACTTTTATTACTTTTACTACTTTTACTACTTTTACTACTTTTACTACTTTTACTACTTTTACTACTTTTACTACTTTTACTACTTTTACTACTTTTACTACTTTTACTACTTTTACTACTTTTACTACTTTTACTACTTTTACTACTTTTACTACTTTTACTACTTTTACTACTTTTACTACTTTTACTACTTTTACTACTTTTACTACTTTTACTACTTTTACTACTTTTACTACTTTTACTACTTTTACTACTTTTACTACTTTTACTACTTTTACTACTTTTACTACTTTTACTACTTTTACTACTCTTACTACTATTACTACTTTTACTACTTTTACTACTTTTACTACTTTTACTACTTTTACTACTTTTACTACTTTTACTACTTTTACTACTTTTACTACTTTTACTACTTTTACTACTTTTACTACTTTTACTCCTTTTACTACTTTGACTACTTTTACTACTTTTACTACTATTACTACTTTTACTACTTTTACTACTTTTACTACTTTTACTACTTTTTTATTACTTTTACTACTTTTACTACTTTTTTATTACTTTTACTACTTTCACTACTTTTACTACTTTTACTACTTTTACTACTTTTACTACTTTTACTACTTTTACTACTTTTACTACTTTTACTACTTTTACTACTTTTACTACTTTTACTACTTTTACTACTTTTACTACTTTTACTACTTTTACTACTTTTACTACTTTTACTACTTTTACTACTTTTACTACTTTTACTACTTTTACTACTTTTACTACTTTTATTACTTTTACTACTTTTACTACTTTTACTACTTTTACTACTTTTACTACTTTTAGTACTTTTACTACTTTTACTACTTTTACTACTTTTACTACTTTTACTACTTTTACTACTTTTACTACTTTTACTACTTTTACTACTTTTATTACTTTTACTACTTTTACTACTTTTACTACTTTTACTACTTTTACTACTTTTACTACTTTTACTACTTTTACTACTTTTACTACTTTTACTACTTTTACTACTTTTACTACTTTTACTACTTTTACTACTTTTACTACTTTTACTACTTTTACTACTTTTACTACTTTTACTACTTTTACTACTTTTACTACTTTTACTACTTTTACTACTTTTACTACTTTTACTACTTTTATTACTTTTACTACTTTTACTACTTTTACTACTTTTACTACTTTTACTACTTTTAGTACTTTTACTACTTTTACCACTTTTACTACTTTTACTACTTTTACTACTTTTACTACTTTTACTACTTTTACTACTTTTATTACTTTTACTACTTTTACTACTTTTACTACTTTTACTACTTTTACTACTTTTACTACTTTTACTACTTTTACTACTTTTACTACTTTTACTACTTTTACTACTTTTACTACTCTTACTACTTTTACTACTTTTACTACTTTTGCTACTTTTACTACTTTTACTACTTTTACTACTTTTACTACTTTTACTACTTTTACTACTTTTACTACTTTTACTACTTTTACTACTTTTACTACTTTTACTACTTTTACTACTTTTACTACTCTTACTACTATTACTACTTTTACTACTTTTACTACTTTTACTACTTTTACTACTTTTACTACTTTTACTACTTTTACTACTTTTACTACTTTTACTCCTTTTACTACTTTGACTACTTTTACTACTTTTACTACTTTTACTACTTTTACTACTATTACTACTTTTACTACTTTTACTACTTTTACTACTTTTACTACTTTTTTATTACTTTTACTACTTTTTTATTACTTTTACTACTTTCACTACTTTTACTACTTTTACTACTTTTACTACTTTTACTACTTTTACTACTTTTACTACTTTTACTACTTTTACTACTTTTACTACTTTTACTACTTTTACTACTTTTACTACTTTTACTACTTTTACTACTTTTACTACTTTTACTACTTTTACTACTTTTACTACTTTTACTACTTTTACTACTTTTACTACTTTTACTACTTTTACTACTTTTACTACTTTTACTACTTTTACTACTTTTACTACTTTTACTACTCTTACTACTATTACTACTTTTACTACTTTTACTACTTTTACTACTTTTACTACTTTTACTACTTTTACTACTTTTACTCCTTTTACTACTTTGACTACTATTACTACTTTTACTACTTTTACTACTATTACTACTTTTACTACTTTTACTACTTTTACTACTTTTACTACTTTTTTATTACTTTTACTACTTTTACTACTTTTTTATTACTTTTACTACTTTCACTACTTTTACTACTTTTACTACTTTTACTACTTTTACTACTTTTACTACTTTTACTACTTTTACTACTTTTACTACTTTTACTACTTTTACTACTTTTACTACTTTTACTACTTTTACTACTTTTACTACTTTTACTACTTTTACTACTTTTACTACTTATACTACTTTTACTACTTTTACTACTTTTACTACTTTTACTACTTTTACTACTTTTACTACTTTTACTACTTTTACTACTTTTACTACTCTTACTACTATTACTACTTTTACTACTTTTACTACTTTTACTACTTTTACTACTTTTACTACTTTTACTACTTTTACTCCTTTTACTACTTTGACTACTATTACTACTTTTACTACTTTTACTACTATTACTACTTTTACTACTTTTACTACTTTTACTACTTTTACTACTTTTTTATTACTTTTACTACTTTTACTACTTTTTTATTACTTTTACTACTTTCACTACTTTTACTACTTTTACTACTTTTTTATTACTTTTACTACTTTTTTATTACTTTTACTACTTTCACTACTTTTACTACTTTTACTACTTTTACTACTTTTACTACTTTTACTACTTTTACTACTTTTACTACTTTTACTACTTTTACTACTTTTACTACTTTTACTACTTTTACTACTTTTACTACTTTTACTACTTTTACTACTTTTACTACTTTTACTACTTTTACTACTTTTACTACTTTTACTACTTTTACTACTTTTACTACTTTTACTACTTTTACTACTTTTACTACTTTTACTACTTTTACTACTTTTACTACTTTTACTACTTTTACTACTTTTACTACTTTTACTACTTTTACTACTTTTACTACTCTTACTACTATTACTACTTTTACTACTTTTACTACTTTTACTACTTTTACTACTTTTACTCCTTTTACTACTTTGACTACTATTACTACTTTTACTACTTTTACTACTTTTACTACTTTTACTCCTTTTACTACTTTGACTACTATTACTACTTTTACTACTTTTACTACTATTACTACTTTTACTACTTTTACTACTTTTACTACTTTTACTACTTTTTTATTACTTTTACTACTTTTACTACTTTTTTATTACTTTTACTACTTTCACTACTTTTACTACTTTTACTACTTTTACTACTTTTACTACTTTTACTACTTTTACTACTTTTACTACTTTTACTACTTTTACTACTTTTACTACTTTTACTACTTTTACTACTTTTACTACTTTTACTACTTTTACTACTTTTACTACTTTTACTACTTTTACTACTTTTACTACTTTTACTACTTTTACTACTTTTACTACTTTTACTACTTTTACTACTTTTACTACTTTTACTACTTTTACTACTTTTACTACTTTTACTACTTTTACTACTTTTACTACTTTTACTACTTTTACTACTTTTACTACTTTTACTACTTTTACTCCTTTTACTACTTTGACTACTATTACTACTTTTACTACTTTTACTACTTTTACTACTTTTACTCCTTTTACTACTTTGACTACTATTACTACTTTTACTACTTTTACTACTTTTACTACTTTTACTACTTTTACTACTTTTACTACTTTTACTACTTTTACTACTTTTACTACTTTTACTACTTTTACTACTTTTACTACTTTTACTACTTTTACTACTTTTACTACTTTTACTACTTTTACTACTTTTACTACTTTTACTACTTTTTTATTACTTTTACTACTTTTTTATTACTTTTACTACTTTCACTACTTTTACTACTTTTACTACTTTTTTATTACTTTTACTACTTTCACTACTTTTACTACTTTTACTACTTTTACTACTTTTACTACTTTTACTACTTTTACTACTTTTACTACTTTTACTACTTTTACTACTTTTACTACTTTTACTACTTTTACTACTTTTACTACTTTTACTACTTTTACTACTTTTACTACTTTTACTACTTTTACTACTTTTACTACTTTTACTACTTTTACTACTTTTACTACTTTTACTACTTTTACTACTTTTACTACTTTTACTACTTTTACTACTTTTACTACTTTTACTACTTTTACTACTTTTACTACTTTTACTACTTTTACTACTTTTACTACTTTTACTACTTTTACTACTTTTACTACTTTTACTACTTTTACTACTTTTACTACTCTTACTACTATTACTACTTTTACTACTTTTACTACTTTTACTACTTTTACTACTTTTACTCCTTTTACTACTTTGACTACTATTACTACTTTTACTACTTTTACTACTTTTACTACTTTTACTCCTTTTACTACTTTGACTACTATTACTACTTTTACTACTTTTACTACTATTACTACTTTTACTACTTTTACTACTTTTACTACTTTTACTACTTTTTTATTACTTTTACTACTTTTACTACTTTTTTATTACTTTTACTACTTTCACTACTTTTACTACTTTTACTACTTTTACTACTTTTACTACTTTTACTACTTTTACTACTTTTACTACTTTTACTACTTTTACTACTTTTACTACTTTTACTACTTTTACTACTTTTACTACTTTTACTACTTTTACTACTTTTACTACTTTTACTACTTTTACTACTTTTACTACTTTTACTACTTTTACTACTTTTACTACTTTTACTACTTTTACTACTTTTACTACTTTTACTACTTTTACTACTTTTACTACTTTTACTACTTTTACTACTTTTACTACTTTTACTACTTTTACTACTTTTACTACTTTTACTACTTTTACTACTCTTACTACTATTACTACTTTTACTACTTTTACTACTTTTACTACTTTTACTACTTTTACTACTTTTACTACTTTTACTACTTTTACTACTTTTACTCCTTTTACTACTTTGACTACTATTACTACTTTTACTACTTTTACTACTATTACTACTTTTACTACTTTTACTACTTTTACTACTTTTACTACTTTTTTATTACTTTTACTACTTTTACTACTTTTTTATTACTTTTACTACTTTCACTACTTTTACTACTTTTACTACTTTTACTACTTTTACTACTTTTACTACTTTTACTACTTTTACTACTTTTACTACTTTTACTACTTTTACTACTTTTACTACTTTTACTACTTTTACTACTTTTACTACTTTTACTACTTTTACTACTTTTACTACTTTTACTACTTTTACTACTTTTACTACTTTTACTACTTCTACTACTTTTACTACTTTTACTACTTTTACTACTTTTACTACTTTTACTACTTTTACTACTTTTACTACTTTTACTACTTTTACTACTTTTACTACTTTTACTACTTTTACTACTTTTACTACTTTTACTACTTTTACTACTTTTACTACTTTTACTACTTTTACTACTTCTACTACTTTTACTACTTTTACTACCTTTACTACTGTTACCACTTTTACTACTTTTATTACTTTTAATACGTTTAATACTTTTACTACTTTTACTATTTATACTACTTTTCTACTTTTTCTACTTCAACTACTTTACACTTCAGTAAAAACAATGCACTTCGGAGCAAATAGGTTGCGATAGTAGATTAACATAAACTGCTAATGCACTAATGAGTCAAAGACGAAACGTAGAATTAAAATTTTTACTGCTTTTACCACTTTTACAGTGTTAAAGACTTTTCAAACGGGGTAGATCATTTCAGCGAAAATCGCATCTTATAACCAAAATCCATTATTTTGGTAGAGAAGAGTTCCGTAGAATTAGGTTAGTTTTAAAACTATGAATTTTGTTTACGTTTCGTCAGTGCATAGTAGTTCAAATTAAACTGCTTAATGCAACTCTCGGCAGTTCAATTTGAACCACTAAGCAGACGTCAAGTTTTTGCTACTTGCAGAACACTTTTGTTTTTCACCGAAGTACCATGTCTAAGCTGATGTGCCGAACGAAAACGGATTTTCAACTTTAAATGGCCGATTCAGGTTTTTCATTCAGGGGTCGTAAAAAAACACGAAACGTAAATAAAATTCAAAATGGTTATGTGCCATATGCACAAAATTAGGCTGACCCCTGAATGACAAAATAAATGGTTGGCACTTCCGGTTCCGGAGATACCGTTCATTGTCCTCTTCAATTAATTCGGAGATGGGTGGACTTATAGCTATTGTTAAGTCATTGATCAAGCTTGAAGAAAGCTGTTAGTTTTGGTGGCAGAGATATAATTGTATAAGTGACGTAGCCGACAAACTTATGTATTTGCTCATAGGAACAAATTATACCAAAACTTCCACACAATTCACAATTTCTAAAATGGCACAACTTTTGTAATTATTTATTCGACACGACAAAAAGTATTAAAGCTAAACAGAGCCAGTGTTTTTTTTTCGATTATAGAAGTTTTAACCTCACGGGTAACGATAAACAGAGCCGATTAGGTATATTACAATATCTGCAAACGTTCAGTTCAGCTGTTATTCGTCACACCGTTTGTTTTCAGGAAGAGAAAGGTTTTATTACGCTGTCCATTTTCCCAATGTTACTCAATTGCATAAACAATCAGCAGCAAAGCTTGAATTTGATTTAGCTTTTTTGTTGTACATATTCAATATAAATTTCTCTCCCCAACAAATAAATGGCAAATTTTGACTTGAAGCAAAGCTCCACAAAAGAAGGAATGTTGCAATTCGTTGAACTGTTCCGGTGTTGTCCCATCGTCATATAACGAAGACTTCTTCGAATTTCTTGTTACTCGATGTAGTAGCACTACTGACCGCATTGTAAAACAAACCTTTAACTTTTATACCCCTAGTTGGCGATATGATCTGCTGACTCTCTGTACTGTACCGTAATATTTGTTTACTGTAGGAAAATTATTACAAAATCATGATAATTTTTTTCACGTCAATTGGGTTATGTCCCTGACAACACCCACCCACCGTAACTGATGAATTTCTTCGCTTCAGCAAGACATTTCGATTAATGATTTCACAGGTCTGTTTTTTCAATCAAACGGCGCAGTAAATAAGACTGTAAAAAGCCGGTTGCAAAAACATTCGATGTCTGGAAATGACATTTCATACGATAAACTCAGATCATGGATACAAATGACAACCTAATTTTGATATCCAAAAAGATGCTAGCTGATTCAGTTGATTGCCTTACTTTACCTACTAATAAACTAGAATCAATTTGTGATTGATCTCATAAACGGTTTATCAGATGAAGCTCCAAAGTTGGATTTTTGGTTGAATGTTTGCAGTTTGTTTACATTATAAATTGCTTCGCTGGCATAATAAAAACCTAAAAAATAAACTGGACGATTGGATGGCAGGACCTCACAAGCCCGTCCACATGTATCCGATGTCTGTGCTCCGGTGTAAAAAAATCACCACCACGGCAGTTGATATCGCAAACGAATGACAGCGATAACTTTTTTTCTTTCTTTGCGTTGCTCGTTTGTTGGACTCACTTGCATATTTTATACGACAAATGCAAGCCACCGACTGCAGCTGCAGTCTCGCACCAAAATATTTCCCAAAACAAAACAAGAATAAAAAATCACCATATGATCTCATCCGTAATCAAGGACAGAATCTTGTACACTGCACAACATAAACATTTACTCTCCGCCTTAGTACTTTCCTTGGTTCTTTTGAAGAGAATGCAATTTACGAATGAGACAAGAGCTCGGCGTGCTCGAGTTTAAATTGGAGAGTATACCGAAACGAAGTGAGAAAAATTCGCTCTTCGAAGCAGGCAGGTAATCGACGGAACAAACATGTGCTGGCTCGGCATTTCAGTGTAAAAAATATACGATCGGGTGTTTGAGGTTGGTGTTGATAAACGCGCAAGGAACAACTGAAAGCAAATGATGAATAAATGAATAATTGGTGATAGGAGGTGTTCATTTATTGGTAGTCACTCGTATTAATAAGTCATTAAAAAGACTTGCAATTCGTTCTGATGCTGTATAAAAATGAACCATTGATTTTACAGCAGAAACAATTGAACTACAGTCATAGCAATGAGGTTTAATGAAATTTATTTCCTTTCAAAGATTAACCGTTGTTCTTAAACAAAACAATATATTGGTTTTACAATTTCCAGCTAGATTTTACCTGTTGGAAATAGTTTTACCTATATGGACAAGGAAATCAATGTATGGGAATATATAAGATTTTTAATCGTTAAGAACATTCAATTTTGTTGAAATTCATTGAATAGTTTCTAAAATAGTTTTCCTTTGGTGTGGCCTTTCATATAATTAAAATTATTCCTGAGGCTAACAACTATTTTCTGAAGCGAAATATTCTTAAAGTGAAACCTTTGAAGAATATGCTTCATGCCAATTCCACTTTTTATTTATTATTATAATTCTTCAAATTTTTTGCTTTCCACATTCGAATAAAATTTGAAAGGTTTCATTGATACATTCTATAAAATTTATGGTGGATCTTGAAATGAGTCGTTTATTTGATGTTTTCAATTATTTATTTGACACGGTTTAAGATCTTTGAAGCAAAACGATTTAATGTGTTTTTGTTCTGGATCTCATCGAAACCGTTTTCATTGGGGGAGAGGCCGCCATTCTTTACCATTCAGCGAAACTTGGGGCAATTTGTTCACCTGTCGCGCCTTCGTCACGGTTGGTACTTTCGTTGATTTTATTGTTATTGTTGGTTACATCTTCATAAGGTGGTCTATATTATTTTCGTCTTTATTCTTTTTTTGGAGCAGTTATTTTTCGTGGTAGATGTATCTTGTAAAAGCATATTAATGTTGTTAATTTTCATTTTCGAACTGCAAGGAATGCTTGGAACCGGAATATCCCCAAATACAGGCGTTCGTTTGCTCGACTTTCCGCAGGATTTACCAAAATCGATAAGTTTTAGACAGTATTGACATGTAGCCCGTGGATTCTCGTGTGCGATCAGCGATTCGAATGGATTCTCCCACTTCCGAGAACCATGTAGGATGGAATAGATCTCTCCAAACGTGTTCGTCATACACGAATGGCGTTGCGGAAAAACATCCTATTTACTTTTCTGTCGATAGAAAAAAGTAAAATGAAACGAATTAATTAATAGTTATAATAAAAATATTATTATTATTATTATTAATAATAATAATAATATGTATTACTATTCTTGTTATTAATATTATTATTATTATTAATATTATTATTACTATTATTATTATTATTGTTATTATTATAATTAATAATAATAATAATAATAGTAATAATAATAATAATTTCTGAATCTGGAAAAACTTGAAAATATCTTTTTTTGTGAAGGCTGATAATATAACATTCATTGGCTAACGCGTTTGTTGAAATGACCATAAAAAAAGGAGAACTCTTCACAGTCATATTCTTTAATATGAAGTCCAATGCTAATAAAACCATTTTCCTTACTTTTCTTTACGTTTCGTCTTAGACTCGTCAGTGCAGAGCAGTTCAAATTGAACTGCTTATTGCAAACTTAAACAGTTCAACTTGAACCGCATTTTTCTTAGTTTCTCTGGGCCTTTAAAATTATAAAAAACCATTAGTTTTCAACTATGATAAGGTCTTTTGAAAAAAATCTTTTTGCCGAAAGTCGTTCCACCGAATGCTAATGCCGATTGGTTATGCAGAACGTCGTTCATTCGTTGAATTATGCATTATAGTATTCACAAAATTTATGTAACAAAAACTCGAATCGAACAATACCATTTCAACAAAAACCGAATTTATAATTATTTTATAAGATAAATGCTAGTTTGCCGCTGCTTGAAAATCGTTTCGCTAAAATACGCTTCGAAAAGCCATTTCACTAAACCTTAAAATTTTAGTGATACAGATAGAAAATTATTGATGATAAAAAGTAAGCTATGTGTTTTTTACGCGGATTTCTGAAGTTTAGCGGTTTTTCACGCGAATTTTCAAAGTTATCCGGTTTTCTTGTTTTGTCTTAGAAATGCATATAACGTCGAGATCTGGTGTTATCCAGAATTTTTGAAATACTTGTGCATTTTTTCTTGTGTAGCAGACACTCCGTTACATTCTGTTACATAAGAGCATGGTCATTGTTTTACTTTGGGATATTGTTTTATTAGATCAAAAACTTGCATGCAAATACATTAATAGCAATTCCAATCCCCTTCAGCGTTGATAATGGCTTGACACCTTCGAGGCATACTTTGAGCGAGATTTTGTTCGCATTCTTCTGAAAACGACCTCCAAATTTGTGAATTCGGCTAACAAGCCATTTCAAATTGTGTGGTCGGTTCTTCCCAAATTTCGCCTTCATTTCTCAATTGAAATGGTATCGGGTGACTGCGAGAGCCAATCCAAGATCACGACACCATTTTGCTCCTTCCACGTTCTTGCACATGTTTTCCACCCAACATCGGTTTTCTCAAAGTACTTCGATGTTTCAAATTGTTTTCGATCGTACGATACATTTAAACCTTGTTTGTTCAACTTTGAAGCACGTTCGCGCAAAGGTAAAGTTGGATCCTTCAGAAACAGGTTTTTTTCACTTTTTGGCTTTCTCATATAAAAAGGTTATGCAATCGCTGTGAAAACCGACTTTACAACCGAGGCCCGGAGTGCCGAGTGTCATATACCATTCGACTCAGTTCGTCGAGATCGGAAAATGTCGGTGTGTATGTGACAAATAATGCCACTCAATTTTCTCAGAGAAGGCAAAACCGATTTTCACAAATTTGGATTCAAATGATAGGCTTTTAAGTTTCATACAAAGTTCCTTAGTTCCATTTGGATCCGACTTCCGGTTCCGGAATAACAAGGAAATATGTGCAAATTTATAAAAAAAAGCGCACTCAATTTTCTAGGAACTTTCTTAATCAATTTTTAAAAACTAAAAAGCAAGTAAAAGGTATTGAAATTCTTTTAAAAGTCCTCGACGAAATGATCCAGATCCGACTTCCGGTTCCGGTATTACAGTGCGATTAGGAAAATTTTTCAATTTCATGAGTAATTTTTCACAAGCGATGGCGAAACGAGGTGCACATTTATGTAAAACTTACTGCTAAATTTATCTAATTGGCAGATCTTGTTAATTAATGAATATATAAAACTACTTTGAAAATATTAGTCCCCGGTTTCCGCTTCCGAAAGCACCAATAATAGTGAAGAAAATCTCCAAAAAACGGAACTCAATTCGATTTCTCAGCAACGGTTATGCCGATTTTTACGAATCATGATTCAAATTAAAGCTCTCATCATCTCATGCTGTGCAATTTCATCCTGATCCGACTTCCGGTTTCAAAATTATAGGGCGATGAGTGTCAAAACATTCAAATCGTCATGACGATGCATGACATCATGACGTCATTTACGATGCAAAACTAGTACGAGACGGTACGTGCGGTTTTGCTCCGTTCGCAGCGTGCTTTGTTCGATTTCGTTGTCACATTAAAATTCATATTTTTCAGATGAAAAAAATGTTAATTTTTCAATTCTTTTATTCAATTTGTACCTACTTGTTAGTGTTATAACGATGCTTTGGCTCAGAGGGCTAAGTGTTCTATATCATTCGACACAGTTCATCAAGCTGAGCAATGTATTTGTTTGTGTGTGTATGAGTGTGAGTATGTGTCAAATAATATCTCTCAAAAAATAAAAAATCTCATTGTCCCAAAGGTTGCTATTGAATTTCATCATGCTTTCATAGAGCTAAGTGTGTTTAAAATTGCATACCGTCATTTAGAACGACGATGCAAAAAAAGATTTAAAATTCTTCTAGATTTGGCTCAAAACTGACTCAATTTGTAGGCTATATTAGTTATGAGAAAGGCATCATTACACCACTAGGTGGATAAGAACAGGTTTTTTTTAATACCGCAGTTATATTGCTGAAAATACAAATCACATCAGAAAGGCATCATCATACCACTAGGTTGGATGAAACTGTTTTTGTCGTGAATACGACTTACTTTACTATGGGGCGCCTTTTCAAAATTTACCCTCTGAGAGAGTGATAGGTTTTTGATCGTGAATATCTTTCGTTGTATCTAACGAATCAACATAATTTTTGCTACATGTCATCGGAAATATGACCACAATTTTATGGTAAAATTTTCAAAGAATTCAAAATTTAATTTTTCTGAAATGTTTGGTATAAACGAGTAACAAAGAGGATAATTTATAAAGCGCGTTTGCCTTTCTCGTATTTTGAAAGCTCATTGCTCAGTGATCTGTGGAAGAATTTATATAATCTAACTCCTAATCGATTCTAAAATTTAGAACGTATATAGCAACAACACTGAAGTATTTCAATAGTACACTATTGAAAAACCTGTTTGTTTTTACCCATGTCAGCACCAGCCAATCAGAACGCATTCTGAGGAAAAGAACAAAATATCTGCTGCTGTGTAACAAATCGCTCGAGCAAACTGTTCCGAACAGTGCTTAATATCGTAGTGAATTCCATAATTTGGTTCTTCTGAAAGGTAGGAATGAGTCCCATACAGCATCATGATAGTTTTATTCAATAAAATGCACAAATCCGAAATGAAATAATCGATATCAAAATTCTATAAGTGACTGTTTGTGTGGCGGTCGGAACCACCCATTTGTGAAAAGGCTACAAACGACATCACGTAAAAAGAAATCTCTTAGGTAAAATTAATTCAGTTTGGCATCAACCGGCACTGCGAGCGGGTGTGTCGCGGTTCGTTCACAAAGCCAGTTTCACTTCAAACAAGAGCTGCTGGTCGTTTGCATTGGAGCAAAATACAACGAAAAGTGAACAACCTTGGGAAACATTAGCAAAATCCATAGCCCGTATAATGGCTCCAAATGTTTTCTAAAGAACTATCAGAATTACTTATCTGTTAAAATATGCAAATCGAAAGTGAATATAATCAGTTTAATGTCGGTTTACAGTCTGATTAGAGAAATACCATCATACCGCTAGGTTGAATAAAACTGTTTTTGTCGTGAATACAACTTACTTTAGTATTGGGCGCCTTTTCAAAATTTCCCCCCTGAGAGAGTGATGAGTTTTTGATCGTGAATATCTCTCGTTGTGTCTAACGAATCAACACAATTTTTGCTACATGCCATCGGAAATATGATCACAATTATTTGATAAAATTTTGAGTTGCGTGACATAATCTCAAATAATTCAAAATTACACTTTTCTGAAATGTTCGGTATCAACGAGTATCAAAGAGGAAAACACATGACGCGTGATTGCCTTTCTCGTGTTTTGAAAGCCCATAGCTCAATGATTTGTGGAAGGATTTATATAATCTAATTACCAATAGATTCGAATTTTTTCAACTTGAACGCCAAAAGCCTGCCACTCTACGAATGGAACTCGTCAGTCGTCATGGGAGCGCTGTTCGAAGACCTTACGCTGAAGCGAGCCGAAGAACAGTCACCGAAAGCCTGCCAGTGGAAGTCACCAGTTGTCATAGAAATGCTGAGTTGCAATTTATAATGAGTTCCAAATGCACCTGCTGATTCTGCCCTAGATGGATTGTTTCATCTTTGAAATCCAATTTGAAATCACAATGAATTCCCTGTCAAATTTCAGACGAGTTTACTGATTGTACACGCCAAGAGTCATCTCAGTTCTGTCTAAATTCAGATTCTGTTGTTCGCGTCCAGTGTCGCAGATCATCATTCAAAATTAGTTGAATTTCCTTCATTTCATATCAAAAGCATCAGATTCGTCAAAATGGAAGTTGAAAAGATTTGCGCCGTCACTAACACAATCAATTACGACGGGAAGGTTCTCTCGAAATGCGAATATGAAAGTATTGATGTAGAACACATCTTTATACTAGTATGGATGTCGTTACAAAATATGCCGTGCGAAACATGGTTGCCATATATAAAGATTAATCTGTATTTTAGTTCTCCTGAAAAATACAGATTTAAATGTGGCGAAAGGTAAGAATTTCTTAACACCGCTAAAAATTTCGGACAACTGTTTTTATTATTTCAAAATTCTTTATAAAATTTGGCCATTTGGCCATTATTAATAGTATTATTATTATTATTATTATTATTATTATTATTATTATTATTGTTATTATTATTATTATTATTATTATTATTATTATTCTTATTATTATAATTAAAATTACTCTTGCATAACCAAGATCGTCGAGACATTTCAGACCAGGCCATTGCAATTGTCTCTTACGGATCAGGGTCATTTCGCCGAAAGCCATTTCGCCGAAAGCCGTTTCACCGAAAGCCATTTCGCCGAAAGGATTATTTCGCCGAGAGGATTATTTCGCCGAATGGACCACTTCGCCGAAAGGTTCATTTCGCCGAATCTTGAAATCGTCTTAAAATCGTAATTAGAATTGATTTAAAATAAAGACAAATGAAAGATGATAGTGTAAACGCCCGTTTTGTTGACCTACAATTGTACTTCATGAATAAAAATTGAATCTTGTACTCTTGAATAAAGATTGATTCATGAACCTCAGAAAGGAGTTCCCAAGAAAACTTGTTGACTATTAGCTACTAAGCATCAAAGCAATTGCATAGGTGTATCTACCAGGCGAATGTATGTGGTATTGACCCTTGCGGCGAAACGACTTTCGGCGAAATGACCTATTCGGCGAAATGTCATTCGGCGAAACGACTTTCGGCGAAATGACCCGCTCCCGTCTCTTGCTGAATTTTTGAGAAGAATCAGGTATCTTCGCACTTAATAGTTTTCAATAACATTTTTTTCACCTAGCCTATATTAGCAAATAAAAAAGGAATTGTTTCAACTGGTACTAATCTGTACTTTAATGTAGGTGCATCGTTTCGATCTCTAGTAGTGAAAACGGGAAAAGCTTACACAATTCACACAATCGATCAACTGACTGATATTAGGAAGTGTGGAGGAAGCGTACCAGTTTTTTTCGTATTCACGACATTTCACCCACCGTCTTTTTTTTTCAATTTATATCGGAAGGTAGCAAAACACAGTTAATACTACCTTTCGTGGAAAATGAAACATATCTGAAAATATATGAACTTAACCTGTAAATTTCATAAAACTTGGCATCATCACTTTCGCATGACAATGTTTAAAAAATAAATCGAAAATATGTCGTAAAAAACACCATTTTTGGAAGCACGAAAGAATCGCTAACTTAATACAGCTCTATGGATATTTTTTCATAGAGCACTCTATAATGTAAATAATCCAGTCCATGCTAATTGGAATCATCGTTACTTCCGACATTTCTGGTTGCTGACGAACCAACGAACCTATCCCTCCGAACGGACCAGTTTACCCGAAGGCCATACTGAAACTGACAGTAAGCCTCTCTGATGTGACAATAATACACTAATACAGCACAATTAGTACCGGCAACCGGCGTCCACCGTTCGTCTCCATCAACCAACCAACCACCCACCGACCGTCGGAGGAAAACTTTTCCACCCAAACACGTTCGCGCGCGTTCTTCGTTCTCACTTCTCAAATTGCTCGCATGCTCTTTTTTTTTGTTCTCTTGCTCTCTGCTCTGTCTCTACAGTCAGCGAGAGCACGCAGAAGTTAGTCGATATTTATTGTTAAATTTGCTTTTTTTCCGAACTCGCACCCGCGGTAGTACTTATACTTAGTCTCGATGTGATTCTAAGACAAACCGCATGCTCTTCGGCCGGGGTCTGGTTGATATCGCGCCGAGAAGATAACCGACCGAGCCGCAGAACAGCTGTTCGCGCGTTCGAATCGACGGCAGTCAACGACAACCGCGTGGTGCTCCGGATCGGATTCGATACCGTGCCGACTAAACCGACTGGCTAAGCCACCGCGTGGTTTTTAGGTCTGAGGTCAACTCTCGGTTCCCGCGGTGTCACAATATCAGTTGTGCGTGTAATTTATCAATTTTGACCGTGTGTTCGTTTGCTAAAGTACGGCCGACAATTTTGTGACGACGACGACGACGACGAGATGCGCAAGTGGTTTCTGTGATTCCGTGATCCGGCTGGTGCGTGAAAGTGCATGGTGCTAATGATGAAATGATGCTGATGATAGAACTGTTTGTTAGATTACTACTAGTGAGAATGGATGCTCTTTTCCCTTAATTCATCCGATGACGAGTTGGCGACGATGTTGACTGCAAGTTTGTTTCCCCCGTGATTTGTGTAGCAGAAAATTTTATGACAGCAGATGCTCGCATTTGTGTTATCAAAAGTTACCGTGTATATTTTTATAATTTTTTGACACCAACGAGTATCGACGTTGTGGCATAAATTTTCAAATATTGTAATGGAATATTTCAAAATTAGTGCACTATTGATTCCATAGGTGATTTGTTTTTCATATTCAGAAGTGTAGTGAATCGAAGCGTTATTTTTTGTGCATTGTGATACAGTAGTAACGGTAAATGAAACAGTACACCCAGTCTAGCTTGAATGGGCAGTCTCCATCCGACGGTTAAAAAACACGCAAACAAATTCAAAACACTGAATTCACGTGTATACGAGTGATATGACGATCGCATTACTATCATTGTCGGCAGTATGTAGCCGGATTTTTTTCGCGGAAATTCGCAAATGATTCGCAATTGATGAGTGTTATGTTATTTATTACTAAGCACCTTTGCGGGCATGTGTCACAGTGCTGATGACAAACCGTGGAGAGTGAGTTCGTTGTTCCATTCTTAAACTAAAATGAAATAACACTTCTTTCGATTCCTGAACAGTGGATTTTTTATTCAGTTCAGTAATTCGATTCAGCAATAAATATAATCAGCATTGGCCACTAAGAAACATGTTAACTTATATAGTATTAATGAAAAAAATAATCTTTTTTGCTGAATGAGATCAGTTTTTAATACCAATTTGGAAATCAATCTTTTGAAACCATCTTTTTATAGGGTGCTAAAAAGTTCCGGGCCTAACAAAGAGAACACAATTTTTTTGGTTCAAAATTAACTTCATTCATCAACGTAATCTCCATCAAGAGCAACGCAATCATTCCAGTGTCGCTCAAAATAGGACTCAGATTCAGTGATAACCTCTGCATTCGTGCTAAATTTCTTACCGCCGAGCATTTTTTCAGGTCTGCGAACCGCCAGCAGTCGCTGGGAGCCAAATCTGGCGAATACGGTGGATGTGGGAGCAATTCGAAGTTCAGTTCATGTAGTTTTGCCATTGTTTTGATTGACTTGTGACACGGTGCATTGTATTGATGAAACAAATTTTTTTCTCTGTCATATGCGGTCGTTTCTTTGCAATTTCAGCCTTAAAACGCTCCAACAACGCTACATAATATTTACTCTTAATCGTATTTCCTTTCTCAAGATAGTCAATAAATATTACACCACGCACATCCCAAAATATCGAGGCCATAACCTTTCCAGCCGATTGTTGTGCTTTCGGAACGCTTTGGACGAGGTTGTCCACTCAGATGGCGATCGTTTTGATTCCGGAGTGAAGTGATGAATCCATTTTTCATCCATTGTCACATATCGACGCAAAAATTCCGGGTTGTTACGTTTAAACATGGCCAAACACTGCTCAGAATCATCAACACGTTCTCGTTTTTGGTCAACAGCGGCACTCACTTTGAACTAAGCTTTCTCATAGTCAAATGCAAACCAACGTTTTATTGTTGTTTCTGATGGAGCGTAGCATACACAATACTTTTTACTATTAAAACACGAAATTGTTTTTGATGCATTGTTTTGAAATTAACAAATGTAGTGTCACTCTTAGCACAATAATTTAATGGAGTACACAAAAAAAATAAAAAATTGAGCAACAAATTAAAAATTACCGTTACTAGTTAGAAACTAATAAGTGAAAAATTATCCACTGATTTTCGATTTGTTATCAAGCTTATTTAAGAATGGTGTTTCGTTAACTTCATAGGAACTTAACAAAGTACTCAAAAATTCAAGAGAGGTGCTGTGTTAACTTAACGAAGTACTCAAAAAAACTTTTAAAAAATTGAGCAACAAATTCATAATTACCGTAACTAATAAGTAAAAAATTATCCACTGGGTTTCGATAAAAAAAAATAGCAACAAATTCAAAATTACCGTTACTAGTTAGCTACTAATAAGTAACAAATTATCCACTGGTTTTCGATTTGTTATCAAGCTTATTTAAGAGCGGTGTTTCGTTAACTTCATAGGAACTTAACGAAGTACTCAAAAAACCTTTAAAAAATTGAGCAACAAATTCATAATTACCGTAACTAATTAGCAACTAATAAGTAACAAATTATCCACTGGGTTTCGATTTGTTGTCAATCTCATGTAAGAGCGGTGTTTCGTTAACTTTATATGAACTTTATTAATAACTCAAAAAAAATTAAAAATATTGAGCAACAAATTAAAAATTACCGTTACTAGTTGGCAACTAATAAGTAACAAATTATCCACTGGTTTTTGATTTGTTATAAAGCTTATTCAAGAGAGGTGCTGCGTTAACTTCATAAGAACTTAACGAAGTACTCAAAAAACCCTTAAAAAATGAGCATCAAATTCATAATTACCGTAACTAATTAGCAACTAATAAGTAAAAAATTATCCACTGGGTTTCGATAAAATATTTGAGCAACAAATTCAAAATTACCGTTACTAGTTAGCAGCTAATAAGTAACGAATTATCCGCTGGGTATCGATTTGTTATCAAGCTTATTCAAGAGCGGTGTTTCGTTAACTTTATATGAACTTAATGATATATAAAAAATTCGAAAAAATTGGGCAACATATTCAAAATTACCGTTACTAGTTAGCAACTAATAAGTAACAAGTTATCCACGGAGTTTCGATTTGTTATCAAGCTTATTTAAGGGAAATGCTGCGTTAACTTCATAGGAATTTAACGAAGAATTAAAAAAAACTTTTAAAAAATTGAGCAACAAATTCAAAATTACCGTAACTAGGTAGCAACAAATTATTCATCTATTTGCGTTATCATCGACGAGAGGTTCGCTAAGTTTGTGTTCATCATTTATAGACATGTGGCGCGTGAAACGCGATTTTATCTGAATGTCGTTTTTCTTTGAAAATCCGAAAGTATTGCTTCAACATCGACAGCCCTGTGTGCGTTGTTACAGATTTAAGGATATTGACACTAGTGTGGTGATGTTTTCCCCCCTTTTTCATCGATTTTCCTTTTTCGTATTTTAAGGGATTGCACTCAACATTGTCTAGTATGAAAGGAACTCAATAGTTTAGCCCTTTTAAGGGCAGGTGTATTGATCTCGAAGAAATATTTACTATCATTTCTTCAATTGAAATATGTGAATATGTAGTAAAAAATAAGTTCGACAGTGAGTAAGCATGTTCATCAACCATGATGAGATGGTAGTTTAAAGTACATTGTTTTCTGTAAGCGCAGATAGGCAAATGGCTGCTGAATCAAAACAAAAAAAAAGAGCTGCACAAGTTTAAACGTGCTACGACATGTCGATTGCACAATTTAAGCGTACGGCTCATACATTTCGAATATGTCTCGAAGCTCTTAACGTTTCAAGTTTAGCGGACAGTTTCCAGCGTTCACGAAAAGATGGCGCTACCATTAAATTTCCTGCTAGCGACATATTGAGAATCATATATTTGTACATTTTTTATCGTTGACGCGTATTATTTCGAAGAAAGTCATGGTGTTTTCGTAGCCCATTGCATTTTTGTGACAATAGCTGCATCTGTCATTACGGCTTTCGATCCCGGATGGTAAACAAATATTCTATTTGGAACGTCCAACGATTTCTTAAACGAATGAAATGGCTTACAATCCCTTAGGTCACTGTTAAATATATACCGATTACCGAAAATTGTCGATTGTGGATAATACTTATGAAAATTTTACACTGGTGCTTTTTTTCTTTAGTTTGGAAGTTTTTTTACGCGGATTTCCGAAGTTACGCGGTTGTGCGGCTTTTTTTACGTTGTACGTATCCCCAGCGTAATAAGAGACCTCAGTATATATCCTTTCTGTAGAGAAAGGCAGAAAATGTGTTTTGTCGGTTACGTCACTTATACCATTGTATCTCCGGAAACAGAGATCTTTTGATTTTCGAACTTGATCAACGGTTCAATAGTAGCTATCAAACTTGTGGAAATTTGTTTAGCAATTTCCTAGAGAATTGACCAATGAAAAAAGTTTGAAAGGTTCACACACACAGACATTTTCTAATTTTATTGAGCAGAGTCGAATGGTATGTAGCACCATGAGTTTCCGAGGTTCCGTCCGAAATTAGGCTCTCTAGCAATTCTATTACTTTTCTATTGATAAGAGCAAAAAGTTACGAAAGATCATGAACAGTGTTGGGAAAAAAATCAAAATTTCGAAAATCGCGACTGAAATTTTTCACGAGTGGTTTTCAGACAAAAAAATCATCGATCAGAAAACTCACTGCAAAAAAGTTCAGTAATATTTTTTTTTGCAAACGCGATTCTTACAGAAACTTATTTCACATGGCGAAAAATCAGTTGTGAAAAGTTCACTAGCGAACATTCTCCTCGATGGTATTTAAGAAAAAAGTTCGCAAATTGAATATATCTGATATGATTCTCGAACAGAAGATTTTTGGGAGATAAATTTTCGCAGTCGTTATATCTCAACCCTTGTCAGAATGCATGATGAATAAATTTGCCGATGAACAAAAACGGAGCCTTTCTGAAAATGTACATTGTGCTTGTAGGGTGGCTGATAAGTGGATCAATAGGGGTGATGCATTTGATATTTATGCGACAATACCGGTGATGATGGAGTAATGTCATTGATAAAAGAAGCATGAATTTTATTTAATAATAACAGTAACAGTGCGCCTCTGTTACTTCAAGAAATCAAATTTATGCTAAATAGCGTTTCATTGGGTTTAATCTAAATAGTGTAGTGTAATCTGGCAGCTGGAATTAAAACTACCTTTCTTAGTTACAACCAATATTTGGTATGTGGTGAAAATATTGTTGTTCATATTGACCACCCTACATGCATCGAAAATATCGCAGTCATTATTTATTAGTAACGAATTTATTCAGTAGATAATTTTTATTGTTGAAAATATAATAATCAAATCTTGCACGAATCACTTCGGTGTCGAACTGAAGCGTGAAGGAAATTCAACATCGGAACATCATCGAAGATTCTTGTCCCTTTAGACTTCAGAGATTTTTATTTCCCTTTAGACTTCAGAGATTTTTATTCATGAAACAAGCTTCCCCAAAACTCTGAGCCTCGATGTTCATAAGTGATCTTTTTTTGCAGCGAAACTTGATGACGAATTAGCGATATATCTGTGGGTGAAAATTCGTCATCAAGTTTCGCTGCAAAAAAAGATCACTTATGAACATCGAGGCTCAGAGTTTTGGGGAAGCTTGTTTCATGAATAAAAATCTCTGAAGTCATTTTCTCAGTCAGTGAATTTTCTAGAATATCTCTGATGAACTGATTTTATCACGAGTGATGATGAAATGAACTTTTTCTGATCATGATTTTCCCAACTTTGATCATAAATACGCTTTACTTCAGTCTAGGAAACCGAAAATTAGCTCGATATGTTTTGGATGCGATTTCTCAATGTGTCTGAAGGGAAAAGGTTGTAGCTTTTAATAGATAATAATATGAATGTCGATAAACAGTTTTTCACAAAAGGAGCACAAGGTTCGGGGTAAGGGGGACGGGTATAGCGTGATGGGTAAGTCGATGCCTTTCACGCAGCCCGCCTGGGTTCGATTCCCAACCCCGCACATAGGGTCAGAAAGTTTTTCTGTTCCGAAAAGGTGAATGACATTAATGTTAAAGCCTCTATAATAGAAACAGAAAAGAGAGACAAGGTTCGGGGTAAACGCCAAAGACTAACTTGTTGACCCAATATTACGTATTAGTGTACGTGTTTAAAATGTACCTCCTATTGCAAATAAGTTCCGGGCCTCTCACAGAAAAGACGTGAATAGTTTCGAACCGTGTATATTTTTGTTGAGAACAAGCCTTTAGATGGCCCAACACCAAATTTCATGACAATTTATCGAGTAGTGTTTGAATAACAGCTGATCGTGTCAGACGAGTTTTAGTTTTCAACAAGCTATGGAAAAAGACGCACCAGCGCATTCATGCATAAAAGCAACGGTAAAATTGAATGATTTGCGGTACGAATTGGCCCACTGTTCCCCCGTATTGTCCAGATCTGTCCCCCAGCAACTATTGTCTATTTCCAAACCTGAAAAGGTTTATCCAGGGGAAGAATTTTTTTGTCGAATGCTGAGATCATTGCAGAAACGGAAGCCTATTTTCAAAGCCTTGACAAATCTTTTTTTTTTATTAAAGTGCATCAAAATGTTGGAGGACCGATGGGTCAAGTGTATTGCTCTCGATGGAGCTTATACTGAAAAATAAAAAAAGTTTTCACGGTAAAAAAACGAGTTTTAATTGTGTTTTCGATGTGTTGCAAAGAATTTCAAAATTACACAGATTGCTAAGACAAACACAGATTCCTGAAAGCTCAAATATTGAATGCAGTACCGTAGGGTGAGGCGAGTAAGACGACCGTCTCGGGCGCCATCAGCCGGGGGGCACCAAAACTTGATGGAATTGAAAAAAAATTTACAATTATTTTATGAAAAATTAATTGCATGAAGTTCTTTTCGGGAAAACTATTTAAACAAGATTAAGTTTCAGATTAGTACTATACTGCTACAAAAATCCGACGAGATGCTGCCATAATCATTATCATTGATAAACATGAAAATGCAATTTCACAGTCATTTAGAATACAGAACCGCCATTAAGCGACGACCGTAATTTTTTTTTCCATGGGAAAGAGACGCTCTCTTCTCGATTGTGGTTGTGAACTTGGACCTACCAAAGATCTGATTCTCAGAGAGCAAACCAGCGAACCTCTTAAAAAGCAAAAAATAGATTTTCTATAAGGTTCCCTGAAAGGGATTACCATTCCGGAAAATCGACTATTAATCAAATGTGCAAGTGCGTAGATATCTGTACTACTGTTCACTGAACTGATATCGCACGTTTTGACGTAGGACTACTCTTTAAATTCTATATAGGAATGCGAAACAGTGGTCAGGTCGCATGGATTCGAAGAGATGAAACTATATATTTGAGATAATTGGTTGTCGAAACTTTAATAAATTACGAACAATGTATCATTTTCCATCTTTACCAAGCCGTAGTCATAACAAAACCTTGGTATTACATTCCTGTAGTGGAATTTGACCTTCTGTTTCAACAGACTTCGCAGCCGATTCAGAGTGTACAGAACCATTGTATGGCTGGTGCTACGATTCTACTGACACTACAAATCCTTCCAGGTCGAGGCTCGAACATACGACAACTGGTTTGTTGGACCAGTGCCCTATGCATTGGACCGCCAACCCGGGATGTAGTCATAGCTTCCCCTAAATTTAGACGACAATTTCGTATGCATTAAATCTCTGTACAGTTCGCGTAGAATGGACACGATCATTTAAACTGAGCGTCTTCACACAATCGAAATTAGTATTGAATCGACTTGCATCCAGCGAGGTTCATTTGTGCCGTAGAAAAGGAATTTATGCTCATTAGGTTTTAATGCGCTGTCCGTCTTTCATGAGAGGCAATGATTTTTGTAGGAGTTCTGCTGTTTTTTTTCATTCGAGATGCTGAACGCTGTAGTAAATTTATTTTTGATGATAAATATCTTAAAATTGCTTTAAACGTCGAGGTAACACCAGATCTTGACATTTTATGCAATTCTAAGAAATTCGGAAAACAAAATTTTTCGATTTAGGGAGTCCAGAGTCGATTTTTTTTCAGAAAATTTTTTTTTGAGATAACACTAGAAGTTTAAGATATTTTTAAGACATTGGCATAAAAAGAAAAGAATTTTCGATTTCGGAAATCTAAAAAATTTTTCAAGTTCCAGAGAATCGATTTTAAAAATAATTTTATTTTATATGACACTAGATCTCGACGTTTCATGCAATTCTATTACATTTACCTTACCTTACCTATCTATACCATCGGAAATATGTTTAGCAATTTACGATCAAATTTTCAGTGGTATGAGAATCGTAAATATCGAAAAAAAATATTTTCTAAAACTCTTGGTCCTGGTTCAGATTTTAGCTCTGGAACTCAGGTTCAGAATCCAGTTGAAAAATTTGGGTTTAGAATCCACGTTCCAGATTTCATTCCCAGAACCCAGATTTAGATTCTAGATGCAGAATTCAGGTTCATATTCCACGTCCAAAATTCATATCCAGAATCTAGATTCTTTTGGATTCTAGAACCAGAATCCAAGCTCAAAATCCAGTTCCTAATTCAGAATCCAGGTCCAAAATTTTTTTACAAAATCCAATTCCAGAACAGATTTAGAATTCATGTCCAGAGTTCAGATACAGAATCCAGTTGTAGAGTTCTGTTCAAGAATCCAGCTACCGATACCAGATCCAGATTTATTTGTTAAGATCTAGAATTCAAGTCCAGAATCCAGAATTCTGGTCCATAATCCATTTTCAGAATCCAGGGCCAGAATCAAGATTCAGGATCCAGGATCAGAGTTATATTTCGATCTTTAGTTAAGAATATATGCCTAGAAGTCAGACCCAAAATTCAGATCCAGCGTTAATGTTCAGAATTGAGATCCAGAATTCATTTCCAGAATTCAAGAGTATAGTCCAACTTCATAATTCTTGTTTCGAAGTTCAGTTTAGAACTCAGGTCCAGAGTCCAAGCCCAAAATCAAAGTTCAGGGTCCAGAAGTAAGTCGATAGTTCAAAATTAGGGATCAGGTTCATAATTTATTTCCAGAATTCCGCTTTCAAAATTCAGACCGACAATTCAATTCCAGAATTCATTTCCAGGATCCAGGCTCAGCTCCTGAATTCAGATCTAGAATTAATTTCCAGAATCCAGGCCCTGAATCCAAATTCAGAATTCATGTCCAAAATCCAGTTCATGAATTCAGGTTCAGTCGTAAGAAATCTTATATATTATTACTATGGAATTTTAATATTGATCGTAAAACAGGGTTTAAAACTTTCTTGAATTTTGAACCATTTCGAAATAAATTTAACGCAGGGGTATACTGGTTCTTACTTTCGCTGTATATGGTAAACCTTATGAAGAACTGTCCAGTTTTTTTTATTTAACAGTATATTTTTATTGAAGCACACTGTCTTAGCTCTAAGATGCCAAGAGTATTTCTTAACACTCCAAATACCAAGCCTCAAAAAAAATTGGAACGGTAACTTTGAGCTGTCATAGCTCAGCTGTTTTTCAACGAATCTCAAAAAAATTTACACCCTCGAATTGTGTGAAGTTCGTAGATTGATTCAAAAACTTTGTAGCAAGCGATTGGTAAAGGAAACCCAATGAAAATTTAATTTTTCCCGTTCCAAGTTTTTTTCACGCGCCCAATATGCCCTATCTGCTTTCCAATTTTGTTTCCTTTGGCATAAACGTCGCATAGAAAATATTGAATACTTCAACTTTACCGAGTCATAACTTTGTTGTTAGTCAACCGATCTTCAAAATTTGTTCACCATTGGAAAGGTAGTGCTTCCAGAAATAAAGTGCACTGAAAAAACGAAAAATAGGGTTGTCTACCCAAAGTTATAATGAAAACTGTAAATAGATGACCTAAGAAAAGGTGAGACTTTTTACAATGATCGTAAATATCTCGAAATTCAAAGCGATGACCTATATATTTTTACACATCATTCGATTGACAGTGATACCAGCTACAATTTTCGCTCAACTACCATTCCTGCATAATCAAAAGAAAACATTAAAAAATCGATAAATTTATAAATATATATGAATTTTTCATATTTTTTACATGTTTTATATAACTCAAAAATTGAAGCGATGACATGTACATTTTTCTACTCCAAAATATTGGAATCATTACCAGAAACAATGTATTGATGATAAAAATTATATATCCGTTCAAAGATTCTCAAGAAATTTATTACAAATACAGAGAATTTCTCTTATTGGGAAAATTTTGCCAAAAAAAAACAAATCAAAACTTTGAAATTTTATGACATATATTGTTTTTATTATTTTAGTTGGAAATTTATTATGAACAAAATTTACAAAAAAACTAAAACTTGGATTTCACTGAAAATCTTGAAAATTTTGGTAAATATACCTAAACTCAAAAACATATATCTTAAATTTTCCGCTATCCTAAACGACATCAAATATAATCGATAGAATATTAGAATTTAAATATCACAAACTTAGAATTATTTCGGAATGTATAGAATTTGAAAATTTATTGAATTTTCTATTAGTAAACTATTCAGAAAAAGTAAAATTCCGAATTTAGCACAAAAAATCACACGCAATTAAGTAAAACCTGTTTTTATCTATCTAGTGGTGTAATGATGCCTTTCTCATATCTCATTTATTCTCATAACATATATAATAACATAAAAGACAAAAAACATGTAAGACGATAATATATGAAATAATATGCTATGATACAATATAACAGTTAATGTGGCAGTGTAAGTTACGCTCTTCTAATAATAATAATAATAATAATAATAATAATAATAATAATAATAATAATAATAATAATAATAATAATAATAATTCATGATGTAATAAACAACAGAATCATATGTTGTAATATACTATGATAAACATTGCACTTTAGGATGGGCTTTAACTTATGAGTCAATTCGCACCCTCTCATTCTGCTACTAACGCAGAAGGCGATAGCACCCAGTCGACGCCGTTCTATTGACCAAATGTCATCATAGACACACGGGGAGGCATGAGATAGGAACTTGTGAGGACATAGTTATCTCACCATTTGACGACCTGGGCCTTAACTTAACAAAGATTTGCACAAACTTATTTTAGAGATGGACATCCCAGCACATAATCGTGACACACTCTTGTTTCCTAAGCACTAAAATGTGCAGCTCTGGAAAGACGAAACCCGAATGACGCCGAATTCCCGATTCATGAACCACTGTGCTTAGCAAATTCCCATTCATTTATTACCCTCTCAACCGAAAAACTTCCTCGTTCTGTTTCTGATTGCAACGCACTGGCCGATAAGAAACACTAACAGTACGAAACAACAAACGACCGAGCGAGTTCTGCGAGAGACAGAGAGAGAGAGATAACACTTTTATCAAGTCTCTATTTTTGCATTTTACTGCCACCCCGGCTGATATCGGGCAATGGTGCTAAACTCATTGGATAAATGGTAACAACAGAAGAAAAAAAATGAACAAATGTCCCTCCTCGGGTCGATCCTCCCGCAGATCCTGGCCTCTGTTGGCTAATGATAAGAACCGACTGACTGTGTAATGGCGTGTGTATCCAGGTTGGTTGACCGTGACTTCGCTTCACTACCTTGCTGATAACGGATTGTGTTGTTGGTAGGGATTTGCGTTCTCTCAGCTAGCTTCTATTTATGTAATTATTATCAGCACAGCGTACAATACGGTGACAGTCGAAGGGTGGTGGCTTAAATGGACAAGTGGACACTGACAAAATACGAGATATCCAATCCTTAGGTGGCCTGTCCGGGCAGCTCGAACAGATGCCTCTCATCACCTCGGCCGGTATCATTTTTCTGCTTATAACAAATCATTATAAATGATGAGAGCAACAAAAAAACTGAACTGTGGAATTTGGGAAATCTGCCTGGCCGTGAAATTCTGCCTGTCCGTACCAATTTGTTTCGTCAGTTCTAGGCAGTATGGCGCGACAGACGACCGGAACACAACACGAGCATGTTGGAATGGGATTTAAATTTGCAGCCGAAATAGATCTCAACCTGTCATAAGTTAGGTAAACAGCGGCAGACCACGCACGTGTTGCTGCTGTTTCCGGATTCTCACAGCGATTAGCTTCGATGTTGGCTGTCATACGAAGATGAAGTGTCAATGGAGATGTTTTTTTTGAAAAAAAAAAAATACGAATCACAAACGATACTGGGTTATTCGTTGGCATCGAAGAAAAGGAAGCAAAAAAATGGAAGCGTGACAGCTCACTTGTCGTAACGCAAACATTTTTTCCTCTGCCAATGAGCCAACAAGATAGAGTGTTGCTTTCGTGGAAACACGTCGAAAATGCTGCTAATGGTAGCCGAATGCTTTAGAACTAATGTTTCACCGTCGATTTATGCTTGTTCGAAATATCTCATCACGTTTTTGCACTGAATCGTATAATTTGTTTGCCATCTGAACAGGTGCTCATCCCTCCTAGCATTCACGTATTCCACAGCAACTCACGCAGCTCTTCGTAACCGTAGGAATGCTGACAATACATTCCAATGTTTTTTTTTTGTTCTCGGATCTAAATCTTTGCTATCTTACCCCGCAGACAGACCTGAATTTCATAACATGTGTTATTCGCTATTGTTTGTGTCATTAATCATAGTCCAAATCGAAATGTGATTGGAATTCATCTATACCTTAAAAGTATCCAATCGCGGTCAGTTGGAAATCTGATCTGGTTTGAAAAAACCCGTTCGTTTTTAACTATTCAAAACCACATCAGGATTAATTTTAAGAATTAAGCCTAATCGGAATGATTGATGTTGTAACCACACTGATGAGCTATGAGGAATGTCGTTCTGAATATCTGAATATCATAGCTAGCTGATACGGCTTTAGTAACGAAGTACATATTCTATTTCCCTCTTTAGTCATCGCACGTGCGATGATATAATCACCTGTGAATTCGTAAATAACAGCTGCCTGGTAATTGAAACACTGAGAGTCGGTATGATTACAGACGCTCGGTTCTTCTCCCATAGCACTTAAAGGAAATTCCTGGCGTCGCAGAAACAACAACAGCAATTTTATCGAAGTATGCGCTAAGGCACAGACCGAAGCATGTTACACTAAGAACTTGTTCCACCACTTGTATGTCTATAAAAGATTCAGATTAATCGCCACTCTGGATTTTTTTATTTATTCGTTACTAATGGTCAAAATATAGTGTGTAAGTCTGTTTGTCTGTGACTATGGAACTGTTTGTACACACCGACGCATTGTCAATCGAAGATTACACTCTGCTCTCAAGTGCTGCTGTAGTTTGTGCTTAGTAAAAGTTAGCGATAAAAGAGTTTTTGTTTAAATAACTTCGTCCCTCCCAAAATTCATATCTGCGGATCAAATTTCTTGCAATTATGAATTCTGCCAAATTAAAACGATATTCAGACTGCAGATTATCAATGGACCTATGTTATTCGTATATCAATCCAAATTTGTTCCATTTAATAATTGAATTCCGTGCTTTGATTGAGTTAATCTACTAATTCTCAAGCACTCTCACATACTCACATGTCAGCTGTTTTTCAAAGATGGGCGAATCTTACAAAAGTAATCAAATCGAGTTTCTCTCACCTACCAATAAAAGCTTCAAAATCCTACAATTTTGCCTAAAAATTTGGATTCTATAAAAATCTTAATCTTTGTAATACATACAATGAACTATAAAGGGCGAAACTGTCATTCCATGACAACAAACGAGGCGATACTTCAATTGCTAGTAAGGAAGGGCGAAACTTTTTTTCTTTATTTCAGATGGTTTCCGAGCCTTTTACCACTAGAAATAGTCAATCAGACGATAAAATTACTCGCAGATTTGTCTTAGTCGCGAAAACCAGCCAATTTCATGGAAAATGCGCAAGGGCGTATCTTTATAATTCACACAGGAAGCATAAAAGTAAACAAATCGAAAAAGGGCGAAACTATTTTTGTGTTGATTAATAGATGAATATAGATAGAAAGTGGTAAAATTTGCATCCCTTTTGAAGATACCTTTTGAAGAAGATCGAATATTAATTTATTGATCTAAGAATATACGATAATTGCTAAATACGGTTTGAAACCAAAATCGAAACATTCATCGATGTTTTTCTCCATTTGCTGTCAATGTTAGATTAGCCGTTCTTTGAAAAACAGCTTATGTAGCTTATGTAGCCATAAAAAATTGTTGGAATAACCGATGGATTCGCAGCAAAAGAATGATGTCCAAATTATCAAACGGGATGCGGAGAAGTTCAGTGAAATGTTATTTCTGGTTTCTGTTATATGTTAATAATTTATTCTACGTTCTTCTAAAATATTTATATCGATAATGTTGATTTGAAGCCAATCTTTTTTTGTGCGGACATTGCAGTAATAAAAATTTACGAAATTGTAACAATGTGATTTGCAGTTCGGTAACTATATGTTCCTCTATTCTATATCGAATAAAAGTTATTGTTTAATTGTGATAAACAAAGAGAAATTGATTAAAAATTCTACTAACAGGCCAGCGTAAGAGGATGATTTATTAAGTAACTAGCTGGCCCGTTGAACTTCGTCTCGCCTGAAATTATTTTTTTAAATTTGTGTTTTCGGACAGCAGAGTTGTCAAACATTAATGTTTCTTTCCATTATTTTACTGATTACTTGGCTTACAATAAACTAATTACGACAAATTCATATCCAACATCATGAATTATTGTGGATATGTTCAATGCTTTTGTTACGCAAAAACTAAACAAATGCACCAATTGCCATCTCATCCTTCGAGTCAGTGTATTGAACAGAGATTGTATATCTCTCTCAAACTAAAGATTTGACATGTGGGATGATGGATTTGATTGAATCATATCTGACTGGTCGTAGTATGACCGTGAAAATTGGCGACTGCGTTACTCCATCATTCATCGTGAGCTCTGGCATTCCTCATCTGGAAGCCATCTAGGACTATTCATATTTCTGCTATATCTAAATGATCTAAATTTCGCATGCAATGCATGAAGCTATCATTCGCCTACGATTTCAAACTGTTTCATCTCATCAAATATCTGAAAGACTCAAACTTCTTGCAGTCACAGTTGGATGTATTTTTTAACTGGTGCAACGTCAACAGAATGGTTATAAACGCCTTCAAATGTTTCGTTATCTCCTTCTCTCGTAAACGAACCACGATCATGTATGATTACACTATTTCGCAAGCTGTACTAAAACGGAAGACATCAATTAAAGATCTAGGAGTGTTATTGGATTCAAAACTTAGTTTCAAAGATCACATAGAATCTCTAAAGCATTAAAGATGCTAGGATTCATCTTTCGCATCTCAAAAAATTTCAATAACATATACTGCCTGAAATCGTTATATTGCGCTCTAGTTCGTTCTACACTGGAGTATGTGCTGTTGTTGTTTGGGCACCATATTTCCAAACTGATAAGCTGCGCATTGAAACTGTTCAGCGCAAGTTCATTCGTTTTGCTTTGCGTCGCCTGCCCTGGAGAGATCCATTTAATCTTCCAAGCTACGAAAGCTCGTTGTAGGCTCATACACTTCGATTTGCTATCTGTCCGCCGTGATACACAAAAAGCTGTTTTCGTCGCGGACCACATCCAATGTCGAATTGATAGTGCAGATCTCCTACAACAGCTAAGTTTTGACATTCTTCGGCGTAATTTGCGGTTTAATCCCTTTCTCAGAATTCCTCGTGCTAGAACTAACTATGGCTTCAATGAACCGTTTTCGAGTATGTGCCGCGTATACGCAATACTTGCTCTGATGAATTTGATTTCAATTTATCTTGTAACACCATTAAAACCCGTTATCTCCGAATCTTTTCCCGCTAGTTTTATTTACATAAGTTAGACGGTATAAATAGTTGTTAGTTAGCTTTGTAGTTTAAATAAGGGTAACTAAAGATTTCGTTATGTATCATTTGGTCAAATGTTATCTGTTGATACAAAAGATGAGAAGGTTTTATGCCGGCTGGAGAAGGAGAACCAAAATCTCAGCTCCAGCAGGCTTTTCCCTTGCTCCTAAATAAACAAATAAACAAATTAACAGATGGATGAAAAAGAGATGACCAAGATAAATACTTTAAATTGACCCCACAATACTTTCCAAAAGCAGCCCTCGGGGATGGTTGTTTGTCATTGAATGTTAAGACTTATTTGTACTGAAGACGTTTAAAAATTTAATAGCAAATCCTTAGGGATTATCGAAAGTAATAAACTAATTTTGAACGGTTGTCCATAACTTGCTTCACCGCTAGTGATAGTGATTTAGTCGTGTTTGATGAATGTTCGTAGCAGGATAATGACAGGATCAATTTTCGATTAACGAATTAGCGATAAAATGAAAAATACTTGGACATTCGAAAGTTCAAATTACCCTTTTATTAAATATTGTGTCCATTAACTTTGACATGAACGCTGGATTCGTTCAAGAATTGTATCAAAAGGTCTCTCATTCGTCGAGCCACCACATCGTTTTTCTTAGTATTCAGTCCTGAGAATCAATATTCTGTTCTAGCGGAGTGAACATGAGGAGTGATTATACCAGTATTCTTCTTATCGTTAAAGCCAATGTATAAAACAGCAGATCTCACAACTAATGGTTCTTACATGCCACGATTTCTCCTTCAGATATGATATTCACGATTCCCATATGGTAATTCGTCAAATAATCCGGAAGTTCGGAAAATGAAATGATTTGACTTAAGCAGCTTACAAATGTCATGAATACCATCCGTTTTGAAGTAAACCACTCTTGAAAACTCACCCGAATCGGCTGAACAAACTTCAGCATGCTAAATGCAAGGAACATATATTTTCATCTGAACTCATTATTTCAACAGCAGAATCCTATCATTGATACGTAAAAAAATCGTTACATACTTTTATTTGTTCAACTCACGCCCACGATGGCCAACATAATCGTCATCTAACTACATCTACTGGTAAATGACATTAGAACTTGTGCTTCTGTTTACGGTATAGCTAAAACAGTAATTTGGCAAGTAATGATTTTGATACCCACGATAAGCACGTGTTTCCAAATGACGAATCAATCATGCATGTAAAATCTCCACCCAAATCTACTCGTTGCGCGCCAAACGATTTTCCAAAGATCTAGTATTCTTTTCTTCAACGGCGAAATACTGAGCATCTCCTTGCGCGCCAAACATCAATCGTAAATCTAGCAATCATTGGCGACTTTTTCAGTGGAAAATTCCATTGTCCATACAAAATAACTTTATTGGTTTTTCCCACTTTTCCGGTAAGTTTTCCTAATTTTTTTGATGTACGAACCCGGTGGGGGTAAAAACTGATCAAACAAAAAAAAAGCATCTCAATCCGTCCATCCGTTCTTACGTGATGCGATTACAAAGAATGATCTCTGCATTTTTATATATATAGATTTATCGATTAAACGTGAGTTTCTACTACGTTGAAAATTAGACAGATTTTTCGTTTCAAATTACGTTGATTTTTTAACTTTGCCACTTATACACCTGAATCATGTTGTCTTTGAATAAAATTTTAATGCATTGCAACAGTGCAAATCGCATCCATGGATCAAGCCTAGATGTTGGAGTTTTTAGAAAACTATGAAGTATTGAGAAACCTATCGTGTGTTTATACTTGTTTTCATGTGTCTATAATTTGATTTGACGGTATTGAACATAATTTGTATAGGGACCGTGCACGAGGGCGAGGTTTAGTGGCCCGGCGACGACAGCGCACGAGGCGGCGAGTGGAAAAAATAATGCTACCCCAGCAAAACTTGTAAACTGAGTTTGAAAACACTTTCTAGTGTATTTTCTCTGCGGATTTTTTTCCGAACCCTATGGAACTATTCGCGTGTGGTGCGAACGATTGTTCAACATCGACTGACTATTAAATTTTGAATCGAATTATTCATTCTGTATCTAAATATGGACACGTCATTTTCTGTCATTGCAGTGGGATTTGTGTCTTATATTTGTCATATTCACTCAAATTCAAACACTCAAACGATATTCTCAGCACATTAACTGATTTTTTAATCGACTTGACCGGAAACACTGAAAAATATCTTGCTAAGACATTTTAATTTCAGACCTTTAGTAAAAATTGCTTCTGTGTAATTTCTTTTTATACTTTCACTCAAAGAAAATACCTGAATAAAAAGTTAAAATATTTTTTAAATGAAGTAAGTTTATCTGGAAGTTATCCTTACTTTCGCTTTGAAATGGGCCACAGTTTTAGATAAATATAACTACTCGATAAAAAATAACTGCTCGACTGTCAAATTTTAACTAAATGTTCAAATAATTCGCAGGATGGTCCATACTCTTAGAATGGAGGAAGAAAATAAATTGTAATCGTAAAAATGCTAGTAATCTCACGAGGTACCAGTTTGACGTATATTGAAAATACGAGTCACGCAGCTAACAACAAATAATCATTTTATTGAAACGCTGAACTTAATTTTTTTTTAAATAACTATTTATTGGAATATGAGTTAAAATTAAATTATTAAGATTTAAATTGGGTGTTCAGCCACAAGTGGTGACTTTTCAGCCCTATTATATATAATGATTTTATTATTACCATGAGGACATTATTTGCTTCCGCAATTCTGAGATTTTTGTGTAGGGAAAATTCTAAACCTACTTGTATTGTGTATTGGGGAAAAGGAACTTATATACTAACTTACTAACTAATACAGAGAGCGAATCGATTCAATTGAAGATTGCATCGATTTTTGTCGGAATTTGCTTATAATATTATGTGACATTACATCTAATGGTTCTATATTTGTGAGTCTGTGTAACTCATTTGTACGAAACCAGGGAGGACGCTTCAAAATCATTTCCAGAATTTTATTCTGAATCCTTTGAAGCGTTTTCTTCCTGGTGGAACAACAACTTGACCAAATTGGTACTGCATAAAGCTTGGCTGGTCTGAAAATTTGTTTATAAATTAACAATTTGTTTTTTTGACAGAGCTTAGAATTTCTGTTTATAAGAGGATATAAACATTTAATATATTTATTACACTTTGCCTGGATTCCTTCAATGTGATCCTTGAAAGTGAGTTTTTTGTCATACGTTAAACCTAAGTATTTAGCTTGATCAGACCATGTCAATTCCAAGCCATTCAATTTTAGAATGTGATTATTGTTTGGTTTAAGAAAAGAAGCTCTTGGCTTATGAGGAAAGATAATTAATTGCGTTTTTGCTGCATTTGGTGGAATTTTCCATTTTGACAGATAATCACTGAAAATATTTAAACTTCTTTGTAGGCGAATGCAGATCACTCTTAGATTTCTACCTGTGGCTAACAGACTTGTGTCGTCACAGAATAGCGATTTCTGACAACCAACGGGTAGATTTGGAAGATCAGAAGTGAAAATATTATACAAGATTGGAGCTACACTCGAACCCTGCGGAACACCGGCTCGTACGGGTAGCAATTCAGATTTACAATTCTGATAGCTAACCTGAAGAGTACGATCAGTTAAATAATTTTGAATCATTTTGATCAAATAAATAGGGAACTGGAAATCAGACATTTTTGCTATTAAACCTTTGTGCCAAACACTGTCGAATGCTTTTTCTATGTCTAGAAGAGCAACTCCAGTGGATAACCCAGAAGATTTATTTGATTTTATCATGTTCGTTACTCTGACGAGTTGATGAGTAGTTGAATGTTCATGACGAAATCCAAACTGCTCTGGTAAAAAAATTGAATTCTCATTTATATGAGACATCATTCTCAACAAGATAATTTTTTCAAAAAGTTTACTGATAGAAGAAAGTAATTGGTCGATAACTTGATGTTTCTGCTGGATTTTTATCAGGTTTGAGGATAGGAATTACTTTAGCGTTTTTCCATCTTTTTGGGAAGTAAGCTAATGAAAAACACTTGTTGAAAATTTTAACCAGGAGTCTCAAGGCAACATCGGGAAGATTTTTAATAAGAATAATAAAAATTCCTTCATTACCAGGAGCCTTCATGTTTTTGAGTTTCCTAATAATTGATTTAATTTCATCAAAATTCGTCTCAATAATGTCATCGTGTGATAACACTTGGGTTGAAATATGATCATATTTCAGTGAGACTTCATTTTCAATAGGACTCACAACGTTCAAATTAATATTGTGGACACTCTCGAACTGCTGAGCAAGTTTTTGAGCTTTTTCGCCATTTGTAAGAAGTATTTGATTTCCTTCCTTGAGAGCAGGAATTGGTTTCTGAGGTTTCTTTAGAACCTTAGAATGTTTCCAGTAAGGTTTAGAATATGGTTTAATTTATTCAACTTCTTTAGCGAAATTTTCATTTCCCAAAAGAGTAAATCTATGTTTAATTTCTTTCTGTAAATCTTTAACTATGTTTTTCATAGCAGGATCACGAGAACGTTGATATTGTCGTCGACGAACATTCTTCAACCGAATGAGCAGTTGAAGATTGTCATCGATGATAGGAGAATTTAATTTAGTTTGAGCTTTGGGAACTGAACAATTTCTAGCTTCGATAATGTAATGATTCAAATTATCAATTGCTGTGTCGATGTCCGCAGAATTTTCTAAAATAGTTTCATGATCCACATGATTTTCAATGTGAGATCTGTAATCCAACCAATTAGCTCTATGATAGTTGAATATAGAACTAATTGGATTAATTATAGCTTCGTTGGAAAGTCTGAATGTTACTGGAAGATGATCTGAGTCAAAGTCAGCATGTGTAATTGGTTCACTACAAATGTGACTTTGATCTGTTAGAACCAGATCAATTGTAGACGGGTTTTTCACGGAAGAGAAACAAGTCGGATTACTGGGATGAAGAACTGTGAAGTAACCAGCTGAGAGTTGATTATGAAGTATTTTACCATTACTGTTATTTTGCCTACAATTCCACTGGACATGCTTAGCATTTAAGTCCCCTATTACGAAAAATTTCGATCGATATCTTGTAAGTTTTTGCAAATCGCCTTTAAAGAAATTTAATTGTTCGCCGGTGCATTGGAATGGCAAATATGCTCCAGCGATGAAATAAATTCCATGAATGGTTTCAACTTCGATTCCCAAGCTTTCAATAACTTTAGTATTGAAAGAAGGTAAAATTCGATGTTTAATTTGCCGTTGGACAAAAATGGCAACTCCACCACCCATTCCAGTAAACCTGTCAAATCGATGAACCACATAATGTGGATGAAACGCTGAACTGTTTTGCCTTTCTCATATAGAAAGGTTATACAATCACTAGAAATCGACTAGTAAAAATTGGCCAAGTGTCATATGCCATTCCACTCAGTTCGTCGAGCTGAGCAATCTATCTGTGTGTGTGTGTGTGTGTGTGTGTGTTTCTCGAAAATGACTTAATCGATGTTGACCAACTTTGATTCAAATGAAAGGTACCATGGTTCTACACGGAATTCTTGAATTTAATCCGGATCCGACTTTCGGTTCCGGAATGATAGGGCAAAGTGTGTTAAAAATTGTGTACCGTCACTTGAAGAGTCGAAACGAAAAAGTAAAAAGTTTTCTAAATTGATCTCGAAAGTATTCCTGGTTTTCGAATAACGACGGCAGATAATAGTCATACACTCAAAAAAGGATCTCACTTACTTTTACACTTAGTCCGGTATTCCTAATCTTAGGTTCAAATGAATGTTCTTATGCTCTTACCGAAAATCAGCATATTTTTCGGTTGCAATTAAAATCATGTTAGTTGATGGCCATACGAACCAACTTCGATTATACGTTTTCGGGTTCTAGTGCCCGAAATACCTACAATAGTGGAACTCACTTCGTTTTCTCTTCGATGTCAGAGAACTGTTTCATTCTGTAGGTTATGCTAGTTAATGCACAAACAATCTCTTTGTTTTTTTTTTAAGAATCGGAGAGAAATATTTTTAATAGTATACCACAGTATTATATATGAGAATATGATTGATGTGAGAAAAGGATCATTACACCACTATGTTGTATTAAAACAGGTTTTTGACTATTTTATTCAGCGTGAACATATGGTAACAGTGGTGTAAAGCTATGGTAGAGTTTTTTCGCCTATTCGCCACTAATGGCGCTACTTGTAATCGTACACGGTACCTATACCGAAAAATAACTTAGGTTGCCGTCAGAGTAAAAGGATGCGTCGAGGCGCGCGTTCGAGCTAGTTGCATTTGATCAAAGCAAACCGGTCAGAGTGAATGCGAAGCGAAAACAGTACATCGCATTGAATCGCTTCGCTTCAGTCCGCATTTCGCGCTCACTTTGACATCAACCTTAGGAAACATATATGCTCGTCATTTGAGGCCCGTACTCAATTAAGCATGTGGTTCGAATGCTTGTGGAGCACATGGATCAAGTAGGCTTGTGACATTTTCACGTAAAACAGCTCGTTGCGCGCCAAACGATATTCCTAATTATCTAGTATCCAAATTTTACTCTTCAGTGGGGAAGCATTGAACAAATCGCTACGCGCCGAACAATCATTGAAAATTTAGCACCAGGCCCGTGCGCAGAAGTCTTTCAAGGGGGGGGGGGGGGTGTGCGACACTGAAAAACTCATGGAACTTAGTCTTGAACAATCTTCCATTGGAAGGGACGAAGGGAAGGGGGGGGGGGGGGGGGTTTCTAAGCATAAGCACATACGTACACATACAGACATTTTCTGAGCTCGTCGAACTGTGTCGAATGAACACTACGGGTTTTCGAAGCTCCGTTAGAAAGTCGGGTTTTTCAGCAATTCTAATACCTTTCTATAGAGAAAGGTAAAAAGGTCATTTAGACCGATGCAAACTGAAAAAACTGTAGACTAAAACAGGTTTTTCCTCGTATGATCATGGATTCGAAAAGTGGATATAGCATGCCGAAGTTATTTTGCATCATGACAATGCTCGCCCATATGTTAGGAATGCTCAAATGGGAAGTTCTATCTCACCCGACGTGTAACCCAGACATGAGCAATTCGAGAAATGCTTAGCAGATCATCAGACTCGACCTTCTCCGATTTGGATGAAACTTTGCACATGGCTTCAGTATGGCAAGCCATAAGTTTTGAACCGATGGAGAGGTCAATCCGACTCACGACTGATATTTAAAAAGGGCGTATGTATTTTTGGATTTCACAAAAATTGCCTTTTTCAAATCGTTGTAACTCGGAAACCGGTAATTGTACAAAAATGGCGTTCAGAAAAAAGTTGTACGGAATCGATTGAGCACTCTAAAAAAATATACACTGAAAACAATGTTTGATTTTTTTCCTCAATAATTACAAAATAATCCGAAAAAGTTAAATAAAAAATTATCTGGGAAAGAGTTAGTTCTTCTCGTTGTGACTCGGAAACCGTTCAATATACACCGAAAAAAAATTTGATTTGATTTGATTTAATCTCAATAATTTCAAAATGAACCAAAAAAAAAAATTACAAAAAAATCAGGGTTTCGATTTTTTTTTTTGATAATTTTTATTTTAAAGCTGTTATTGAAACCTACAGATTGATGGCTATTTCATCCGTGCCTTGCGAAAAATGAAGAAGTTACAGCTAAAACAATTTACAGATATATTCGAAATTTCAAGTTCTCGTTGAAAGATAATCATTTAAACAGTAGAATATTATTCTACAGGTTAAAGGCAATAAATTTGTTCATGATATCCTTTCTTCTAAAAGTAGCTGTTCTTGAGATAATTGGATAGTTGAGTATAACATCATTTTTATATTTCCATGAGTTGTTTATTTGCTTGCTATATCTACAATTGTTACATGTACACGAATAATTCTTAATTATGTTTAAGGTTTTAAGTTTTTGAGTTTCAGTTTTAAGTTTTTATAAGGATACCAAAATGATTCCAGGCACACAGAAATACAATTCTTTCGTTCCGATTTCAGAAACCAAAATCGTCACAAGACTGTATTCGAATGACGATGACAATTTTCAAAAACTTAAATTCTTGGACGCCATTTTTGTACGATGAACGGTTTCCGAATTACAACGAGAAAAATTAACTGTTTTAGCTGTAACTTCTTAATTTTTCGCAAGGCACGGATGGGATAGCCATCAATCTGTAGGTTTTAATAACAGCTTTAAAATAAAAATTATCAAAAAAAAATTAAAACCAGGTTTTTTTTATTTAACTTTTTCGGGTTATTTTGTAATTATTGAGAAAAAAATCAAAAGTTCAAATCAAATCAAGTCAAATTAACGGTTTCCGAGTTACAACGATTTGAAGAAGGCAATTTTTATGAAATGCAAAAATCCATACGCCCTTTTTAAACATCAGTCGTGAGTCGGATTGACCTCTCCATCGGTTCAAAACTTATGGTTTGCCATACTGAAGCCATGTGCAAAGTTTCATCCAAATCGGAGAAGGTTGATTCCGATTTTGTCACATTTTCGTTTTCTCATTTCTGGAATTGCTCACATTGCTTCTTCGTATTATTAAGGAGTGTATCGAAAATGAGCTATTTACAAATTTTTCTTTCAAATTATGATAAAAAACGACATTTTATTCAAACTAAAAATTGATCCTTCATTGTACGAGGTTAAACTTGAGCATATAAAAAATTTGATGAAGTTTAAGTTATTCCTTCACGAATGTTCGAACTTTTGATCGAACGCTCTTCATCAAGTTCCGGACAAGAGTAGCATTGCTTTTTTTGGACGCTTGAGCCCAATTTTTTCTGATCTCCTGCATGTTCCCAGCTGCCTTACCAGTCTCTTCGAAGACCCTCTTCACGACTGCCCAGTAACGTTCGATGGTCCGAAGCTGAATGTAATTTGGGGGATTGATACTTTTCTCAACGAAATTTATACCCTTTTCCGCAAGCCAATTGAGAGTTGTTTTGACATAGTGAGCCGACGCTAAATCCGGCCAAAACAGTGGAGATGTACAATGCTTCTTATATAAAGGCAGCAATCTCTTCTGGAAACATTCAGATCGATAGATTTCTGCATTCATAGTTCCGGTAGTGTAAAAATGGTTGACTTCAAACCACAGGAACATATTGCTTGCCATACCAGTACCTTTCGACCGAATTTCTCCACTTGAATCGACCTGTCCGCATCGCTCACACCCTTCCCAACGACGACAGTAAAGTATTGTGGACCTGAAAGGGTTTTTAAGTCCTCATTTACATAAGTCTCATCATAAATCAAAACGCATGCATCCGGACACTGCAACAGACGCGAATACAATTTCCGGGCCCTTGTTGCTGATCGCTTCTTCTGTTCTACACTTTGTTTCGAGATTTTTTGCTTCTTGTAGGTCTTCAGGTGATTTCGTCTCTTGCTACGCTGGATCATTCCGACACTCGTTCCTGCTTTTTTGACCAAATCACGTATTGACATTGATTTGTTCTTCATGATTAGAGATACCACTTTCGGGTCCAGTTTCGGATTTGAAAGAACCGGGTTTTCTGCCTCTTCCTGGTTTTATGGTTGATGGTTTTAACACTGGCATGATGAATTCCAAACCGCTTAGTCAATTTTCGCATAGTAATACCCTTCTCACTTAGCCATGTGTCCAGAACTTTGATTTTCACTTCCAGAATTCCAACCGCACAAACAAGTAAACAAACGAAAGCTGACTGCCAAACGCACAGCATGCTGTGATCTGAGCATAAAAAACTATCACAAATACATGCGTACAACACAAATGTATGTGGATAGCTTATTTTCGATACACTCCTTATTTATCCCGGTCGAAGCAGCATAGCCTGATTGAACAGAGCTTCTCCAATCATGATGAAGTCAAAAAAAAAGGTTCGATTCGTGGAGGTGCCGCGTGATACGCCAGAAAGATAGGAAAAAGTAGTAGTTGGCGATGAACAACACTTTGCATATTGAATTTGTAATCATTTTCTGCCAACAAAATGTCAAATTTCGATCAAAAAAATGAAACTATCTTTTTTATACTCCAAATATAGAGCAAGTTTGTCACAAAGGAAAATTAAAGTAGCATTAGCTAGATAGCGTCTTTGGTAGTCGTTCTAAGCACGTGGAATCTTCTTCTCAGTTCATTTAAAGCAATTATTGGCTGTAACCCATCTCCAAAAATATACATATTCGTTGCATTCCAATGCTTTCCAAAGCATTGTTCCGTGTGAGCATGCGAAAAGATAGCCCACGGTTTTAGACCGCATTAGACTGATAATCACACCAAACCTTACAGTTTTTTACAGAAGCTAGTTCATTTGGTGAAAATCAAGACCCATGCTGAATCTACATTTTAGTAAAGCATGTATCTGTATGTACGAAATTTGCAAAGCAAATCAATTGAAGTGGTTAGCAAATTTTTCCCGATGGTTAAAGATTTCGCCTCGTCCGATTCTTCCCCATCGAACTGCTGCCAAAAAGTGAACCCAATGGCCCCATCAGTGCAGTCAAGCGTTGATTACGTTCCTCGGCAACTCCGATATGTGAAGTAAAAATAAACTCCACTCTCGCTCGGAATAGCGCCGCAGCTCGCGTGACTAAATCGTCTTGGCATCGTTATGGCATCCCATATTTTTACTACCGTTCGTTCTTCTGTCTTAGCTTGACAACTCGACGAAAGATAAGAGGACTTTGGACGGCGTTCCGTTTGCGCCGTCAATCGTAACATCTTCTGCTTCTTTCAGTGCCCTTTTCGTTTTCTGGACACCCCATGAATATCTTGTAAGGACGACGCGTTGCATTTTCCGTGGTTGATTTTCTAGAGCACCCAACGAAGAAAAAAAAACAACGAACAAAAATAACAAATAGACACCGCACCGCACAGTGGAAGTCAATAAAATTAGTCTTGATGTGCTATGTTGACCATGAAAGTCGACCGAAAGTCCAGGTTGGTTCTTTCCTAGTTAGTGCTGATGGTTCATAAATTTCATTAAATCTTTCCGCTTCTTTCGATTCGAGCAGCTTCGTGTGTTGTTGGTCGACACACGAAGGAAAAAGCATTTCGTCACCTCGCGTTTCACTTTCGTTTTCGGTTAGCGGGCGAGCGAGACCGACGAGTGACATTTTTATCCGACCGGAAGATGGTGACTACGGAGCGCTACAAATTACCAGCTAGGAGGTGTTCCCATTTCCTTCCCGTGTTGTCTTCTGTATGTACGTTCTTATTGTTATTACCTCTGCTGGCTGGATATGGCGCCTATCCGACTGTGACCGCGTACGCTAAAAGCAAGGTGTGAAACCATTTCCGCCTGTTAGTGTTTTGACATTTTATTGTGACGTTTGATGATTATCTGGAAACGGAGCCGATTTGGAAAGGTGAACTTTCAGAACAGTTAATTCTTGGAAAAGTGCTGTCTGAGTAGGAAAGGTTGGCTATATTGTTATTAATAGCTCAAGAAGGGTGCCGTGGTTGATACTAAAGCGCGTATAGGATTAAAAAATACACAAATATTTATTCTATCTGATCCATTAATGAGTTATGATTTACATTTTTTTTTCATTATTTTGTTTCGTCTTCCATCCTTAATTCTGGCATCTTCCTTTTCACTCCACCCATAAAATTTTTTGCAACTCCAGCTCTGTTTTAACAGTTTTAGAATGTCAGTTTTATAATTGCTCCGAAATTTTGACATAACATCTTTTGACTCAATATGGGCGCCGTTCAATCGGTACCGCTCCAACGCGATTCGAGCGTAGTGGTAAGATGCTAGTTCAAGCCAAAACATAGTTGGACATTTGTGCCACTTTACAAAATAACAAGAAACGCTTTTTAAGGGGTGGGTAGGGTCTAACACTTTTGAAAAATCATTCATTATTTTATTTCTTTTTTCTGATAGTAAAACATTTCAAGAATATTCTGTAAAATTTTGAACCCTATCGGAACAAAACTCAGCAAGTTATGGGCCTTTATCTTTGCCGATCACATACTACGAACAAGTAAGAGTTGCGCGCGCAGGCCCAAGATTTCTGCTTCGATTGATTCAAAAACTTGACAAAACATTCTCGAAATGTTTCATTATAACAAAATACAAAAGAAAATATATGGCTTTTTGAGAATGTTAGAGTTTACGTATTCCCTTGAGTAATAAATTGTTTCCTTCGATTTTATTGTCAATAAACTTCGAAAGCAAGTTTTGAAAGTTCGTGTCCATCGTCATTCAAAAACTACTGCACCATCTTTTTCAAATTTTGCACACACTTCCTACATATAAAAAAAACCACATCCCAACGTTTTCCTTTTCGTTGTTTGTTACTATGGGAAGGTTTTACAGCTACAAAATGGCCGATTTTTTCGTGAAAAATCGTACTTTTGAATTTAAACAACCACAAAAAAAATAAAAAAAAATCAAACAGAAACGTTGGGGTCTAGAAAAACTTCTACTCTAACTATGCTGCTTTGATTTGTTAACTTCTGATTAGTCTGCTCTGAGTTACAGTGGACACCCAAATCATGATTTTTATGAAGCGTCCTTAAAAATTCCTCTTCACCGACATATTTCTTAACATTTTTCCACGAAAAAACTACAAAATGTTGTTTGAATGATGCTTTTTCTTATCCATCCGAATTGACTGCTAGATCATGAACTTCTTTGTAAGTTTCAATAACTTCTTTCTTCAAACATTCTCCGGAACTGTTTCATCACTTTTCTGACCGATTTACTGTCTTTTAGGCCACCTCGAGCAAGCAAAATGTCTGTGTATGTGTGTGTATATATGTATGTAACATTTTTTGTACTCACTGTTCTCGGAGATGGCTGAACCGATGAAAGTTCTTGGAACCCCACATAAAGTTCCTGAATTTTATTCGAAGCCGAATTCCGGTTCCCGAATTACAGGGTGATCTGTGTAAAAAAACGGCGGGTGGGTAATGTCAGAGACATAACTGAATGTCGTGAATACGAAAAAACTGGCACGCTCCCATCACTTTTCCGAATATCAGTTAGTTGATTGATTGTGTGAATTGTGCAAGCTTTCCCCTTTTTCACTACTAGAGTTTGAAACAATGCACCTACATTAAAGTACAGATTAGCTACATTAAACAGCTACTATTCTACAACTATATATTCCAAATTTGAAACAATTTCTTTTAATTTGCCAATATAGGAGGCTAGGTACGACAAATTTGTAGTTTATTTTTATTGAAGCTATGAAGTTCGAAGATATCTGATTCTTCTCGAAATTTCAGTACGAGACAATTGCAATTGCCTGGTCTGAAATGTATCGACGAGCTTCGGTATGCAATAGTAATTTTAATAATAATAATATAATAATAATAATAATAATAATAATAATAATAATAATAATAATAATAATAATAATAATAATAATAATAATAATAATAATAATAATAATAATAATAATAATAATAATAATAATAATAATAATAATAATAATAATAATAATAATAATAATAATAATAATAATAATAATAATAAAAATAATAATAATAATAATAATAATAATAATAATAATAATAATCAATCTGCATATATGGCAACCCTGTTTCGCATGGCATATTTTCACACGTCCCCATACTAGTATAAAGATGTGTTCAACATCATCATTTCCACTTTCGCATTGCCGTTCGTAATTGAATGTGTTAGTGACGGTGAAAATTATTTTAACTTCCGTCTTGATGAATCGTTTGGTAGGAAATATTAACTTTAATTAACTCTTAATGATTATCTGTGGCACAAAAAAGTCTGCATTAAGATCTGAGATGGTTCTCGTGTGTGTCTTGTTTCGGTAACAGTTGCTCAGAAAATGGTAGGAAAGCGACAAAATTCAACTAGTTATTTATGATGATCTTTAGCACTGAAAAGTGCTTTGAATTGTCTGAAAAGTGCTTTGAATGGGCCTTGCTGGACTTTTTGGCTGCCTTTCTACCGGTTTTCGGTGCCATCGTGCTGACGGTGTCTCGTACGTTCAGAGTAGCTGCTTTAACTTAAATGACGCTATTTCTCACATCACATTTCATTTTATACCAGCTACTGGCAGCGGTGTACGGACAGCCCCTTTGCCAAATTCCTTTTCTTGTTCGCAGAACGGGAAACAGTGAGCCGACAGGTCCTCGATATTGCTCTCGTGTGTCTTGTTTCGGGAACAGTGTCTCAGTAAATGGTAGGCAAAATGAACCACTCAACTTTTATATGGATGCTCTTGTATAAATGCAGACATCTTGCGTTCTGATTGGCTGGTGCTGTCATGGGTTAAATCAAACAGGTTTTTCAATAGTGTAGTATTGAAAAACTTCAATGTTGTTGCAATACACATTTAAGTTGAAAATTTTCGATTCCACAGATCACTGAGCTATGAGCTTTCAAAATACGAGAAAAGCAAACGCGCCTTATGAATTATCCTCTTTGATACTCGTTTATACCAAACATTTCAGAAAAGTTTAATTTAGAACTATTTGATATTATGTCACACAACAGAAAATTTTATCATAAAATTGTGATCATATTTCCGATGGCATGTAGCAAGAATTATGTTGATTCATTAGATACATCATGAGATATTCACGATCAAAAACTTATCACTCTCTCAGAGGGTAAATTTTGAAAAGGCGCCCCATAGTAAAGTAAGTCGTATTCACGACAAAAGTGCCGCCGATACCAAAAAATGGCTTGATGAGTGTTATCCAGACTCTGCACCGGGCGAAGCAACAATTCGTAAGTGGTTTGCAAAATTTCGTACTGGTCATATGAGCACCGAATACGATGAATGCAGTGGACGTCCAAAAGAGGCTGTTACCGATGAAAATGTGAAAAAATCCACAAAATGATTTTTATTGACCGTAAAGTGAAGTTGATCGAGATAGCTGACACCCTAAAGATATCAAAGGAACGTGTTGGACATATTATTCACGAATATTTGGATATGAGAAAGCTTTGTGCAAAATGGGTGCCGCGTGAGCTCACAATCGATCAAAAACAACAACGAATTGATGATTCTGAGCAGTGTTTGGAGCTGTTATATCGAAATAAAACCGATTTTTTTCGTCGATATATAACAATGGACGAAACATGGCTCCATCACTTCACTCCGGAGTCCAATCGACAGTCAGCTGAGTGGACTGCACGCGATGAACCGAACCCAAAGCGTGGAAAGACTCAACAATCGGCCGGTAAGGTTATGGCGTCTGTATTTTGGAATTCGCATGGTATAATTTTCATCGACTACCTCGAAAAGGGAAAAACCATCAATAGTGACTATTATATAACGTTATTAGAGCGTTTGAAGGACGAAATTAAAAAAAAAAACGGCCTCATTTGAAGAAGAAAAAAGTTTTGTTTCATCAAGACAATGCACCGTGTCACAAGTCGATGAAAACCATGCTGAAATTGAGCGAATTGGGCTTCGAATTGTTCCCTCATCCACCGTATTCTCCAGATTTGGCCCCCAGTGACTTTTTCCTGTTCTCAGACCTCAAGAGAATGCTCGCTGGTAAAAAATTTAGAAGCAATGAAGAGGTAATCGCTGAAACTGAGGCCTATTTTGAGGCAAAGGACAAATCATACTACAAAAATGGTATCGAAAAGTTGGAAGATCGCTATAATCGCTGTATCGCCTCTGATGGCAATTATGTTGAATAATAAAAACGAATTTTGGCAAAAAAATGTGTGTTTCTATTAAACGATACGAACTTTTTAGCCGAACTGTTATAAAGTTTTTTACCTTAAGGTCATTCACCTCTTTGGACCAGAAAAGCTTTCTGACCCTATGTGCGGGGTTGGGGATCGAACCCAGGTAAGCTACGTGAAAGGCATCGACTAACGTCACGCTATACCCGTCCCCCTATTGTGCTTCTTCACAAAATAACAAGAAACGCTTTTTAAGGCACTCTTCCGTGTAAATTGCACCGTTGATTGCTACAGAAGTGGTGAAGGATGTGTTTCCTGATTCTTCAAACGTTTGTTCTGGTCGTTCAACTGTTCTTTGGGTCACCTTTACGACCACTTCCTTCCTTCCATTCCGGCGTTCAAATGCTCCGTGAAGGTTCTTATCACACAAAACACAGTTGTATTTTTTATTCCAAGCTTTTTTTCCGATTCATCGGTGGGACGCCTCTGGATTTTGAGTGAAAGTGCACAATTTTTTTCACGATTTTTTGTATTTTTGACTACTGTATGAAAAACTCCGAAACTAGAAAGATGTAAACAATAGGAGAGACCGGGGCTAAGTCTGACACTTTTAGGAAAATTGAAAAAAGCATTCATTACAATTAGATTTTAACCCAAATCATCTATACCATTGTGTAGCTTGAAAGTACAATTACAATTTCCAATTTGGGGTTTGGAAAAACTATGCATTAATTTCGCGATTAAGTGAAACACCAAAAAGTGCACAACTTCATACACTGCGAGATCGGCGCTCGAACATACGACAACTTGCTTGTTAGACTAGCGCCCTGTACATTGAACCATCAACCCTTGAACAAACCGGGCACTTCTTAGAAATTGAAAAATAAAACACCGATTATACCTACACACCATAAAAATTTGAATAATGCAGGTGACTTAATTCCTCATACGATGTAATTCATAAAGACCTAATCTGTGAAATGACGGAAAATTTCATTTGTAATGACTTAATGTTAGATAAGCTTGAATTTTACTGGTTTCGACTGTAACTTGCATTCTGCTAGCAGGTGCGACTATATGAATTTAAATGCTCCTTTTACCAACCGAGCAGATGTATGCTTCTGTGGCTCAGTCGATTAACAGACGTACTTGCGATCCAATGATTCTCGGTTCAAGTCACGGCGGTTGCTATCAGCATTCTTTTTTTATTTCACTGAACTTCATGTCGTGGAGTTTTAGACACAATAATAAATGTTCTTCCACGTGAATTTGCGTGAACTGCGACGCTCCATTTATGTGCATCTAATAAGATGTAAAATCACAGGGATTTTTTTAAGTGTGTAGTTTTTTTTAGCCAATTTATCCATATCGTTATGTAACTTCAACCTTCAGCTACCATTCCTGATATGTGACTAGGAAAAACATGCATTAGTTTTTGTACCAAATCACGATAAAGTGACCAACCCATAATCCAATATTAAGAAACCGCGGAACTAAACCGGACTCCCTATGGGGCTCAATCGGACTATGAAATTTCACACAAAAATGAAGATCCAAGCAGTGCGCTAAATCTTAAGAAAAATTAATGAGCTCAAAAGAAATGAAATCGTGTTCGAAAGGATTGTCAGTTGGTTTCAACCTTGCGTGAAACATAATCCTACTCACTAGGAATTTAGGTATTGTCTTGATACTTTACGCCCCGCAGTACCGAATAATTGATATTGAAACTGACCTTTAGAGCCTTTATTGTCGACTATTTGCTTGTTTCGCTATATATAATGAACGTTTTACACAAATTTATAGTAAATTTAGTTTTAATAAGTGAAAAAACTAGAATGGAATTATAGATGTCGTTATTTAGGTACGTTCCCAGAGCTCGTAAGAATTTCCAATCGAAAATTATGATTCATCCAGCTAATTGATGTTTGCCTGTTATATGAAAGCGCGTTTACAAAACCAATCCATGGCTCGAAAGAATTGCTGATTCAGAAGATATTCGAGCTGTCCGGCCCCGGTCTCCCCTACACTATGAATAGACGAATTTCGCGCTAAATCGTATCGTAGACTTTAAAAACCACTTTGCATAGTTTATTTTTCCAAAAATGACAGTTTACCTTTGAAAAGAGCCATATATTTTATTGATTATTTTCAAATGGCTGTAGGTGAAAACTGACAAATTCTACAAAATTAAATTTTCGCTTGAAGTAATTTCAAGCATGCGGTAATTTCTTCGGTGATGACACAATATTACATCTATTAGCATGTAAAAAATTTTTTTTTGTCTGTATCGATGTAAACTTCATCTACATTGTCTGTGAAGTAATTGATATGATTTACCTAAGTATGCTTTGAACTATAAATTCAAGTGAATTACGACGCACCTTTTGTGTGCATCTATAAAGACGTAACTTTACACCATTTTTATTAAATGTGTACAAAAAAATTTTGTATGAGTGGTTTTCACAAAATTAGTCAAGTTTTTGAATGAAAATGATGAATAATATCCTAATCGACTCCTACACTGAAAAAATGGATTTTGAAAACTTAAAGTCAGTTAAAAAAAAACATTTTTGATTTGGATGAAATTTTTTAACAAGATAGGTGATTATGTTTCCTACCTACAATCAAAACTTCAAGTTGGACACTTTCAAGGAAAAAAGGTATTTGAAAAATTAATTTCCTTATCTAAATTAATTTTTTTTCAGCGTGCTTTTATCGAAAACTAAACCAACGAAAGTCAGAATTATCTCAAAACTTACTGAAACTCAATTTGTTAGAAGATATTGTCTAATATAGCAACTAATAATGTTTCTGTTAATCAAGAATTCCATTGAAAAGAGTTTATGTCACTGAACAAATACTGCATTATTATTTCTTTATTTTCGTGTTTAGTTCTCAGGATCGGGGAATGGAATATCATCTTCATTATTATTATCGTTATCATTATCATTAGCATTAGCATTAGCATTATCAGTATATTATGTACTCTATTACATTATATTACTACCTTTATCAAAAACTTGCCGGAATCAATTCAGAAAATTAAAAATACAATATTATTCATCAAAATCGATATTGTCACCTCCAAAGTACTCCCCATCGACAGCAACATATTTATGCAAGCGCTTGATCCAATCCTCGAAACATTCAGTTTTCGGTATGGCCATCAGAGCCATCTGCGATTTGTCCATAATCTCATCTCGGGCACTGAAACGTGTTCTACGGAGCGGTTTCTTGAGTCGACAGAATAGGAAAAAGTCGCATGGAGCCAAGTTAGGTGAATTCGGTGGTTGCTGAATGGTATTCGTTTGGTTTTTTTTCGGTGAATGGCTTCACGCTAACGTCTCATAACGTCCAAACAATACTTCTTATAGTCTATTTGCGGTCTACGGTCATCCATTCTTTGATTTTGTTGATGTTTTAGTCGGTTTTCAATGTCAATGGCCTACCGCTTTTCTCATCATCATTCACAGACTCATGGCCACTTCTGAAATTTTCGTGCCACTGATAAACAACTGTTTTCTTCAGAGTATCGCTGTCGAAACACTCTTCTAACATTTGCAATTTCGTCGCACCATTGAAACCGTTTTGTCGTGAATACGACTTACTTTACTATGGGGTGCCTTTTCAAAATTAGCCATATGGAAGAATGGGCAGAACTTAATCGTGAATATCTCGACTTGTATTAATGGTAGCAACATAATTCTTTCACCATTTCATCAAAAATATGATCAGGAATTTAGGATAATATTTTGAACAGTGTGAGATAACCACAAACAACTCAAAAATTAGGTTTTCTCAAAATTTCAAAATAATGCGGAAAACTCTTTACTTTCGCTTGGGTTTTTCGCGCAAGGACGACGATTTGGAGGTAGTCAGGCACATATTTTCAACTGAATGCGTATAAAAGGGGAACCGTGGTGAAAATCGATCATTTCTTTTCGTGCGTTCGATGGAAGCAGACGTCGTGGGAGTTAAACCTTCAACCAGCAGCGACGGAAAGTGCACCTTCTGCGTGGTTAAAACCTCAAACGCTCAGGTAGCAACTTTCATTCGTTTGCTGGCCATCAAGGCGAGAAGACTGCCATCGCGGGAGTTAAACCATCAACCAGCAGCGACGGAGAGAGCACCTTCTGCGTGGTTAAAACCTCAAACGCTCAGGTAACAACTTTCATTCGTTTGCTGGCCATCAAGGCGAGAAGACTGCCATCGCGGGAGTTAAACCATCAACCAGCAGCGACGGAGAGAGCGCCTTCTGCGTGGTTAAAACCTCAAACGCTCAGGTCGCAACTCTCATTCGCTTGCTGGCCATCAAGGCGAGAAAACTGCCATCGCGGGAGTTAAACCAGCAGCGACGGAGAGAGGTTCTAAATTTAGTTCTTGAACTCAGGATCCAGTTCTTTATTCCAGAATCCTTCTATTCGGTTCTTTTTAGAACCATAATAATACTCCTAAAGAATTATGCGGAAATTTACTTTACTGTACTCTATAAAACCCATTCTGGTAGTCATGGCGAAAAATCGTCAAGTTTTAGAGCTTAGTTCTGGAATACGGGTTTAGAATTCAGAGTCTGCGTGCTGAACTAACTCAAATCGTCACTCTTCATCACGAACGCTTTCATAAAAATTTCTTTTCAGAGCCACCATTTTTTTTATTATAAAGAACTATACTGCTTATTTCATAATATTTAATTGCGTTTCAGAATGTTTAATGTAACTAATCTGTAATTTAGTCTAGGCGCATCGTTTAAATTTCTATTAATGAAAGGGGGGAAAGTTGCACAATTCAAACAATCGATGAACTACCAATTCGAATTCGGAAGCATAAATAAAGCGTGTCATATTCGTATTCACGACATCCAGTTATGTCTCTGACATTACACACCCGTACTTTTTAACGCAAAATGTAATGCAAACTCGTTGTAAATTCAATTCCATTTTGAACATTGTGCAAAATCAAGAACACCTACAATCGCAGATGTAGAGGAAAGCTGGGTAATAGTGCGCGGTGCATATTAGTGCGCATCTCATTGTGAGCTCCTGATAATGTTTACCACTATTTACTTACAATAAATATTGAGATTTGACCCACTCAACTTTATTCGACTACATTTATAATTCCCTATTAATTTTATACCAATACGACAGACGTAAATATAAAATCGGCCATTAGAAAATAAACTTTATATTGATTTCTAATAGAATCACATTTTTTTTGGGTTTCGTAACGGCTTTTCGTCCCAAATGAAGTTATCATCGAATATTCCGAGTTTTACGGAAAAACTCGAGTATTCGAATACTTTGCCCCTGAAGGTCTGAAATTTTCACAAACAAACCACCAGGCAGGTTTACAGCGAAATGCCGGATGTTACTGCTGGAAGGCGCCGGGTCCTCAAAACCCATTTTGACCTTCTTAACAGCAGTTATATGAAAGCTATCTGATAATCAAATTCGGATCTCCTGTAAGTCTACCCGCATACACTGGTAATGCCTTGAACTGATGGTGATTTCACATATGTATACATACAGTGTAGGTGATTGCCGATAATTTTCAGAAAGCGGCTGATATTGCTCTACATTGTATACAACATTTTCAATCTGGTAGGTGATGCTACAAGAACTCACTGCCTCTCAATGCATGAACCGTGAGAGAATTTTTCCACATTTCTTCGTTCCACCTCATACTCTGAGAATTTCACGGCCCTTACCAAATAGATACAGTTTTGCAATGATCGGCGCTGTGTGGAATTTATCAAGAGAGAATCGCAAGTTGACAATTATCGCAGAAAATCGAATCGATTGATTGATTAGGTTACAATATTTCAAAACCCTTGTGTGGAGCATTCACAGATATTTTCATAGACACAACTTATACAAAGGTTATAGGTTATGTATAGAATCCCCACAGCAGCGTGCTAACCCGTGGTGCTCAGACGGGTCATCGAGAGAAACTCGCTCTCGCACTGGTATCCATATTGATGGCACTATTTGAATCGTGTGAGGAGTTGGTAGAGAGCGTTATATGATACGATAAAAACCATGCTTGGTTATGGTATTTCCATAGTCGCGTGCAAGACTGGCACTTTCTGCCATTCGTTTGAGAGGAACATCACAGGGACCTTTTTCGTTGGACGTTGTAAAAAAATGTCATTCTTCACTTCGTTCTTACTATTGGCGCAGCTTGCAAAACTTGTGCTCAAACAAAAGCATTTTTACCGATGTCAAAATGTTTACTGCATTTTTCCAAGCATCATTGAAGTTATTCTGGTCAGAGCTCTGACTGGACATTGCAAACTCAATTATCACATGGCCACTATTCAACGTGCTGAGTATTATTCGTGTGATTTGTGTGAATTCGACTACGGTACTTTATATCATCTGATATGAAACTGTCCCGCATTGACGCAACTACGTATCCGGATGTTTGGTTCTCCATACATGGTCGAGTCTGTGTATGCGGAGCTAAAATTAAATGATACTCTATCGTTTTTTTACACCCAGTGTGGTAAGGAGCTATAGTCAGAGAGGTTCATCGTTCTTCCTGGAGTGAATGAATCCTTTCACTGGTTTCAGCATTTGACGAAAATTTCTTACCCTGGATAAACTTTTTCAGGTTTGGAAATAAATAATGATCGCTGGGGGCCAGGTCTGGAGAATACGAGGGATGGTGGACCAATCCGTAGCGCAAATCATTCAGTTTCACCGTTGCTTTTATGCATGAATTTGCTGGTGCGTCTTTTTCCATAGCATAATGAAAACTAAAACTGTTATTCAAACACTAGTGGATAGATTGTCATGAAATTTGGTATTGGGTCATCTAGAGGCTTGTTCTCAACAAAAATATACACGGCTCAAACCTATTCACGCCTTTTCAGTGAGAGGAACGGGACTTTTTATAGTTTTATCATAAAGCATTTTTTCTATCATTCTTTCCTGTGACACAGCTCGTAAACTGTTAGTCATTAGATGTCCATAAAAATGTCAGATTGTAAACATAAACATGTGTATTTCTGTACGATCGAACAGAATGCAATGTTTTGGTAGCAACTGTGTGAATACAGTAAAAACAATATCGATCAAAAATGTTTTTTTTCTGCATATCAATTTTAAATTTTTAAAACCGATTTTGTTCACTGTAGGATTTTTTCCATGTTTTCATTCGTAAACTTGACTAAGTTTGTAAAAATCACTCATACAACACTTTTTTGTAGGATTTGTCAGTTTTCGACTACACCTTTTTGAAAAAAATTTGTGAAAAATTTTGGCCCTTTTTAAAAGACAGTCTGAATTATTTTTGGAAAAACAAAGTAAGCAAAATGTGTTGTTGTGACAAAGTTTCAATAAAATCTGAGATGGTGCTTCCAACATTTTTTCGAGATAGCGCAAAATTCGTCTATTGCAAAAATCCTAGACCTACAAGACAAGACTTTTCATTTCATGAAAATCGGTTCAGTCATCACCAAGACAAAATCAGTGAGTTCGACAAAATATTGCATGCATACTACTGTGGGCAAGAAGTAGTAAGACTTGAGAATTATATGCCACGCGGAAACCTTATAGTTAGAAATATTTTATTTCTAGGTTGGTATGACTGTCAGTAACATCTGTGCCAAGTGTCATGTCAAAATATTCATTAGTGTTTCGTATACGAGGTCTGTTCAAAAAGTACCCAGAATTCTCATTTTTCTAAAAAATATTTATTTATTCGTCTACATCTATATGGTCCTCTTCAAAGTATTCCCCCCTAGATATAATACACTAATGCCAGCGTTTTTTCCAGTCTTCGAAACACCCCTGATAGTCACTTTTTGTAATGCTCTGTAGCACTCTCAGCGATTCTGCCTTTATCTCTTCAATCGATGAAAAACGCTGTCCTTTCATGGGTCTCTTCAACTTTGGGAACAGGAAAAAATCACACGGAGCGATATCTGGTGAATAAGGAGGTTGGGGCATGATTAAAGTCTTGTTTTTAGCCAAAAAATCACGAATAAGCAACGACGAATTTTGCTGCCACTCGTTTCATGCCCAAATCATTTGAAAAAATATGATGGCATGAGCCAACTGATATGCCAACTTCATCAGCAACTTCTCTAATAGTGATTCGGCGATCATCCATAATCATTTTGTCCACTTTTCCCACATTTTCATCGATTATTGACGTGCTGTCGACCGGAGCGTTCGTCGTCTTCAACGTCTTCGCGGCCATCTTGGAAACGCTTATACCACTCGCAAACACTTGTTTTTTTTCATAGCAGACTCACCGTAGGCTCTCTGTAACATTTCGCACACTTGGTTACACTTTATTTCATTTTTCCCGGAAAATTTAATACAAATTCTTTGACTCTTCAATTCTTCCATTGTTTAAACTAACAAAAATCGCCGAGCTCAAAAAAACACGTCTACACCAGCCGCTACAAGACAGAATGTTCAGGATGTTGCAAAATTATGTGTCGCGAACAGGTGTATTTGATTGGTATACGTTGTTCAAAGAGGGTCGAGAACGCGTCGATGACGAACCACGTCCTAATCATGGTAATGTTGACAGTTTACTTTGATTATCGAGGTGTGGTGTACGCCGAATTCCTTCCGACCGGTTTTTGCTCCACTATAATGCATCGTCGCATACTGCATTGATTCTTTGTGAGTTTTTCGCCAAAAATTCAACCAATATCGTTCCGGAACCACCGTACTCGCCTGTTTTAACTCCGTGTGATTTTTGGCTATTCAGAAAACTCAAACGACCGCTCCGGGAAAACCGTTTTGAGCCAATTGAAGACATCGCAACGTGAATCGCAACACGCCGCACTGAAGGCTATTCCGGAAATTGACTTTAACAACTGTTTGTATTCGGGCCGGGGGGGATAACTTTGAGGGGAACGAAATAGAATTTTGGAATTATGAACAAAGTCTTACTATTTTTTGCCCATAGTAGTACAGTAGTCGTATCAGTAGTCAAATGGTATATTGCACTCGGCACTCCCTTTCGAGGAACAACGAGAATGGCTCGATGAATCGGATGTCAATGTAAGGTGAAGATTTCTTCTGAGATGGTATCCATCAATTGCCATAAAGAATTTGCCCACCTGGTATTCTTGGATTTTCAATAAAACTTGTTTTTCGCCAAGGATAACAATTCCTTCCTGCAAAACTACAGCTTGCTTCGTTTAGAATTGGAACAAACTCTTGCTCATATTGTGGCGCTCCTGGTGAACGGATTTGGAAGTACTTGGCGCCCACGTGTCGGGAATTTTGTCAGCTTCACGTATGATTTTTGACATTTCGCAAATCGACTGTACTTTGTAAACAATTAACATGGAAGCCGAATGAAGGGAGAGAATTGTGCACAGTTATTGTGGTCTGCATCTAGGCTAGCTAACAGCTGAAATTACCCAGAAAAACCGTATGGCGCGTTATCATACTGTATAAGGAAATATTGACGATGATTCGGAAGCCTCAAGCCAATCGTCGGAGTGGAACTGTCGACCGGAAACTGCGTGGTAAGATTTTGAAGATGATTAAGAGGAATCCTAATCTGTCGAACCGTGATTTGGTCAGAAAATTTGGTGCTGCCCATAGTACTGTGAGGATAACTCGACTCCGGGAAGGAATCAAGTCGTATCGAGCTAGCAAACAGCCAAATCGAACCAAAAAACAGAATAGTGAGGAAACTATATGACCAGGTGTTGACGGGTGTCTTCTGATGGACGATAAAACGTATGTCAAGGCTGACTTCGGGCAAATCCTGGGTCAAAAATTTCACTTGGCAACGGCTCGGGGGGATATTCCAGCCAAATTTAAATTGGTTTTTGGCGACAAATTTGCAAGAAAATTTATGATTTATCAGGGCATTTGCAGCTGTAGCAAAAAAAAACGAAAGTTTCCCGTAATGTTTTGGCCAGATTTGGCAATCTGTCATTACAACAAAGTCGTTCAAGAATGGTATGCAGAGAAAGGGATCCAATTTGTTCCGAAAAACCTTAACTCACCCAACTGCCCCCAGTTCCGCCCTATTGAGAAATACTGGGCAATCATGAAGAGGAGACTCAAGGCGAAGGGAAAGGTTTTCAAAGATATCAATCAGATGACGACCTGGTGGAATAAGATAGCTAAAACGTAGACGAAGAAGGTGTGCGCCGCCTAATGAGCCGTGTTACAGGAAAAAATCGAGCATTTCTTCGAAACCGTGACGAATATTTTTATCTGTATTTTTTCTTAAAAGTATAAAGATAACGCTACATTTGTGTAAAAAAAGATCTTGAATTCAATAATAAATAACTGAAATACAGGCAATTATCCTTGTTCCAATTCTATCTGAAGCAAGCTTCATAAATTAACTATGCACGTCTCAACAATCTTGGATCATACGGTTTATGTATTGATAAGGTTAGATTGTATCATGGCCTGTCGGCTGTCAGTGGCTCTCAACAATTTTGTAAATACCGAAAAGGATTTCTTTGCAACTGGCACGAATCATTAGCACCCATCAGCCGAAAAGTGCACATCCATCATCCGACTGCCTGCAAGTAAATACTCTCGTGTCAGTGCCAAAATTAAATCGTTGTACTAAGCAGCACAGTCACCGATCTCTGGGCCGCAATTCCTTTACCTCCGCCAGATAGGTACTCTAATTGCACCTCTCCAAACCCCACCAAGCAGGAAAAACTTGACTGTCGCATTATCCATCTCCCGCGCATTGCGATGGATTCTCCGCGACTGGCCACGTAAATATTAATGTGACAACTGGCCGCGAGGGACAGCTGTTCTAAATTTCGCCGCCGGCCATTAAAATAGATCGCGTGTTTTGCAATTTTTTTCTGACACTTTTAGCATCATCTTGCCGTGGCCCGGTCGGAAGTTGTTTTGTACTCGAAGGAAAAAAAAACATATTTTTCGCCACCGAAAAAAAAAATGGAAAAAAAAGTCAACGGTTAATGAAAACATAAACAGCCTCTCGGAATTTAATCCTGAGATCAAAACCGAAATGCCGCCACGATTGCGTTTCACTCAACTTGTCGCGAACCGATGGAAAGTTGGCGGAAATGGAAGATTTGTAAACACGATTTTCCGCTTTACGCGGAAATTTGGTGGATCATCAATTAGACAGCTACGAAATTCATTGGTGCATGTAGTTTTTAATCACTGAAGAAATAATCCCCCGAAGTTCGGATGCAGATGCAGATCCAACCTAGCCAACAAAAACGCTCAGACTGACTGACCACCTACTCAGGTGGAGGGAAACTACGAACACAAATCGACCGTTTTTAATTTATTTTATTGCGTATAACGATACTCGTAAAACTACGTTTTATTGCCCCCCTTCTGTTTCTGCTCCTACTCCTGCTCCCTCATCGACGAACAGCCACTAAGCGCCTCCACCGCCGGCACAGGAACATGAGGTAGGAGAGAAATGTGTTTTGGATGGACGGAATAGGATAAACGTTGACTGCTGCTGCTGCTGCGATGTTTTTGTTTTAAACTGTTCGTACACATACGTTTTTCATGCATCTCGAACTGCCTCATGTGCACAAATAAACAAACAGATCGGTAGACCTCCACAGAGAGCTAGAACCTTCTTGGCACACGTAACGCTACCCGAAACAAATACCTTCAAGCCTTGTCTTACCCCGTTTCACCATGAATTATGACACCGGACGACGATGATGGGGTGCATTTTATTCGCTGCACTGCGAGTACAATCCAACACAAGTAAGCAGCATACTTGACGTAAGATACTGGAACTTAATGGGGTCGCCAGGTTATTTATTGACCCATTCATGGATTAGCATCCATCAAGCCAAAGTAAACCTACTTCGTCAGAGCCGTGGCATATTTACAACCGTTTCGGGCCACAATGAGGAAAATGATTGATGATCCCTACTGCTGACGTTAGTTCAAATAGTTCCCGCGGTATTAGTTCATGCAGTTTAACCCCTATTGCTTACGAAAGGCGAAATGGACTGCATTTGTAAGCATATCCGAATCGAATCTTTTCCGCTAGATTACCTTTGTGAGAGAGCCAGTATGCACCCCCACGAAGAGCTTGACCGGAACCGAATCAATCGAATCCAGATGAGATGGGTAGTACCAACAAAAAAAAGCCCCCGTGTTTCGTTTAGTTACGCTTGGGTCCAGCTCGTCTGAGCTCACCGGGTCGTTTGGTTTTCGCTTCGTTTGGTTCTACCGACGAGGAAGCGAAGGTGTAATTCAAGTTCAATTACACACGAGCGGGATCTACGGTAATTAGCGTTTTGATTTGTCGGTAAGCCGCACGGGTGGGAAGTTCGCCCCACTAACGACTGAGGGGGGAACGGTTCTGGCACATTTCAGCGAGATTGGTACAGCCGGATCGGTCCGGACAAGTTGCGCAGGAAAATCGTCATATTTATAGACTAACGGAGATAAACGGTGGTTCTAGTATTTTATTTCACGGCTTAAAATATAAACAGTTCAGTTTCTCGTGTGCAACGGTATTCTGGTATATTATGAAGTTTTTTAGTGGATGCCCACCATAAATCCAGTTTCCACTTTAACAACTGAGTAAAAATTTCTGAAGTGGCCCCCCCATTTTTCACGAAGTAACCGATTGTACAATAAGTGTTATTGTTTTGTAGTATTAGTATCTACGAACATGTTTGTGAAATATTTCGTCGATATTCGAATTTTTCATACTATTTTTAGTTACATTAACATTTATATACCTTTTCATTGTAATGCTTCCTGAAACTCAAGTTCTCTTTCGAATTATACGAAACTTTGCAAATGCATAAACAACTATTTTTGTCATAGAATGAAGTAAAAGTTGTTTAAAAATGTTCAATTTTACTAAAATTTCTACTTAAATTTTCCAAAGAAATCGATATTAAAGTACCTTCTTCACGCGATTTTTGTTTCTGTTAAATGCTAAAATGTTGCATATTTTATTGGTTTTCACAATCAACAAAAAAATTTTTGTGCTCAAATAGGGTTTTTGAAATATTTGATTTTTTGTATACGCGCGCTGCATGCAAAGTGCACCGCGTGAGCGAATCGGTATGGTGCGGCGGGGTTCGGTAGGGTGCGATGTCGTCGGTGTGATCGAAGCGAGTTGCGACAGGTTTGGACAAGTAGGCATAGAAAATGAGTTTTTGTCTTTCTTATCTCAACTTTTTTAAACTGTAGTATTTCGATGAATTTTTGCTGTAATATATAAGAGAAAATGAATAATATGAAAAGGGCATCATTACAGCACTAGGTAGATTAAAACATGTTTTTCTATTAAATGTACGTCAGGAAATTTATTGATCACATATTATTTTACAATTTTTTTTAGTTTTTCGTGTGGTTTGGACGCGAAAATAGTCAAGGAAGAAACAAAAGTTTGTGATCATTCCGAAAAAAAAGATTAACGATACAAGTTCAGTGCATTTACTGCACTTCATGAGAAAGATTATAAAATTAGGGCCGAATGGAATTCTTTCGCAGCCTCACATGGGAAAAAAGTTATCTTTGAAGGAACCGTGAAAATACACGCGTATAAATTTAGTTTGCATCAAATCAAAACCAGTTGAATTCCAACTGCGCATAATCTATTCAATTGAGTAAAGGATTCATTCAAAAATATAAACTTTGATTTTTGCATGATAAACGAACCAGACATTCAGGATAGACAACATCAACATCGAATTCAAAACGTAATGACGATTCAAACTACAGGCGAATTTAAGATTTTTTTCGACAACGAAGTATTTGTTGTAAATGTTCTGTTCAAACCACCAGAAAATATAGAATAATCTATTGTCAAACTTGTGAAATAATATGTGATTAATACATTTCCTGACTTACATTTAATAGAGAAACCTGTATAAATCTACCTAGTGGTGTAATGATGCCCTTTTCATATTATTCATTTTCTCTTATATATTACAGCAAAAATTCATCGAAATACTACAGTTTAAAAAAGTTGAGATGAGAAAGACAAAAACTCATTTTCTATGCCTACTTGTCCAAACCTGTCGCAACTCGCTTCGATCACACCGACGACATCGCACCCTACCGAACCCCGCCGCACCATACCGATTCGCTCACGCGGTGCACTTTGCATGCAGCGCGCGTATACAAAAAATCAAATATTTCAAAAACCCTATTTGAGCACAAAAATTTTTTTGTTGATTGTGAAAACCAATAAAATATGCAACATTTTAGCATTTAACAGAAACAAAAATCGCGTGAAGAAGGTACTTTAATATCGATTTCTTTGGAAAATTTAAGTAGAAGTTTTAGTAAAATTGAACATTTTTAAACAACTTTTTCTTCATTCTATGACAAAAATAGTTGTTTATGCATTTGCAAAGTTTCGTATAATTCGAAAGAGAACTTGAGTTTCAGGAAGCATTACAATGAAAAGGTATATAAATGTTAATGTAACTAAAAATAGTATGAAAAATTCGAATATCGACGAAATATTTCACAAACATGTTCGTAGATACTAATACTACAAAACAATAACACTTATTGTACAATCGGTTACTTCGTGAAAAATGGGGGGGGCACTTCAGAAATTTTTACTCAACTGTCAAACCGTTTACTTAATACCAGTTTCGAGTCCACACTAAAATAATGATCACGTTATAGTTACGTGAAAAGTTAGGTGACCTGCTTTTCACGTAGTTTTTCATTACCGTTATATGGTACCAGTGGACTCTTGCACAGTTCGTAGTGCAATAATATTAGATTACATGAAAAAACAACAGCAACGACTTTTTTTTTGTTTTTCCATCTCGGTAAAAATTGAACTCTTTGCTGAAAAAGGCGGGTGGGTAATGTCATGCATATTACGTATCCTAACGCCCTCAGCTTATGGAAAAATAACTCATGTAACGGTTCGTAATACCTATAGCTTACAATTAAGCAACGTATTAAACGCTTATAATTTACCAAGACAAGCGCATGTAACGCCTCATAACTCTTTAACCTTCAGAAAGCAACACATGTAACGCTTGGTAAGACATGTTATTTACAAAAAATAACGTACGTAACGCTTATTAACTATAGAAAAATAATGCAGGTAACGCTTCGTTAAGCTTTCTTCTTAAAAAAAGTAACGCATGTTACGCCTATATATTACAACAAAGTAACGTTTTGTAACGCCTATAACTTACAAAATGGTAACTCATGTAACTACTCATAACACCTGAGCCTTAAAAAAGTAATGCGTAATAAAATATAGTAATACACCTACAAAAAATGTAACGCTTCGTAACACATATAACTCACAAACACATATAACGCATGTAAGGGCTATGAATTATGGAAAAAAATGTATGTTACGCTTCGTAATGCCTCGTTCTTAAAGTAATGCTTCGTAACGCCTATAACTTACGAAAAATGATCCATGTAACGGTTCGTACTGCCTGTAACTAACATCTATAACTTACAAAAAAGTAAAGAATGTAACGCTTATTAATTATGGAAAAGTAATGCATGTTACGCTTCGTAACGCTTTATTCTTTAAAAAAATTACTATTACTTTAAATTACAACAAAGTTACGCTTTGTAACGTCTAGTGCAAGGCCTATTAATTATAGAAAAGTAGCGCACATAACGCTTTGTAACACCTTCAACTTATGAAAACAGTAACACATGTTAACGATTTGTGTTTTAGTTTTTGTTAACACGTAGAGCTGTCTTGAGCTAGTTTTAAATATGATCAGTATCTATCGGGGAAAACTGATTGGAAAATTGACATGTGAATGCAATTATGTAATGAAAACCGCGAAAATGTTACCGCAGAGACGAGCCCGAACAATTTCCCCGCTTAGGAGTTAGCTACGGGTTCGAGTCCCGGGTATTCAGTAACATTTTTGCCTTTTTCAGTACATAGTTGGTTTTCATTACATAGTAATGCCTAAAACCTACAACAAAGTAACACTTCTTAATACCTATAACTTAAGAAAAAGTAACGCTTGTGAAGGCTCGTAACACCTATAACTTACAAAAAACAGTAAAGTGTGTGTCGTTTCGAGATATGTCGCGTTCATAAGGAAAGACTATCTTTCTCAGTTTAATGAGGGTATCGATAAGTAGTTAGCAACATTCAAACAGTTATTACTCTGAAATGGCTTAATTTTTTGATGCGTGTTTTGCGGTGACATGTTTGTTTACATGTCAATAACAGCTGCGCAATCGATTGGTTTCGGTACAGTTTATCGTTTCAATGATGAGTCGAATTGATCCGGAAACGCGAAAGAAAATTCTGCACACTTGGTGCTCAGAAAGTGGTGTCACGTACAACGAAATTGCAAAACGGGTGAAAGTGCACCACACCAGTGTCAAAAATATTATCGAGAAGTTCGGTAAGACCCTTTCCATGAAGGATTTGCCCCGATCCGGTAGGAAAAGCCAGCCCGGCCGGGACTTAAAAGTGGTTGAGTACATCAGGAAAACCCATCGGCGTCGACGCGGGATTTGGCCAAGCAATTCAACACCAGCATCTGGATGATTCAACGGATCAAAGTTCGGAACTCCCCGAAAACGTACAAGAAACAGAAGGTGCCGAAAAAGTCCCTGATACAGCAAGTTCAGGCCAAAACAAGAGCGTGAAAACTGTATAACCGAATTCTACAGAATCCCTACGCCAAGGAAGACTCTTGAGCGCTGCCCGGACCGCAATATTATACGAAATCGGTGTACCAGGACCTGGACGACGCTGACACCACGGTGGCGATGGAAAAGTTTGGGCAGAAGGTGTTGGTCTGGCAAGTAATTTGTACCTGTGGTTTGCGGTCGTCGATTTTCTTCACGAAGAGCACAATTAACGCCAAGGTGTACGAGGAAGAATGTTTGAAGAAGAGAACGCTGCCACTGTACGGAAAGCATAAGGCTCCTCTCTTCTGGCCGGATTTGGCTTCAGCCCACTTCTGGCCGGATTTGGCTTCAGCCAACTTCATTCTACAATGGTTGTAAAAAAATAATGTACAATTCGTGGAAAAGGACATCAACCCACCTAACTGCCCGGATCTTCGGCCAATTGAAAGGTATTGGGCAATTGTCAAGCGACACTTTCGGAATGAAGGTACAGTGTTCCAAAACATGCAAGAGTTAAAAAAAACTGGACAACTGCCACCAGGAAAGTCACAAAAGTAACTGTGCAGAATTTAATGAAGAATGTAAAGTCCAAAGTGCGAGCGTTTCACAGAAACTAGGATTTTCTTCAATATAATCAGTGAAATGCATAAAAATTTAATTTTTTTACAATATATCGAAAGTTGATGTCAAAATATGTTTTTTTTTGCTTTTTTATTCAATAATCAATGTTGCTAACTACTTTTCGATACACTCCTTATGCACTCAAGATCTTCTCTAGAAGTTTATAATAAAATATTGTGGCGTTCAAGAAATTCACAAGCAACTGATACTCCTGAAAAATACGTAACAACGATAAAATCTTTGAAAATGAACAGAACAGGAATGCCAAGTATTAAAAATTGTATATTTCGAGTGAGATTTAACTTCACTAAAAAGGGGACGGGTACAGCGTGATGGGTAAGTCGATGCCTTTCACGCAGCCTGCCTTGGTTCGATTCCCAACCCCACACATAGGGTCAGAAAAATTTTCTGGCCCGAAGAGGCGAATGACCTTAAGGTTAAAACCTCTATAATCGAAATAAAAAAAAACTTCACTATATCAATACTTTACAGTATTGTCCAATTTTATTTTATGAGGTTCTGATGAATGCTTACATCCACTAAGCAATCGTCTTGCGCGTATTAGACTAGTGAAACAATTACAGGTTGGTATACAAGACACGACCGATTGCGATGACATTTAAAATGCAAGAATTCAAACATTGATGAGACTATATTAATGATAGAAGTCACGATTCTAGGAAACAAGAAATAACGCAGAATATTTCTACTGATTTGTAAAACAACTCTAATTTAAATGTTTATTATGTTGGATATCGCATGCGTTATTATAAAGAACTATTTCTATTATTTCGTATAAGGAGTGTATCGAAAATAAGCTATCCACAAATTTTTCTTTCAAATTATGATTAAAAACGATATTTTATTCAAATTAAAAATTGATCCTTCATTGTACGAGGCTAAACTTGAGCATAATGAAAACCGGATGAAATTTAAGTTATTCCTTCACGAATGTTGGAACATTTGATCGAACACTCTTCATCAAGCTCCGGACAAGTGTTGCATCGCATTTTTTGGACGCTTGAGCCCAAATTTTTTTGGACTCCCAGCTGCCTTACCAGTCTTCTTGAAGACCCACTTCACGATTGTCGAGTAACGTTCGATGGGTCGAAACCGAGGACAATTTGGTGGATTGAGATTTTTCTCAACGAAATTTATACCTTTTTCCGCAAGCCAATTGAGAGTGGTTTTGGCATAGTGAGCCGATGCTAAATCCGTGTATGCTTCTTATATAAAGGCAGCAATCTCGTCTGGAGACACTCAGATCGATAGATTTCTGCATTTATAGTTCCGGTAGTGTAAAAAATGGTTGACTTCAAGCCACAGGAACATATTGCTTGCCATACCAGTACCTTTCGACGGAAATTCTCCACATTTCCACATCGCTCACATCCTCCCCAACGACGACAGTTACCTATTGTGGACCTGGAAGGGTCCTTTACATAAGTCTCATCGTCCATCAAAATGCATGCATTCGGATACTGCAACAGACGCGTTTGTCGTTCGCTGGAGCTGATATCGTGCTTTATAAGGCCTAAGGTTTGAGTTTCAGCAAGAGAATGCTATTCGTATTCATGTCTCTGACATTACTCACCAGCATTTTTTTGGTTTTGATCTTGAAATAATGATCGATCTTGTCATGTCGGGAAGCTGCTTGAAATCTGCTTTGACTTTGACACTACGCTGTCAATTTTTTCCAGAACTTTGTTTTGGGTTTCTTCTACCTGCAGAGATTTGTATTCCGCCGTTTTCTTCACTTTTCGAACGAAAGAATATGACGTTCTGAGCTTTTTAGCCATATCTTGGATGGAAAAATTCGGGTTTCGCTGATTCAGTCTGGAATTTGAAAAGGCAAAAAAAGTCAATGCCAAAATATTTCCTGATCTGCTTCAAGCACGGGAAAATCTAAGAACTGGATTGGGTCAATGGTTTAGAATATTATCTTACAACAGACGACATGTAAATAATAATAGGCATCGCACTTGTGTACGACCACGAGTATTGATTATGAAGGCAAACATTAAACCTGATCTTAGCGGGAATGAATAAACACCAAAAAATAAATTGCCTAGCCGTAATTTCGATTTCAAGCTGTGCAATGTTTATTTCTTATGTCGTGCCACGAAGTAAACCAAATCTAACAACCGAACGTCTCCATAATTTGTTTACCATTCATTCGGAGATGATTTACCGTTCTATTTTATTCCATCTGCTAGTGTGCCAAAACGGTGCAAGCAAAATCTTTGATCGTCAGTTTCGAATCCCAATTTTCTCCCACGCCAATCAGAAGACGAAGGAAAAAAACAAACGAAAAGATCATGCAATTGGAAAAGAACAACACCACACAAGTCCCACAAATGAAATTTATTTCGAATGTTTGTGTGTTTTTTTTTAATTCAATACCGGTGGGGCCAATAATTTCAGTGATGAATTAGGGAATCAGCATCCATTAGTGTGTGATCGGTAGCCGGTGACGTTGACGTTGATGATGATGATGATACCCAATAAAATAGCACCGAGCAGCACATCTGCCTGAGGAAGGAATCAATTTATCTAAATAAAAATTTAAACAGGAACAGAAAATACTAAGGAACCGATCTCATGTTTCGTTGGTGCTTCGGCCGCCGAACAAGAAGAAAAGTGAAAAATTTGTGATTTGAGGATTATTTTCCTCCGTTTAGCCGGCCCGTGTGACACTGTTATTGGCTTGAGACGAGCTAGAGAGAGAGCAGATTTCCTGTACGACAAGGGTGTCGAGAAGATATGCTGGACCTGCAGCGGCACATTGATTGTCCGCTGTGGGAAGTACTCAGTAGCCCGTTAATACCATGGAGCGGAATGCGATACGCCTGTGTGAAGGTTCTGCACGCGTACTGTAAGGTGTTTGACCAGCAGGAGCTGTACGATTTGGTTGTAAGGTAAATCTAAATAGAAGTAATTTTTTCTAACAATTATCATACAGTTAAGTTTGCATTGATACCGACGAACAAAATAAAATCTCCCCAAAATAATTGACATCATTTACGACGAACGGTTCGGAATTCGATTTCAAACGGCCTACGTCAACAGTACACAAGAATAGCGAAATTCCATGCTCCCTGCAACGTAAAATATTTTATTATTTTTAGATTCCCCGCCCGTAATTCCCCAAAACATAAACCATTCATCTTTTCGCACAAAGTCAAGTTCAGCCATGAACGGAAATCGTTTACCAACAAACGCTAGCAGAAAGAAACGAAGAAAAACAAATGCAATTCTAGGTAATGTTTGGAAGTGACCACGTCTCCCCTTTCCCATCCAAAAACACAGGATAGTTTAAAAACAAGGTCATCAACAAAGAAAAATAAAAAAAATGCTAAACACATTGAACTCCACGCGTCCTAAAGTGCGCAAAGGTACTATTCCTTTTCAACTTTGGCAAAATCTCGATTGATTTACGCCAGCTTCTTCTTCTTCTTCTTCTTTACGCGGCACTGACGGCTAACAAGATGAAAAACAATTTGTGCCTCAAAGTATAACATAAATAATAAGCCATATCACTCAGGCACAAACGCGCTTCGGTTCACCCTCCCGGGATAGTCGAATCGGGACGGAACAGCCGGACGGGCAATCGGCGGGAAAACGAACCATTACACGCGAATGGCAAACCTCGGCTCTGTTCGGTGCCGAGATTGAGTGGCTAATAAAAATAACAATGTGTGGTGCGAGCAACAACATCAATATCACACGCTACGAAGCGGTGGCGACTGGTGCGAACGATTGACGCTTGAGGATTGACTGACTGTCTCTGCTTGGGGGATTCGCCCCCCCCCCCTCGGGTGCTGATGGGAAATGATGCTGTTTGACCGCAGAGCGGTAGGCACGGTACTGACCAAAGAAACCATATTCGCTACTATTTTGCTGAAATATAGGCGATTTTTTCAGCAAAATAAAGTCAATAGTTTCATTGTCAAGATTCTTTGCGGTTGGGTGTCATTCTCAAAATCAGGAAACTAAAAGCATTTGCGGCTAGTTATTCTATTAAAGAAGATTGAATTCAATTGATTTCAAGCAAATATTGATCGTTATGAAAAATACCACAAACCTAACCAAAATATCTAAAATTCAAAAAATGCACAAAATACCAGAAATATTCAAAAAACAAAAAGATAGTGAACCTAAAATACAAAAAATAAACAAATACACCAAAAGTACAAAAAATATCAAAAATAACAACAATACAAAAAAAAAACAATGTCAAAAATACCGAATATCAATAATATCAAAAAGATACCAAAAATACTAAATATACCAAATAGGGGTAGACGGGGTAAAAGGCACCCCCTAACGAAATGTAGCTATATATTAACTATACAGAATAACACGGAAGAGTTTCATGCATGACTATCTTCCGTAATCATTATTTCTCAAAATTACGTACAAATACGCGCTGAATGCATTGAAAAATACATGAAATATCTTATTTTCCAAAACCCTTAAAAATTGTCTATTGTGTGACGATTATCTGAACATAGAAGCAGGGTGATCTTAAACAACGGATAAGCATCCATCAAAACCACGGATTAAAGCTCATGAAAACCACGGAGAAATTTTCACCCTCATAAAGCTTCTTCTTCTTATTAGAAGAAGGCCTTAGACTTTTCGTTGACGAAATATTTGCAGGTGGAAGATTCACTATTATTCATTATATTGATAACTTATGGATAATTTTTGTAAGCGAATTCTTGAGCATTTTGCCTCACACAATTCGGGTCATTTTGCCCTCAGAAATATGAGATGATAAATTTGACTATTTTTCTATAAAATTGCAAATACATCGTCTGTATTACATCGTCTGTCTGTATTATTAGCCAATGGAACACCCATCAATGTGTACGGAGAGGCTCTTCTAAAAGTTAACCTTGGTCTTCGCCGTGAATTTTTGTGGTCTTTTCTAATCGCTGAGGTCACAACTGGAATTATTGGTGCCGATTTTATAAGCCATTTCGATTTATTAATTGATCTTAAACGAAATCGCCTCATAGACAATGTCACATTACTCGAATCGACAGGACAGCTTACACGTGTCAGTGAATATTCCGTAAAAACATTCAGTGCAGTTTCACCGTATGCTGAGTTGCTAGCCGAATTTCCCAACATAACGCGGTTAACTCTGCCAGGTACTGCAAGCAAATCATCAGTCGTCCACCGAATCGAAACAACTGGCCAACCCGTTTACGCTAGACCGAGACGATTACCACCAGACAAGCTCGACGCAGCTCGCAGTGAATTTGAGCACCTGATGAAGCTTGGCATCTGCAGACCGTCTAGTAGCAACTGGGCCAGCCCGCTTCACATGGTCAAGAAAGCCGACGGTTCTTGGCGTCCGTGTGGAGACTATCGTGCTCTAAATGCTCAGACCATTCCGGATCGATATCCACTACCGTACCTTCAGGATTTCACAATGAATTTGCAAGGTAAAACTATTTTTTCGAAGGTCGATTTGCAAAAGGCGTTTCACCAAGTGCCGATCCATCCTGAAGACATCCCCAAGACGGCTATTACGACGCCATTCGGACTTTTTGAATTTTCATACATGACGTTTGGTTTACGAAACGCGGCTCAGACGTTTCAAAGGCTGATTCATGAGGTCGTCCGCGGATTGGATTTCGTCTTTCCTTACATTGACGATTTATTCATCGCCTCGTCATCACCTGAAGAACATCGCGACCATTTGCGTCAGCTGTTTGAGCGGTTACAGCAGCACAATTTAGCAATCAATGTTGCATAGTGTGAATTTGGCCGAGCAGAAATTGTCTTTCTGAGTCATTCCGTCAACGCTGATGGAATCCGTCCTCTACCCGAACGAGTTAAAGCGATCGAAAAATTTTCGAAACCATCAACAGTTAAGGAGCTAAAAAGTTTTTTGGCAATGATAAACTTTTATCGAAGATTCGTGCCAAATGCTATTGAATCCCAAATACCCTTATTAGCGATGACTCCGGGTAACAAACGCAACGATCGAACCGCTCTGACCTGGCGCAGTTTTGCGAGCGCAGTTTTGCTAGCACATCCAGCAAAATCGGCTGAGCTTTCTCTTTGGGTGGATGCATCTGACAAAGCAGCCGGAGCAGTACTACATCAAATTGTTTACGGAAATATTCAGCCACTAGGATTCTTCTCAAAGAAATTTGACGCAGCACAACTACGGTACAGTACCTACGATCGTGAGCTAACCGCGATTTACCTTGCGGTGCGACATTTTAAGTATATGATAGAAGGACGCTGTTGCCATATCTATACAGATCACAAGCCGATCATATACGCCTTTCATCAGAAGCTCGACAAAGCATCTAATCGTCAAGCACGCCAACTGGACTACATCGGTCAAATAACAACAGATATTCGTCACATTAATGGCAAGGAGAACATCGTAGCAGATTCATTATCCCGAATCACTGCAGTCCGTGCCATCCCAACCATTGATTACGACGCACTTGCTAACAATCAGCAAACCGATGAGGAGCTACAAAACATTATTAATGGTAAATCAAAAACTTCGTTGAAGATGTTACTTTATACTATTCCAGGCAGTTCAAAGCAAGTGTATTGTGATTGCTCCGGTCAACAGATTCGACCGTTTATCACAAAACCATTTCGCAAGGATATACTACAAGCGACGCACAATCTCTCTCACCCCGGTACACGTGCTACAGCCAAATTGATGACTCAACGATTCGTTTGGCCGAACATCAGGAGAGACAGCATCGCTTTCGCCAAAAATTGTCTACAGTGTCAACGGTCTAAGGTAACACGCTACACTCAATCACCCGTTACCCGTTACTCCGCACCAGACGATCGTTTTTCGCACATCAATATTGACATTGTGGGACCGTTTCCACCAAGCAATGGCAACCGTTACTGCTTGACAATCATCGACCGGTTCTCTCGATGGCCGGAAGCCATCCCTGTTCCTGACATGACTTCCACAACAATCGCTCAAGCACTTGTCACTGGATGGATAGCTCGATTCGGTGTACCTGCGTACATCACCACCGACCAAGGACGTCAATTTGAATCATCTCTATTTGCTGAGTTGGTTCGATTAATGGGCATCAGCCACCTGCGAACGACACCGTACCACCCCCAAGCGAATGGAATCATCGAACGATGGCATCGGACACTTAAAGCAGCTATCCTTTGTCACAACCCGGACCACTGGTCGGATTACTTGCCAATGATCTTGCTTGGCTTACGGACAACTCACAAAGAAGACATTGGAGCATCTCCTGCTGAGATGGTGTACGGTTCGACCCTCCGTATACCATCTGAATTTTTCATCGAGAACACCAGCCAGAAAAACGAAACTGATTTCGTTATCAAGCTTCGAGCGACCATGCAAAATTTGAAACCTATGGCAACGGCATGGCATGGTAAACAAAGCGTTTTTGTGCATCATGATCTTCGTAGTTGCAAGCACGTCTTCATTCGCAATGACTCCGTGAGACCGTCGCTATCGCCCCCATATGATGGTCCATTTGAGGTGTTACGTCGAAATAAAAAATTCTTCAAAATTAGAGTAAAGAATAGAATGGTAAACGTTTCCATCGATCGGTTGAAACCAGCATATTCAACTGATGAGCAGCAGCAGCTACACAGTAGTGTTGATCCCCCAGCTACCACAAATGTTGAACGTCGACCAGTGAAGGTGACCCGATTTGGTCGACGAGTCGTCATCCCACAACGCTTCAGCTAGATCGACGCCTCGTCTAAGAGGGGAGTAATGTAGCATCATCTGAACGCTGTCTATCACCGCGCGCCAACGCTACAAGCAACAAGCACGCGGTAGTTTTTATTGTCAGAGAGACAATCCGCAATCGCTTCACAAAACGTACTTCTTTTGCTTTTGTGTCTCTACGATTGTTTCTGCTGATCTCTGCAGAAAAGTTTAGCTCACGCAAAACGAATTATATTGAATTTAAACAATAACCCTTTATAACATTATTCTTATAGTTTCTAAGCGCCACATGATAAGGCACCTTCTGAAGTTGTATAAATACCCCCAGTTGTTAAGAATAAATTTTAGTCTTAAACCAAACCTGAAGATAACTCATTTCTGCCTTAAACCGGCCAAAGAACTAATTTTAAATACCAGAATGATTGGCAGAGAAGTTCACTGGTTACATAATTAAAATCGTCTTCCTCAACCTAGAAAATTACTATGGAATGAACATCAAATATTACTTATAACAGAGACATAATTGTTTTTTTATAATTTTTCCAGATATGATTGAACCATCGCTACCAAAATTTTATAGTAATCTGTTGTTATGGCGGACTTTCAGTTTCATTAAAATTTCAGCAAAAAAAATTGGTAACTTTTGAGAAAAGCAAAAGGTGAATTGTGCCTCGGGGGTGCGTTTTACCCCATTTTCCCCTATACTATAAATACAGAAAAACGAAATTATCAAAAATTATTAAACATTACTTAAATGTCAAAAACACCACAAATTCTAAAAATGCTGAAAATACCAAAATTTCCGGAAATTAAAAATTTCCAGAAATGCCTTAAATACCAAATATACCAAAAATGCTAAACTAGCAAAAATACCACTATTACAATAAAAACACCTAAAACACAAAAAAACTAAATTCAACAAAACCACCAATATTACCAAAAATGCCAAAAATGTTGAGAAATGTCAAAAACACCACAAATATGGTAACAGAGGTATTTTAGCCACTTCATATATTTTGTCCACTCTAACAAACTTTATGGATTTAATCGATGTTAAGCAACCCATGTTGCATCAATTTGAAGCTAATCAATTGCGAAAGGGTTTTTCATAGATGGTTCATTTGGTGGATATTTTTACAAAGTGGACCAACATAATATCAATACTAAAGTGGGTCAAAATACCACTTTTACCCTTCCAAAAATGCCAAAAAAAGATAAACGAAAATATTGAAATTATCAAAAATACTAAAACATACAACAAATACCCGAAATACCGAAAGGAAATAACAAAAATTTCTGATATGACTTAAATACCAAAAATACAAAAAAAAACATAAATAGAAAATAATCCAAAAATACCAGAAATATCAAAATACCAAAATTATTAAAAATACCATAAAATACCTAAAATACATAAAATAGTTAAAATACTTAAAATACCTAATATACCTAAAATATCTAAAATACTCAAAATACCTAAAATACCTAAAACAACTAAAATACCTAAAATACCTAAAATACTCAAAATACCTAAAATACCTAAAATACCTAAAATACCTAAAATACCTAAAATACCTAAAATACCTAAAATACCTAAAACAACTAAAATACATAAAATACCTAAAATACTCAAATTACCTAAAATACCTAAAATACCTAAAATACCTAAAATACCTAAAATACCTAAAATACCTAAAATACCTAAAATACCTAAAATACCTAAAATACCTAAAATACCTAAAATACCTAAAATACCTAAAATACCTAAAATACCAAAAATACCAAAAATATCAAAAACATCAAATATATCAATAATAACAATATTGAAAATACCAATTCAAAAATACAAAAAAAAATTAAACGCAAAAAATATCCAAAACACCAATAATACAAATTTAACAAAAATATCAATATTACCAAAAACAACAAAAATGTAAAAAATATCATAAATACCACAAATGCCAAAATTACTGAGAATGCCGAAAATACCAAAATTTCCGGAAATATCTAAAATTCTTTAGAAACAAAAAGTTACCCAAAATACAAAAAAAAACGAAACCATCAAAATACTTATCGAAAATACCAATCATACCACGCATTCCTAAAATACTGAAAATACCAAAAGTACCAATATTTCCTCCTGGGTTGGCGGTTCAATGCATAGGGCGCTGGTCTTACAAGCCAGTTGTCGTATGTTCGAGTCCCGACCTGGAAGGATTCTTAGTGTCAGTAGGATCCATAGTACTAGCCATGCAATGATTCTGTACACTAAGAATCGGCTGCGAAGTCTGTTGAAACAGAAAGGCCAAATTCCACAAAAGGAATGTAATGCCAGGACTTTGCTTTTTACCAATATTTCCGGAAAATAAAAAAATCCTTGAATACAAAAGATACCACTAATTCCAAAAATACCAAACATGCCAAATTTACCATAAATACTAAAAAAAACTAAATTCCCAAAAATTCCTTAAGTACCAAAAAATACTAAAAATACCAAATATATGGTATACACTGAAGTCTTTTTTTATGCGCATAACTCTGAAACTTCGCATAAAAAAAAACCGCGGAAAGGAAACCGCATAACTCTGAAAATTCAAATAAAAAAACCGCATAAATTTGAAACTTCGCATAAAAAAAGTTGCATAAAAAACGCATTAAAAAAGACCTCAGTGTATTAAAATACTAAAGAAACTAAAATACAGAAAATTCCGACTTTATCATAAATGCTGAAACATACTACAAATACCCAAAATAACAAAAATACCAATGATACCAAAAGTACAAAAAATACCACAAATTCAAAAAAATACCAAAAATACTAAATTAAAAAAAATACCAGTATTACCATAAATACCATAAATGTTGAAAAACGTCAAAAATACCTAAAATTGAAAAAAAACTAAATTTAACTAAAGTACCAATATTACCAAAAATTTTGAGAAATATTGAAAACACCACAAATAGCCAAAATACAAACAAAAACGAAAATATCGATATTATCAAAAATACTGAAACATATCACAAATATCTAAAATACCGAAAGTTTCGTAAATAACAGTAATGCCTTAAATACCACAAATACAGAAAAACATAAATCCTGAATAATCCGAAAATACCATAAACATCAAAATACCTATATTACAAAAAATACCATTAATAGCTATATTACCAAAAATGTAAAAAAAAACAAAAACCAAAAACAAAATTACAAAACATACCTAAAACAACAAAAATACCATACATGCTGATGCTACCAAAATCGCCAAAAATGTTTGTTTTTGTTTCACAATTATAGCGATTTTAACCTTAAGATCATTCGCCTCTTCGGTCCAGAAAAGCTTTCTGACCCTATGTGCGGGGTTGGGAATCGAACCCAGGTGGGCTGTGTGAAAGGCATCGACTAACCAGGCACATTATTTTGGGGGGGACCAAAAGTGTTGAAAATAATCACAAATACCTGAAATTTTAAAAATACCACAAACACCTAAAATACCAACTATACCATAAATACACAAAAAAAAAACAAAAATACCAAAATCACCAAAAATACAAAATCCTACCAAAAATGCCAAAACCAGTATTTTTGATATTATTCATATTTTTAATATTTTTTAACACTTTTGGTATTTGTTGTATTTTGTGTGTTTTTTTTTTTTAATTTTTGATGATAATAGTGATTTTTGATAACATTGGTATTTAAGGAATTTTTTGATTTTTTTAAATATATTTTCGGCATTTATTACAAACTATTACATCGATCTGTCTTAATTTTCCGACTTTTACTGACGAAAACATGTTTAAGTAACCGAAATCTTCTAAGTTAGTATTTCTATTTAGAAAACACCTCAAACTAATTAGAGCAGACCGGAATGATTTGCCATCAAATCACGTTCCATTATTATCGGCCATCAATCCTGGTAAAATTTACGATGTACTTTAAAAGTCAGTACCAATTAGCGATTGTGACCGCAACCAAAGAGTGTAAGTATTTCCGACAGCAAACAATCACTCAGCGGGCGGGTAAAATCTTAACCTGCTAGTGAACACGGGAAAAATTTAATACCGATCCTATCGGCAGCATTTAAGTGCTCGTCCATTGGCAAAGACTGCTGGCTGCTGTGTTCTCAGCAGCACTGCCTGTCGGGATTTTGTTTTCGCTCGAGGAAGAATCCTCTCAAATTATCTTCATTATGAGCTAATTCAATTAAATTTTACGATCACCGGCATACGATTCCACGATGTACAGTAAAGCAAAACAAGAGAGTCGCGAGTAAGAAATTGTAAGGAACTACATAAATTAGCCGGTGTGAGAAATACCGAACCAACCGCAAACCTTCGTAGAATAAGTAAATTGAGAGACTCAAATCAGCTGTTTGCTCAGTTTCGATTTTCATTTTAAAAACGACCAGGCTGCTACATTTCTCCACTTAGCGACTGCGTCGCCACCCAACGGCCACTAGTGACAAACTGTTCTACTGAATACTTATTCGCTATTTCTCTCTTATTTTTTACTCTCCCGCTCCAGGAAAACCTGCCAAGAATGCAAATGCCCCCGCGAAACACACGCCGTTTATCACGAACAGTTAACTTCAGTGCGTGAGCGCTTAGGATTCAAGCATGACAGTAATACTAGCCGTGTGGATCCACGTCAAATGGGTTACACCTGGGTTCCACCGGGAATACTGACATCAGCGAAGGTAAGAAGATTCTTGCGTGAAACCGACCACGAAATAATATGTTCTCACTCTTCACAGATCCAACGATATTTCGATGTGATTCCGTCGGAAAAAGTTCCTAAAATCGGCACTCAGGGCGAACGGTTCCGGGACAAGCAACTGGTCTACCAACTGCCAAAGCAAGACTTAGCACTAGCCTATTGTAAGCACGTCGAAGAAGCGAATCGGAGCTCGTACGAGGACTTTGTGGCGGCACGGAACGAAATCGCATTGGATATCGGTAAATGCTTTTAGTCTTACCATCCCACGTGTTCCATTCTAAGAAATCTATTCTGCGTTTTCACTGTTTCTAGGATACGTGAAAGACACCCCATCCCCGTGCAAATGTGCCGCATGTGGTGAAACATTAAATCAAGGCGAAATGGCTGTGACGGCACCGAAATTTCGGGATCAAATCCTGTGGCACCCACGGTGCTTCAAGTGCACAACCTGTGATGAGTTGCTAGTCGATCTAACCTACTGTGTGCACGACGACCAAATCTACTGCGAGCGGCACTACGCGGAACTGCTGAAGCCACGCTGTAACGCCTGCGATGAGGTAAGTCAATTTCATGTAATCAATCTCCCTGGGCTAGACCGAACGGTCCTCCCAAGTCAATTTCATGCCGGACAAAGCCATAAAAGTAGCATGTTCAAAGACCCGGACCCGGCCTTAGGATGCGACCAATTAAATTGCCGAATACCGGAATGGGGTTTAATTGATTTGAGCTCAGATCCTGCCAGGCATGAAACCATTAAACAGTATGCGATATACTGATTTATTGCTTGTCCGGACGCATTGTGTATCGTTCAATAAAATCATGATTATAAGGGAACACGCTATTGTAGACACCGTTTCTGTTTGCGCTAGACATACAAGCAAACATGTCACTTTATTTATGTGTACCATCATCGGAAACATCCAATGCTGAAAGCCAGGGCAAGTAAATCAGGCAAGCGATGTGCTGCTTTCCAATTATTGGCTGCCTTTGTGTAATAAAAGCTAGTCCTCTAGAGATTGACTGTGGTTTTGCGAATGCTGGTTGATTAGTTAAGACAACAACCTTTCTGTATAACAGTTTGTGTCGTTCATCGAGCATTTGAAAAATTATTTATACGCAAATATGGTAAGATGGCGCAAGTTTTTGGTCGAAATCTATCGTCACTGGTTCTCAAATCATTTTCGTTTTTAATTTAACAGTACAATTGTTCGAAAAAATATAACTAAAACAGTTTTCTGGGGATATGTTTGTTGCAGTTTCAGTTCTAAAGACTGTCCCAGAAAGTATGGACGCACTTTTATTTCGCTGTAAATAATTCACAAGTGTCAGATATTCAAATTTTATTCGATATACTGACTACAACAACAGAATATTATTCTCAACATTTGCTACTTAGCCATTGTAGACTAGCTGGAGCACCTTCTTGCGAACGTTCCTCATTAAATTCCGTACAGACTTCTTGGCGACAATTTTTGACACTTTTTTCCAATCTTTTTCGAACTGTTGAATGCTTTCGGCTGCCAAAATTCCTCAATTGGTCGAAGTTGTGGGCAATTTGGTGGATTCATGTTTTTTGGGACGAAAGTGACATTTTTGGTAGTATAGCATTCTACCGTTGATTTCGAGTAGTGGCAAGAAGCAAGATCTAGCCAGAAGACAACAGGATCCTTGTGGATTCGAAGTCGCTTTTGTAAACAATCCTTGATGTATATTTCGCTGTTCATTGAAGCAGTGGTGATGAAGGGTTTCGAAATCTTACCGCAGCTACAAATTGCTTGCCAGACCATAGATTTCTTACCAAATTTTTCGACTTCAATCGATGTCTTGGACTGGTTTAACTCTTGCCCTTCTCGCACCGTATAATATTGTGGTCCCGGCAAGGATTTGTAATCGAGTTTCACGTAGGTTTCGTCGTCCATGATTATGCAGTTCAAATTTCCAGCAAGAATCGTATTGTACAGCTTTCGAACCCTCGGCCTGATCGATGCTTCTTGTTTCGGACTACGTTTTGGTTGTTTCTGCTTCTTATAGGTTCGAAGATTCAAACGTTCTTTAGCACGAAGAACATTTGACTTCGAAGTGCCCACTTTTTTGGCCACATCCCGAACTGAAACTTCCTTCTTTTGCTCGAACGCTTTCAGTATACGTTTATCCAACTGAGGGTTAGCAGGACCTTTTTTTCGACCCGTTTTCGGTTTATCCTCAAAGGTGTTATCTTCACCGAACTTCCTGATTGCATTTCGCACGGCTTTTTCACTTACTCCTTCTATTTTTTGCTATCTTTCTCAGTGACAGTCCGCGTTCTGTGCACCATTTGTACACAATTTTCCGACGTTGTCCTGCTGAAAGTTCACGCATTTCGAAACAAACTAATGAAAACGAATAAACAACTGCACAAGTGGTTAGAGATGAGTGTAAACAACAGGACGCAGCCATAAAAATTGACAGATTCTGAACCATTGCGAAATGGCAGCGGTTTTTGGTTGCGTCCATACTTTCTGGTACAGTCTTTATTATCCATCTCTCGAATGAAATTTTCAGTTGTTGAATTTTCTCTTAAAATATAAGTTGGCTAATATCAGACCATTAAAGACATATTCAGTAGTGTTCTAGTTCTAGATGCATAACTTATGTCAGTTGTAAAACAAGAAAAACTGGCAGCTGCAGCAGTGTTTTACCCATTTTTCAAATCTGACAGAAGAACTGTTCGAATAAATAAAACTAGAACGGCTTGCTGGGGATACAATTGTTCCAGGGGTTATGTCACAATAAACAATTTGGTCATGAAGTAGGCCAGTCTGTTGTTCCTGTGCTTGAAATTTTCTCGGTTTGAATGAACAGAAAGCATGGAGACCTGATACAGATCTTTCAAACCTTTCGGTTCTTCTATTAAATTAAAAATAGATCTCAAAGAACTAACACATCACTGACTAACTAACAAAAAACCCTTCTTGCCATAAATCAATGTTACTCATCAATTTAATCTCCTTTAAGAGCAATACAATCATTCCAACGCTTCTTTAACTTCTCGATACCGTGCTTGTTAGAAGGAATTGTCCTTTGCCTCGAAATAGGTTTCACATTCAGCAATCGCTTCTTCATTTGAGTTGAATTTCTAACGGACGAGCAGTTTTTTTTAGAACAGTGATTAGCTAGTAGTCACTGTGAGCCAGATCTGGACTGTACGGTGGATGAGAAAGCAATTCGAAGTGTTGCCATCGATTTGTGAATCCGTGCATTGTCTTGGTGAATCAGTAATTTGTTCTACGACATTTTAGGTCGTCTTTCCTTGATTTTTGCATTCAAATGATCTAAAAAAGCCGGTGAATCTTTATCAACTATCCTGGCAAAAAAATAGCGAATACTAATCAGAGAATTTCTCAAGATAGTTGATGTGCATCCCAAAATACTGAAGTCATAACCTTCCCAGCTGACCGTTGTGCCTTTGGACGCTTCTGACGTGATTCACCGGCTGCAGTTCATTCAAATAATGATCGTTTTGATTCCGGAGTGAAGTGATGGATCCTTATTTCAACCATTGTCACATATCAATGCCAAAAATCTGATTTATTACTTGTAAATATGGCCAAACACTGCTCTGAATCATCAATACGTTATTGTTTTTGATCGACTGCGAGTAAACGCGGCACTTACTTTGAAAGGAACTTTCCCATGGTTGAAAATTCATGCATAATTGCATACATTATAATTGCCTTCTGATGTCTTCACGGCCTCAGCTATCTCACGCAATTTCAATTTACGATTTTATATAGCTAATTAGTGAATTTTTTTTCTGTTTTCTGAAGTAATCACCTCAATTGGACGATCAAAACGTTCACCTTCGTCGGTGTCTGTAGGACAACGGTTAAATTCATCGATCCAAGAACAAATGAGCCTTTTCGATGGAGCAGAGTCCGGATAACACTTTTGAAGTCATTGCTGTTCTTGCACAGTATTTTTTTTATCGAAAAACAATGATAAATTAACTCATTAATATGGTTTTTATCGATTGTTTTGAAGATTCAAAAGTAACTGATTGTCACTTTTTTTTCTGACGAATCGAACTGTTATGAAATTGCACACATAGTCTTATGGAAGAATCGTAGTGCCAGCTATGTAAAGGTTTCTGTACCCTATAATTCTACTGCAAAGTCTGTTGAAACAGAAGGTCAAATTCCACAAAAGAAATGTAATGCCAAGGCTTTGCTTCATGTAATTTCAGAGACATAATCGAGGGACTTAAATTGGATTGTGCACTGAGGTCTTTTTTAAAATGCGTTTTTTCCTGCGGCTTTTTTATGTGGATTTTCAAAGTTGTCCGAAGATCTCGATGTTTCATGAAATTTTTAAGAAATTTAGCAACAAAAAAGGTGTGTGTATAATCTCAGAGACAGTCACGCACCCAAAGGGGGGCCCAAGGGGCCCTGGCCCCTCCCGAAATCAAAAACATATAATTATTTAGAATGTCTCAGACATGCGTTACAGAAATAACAAGACAATAATCGTAATGAAATGTAATACAATATCAGTTCCAGTGCAGAAGTTTAAAGTGTATGTTAAAAACAGCCGTAAAAGGAACACCGAGAATTAGGTACATAAGCAATCTTCAGTAACATTATTTTTTATTCTTTGGGCCCCTCCCGAAAAGAAATCCTGGGTACGGGACTGCTCAGAGACATAACTGGATGTCGTGAATACGAAAACAACTGACATGTACCTTAACACTTCCGAATATCAATTAGTTAATTAATTGTATGAATTATGCAAGCATTCTCCTTTTTCACATTTTTCGCAAAAACAAAAAAGGCTTCACTTGATCTCGCTTACTGTGAATTTCACACAGCGAAAAATGCACAAATCTAATCAAACAGTTCTAGATTTGCACTAAACTAAGGATTTTTACCTTCGATTTGCGAAGAAGAAATCCTAATAGTTCTTTAGAAAACTTTTAGAGGCATTGGAACGGCTGATTTTGTATGATGCTCTCCACCGTTGTCGCCTTTTCGTTGCTTTTTCACCAATACAAATGACCAGCAGCTGTGACGTAATCGCTCTTGTCGGAAGCGAAACTAGCTTTGCAAACGACACACAATACATCTGCTCGCAGTGGCGACAGAATCCAAACTGATCCAATTGTTGTTAGGAGGTTTCTTTTTACGTGATTTCGTTTGTAGCTTTTTCACTAATGAACGGTCCTAACGGCTATAAAAATAGTAGCATAACATATAGAATTTTAAAGTCGATTATTTCATTTCGGATTTGCATTTCATTGAAAGAAACTATCCGGATGCTATACGGGATTCATTCCTGTCTTTCAGAAGGACCAAATTGTGGAACTCACTACGATATTAAGCACTGTTCGAAACATTTTTCTCGAACGATTTGTTGTACAGCAGCAGCTATTTTGTTCGCTTCCTCAGAACGCGTTCTGATTGGCTGGTGTTTACATGGGTCAAATGAGACTGGTTTTTGAAATTGTGTACTATTGAAATATTTGAATGCTGTTGCTATACACATTTAAGTTGAAAAATTTCGATTCTATTGGTAGTTAGATTATATAAATCCTTTCACAGATCACTGAGCTATGAGCTTTAAAAATACGAGAAAGCAAACGCGCTTTATGAATTATCCTCTTTGATATTGGCTTATACCAAACATTTCAGAAAAGTTTAATTTTGAATTATTTGAGATTATGTCACACAACTGAAATTTTTATCATAAAATTTCCGATGGCATGTAGCAAAAATTATGTTGATTCGTTAGATACAACAAGAGATATTCACGATCAAAAACTTATCACTCTCTCAGAGGGTAAATTTTGAAAAGGCGCCCCGTAGTAAAGTAGGTCGTATTCACGACAAAAAACAATTTCTATAGTTTTGCAGTTTTTTACACGGATTCCCAAAGTCACGCGTTTTTTTTTTGCGGTTCGTATCTTCCGCGTAAGAAAGGACTTCAGTGTATTCGAGTTATGCGTAAAAATGTAGGGTTTCGATTTCTGAACTCATTCTGTATTCTACTTCTGGAATTTTGAAAGTAATTGTTTGATTCATAGTAGTCCTGAAAATGCCCATTTGAGTACTGAAGACTGCGATAACCGAACCACTGGGTGAACCATTTTCGCAAGAATACAGGCGCTGCTCAGAAAGTGCGTGGCCCAAGAAGCAAAGAGATGGTAGTCGGATGGGGCCATGTCTCGTGCATGAGCCGCATGGTCCTGCACTTCCCACTGGAGACTTCTCAGTGTGTCGCAAACGCTTTCCAACTTGTGTGATCGTGCTTCGTCGTAGAGTTAAATCTTATTCTTCGTTCTTTTTACTTTTAAGCTTTCATCGGCACTGCTGGAGTACAGAATAAAACCCATTTATCAACTAAGAGATATTGAGAGTACAAATTAGTTCGGCTCATTTTCAAAAGATGGCTCTGACTGTTGAATATTATAATATTGAATAGTAATGATGTCGATAATTTCAAAAGGTTAGACATCAGTCATTAAGGTGAAATCATAAAATGCGCGCAAAATTTTATCCGCTTCAGTTGAACGAATCGTCGCACAAAGCATACCAAGAAAAGCGGACACATAGAAACAAGAACTTTTTTCAGTGATTGAGCGCAGTGGACTTACCTCTCGTTATATTGGCTTGTAAAAAAGACTGGACGTAATGGATTTTTGAATTCTTCACACTTTGAATATATGCTAATTCAATCGTTATTGTTATTGATTACTCTTACACTAGAGCTATAAATCATGAGTAATTATGAATGACTAACATGAGGTAATATTTATATGTATTGAATAACTTGCTAACCATGTATATGCTTGAGTTTAGTAGCAAGCATGGATTCTTCTTCAAAAGAACGATTTAAGACAAGAGAACATTCAAGTATGTTCGATATCTTTGCCAGTAGTTCACCAGGCCCTTCCCGCCGATGAGATAGAATTTACGTAAAAGTATTTACTTGACTCGCATGAGTTCATCTTACCATGCAGTTAAAATTATTTACTGAATCTTTTCTCAAGCACATATTTGGGGCACGAAATTAAATATAAAGTTATTTCGTAGTTCATTATTATTCAATCGATTTTGAAAGGAAAAACAACCGTTGATTCATTGTATTCATAACTGAAAAACCAGTGAATTCCAATAAGTTTTCCATGCTGACTGGCTCGAAGCTGACTCTCAATTTTTATCACATTGTTTGTATCACAGGTTAATGAACGATAATACTTGGCTTGTATTCATTTCATTCAGTAGCTTGTCAATTATGATGTTCTAGTTTTGCTATAAAAATTGCTACAATCTAAAATAATACCTATTATACGATATTACACAGCCAAGTTTTATTGCTTCAGTAACATCAATGCATTGAACTCAACAGACTTGGACATTATTAGCATTATAAATTAGTTACAGTTACAGTTACGATTTCTTACAATACCCATTTTATTGTAATCAACTAGTTTTTATTTCAACACAAACCCCAATGGTGCATAAATTCGCGTCATTATTTTATATGTAATTTTTGCTCACGATATAATGCCACCGAGTCCACCGTGCATTTCTCACACCACCTCAATACGAAACAGCAGCGCGCAAGCAATAAAAAAAATGCGGAAAAGTCTATGTAAACTTTTTCAAATTTCGGTTGTTTTAGTTAATATTTTGTAATTTTGAGTTGCATTTTCAGATTCTTTGTGAAATTCTACTACAAACACTACTTTCCAGTTCTAAAATCATCCCCGTGGGACGGAACAGTAACCGTTTATACATTTCAAAAACCAATTACGGATCGGCAAAGCAAAATTTCAAAATTTTAAGAATACTTAGTTATGATAAATTTGATTTCGGAAACTTAAGTGTTTCTGGTTTTTCGAAAATCGGTCTAGTTTTTGAATAATTGATCAAAAACGCAATTTTCGCATTCCGCTACATTTCACCTTAATACTCAGATTATATTGCGTCGTTTTTTTTAGGATAATATAGGATAAGAGGAGCTTGCAGAATTATTGAAAGTGACTCAATAAGCAGTTTCTGTACGATTAAAATCCATGGGAATGGTTCAAAAGCAAGGCAGTTGGGTGCCTTATGAACTGAAACCGAGAGACTTTGAAAGACGATTTTTCACTTGCGAGCAGCTGATTCAAAGGCAACAAAGAAAGAGTTTTTTACATCGAATTATTACTGGGGATGAGAATTGAATATTCCGTGATAACCCCAAGAAGAAAAAGTATTCATATTTATGGTTCGAAGGCCGTATTGTGCATCTGATGGGACCAAAAGGGTGTAATGTACTATCAGCTACTACAACCAGGCCAAATAACGGGCGATTGGTATAGGCTGCAATTGATGCGTTTGAGCCGTACATTACGAGAAGAATGGCTGGCATGGAAAAAGTAGTACCTAGCGATGGATGATACTTTGTTTAATCTTTAAATTTTTTCTACTTTGAGAAAAATGCATTTTTGATTAAAAAAAAATGGACTGAATTAATTTAAAACAATTGTTTATTCGACTGTGACTAAAATTCATGGCAATGACATACCACCGATCTGTAGGATCATAGCGAGTGTCGTAGCAGAACTAAGAAATTTGAAGGTGTTTAGAACAATTAGAGCAAATCCAAGACTTTTGCCCAGAAATTCAACGCCAGCCAAAACACCGTCAGTAGAATTCGTCTACAAGAAGTATTTCGCTCTTTTGATACCAGTAAGCAACCAAACAGGACACTGAAAAAGATTCTAGTGGTTAAAAGACGTGTCCCAAAGTTGTAGAATGAGGTTCTTACGAAAAGGACAACGAAACGTACGTTATAATGGATTATGAAAAGCTTCCCGGACAAAAGCCCTATACAGTAATTGGTCGAGAGAATGTCCCTAGGAAGTTAGTTCAAATTCTTTCTTGTCGATAAATTTGCAAGAAAGCTTATGATCTGACAAGATATTTGCAACTGCCGATAGAAAACCAAGTTTTCGTGACAAACAATACTAAGAGCTAAGGCTAAGATTTTGCGAAAAGCCGATATCTCCGAATTCCACCCCGTCTCCCAACACATGTTCCCCACTCTTTTTCCGAGCAAGAAATAAACCACATCTGTGCTGATGGAGGAAAGACCGGAAGAAAAGTAAATCACTGAAACAAGGCAGAAAAAATCACCACGAAGCAGGTTGCTAACCCGCCATGCAGGGTGTGACTCCAGTCAGTCAGTCAGTTGGGCAGTCGAATTGGCTTCTACCACCGGGGAGGGGGCCCGGTTTGTGAACTTTCACACCCAGTGAAAATTCTTCCTGCAGATCACTGTGCTTTCCGGAGTTAGCGAGGCGTGAAAAAATGCAAAAAGTCAGGGAAGCGTACAACTGATTATTTGCGATCCTAATGATAAAATAATGTTGATCAGCAGGTGCTGGACTTCGGATGGACAGAGCAGTCAGTACCGTAAGTCACACTGGGCAAATGGATCGTTGGTGGGAGTGGGAAGCAAAAGGGATGACGCCTCCATCGCACGGCACACCAACGGAAGCGAATCGAAAACCTGGGTGTGTACATACAATTATGGTGATGGGAGTGGAAACTAAGATGATAACGACGATAATTGATACCACGTGGCCACGGCCGTTGTCGGGAGGAGAGAATGGCGAAAAAAAAAACGACGGAAGAAAGGCAAATAAATGCGACCAAAGGGGCGGCTAATGGAGTTCGTTTAGGAAGAAAAGGGGAGCTTTTTTGTTGCCACGGTCAACTGCGTCCCCTGAAGAGGTTGGGGTGGAAGGGCAATAAAGTTTTTAAAGGGCATCATTAAAAGGCTGTTAAATTAAGCTGCTCAAACGATTCGGTCGGATGTTTTCTTATGCGTTTGTTTTATTGGCTGGAAAGGGATTCAATTAGAGATGAACTTCGTTGGCGTTTTCTGTACCGAAAAAAAAGGATAGAAAGTTTAATGTGACGCAAATGAATGTGTAATAAATGGTCGCAGAAAGCTTTTAGTAGAACGTATACGTAAATTCCAATTTGAATAATAATTCGAATGAGATCTTTAAAAGGTGTACAGTTTTTAACACTAACATTATAAAATATCAGGTGTACAACTTTGCTTCCGCCGTTTCCCGATAGGTGGCTGTACCGGCTGAGGTTGGTCAAAATACATAGATGATAATGCCTTTAAAGTGAGTGTGTACAGTGCCTAACGAATTGTCATCGCCGTTTCAGTAACAGTTGTTCTTGTTTTCGTATTATTCACGTTCGAAAATGTCTGTCTATGTGCCCAATTCTCGCCATTTGCGGGAAGTTTTACTTTTCTGTTACAATTCGAAAAAAAATGCAACTGAAGCGCATCGAATGATTTCATAAACTTACGGTGATGCTGCTCTGAGTAAAAGAACGTGTCGGGAGTGGTTTCAACGTTTTAAAAATGGTGATTTCGATGTCGAAGACAAACGTGGTGGTGGAAGAGAAAAAACCTTCAAAGATGAATAACAATTTACTACGAGCTCTTAAAACCGGGTGAAACCATCACAGGAGATCGCTACCGAACTCAACTGATGCGCCTTAGTCGCGCGCTAAAAAAAAAAGCGGCCACAGTATCAAGAGCGACATTGCAAAGTCATCCTCCAACACGACAATGCTCGGCCTCACGTCGCAAAAGTGGTCAAAAAGTACCTGGAAACGCTGAAATGGGAAGTCTTGCCCCACCCGCCGTATTCCCCAGATGTCGCCCCTTCTGACTTCCACCTATTCCGTTCGATGGCAAACGGAAAAATGGATTGCTTCATGGATAGCGTCAAAAAAAGGACTCCTTTTTTCGAGCCGGGATCCGAAAATTTCCGGAAAGATGGGAGAAAGTTGTCGCTAGCGACGGACAATACTTTGAATAATACATCTGTAAGCATTTTTTCGCAATAGAGCTTTATATTTTGGAAAAAAAACGGCGGAAGCAAAATTGTACACCTAATATGTATTATTTTACCTTTACTTGAGAAGCCCCTATATTGAATACTTTGATTATTTATTTCCTTTTCGAGGAAAAATATGTTCGGTGGGTGAAATTCAGTGCCAAAAAAGGCGAGAACAATCTCAAGTGCATGAATTGAACGAACCATCGCACAAAGCAAAACAAACACATTGAAAAACACAATATTATTTGAGCAATTGAGTGCAGTGGGCTAACGACACGTCTAGTAAAACAAGCACTAACTAGGATAACGAAGGTATTTTGGTCACTCTAATATACTTTATATTTGTGCACGCATTACATTAGATTTAGTTGTTCAATTTATAACAAAAATGTCCAATCAAACTCGAAATTTGAATGGCACTACAAAATAGAATAAAAACTGCTTGGAAATTTTTAAATTATTTCTCTGTGTGATTCATTTTCAAACTCTTCTTGTCAATAACAGCTGAGGAATCGATTGATTTCGGTACGGTTTATCGTTTTAATGATGAGTCGAATTGATCCGGAAACGCGAAAGAAAATTCTGCACACTTGGTGCTCAGAAAGTGGTGTCACGTACAACGAAATTGCAAAACGGGTGAAAGTGCACCACACCAGTGTCAAAAATATTATCGAGAAGTTCGGTAAGACCCTTTCCATGAAGGATTTGCCCCGATCCGGTAGGAAAAGCCAGCCCGGCCGGGACTTAAAAGTGGTTGAGTACATCAGGAAAACCCATCGGCGTCGACGCGGGATTTGGCCAAGCAATTCAACACCAGCATCTGGATGATTCAACGGATCAAAGTTCGGAACTCCCCGAAAACGTACAAGAAACAGAAGGTGCCGAAAAAGTCCCTGATACAGCAAGTTCAGGCCAAAACAAGAGCGTGAAAACTGTATAACCGAATTCTACAGAATCCCTACGCCAAGGAAGACTCTTGAGCGCTGCCCGGACCGCAATATTATACGAAATCGGTGTACCAGGACCTGGACGACGCTGACACCACGGTGGCGATGGAAAAGTTTGGGCAGAAGGTGTTGGTCTGGCAAGTAATTTGTACCTGTGGTTTGCGGTCGTCGATTTTCTTCACGAAGAGCACAATTAACGCCAAGGTGTACGAGGAAGAATGTTTGAAGAAAAGAATGCTGCCACTGTACAGAAAGCATAAGGCTCCTCCTCTCTTCTGGCCGGTTTTGGCTTCAGCCCACTAAGCCAACTCCGTTCTACAGTGGTTGTCAAAAAATAATGTACAATTCGTGGAAAAGGACATCAACCCACTGAACTGGCCGGATCTTCGGCCAATTGAAAGGTATTGGGCAATTGTCAAGCGGCACTTTCGGAAGGAAGGTACAGTGTCCCAAAACATGCAGGAGTTCAAAAAAAAAAAAAAACTGAACAGCTGCCACCAGGAAAATCACAAAAATAACTGTGCAGAATTTAATGAAGAATGTCAAGTCCAAAGTGCGAGCGTTTCACAACAACTAGGATTTCCTTCAATATAATCAGTGAAATGCATAAAAATGTATTTTTTCTACAATATATCGAAAACTGATGTCAAAATATGTTTTTGTTTCTCTGTTTTATTCAATAACCAATGTTGCTAACTACTTTTCGATACATTCCTTACTATTGAGTTTGAAGATCAAATGGTTGTGACTTTTGATTCCGGTGATATAATGGTATAAGTGACGTAACCGACAAAACGCGCTTTATGTCTTACCACTCAATTTTCTCGAGGAATGCTGAACCGATTTCAGCAAAGTTAGTAGCTAGTTCGGAAACTACTATTGGTTCATTAAACAGGTTCAAATGGATGTCACTTATGGTTGCGGTGATATAATGGCATAAGTGAAGTAAACGTCAAAACTCCGATAGCAATAATTTTGGGTTCCTTCGAGACTAAAATTGGGCTGATAATCGATTTCCAAAATAATATGGCGGACATTTCATGTTTAAGAGATATAATTTGAAAAATGTTTCCGAATACGTGACATAAACGCTGAAGCGTGCTTTTGTAAACTAACAGAATCAATCTGAATAAATTTGTGTGAAAAATGAGCCCAAATTTGTGTCAAATGTAAATAATATTTTAATGAGACTTGCTTCGATTGACGATTCCTTCAAATGATAGGGCGCTTTCATCAGATGCATCTATCGCTCGGTAGCAATTTTATTTTCAGAAAAAAATCAAATCTAAAGTGAGTTATGTAACATTCAGACATATCAATTCGTACACAAATGGTAATACTAATATCTGTTGCTGGAAACTGGAATGCTAATTTTACTATATTTTTCGGTGTTTTTTTTTTTTTTTTTTTCCATAAATACGTTTATTTCATAGGCAATATACATAAGTTTTTCTTCGCCGTGGCATCCACAATACATAGTAGTTTAAACCTAATACATTTCGAATATCATATTAGTATGTTGGTACTCATTAGTTAATCTAAACACTGTTTTTATCAAGCGAGTTGCTATTTTAATTACATTAAATAAAATACATTTATTTTGTACATGATCTTATAACTATTTCAGGATTGTTTGTATCAGTTCACCACTTATATTCAATATCCTATAGTTGGCTATTGGTTGAACTCATGGAAGAGAAAACAGTTTAACATAAAATAAAATTTAAATTGGAACTCCAATGGATTTAATGAAATGATAAAGAAGTTTCATGTATGGAAGGTCACGACAAGCAAGAATGTCGCGAACTGGGACATTGGATAGTCTACCTTGGGTACGCAAGGAATTTATTAGTTGAGATCTGACATCACGAAACTCCACGCATGTCCAAACAACATGGTCAATATCGCGGTAACCTTCGCCGCAAGCACAATGATTAGTCTCGGAAAGTCCAATTCGAAGGAGATGTGCATCTAACGTGTAGTGATTGGACATGAGTCTGGACATCACACGAATGAAATCTCTACTCACATCCAGTCCCCTGAACCATGCCTTTGTCGATATTTTAGGAATAATTGAGTGCATCCACCGACCCAGATCATCTTTATCCCAAGAAGCTTGCCAGCTGGCAAGTGTTCTTTGGCGAGACGCGCTATAGAATTCGTTGAAAGCAATCGGTCTCTCATAAATTTCACCCTCAATAGCACCACGTTTGGCTAAAATATCGGCTCTTTCATTGCCTGGAATGGAGCAATGAGCCGGAACCCAAACTATTGTGATTAGATAATTATTATTCAATATGTCGTTCAGACACTGTTTTATTTTACCCAAGAAAAACGGTTCATTTTTGCCAGCAGCGTTTGAGCGAATGGCTTCAATTGCACTCAGACTATCTGTGAAGAGGAAATAATGGTTTGGAGATAATGTGACGATTACATTCAAGCTATAATGAACTGCTGCTAACTCTGCTATATAAACAGATGCAGGTTCTTGAAGCTTGAATGAGGCCGAAACATTATTGTTGAACATACCAAACCCTGTCGCTTCTTCCATTCGCGATCCGTCCGTGTAAAACATTTTCTCAGAGTTAATATGCCTGAACTTACTTGAAAATATTTTTGGGATTTCCATAGAGCGTAGGTGGTCCGGGATTCCACGCACTTCGCGCTGCATGGATGTGTCGAAAAATAAAGTTGAGTCAGGTACATTTAGGAGGCTGACACGGATAGGAATATATCTTGAAGGGTTGATTTCCTGTGACATATGGTTAAAATATACTGTCATGAATTTTGTTTGAGATCGAAGCTCGACTAGTCGTTCGAAATTATTAATTACCATGGGATTCAGCACATCACATCTTATTAGCAGGCGTGATGAAAGCTCCCAAAATCGATCTTTTAATGGAAGAACTCCCGCCAGAACTTCAAGACTCATTGTATGTGTCGAATGCATGCAGCCTAAAGCAATTCGCAAACAACGGTACTGAATTCGCTCAAGTTTGATAATATGAGAATTTGCAGCGGAACGAAAACAAACGCATCCATATTCCATCACTGAAAGTATCGTTGTCTGATACAATTTTATTAGATCTTGCGGATGAGCACCCCACCAAGACCCTGTTATTGTTCGAAGAAAATTTACTCTTTGTTGGCATTTCGTTATCAGATACCTAATGTGACCTCCCCACGTGCATTTGGAATCAAACCACACCCCGAGGTATTTGAAAGTCAAAACCTGTTCGATTATTCTTCCCATCATATGAAGCTGAAGTTGCGCGGGATCATGCTTTTTTGAAAAGACGACCAGCTCTGTTTTCTCCGCAGAGAATTCGATACCAAGATGAACAGCCCAAACGGACAATTTATCTAAGGTATCTTGCAATGGTTTTTGCAGATCAATAGCTTTGGATCCAGTAACTGAAACCACGCCATCATCTGCCAATTGTCTTAGTGTACATGGGGTTACTAGACAGCTGTCAATGTCATTCACGTAAAAATTATAGAGGAGCGGACTGAGGCATGAGCCTTGCGGGAGACCCATGTAGCTAATTCTGATTGTTGCCAAATCGCCATGTGAAAAATGCATGCGTTTCTCTGACAAAAGGTTGTGCAAATAATTATTTATAACCGCTGGGAGTCCATGTTGGTGGAGCTTGTCTGAAAGAACATCAATGGAAACTGAATCAAATGCTCCTTTAATGTCTAAAAATACAGATGCCATTTGTTGCTTTTGAGCGAAGGCAATTTGGATGTCAGACGAAAGTAATGCAAGGCAATCATTCGTCCCTTTATTTCTACGGAAGCCAAACTGAGTATCTGACAACAAACCGTTCGTCTCGACCCAAGTGTCGAGACGTCGTAGAATAATTTTTTCGAACAATTTTCTGATGCAGGACAACATCGCAATGGGTCTATATGAGTTGTGATTGGAAGCTGGTTTCCCCGGCTTTTGAATGGCGATAACTTTCACTTGTCTCCAGTCAGGTGGAACAATATTTTGCTCAAGAAACTTGTTGAACAATTCCAACAAACGTCTTTTTGCGAGGTCGGGCAGATTCTTCACCAAGTTGAATTTAATTCTGTCCAATCCAGGAGCGTTATTGTTACAAGACATGAGTGCTATGGAAAATTCCATCATTGAAAAGGGGCTATCAATGGAATCATCATTTGAAGAAGACTCCCTAACAATGCTATGCGTAGGAACGGAATCTGGACAAACTTTCCTCGCAAAATCAAATATCCATCGATTCGAGTACTCCTCACTCTCATTTCCTACGTTACGATTCCTCATTCGTCTGGCCGTATTCCAAAGAGTGCTCATTGAGGTTTCTCTTGACAAACCTTCCACAAAATGTCTCCAATAGCTGCATTTCTTAACCCGAAGTATGTTCTTGTACTTGGTTTCTAAAACCAAGAATTTTTCAAAATTCTGAGGAGTTCCTCCTCCTCGTTTTAAAAACGTCTTGAAAGCATTTTGTTTCGCGTGTTTAGCATCTGAGCACTCTTTGTCCCACCAAGGATTTGGAGGTCTTCTGTTAGACGATGGACCAAGAAATCGTTTGGTTTGGGCTTGTTCTGCGGCCTCCAGAATCGAACAAACGAGGAAGTCATATTCTTCAAGTGGGGGAAGCTCTTCCATTGAAGTTAAGACACTTGAAATATTACTTTGGTATTTAATCCAGTCAATATTTTTTGTCAAATCATATGGAATATTAACTGAATTAGCAATGCCTTTGTTACTGCTAATTGAGATGATGATTGGTAAATGATCGCTACCATGTAAATCAGGAAATACTTTCCAGGTGCAATCTAGTCGAATTGAAGTCGAACAAAGAGATAAATCTAATGCACTTGGACGTGCAGGAGGTCTTGGGATCCGTGTCATGCTACCCATATTTAGTACCGTCATGCTAAAATTGTCGCAAATATTATATATTAGAGATGATCTGCTATCATTGTAAACGGAACCCCACATCATTCCGTGCGAATTGAAATCTCCTAAAATCAAACGTGGAGCAGGAAGGGCTTCGACAATTTCATTAAGCTGTCGTTGTCCAACTTGAGCTCTTGGAGGAATATATACCGAAGCAATGCAAATGTCCTTTCCTTTAATGTTTATTTGACAAGCAACAACTTCTATACTAGAAGTCGAAGGAATGTTTAATCTATAAAAGGAATAACATTTCTTAATTCCTAAAAGCACTCCACCATACGGGGAGTCTCTGTCGAGACGTATAATGTTAAAGTCATTAAAATTTAAGGCTATGTTTGATGTAAGCCATGTTTCGCACAAAGCAAATACATCACATTTTTGACTATGCAACAAAACTTTAAATGAATCAAGTTTTGGCATGATGCTTCGACAATTCCACTGCAGGACAGTGATTGAATCATTTGCGGCGGATGATAAATTATCCATCAAATGATACAAAACCTGAAAGAGCTGGCCATTGAGCTGATAACTGTTTCAAAAAAGTTCTAGCTATTGGAAGGAATGCTGTTATGATGGTCTTTAGAGGTTCAGAAATATTGAATGCAGCGAAAATCCATTCTACAATTTCCGAAAATTTCAGTAATCCTGTTGGTGAATGTGAAATGGAGCCCACTGGATTATTGTCTTTTCTTGAGCTAGTTCCTGGATTGGTTTGTGAATTTGACAAACCAGGAGGCACAGTTTTTGGTTTTAAATTTGGCTTTTTAGCTTTAACACGGGGATCTTTTTTTGAAGGTATAATTTTAGGTGTCTTTTTTGGTATTTTGTGGTTTGTTAATCTCCTCTTAACAGACCCTTGAGGAGTGACAAACGAGGTATCTTCACTATTTCCGTCAGAGTCAGATTCCTCTGGCTCCGCAAGATTTGAAAAACCGTTTTCGGTTTCCAAAGGGGAGACATGTATGACCGTTTTGAGCATTTCTGCATATGTGCGCTTAGACCGTGCTTTTAAAGAAAGCTTCATTTTGTCTTTACGCAGCTTAAATGCAGCGCACACTGAAAGATCATCATGAGGGCTTTCCCCACAATAAACACATTTTTCAACATCTTTATCGCAAAGATTATCCTTATGAGGCCCTTGACATTTGATACATTTGGACTTATTACTACAGTAAGTAGCTGTATGTCCGAATTTTTTACAGTTCGTGCAATTCATAACATGCGGTACGAAAAGCCGAACAGGAAGACGAATTTTATCGATATAGACATGGCTAGGCAATGCAGATCCGGCAAATGTTACGCGAAACGAATCTGAGGGACGATAAGACTTTTTTCCATCGACAATAGATGCTGAGTACAATTGTTTGCACTCGAGTATCTTAACTCCCTCAAGCATGGAGTTTTTAAAACGGCCAACTCCATTTTTAAGTAAATCATCTGCTGTCAGACTTGCTTCAGTCACAACACCGTCAATTTCTACCTCCTTCGATGGAATGTAAACTCGATATTCAATAGCAAATAATTTACAGGTTACAATATCGTTTGCCTGTTTCAAGTCGTTAACTACAACTCGAATTTTATCTCTATTAACCTTACAGATTTCTTTAACTTCAGAGAAATGTGATGTCAAATCCTTTGTAATTTGCATCAAGTTTAAAATCTTTTCTTTTTTTCGAAGATAGACTATCCATGGCCCAGTGGTACCCTGTGGATAATGTTTAGCCCTCGGAGTATTTAAACTTTTACTAGTATCCGGAATCGGATTCGGGTGATCTTCCATGAGATCATCCATTACATTAAATTTTTTTTGTAAATTAATAATACCAAAATAAAAACTTATGTTTAGTAAAATTTCAGATATAAGAAATAAAAAATAAATTAAATTAAATCTACCTTGTAGCTGATGTCTCTGTTCCTTTATCGTGAAGAACGACGTGAAGCTCTTCCAACGATTTCCAATTGGCAGTCTTTTGCTGTTTCCAATTGGCAGTCTTCTGTCGTTTACTGCTATCTCAGTTGCTCTGCCGTCGTTGTGAACACCACTGCACTTGCTGTACCTGACCCCAGGTACAGTGCTTTTGCTCTTGGTGGCGATCAAATGCGATGCTTGCAGTGTAGCACCTCGCGATATATGCCGTCTCTTTTGATCCTACGCAGCGTACAAATTCTGGTACCTGGTAGATCAGCACTGGGTTGCTTTAGCACCTCTGTGCCTTTGCACCCCTTCGTCTTCGCACCTTTATGCGATGGCACCTCTGTGACTCGTCACTTCTATGCTCTCGCACCTCTGTGTCTCTACACCTCTGTGCGTATGAACGGGATGGCCTTCGTTGCTAGCTTTCCAGTCGGGAAACGCCCCGAATATTGCGTTTGCTATGGGCAGTTTAACTACCTGAAGCTTAGAATTGTCTCGGTAGCAGCCGTTAACTCACGAGCCAGTACAATCGAAACACAACCTCTTCGCTTGAATGGTTTTTACTGAATGATCCATTTCGGTGTTTGTTTGTACCATAATACACTAGCTAGGAAGCGAATAATCGGCATGGTAAATGATGCGTGGGAGATGCGAACTGTTTTGTCTGAGTGGGATGATTCTGTTTTAAATAACAATATTTCAGTCGATGGGTAATCTGTTGGTTAGTGAAAGCTTGTAGCTTGGAATGCAACGGAAACTTTAGATAATTTGCTACGCGTGTGACCTACTTATAGATTTTTAACTTTTACTAAATATTTTAATCCATTAAGGAACAGAGGAAAACGCCAAAATGTACTCAAAGCATGTTGAACTTTATTTCTGAAAAACAACTCCAAGACAAATAATTTTTATTTCAACTTGTTATCGAGAATCAAATACCAGGAATTATTCTTTTAGTAAAAATCGTCATGATATATTTGCTAAATTTATTCATGAATATCTGAATCATCGTCAATTTTACACTTATATACTGAAATATATATTCTTCTTAAAATGTAGTTACCGTTTGACCACTTTTTACCCTTGATGAAATTTTTAAATTGAAATCTCTCTATGATAATTAAGGTATTAAACATTTTGAAAATTACATATTGTCTAACATTATGGTGTTCAGGGAGATCAGGGTTATTTCGCCGAAAGTGTCATTTCGTCGGAGTCATACAAATGTCTTAATATTGTATTGAAATTGATTCCAAATAAAGAAAAATGAAAGATCATGGTGATCTCCCCCCTTTTCGTTAACCCGAAATCGTACATCTTAAATATATCCTACTTCAAATAACGGATAAATTATTTTACCCATGTTTAATTCATAAAAAAACTCTCTTTTATCAAAGACATCATATTAACAAGATATCCAGCTCTCACATTTCCCAAACAAATCATTGGCAACAACATTTTTTGCGAACATGGCGCCCTCAGGCGAGTTCGCATCGTATCTCGTATACAGATGTAGGGGAGAGAAATGTCAAATTCGTGCGCGCCAAAATAGCAGCACTGCGCACCCATACAATTGACATGATATGTTGAATGTGACACCGTGCGATGGCGTTGCTGAACTGAAGATTAATTTCGCTCCAAGCTGACAGGGTCTGCTTTTATGTAACTACTCAACAACTACTTTTTCGTTAAGTATTGAAAATTGCATACTGTTTAAAAGTCATATTTTCATTTTGATCAATAACATTTAGACAGACTAAGTCCACTTCTACTATTTAAAACGATATTCGAATATCAAACTTTATCATTGGAACCAAATACCTCGATTGTAAAACTTAGCGTTTCTATTGTTTGAAATGACTTGAATTGTCAGAAATACACCCAAGCCTCCGTTTACGTACACTTTTTTCACGTTACCTCTGTTTACATAGCTCTCTTACGAACCAAATCCCAAATGACGTGAACGTTTACGTTTTTACGAATCTACGTTACTAATTTTGTTTAAATTGTCGCGTCAAATTTCAAATTATAATCGTAATTATAAATCATAATGTTGCGGCTGCGTTAGATAATAATGCGGTTCGTGCAGTCATATTACTACATTTTCATCTGCTACACACCGACAAATAAGGCCTATTTATATAAAATGAATCGTAGTGATAGGCCCAAGTTTAGTCAGTTGTGTGTACAAGTGCGAGCGATGTTTATTGTTGTCATGAGCAGAGATGCCAGATTTTCAGATTAATCTGTGTTTTACAGATTATCAATATGCAGCACTGGTTTAAAAAGACACATATTTCCGAGAGCGATCCCAGACTGGCAATAAGCCTCTAAAAGTCTTTAATTTTCTGGAGAAAACATAATGACAATGCGTTTCCGACAGGGCACTTCAAAGTGCCGAGATTTTTTTTTGCTTTTGGTCACGAAAATGATTTCGTTTTGCTATGCCCTTTTGGGAAGAGAACACAGATTTAGCACAGACTGATTTTTGAATCAAACACAGATTTAAAAAAAATGACTTGGCATCCTTGATCATGAGTGAATGCTTTGTCTCTAGCAGGTTGGAAAATTAAGAATTGGAAAGTATTTTTTTATTATTTCAAAAAAAAAATAGTGCTTTGTGTGAGCATAAACTTCAATCGGAACGTTATCGTAGGTTTAAAATGCGAATTATAACACCTAATTTTTCATTTTTTGTGAATGTAGCATTGGTTTGATTAGTAAATTGCTCTAAGTTTGTTCAGATTCTCGAAACTTGGTAAACCGCACCAAAAAATATGTATATATAACATGTCCAATAGTTGATTCGTGTCTATCCGACGATTTGAGTCTTTTGAATAGTGTTTTTACCATAAAATACAATTCTAGCAAAAATAACGTTCGGAGAATTCATCTACCCAAAGGCAAAAAGATGACAGCGGAAGTTAAACAGAGAGATTTTCAGAAAACTTATGAAAGAAAAAATGAATGTATAGATAGACTGTCGGTATCATCCCAGGAAAAAAACTAGTGCTAGAGAAGATGTCTGCGAATGATGCAGGTTCAACTTTGTTAGTAAGTTAAAAAAAATCCTCAAGTTTTTGTTAGAAATGAAGCACTATAAGAAATAGTACTTAAAGATTCCCATTCTACTATTCAGCAAGCCACACAAAAGCCCTATAAACTTTTGGTGAGATTTGGCTAACTGCCACTACAGTCGAGAAACACTTCAGAGGTAACGTAAAAATTTGGCGAAACATTAGCATTAATGACCGCGCGTGTGTTATTATTTCGTTATTCATTCAGACTTATTGACATTAATCGACGATCAATCATTAAAACCAATCTCTAAATCGCATTGATTTCTATGTCCAGATATTAAGTGAATCGAGCTTTACTATGAGCGATTTATTTCAAAATTATTTTCGGTTACTGTGATTCATTCTTAATATAATTAATAGTTTTGTTCTTAAGATTAAATCCTTCTCGTCTTCTTCATATGTAAACTTTTATTTTATCTGAAAACATAAATAACTGAACTTTTAGCCAGAATTAAAGCTAAGTAAATAAATTAGCAGTCCGTAGTGATCCCAAATATTAGCCCAATAATTGTTTCACTGTTTCACTACTATCCGAGGCACGACTCCGCCACCGCGAGAGGCTGGCCTCCCGGAACACCGATCACTGGACCCCACTCCCAACGGACCTCCACCTGCAAACCATCACCCGAATACAGGACCGAGACCAGGAGCCTGGTCCCGACCTCCAGAAAGCAATCCGCCACAGACCCAGCACCTAAGCGGCCATCCGCCGGGGGCGCTGCCCTCGGGGATGTTACCCGCGGCCCGAAGCTGTAACATCAAACCCAGACCAGCACAGAAAAATAGTCTTTAACGTAGTCTTAAGCTTATCCCTATCTTCTCTCTTTCTCTATCTCTATCCCCTCACAATCTAAGACATATGAACCGATACCATGAATTGTAACCATTATTACTGACTCTATGTAAAAACTCCCCCCTTTTCCCCGAAATGCCCCACCTTATATCTCCCAGCCACCCCCAAACCCCTACCCCAATCTGATACATACCCGGTGAACGACCATTATTAGGTTAAAACCGGGGGTAAATAAACGATAAAAAAAAAAATAATTGTTCATATATAAAAACACATTTGATATGCATTGAATATTATTACAGAAAGTGGTATCTTTGATAGATAAAATGAGAAGGCAACTAACGGACCTGTTATGAGAATGCATCACCCCTCTGTTTTTGTCAGTAGTCCGTTTGTCTCATTCCTCTTCGAATTAAATGTCCAATTGAAACGTGATTTCCGACCGACAGTCGAATATTCAGCGTCATGTCAGAATAAATGGACACTGTCCCGACTTTTAACCTTTATGTTGCCATTACCGTTCAACGTAGAGTGAAATGCTTATGGTGGGGAAAGGATACTTTGTTTATATACAGCGATTTACCTCACATAACGTGTCGTGCACTGGTATGGACGGAAAAAACAATGTATCAGGGTCGAATAAAATTGGCACAGTTTACCGTTTCGGTTTATACCCTTTAAAATTGCCATCAACGCTAGACACACTAAATTGTATGGGACTTCGAATTATATATTTTTTTTGATTTTGTAGATGCAACTCCTAATGGGTTATTGTACCTATAGTCATCTCTTTAGTAGAGTTAGCACCTGTTTTTAGCAGCCTTTGCGCAAATGAATCAAACTCTTACTAACGGTTCAGTATATGAGATGAATGTTGGAGCTTAGATGAATAGGAACACCGTCACGGAATACGGATTACGTTGACGTATCATCGAATGTGGGAGGGTCTGATGAGCTATGAGCATTTAGGCCCTATTATCATAAAACTTTTATTTACTTTTATACTATTCCTGCGATGGTTCTTAATCGCACTAGAATTGTAGCAATACAGGGTGCTCCATCTTTTATGTCGGTATGTAAACGCTGAATAACATTTCACATTTATCAACCGAGCGATTGCATCAGATTTGTTTTTGGAAACGTCAATTCAGTACAATTTTTACTGCATTGAAAGGTATTGAAAAGATTTAGAGCCAACACAGAACTCTTTGATGATGACATTCCCATGAAATAAAATTCCAGCAAAAGCCCGGACTACCCGAACATTAGTAACCCAGGATAGATAGGGGTAAATAGGAAACTTCGAACCATTAGTCTTATCTGTCATTGTCTGACCTCGATCTATACAAAACTTCTAACATCGTATTGTTATGCATTTTCGAAACTTCTGTCATTCATTTTTTCCATTGGCAGTCGAGCCACTCAGACGTATTTTGTGCTCTCTAGTCTCGTTTGAAAGCTACTATTGGATCAAACATTAAATTCTAAGATCAAATTGCAGATACTTTCGGTTCCGAAGGTATAATCGTACAAGTGACGTAACCAACAAATCGCTTCTTTCCTAAGCGCCGTTTTTTTTTTTCAGAAAGTGACCAATGATTAAAAAATCACCATAGGGGTAGGAGGGGGGGAGGTGTACATGATTTAGTGTCATCTTGAAAAAAATTTCTGGGAAAAAATATCAAAATTTTTTGAGATGACGTTTCATGCAATTCTAGACGTTTGACATTAAACATTTTTTTTTTAATTTCGTAAATCTGATGTACTCTCCCCTATGGTGATTTTTCAAGATCGAAAATTTACAAACCTTAACCGCCATGGGGACTTTTTTCGAGGTGCTTGAACTTTTGAACAATAGCGCGTAACGGAATTAGAGGTGAGCGCGTAAAAATAACTTCGAAAAGTGCACACACACAGACATTTTCCGATTTCGTCGAACTGAGTCGAATGGTATATAACAATACGGGTATCCGAGGCTCCGTTCGAAAGTCGGTTTTTCCAGCAGTTCTACTCTAATACTAAATATAAGATAAAAATATTTCTCCAATTTTGAATCTCCAGTCGAACGACCGCAACTAGGTTAAAACAGGGTATAAATAAACGACATAAATTAAAAATGCTATTTTTAAGAATTGCTTAGTGCCACGCCACGCAGTTCAAAGGTATATCTACTTGAGACACTCAAACTTGTACCAAAGCGCAGTGTTTTTGCTGATGAAGTCCCGACGTAAATGCAAAATATATTTTTGTCGATAAATTCGAGGGAAACTAGTGCTTTCCCTACATTATTGCTAGATAAATCGTGTTGGGCGCGCGGACGTGTGTAAATAACTTTAGAAAGGATTTTTTTCAACCCAAGACCTGAACTCAAGCTGTAGATGAAAACGCATCGTATTTAGTTCTGAAGGTGAGTGGCGTATGATTTAAGAACTAAATACCATGCGTCGCCATCTGATGATAATTTGATGGAGACGCATGGTTTTACGATTAAATAATTTTTTAAAAGTCTGATATAATACCCGTCTACATTTACTAAAAATCTGAAAACAATACAGCGTAATGTACTCATAAACGATTTATTATTTTATGTAAAACCTAGAGTGGTGCCAAAATTGTGAGTGCGGATAGAAAAATTCGATAATTTTGACCATTTTTTTACATGAAACACATTTTGAAAAAATCTGAAAAAAAATCAGAAAGGCTTCCCATAACACCTTAAATATTCCTGATTTTTTTCAATTTTTTTCTTAAGAGGTTTTTGAAAATTTTGAAATAAAATAAAAATCAGAAGAACCACCCTAACTCCACAAATAGGGTAATTAAAGGGTAAAATTTTTGGGGAAATCATCTCCAATACAAACTCTTTCAAACAGCTTATATCAATTTAATGTATGTTTGGGGGCAGTTTTCATATGCAAAATCCGGCTACACCCTTTAGGCTTGTTTGAAAGCTACTATTCGGTATCATAGTTTTACGTTTCGTCTTCGACTCATCAGTGCATCAGCAGATTATGACGAACTGTCAGAGCCATGTGCACTTTGCACAAACTGGATTATAACGCGATACCGCAACCCCTGAATGGCTCCTGTTAGGTATTTCGAAGTGGTGGAGTTCGAAGATTAGATGGCTATGGATTTATGGTTCCGGAGATATAAATATGTAAGCAAGGATGGCTTTTATCGTATCAAAGAACGCTCTCTAGAAACTCTTGACACGATTCAATCAGTGCCATCAAAGATAGACGGATATCATCGCAGCAACAAAAAACCGGCATGGTTCATTTAACATAGAATAGACACCAGTGCGAGAGCGAATTTCTCTCGATGACCTATCTGAGAATCAAAGGTTAGCTCGCTGCTGTGGGGATTCTCTCTGATGCAACAAACGGTCACTTATTCTCGTTTTGCGATCCGATTCTATACGGGCAGTGGATAATTGCGATAGAATCATTTTACTATTGCCGCTTATTCTAACTATGTGCATATAACCTTTGTATAAGTTGTGTCTATGGAAATGTATGTTAACGTTTCACACAAGGGTTTTGAAATATTGCAACCTAGTATGAGAATCATCAAGTCGAATCATCGATTCGATTTTCTGCGATAATTGTCAACTTGCGATTCTCTCTTGGTAAATTCCACACAGCACCTATCATTATCCGACTGTAATTTTTTTAAGGGCCTTGAAATACTCAGAGTATGAAGTGGAGCGAAGAAATATAGAAAAATTCTCTCACGGTTCGTGCATTAAGAGACACAAGTTCTTGTAGAATCTTCTACCGGATTGAAAATGTTGTATACAATATAGAAAAATATCGAGCAGCTTCTGTCAAATTATCGGCAATCACCAACACTGGGTATAAGTGACGTAGCCAACTGAACACTCATTTTCTCTGCTCTCAATGTTCTCATGATGATGGCTGAACCGATTTCAACAAAGTTAGGCTCATTCGGAAACTACTATTGGTTCATTCAACGGGTTTGTAGTTCAAATGGCTGTCACTTACAATTTCGGTGATAAAATGGCAAAAGCGACGTAAACGTCAAAACTCATTTCCGCTTAATTTTCTTGTATATGGATTAATCAATATCAATAATTTAAGGCTCGTCCGAGACGAAAATTGAGCTGTGGGTCGATTTCGATGTTCATATGGCAAACATTTCAAGTTTCGGAGATGTAACCGTGACGTTTAAATGTTTTTTTGCTGCTACGCATGGTCTAGGAAATTCTACTGAATATGTGATAGTAACGCTGAAGCATACTTTTGCGAATTACCCGAATCAATCTGAATTCTGACACCAATTTGGTATCAGAAATAATCTTTTTCTATCTCAATAAAAAGGCAAAACGTATTTTAATGAGACTGTATCGATGAAAGAGAAAGGCATTATCGTATCGTATTATGGGGGGGGGGGGGTTCTTTTCTGATGTCAAACTTCTTAGAATTGCATGAAACGTCGACGAGATTTAGTGTCATCTATTAGGTGTACAACTTTGCTTCCGCCGTTTTTTTCCAAAATTTAAAGCTTTATTGCGAAAAAGTGCTTACAGATGTATTATTCAAAGTATTGTCCGTCGCTAGCGACAACTTTCTCCCATCTTTCCGGAAATTTTCGGATCCCGGCTCGAAAAAAGGAGTTCTTTTTTGACGCTATCTATGAAGCAATCCATTTTTCCAACTCTTCGAAGGATTGAAAATGTTGATCTGCCAGGCCGTGTGCCATCGAACGGAATAGATGGAAGTCAGAAGGGGCGACATCTGGGGAATACGGCGGGTGGGGCAAGACTTCCCATTTCAGCGTTTCCAGGTACTTTTTGACCACTTTTGCGACGTGAGGCCGAGCATTGTCGTGTTGGAGGATGACTTTGGCATGTCGCTCTTGATACTGTGGCCGCCTTTCTTTTAGCGTGCGACTAAGGCGCATCAGTTGCGTTCGGTAGCGATCTCCTGTGATGGTTTCACCCGGTTTTAAGAGCTCGTAGTAAACTGTTATTTATCTTTGAAAGTTTTTTCTCTTCCACCATCACTCTTCTAATACAAATAGGCAACGCATATGTCAAGCACAAGGTTGGAAAAATGATGCCGACTGTGTGACATAAACACTGAAGTATGCTTTTGTGAACTACACGAATCAATCTGAATCAATTGGTGTCAAGGCATTATCACACCACTACGTGAATTAAGAAGGATTTTTTTTGTTAATTAGTTTTGAGTTAAAACCTTTCATGAAAAATAATGGTTTTCCATACTGAATACGTGCACAGATTTTCACCCAAATCTGGTAAAAACAGGTTTCTAGTTTAGCCTTATTTTTTGCTGCTGGTAATATATAAAATCACTCGTGGTAGAGAACATGATGATCTCGAATTGGATTTATCACTTGATTGCACATTTCAAACCAACCCGTTGAATTCAGTCTAGCTAAAATTGTTCTATGAAATAATTTCAACGATTCGAACAATTCTTCATCCGGAAAAAAAACTGTTCCCTCAATTTTAAAAACCATAATCGAGCATATCGCCACAGTTTCCATTGCTCTGCATCATGAATAGACGTCAAAAATAGGTAAATCACAGAAAATTTCAACATCATCAAAGATTCAGTAGCATCACCGACCATAGAACAGCTGGCGCAAAAGCTGAAAATTGTTGATGACGGCCTACTGAACACACATGCATGTAGATATGTTTGTTTGTATGCAATGTTCCTTCGATTCCAAGCTGAAACGAAATGATCTATGCGGCAGCTCGCGTCAACCGCCTGCCGTTGGCAGCTATCCGAAAAGTAGGCGAAGGAAAAAAAAAACAAACAAATTTGCACCACCGCATCCCGCATCCAAATAGACCCCAAACAACTCGTGACGCGAGAGCAGATCATAATTCGAGCCGCAATGTTTGCGTCCACTTGCAACCGGAATAAGTGCATGTCGGAGCGAGTACCGGCCGCCGAGAGCAGAAGGCAAAATCTGCCGGATAATCGTAACCAGAGAGAGAGCCGGGAACGATAGAGAAAGAGAGAGAGAAAGAACGAGAGAGGGAACGCTAGATAGATAGGCACCCAACACGCGCTGCCCATCGTCAGCCATCTCCGAGCTTCAAGTAGAAAAATCGCAACCAAACAGACACATCCGAGACCTAAACTAGAGCTGGCGGTCCCACAGCATAAAGGGATTTGTCACGGACCAGTGAACGCGAATCCTCGTCGTAACGGGAAGTGAAGCGATCGGCATTAAGAACACACCTGTCCGCACGGTAACGGCAAGGGAATCACATACCACGGATCTTACCGCAGGGTGCAGGTGTGTGTGTGAGTGTGGGTGTGGGTGCAGTCCGTCCACGATTCCAGCCGACTGATAATCGCAGAGATCATCATCACCAGCATTCATTAGGACTGTGTCCGATTAGGTGTCGCGCGTAAAACACGCAAACCCAGCTGGCGCACGTGCACCGCAAACGCAGTAACCGGTGTGGGGGTGGTTAAAACACGTGGAATCTCAAGTTGCTGTTCGGCAGTAGTCGCCCTCTTTTAAGGCCTGAAACATACACACACCTACTTCCGGTGACGGTGTCAAAGCAAACCAAAATAAAACAACGGTGCGTGTAGAGGACTCATTAGTAGAAACCGTTCTGGACTGTGTCGCAAAAAGGATTAAGTGATAAAGGTGATTCCTGGATGTCAAAACTAGTGAAGTAACTGCCCGTTAGGGTGGTCGTTTGAGTGTGTTTGTGCTGAGTTTTTTAGTTTTTCAGCGCATTTTACCTCCTAGTGAGAGAAATAATTTTGGGATGCTGCAATTTGGTGAAGCTGCTTGACGCCAGAGAAAAAAACCAAATGCTACTAAATTTGCTGTAACCATCATCGCCTATTGCTGCCAAATGCCCCCTGCCTAGACGGATGTGTTTTTGTGTGCTGTGCGTTTGTGTGTTTGTGCATAAGCTAATGTACTAATGCGCTACCTCTTGGCTGCCTCCGGTGTCACTAAATATGGCAAAGTGATATAGTAGAAACGCCGCAGCCTCGAAAGTTAATAATAGTTATAGGGTAAGCAAATTAGGATTCGGTTGAACGAAAATGGAAATAATTAGAATTTTGTTTCGGGAACCGTCGGACCGCATCTTAGTCTGAATACTTTTTAAAGGTCGTAACTACAAATGACAAAAAACGATCGGTCTCATTCTAATGTGTTGCTTTTTTCTTCACCTCTTTGATATCTCAGCACTATATTAGCATTATGAGTTCTGATGAAATCCAAGTGGAAAGTTGGCACTGTACAGATGAAACAAAATTGAAAAAAAAACTGCTTCATACAATTTTTTAACCGATTGAATATATCCAAATGATGCATAATAAAATTATATCATCACTCTAATCGGAACTAGACCTGTGCGTCGTCGACAATTTTGTTACACCGCTGGTTTTAAGAAACGGTCAGCATCGATGATCGCACTGCAAGATTTATTAGATCTCGCCAATGTAATTATTATTACCATTAGTATTCATAATAATTATTCGAACTTATCTCCATATTGCCTTTCCCCACTCTACCCAAAAAAAAGCATCCAGACAATATCTTCTCATGATTGTATCTTCTTCAGGTAAAATTTATTTAGGTGCAATTTATTTAAACCTGATAAATACTCTTCCTGTTTTTGCCGAATTTAACTTTTGATCACCAGTACTGGACATGGATTTTAAGTATAGTTTGATGAAAAGAACCAAATAAATTCTTAGCCCAACAATTTTTCGATAAAAAAGTTAATCTTCCTCCAACTTTGCCAACGCCTATTCATGATGAAAAATAACAACCTTCCTTCCCAAATGAACCTAGACGAAACCACTGGAAATAATAGCACTGTAATATATGCCGAGACAGACCGTGAACGTGACTACTTTTCTTCCATACCGGTTCTTTTTTTTTCAGCCAAAGGACCTGGACTTGACGGAATAGCACCTATATTTTTGAAACAAATAGCAACTGAACTCACAATACCATTACACCATCTCTTCAACTTGTCTCTAAGAACATGAATATTTCCAGAAATATGGAAATCAATACCCGACATACGTTATTATCGTGGGATCGCCATTATCTCGTGCATTCCAAAATTGTTTGAAAAAATCATTAATGGAAAAATATTTCCACAAGTGCAAAATTACATAACCCCAAAACAACATGACTTTTCCAAATGTCGTTCTATTTAAAACAAATCATTCATTGGAATTCATTACATTCACTTTGGAAGCTATGGACAATTGAAACTACGTACAAACTCAATATACTGCAGGTTTATTAAGTTAAGAAAGAAAATTGTGGGAATATCCAAAGATATTGCGTTTTTGAAAAAATGCAGTAGATATGGATTAGTTCCCACATGCTGCAAGGTAAAGGGTGGGAGATCTTTTTCTAAAAAAATTCTAATTAAAATTCAACACGAAATTTTGAAAAAGAAGGTTAAAATATTGTATAGCATTCAGAGCGTGAAAACTTTGGAATGCTATAACCTTCACTTGAAACTAGTGAAACAATATCCCCAAGGCTTTGAAACTTTTCTAAACAAAGTAAAAATTGCAGAACATTGCGAATCCGAACGCAAACGAATTCTTCTTCATAAGAAACTCGAAAATTTACGTTCCAACAATTTTTCAGACCGCCCCCCAAAACCTCCAGTACAATTTTTGGAGGATTTTATTGTAAATCGTCCATCTCAAAATTTTACCAATGAACAAACTAATCTTCTAAATCTTGGTTTAAATTATGCAATTTCTTCAAAAGTAAATCTCGAACTAGTTATAGACATAGAAACAGGTTTAAATAACTGTGATCTTTCCTTTCCTCAAATTAATGACGCCAGAACTATTGTAGCTGACGTCATTTGAATAATCAGCAAACCATAGATGAAAAAGAACTAGTGAAACAATTGCGAGAAAAGCCTGTTTTTTATGTAAATAAAGGGAAAATAAAGTAGTTATTATGGACAAACAAGATTATGACAACTTGATAACCCAGAAAATTAATGAGGGTCCTTATAGGAAACAAAGAACCGACCCCCTTCCTGAAATTATCAAAAAAGTGGATAAAACTTTTCTTGAATGTAATCCAAACTTCGATATCAACCTCAATTACCTCAAAGTTCCTAACCCTTCTTTACCCAAAATCAAAGGACTACCAAAGGTTCATAAACCTGGTAACGAAATAAGGGAAATTATTTCTTCAGTGGGAGTTCCTACCCAAAAATCGCCAAATGGATAGTAAAAGAATTCCATTCTATGCCAAAAAATTTTTTCAGTGGATCAGTCCCCAACACACAAGAATTTACGACTCAACTTCAAAACTCTGTTGAAATCGAAGAAGACGAAATAATGGTATCATTCGATGTAACCGCCTTATTCCCAAGACTGGTTACTTCAACAGCACAGTAACAGTTTATGGAAAAGCAAAGTAAGGTCATATCTGAACCTAACTCGGCTTTATATGGATGTAAATTACTTCAAATTCAGAGGCGGATTTTATAAACAGTTACAAGGGGCACCAATGGGTAATCCGCTCTCCCCGTTTTTATGCGAATTGTTTATGGCAAATCTTGAAGATCTTTTGAAAAACCAGGGATTATTACCTAATCGCTGGTGGAGATACGTTGATGATATATTCTGTATCATCAAAAGCAATGATTTATCAACTTTCTCACAAATGAATAATAACTTACATAAAAACATTAAATTCACCTATGAGGAGGAGAAAGACAACAGTTTACCTTTCTTAGATATCCTCACTGTCAGAGAGGCAAAAACCTTAGATTTCGAGATATACAGGAAGCCAAGATTTAGTATTTAGCAGCATGAACTGTCAATTGAAAAATTTACTAGGTTCTACAAAAAATCCTACGGATAATTTGAAAAAATCTTCAGCTTGTTACCCTCCGTTGACAATCAAACTACCGTCCTACCCGTTTGTTACTACCTGTTTCTTCCCGTTTTTACCCGTTGACAACAAGACATTTCGTATAAAAGGAGCAGCATTCTTTCAAACAAACTTCTAAAACCGATACACTGAAGAAGGATATAAATAAAGCTTGCTTCATTTAGAATTGGAACAAACTTTTGCTCATATTGTGGCGCTCCTGGTGGACGGATTTGGATGTTCTTGGCGCCCACGTGTCGGGAATTTTATCAGCTTCACGTATGATTTTTGACATTCCGCAAATCGACCGTACTTTGTAAACAATCAACATGGAAGCCGGAAGAAGGGAAAAAATTGTGCACAGCTATTTGGAAAATCCATTGTGGCCTGCATCTAGGCTAGCTAAACAACTGAAATTGCCTAGAAATACCGCATGGCGCGTTATCAAACGGCATAAGAAAACATTGACGACGATTCGGAAACCTCAAGCCAATCGTCGGAGTGGAACTGTCGACCGGAAACTGCGTGGTAAGATTTTGAAGACGATTAAGAGAAATCCTAATCTGTCGGACCGTGATTTGGCCAGAAAACTCAGTGCTGCCCATAGTAGCGTGAGGAGAACTCGACTCCGGGAAGGAATCAAGTCGTATCGAGCTAGCAAACAGCCAAATCGGACCATAAAACGGAATAGTGTGGTCAAAATTCGTGCTCGGAAACTATATGACCAGGTGCTGACCAAGTTCGACGGGTGTCTTCTGATGGACGATGAAACTTATGTCAAGGCTGACTTCGGGCAAATCTCAGGTCAAAAATTATACTTGGCAACGACTCGGGGGGATGTTCCAGCCAAATTTTTTTTTGCCAACAAATTTGCAAGAAAATTCATGATTTGGCAGGGCATTTGCAGCTGTGGCAAAAAAAACGAAAGTTTTCGTTACAAATAACACAATGACATCGGAACTATACCAAAAAGAGTGTCTCCAAAAACGAATTTTGTCGTTCATTCGATCCCGTAATGTTTTGGCCAGATTTGGCAAGCTGTCATCACAGCAAAGTCGTTCAAGAATGGTATGCAGAGAGGGGTCCAGTTTGTTCCGGAAAACCTTAACCCACCCAACTGCCCCCAGTTCCGCCCTATTGAGAAATACTGGGTAATCATGAAGAGGAGACTCAAGGCAAAGGGAAAGGCTGTCAAAGACATCAATCAGATGACGACCTGGTGGAATAAGATAGCTAAAACGATGGACGAAGAAGGTGTGCGCCGCCTAATGAGCCGTGTTTCAGTAAAAGTTCGAGAATTCCTTCGAACCGTGACGAATAATTTTATCCGTATTTTTTCATAAAAGTATGAAGAAAACGGTACATTTGTATAAAAAAGATCCTGAATTCAATAATAAATAACTGAAATACAGGCAATTGTCTTTGTTCCAATTCTATCTGAAGCAAGCTTTAACATTCCGAAATACGCGTATCTGTATTGTAACGTTTTTTTTTTTCATAAATACGTTTATTTCTTAAGGCAGTTTACATAAGTTTTTCTTCGCCGTAGCATCACTTTTACATAATATTCTTATCCTAATTTAATTCTAACATAGTCACAACGTTTTGAATTTATTAAAACATATTCTCTTATAGCTTAAATATCATCTTAAGTAACTCGTCATTAATTATGAAATCTACTCGGAAATATTATTTGAACCAAACGATTACCTGTATTGTAACGTTTGCTATGCTTCATTAAAGTGTAATGGCTTTGTGAAAGTGTAAGAACGTGACAGTGAAATAGTGGAATTAAATGGTACATAAATAGTGCAACTATTCAATATACTGACGTCAGCAAAGCTTTCGACAGAATTGACATACGATTATTACTATTCAAAATTAAAAACCTATTTTAATCCACCTAGTGGTGTAATGATGCCTTTCTCATATTACTCATTACATCACGAATATAACCGTGAAATTCGCAAAAACTACTGTTTATTGAATAGGAATAGGATAATTTGTTCGGGTCTAATCTCACAAACTCTATAAATCCTGTTTAACCTGTAGTTCCGGAACCGAAAGTTGTATCCACAACAAATTATGGAATTCCGTATGAAACTGTAAGACTTTTCTTTTGAACCTATAAGTTTGTGAAAATCTATTCGGCCATCTCCAAGAAAAGTGAGTGAGATCCTTTTTGCAGTTTCTAATCACTATTTCCAATTCTCCCGAAACCGGATTCAGATGAACGGAATAGCTGAAGTTGGTTCGTTTGTTACCAACAACTATGACCTACAAATTGTTTTGAACGTAGTTAAACTTATACTTACTATCTCATGCTCTATTTCGTTTAAACCAATTAAACTAAATCTAACGAAACGAACCTGCGTTTCTGTTACTACTGCGTGCTAAACAGCATGAATCAACAGCATGAAACATGTAGTTGGATTGTTATTATTATTATTGACATCACTACACGACGTGCACGAAATAGAACAAAGCACGCCTTGTTCGTTTTGTGTTTTCTTCTTCTTTCGGTGTTGTGCATATTGTCACTCTATATGGCGATTTGAAAACTTTGACACTCATCGCCCTGTAACTGCGGAACCGGAAGTCGGATCCGGATGAAATTTCACAGTAGGTTTAAATACAGTATGAACTTCAATTCAAATCAAGATTCGTGAAAATCGGTTCAAGCATCGCAGAGAAATCGAAGTGAATTTAGTTTTAGGAGTTTTTCTTCTCCACTTTCGGTGCTCTCGGAATAGGAAAAGAGGGTAGTGCCCAATTAAGTTTTTATGCCCACAAACTAACAAGCTCTGCAAACTAGAAGAATTTATCAGACAGTTTTATGGGATTTGTACCTGTTTTTTACCATCGTTCGTGGAAAAATACTAATAAAATTGTTAATTTTCCACTTATTACGCATTAGTTCCGGAACCGGAAGTCGGTTCTAGATAAAATGTTCCACACATTTTTAGGATATTATAAGACCTTTCATTTGAATCTAAGTTTGCGAAAATCGGTTGAGTTGTTCCAGAGATAATTGGGTGTAAACTTTTTCTCAAATTTTCACATATTACCATATAACTCCGGAATCGGAAGTCACATTCAAACGAAATTCAATAGCAAGCTATGGGACCATAATACCTTTTATTTGAATCTTAGTTTGTGAAAATCGGTTCAGCCATCTCTGAAAAAAGTGAGTGCATATTTTTTTCACTTTTTTGGTACATATCATCCTATATCTCCGGAACCGGAAGTCGGATCGGAATGAAATTCAATAGCAGGCTATGGGACTATGAGACCTTTCATTTGGATCTTTGTTTGTGAAAATCGGTTTGGCCATCTCTGAGAAAAGTTAGTGCATATTTTTGTTACATACACACACACATACACACACACACACACACACACACACACACACACACACACACACACACACACACACACACACACACACACACAGACATTTGTTCAGTTCGTCGAGCTGAGTCGAATGGTATATGACATTCGGCCCTCCGGGCCTCGGTTAAAAAGTCGATTTTCACAGTGATTGCATAGCCTTTCTATATGAGAAAGGCAAAAAATATGGCACTGAACAAAAAACTTTTGGAATGGCTTGAATCATATCTCACAAAACTGTTACACAAATTGTACGCTATCAAAACACATACTCCGAATCAATAAATGTCATTTCAGGTGTTCCCCAAGGTTCTCGTTTAGGCCCTCTTCTTTTAATCTTGTACGTAAACGACATTACATCCTTTTTACTCAAACATTTAAAAGTACTTGTATATGCAGACGACATGACGCTCTTTATGGAAATAAAAAATGCTGAAGATGCTGAAGTATTCCAATATGAAATTAACGTTTGGTGCAATAAAAGCTTACTCCAACTAAACTTTAAGAAATGTAGTTCAGTAACGTTTAGTAGAAAAATCATGTCTCCTTCGATTAACATATATTTATGAAATTGACCTGTAGAAAAATGTAAAATTATTAGAGATCTAGGCGTAATTTTAGACTCAAAACTTACTTTCGTGGAGCATTATAATACAATTGTCAATAAAGCAAATAGTATGTTAGGCTTCATTAAACGTTTCAGTCATAATTTTCAGGATCCTTACACAATAAAATTATTACATACAACTTATGTCAGCACAATTTTGGAATACTGCAGCATAGCATTGAACCCATGTACCTCCGTACAAGAAGAATGCAACGAATCTGTCCAAAAACAATTTCTACTGTATGCGCTTTGTAGACTAAACTGGACTACATTTCCTCTTCCATCATATAAGGCGCGTTGCATCCTCATAAACTTGCAAACACTCGAAGAACGCCGCAAAGCTACAATGCTTTCTTTTAGCAACGACATTATTTCTCAACGAGTACAATCTGAATCATTGCTTTCACACGTACAATTTTTTGCTCCTAGCCGCCATCTCAGAAATCGATTACTGATTAAATTATAGAGCATTTGTGCATGTTATTTAACGGTCAATTTAGTCATTCAACTAACAACCAAAATGCTCTTATAATTGATGTTCTCGCCTAAATTCTGAACTTAGTTTCAGCTTTAGAATTTAGTGTAAGAATTTAGTTCTAGATTACTGGTTCAAAATTTAAAGCGAAGACTCCGGAATTGAATCCTAATTCTGGATTCTGGAACTAAATTTTTGGAACTGGTATCGTGACTAGATTCTGAAACTGAATTTAGTTTCTTAGTTAATGTTCGGAATTCTAATTCAAATTTTTATTCAACATTTCAACTTCAGAATTCTGGAACTACATTTAGGATATAAATTTTAGATCTGGTCCCTAAACGTTAGGTCTGAACTCCGAACTTGAATTTCAAACAGTAAATTAATATTTTTCTCGCTAGCCGGCTGCCCAGATCAACCAATATAACCAATTAATAATTCTAATAAATAATTAAAATAATAAAGCGGAAATAATAGAGAATTAAGACGCGCGTGAAATCTGTTGACCTTTATTTGGTGATTCAAAATGATTTTATAACAACTATTTAGAATATGTCAATGCAATGAATCAACTATTTTATCTAAATCCTATTCACTCGTTTATTTTGTATCACGTAATTTCATTTATGAAAAACTAGGGAAATTTTTATTCTCTACGCGATAGTATTGCAAATATTTCTTCAGTTTCCTTGAATAAGAGCTGTGAATCAAGACTTCCCTGGACTTCAATATAGAATATTGTTGAATCGTTCACTCGGGAAGTTAGTGAGTTCAGTGGTGCATCCGAGCATCTTGAAACCGGAACATACTGAGTCGCGCGCGAATAATACCACAACTGAAATTTTTCTTAACTAATATCCTTCTCCCGTGACACTTGTGGAGTGCGAAGTAGTATATACGGCCTCTAGTAATAACAAGTGTTGGACTAACATCCCTTCCCACTCCTTAGATGATCTACGTTCGGACCTGGCCGGCGCCGGTACTGATCAACCTTCATTCAACAGATGCAGTACGTACAAAAAAAATTGTTCAAGAGAAACCATATATTAATGGTGTATAAAGAGGAATTAATGCTATAAAATCGACAGTTTTCACATTCCTACATGCTTACCTGTTCTAGAGTATGTGAGACAGACGGGTCGATTCGAATTGTTAGAAATCCAAAATATTTGTAAATTAGTTTAAAAATAAGGATTGAGGAGATGAATTTTGGGGATTAAGGAAAAAGGTAATATCATAGAATATCGCTACCAAATTTCCAATACTCATCCTAGTTGTCCAAATATTGGGATGGCATGGCCTATTCTTTCAAATATTTTCGGGGGGACAAAAAGATTATAACATAAAATTTCGGCACTGATTCAGATAGCTATCGGTTGGTTTTCGCAACGCAATGCTAACGAAAATGCAACCTTGAAAACTTTTGTTGGCTTGAATATGGCGAGCACACTATGGAGTCGCAATGAGTGTATGAAACATAAATAAAACGAGAATGTTACTTTTTTAAAAACTACTTTTTGACAAAAATAATAAATGGAAGAATATTGGGCTTGAACATTGATTGCGATAATATTATAATTTTCATTATATACAATATACTACCTGGAATGATAAATCCCGAACCTCTCACAGAAAAAACGTGAATAGTTTCGAACGCGTGTATATTTTTGTTGAGAACAAGCCTCTAGATGGCCCAATACCAAATCTCATGACAATCTATCCACTAGTGTTTAAATAACACCTGATCGTGTCAGACGAGTTCTAGTTTTCATCAAGCTATAGAAAAAGATGCACCAGCACATTCATGCATAAAAGCAACGATGAAATTGAATCATTTGCGGTACGGACTGACCCACCATCCCCCGTATTCTCCAGATCTGACCCCCAGAGACTATTACCTTTTTCCAAACCTGAAAGGTTTCCCCAGTGAATGAAATTCTCGTCGAATACTGAGGTCATTGCAGAAACGGAAGCCTATTTTGAAGGCCTTGACAAATATTCTTTTCCAAAATGTTGGAGGACCAACTGGTTATCGCTCCAGATAGAGATTATGCTGAAGAATAAAAAAAGTTTTCATGATAAAAAATCGACTTTTTCTTTGTTAGGCCTGGTTTTTCTCATTTCATGTAGTAAATTCACAATAATGATAATTTAGTGTATATGGATTGATTTTTAGCTTTTGGAACGTGGGGTTATGTCATTTTTTGTTTTTCGTGCTAAACATTTGTTGCTTGAAGTTGCATAAAAAACAAGTATTATTTATATCGTTTATTGGTATCCGGCTTGAACCTTTTGGTCGTTCACCGGGTAAAGAAAAAAACAATTATTTGTACAATCTGTACATCTGTCTGTGAACCTTTTTCGTTTCGTTGACGCCGATGATATTATAACGCGTAACTTTGACATGATAATGTAAACATACATTGGACTGAAAGTCACAACTAGACATTTCGGACTGGCTATAAATGTGTCAAATGCAAAATGTGTAAGAGAAAAATGCTACAAAGATGGAATACTATGTCTCCCATCATGAATGTGGATAGACGGTAGCGATGTCGAGATGTTTGACGAATTTGTACCTATATCAACCAGGGCCGCTTTCACAGACGGGCACGGGCCCACGAGTAAATTCAGCTACTTGAAGAACCATCCATTCGGTTAGGACAAGAAAAAGTCGGATCAGAATAAAACTTGTTCAGCTGTCTCTGAGATACTACTCTCAGAGTGGCAAACGACCGGGAAAATCGGGAAAACCGGGAAAAAGTCAGGAATTTCGTTTCACAGGGAAAAAGTCGGGAATTTTAGTGGAAATCTGGGAAAAAATTTACTTGCCCTAATCGTGATAAATCATGATTTTCCTGATTGAACAAATAAAAAGTTGGAAGCAAAACTCCATTTTGTGTTTAAGTGAGGAGCTCAGTAAAAGTTTTGAAACATCGTATTGTCCCACACAGGTTTTATGGTACATAATCCATTGGATATGGAGCCAACATCCCATGTTTCGTTCAACAATTGTAAGGGTTTGGCAGCAAATTTTGAATGGATCAGAAAGCATTTCTTAGTTGTTATCAACAACAGCACATCTAACGGATGCTTTTTCTGGATTTCTGTTAAATATCAGAATAAGTTTGCATAATATGATTGCAAAAGAAATATCAGGTAACATGTTTAATAAAATTATGAAAAAATCTTAGGAGCCTTCATGTTTTTGAGTGGGCTAATGATTGTCCTAATTTCATCATAATTTGTCTCAGTAATGTCATCTTACGACAATACTTGTGTTGTAATCTTGGTATTGATTTCAAAAGGATTCACAAAATTAAAAAAAAATGTCAACTTTGACCTTTAAACATCCTTACCTATGGATTTCATAGTAGGATTCACAAGAATGCGGGTGTTGATGTCGACGAAGAATCAAACTTAGATCATCTCAGTCTCTAGAGGCATAGATTGTTGTTGTTTTTCCAGAGCGACTAGAGTCCATTTTAAGAATTTGAGAAGGATTTTGTTCTATTTCGCCAAAATTCAATTTTGAAAGATTATCGTATATGTTGTTAGATGGAATCGGGAGGAGAATTGTTTCTTGTTCATTTTTAACCTTATAAAGGGTGATTTTTTAAGAGCTTGAGAACTTTTTTAAACAATAAAACGCATAAAATTTGCAAAATCTCATCGGTTCTTTATTTTAAACGTTAGATTGGTACATGACATTTACTTTTTGAAGATAATTTCATTTAAATGTTGACCGCGGCTGCGTCTTAGGTGGTCCATTCGGAAAGTCCAATTTTGGGCAACTTTTTCGAGCATTTCGGCCGGAATAGCCCGAATTTCTTCGGAAATGTTGTCTTCCAAAGCTGGAATAGTTACTGGCTTATTTCTGTAGACTTTAGACTTGACGTAGCCCCACAAAAAATAGTCTAAAGGCGTCAAATCGCATGATCTTGGTGGCCAACTTACCGGTCCATTTCTTGAGATGAATTGTTCTCCGAAGTTTTCCCTCAAAATGGCCATAGAATCGCGAGCTGTGTGGCATGTAGCGCCATCTTGTTGAAACCACATGTCTACCAAGTTCAGTTCTTCCATTTTTGGCAACAAAAAGTTTGTTAGCATCGAACGATAGCGATCGCCATTCACTGTAACGTTGCGTCCAACAGCATCTTTGAAAAAATACGGTCCAATGATTCCACCAGCGTACAAACCACACCAAACAGTGCATTTTTCGGGATGCATGGGCAGTTCTTGAACGGCTTCTGGTTGCTCTTCACTCCAAATGCGGCAATTTTGCTTATTTACGTAGCCATTCAACCAGAAATGAGCCTCATCGCTGAACAAAATTTGTCGATAAAAAAGCGGATTTTCCGAATGGACCACCTAAGGCGCAGCCGCGGTCAACATTTAAATGAAATTATCTTCAAAAAGTAAATGTCATGTACCAATCTAACGTTTAAAATAAAGAACCGATGAGATTTTGCAAATTTTATGCGTTTTATTGTTTAAAAAAGTTCTCAAGCTCTTAAAAAATCCCCCTGTATATACTTTTTTTTGACTAACGGGTAGCAACTAAAATTTCGGAATTTTTTCGAGGCCTGTATGCTCAACAACAAACGAGCTCAGAAAAAACTAAGAGTGTGTATGAGTTAGCTCTCTTTCTCCTCTTTCTGCTAGTATTTTCTGTTTTGTTCATGCTTGCTCAGTTTTGCTCAAAATGCCGCCGAATTAAGAAGTATTTCACGAGTGCATTGTACAGTTCAACGAACTGCACAGAAATCTCGGCAAATAATACACGGTACAACATTTTAAAAGCAAAAATGTTGCGGCTTCGACAGTTTACAATATCCTAAGATGGCCAACAACTGCCCGTAAGGAAGGTAGTGGAAGACCAGCCAAAATTATAGACGCCAAAGGACTTCGTTCTCTTTCTCGTGCCTTCAAACACAAGGATTCACTGAGTCAAAGGGATGCCGCAAAAAAGTTCAACTGTTCTCACCAGTCCATCTGCAAAACATTGAAAAGACTCGGAATAAAGTACCGAAAGAAGACACGAGCCCCGGGATATACTGACGTACAGATTTCAACGCTGAATTCCCAATGCCGCTGGTTGATTAAAAAATTTTCCGGAAAAAGTTTTGTTTTAGACGACGAAAGTTACTTCCCTCTTTCGAAGACGTAGATTTCCGCAAACGATCGATACTATTCAACGGATAGTTCTACTGTACATCCAAACATAAAATATTAGTTTAAACATAAGTTTGAACAGAAAGTGATGCTGTACATTGTCATTTCCGAGAAAGGCATTTCTAAGCGATGGTTCAAGCCATCTGGGTTGGCAATCAATCAAGATGTGTACCAGAACGAATGTTTGTAGAATGCTTTGATACCGTTTTTTCAGAAACATCATGCTGATGGACAACACGTGTTTTTGCCGGGAAAAGCGTCATCGCATGGCGCCAAAAAACACAATCGTTCCTGAATATCCATTCGATCCCATTTGTACTCAAAAACCACAACCCGATAAATCCACCTCAGTGTCGCCTAATCGTAGTTTTCTTCGGGGTTTTGAGCTCCTTGGTGTACAAAAATAATTTGCTAACAGTTGATTGGTAGAATAATGAGATGCATTCGCAAAGTTGACATGAAGGCCGTACAACGCTCCTGTTCCGACATCAAACGGAAGCTTCGCCGAACATCCGATTACGGACCGTTTTCAAATGTTCACTAATTTTTTTTCAACAATGGACAATGTAGTTTTAATTTCAATCAATCAGATCATCTTCAAGTATGTTTGTCTTTTTTGACAGCTTGAGAAAGAAATTCCAAAATTTTAGTTGCCACCCGTTATACTAGGCTAATATAGTATTGGAATACACTAGAGATGGGCAATCCGTTCACGAACAGTTCAACGAATTATTTCTCCTCGAAGAGTGAGTGAATTTGAATTCTTTATTTAAGAATGATAGTTCTCTATACAGAAATGAAAAAAACGAATTCTTTGAGGATGTATACAAGTCAGTTGCGTTTTTCGGAATGTTTGCTGGATTGAGGAATCTGGTAGAAGTTACACACATTCGTGTCCTTTGATAACGTATAAAAAGAGAATGATTATTGGTAGAAATACATGCAAAAAGTACTCACTATTATTGAATCTGTAATCTGTAATCTGTAACTCTCATATTATTTCCGAAGAAACCTACAAAGTTTCAGAAGAACGAAACCAAAATGGTTAAAACCGGGATAAAATAAATGATTTATAAAAAAGAAGAACCGGTTCAATAGAACTAATTATTTCGGTAGAACTATTATGTTTTGAGCGATTCTTTGTAATGAACAGGTTTGCCCATCTCTAGAATACACTCCTAGTTTGAATCCTAAGTGTCTTAAGAACTACTGATTTTGCAGAAAGCCTTAACAAGACTAATTTAGTGGAAGACTGAATAGTTCGGATGATAACAGTTTCAATTTTAATTATAAGGCTTTAAATTTAATTCTTTATTATTTGGCTTTCAAATGACTGATGGTATTTCTGGCAACCTAGAAAACACTAACAATAATCGATTTTGGAGTAAAAGCTGCATTTAAGAGAATTATGTTTCTTGTTTTAATCCTACTGTTACCTCGAATTAATTTGAAATAGTCAAAAAGATTAAGTTTTTATCTTGAAGAGCTAATACATACGACTAACATTAGTAGCAAAGTAACAGACGAAATAAAGATGGAATACATTGAGCTGGGTGGTACTGTTGGTTCTAAAGATGAATATTTGGAAAAATTGTGGATGAGGTTTTTAAACGCTGTTCCAAGGATTATTTCAATCTTAAATCTTCTATTAAGCAAATCCTCATACCTGAATAAAAACGGTTTGAAAGTCTTGTAGCTCAGCGTTTCGTTGATAATGCTGGGAGCGTAATTAACAAAACAGCACACAAAATCATATAATCGATGCAAGGAGGATGTCGAACCGAAGAAACAGTTTCTAATCAAGATTAGAGCTTATATTTTCACTCTGCATTCTTTTCACCCTTTTCACAACCGGAAGTCGGATTCGGATTAAATACGTATGGGACAACAAAAAAAAATCGGTTCAGCTATCTGTGAGTAAATTGATTGCTCAAAAACGTTACATACATACGAAATTTCTGATCTTCACGAACTGATTCGAATGGTATATGACACTCCGAACCTTGGTTCCAAAATTGGTTTCCGCAGTGATTGCATAACTCATCTATATGAGAAAGCCAAGAACGACTTCTTCCCATTGTTATGTTCACTTGGCGTAATGAATATTTCCTATTTCTAAATCGAGATACCCAAAAAATATTATATTTCTCAACTCTCGATGTTCTTTTGGATATGGGATTTTCAGGAATATTAAAAAAAATACTGAACATAGGCGATTTGAGCCTGTTCTCAAAACCGGGAATTTTTTGTCTCGCGCACCGGGAAAAAACCGGGAATTTTTCGTCTCGCGCACCGGGAAAAAACCGGGAAATCGAAATCGACAATTCACTTGCCACCCTGTACTCTGCTTGTACTAAAAATAATTTTTTTTAGGATATTCCTAAGCATATTCTTGGCATTGCATTCCTTTCTGATTCAACAGACTTCGTAGCCGATTCTTTGCGTTCAGAATCATTGCTTGGCTAGGCTGCCTGCTAGATCTTACTGACACTAAAAATCCTTCCAGATCGAGGCTCGAACTTATGACAAATGATTTGTAAGACCAGCGCCCTTTGCATTGAACCGCCAACCCGGGATTAGGATACTTCTATAAGAATAAATACATTTGTTTGATCAAAGCGGATGCACTTTTCCTGCATGTGTTATTACTCCCAAACAATTAATACAATGCAGCATTCTTCTACCAATAAAACATTAACAATTATGATTGCCACTGAGAGAAATAAAATCGTTTTACTATGATCGACTTAACGAGTGTTGTTCATTCATGTCCACAGAATTGTAACCGCACAATAACAAGATCGATTCCTACCCTTGCAATAAGAAACAAAATCAAAGATTATCAATCATATACTAACATTCTTTCTATCTCTTCCAGGTAAGTCGAATGTTCCCGCTAACAATTTCGTCCCATAGATCCCTAACGATCATTGTGATTGGTAAATATTCAACTTTTGTATTGCAACATATTCATTCAAATGAGAACCTACCAGTTCATATCATTCAACAGATCATTCCAGGACAAGAGAATGAACTCGTGAACATGAAGAGAAAGCCTAATTATCTAGAAGAACCAAGCATGCTGGGTAGTTTAATTGGCAAAACAATTCCCCCGGTTGGGAGCTAGCTACGGGTTCGAGTCCCGTCTTTGCGGTAACATTTTCGCGGTTTTCATTACATAGTTGCATTGAGGTGTCATTTTTCCAGTCTATTTTCTCCGTTAGATACTGATGAAATTTAAAACTAGCTGAATACGGCTCTACGTCTGATTTTTCCAATTTCAAATCGCCAATCATCAAAGTTTGATTTCAAGTGTGCACACTTTTTAAAACTTGTCTAGGGACATTCGTAGATTTACTTCGATTTTAGATCAAGTAGAAATTAATTATATTGAAATTGATATGTAGATAAACCACTGACAGTTCTTCACCTTCAATCAACAGTTTCACTGTATGAGTTCAGTGCTTGTAATCGCCACGGCTCTTAATTTTCCTGTCCAGCTATACACTTTTGAGGTCAACATTGGCTTTTTAGACAGCACAGAAAATCAAAATCTTCCCATCCTACAACCCAGAAAAATAAAAACGATTGAAGCAAGATTAACCTCAAAGATCACATGCGGGCAGAACCCGCCCTGCCTTGAATCTGAGCAGGCAATCAAAGGCCAACCAAACGAAAACGGCTCGGTACACTTCAAAATTTGAACACCAGACCGAATGTGTCATGAATGTTGCTGATCGTCGGCGATTATGTAACTCACAAACCGACCCGATTACCAGGGCCTACTTGGTTCGGATCCAAAACCGCGTGAAGTTTCTATTGCCTGAGCACTTCACCATTCCGCACCCGTTTTCGGATCGTCAAACGCGACCAGACGAACATGTGTATGCATCGGAAATCTAATAATTAGCTAAAACAAGTCGCTTAACCGGGTGGAATTGAACAGGACCATCTACCGCATGCCGAATGGCTTGACAACACAACCACAACCTCTCCACCCCGGCCCGTTTATTCCACGACGCAATGTGTGAGAAAAAGGTAAATCAACTATTTATCACACTGTTTATAAGATCTGTCACTGAGCTGACGACTCAGCCTCTATTGGAAGATAAATGGGCTGTGTTGTTATTAATTACAGGTGGTTTGTAGGTTTTTTTTCTACGCGTACACGTCTTGACAAGGCTCAGTTTGGCGTCAAGATAGCGCCTGACAGGTTCGTTACAACGACCGACCAAGTTTAAGCTCAGAAGATCAAATGCTCGCCTTACCGCTTCGGCGACGAGAGCTTCAAAAGGTAGCTTATTTGAAAATTACTTAAAGTTATTAATCTTACAAATGAGCAAAATGACTCATGGTTTGGTGAACGTGGTTTCATTTGCTATGACGTACCTACTTTGATACCTTGTTAGCTACAGCATCATACCTATGCCTAGCGATATGACGTACCAGCCGCTAAAAACATAGTTTCACTTTTTATCAGTATCTAACATAAACCGGTCTTCAAAAACACTGATCACTGAAATAGCCAGACGAAATGAAAATTAGCGAAAAAATTACACTGTATAATTGTGTTGTGTAATTCATTTTAGTAAAATAATTCATCTGGATAGAAATTTCGAATCCGGGTTCTGTCTCTTGGGAGTTTTTCACAAATTCTCGTTTCTCCTCTATATGATGTTTTATATACTTTGTCTTGTGATCCCAATTATTATCTAATTTTCAATTCACAAATTTTCCGTGCATTTGAAAGAGGACCCATAAAACACGTTACTTTATGTAGAAATATTTTCAGAGCAAAATCACTTTCGGAGATATAGTTTTTTTTAAATTTAAATTTGCGTCATGCCATTTCTTTGGTGGGCCTAAACTTTGGAGCTCGTTTTCTCGAAGCCGCCCATTGACACGATAAAAATAAAACTAGTGAAAATTTTGTAAGATGTAGAACAGCAAAGTGCGTGAATTTATTAAAACTAATTTTAATTCACCTAGCGATGAGATAATACCTTTCTCATGTTACTTAAATTCTTAGTAATATTACTGTGGTATTCTTGAAAAACAAAGACGGGTGGGTAATGTCAGAGCCATAACTGGATGACATGAATACGAATAAAACTGATATGCTTTTTCACACTTCGGAAAATTTTTGTTTATTTTGAGCGATTTTTATACCCATTTATTATAGAAAAGGTAAACAAACATAATATTATGTTGAATCTCACCGAAAAAAATGGAAAATTGCTTTTTTTCATGATACTGTAAGTAAAATGATGTCGACGACCGACGTATAACATGTAAACGACAAAATGAAACCGAATATTTTGAATTTATAATGCAAAATGTTCGTAATTTTGTATTTTCGGGGATAGCTTTTGGGAAATGTCAAAACAGGTACAACGCACAGCATTCACATCTCTCGTTTATGAACCGAATGAGCAGTGCACAACTCATGCCAAAAATTTTGATCTCTAACAAAGAATGAACAATTTCATTATAGGCGAGCAAATCATACATGAGAGCATTTTGGCTATAAATTGAATGATTAAAACTACCGTCTTAAACAACATGCTCAAATATGTCTCCCTCATATTAGTTAATTGAAAACATTCATGGTTCATAACAAGGATGGCTTTTATCGTATCAAAGAACGCTCACTCGCAACTCTTCACACGATTCAATATGTGCCATCAAAGAGAGACGGATATCATCGCAGCAACAAAAAACCGGCATGGTTCATTTAACATAGAATAGACACCAGTGCGAGGGCGAATTTCTTTCGATGCCCTGTCTGAGAATCAAAGGTTAGTTCGCTGCTGTGGAGATTCTCTCTGAAGCAGCAAACGGTCGCTTATTCTCGTTTCGGGATCCAATTATGTATGGGCAGTGGATAATTGCGATATAATCATTTTACTATTGCCGCTTATTCTAACCTTTGTATAGGTTGTGTCTATGAAAATGTATGTGAATGCTCCACACAAGGGTTTTGAAATATTGCAACCTAGTATGAGAATTATCAAGTCGAATCATCGATTCGATTTTCTGCGATAATTGTTAACTTGCGATTCTCTCTTGGTAAATTTCACACATCACCAATCATTATCAGACTGTAATTTTTTTAAGGGTCGTGAAATACTCAGAGTATGAAGTGGAGCGAAGAAATATAGAAAAATTCTCTCACGGTTTATGCATTGAGAGACTCGAGTTCTTGTAGCATCTTCTACCGGATTGAGAATGTTGTATACAATATTTATAAAAATCTAGCACCTTCTGTCAAATTTTCGGCAATCACCAACACTGGCTCATAACCATCCATAGTTAGTGTCTGGATACGCTTTGTGCGATGATTCGTTCAATTCATGTGTTTTGAATTTTGCGCACCTTGTTTTGGCACTGAATTTCATCCTAATGCTCGTTCATACCAAACATTTTTAAAAAAATTCAACTTTGAGTAAGTTTTCGATCTGGATCAAAATTCGTAAAATCGCCCAAAAAAGAATTTTCTATTGTTATTTTTGGTTCAACTGTTGATGAGCTGGAAAAAAAATTATTCTGAAAAGTATCCAGGATGGGCCATTTGAGGAGGAAGCATCAGGCAACCCAATAACTTTTGACAGACTGGTCAGATCGACTAATGACATACCGCGTTGGAAACTTAATTCCAAGACAATTTTACGATTAAAACTAGGCCAACTTTTGGCGAAAAGCATCATGTCAGACGAGGCACATTTCACGTTATACGACCAAAAGGACCGACGTTTGTGCGATGATGGTGATTGGTCTCCATTTTTTCCAAGCCGATGATGAAGCAACGGAAACAGTTAATGGTGATCGTTATCCAGTCATGAAAAATGATTTTTTGCTGGTATGAATGGCTACTGGTTTCAACAGGACGGTGCAACATGCCATACAGCTCGACTAACAATCGATTTGTTACGACCATTTTCCCCCGGACGAGTCATATCGAAAAACGGTGACTTTGACTGGCCTCCGAGATCACCCGATTTAACACTACCTGTTTTTTTTGAGTGGCGGTTTGAAATCCGCTGATAAGCCAAGAACCATAGTTCAACTCAAAGACAACATACAACGTGAAATCGTCACCATATCGACCGATACTTTGACTAAAACGTTGGAAAACACGATATCATTGCCAAAAAATAGTTGTAACATATACCATGCCATTCTTTAACAAATAAACATATTTTATTGAAACATTCACAGATCGTACATATTTTAATAAACTTAGACTTATTGTATGAAAATCACAAAATAAAAATCCATGTTTTTTCTGTAGAATTTTTTATAACAATTGATTTTTTTGAATGTTCTGGACATTTTCAAAATCTAAAAACATATATTATAAAGCTTGCTTAAGATAGAATTTGAAAAAAGACAATTGCCTGTATTTTAGTTATTTATTATTGAATTCAAAATCTTTTTTATACAAATGTAGCGTTTTCTTCAAACTTTTATGGAAAAATACGGATAAAATTATTCGTCACGGTTTCGAAGGAATTCTCGAATTTTTCCTGTAACACGGCTCATTAGGCGGCGCACACCTTCTTCGTCCATCGTTTTAGCTATCTTATTCCACCAGGTCGTCATCTGATTGATGTCTTTGACAACGTTTCCCTTTGCCTTGAGTCTCCTCTTCATGATTGCCCAGTATTTCTCGATAGGGCGGAACTGGGGTCAGTTGGGTGGGTTAAGGTTTTTCGGAACAAACTGGACCCCTTTCTCTGCATACCATTTTCGAATGACTTTGCTGTAATGACAGCTTGTTAAATCTGGCCAAAACATTACGGGATGGTCGTGGGATCGAATGAACGAACGAATGAAATTCGTTTTTGGAGACACTCTTTTTGGTATAGTTCCTATGTCATTTTCTTATTTGTAACGAAAACTTTCGTTTTTTTTTGCCGCAGCTGCAAATGCCCTGCCAAATCATAAATTTTCTTGCAAATTTGTCGGCAAAAACAAAATTCAATTTGGCTGGAACATCCCCCCGAGCCGTTTCCAAGTAAAATTTTTGACCTGGGATTTGCCCGAAGTCAGGTTTCATCGTCCATCAGAAGACATCCGTCGAACTTGGTCAGCACCTGGTCATATAGTTTCCGAGCACGAATTTTGACCACACTATTTTGTTTTATAATCAGATTTGGCTGTTTGCTAGCTCGATACGACTTGATTCCTTCCCGGAGTCGAGTTCTCCTCACGGTACTATGGGCAGCACCGAATTTTCTGGCCAAATCACGGTCCGACAGATTAGGATTCCTCTGAATCATATTCAAAATCTTACCACGCAGTTTCCGGTCGACAGTTCCACTCCGACGATTGGCTTGAGGCTTCCGAATCGTCGTCAATGTTTCCTTATACCGTTTGATAACGCGTCATACGGTATTTCTGGGCAATTTCAGCTGTTTAGCTAGCCTATATGCAGACCACAATGAATTTTCCAAATAACTGTGCACGATTTTTTCCCTTCTTTCGGCTTCCATGTTGATTGTTTACAAAGTACAGTCGATTTGCGAAATGTCAAAAATCATACGTGAAGCTGACAAAATCCTCGACACGTGGGTGCCAAGAATTTCCAAACCCGTCCACCAGGAGCGCCACAATATGAACAAAAGTTTGTTCTAATTCTAAATGAAGCAAGCTTTAATACTATAGAATAAAAATCTGTTGAAAAATTTGTGGGCCAGCAATTAATTCAAATCTCATGACGGAAAGTATGACTCTCGATGTGGTGTTTTCATACAAAACGGTTGTTGCGAACCACACATGTCAATTGGCATTGAAAAATGTCGTTCCAGTGTTTCAATAGTATACCATTGAAAAATCGAGCCAATCATAGCTTTCCATAATGATGTCAACCTTTTGTCCGATTTGCGCAGTATGTACTATCGCATAAAAGGGAATCTCATCATCTTTGTTTTTGTATTTATTACGGAAACCTTGCAATTATTTCATTTTTAATGTAATCGTGCTCGGTCTTGCATACAACCCTCGGTACGCGCCTGGGTACAACGGATGAAGAAGTGCTGTCAATTAGAGATGGCCGGGTTTCGGGTATTTGGTATTTGTATCCGAAACCCGATCCGAACCCGAACCCGAAATGAAATTGCGCCAAAGTGTGGCCGCTCGAGTTGAACGGATCTTCGCACAAAGCAGATGATGTAAAACCGACACATAGAAATTAGGAATATTTTTTGATGATTGAGCGCAGTGGGCTTTCGATACGTTTTTCGACTAATAATTTATATTATATAATATATCAATCATTTATTTATTTCTACTCCAAAAACTTGAGATAAACTTTTCGATACATTCTACATACGTATACGTATATTGTTGGTTCTGTTACACCGACTTCTGATCGGAGCCCCGAAAAACCATTCGACATAGCTCGATGAGATCGAAAAATGTCTGTGTGTGTACTGTTCAGAGAATTTTCTATTCGCTCAATTTTCTCGGATATGTCTTGAAATTTCACGGTGACACGCCAAATTATAATGAAACTCATACCCGCGAGATAAAAGATTTTGACACTTACGCAAATACAATACAATCAGCAATAGTGCGGAAAATGACTTTTTGTCGTGAATACGACTTACTTTACTATGGGGTGCCTTTTCAAAATTAGTCATATGAAAGAATGGGCAGAACTTAATCGTGAATATCTCGACTTATATTAAAGGCAGCAACATAATTCTTTCGCCATTTCATCAAAAATATGATCAGGAATTTTGGATAATATTTTGAACAGTGTGAGATAACCACAAACAACTCAAATATTACGTTTTCTCGAACTTTGAAAACAACGCGGAAAACTCTTTACTTTTGCTTGGCTTTTTCGCGCAAGGACGACGATTTTGAGGTAGTCAGGCACATATCTTCTACTGACTGCGTATAAAAGAGGAACCGTGGTCGAAATTCGATCATCATTCGTCATCTAACACTCGATGTGGATAGACGAATAACCTACTACGACTAATTTCGATTTTGTTTTATTTTTTATTCGCAGTTGTCTACCTACCCAAGCTATGGGTAAAAACCGCCATAGATCCGAGAAGGATCCAAAGGATGCTAAGCGTCTGAAGCCAAGTTATGTACAGGTAAACGACCGTTTGCTGAGTAAAAACCAATATGCTGATCTGCCAGTAGATGTCGAAGAGGAACTGCAGAAGAAGGAAAAAATGCCGCCTTTCTACCTGAAGGGCTTCCCACCAACTCTACGCTCGGATTTCAACACACTGATCAGCAAAGGACTACAGGCAACAATCCGTTTATGTACTGAAGGCTACAAAATAACTGTTCCGGCTTTGAACCACTACAAAGGAGTGGAATGTTATCTGAAGCAGACAAAAGCGGAATACTTCACACACGATATTGCCGCCAACAAACCTATGAAGGTTGTACTTCGAGGACTACCCGACATGATGGAAGCCGAACTAAAGCAGGCACTGTCAGAGGCTGGACTAAAGCCTTTGATGGTATTTAAAATGAAGCGACATAATACGGACAAAAAGTTTAGAGATCAACTGTACCTGATTCATCTGGAGAAGGGCTCCATCACCATGAGTCAACTGAAAACGATTAAATCGTTATTTCACATAATCATCGAATGGCAAAAGTATAAACCGGTACATCGGGATGTCACACAGTGCACGAACTGTTTGAACTACGGCCATGGAGCGAGGAATTGCCACATGAAAAGTCGGTGCGGGAAATGTGCCGAACCACACAATACCAACGATTGCCTACTAGATGACATCGCTGTAAAATGTGTGAACTGTGATGGCGACCATCCATCTACTAGCAAATCGTGTCCCAAACGTGCTGAGTTCACAAAAATTCGACAACAGGCATCCCGTAAACAATCAACGCGCAAGAATGTTCCACAGAAGGATGAAATTAATTTCCCACGGCTCCCACCGAAGAGGGATATTCCGAATTTGCCGCCACTTCCTCGCAGCAATCCAAAAGATTCAGCCGCTGGATCACAAAAAGAATCTTCCTCAAAAATCCCTCCTGGATGGGGCAATAATCAACCACAAGCAAAGGATGACTCTGGTGATTTATTTTCTGCTGAACAACTGATCGTCATTTTTGAAACAATGACAACAAAACTACGAAACTGCAGAACGCGGTTAGATCAAATCAACGCCTTAGGCAAATTCATCATCGAATATGCAATATAATGAGTTGGTTATAGTAAATTGGAATGCTTGCTCACTCAGGAGCAAAACTGCTGAATTGTTTGACTTTCTTCAAGAGAAGAATGCCGATATTGCTATTTTAACTGAAACTCATCTTAAACCTGAAATTTCTATTTTTATTTCCAATTACAGGATTCACAGGCTCGACAGGACAACTAACAGAGGAGGGGGAGTTGCCATTGCCATTAAACGATCCATTCAGCACAGGCTTCTGTCAGCCTTTAAATTGCAACTCATAGAAGCCATCGGAATTGAGATTACAACGACGATGGGACCCATCATCATCATTGCAGCGTACTGCCCCAAACAAACCAATCTTCGAGATGGTACGTGTGCATCATTGAAGCGAGATCTGGCTATGCTCACTCGACGACAGAACAAATTCATCATTGCTGGGGACCTGAACGCACGGCATGAGCTGTGGGGAAACAGAAGACAAAATCGGAACGGATTCGTACTTGCCGAAGATTACGAAGCTGGACAATACAACATCTTCGCTCCGGATCAACCAACGCGACTTTCCAGATCGGGAGTTCATTCCATTTTGGATATATTCATCAGCAACATCGCCATAGACAGCTCTCCGGTTGTCTTCTACGAGCTCTCTTCTGACCACTTTCCAGTAATATTGACGTTGGGATCTTCACCAGAAACAGTGCCTATTCAACCACGGAGGAACTATTATCGCACCGATTGGGTCCAATTTCAACAAATCGCCGACCAACTTATTAATATCAATGTTCCACTAGATTCCCCGATGGAAATCGATGCGGCCCTATCTTCCTTCCAGCATTCAATCACAGTCGCTCGTGATAGGACGGTTCCAGTACAACATATGCCGAGTTCCTCTCTTCAAATCGACAGTGTCACCAAGAAACTCATCCGACTTCGGAATATCTACCGGAGGCAGTATCAACGAACTGGCATCCTAGATAGGAAGACTACTTATAACAACTTAACTAGGATAATCCAGGAAAGGATATCTGAGCTTCGCAACAGGAACTTCCAGCAAAAGCTTCGAGAAATTCTCCCACATTCAAAGCCCTTCTGGTCCTTAACGAAGGTGCTTAAGAAAAAACCGAAGCCTATTCCTCCTCTGATGTCACCCCAGGACGCAGCTGAAGGAATACCTTTAATCACACCAGTAGAGAAGGCAAATGCGCTAGGCCAGCAGTTTGTGTGTTCTCACAATTTAGGACTCAACATTGTTAGTCCATATGAAAGAGCCGTTGCTGATAGCGTAGCTGAGGTTGACCAATCAGACAGCTTAGTTCCTGAGGAAAGTAGAGTCACTGCGAATGAGCTGATGGCTTTTGTGAAAAAATCCAAAAATATGAAGGCCCCCGGTTTCGACAACACATTCAACATTAAGCTGAAACATTTGAGTATTCGCTCATTTGTCTTCTTAGCTAAAATTTTTAACAGGTGCTGGGAGCTTGGTTACTTCCCTTCAATGTGGAAGTTAGCTAAAGTTATCCCAGTTTTGAAACCGGGGAAAGATCCTTCCTTTTCCAAGAGCTATCGGCCCATCAGCTTACTCTCTGCCCTATCCAAGCTGTTTGAAAAGTCAATACAAAGGCGAATTCTTGCTTTTGCAGATGAACAGGATATATTTCTGGAAGAACAGTTTGGGTTCCGGAAAGGAAGATCCACCATCCACCAGCTCACAAGGGTTAACAACGTCATCCAGCAAAACAAATCAGTGTCCAAAACGACTGCCATGGCAATATTGGATATTGAAAAGGCATTCGATAATGTGTGGCACGATGGACTGATGTTCAAACTGCATCGGTATAATTTTCCCATGTATCTTATTAAAATTATCAAAAATTATCTTGCAGATAGAGCATTCCAGGTTTCTCTGAATAATGCACTTTCAGAAAGATTTACTATTCCTGCTGGTGTACCCCAGGGAAGTATCCTAGGTCCCATTCTATACAACATTTTCACATCAGACATCCCACCTCTTCCAGGTGGTGGTGTTCTGTCACAATTTGCTGATGATACTGCCATTCTTTACAAAGGTCGTGTCATTAATGCTCTGAAGAATAAACTATAGACAGGTCTGGACGCTTTAACGGAATATTTTACAAGCTGGAAAATTGTGATCAATGCAGCAAAAACTCAGGTCATCTTGTTTCCACATTCAAGATCTCCAAAACTTGTTCCATCAGACGAATGCAGAATACGATTCGGTGATGAGGTCATTCAATGGTCCGATGAAGTTATCTATCTAGGACTCACCTTTGACAGACATCTGATATTCAGGTCACATGTTGACAAAATCGTTCAAAAATGCAGCATACTCATTAGGTCTCTGTATCCGCTGATTTGTAGAACATCTAAACTATGCCTGAAGAATCAGATGGCTGTCTATAAACAAATCATCTACCCCGCAATTGAATACGCAGTCCCTGTTTGGCGGGGTTGTGCACGAACACACAAACTTAGGCTTCAACGCATTCAAAGTAAGATCTTAAAGATGATTCTAAATCTACCCCCTTGGACAAGGACTAGTGAAGTACATGAGATGGCCTCACTGGATATACTAGAACAAAAATTCGAACAATACTGCACGAAATTTGAAGAGAGGTGCTCAATCTCTGAAATACAAATAATTCAAAATTTGTACGTATTAGGTTAGGGATAGTTATAAGTAGGTAGACATTTTATAAATAATTAAAATAAATATTATGATTAAACATTAGTATGTAAAACAAGAGTAACTAAAACACCTAATATTAATAACGAATCGTATGAACAACAAAGATGAAAGGCCAAAGGGTCAAAACACTTGTACTGTAAAATGTTGATGTAATACACAAAAATAAGATTAATAAACAGATATTTATGCAAAAAAAAAATGCGAAATTCGATCATTTCTTCTTTTGCGTTGGATGCAAGCAGACGTCATGGGAATGATTTAATCAACCATCAGGTTCGGAGTTCAATGAAAGCAGACCTTTTGCGTGGTATAAAGCCTCAAACGCTTAGGTCGTGCTTTCATTTGGTCTTCAATCGTCAGGTGGAGCAGTCGTCAATGAAGGCAGACCTTTTGCGTGGTATAAAGCCTCACTGGTATGCTGAAACTGGATTCTGGAACTATATTCCGGAACTGATTCCAGCTTCGAAATTATAGTTTTAGAATTGCAACTGATCTCTGAGTCTGTTCTTAGTTCTTGAACTCAGGTCCAGTTCCTTATTCTAGAATTCTTCTAATTGGGTTCTTTTTAGAACCATAATAATACTCAAAGAATCATGCGAAATTTTGCTTTACTCTATACAACCCATTTGATGGTCGTGGCGAAAAATCGTCTTCAATTTTTAGAGCTTAGTTCCGGAATATGAGTTTAGAATTCAGAGCCTGTGTTCTGAACTGGATTCTGGGAAAAGATTCCGGAACTGATTTCAGCTTCGAAATTGTAGTTCTAGAACTAAAATCCAACTGAATTCTAAGTCTGTTCTAAGTTCTGAATTTAGTTCTTGAACTCAGGTCCAGTTCCTAATTCCAGGATCCTTCAAATAGGTTCTTTTTGTCGTGAATACGACTTACTTTACTATGGGGCGCCTTTTCAAAATTAGCCATATGGAAGAATGTGCAGAACTTAATCGTGAATATCTCGACTTGTATTATTGGCAGTAACATAATTCTTTCACTATTTTATAAAAAATATGATCAGGAATTTAGGATAATATTTTGAACAGTGTTAGATAACCACAAACAAATCAAAAATAAGTTTTCTGAAAATTTTAAAACAACGCGGAAAACTCTTTACTTTTGCTTGGGTTTTTCGCGCAAGGACGACGATTTTGAGGTAGTCAGGCACATATCTTCACACAATCGATCAACTATCAATTTGAATTCGAAAGTATAAAGAAATCATGTCAGTTTTATTCGTATTCACGACATCCAGTTATATCTCTGACATTACACACCCGTACTTTTTCTTCACATTTTTCAAATTTTTCGCATTATGCTGCCAATAAACCAAGTTTTCTATTATTTTGATTCATTTTTGCCTTTCTCATATAGAAAGGTTATGCAATCACTGTGAAAACCGACTTTTGAACCGAGGCCCGGAAGGCCGAGTGTCATATACCATTCGACTCAGTTCGTCGAGTACGCAAAATGTCTGTGTGTGTGTGTGTATGTGTGTGTGTGTGTGTATGTGCGTATGTGTGTATGTAACGTTTTTTTGCACTAACTTTTCTCGGAGATGGCTGAAGCGATTTTCACAAACTTAGATTCAAATGAAAGGTCTTGTGGTCCCATACAAAATTCCTGAATATTATTTGGATCCGACTTCCGGTTCCGGAATTATGGGGTAAAATGTGCAAAAAATTGTGAAAATAAGTGCACTAACTTTTCTCAGAGATGGCTGAACCGATTTTCACAAACCTAGATTCAAATGAAAGGTCTTGGGGTCCCATACAAAATTCCTGAATATTATTTCGATCCGACTTCCGGTTCGAGAGTTATGGGGTAAAATGTGCAAAAAAAAAGAAAATATGTGTTTTAACTTTTCTCATAGATGGCGCGACCGATTTTCACAAACTTAGGTTCAAATGAAAGGTCCTGGGACCTGCGTTATTCCTGAATTTCATGCGGATCCGACTTCCGGATCCGGAAATATAGGGTAAAGTGTGTTAAAAATTTTATACCATCACTGAAAAGAGCGAAAAACCGTAAAAAGTTTTCTAAATGGACCTCAAATCTTTTCCAATTGATAGTTTTTATCAGTAGACGGTCAAACAAATCTATTTCGATTATTCTTTTAAGAATCGAAGCAAAATAATTTTGAAGAATACCACAGTATTATATATGATATTTTGATTGATATGAGAAAGGCATCATTACACCACTAGGTGGATTAAAACAGGTTTTTCTCATGTGACTTTGCTCACGATATATGCCATCAAACCCGCCGTGTATTTCCCACACCAGTACCGTACAAAACAGCGCACACGGGGCATAAAGAAAATGGCGAAAATTTTGCATCATTCTGAAATTTTTATGATTATTTCTAAAATTTTGTAGTTTTTAGTCTCAAAATCAGATTTTTTGGAAAAAGTCGCTTCAAATACTGTTTTTCAATTTTTGAAACATCCCTGTACAAGTGAACAGTAACCAATCATAGTTTTTGAAAACCAATTAAGGCTTCACAAAGCAATAATTATAAATTCCATGCATACTTAGTTGTTGTAAATTTCATTACGAAAAGTTAAGTGTATTTTGTTTTCCGAAAATCAATCTAGTTTTTGAATGATTAGTGAAATTCGCAACGCGCGCATTCCACTGAATTTCACTTTAAGCACCCGATGCATTTTTCACAATTTTAGAGGAGACAGACGTTAAATATTTTGAAAAATTAAAAAATTCTCGCATCGTTTGTAAGAATTTTACCTCCCATCTGCATTTTGCTATCGAAAAATCTGCTAATGTGTTCGAATGTATTTCTACCATTTTGAAACCAGTTTAGTTGTTTTATTAAGCAGAAAAAACATCAAAAGTCGAGTGAAACACCACCACCAAATCTTTTGGAAATCTGTTAACTTGTTACTTAACAGAGCTGATACTTAATTAATTTTATCTAAAAATTATATTTGCCGGAACTTGAATTGGCGCTAAGTTTATTTTCGGACACTTTCTACTGCCAATTCTCTTACCACTTGCCAAAATAAATGTCGAAAGTAATGAATGACACATAGTAGTAAACGAATTTTCACATCACTCAGCAATCGAATGTCGATTTGCCAGTGCTCTGGAAAAAGATGCTCTGTGAAGATTTTCCGAATATCAGTTTGCGTTTGACTAACGCCTTTCCAGTCGAGAGTCAAAGGGACTATTTTTATGCAACGTGCCCAGCTGAATCAGCAGAATCATTTATTTTCCCATGCATGAATCCTACTCACTTCCTGTGATGATCGGTTGCTTTTTTCTCCTGTGGCACGACGAATTGCTTGGTTTGTGGTCGAGGATAAATTAAGACATAGAGTTGGCATGGCATTCGTTAGATACTCAATCGTAGTCCAAACCATCGTAACGATCGAAAAAAAAGAATTGGGTATTGATATGCAAGACGTTGTAGATTTTTTATTTTGAAGAATGAATACTGTTTCCTATATTCCTATGCATTTGTTTTCGGACCAATAAAACATATGTTTCCGACTTCAAAATGTACAGAAAAGGAATCAAAAATGAATTCAGAATTACATTATTACAATCTTTTGCTCAATCTTCGTTTGTTGAGACAGCTGAGATAGGCCCATATACTTCAACATTATTAGAACCAGGAACTGGAATTTATTTAGACTTCTGCTTTGAGAAGTCGTACAGAACCTCAGAACCCCGTAGAGCAAATGTTTATTACTCAAATGTTTATACGAAAGAGTCTATTCGATTCATTTGCTCAGTACGGTCTCAGATCTCCATGTACGAATGAGAAGTAAGTATTAGAACGTTACGGTATTACGCTCTGTTTATCGATCTAAATTTTCACCATCGGTATAAATATGTCTGTTTTAATATAGATTTCATTACAGATTAGAAATGGTTCGCAGATTAGAGAGATACTTTTCCTTCGTTTTTTATCGATTTGTTCTGTTAAGTACTGATAAAAAGCTAATTTCAGAATTAGTAGTTTGGTTTAGACGACTAATTCCAAAGGTTGATGAATGTGTCTAATTGAAAATTATGCAGGGCGGACGATTGACCGACTAAAAACAGTAATTCAACCTTCCTTTTTAATGAATGCAATTCGTCGGGTCCTTAAGTTTGACTCTTAGTCACCTTCCTCGCCACAGATTGCCAGTTTACCTTGAACTCTCACTGACATATCACTGACAACTGTCTTTCGCATTTTCATGAGGTCCCACTTAACGATGGCTCAATATTTTTTTGTTAGGCGTAGCACTGACATGTTAAGTAAATTCGTATTCTTGAGTATCACCGTGGAGTGGCATTGGGGCGAAATGCCAGTAATACAGTAATAGCAAGATGCCAAATCCCCTCAAACAATTTTTTTCGCGAACTTCGACAGCTTAACCCATTATAACCCGGGGGTTCTAAAATTTGAATCAAATGAACTAATATCATCAGTTCCATCATATTATGTGTTGAAAAATATGGGAAACGCAAAACCACTGTTAGAAAACTTTTCTAAACGAAGTTATTCCACCGTATGATATATCATACACACATGTGTTAGCATCAAATTTTACATTATTTTACACATTATTTGGGATTTTTCCATAGATATAACCATCTTAGAGCCTCTGCTAATGTTTTCTCACAAAATATAAGGATTAGCGCATAATTTGACCAAAAAATACAAAGCAATATATGTTATATCTTACTTTTGCACTGCCATTTCTAGTCGTTAGTAGGTCAAAGGTCAAGGATCAAAATACAATTAAATTTTGAAAAACAAACAGCAGATTTAACACACAAAGAAGTTGCGTGGTGCAGTTTACCTGTTTTTGTTATCATGAAGCTGTTGGGTAGTGCAGTTCCACAGTAAACATTTTTTGAAAAATAGATATTTCTGCGTATGGTATATCATACGCTACGACATAATGGGTTAATGTGTTGAAAAATCTCTATTTAGCTATTCTAGTTACCATATAACATTCCCGTCCAGAAAGCTGATTATAATATGCCTTGACATAAGTTCCATCATAAGGCACCTCGCAATCAAACTTCGTCAACATCCTTATTAGAGTGCCACCGGGATATATAAGAGACTGGTAACAATCTATTTGCACAAAGCAATGGCTGCTAAAAAAAACCTGTTTTAATCCACCTAGTGGTGTAATGATGCCTTTCTCATATCAATCATACTATCATATATAATACTGTGGTATTCTTTTCTTCAATTCTTGACAGAATAACCGAAATCGGTTTGTTTGACAGTCTACTGACAAAAACTATCAATTGGAGAAGATTTGAGGTCGATTTAGAAATTTTTTACGGTTTTTTGCCCTTTTTCGGTGATGGTATAAAATTTTTAACACATTTTACCCTGTATTTCCGGATCCGGATAAACTTCAATAATTCTGTATGAAACCACAGGACCTTTTATTTGAACCCAAGTTTGTGAAAATCGCTCGTGCCATCTATGAGAAAAGTAAGAACACATATTTTCATTTTTTTGCACATTTTACTCCATAACCGAGACCGGAAGTCAGATCCAAATAAAATTCATTAATTTAGTATGAGGCCTAAACAGCTTTCATTTGAATCTAAGTTTGTGGAAATCGGTTCAGCCATCTCCGAGAAAAGTTACTGCAAAAAAACGTTACATACACACACAGACATTTTGCGTACTCGACGAACTAAAGTCGAATGGTATATGACACTCGGACCTCCGGGCCTCGGTTCAAAAGTCGATTCTCGCAGTGATTGCATAACCTTTCTATATGAGAAAGGCATAAATTAGCACCTCGGAAAAAATCACCATGCTAAATTTAAGCTAAATCCGATATTGGTAACATTAAACTGAAATGAAATATCACATACATAAAGTAAATCATTGTTCGAGGCGATCACAACTTAGTTCAAAATTGTGTTTTTTAATATAAAAATCTTCAGACTGGTTGATTTAACTTCGTTCAACGATTTCGCCTTGATGTGCGAATAGTTTGATTTTTCGCGATGTGCGAGCGAATTTTGAACTCGTCACTTATCCTGCTTCGTCGTCTTTTACACAAATGAATAGCAAATGGCACCTACTGAAGGTTCTTTAATACACGAACAAAAGAAAACGTCAATTTAAAGTTGATCAATTTTTTCTCGAAGCCACCAGCAAAAATCTTCGGCCTTTTCCGGATGTGAAAAGAATGATCGCAAGTATACTAAATAAGATCACTTGTGAAAAAACTTTCTAGCAAATGAGTATACAGAGTATTCGTAAAGCTGTAGTGCTCTGTAGAGTAAGTGGCGCCTCCCGCCATTCCACAGAATCATACATAATACCTCAAATTTGTTCTGATTTGTCTACCGAGCAATTTTCATTTCCCCGAAAATTGTTTTACCGAATGAGTTAGTCACTGTATTTATCATTTTATGAAAGTCGTTGTATATCGCGTATATTTTTTCAATGAAAAAACATTGTTTTTAGAAATGATGCATTCAATAAATAAACGATTCAATCATTTTCTTGCTTCAATGGACAAGGACTCTTCGTAATGATTTCGAGTTAAACGGAAGCGAGTCGCGTATATCGCTGGAATCACATTTGTGTTGATTTATTCGTTTTCTCGGTTTACCCAATGATAGATTTCATGGTTACGTTAAATTGCTTGATGCCACTCATTCAAATTCATGTCCAGAACCCTGCTTCCCGGGAAAGTTGGCATCACTGGGAGTGCGATGCGGTGTCCTGGTGCTGCTCTCAAAAAAGTATAATTTCAATGTGTTGTTTGATACGTATTGTTAAAAATTTTGTTGAAACATTTCATCACCTGAATCGGCCAGTTTGAGTCGAAACTCGTTTACGTTCGGCACGACAGTAAAGACGTTGCACTTCGGTGCAAATAAAAAAAGTGTTCTGTAAGTAGCAGAAACTTTATGTATGCCTAGCGGTTTATGTTGAGCTGCTAGGTTACATAACAGTTCAACATAAACTGTTATGTACTGACGAGTCGAAGACGAAACTTAAGGTGAAATGTTGCGGAATGCGAAAATCGCGTTTTTGATCAATTATTCAAAAATTTCGAAAAACCAAAAACACTTAAGTTTTCGAAATCAAATTTATCATAACTAAGTATTCTTAGAATTTTGAAATTTTGCTCACTGTTCCGTCCCACGGGGATGATTTTAGAACTGAAAAGTAGTGTTTGTAGCAGAATTTCACAAAGAATCTGAGAATGCAACTCAAAATTATGAAATTTTAGCTAAAACAACCGAAAATTAAAAAAAATACTTGAATGTTCTCTTGCCTTCAATCATTCTTTTGAAGGAGAATCTATGCTTGCTACTAAACTCAGGCATATACATGGTTAGCAAGTTAGTCAATACATATACATATAACCTCATGTTAGTCATTCATAATTACTCATGATTTATAGCTCTAGTGTAAGAGTAATCACTAACAATAATGATTGAATTAGCATATATTCAAAGTGTGAAGAATTCAAAAATTCATTACGTCCAGTCTTTTTTACAAGCCAATATAACGAGAGGTCAGCCCACTGCGCTCAATCATTGAAAAAAGTTCTTGTTTCTGTGTCCGTTTTTCTTGGTACGCTTTGTGCGACGGTTCAACTGAAGCGGATAAAATTTTGCACGCATTTTATGACACTACATTTCACCTTAAAGCAAAGCATAGGTTTGTTGAAATAGTTATTTTGAGTGACAGTGCAGGTGTGACAAGTGTGTGCTTAGTAGTGAGAGTGCTATTTATTGAATAATATTGATCCGAGAAACTATAGATATTAAAGCGGCAAAAACTGAGAATTTACCGCCCCAAAATTCAACGATGTTAACCTGTTAACCGATCAAAGCGCCGTCTGCATGTCATTGTCGGTGTTGTCGGATTTGTATGGAATTTATGAAAGTTTACAGCAGAGCGAGCAGGAGAAAAGGGATACTGGTGAGATCGTTCCTTGGAGATACTTTATATTTTTCTTACTTATTATATTTGTCCTGAGTATCGAAAATCAAGTTTTGTTGAGATCATATTGTTTACCAAAACATATCCGGATCTCTTTCCCTCGGTAAGTACAGTGAAAATGATTTGCTTCTCCCAAGCTTCATTTTCTTGGTTCATTGTACATTTCCACCCATTCGGTCAATCACGAAGTGCAATTACGGGCGATCTACTTCAGCTCAGCTCAGAATCCTGCTTCCCGGTTCGGAATTTACGTTCAAATCCAAAATGGACGCCTAGAATTCGGATCCCGATTGTCGCTCAATAATAGGTTCAGAATTCAAATCCAGAATTCAGGTGAAGAGTCAAGAGGTTCAGGATCTAGTTTCAGGTTCGAAAACTCTACCAGGAGCTGATCCGGGGTCCGAATTCTGGCCCAGAACCAAAGTCCAAGCCCAGGTTGAAATTAAATTCCAGGATCCCGATGCAGAATTCATGTACAGGTCAAAAATCTCTGTTAATAATTTTGGTCCAGAATCTGAGTCCAATTTCAGAATTCAGAATTCAGATCCAGACCGAGTCCCGAATTCAAGTTCAGAGGTTAGGTCAAGTTAATCAATTCAGGTCCAAGTTCTGAGTTCCTATTCTAGTGCGGAATCCTAATCTGGAATTCAGATCTTGGCTTAGATTCCATGTACAAAATCCAGATTCAGAATCCAAAGATATAATTCTGTATCACTTTCACAATACAGAATCTCGATCCAAAGTCAGAGCTCATATCCAGAAAGCAGGTACTTAGTCTTGCTTCAATATTTTGGCCCAGAGTTATGTTTCTGAATCCAGCTTCAGGTTCAGAATCCAACATCATGATTAAGTTTTTAAGTTTCACGATTCTTGTGCATTCCCAGTATGTATCAATATCTATCAAATTTTTTAAGTAAAGATTTTGTTTGGAATCCTGAATCCAGTTCCAGATTTAGACTCAAAACCTTCATCGAGAGCTCAAGCCAAGAAATAAAATTCAGGTCTGGAATCCAAGTCCATGCTCAGTATCCAAGTGTAGATTTCTGCCTCAGATTCAGAATCTCTGTCGGAATTCTGGCTCAAAAACCATGTCCAGGATAAGTACTCAGATGCAGAAACCTTGTCGGCTATCCAAATCAAGTTTCAGAATCCTGGTCTAGGTTTAAAATCTCTGTCAATAATTTAGGTTTATGTTTAGAATGAAGCGATTCTAGAGAACTCAGGTTCAGAATCCGATCCAGGCTCACAGTCCAAGTGCAAAATAGGTTCAAAGTTTAGTTTCAGAAACTTTATCAGAAGTTCAGAAAACAGAATCCTGGCGCAGAATCCAGGTCCAAAATGTAGGTTAAGGTCTCTGTCAGGAATTCAGATTCACAATCTAACTCCTGGTCTCCAGATCCATGTTCCGAATATAAGTACTAAATTTGGCTTAAAGTTCAGGATCTATATTCGGATAAAGAATCTCTTTCAAGAATCCAGGTTCAGATTGAATATTCTGATTCAGATACCTTGTTCGATAGTTCAGTATTCTAATCCAGTGTTCAGGACCAGAATCTAGATTTAGATATCGCTTAGTTATTACTTAGTGAGAGGACTGGCGAGTTTTTCTAACAATCTTAGAACCAAATACTAACTAATGTAATAAACACAGTCATGCACATCTTTATCACCAAAACTTGTGTTTGTGGAAAGTCATTAATTGAGAGTCGCAAATAAACTGTTTGATTTCAAATGTTTTTATTTTTGTCTTTCACACAAGTAAAACCAAAACCGGAAATGACACGAAACGCTACTCAGTGTTGTCCACATATCTCACAAGAAAACACACCTAATGTAGAACTTTGCTCTATTACCCAACAGACTGAAATTATGACTGATAAAATGAAAATAACGAAATCCAAAAACCGGCGTCTCAGACACAGTTACAAATCCGTCCGCTACCTTCTCCAATCCGGGGAATACATTCTGCCAACTGAAATACTGTGGATGTTATGATGCACAACTCAGAAGACTTCCGGCTAGAAAAGGATTTATAGTGTCAGTAGGATCGTAGTACTTGTTTTTGTACACTAAGATTCGGCTGCAAAGTCTGTTGAAACAGAAAGGCAAATTCCACAAAAGGAAAGTAAAGCCAAGACTTTACTTTGGGCGGTAGAACGAATAATATATGGGGCATTCCACGCAAAATCAGCCACCCAAAATTTTTTTTTCGCATCTAACTCTTTTTTGGTAAAGAACTCGAAAATATTCGACACATTTTTTTTATTTCAATATGGTACGTGGAATTTTCGAGATATGATTTTTTTAAGTTTCGCGTTTTCAGAAATAGCCTTTTTTCAAGACATGAAATATGCGTCTTTTCCTTAGCTTTCAAATCAACTGTGCAAAACTATGAAAATCATGCTCGTGATGAAAAATATTCGCAAAATGTTTAACATTTTTGAATTGCTGAGGAGCAGCGTCAGAAAAATAAATGCACTTGCGTAGTATTGTGAAAAATATTGATAAAGAGCTTCGAGAAAAACATACACAGCTATTGCGTCATGTTTCTTGCAATCAGGAAAAATTACTAATGTTTTATGATCGATTTTGCTGTTTATTTTATAATAGAATCAATGGGAATGATAGCCAATTGTGGCGTTTTGAATAACGAAGGCGTAATTTTCCGCAAAATCGCAAATTATTAAACTTTCGTCACTATTCAATTTTTTTCACATTTTGAAAATATGAAGTTTGTTTTTGAGCAATGAAAGAATGCATGTGCAGCTCAGCCATAGCCGAAGCAGAAAAAAGTCAACACCGAAGAGCTAGGATGTGCGATTTATCATGTAACTTGTGTTAACCTCACAAGAAAATTAAGTTCGCATCGGGCAGCAGAAACGCTTACTACGGCTCTGCCTACTCATTTCAAGACCATGCGATGCATGAACGATGTTTCTTTTTCCAATCAAGTATCCATTGGTTTTTCCGTCCGTAGGTAGGAAGCTTCAGAAAATGAGCAATTTGTTGAAAAGATGAATTCAAAAATGACGATTGCAGTCCTTGATGCTGAACAGTTAATTATTATTAATTATTATTTCAAGTTGAGCAAAATCCACTTTAATGCGTTTATCTTAAACCAGTTTATTTCCCTTAACTTTGCACAGCTTTTCGGTGCAAATGACCGTACTAAGTTCTGGTTTGTCGAACCACTCTAGTGTAAGTTTTTCCTTATTTCGCTTATGGAAATGCCAGATTATCTTCATTGGCCAATATTACAAATCAGCAGAAAAAGAAACTAGACCGCCCGATTTCGTATAACCGGAGATTAGGCACGTGCTCGTGTTGGTGTCGACCAATTAAATTAATTAAAAGCAGCACCGAGCGACGATATTCGTTACCTGTCGATTAGCCGCATTTGTCGGTCCAATATATGGCAGTTCGGTGGTGCACAAGAAACTGCAATGAAAAGTGGAACTTGTCGTTTCTTGTAATTGCGAGGGAAGTGCTAAAATTAGATGCCGAGAACTTTTATCGCACTTGCATGCTCCCAAGCGTCCAATGATAACCAACTCCTGCACGACCCAGGCAGTGATTTTCGGATCAATGACCCAACATATTGAGTGACATTTAAATGACGCATAGCGAATCCTGTCGGGATGTTTTGGATTCTGACCAACAAAAGCAAAAAGCTTACGCCGAAAATGAAAAATCTTCCAACTATAAATTCTTATGCTACTGGTGGGTGGAACTCGTTCAGTCCGGAGCTCGAGCAAAAACCGAACGTCGTCGTGTTAGAGCTATATGGCATATGCCTCCTACATACATCTCCATCGGAGCAGCTTCGCCGGTTGGCAGACAGACAGACAGGCAGTTGCTCAAGACAGCAGCGACGCAATGTCCGCACATACATTTAGGCGATTGGAATCTTCATTACATCCGGCATTTAGGCATTCTGCCGACTGCGAGAACATGGCGGTTTATTACTATCAATACTAGAAGAAAGGTTTGTGTGTTGATGGGGGACGCTTGATGATTAGATTTGAACTCACAACGGTTCAACACCGGGGTGACAAAGAAAATTAAGAGGAAATCTCCTCGAATTATACAACACTCCAATGCAGAAGAATTCGATTTGGTGGAAAACTTTTCGTGGACTAACGCTCAACATTTCCTGCTTATTTGAATTCATAGGCCTTTTTTTATTTTCTGCTTATCCACATCGCTTCACACATTTCAACAACCAGTGAGAACTTTTGTTGCCGGGTTTTTTTTTTCTTTTCTTTCGTGTTTTACTCGACCCGCAGGAGACACAATATTAGAACTGACATTTCCTTCGGTCTCATAACGCCCCAAACCGTCGTCCAGTCAGCGCCCCCTTTCCTGCTAGTTTTACTGTTAAGTTCCCTCTGTTATCTCTCGTTTTGGCAGCTGACCGACCAAAGAAGATAGTCTCATTGCCGCGATTATGGCGCGAGGAACCGAGGGCGGTGCTCCGTTTATTATCTTAATGAAAGTGAAGTGAAATGGTTCGGAATATTATTTTCCGTGTTTATACGTTGGAATTTGACCCTCGCTGCAGGGAGGCTGAGTCCCGATTGGACGGAGCGCAGTCAGTGGAAAAGGATTACGAGTAATTTATTATTATACTCAGCTTTCTCTCTCGACTCTTGTGTGTTTTGATTAGGTGGTTTTTGTTCAAGATCGAAATCACTGATATTAAGATCGTACAACATCTGCATAAAGGCATGATTCAAAATTACCATCGCTTTCAATCGAATGCAGATGTAATCTGATGCGTTTGCCGGTCTTAACCTTCTTCCTTTGAGAATATCGCATCGGAAAATTGGTTTCCCAACCAGAAGAATTAGCTGTAAATAAGAACATAAAAAATCAATAAAATCTAATCTTGGCTGTGTCCTCGTCCCAGTGCCAAGTCTAAATCAAAATGAATGTGTTCATGCTAACGTAGGAGCAAATCTCAACATCATGTGCCAAGTGGAAACCCGTCCATAAAACTGATGTTGTTATGCATAGTGATAGTGATGTTTCCTACCGCACAAACAAATAAGGACCAAGCTATTGAGTCGCTTGGGTAAAAGTAAAAGAATACCGTGCTTTAAAATAGCTCACTGTACAATGCACCCATACAGTGGTGGCTAATAACTAGATTAGATGCTGTTTTGCTTTTTTTTTTCTCTCTGTGACGCATGAAGCCGAAAACAGCATCCAATTAGCTTTAGCCAATGTACCGGAAGCCCCATAAAATCCAATTTTCCCTCATTTCTACTTGTCACTTTAGTTTGGTAACGCTCCGTTTCCAAGCCAAATGCCGGCGATCTCGACCGACGACCACTCATGATAATTTTATTTCATGCCCAATGTCCTAATCGACAGTCAATCAGCCAATGGCGAAGGTCGCGCCATACCGAAATGAGATCGAACTTATGCTCGAGGAAAATTATAGCTCAGTAGGCTGTGCCAATTTCTAATCACGGCCAATGAAACGGGTAAATCATTGACAATCAGTAAATTACCACGCGTTCGCTTCCGTCGCGAAACAAAACCGATTTCGAATTGTGTTCGAAGCATAACGTTTTGAAATATTTCAGAAACGAAAGCTTGCAAGCGAAAGTTTTCTCATCCGCTCTGTTGAGGTTTGGTGGGCGGAAATAACGCTTGGCTTGGCTTGAGTGTGGAATTTTGTTCGTTACATCGTTACCGTGAACGGTGGCGCTCAGTGAAGACGATAGTAGGCTATGAAAAGTGTCATAAGATGTGCAATAGAAGAATCAGATTTATCATGACATGCTTTAGCTATGAAGATCGGAAAGGAATATTTGTAACATCGGAAATTAGTCACAGAAACCGATCATCAAACAGTAACAAGTTAAAAACAAAGGGCTGTTTTTGTTACAAGTGTTGATATGAGTCTGGCCTCGTTAGTAGTTAAAACAACAAAATATTCTAACAAATAATTAAAAAAGAAACAGTTTAGACATGATATGTTGACCGGGAACCATCAGTAGAATACATTAATCTGTCATTTGCATAATACGTCTACAACCTGTCCCTGGAATTAGTAATGAAATAAACAGTCAGGAGATGATATAAATGAATTGTTAATAGGGTATCTAAAGGGGAAGACACTAAAAAACTGCACTTCGCTTCGATTAGGATTACTCGCTTTTCTACGTTGCATACGATCGTGCACACTTTCCTTCTCTTTGCTACACATAGTAACGGTTGAATATGGATCGATATGGTCTTTGGTTGAGGTTTTGCTGGTTGAAAACTTAACCATGGCGATATGATGTGTCGTTATAATCAATACAGCCTGAAACTCATTCTTTAGAGTAAACAAAAGTCTCAGATGTCACTTGAAAGAACCTATAGGCTCTTATTAACGTTCTCATTTCCACTTTCACATTCACTTCATTTACATGTCACTTCACTTGATTTCCCCTATTACCAGTATCACGCATAGAGAAGTGATCATTGTAGTGGAAAAACGTGATCAATCCACCGAACAGTGAGATGATACCTTTTTTATCAATCCGCATGTGTTTTTTGCATGGATATTCTTAGGTGTTTTAGTTCTCATGACATTATTTTAATTATCGTCGTTTTAAACGGCAAATTGAGATTAATCACTCATTGCCCTGTAATGCCGATACTGCAAATAGTATCGAATTTTAATCTTAACGTGTGACAATCGATTGAACATTCCATGAGATGTCGAAGTAAGTTCCACTTTAGAGTTTTTCGTCATTATTTATGGTACTTCCAGAGCCGGTATTCAGGAACTAGCATAGCCCAAAATGATTCGAATGGCCATAAATTAATACACCAAACAATTTACATCTTCTATATCGGTATGAATTTTAAAAACTCATCATCCTGTAATTTCAGAATCGGATAAAATTCACCCATTTTGTATGGGACTTTAAGACCTTAAATTAAGATTTTGTTTTTGAAGTTCGATTTGCCTTTTTGAGAAAATGATTGAGCTTTAAGAAACTATTCGAGACATGAACCGGAATTTTAAAATCGGAGTAGCCGAAATCAGTTAAATTCACCTGAGGAGTGTGTAGACATCTTTGAGAAATTGTAGTGCGAATTAAATTACATTCCGAATCCAAAAACGAATACCACTTAAACTGAAATAAATTTATTTAGCAATCGACTATCCAGATCTGCAAACCCGATAAACCTGATTAATTTATGTGAAATGGACATTTTTATACCAATCACCCTGTATCTCCTAAACCAGAAGTCGGATCTGGCTGAAGAGCAAAATGTTTTATAGGATTTTAAGACCTCTCATTTGAATCATAGATGATTCTTAGATTCCATTTAAATCTTAGATCGGTTCAGCCATCTACGAGAAAAATTAATTGCATTATTTTAATTTCGTTTCACATATCATCCTGTGGTTCCGCAATCAGAAGTCCGATCCAAACGTAATTCAGGAACCTTGTTTGGGAGTATACTACTTTTCATATGAATCTGAGTTTGCAGAAAACGGTTTAGCCATCTCCGAGAAAATTGAGTGAAATTATTTGTCACACACGCATTTGCTGATCTCGACGAACTGAGTCGTATGGTATATGGAAGTCATGTTCTTCCAGCATTTATTGCTGTAAGTAACTTAAATCAATATAATTAAGGAATTACTTCCAACTCGAAAATGCTGATATCATCTGGTTTACATATGCCATAATCGAACGATTATGTTGCCAAAAACGAACCGTGCTAAAATCGGTCCGAGGCAAATTGTCATGAAAAAGGATGCTGTACACAGTCTTTGAAACAATTGTATGTAATAGTATAAAAAACCGTGTTTCACGTTGATCCCAAGCATTAATTTGTCATACAATGCGCAAAACTTCTACTGCTGGAATAGGGGGAAAAGTCGCTTATACAAAAATATCGATATCTCCGTTGATAATGGACGGATTTTAACTATCTATGGCTTGTTGGATAGCTATTACCGTGTGGAATCTTAGTATAGAATCATATTCTGTTTTCAAGGTGACAGTGTGACAGATACTGTCAAAAAACTAAAAATTTTGACATAAAACTTCGTACAACTCAAAAACTAAACATCCCATCTAAAAACCATTCAATAGCGTTCTGGGTGACGGGGAGACCTTTCATTTGCGACTAGTTTGATCAAAATCGGTCCAGCCATCTCTGAGATCTCGACCTCTTAGTTGACAACACACATACACACACGCACACACACGCACACACACGCACACACACGCACACACACGCACACACACACACACACACACACACACACACACACACACACACACACACACACACACACACACACACACACACACACACACACACACACACACACGGACATTTGTTCAGTTCGTCGAGCTGAATCGATTGGTATATGACATTCGGCCCTCCGGGCTTCGGAAAATTTGTCTAAAGTTTAAGCAAATTCTATACCTATTTTTTATATATATAAAAAAGTACAGGTGTGTAATGCCAGAGACATAACTGGATGTCGCGAATACGAATTAAACTGACACTCTTTCTTTATACTTCCGAATATCAATTAGTTGATCGATTGTGTTAATTGTGCAAGCTTTCCCATTTTTCACTACTAGAATTTGAAACGGTACACCCAAACTACAGTACAGATTAGTTACATCAAACATTCTGACACACAAATATTACAAAATAACCAGTATGGTTCTTTATGATAAAATAATTTTAATTTTCGATTTACAAAGAAGCAATCTTTATAGTTCTTTAGGTAACATTTTGAGCCATTAGAAGGGCTGATTTTGCATAATGTTCCGAAATGTTGTCCATTTCCCGTTGTATTTTGCTCCAATGCAAACGACAAGGATGATGTAATCGATCTTCTTCGAAGGGAAACTGGTACTGCGACCTGAGCGTTTGAGGCTTTATACCACGCAAAAGGTCTGCTTTCATTGCCAACTGCTCCACCTGACGGCTGAAGTCCATATAAAAGCATTGTCGACTGCTCCACCTGACGATTGAAGTCCAAATGAAAGCACAACCTGAGCGTTTGAGGTTTGGTACCACGCAGAAGGTGCACTCTCCGAAGCTGCTGGTCCCACGACGTCTGCTTCCGCCCAACGCACAAGAAGAAATGATCGTTTTTTGACCACGGTTCCACCTTTAATACGCAGTCAGTTGGAGAAATGTGCCTGACTACCTCAAAATCGTCGTCCTTGCGCGAAAAAGCCAAGCAAAAGTAAAGAGTTTTCCGCGTTGTTTTCAAAGTTTGAGGACTTAATTTTTGAGTTGTGTGTGGTTATCTCACGCTGTTCAAAATATTATCCTAAATTCCTGATCATATTTTTGATGAAATGGTGAAAGAATTAGGTTGCTACCGTTAATACAAGTCGAGATATTCACGATTAAGTTCTGCCCATTCTTCCATATGGCTAATTTTGAAAAGGCACCCCATAGTAAAGTAAGTCGTATTCACGACAAAAAGGTAAAAACTCATTTTTTCAACGAAATGTTTGTGGCGTGATGTTCATAATGACCTCAAGTTCATCCAAATAATTACTTTTGTCTTTGAAGCGACTTCCGTACTAAAGACCTAAAGTCACTTCACTTGGTTTTCACCGTGTAGTGATACCGGTAATAAGGGCCATAGTTTCAAAGAGTTAAGTTTTTTTAAGCTTGCTTCAGATAGAATTGGAACAAATACAATTGCATGTATTTCATTTATTTAATATTGAATTCAAGATCGTTTCGTCTCCTCTTCATGATTGCCCAGGACCCCTTTCTCTGCATACCATTCTTGAACGACTTTGTTGTAATGACAGATTGCTAAATCTGGGCAAAACATTACGGGATGGTCGTGGGATCGAATGAACGGCAAAATTCGTTTTTGAAGACACTCTTTTTGGTATAGTTCCGATGTCATTGTTTTATTTGTAACGAAAACTTTCGTTTTTTTTTGCCACAGCTGCAAATGTCCTGCCAAATCATAAATTTTTCTTGCAAATTTGTCAGCAAAAACAAATTTAAATTTGGCTGGAACATCCCCCCGAGTCGTTGCCAAGTAAAATTTTTGACCTGGGATTTGTCCGAAGTCAGCCTTGACATAGGTTTCATCGTCCATCAGAAGACACCCGTCGAACATGGTCAGCACCTGGTCATATAGTTTCCGAGCACGAATTTTGACCACACTTTTCCGTTTTATGGTCCGATTTGGCTGTTTGCTAGCTCGATACGACTTGATTCCTTCCCGGAGTCGAGTTCTTCTCACGGTACTATGGGCAGCACCGAATTTTCTGACCAAATCACGGTCCGACAGATTAGGATTCCTCTTAATCGTCTTCAAAATCTTACCACGCAGTTTCTGGTCGACAGTTCCACTCCGACGATTGGCTTGAGGCTTCCGAATAGTCGTCAATGTTTCCTTATACCGTTTGATAACGGTATAAGGTATTTCTGGGTAATTTCAGCTGTTTAGCTAGCCTAGATGCAGACCACAATGGATTTTCCATTTTTTGCCTTCTTTTGACTTCCATGTTGATTGTTTACAAAGTACAGTCGATTTGCGGAATGTCAAAAATCATACGTGAAGCTGACAAAATTCCCGACACGTGGGCGCCAAGAACTTCCGAATCCGTCCACCAGGAGCGAAAATATGAGCAAAAGTTTGTTCCAATTCTAAATGAAGCAAGCTTTATTTTTCTTTATCCCATTCGCTCAAAATAGGATATTTATTTCTATCTCGACTCTTCAAAAAATGCATAGTGTCAACTTCAAGTCAATCGGCGTGTGCGTGAAACGCTATCTACCTTTTCATTTTGAACGCGTCATTGGCTTTCGTTAGCATTATTCTAGCTGACTGGCGGACGAAGAAAGCCAGGTAACAGCTGAGGTGTCTTGTGTCGAACAAATCTCACTTTTCAGATCAACTGAAAATGTTATGTCAGCTTGTTTTCTGCTATTCAATGCATATGTTGATCTTGACACTCTGAAATAGAGTCAGGCTCTTTTTTAGTATTTGTATAATAATGACAAACTTAAAAGCGAAGCCTTGTTATTACATTCCTTTTGTGGAATTTGACCTTCTGTTTCAAGAGACTTTTCAGCCGATTGATAGCGTATATAATCATTGCATGGCAGGTGCTATGACCCTACTGACACTAAGAATTCTTCCAGGTCAGGGCTCGAACATACGACAATTGGCTTGTAAGATCAAGCGCCAACGCGTTCAACTTAAGGGTTTGGTAAATTGTTAGTGACAGCAAGATCATTTGAAATGAAACCTACAAACTAAATCTAAATCGCAACTTTGGAAATTTTCCACCGAGTTGGGTAATAATTTATGTTATGTTCCAAGTTAAAAAAAAGGTTGGAGGAAACTATTCCATTAGGACACGAACCATGGTTGAAAGTTTCCACCTAATGTCCAAAAGGTGTCACACAACCGCCAACCGAAGCTAGCCGGCCTAAAAATATTCCCAGACAGTGGTCGATTGCAATCGATGCGGGTGGTAAACATGTTGTCGGGTTTTCTGTTTCGTGTTTAATTGGTAAACAGAGACAAAAATAAAATGTTTATCAAAATCTAAAATAGTCCGATGCTCTCAGATCGCAGATCTTATTTAGTGCGGCTGAGATCCTGTCGTGAGAAAAAAAAAAAGTGAAATACCGATCGCTTTCACCATATGATTTGCAACCGATGGTGAGTGGGCAAGTGGACGAGTGGGCACTTGGATTATCGTTTTCTCTCGATCTTTGATTCGGTTATTTTAGGGGGCGGTGTGAATTATTGTCGGTGCTTTTTGCGGCTAATATCCTCTTTGGGTTCGCGAACGTTACGAAGCCATTCATTTGAAATCCTATTTTTGAGTTTTATTGTTATTTGTCATTCTCTTATCGAAGATAGGGCTTGCTACTAGTATCAAATTTTTCATGTTCATTGCAAAATTATATTCAAATTATGAATTTTCTGACAAGTGTTCTGTTTAATAAGAATTGATTTTGAAAATCAAATGACTTTTTAATATTCTCCTTAAAATTGGTTTTATGCTTACAGCGGCTGTCAATATATCTTTGTATTTAGTGTTAAAGAAAGTAACTAGAGATAGCCCAGGAAAAGTTGTTTTGCTTCGAGAGGCGATTTTTTGCGTTTAATCTGATGTACATGTTTCAATTATTTCGTTTGTTTCATATTGGTACTTTTGAATAATTAAATCACATACTCCGTGGCACTCAAGGAAGATTATTATGAGTCGTTGACCTTTTGTTAAGTAGGTGTAGGTTAAGATAAAAATATGTCGATAATGTACATTTGGTGTACGTGTAGAGTTTTGTACCCGAAAGTAATGATTTGTGGAAAGCATTAACTTCAGATGCTGGTTGAGGTATACGGTGCTCATGCTCTATCAGAAGCAACAAGCAAAAGATGGTTCAGAGATAATGATTTTGATGTGAGAAATGAAAAATGGGGAAGACCATCAACAAAGTTTGAAGACGTTGAATTGCAAGCAATATTGGATGAAGATGATAATTCTAGTCAAGAGCGAATGGCAGCGAACGCAAAAATGTGGAAAGTGGGGGCTACATGAGTTGAATGAAAGACAGATGGATTCTGGATCGAGCGTGAAGATCATATGGCTGATACTTCAAGTTTCGGAGATATAATCGTAGAAGTGACGTAACCGTCAAATCAATTTATTCTATCCGCACAATAATATCAGAGAGTAATATTTGGAACGATATATTATTATCAAAATAAGGAACTTGTATTATTTTGATAATAATACCAGCATCAACTGTACAACTTACCGAACATTATGTAAAGTTTGATATATATGACTGCAGTTATTTTTGGTAAGTGAAAATCGGATGTGAAATTGCTAAGGTAAGCATATTGTACAATCAGGAACATAACCCATTCAGGATTTGGATTGGATCCACAAGCAGTAATATGAATGATTTTCACATTTGTTGTAAAAAACGTGCCTAATCCACTTAGCAGTGAGACGATACATTTTTTGTCAATCCACATGTGTTTATTCTACGGTGTTTTTAGTTCCCATGAAAATATATCATCGACTGCCGTTTTAAATTTCAACCACTCATTATTACCTTGCAAATTCGAAACTACAAATCGGATCGAAAAGTGAAGTTGTATGAAACCATCAAATTATTCCGGGTAATCAGGGACCGGTTTGTATGGCGATGAATAATTATGACGAACAAATTGGAATAGTTGTGTAGCCCAACTTTGAATATTTTTTGGTATCGTCATCTTCTATGACGGCTCATCACTCTGAAATTCCCGAATCGAATAAAATTCACTAATTTAGTGAGACTACAGGGTCCGGCACTCGAAGTGTAACCAACTTCAGACCGCTCGCGCAGCTGACGCACGGGTATCAGCTCTCTAGAAATTTGCTAAATGACAGTTCGGAGTTGTATTGTTTACAAGCGCAAGAAAGCACTTTGCCAAAAGTGAACGCGAAAAAAAAATCTTGACTTGAGAGAGCGAAGAAGTTGCTTCGTTTGGCCGAAAGCGGTCAATTTCCGAACGTTGTATTTTCTGACGAGAAAATTTTTCTAATTGAGCAATTCGTAAACTCTCAAAACGATAGGGTTTACTTGACCGACCGTTCATACGAGAATTTGAGTCATCGATTGGCCACCAGGAGGCAGCACCCGCAACAGATAATGGTTTGGGCCGCTGTAACCGCAGATGGGCGCTCTCCAATCGTTTTCATCGAGCCTGGCGTCAAGGTAAATGCGACATATTATCGGGAAAGTATTCTGGAGGTTGCTTTGAAGCCGTGGGCAGACAAACATTTCGGTGGCAGACCATGGACGTTTCAGCAGGACTCGGCACCGTCTCACAAAGCTCGAGTGAACCAAGAATGGCTGAAAAACAACGTTCCGAACTTCATCACGTCCACACAATGGCTCTCGAATTCACCAGATGCGAATCCAATGGATTATTCTCTTTGGTCCATTTTGGAGAGCAAAGTCCGAACTAAAAGATACACCAGTCTCGAGGCGCTGAAAAAAGTTATTGTCCGCGAGTGGGCCTAAATACCTGCAAGTCACATTCGGCAACTTGCGATTCGTTTTTTGACCGTCTCAAGGCCATAGTCAAGGCAAAAGGTGGTCATATCGAGCAAAAGTGAATTGATTCTGAATTTTGTATTATTTTTACACATTTTGTACTTTGAATTAAGTAAAAGTAATTTTCCAAACTGAATTTATGGCCTTTTTAATTGGTTACACTTCGAGTGCCGGACCCTGTATAAGTCTTTTAATTTGAACTTTTGTTTATGAAATTCGTTTTGGCCTTCTTCAAGAAAACGATTGAGCTCCTCTTTACCAGATATTTTCGGAATCGGAAGCCAATGTAGCAACAATCATTTAAATTTACCTAAAGGATTGAATTTTGATTTTGAAAATCAGTGTGTAGCCTCGCTTGAGAAATCGTAGTGTGTTCCAAATAAAATTTTTAGGTACATTCCGAACACCGGTAAAACTGAAATAATTGTATCTGATCATCGCCTATTAAGATCTGAAAATCGGATAAATTTACGTGAAAACGACATTTTTACAACCACCCTGTATCTCCTGAACCGAAAGTCCAACGGATCCAACTGAAATACAAGAAGTTTTTATGGCATTAGTTGAATCTTAGAAGGAGGAAATTTCAGTCATGTACGAGAGAAATGAGTGTCATTATTTTGTTTTCGTTGTTCATATCATCCTGTAGTTCCGGAATCAGAAGTCGGATCCAAATGAAATTCAGTGTTTTTTTCAATACTTTCATTCGAAAATTAGACTTATTTGAGAACATCACCAGCAAAAAAATTTGTTGCTGGATTTTAATTTAATTAATTGCAAAACATTGGAAAAAAATTTCTAGTTCTTTTTAAAAGATAGTCGGGATCAATTTTGAAAAAATAAAGTGGGCAAAATGGCTTGCTTTGATATATGCTGCCAACTTCTAATACGATTTCGCGCGAAATTCGTCGATTCGAATCCTACAACTGAAAAAAAATCGACTTTCAAAATTTAAAGTTAATTCACCAAAAAAAACAGCACTTTCAACTTCAATGAAAATTCGTCCTAAGAAAGGTTATTATGTTCCCTTCCAACCGTCAGGGTGAAAAGTGTTTCTAACTAAAACTTTTCCTCGTTCATTATTGATACTTTTTGCAAATATCAGGCAAACAGTATTCTGTGAAATCTGCTCTCAAACTGAGATTTATTCAAATTTTTGGTTGATAATGAATTTCAGTTTAGCAAAGTTTAAAAAAAAAATGGTTTGTTTTTGTCAATTTGTTTTCAGTGTAGGACTCGATATTGAAGTTTGGCAGCGTTTTTTATTGGAAAATTAAACTAATTTAGTTTGAATTAAAACGGTTAAAAAAACCCTTTTTAAACGACAATCTAGATCAAGATTTAAAGGTGGGAGGGGGGTCAAACAATTTTGAAATATCATTTATTATTTTCTTTATATTTTCTTATAGTAAAACATTTGATGAATTTTCTGTGATATTTTCAAGCCCATTGGAACGAAACTCTGGAAGTTATGGACCTTTATCTATTTAGAAGCAAGAGTTCGGTGCACAGGCCCAAGATTTCTACTTCGATTGACTTTAAAACTTGACAAAACATTCTTGAAATGTTTCGTTATAATAAATTATAAAAGAAAAAATATGATTTTTTGAAAATTTTAGACCCTACGGGCTTTCTGGAGTGATTAATTGTTTCCTTCGATTTTATAGACAAAAACCTTTAAACGCGTTTTTCTCGAAAGCAGGTTTCGAAAGTCCGTGTCCATCGTCATTCAAAAACTACTGCACCAATTTTTTTTCAAATTTTGCACACACTTTCTACATATAAAAAACCAGACTCCAACGTTTTCTTTTTCGTTATTCGTTGCCTTGGGGAGGTTTAACAGCTACAAAATGGCGGATTTTTCTTTGAAAAATCGTAGTTTTCACTTTGAACAACCACCAAAAATTAAAAAAAAAATTAAAAATCAAACAGAAACGTTGGGGTCTAGAAAAACTTCTTCTCTAACTATGCTGCGTTCATTTGCTCACTTCTAATTAGTCTGCGCTGAGATACAGTGGACACCGCAAATCATGATTTGTATGAAGCACAAAAATATCTCTTCACCGACGATTGTTCCATGAAAAAATTAAAAAATGTCGTTCGAATGATGCTGTTTATCATTTGAATTTATTTTGTTGAACGATAGTTCTGGAAAAAAAATCGCAAAAATGGTGATTTTTTTCATCGTTTAGACCCCCCACCCCTCCCCCTGATAGTAAAACATTTCAATAATATGCTGTGAAATTTTCAAGCCTATCGGAACAAAGCCCATTAAGTTATGGGCCTTTATCTTTGCTTATCTCATACTGCGAAGAAGTGAGAGCTTGGCACACAGACCCAGAATTTCTGCTTCGATTGACTTAAAAATTTGGCAAAACATTCTTGAAATGTTTCATTCTAACAAATTATAAAAGAAAAAATATGATTTTTTGAAAATGTTAGACCCTAGGGGAGGGCTCCCTTGAGTAATAAATTGTTTCCATTGATTTTATAAAAAAAAAGAAACGCGTTTTTCTCTAAAGTAAGTTTTGAAAGTCCGTGTATTTAAAAGTCCGTGTATCATTAAAAAACTACTGAACCATTTTTTCAAATTTTGCGCACTTTCTACATATAAAAACCAGACCCCTACGTTTTCCTTTTCGTTGTTTGTTACTTTGGGGAGGTTTTACAGTTATAAAATGGCGGATTTTTTCGTGAAAAATCGTAGTTTTCACTTTAAACAACCAACAAAAATAAAAAAAAAATAAAAATAAAAAAAAATGAACAAGAAACGTTGGGGTCCAGAAAAATTTCTACTCTAACTATGCTGCTTTGATTTGTTCACTTTGATTAGTCTGCGCTGAGATACAGTGGACACCGCAAATCATGATTTTTAAGAAGCGTTCTCAAAAATACCTATTCACCGACTTATTTCTCAATATTTTTCCAAGAAAAAATTACAAAATGTTGTTCGAATGATGCTTTTTATCATGCAAAACATTTGAATTTATTTTGTTGAACTATAGTTCTGAAAAAATCCACATAAATGATGATTTTTGTTTCATCATCTAGACCCTACAATACAAATATCAATTTCAGCTAATTGTACTTGCTTATGTCATTCTCAACCACTCATGAGCTGGTCCGAAACTGCATTAACAGTTGCCAGGTCTTGTTCTGGGGAAAATAAACAACACACTTCATTATAAAAACGTTCGCACCTCTATTTGAGCATCTTGCTGAATAATTTTTGACATTTCAATTTAAGGTACACGCTTAAAAATAGTTACTCAAAAATGAGTAAGATCCCACTCATCTATAGAAAAAGTGGAACAACTCTAATTTAGAGTAACTCCTTAGTTACTCAAATTTGAGTTATTCCACTGGAAACGATTTTTGGGTAAAATCTACTCATTTACTGAGTAATGCTTTATTTGCCCATGTGCCAAAAATAGAGTAATTAGTTAAATTCTGAATGAAATTTTCTTCCACATATACCATTTTTTTTTAATTGTTTTTTTTCATAAATACGTTTATTTCTTAAGGCAGTTTACATAAGTTTTTCTTCGCCGTAGCATCACTTTTACATAATATTCTTATCCTAATTTAATTCTAACATAGTCACAACGTTTTGCATTTATTAAAACATATTCTCTTATTACTTAAATATCTTAGGTAACTCGTCATTAATTATGAAATCTACTCGGAAATATTATTTGAACCAAACGATTAACTTCTATAAATTATAAAATAAGCTGTTATTTTCAGACATTTTGTTAATAATTTCATAAACTGTTTCGAGTTTGTTTGTATCATTACATTATTTTTATTCTAATTTAGCTATTGGTTGAACTCATGGACGCAGCTGGGATCAGAACTAAGTCTTGAAAGGGGCCTTTATTAAATTGAAACTCCAGTTTTCTTTATGAAATGATAAATAAGTTTCATATATGAAAGGTCACGACAAGCAAGAATGTCTCGAACTGGGATATTGGATAGTCTACCTTGGGTACGCAAAGAATTTATTAGTTGAGATCTGACATCACGATACTCCACGCATGTCCAAACGACATGATCAATATCTCGATAACCTTCGCCACAAGCACAATGATTAGTCTCGGAGAGCCCAATTCGAAGGAGATGTGCATCTAACGTGTAGTGATTGGACATGAGTCTAGACATCACACGAATGAAATCTCTACTCACATCCAGGCCCCTGAACCATGCCTTTGTCGATATTTTCGGAATAATTGAGTGCATCCACCGACCCAGATCATCTTTATCCCAAGAAGCTTGCCAGCTGGCAAGTGTTCTTTGGCGAGACGAGCTATAGAATTCGTTGAAAGCAATTGGTCTCTCATAAATTTCACCCTCAATAGCACCACGTTTGGCTAAAATATCGGCTCTTTCATTGCCAGGAATGGAGCAATGAGCCGGGACCCAGACTATAGTGATTAGATAATTATTGTTCAATATGTCGTTCAGGCACTGTTTTATTTTGCCCAGGAAAAACGGTTCAGTCTTGCCAGTCATGTTTGAGCGAATGGCTTCAATTGCACTCAGACTATCTGTGAAGAGGAAATAATGGTTTGGAGATAATGTGACGATTACACTCAAACTATAATGAACTGCTGCTAGCTCTGCTATATAAACAGATGCAGGTTCTTGAAGCCTAAATGAGGCCGAAACATTATTGTTGAACATACCAAACCCTGTCGCTTCTTCAATTCGCGATCCGTCCGTGTAAAACATTTTCTCAGAGTCAATATGCCTGAACTTACTTGAAAATATTTTTGGGATTTCCGTCGAACGTAGATGATCCGGGATTCCACGCACTTCGCGCTGCATGGATGTATCGAAAAATAAAGTTGAGTCAGGGACATTTAGGAGGCTGACACGGATAGGAATATATCTTGAAGGGTTGATTTCCTGTGACATATGGTTAAAATATACTGTCATGAATTTTGTTTGAGATCGAAGCTCGACTAGTCGTTCGAAATTATTAATTACCATGGGATTCAGCACCTCACATCTTATTAGCAGGCGTGATGAAAGCTCCCAAAATCGATCTTTTAATGGAAGAACTCCCGCCAGAACTTCAAGACTCATTGTATGTGTCGAATGCATGCACCCTAAAGCAATTCGCAAACAACGATACTGAATTCGCTCCAGTTTGATAATATGAGAGTTTGCAGCGGAACGAAAGCAAACGCATCCATATTCCATCACTGAAAGTATCGTTGTCTGATACAATTTTATTAGATCTTCCGGATGAGCACCCCACCAAGATCCTGTTATTGTTCGAAGAAAATTTACTCTTTGTTGGCATTTTGTTATCAGAAACCTAATGTGTCCTCCCCACGTGCATTTGGAATCGAACCACACCCCGAGGTATTTAAAAGTTAAAACCTGTTGGATCATTCTTCCCATCATATGGAGCTGAAGCTGCGCGGGATCATGCTTTCTTGAAAAGACGACTAACTCTGTTTTCTCCGCAGAGAATTCGATACCAACATGAACAGCCCAAACGGACAAGTTATCTAAGGTATCTTGCAATGGTTTATGCAGATCAATAGCTTTGGGTCCAGTAACTGAAACCACGCCATCATCTGCCAATTGTCTTAGTGTACATGGGGTTACAAGACAGCTGTCAATGTCATTCACGTAAAAATTATAAAGGAGCGGACTGAGGCATGAGCCTTGCGGTAGACCCATGTAGCTAATTCTGAATGTTGTCAAATCGCCGTATGAAAAATGCATGCGTTTCTCTGACAAAAGGTTGTGCAAATAATTATTTATAACCGCTGGGAGTCCATTTTGGTGAAGCTTGTCTGAAAGAACATCAATGGAAACTGAATCAAATGCTCCTTTAATGTCTAAAAATACAGCTGCCATTTGTTGCTTTTGAGCGAAGGCAATTTGGATGTCAGACGAAAGTAATGCAAGGCAATCATTCGTCCCTTTATTTCTACGGAAGCCAAACTGAGTATCTGACAACAAACCGTTCGTCTCGACCCAAGTGTCGAGACGTCGTAGAATAATTTTTTCGAACAATTTTCTGATGCAGGACAACATCGCAATGGGTCTATATGAGTTGTGATTGGAAGCTGGTTTCCCCGGTTTTTGAATGGCGATAACTTTCACTTGTCTCCAGTCAGGTGGAACAATATTTTGCTCAAGAAACTTGTTGAACAATTCCAACAAACGTCTTTTTGCGAGGTTGGGCAGATTCTTCACCAAGTTGAATTTAATTCTGTCCAACCCTGGAGCGTTATTGTTACAAGACAAGAGTGCTATAGAAAATTCCATCATTGAAAATGGGTTATTAATAAAACCATTATTTGGAGGAGATTCCCGTATAATGCTCTGCGTAGGAACAGAATCTGGGCAAACTTTCCTAGCAAAGTCAAATATCCATCGGTTCGAGTATTCATCACTCTCATTGCCCACGGTACGATTCCTCATTCGTCTGGCCGTGTTCCAAAGAGTGCTCATTGAGGTATCTCTTGACAAACCTTCGACAAAATGTCTCCAAAAGCTACATTTTTTGGCTCGAAGTATGCTCTTGTACTTGGTTTCTAAAACCATAAGTTTTTCAAAATTCTGAGGAGTTCCTCCTCCCCGTTTTAGAAACGTCTTGCAAGCATTTTGTTTTGCGAGTTTAGCCTCTGAGCACTCTTTGTCCCACCAGGGGTTGGGAGGCCTTCTGTTAGTCGTTGGCCCAGGAAAGCGTTTAGTTTGGGATTGTTCTGCTGCCTCCAGAATCGAACAAATGAGGAAGTCATATTCTTCAAGTGGAGGGAGCTCTTCCATTGAATTCAAAATACTAGAGATACTACTTTGGTATTTAATCCAGTCGATATTTTTTGTCAAATCATATGGAATACTAGCGGAAGTAGCAATGCAATTGCTACTGCTAATTGAGATGATGATTGGTAAATGATCGCTACCGTGTAAATCAGGCAGTATTTTCCAGGTGCAATCTAGTCGAATTGATGTTGAGCAAAGAGATAGATCTAATGCACTTGGGCGTGCAGGAGGTCTTGGGATCCGTGTCATGCTACCCATATTTAATACCGTCATGCTAAAATTGTCACAAATGTTTTGTATTAAAGATGATCTGCTATCATTGTAAACGGAACCCCACATCATTCCGTGCGAATTTAAATCCCCCAGAATCAATCGTGGAGCAGGAAGGGCTTCAACCATTTCATTAAGCTGTCGCTGTCCAACTTGTGCTTTTGGAGGAATATAAACCGAAGCTATGCAAATATCTTTGCCTTTAATGTTTATTTGGCAAGCAACAACTTCTATACTAGAAGTTGAAGGGATGTTTAATCTATAAAAGGAATAGCATTTCTTAATTCCCAAAAGCACTCCACCATACGGAGAGTCTCTATCGAGACGTATAATGTTAAAATCATTAAAATTTAAAGCTATGTTTGAAGTAAGCCATGTTTCGCATAAAGCAAATACATCACATTTTTGACTATGCAATAATATTTTAAATGAATCAAGTTTTGGCATGATGCTTCGACAATTCCACTGCAGGACAGTGATTGAATCATTTGCGACGGGTGATAAATTATCCATCAAAAGATACAAAACCTGAGACAATTGGCCATTGAGCTGATAACTGCTTCAAAAAGGTTCTAGCTATTGGAAGGAATGCCATTATGAGGGTCTTTAAGGGTTCAGATATATTGAATGCTGAGAAAATCCATTCAACAATTTCCGAAAACTTCATTAATCCTGTTGGTGGCTGTGAAATGGAGCCCACTGGATTATTATCTTTTTCTGTACTAGATCCTGGATTGGTTTGTGAATTTGACAAACCAGGAGGCACAGTCTTTGGTTTTGACTTTTTTTGTTTAACACGGGGATCTTTTTTTGAAGATGAAATTTTAGGTGTCTTTTTTGGTAATTTGGAGGAAGACTTCTTTCTCTTAACTGACCCTTGGGTAGTGATAAACGAATTACCTTCACTATTTTCGTCAGAGTCAGAGTTCTCTGGTTCCTCTAGATTTGAAAACCCGTTTTCGGTTTCCAAAGGGGGGACATCAATGACCGTTTTAAGCATTTCTGCATATGTGCGCTTAGACCGTGCTTTTAAAGAAAGCTTAATTTTGTCTTTGTGCACTTTAAATGCAGTGCATACTGAAATATCCTCATGAGGACTTTCCCCACAATAAATACATTTTTCAATTTCCTTGTTGCAATCATTATCTTTATGAGGCCCTTCACACTTAATACATTTTGGTTTATTACTACAGTAAGTAGCTGTGTGGCCGAATTTTTTGCAGTTCGTACAATTCATTACATTTGGAACAAAAAGCCGAACAGGGAGGCGAATTTTATCGACATAGACATGGGACGGCAACGCAGACCCGGCAAATGTCACTCGAAACGAGTCTGATGGGCGATAAACTTTTTTTTCCTCTTCATGAACTACTGAGTACAGTTGTTTGCACTCCAGTATTTTCACACCCTCAAGCATAGAGTTCTTGAAACGACCAACACCATGCTTGAGTAAATCATCTACCGAAAGACTCACTTCGGTAACAACACCGTCAATTTCGACATCTTTGGAGGGTATGTAAACTTTATACTCTTTATTGAAATGTTCCGAAGAGACAATATCATTCGCGTGTTTCAAATTATTTACCACAACACGAATTTTATCGTTATTTACTTTTATGATCTCTTTGATTGAAGAGTATCGTGATGTCAAACCTTTATTAATTTGAAAAATGTTTAATGGCTTTGATATACGTCTAAAAAAGACTATCCAAGGCCCAGAAGAGCTCTCCTGATATTTTTTCGTTCGTGGGGGTATCGGATTCATGCTAGGATTTACGTCCATGGATTCATCCATTACATTAAAATTTTTAACTAAACTTTAAAATAAAATTTGAAACCAACACTACACAGTACTCAATCAAAAGGAAAAGAAAAAACTTCTACCTTGAAATTGTTGTCTATCTCCGTTGCACTGCCGTGTAGATCCTCGTTGCTCTAGATGTTCTTGTTGGATGTATCTGGACGTTGATACAATGCTGAAGCTCACTGTAGCGATAGAATATGATGTGATGCTACTGCTACCTGACATCCAGCACCACTCGAATTCCGATTTGCTTTCGTCTTCGCCAGCTGTAACCAGCGCAGGTCACCGGTGTATACCTGCGTGTTGTATGGCAGTGGAAAGACCGAGTTGTCTTGTCTGCTTCTTCCTAGTGCTCCGCACCGATATGCTTCTGCACCGAAGTGCCTTCGCACCGGTGTGCCTTTGCACTCTCCTGCTTCTATGTGCCTTTGCACTCTTCCTCTTCGATGTGCCTTTGCACTCTCCTGCTCAGCACTTGTGGCTGTATATTGCGGCCTGGGTAGAGTTTGGGAAACGCCCTTTGTTGTTTCCTTCACCAGCTTGGCCCAGCACTAGGGCTCTCTTATGCAGCACGACTATACGTTTTAACGGCTGCTGCCAACAGGTTTCTACCTGTACTTCAACCGTTGTCGTATTTAACGCGTGTAAACCAACCAGCGTTATTAAACTGTACGCCTCTATACACAACCTTCTCGGTTGAACGGCTATTACTGAATGATTTTTTTTTTTTTTTTTTTTTTTTTTTTTTAAATTGTATTGTATTAAAATTTTAAGTAATTGACACGCAATACATAAAATAATCATACTGTGTTTATTTATTATTCCGTTTACAATTGATTCTAACCCCGAGATATCATATCAAGTGGCGATCGCTTGGAGTAGTGTGTCAATCGTAGCTTAACACACATGTCAGTACTGCTCAGACACCAATCAGACACTTGTTCCTCATAAATAACTTGAGCATATTTGTTTCCATTCTGAAGCACAGTACGAATCCCTTCTGGACACAATAACTGCGTCGATGGCACAACCAAGAGGACAGTGGTTTTTGCAGACACAACACCGTTTGTGTTAAGCGACTCATGAAATAGCGACTCTTGAAATACGCGATCTCACTAACAAAAAATAGAACCTGTTGCTACAAATGGTTATTACAACTTTTAGACTGATCTTGCGAATAGTAACATAAAACGAGTTTTTGCGTTAAACTCCAATTTAGAGTAAGAGTTACTCATTATTATTGATGGTAACTACTCAATTTTTGACGTTTCCATGTATCATTTGAAAATGAGTAACTAGTACTCAAACTCTGAGTAACTTTTTCTAAGCGTGTACACGTCAGCGCTGTCAACTATACCGATTTTTGGAGTCGATACAGAAGTACAGATATGCTCTCTTAAAATACCGATTTTTGATTTTTCGTAGAGATAAATACCGATTTAAAAAAATTTGTGTTTTGTTGCATAGAGTTCAACCGGGTGGTGCGACCTTTAAACTTTTGTTTTTCTCAAAACCAGTCCGCCCTCAATACATTTTTCGAGATAGATGTGGTACAAATGTATTTTTACGATAAATACTGATATTTAAAACAAAATAGTTGGCAGCTCGGGTGCACGTTGAATCCATTTTATCGAAGATTTTCGAATTAGTAACATTTTGTTTGGCACGATAGTGGGTTACTGTTATGTCTTATGGCATTAGTCCGAGTGCTCAATATTGGTATATAATATATTTGTTTGCATAATAGAGACAATAATACACAATAATAAATGCTCTCGAAAAACAGCTGTCACTATTCCGCACGGACACAGGGATCACAGTAGGCGGTCTAGAAGGAAATTGGCTTCATAGCCTTTACTGATCTCTTTGAGAAAAATTTGTTTGCTCATAGCCTGCTATGAGTATAACGTAAGCAATCAATCGTCACTTTTGTCACCTTAGTGCTCTGAAACTGCTCACGGCTTTTTTTTGTTGGATGCAATACACGGCATCCTTTTCTGTCATGCACCGGTGCGATTCATGCTCCGTCTGTAGCGTTCTGTTTATGCTTCTACTCCTTTTATTTTCGGTTTGTTTTCCCACAAAAAAGTAGTTCAACCTCGTACTTGACATTCGCGACTAAACACGATCTTCTCGTCGGAAAACATTACCTACAGAATCGAGCTGTGAATCATCGATCGGAAAGCAATTACATGATCAACAAAACGCGTGCCAAAATGCTGTTGTTCTTTGTTCCCCCGGTCCGTCGCCGCCTAAAGCCCTTCCCGACTAAAAGGTAAATCCTTTCAGCTACCGGCAGACGGTACTCGACTCAAATAAATGTCAGTCGGCAGCTGTTCGTCTTATAGTTGTAGTCTTGTTTTTTTTTGTGCTCGTTGTGTTTGATCGAAATCGATTCGTTTTTTCGCCGTATCAGTAACACTTCATCTGAGTTCAATCGATCGTAGTCCGAACCGATTAGTTCATTTTTGTCATCGGTCCGGGTAATTAGCTTCGCTTGCTCATTGATCCCCGGCTGACATTTACCTTCCTGACCAAGTTGATACAAAACTCAATTGGAAAGTTCTGTTTGGAAACGCGCGGAGGATAACCGCTCAGACAGCATGAAAACCAGCCCCAATCTACAACTGTGACCGTGGGCGTTTACGCGGGAGCGGAAATCATTGTGTTGAAAAGGCGCGAGTGACGATTGTGCAACCACTGATTGGTGTTACATAACTGGAAAATTGAGATTTTCACGGTGTAGCTTCCTCCAATCGCACTAAAATGGGTGTCTTTTTGTCAGTTCTAGTGGCCAGCGTTGGTGTGATGGATTTAGTCAACTGTTTAGCTTACATTTCGGATCAATTTTCTACCAGAACGACCGCGATCGATGAAGACCTTGAACGATATCGTAGACTGCTGAAGGAGAAGCTCGATGATGCACCGAAAGGTGCCAGAGACGGACTAACCTACGCACAAGACGGTGTTGTTTACAAAGATGGTTACCGTGTGGAGAGGTTCGATGAAGCAAGACTGGACCAGTTAAATGTGAAGATCCGAGAGTTGGAGCGAAAAAGTCACGAAAAAGACGAAAGATTAGACCAGTTGAACGTACAACTGCAGGAGCTGGAACGAAAATCTGCCGAACGAGAGATTGTCATCGAAGAAATTCGATCTAGATCGTTAAGCCGAGCGATTAGTCCGGATCCGACTTCTTCGCGAGGTTCCACTGTCTTGCGGGACATTCCGAAAATCCTGCTAGACGATGAAGATTCACGGGCTAGCTCGAAAAAATTCCGACCCATCTACCGTGACGATGAACTCAGGCGAACCATCAAGAAGCGTTCGGTTTCGTCCAATGTTTCCGACGATCGTTCGGAAGAATTGGAAGCACTAACCCGACTCGAAGATGACGAGGCGACGCAGATGGAAGATTATGAACCGTTGGTGTACAGCCGGAATGACTATCAAGATCCAAGTTCTTCAAAAAACAAAATCAGCCCTATCCAAGAACTTTGTGCAATGCACGAAAACGAATATCAGCAACGAAAAACGGAATCACCATCCGAATCTGTAGTGGTAGCTACCGGGTTGGATGTTGAAGAAGATGATAGATTGGAGCAACTAAATCAGAGGTTACACTCGAAGAGCGCTTCTCCGGAATCGACTCCGGAGGAAGCGTCTCTGACAAGCAGTGATGATGAGCATAGCCAAATTCTGTCACCATCCAATGTTCCCAATGATCATTTCGAAGATCTTGGTGCGCTAGCCCAACAGGAAGAAGTTTCTGTCATCCACAAAAACGAAGAGCCACGAAGAATGACAGAATCACCATCGAAGTCTCTGACGGAACCTGACAGCGATGACGCGGAGGAAAAGGAAATAATTAATTGGTCCAATTCTAGGAACACCCTTCCTGAAATACCCAATTTAACAAAAGAACTCTTACTAACAACCAGCGAATCTGTTCCATCGAATCTAAGTTCCCGTTCCGGCAGTCCGGACCCTGATCATCCTGCACTGAAAAGGACCAGGAAAAAAAGTGATCTGACTGCACTTCTCCTTGAAGAAGAACGTAGAACCCAAGCGTTCCGGGAGGTGATCATCCAAACCGAAGAATATGACTCGGAAGCATCCGAGCGTTCGGAGCTTCAACAATCCAAATCATTGACACCTAGTATTAACAATTTTTTGAATAACGAACGAGCAAGCTCAGCAGGTCAGCTACAATCTCCGATTTCGGATAAATCTAATTCGTCTACTTCCGAACACGAAAGTCAACAATCGTCGATAGCCTCAATTCCACCGAGCGATTCGAGAGAGCCTACCATATCTCCCGTACCGATCGTTTCGTTAGGATCTGCTGCTTTAAACGCCTCGTCAAATGCAGTGAGTACTCACGTCCCAAATTCCCATCCCTTCCCTTCGCTCGATAGGTTAGAATTAATCATGAATTATCTTATTTCGAATTTTAGGATGGTTCTGTCGAAGGCGTCCCTGCTCGATCCGATGAAGATCGGTCCATATCCTCCCCTGCCGTCCCGGCTGATCGAAATGTAAGTAAGGACGAAAGTGTTTCTCTTGCATCACTCGATAGTTCTTCCGGTAGTCTAGAATTGCATGTTGACCACACACCCGTGCGACCTGTGCTTTCGCCAACAGAAAAACAGCCGTCGTTCAAGACTACAGCAACCGATCTTGGCGCTGGTGGTGCCGACCGGAAGGGCTCCCAGAGTCCTTCCGTAGCTGGAGGAAAACCGAGCCCACGCAGACGTTTTCGCACACGGAAACGAGAGGCTCGCAGTGTAACTCCCATCGAATTCAATCAAACATTCATGGAACAATTCAGCGAACAGCGAATATCTGTGTCTCCAACCGAACTGGAAGATTACATCAATAGTTTGGACGAGATTAAAATAGATCCACCGAAACCGGTGACACCGAATTATTTCCTACCATCGACTCCCATTTCGTCTGGCATTCCAAGCTTGCTAATAACCGACGAAAGAGGAGATGATGCTCGCTTTCATGACACTCTGTCGAAAAATGCGTTCTATGGAGAGAGAAACGCATCGCCGATTCGAATCTTGAACCATCGAGTTAACTACGTTGAATGGATTAAAAAATTCCCGGAAAACATGACCAGTCATCTGGAACTGGAAGACTACGACAGTGATGACGAAGAAGTTGAAAACATTATAAATGGATCCAGCTTAGATTCGGAACGTAACGACCGTAACCGTTCAGATAATATCGAAATCATTGAGGACAGACTGAAGTCAACTCCAGAACCTTCACCTGTTGAAGAATTACCGATAGAACAATCTAAGGAAGACGAACTCAGCGTAGATGCTGCTCCAATATCTCAACACTCCGACGCATCTCTGTCTTCCGGTTCATTACCGGACGTGACCTCCGTCGATGCATTAGTTTCACCGCTACCCAACTCCATCCCTTCTCCTACCACCCACTTCACACCGATACACTCACCGAACCTCTCCCTGAACGCATCAACACCGGACTCACTGTCTCTGTCACCGCGATCACTCCCGAAACTTATCATACCGTCTCACTCTCCAACCCCATCTCCTATCCCGAGAGGTCTGACACCCGACGAAATGATCTACGAAATCGGTCACCTCGATGGACTTATCTTCGCAACCAAAAGCCCATCACCATCGCCGGTACCTCAAACTGTACTTACGCCGGAGGAACTGGCTTACGATATTGGGAATCTCGGTGGGCTGATTCTGGGACCACCAAGTCGATCGGCATCTCCCCGGCCGGCGTCGCCATCGCCAACTCCAGGATCGTCGCTGTCGTCTCCATGGACCTCACTATCCTATACCGGATCCGGGCCGGACAGTACAAACTCAAACGCAAACAGTTAATCTTTTCCTCGCAGTGGCTTTAGCTTCTCACTCCCTCCTCCTAACATAACTTCTTTCGTGTGAGATTAGAGGAAGCGAAACACAGCAATACAAAACACACTAAACACGCAATCCGTTGTATTCGTTTGTTAATAAATCGTTTTTTTATATCACTAAATACAGTTGCTTTTTTTTTCTTTGATCTATCGACCTACCTACTTTTGATCGAGTCGCATTTCGACAGACCTTGCCTGTTCTCCGGAGCTGACTCTTCATAATCACCCAGAATTTTACTATTAGGCAAAGCTCTGACGAGTTTTGTGGTTTTACCTTCTCCGATACAAAAACAACATCTTCTATCTTGTTCCAATTCACCGAGTTTGTGTATTGGCACGATGCCGAATCCCGTCAAGTCAGAGTGTCACCTTCGTGGGACCAGAGGATAGGTAGCAGGCGCTTTCGGAGGCATTCTTCTTTATATTGAAAGTGCCGGTCGGTATGTACGGCTTACTGAGTTTTCCGCACGCACAGATCGCCTGCCACATCAAGTATTTCTCGAAGAATTGGTCGACTTTCTTTTTTCGGAACATCCAGGTGGTACTTGTCGACGAAAAAATTCAGGCCAGAGACCTGCTTAGTGACTGATTTAATGATCGTCTTATCGTCTATTGTGATGTATTTCGGTCACATCAACCGCTTGCGATAAAGCTTCTTGATATGATTTGGCGCCTCCTTTGCCCTGAAGGCACAAAGCCCATCCGGATTCACCGCCTGCTGGACAATTCGGACAGAAGAACTGAAGTTCTTGGCTACGCCCCGAATCGAAAGGTTCGGCTTGCATTTGAAATAATTCTCCACCTGCCTTGCGTTCACGAAATTCCAATTTTTCCGCTACCAATTTACCGCGGGGTCTCGTTGAAGGATTTTACAACCTGGGACACGGTCGAATGGTTGAGTCCCAGTTGTTTCGTGATCCACCTGTAGCACTGGTCTGGATTTCCCACGACCGCGACCATAATTTTTGTCAAACTATTTCTTACTTGGAAATCATTTCGATAATCACGTGGCAGATTGCGTCAGAATTTAACACATATAAACATTACACTCTAAACTAGTTTTAACAAAAATTCCATGAATTTTTATTCATGCAATAAAAAAGTTTTACACAAATGAAAGGGCTCCTTGTCTCCAGTACAGTCTTTAATTACAAAATCCTTTTAATCGTTAAGTTTTTAACTCTTTACGTGAAATGATTCCCATAACCTTTAGTTTCATCAGAATCAATTGGGGTTGCGTTATTGATCAGTAGATATTGAGGTATTCAACATTACCCAAATTAACCATTAAAGTTTATTGTTTTCAAGTGGCCATTCTAAAATTTACCTCAGAAAAACATTTTCACAGAAATAATAATAAATACGAGCATCATTAAAATTTATTTTAAGCAGAATAACACAGCATTCAATAAGTCGTGTGACTCACAAGGAAAAGCCCTTTTTGTCTTTATCATATAGAAAGGCTATGCAATCACTGTGAGGACCGACTTTTGAACGACATATACCATTCGATTCAGTTCGTCGAGATTACAAAATGTCTGTGTAAATAAAAGATCTTGAAATTCTCAATAAAATCATCGAAAAGTTAACTACCGATTCCAGTATTACAGCGCGATAAGCGAAAAAATTTCGAATGAATGAAGATTTTTCGAAAGTGATGGCGAAAGTTTACAAAATTTACAGGTAAATTCATCTAGTTGGCAGACCTGGTTAGTCAGTGGATATATAAATCTACTTTTGGGATTACTAGTGCCACCAGTAATAATTAAGAAAAGTTCCAAAAATAGAATTGACTTCGATTTCTCAGCAATGGTTACACCGATTTTCACAAATCATGATTCAAATTGGAAGCGTCATAAAAAATGCTGTACAATTTCATCCAGATCCGACTTCCGGTTCCAAAATTTTAGGGCGTTGAGTAACAAAACCTTCAAAGTGTCATACAAAATGATGCAAAACCGGTACGCATCGGTACGTACTGGTACGGAAGAAGAAAACACCACCGCCTAGCACACATCGTGCTTCGTTTAATTCTGTATATCGTGCAGTATTGCCACATGTAAATCTATATTAACTTGACATAACTGTTTGAAAATTGAAAAGGTTTTAGAAGTTTCTATTAGAATAAAATTTTTGATTTCATTCAAGTTTGAAAGAAAAAATAAGTAATATGAGAAAGGCATCATTACACCACTAGGCGGATTTAAAAGAAGATTTATTTTGTAAAAAATAGATTTTTATTAATCAATGTAATCATCTCCTTCAAGAGCCATACAATCATTCCAATGCCTTTCTAACATCTCGATGTCGTGCTTGTAGAATGATTTGATTTTTTTTTCGTTTGTCCTTGACTTTTGCATTCAAACAGTCTAACAAGGCTATGTAGTGTTCGCTATTGAGTGTTTTACCTTTCTCAAGATAGTCGCTGAAGCTAATACCATGTGCCTCCCAAAATACTGAAGCCATAATCTTCCCAGCTGACTGTTGTGTCTTTGGATGCTCCGGACGTTTTTCACCGGATGCAATTCACTCAGATGATGATCATTTGAATTCTTCCGGAGTGAAGTAATGGATCCATGTTTCAACCATTGTTCCATATTGATGCAAAAAAATCTGATTCATTACTTGTGAATATTACCAAACACTACTTTGAATCATCACCACGCTGTTGTTTTTTATCGACTGTGAGTAAAAGCGGCACCCTGTTTGGAAAGAAATTTCTCGTGGTCAAATGTTCATGCATAATTGTAAACATTCTATCTTTCAACGATTTGTGTTTTAGTCTTTGTTGAGACGTAGAACCGCCTTGAGCTAGTTGAAAATATGATCAGTATCCCGTCTCTGCGGTAACATTTTCGCGGTTTTCATTACATAATTGCATTCGCATGTCAATTTTCCAATCTGATTCCCCGTTAGATACTGATCATATTTAACACTATCTTTTAACATCTTTACGGCCTCAGCTATCAAACGCGATTCCAGATAACGCTTTTGAAGCCTATGTTGAGCTTGTACAGTATTTTGTTTCATCAAAGAGCAATAGTAAATTAACACTTGAAATTGTTTTGAATTCATTGTTTTGAGAAGTACAAACGTAGCTTCACCTAAATTTTTCGTTGTATAAACTCATTATCGGGACACTTGATGAAGCAAAAGTTCAGTTTGTTTAGTGCGAACTTGTGTTGGTTCGATTGACCTCATTCGGGTTCTCACATGATTCAGAATATACATTTTAAAAACAAATCAACATCTTTAAACAGCATTTGAAACCAAGAAAACTTTAAACATTAATTAGCGAAAAACTTTCAATTATAGCATTGATGATGAATCACCACACGAGAAAAGGTGATAAAAGACGCGTACGAATTGCGATCACCACCACCTTCTTATTAGGGTTTCGTAAAATTATTCAAAATAAGCCTACTTTTTAAACTTGTCCCAAATCACAGAGTGATTAAAACACCTATTGGGGCTACCCAGGTCAGAGATTCAGAGGAGCATTCACATCTCATCCGAGACGGACGATAGAAACAAAAAAAAAAACAACAATATAGAATTGCGAACAATTAGACGGTATAGAAAAGAGCAAACAAATGACACTGGGGCGAACAAATACAACCACTATGCACTTTAGGCAGTATAAAATTCGATTCAAAAACTTGGAACTTTGCTGCAAGAGTTCATGAACGTCGATCTAAACTAAGTGCATTTACTTCAGTTGAACAAAACTAATAATTTTGTTAACATTCAATTTCCTTGGGGATGTTTCTCGCGGACCCATTGCTACGTAGAAACGTCATCAGGAAGACACTCGTGTTATATTCAATTCACCGACCATTGCCGATCGCCAGCTGCAGACTGAATCTGCCAGAATCGACCATTGCGACCGGAATACGTCACTACCCTAATGATAATACCCTAGTTTTAAGTTAGTCGTTAATCAAGATTAGAAAATACCCTTGGCATCTTAGAGCTGAAGCAGTGGGCCTTTAAATATGTTATTATTGAAAAAAAAAACATTCAATTTTATGGGAACTGCAAAGATATTGAATTGATATTGAATTGAATTCGTTGAAAATAACTTTAGTGTACACTGGAATCGATAAAGAAAACCGCAAAACATGGAAAACTTGCGAATAGAAAAATAAATAACGCTTAAAATTCGAGTAGAAAAAAACACCAAACTAAGAAACTTTTTTTTAATAATATAATTTAAAGAAAAGAGTTGTACTACAAATGTCTAAAACAGTCACGAAACGCCGAGATCTGCTACAATCTCAATAAAAAAAATTGACCCTAGGACTTAAGATTTACGAAATATGCATGAAATGTCGAGAATCTGGTGTAAATCCCAGAAACGATTGTTTCAGATTTTTTCGACAGTTCTTGTCCCATAGAGAAATATAAAACTGTTTCCGAGATAACATCCAATCTCGACATTATTTCCCTTTCTGAGACATGGTAAGACGCACAATTTCGAAAACTTGCATTCAAAAACGGATAATTTCGAAAATGTACATAACAACACCGCGCAATTGCATAAAAAGCTGAATAATATTGAAAATTTGAACAAGAAAAGTCGCAAAAAGGACTATGTTGAGCACGAAAGAATTAAGTGAAACAAAATATCAAGTCTTTTATGCGAAGGATGAATCGCATAAAAAATCGGATAATTTTGAAACTTCGCATAACCTCAAAAATTCGCATAAAAAAACGCATTACTTCTAAAATTCGCATAATCATACCGCAAAATTGAGGGCAAAAAATTGTTGATTGCCAGATGTCCTAAAATGTGTGAATCATTTAAAAAAAAATTAAATATCGACTTTGGGACCTTTGAGATTTTTTAAATCGAACTCATTTTTCCATGCCAAAAGTTTTAGAGATTTTGTGTTATCTAGAAAAAATATTTGTATGAAACCAAATTTCTTAGTTCCAGAGATTCGACATAAACAATTTATTTACGAAATAACTCCTAATCGACGATTCGTGCATTTCTAAAACGAAACAAGAACACCGAATAACTTTAAAAATTCGCCTCGAAAGTGATTTGAGTATATAAATGGATGACGCATCGTCAGAAGTACGTGTACGAGATCTGCCTTCTTCTAATAGAGATAATTTCATTTGAATAATTATATTGCAACATGAGAATATCGTTCTCTTAAAAAAAAGGATAATTTTTTACTCTGTATTCAGAATGGCGTACATTTGTCACGCATGTGTTTAAAGATAGCTATACCCACTTATGTTACCTTTGGTCCAAACACAAAGATCCCATAGAAATCACTGGTCATCTACGAAAATCAACTGGCTCCATGTCAATATAGTTAGAAAGTAGTTCACTACGTAAAAACCAGCGAGAAACTGCACATGAAAACATTTACACTCAAGAACAAGTGGCCCCGGTACTTCTGAGACAGAGTTTAACAAGAATAAAACAGCTTTAGCAACTGCAACCATTATCCCAGTTAACAACGACTTTAACGCTTGGAAAAATTGAAAGAAAATAGGATACAACAATGCTTCCACCAACAACAACGTCGTCGACGAACTCATTGACAGAGTGTGAAAAGCAAACAAAACCCCTCCCCCTCTCCTCATTCCTTTTCCCACCAACAAAAAAAAATTAGAGGGTTCTGTGCAAGACACGACCGAGCACGATTACATTAAAAATGAAATAATTCTAAGGTTCTCTTAATAAACACAAAAATAAAATTTTTATTTTTGTATATCATTTACTTTAACCCCGGCTTTACCCATTTTGGTCGTTCCCCGGGGACACTGAAAATAATGATGGATGCACTGAATTGTGACTAATCACAGACTTACTCTACTTTAAGCACTTAGATTTTTTGCGAATGATGAAATTGACAATTAGATTATTTAAGAACAAATGATTCTATTCTATTTTGATGTCTTCTACTAATTGTTAAATTTTAAATTTTTTGAAAAACATCCTTTAGATGGAAGTCAATTATGATGATTTCAAAGTTACTTGAAAGATCAATTTGCATCAAGATATAAAGCTGGACAAACGATTTTATATCATAATGATAATTTTCAAGAAAAAGAACGTACAAACTTATTCATTTTATAAAAAGCGATGTAAAAAAAAGATTTTATTTTGATCGAAAAACAAACTCAATAAACTCAGTGTAATTTTATTGATCCGTCATTAAAAACGACGATAATCTTCGAAAAGTGTTTGATAATACTATAACAGTAATATAAGCAAGAAAACATGTAAAACAGTCCGCTTCAAATTAGGTCCGAAAAATCTATCGCCGATAGTTCTAAATTGGCCTGCTAGTTACCGGAGAATCAAAATAAAATACTACTATACTATACTGAACCCACCGCACACATACAAAAGCGACTATCCAGCGAGCGAATGGTTGAATTTTCAGTTTCGTCTTCAACTCACTACACAAACATCTTCCTCGCTCGCGGCCAGAGGTTAACTAAAGCAGAAATGTGTTCAAGCATATATTCATAGATTCCCTTTTGTGCGGTAGTTCATACTGCGCAAATCGGACGAAAGGATGACATCATTATGGAAAGGTGTTATTGGCTCGTGAAAATATAGGTCAGTTTAAACCAATTTTTCAATTGTATACTATTGAACTACTGAAACGACGTACATGTTTAAGTTAAATGTTTCCGAATCGATTGGTTGTTAAATATTATCAATCCAGCAACAAATGACTGAGTTAATATCGTTCAAAATTAATTCGTTAATTGACACCCGGCCCCGTATAGTGAAGAGTTATGCATTTTTAATGCCAAAATACTGTGTGGTTTCTTTTAATGTGTTGTGAATACACGATTCCAAAAAATATATAAACTTTTCACTTTCCGTAACGTAACAAAAGCAGAACCCTTCAAACATCCCCGTCGGCGGCAACGGCGGCAGCAGTACCTCAAAAGACGTCTCGTTTAAACTGACAACAAAATAAACATTTCTTCGCAGCGATCATCTGCGATCTACGATTGCACTTTGAATCTGCTCAATTTAAACGCACACCGACACACACATAAACTATTCAATCTCTTTGGTTTGTTAAACATGGTTCGTTCTAACATCACACTAACGCATCACCGTGTCAGGACCTGAACGGTGAGGCGGGCTTTTATTCATGCTCCAATTTATAAAATTGATCGTTCGCACGTTACACCTCAGATTGTCACTCGGCCGACATAAAATGGTGAACCTTTCAGGGAGATATTAAATTTGAGAGAAATATTTTCGCCGCACCGCCGGTGTTTCGGGTTTTTTTTTGCAGTAAAAATAACGACTGACCTTTGTCGGACCGTCGGACTATGGTTTTCCTATGAATTTATGACATTCAAAATAGAGAATTTGCATCGTTCGTGCTGTTGCACTGAGTAGTAGTAACGAGTGGAAAACGGTGGTCAAAATGGGATACGAAAAGATTTTTGACTTTCTTCAGAACCGGCAGACATAGCATATCAGATCAGATGATCGTTTTTCACGTAGTCTACCGGAGTTTGATTCCGAGTTTCGAAAATAGGGTTAGAAAGTTTTTGATGATGACAGTTTTTAGTCAACAGTTATACCATTGATTTTTGACAGGGAAGAATTAATTTGGTTATATACCTTACTACTGATGGTTTAACATAAACCGGCAGGCAGACGTAAAACTAATGCTTTTTGCAAAACTCTATTTGTTATTAAATTTTAAGGGTTAAAAATAACTTTTTTTCTCTCAAAATTACCATGTAATAAATAGTTATAAAATAAAATCAACCGGAATCAATAATTTTTTCGTTCAAATAGATACCATTTTTGATGTTAAAGGCAGAAATTGGTTCAAAATAGTCATATTATACCTTGTATTTAACATAAATCAAGGGAGTATTGACGGGTTTTATTGAAATGAACGACCATATTCTTGCACGAGTGTATCATTGAAGCACACGACAGCTCCCGTCTTACTTGCAGTCTGGGTCTCGGCTCATTGCTCCATTCCAGGCAATGAAAGAGACGATATTTTAGCCAAATGTGGTGCCAACTAAAAACTCGCGACTTTCATAGCTCGATAGTGGATGAGCATAAGTCCAAGGTAAACGGCGAATCGAACGAATCTACGAATAGTACTCGATTCTATTACCGCCATTAAGATAGTGAGGATTCCAAACAACTGAACAATATTCCAGAGTAGAGCGAACGAGTGAACAGTATAGGGATTTCAAGCAGTAAACATCCGTAAAATGCTTAGCCACGAATCCAAGGCAGCGAGAAGCTTTAGCAACATTGTAGTTGGTGTGTTGCTTGAATGTTAACTATTCGTCAAGAAAAACGCCATGATCCTCGATACACGTCGATCCGCCAATCATGAGATATAGTATTCGAATTTTAAAGGCACTTTTTTTCGCGTAAACGTAATGATCGAGCATTTGTCTGAATTAACGGTCATGTGATTCAATTTGCACCAATCCGCAAAGATAACCATTTGGCGCCGAAGAAACGTCGCGTTCTCTGAGCTGACATGAATGACATGGTAGAGATTAAAATCATCTGCAAAAGATATTCGCGGTCCTTCCAGAGAAAAATTAACGTAGTTAAAGTAGGGCAAGAAGATCAAAGAGTCGAGATGGCTTCCCTGCGGAATTCCAGACGTTGCAAAAATTTTTCCGAAACTGAATCGTCAAATTTAACCACAAGATGACGATTCCTAGGATATTATTGTAATCATCGAAGGACGTTTGTACCGAAACCAAGTCGATCAAATTTTGCTATTGTGATGGAATGTTTAATTATATCGCGTGCGGAGGAAAGATCGGTGATAGTTTGGGAACTGCGCTTATACAAGTAATGACACGGTAGTTGTTTATATTTCTTTTGTCACATAAATGAAGCTTTCCATAAGTTGAGGAATACTCCCGTAGCTAGTGACATACTAAAAGGGATCAATTAACCCAGTTGAACATTTCTTTAAGATGATACTTGCGAACCTTTCCGAGAACAACTGTCTATTTTCCTGAGTAGACGAATCAATACGATCTCCAAATTGCATTTGCGATGGCAAAGCAAATTCTTTTCTTCGCTCATTAACATGCTTCCAGAAAGCTCTTGGGTTAGACTTCATCCTACGTTGTAAATTATTAAAATAACTTGCAAGGCAACTCTTCTCGTTTTTTTTTGTATATCTGATTTATTTAAATACCGATTTCGCAGAGCATACCCTCCATGTTTGGAGTATTGTGTCAGAGCGGCTCTTTTGGTAGTTTTCAAGTTTCTAATTAAACGATATCTAGATCTGGGATATATCGGGGCCCTAAACACTAAATTAGAATACTGAACTATCGAACAAGGTTTCTGAATCAGAATACTGAATCAGGATTCTTGAAAGAGATTCTTTATCCGAATATGGATTCTGAACTTGAAACAGTATTCAATACTTATATTCGGAACATGGATCTGGATTTTGGACCTGGAGTTAGATTGTGAATCTGAGCTCCTGATAGAGATTTTAACCTACATTCTGCACCTGAATTCTGTTTTCTGAACTTCTGACAGAGTTTCCGAAACTAAATCTATTTTGCACTTGGAGCCTGGATTGGATTCTGGACCTAATTCTCTAGGATTCCTCAATTCTAAACATGAAACTAAATTATTGACAGAGATTCTAAACCTGGATCAGGATTCTTAATCAGAACCCGGGAGTTGGATATCCGAAAAGGTTTCTGGATCTGAATACTGAATCTGGACATGGTTTTTGAACCAGAATTCAGACAGAGATTCTGAGCCTGAGGCAGAAATCTATACTTGGATACTGAGTACGGATTTGGATTCTAGACCTGAACCTGATTTCTTGGCTTGAGCTCTCGATGAAGGTTTGGGGTCTAAATCTGGAGCAGGATTCTGGAGCTGGACTCAGGATTCTAAACAAGATGTTGACTCAAAAAAAATGACAGAGAAACTGAAAATTCACCAGATTCGTGAACCCGGAACATGATCCTGACTTGGGATTCTGAAGCTGCAGCTGGATTCATCTGTACTCTGTACTTGGATTGTGGGAATAAAGACCTGGTTTCTGGATCTAAGATCTGGACCTGCATTCTGACCTTGGACCGTGATTCTGTATTGTGAAACTGATACAGAATTCTTTATTTGGATTCTGAATCTGGATCTGGATTCTGTACATAGAGCCACATAGTACAAGCCAAGATCTGAATTCCAGACCAGGATTCCGTACTATAATTGGGACTCTGAATCTGAATTGAGTAACTTGACCTAACCTTTGAACATGAATTTGTGATCTGAGTGCAGAGTGAACATAAAATCGGGACTTCGATTCTGGACCGGAATTCTTAGTCTAACATTAAGTCATTACATATGGAATTTTCCGTCATTTGACAGATTAGGTCGTTTTGAATTACATCGTATGAGGAATTAAGTCATCTGTATTATTCAAATTTTTTCGGTGTGTGGGCTTGGACTTTGGTTCTGGGCTAGAATTCTGACCCCGGATCAGCTCCTAACAGAATTTTTGAACCTGAAACTAGGTGCTGAACCTTTTTGACTCTTCACCTGAATTCTGGATATGAATTCTGGAACTAGCTGGATTCTTGAGCGAAAATCGAGATCCGAATTCTAGGCACCCATTTTGGACCTGGGTTATAGACCTGAACTACTGACAGGACTACATAGATTTTCGTGCGCTTTGAGCATGAGTTTTGACCCCAGGCCTAGATTTTGGGTCTGAACTCCTGTCAGAAATTTTGGATCTGAACCTAAATTTTGAACCGGGAAGCAGAATTCTGGACCTGAATTCCGAACATGAATCTGAATTCTGGATCTGACCTCGGGATTCTGAACAAGATTTTGGACTCGAATTCTAGGATTCATTCTGACCATCTGGATTCTGAACCTGGACCTGAATTTGTTTTCTGTATTTTGTATGAGTTGAATTTGGAATATAGATATGGTATGAATTTCTAATGAAATATTGAAACTATTTACACTCATTTTTATTTGACCAATTCTCGGTCGTAACAGTACGTAAATTTTCATCTTCTTATTTTCGGTTTCTTTCAAATGTTTCTGATTGAAATGGAATTGTTTTCCGCAATGATGTAGTACCCACATGTCAATATAAACTTGTCATGAATACATTTTACTCTGGGCCTCAGAAATCTCAGCAATATTTTATAAGTATCGAAGCCCACTATTCGCGACTCCTTGCCCATCCGTTAACAATTTTGAGTTTACTAATGCCCACTAGTAAGCTGTAGGGACCAGTTTGGGAATCACTTCTCAAGATCATCGGCGTGTTGAAATTTTTCAGTTTTTATGTGCGTTTAAAGATCGTTGATGAATGAAACAAATATTAGCGGTCCCAAGTGACTTCCTTGAGAGTCACCGGTGGGCATTTCGTATAACATGAGAAACCAGTAAAAAAAACTAGTGTGATCTAACTTTAATTTCACATATCTTGACGTGGCCATTTCATTCGTCCTATCAATGTGAAGTATGAAGCCAATTACAACCAACCAGTGTGACAAAAACAGAACAATGCTTTCCATCACAATCCTTACCAACATTAATACCATTCCACGTTCAGAACGTGGGAGTAAAGAATTTCAATTTGTGTTACTAGTTCAAAAAAGAAAATCGCCTCTTTTAATCAACACACCATTGTCGTCATCTTCGCATGCACCCGGCACACACGGATTTTCCGGATACTTTTCTATGATGTGGCTATTAAATAACCGCGAAAACAGTCCACGACACCCGGCGCCGGCCGCTCGCCACCGGCAGACGTTATTGGATGAACAACCGCCAAATTTAACATGGAATGATGCCCCACTGGCGCAGGTGAGGAAGCAAGCGGAGAGATAAATCCTTGCGACAACAAACGATGCTCGTGGTCGTATGTTGGTGTGAGATTTTCCGTCGACGGGTCAGATCGAACAATCTCCGCTGTCGGCTCTCGCCGTGTAATCCGAAGGCTAACAAGGATTGCACCTGATATTTTAATTCTCAGACAACAACATAATCTACAATATGTAGGCCACTTACTTGTAGCGTTTCGGAAATTTGTATTCAAGAAACTAGAATTCGAATACATCCAGTAAATCGACCAATGGGGGAGATAGGGACGTGATTGTAGATTTACGTGCGAGAATGAGATTTCACTTCCGTTGGTCACTTGACTAGCTCGAGCGCCTCCTACAGACCATCTGATGGTGATGTCGTCGAAAAGGTATGCTGCTTTTCCAACCGCATCGCCGTTCATGGCTACTAGATTGGTGTTATTTTTTTTCTAGCTCATACTCTGAGATGATTTTATTTATAATGTGCACCCATTATATTTGTCAACTCTGGTATTTACGAAGAAAAAAAAGAAGGAATATCGTTGAAAGCATTTATTCGTGGGTTTGAATGTTCCAGATTTATTTTCGGAACTTGACACTGCCGCTGGCCCCGCGCTGTCAATTAGATTTGCTTCAGCGAAATAGAACCTTGAAATGACGCTGTCGCTGGTCTCGTCTGCCCTTGCCATGGCTTTGGAATTAGTTATTTTTGAAACCGAAAAAAAATTCGGAGAATCTTCGCACAGACCTATGGTCGGCTAACACCTGCATGCAATCCCAAAATTATCAGTCAACCCATTTGCAACACGAACCAGCCAATTAGGAAAAACAATACGCAGAAAAAGAGTGACCAGTAACAAATCATGTATTGGATTAGAGCTTGTCGTAAGAAGAATAATATTTGTTCGGGAAAAAACCATACCGTTGCAACATTCGAGTGTCTTCCTCGCTACGGGCCATTCCATCATCGGTCGCTAACTTGTTTTTTTTTTGGTGAACAGATTTTCCGAGTTTTCGCTATTTTTGGCTGCACAGCCTCGCGTCGTCGTCGTCGTCTTACACGGGGATTGGGGCAGTGTGCATTTTTCTTCATTCTCGGCGGCCAACTGCTTGTCGGCAAAATGACGACAACGTCGACGATGATTTTCCTCTCCATCATTTTTCTCCGGTGCTACGGAATCCGCTGGGGATCCGCCTTTCGTTTGATCGTCACATTCCGTTTCACCTCCTCCGCTTTACAATTTCACGGAAATTAATCAATCCTTTGGGATTGCGTAATCGTAATGCCACGGAAAACTCTCCGATCGTTAATGGAATAAATATTGCTTACATTACAAACTGCCGCAAAGCGTTGCTGTCTGTGTCTATCTATCGGTCGGAGTGGTTACGATCGTAAAAAAACGGGTTTCACGGTTAACCACAGAACACAGCGACGATCGTTACAAAGTAGTAAATTATTTCAGCGGACACTTTTCATTGGTCAGCCCAGTGTACTTATGTGGAATGACAGCTGGTTTGAATTATAGGTTTTTGCTGTCGATTCGACGATAATTTTAATCATTCGATGATAATGACTCCAGATGTCAACAACGCAGCAATCGTGCAGATTTATCCCAACTTGTGAACTGCCGACGCTTGTCGGAACATATTGTGGTCGGAAGGATGACGTTTTCTGGTAAAAGTAGACACTTCAAGAGCACACTAACCTAACAGTGAAAAGCCAAGTTCACTGTGGATTCACAGGGTTGTATCGTTTATACATAATGCTCTTACATTGTTTTTGACAAAAAAACATACATTCTTACATTTTGCAGAAAAATCAATAAAATAAAGGGTGTATTTTTAAGAGCTTGCTGGTTTGAAATTTGAATCAAATACATGCCAAATTATAAAATAGCCAAATACTGTTTTATTTGGTAGATAATTTCTTGGCATTTAACAGACACGACCGAGCACAATTACATTAAAAATGAAACAATTTATTAAAGGTTCCCATAATATAAACAGAAATTAAGATGATGGTGGAAGCATTGAACTAAAAACTTATTCAAGTACCGATTAGAACCTTAATCTAGTTTAGCCGCTTAAATTATTTGCGAACGATAAAACTGACAAATGATTTTTTTTTTCATAATAATTAATTTTTGAATCCTTCCCACATTTTTTGTATTGGATTTTGTATTCACCACTGGATACGCAGCAAAATTCCACAATTTAGATCATATTGTAACTTGATGTTCATAATATATGAACGAATATTGTAATAGTCACAACGCATTTAGCGATCAACCATTTCTAACCATTCAACTTGATTACATGATCATTGTTCAGTTTAATAACAGTAATTATGGGCTACTGCTAAAAGATGAATAATTGTGCTTTTGTTTGAAAAACAAGTATCAATGATTATCTTCATAACACAGCTCGAACTGGACCCATTCGAAAATCACCGTATCACTTGATTACAACACATAAATAATCATTTTGTTATCCATATTTGTAAGGTTTCACTACCTGCTTTCGTTCAAACTCAAGTGAATTGAAAAAAATCGACCAAACATTGGCTAAATACATGGGATATTTCAAAAGAACCGATAGCCTCCCTGATTCGGTTCATCAATAGCTGGATGATCCATAAGATGCTCAAGCAAACACGGTGTGCTGCAGACAATAGGAAATTGCACCAACACACAATGTAAAAGCGACAATCCAGCGCGAACGCATATACAATCCAATCATCACCTCACTGGACGAGCTACTTGTTTTATTCACAGGCAAGCATCAACTAGGCAAAGAAATGTTTTGCTGCATAAAATTATAGATTCCTCTTTGTGCTATGCTTCATACTACGCAGAACGATGCGGTTTTTTATGCATGACGCAAAGCCTCCTATGCCGAACGAAGCAGATTTTTGAAATTATACGTGTAGACCAACGGCCGTGCACGAGAAATCAACAAGATGACATCGTTTTGGTTAGCTGGGATTGGTGGATGAAAATATAAGTCGATTCTAATCAATTTTTCAATAGTATTCTATTAATGTACTTAAACGATGTCATCATACATGTTTAAATTAAAAGTTTCCGAATCGACTGGTTGTTAAATTGTATCAATTCATCAACAATAGACTAAGTTTTAAACGTTTAAAATTATGCCAGAAAAATGGTACGCAGCTAACGTCAACCCCATATAGTGAAGAGTAAGGCATTTTTACTCCCTAAAAAATAGGGTGGCGTCAAATCACACGAACGCGGAGGCCAATTCACCGGTCCATTCCTCTAAATTATTTTTGTCGTTGAAATGTTCTTTCAATAAGTCGATTATTTCGGCCGCTGTATGACAAGTGGCACCGTCCTGTTGAAACCACATTTCGTCCACATCCATCTCTTGAAGATTTGGCAACAGAATTTCATTGCTCATGGTTCTGTAACGATTTCCATTCATGGTAACGCGTCGCCCTTCTTCATTTTTAAAGAAATAAGGGCCGATGATTCCACCAGCCCATAGAATAGTACACTTATCGGGATGCATCGATAATTCTTGAACGGCTTGTGAAATATCTTTGCTCCAAATATGGAAATACTGCCTGTTGACGTATCCATTCAACCAAAACTGCGCTTCATCACTGAAGAGAATTTTGCGCAACAAACAGTTTTAATTGAACACTGATTTTGGTAATAAATTTCCACGATTTTGAGGCGTTGTTCTGGAGTTAACCTATTCATGATGATTTGCGAAACAATACTGAGTAGAGACGTCACTTTACACTGTCAAAACAATTTTCAGACAATATAGTAATATCAATTTGAAAAACAAACCTTCCATAAAACACCCGGTACATTACATCGACTTTGAAAAGAGTGATGCATAAAAGCAGTAAATAATTTTCATCCGTTCAATAGTTTATTGTTATCTTTCAGTGAAAATTGTTATATTTATTATTCGATATAACCATCACTTGTAATGAACAAAATTCCACCACATTTTTTACACAAAACAACACTTCACTTTTTTTTCGAGAAACGAATATTTTGTACGAAGATTTTGATTTAGAGTGTTCTATCTTTTTATTTTGTTTTGAATCAACAAATGTAAGCAAAATTGTTGTAACAGGCTCTGAACGAAAATGAACGATGAAAAAACCATGATGAAAAGAAGAGAAATAGACAAATCTATTTGACATTTCCATTCATCCTAATATCATAAATAACATGATGTATGCAGGCGTATGTGTGTTTAACCTATCCCAAGCCCCACTATCTGGTAACGGTTTACAGAAAAACGATTTCCATATGTTTTGTTTACACATACAAATAACTTTAGTTCAGGACTCAGGATGGTGTTAACTCAATCGAATTCCGATGACTTATTTCATATACAAGGAACAAGCCGTGTTCCGAGGTCACTATTCCATCGACCAGCCCCGCCTCAATGCAATGTTTGCATCAATTGAATTCAAACATTAAGGGGGGGGGGGGGGGGGGTAGGGTCTAACACTTTTAAAAAATCATTTATTATTTTCTTTGAATTTTCTCATAATAAAACATTTCAAGAATCTTCTGTGAAATTTTCAAGCCTTTCGGAGAAAAACTCGGCTAGTTATGGGCCTTTATCTTCGCTTATCTCATACTGCGAAGAGATAAGAGCTCGGCACACAGGCCCAAGATTTTTGCTTGGATCGACTTAAAAACATGACAAAACATTCTTGAAATGTTCCATTATAAAAGAATACAAAAGAAAAAATATGATTTTGTGAAAATGTTGGACCCTACGGGCTCCCTTGAGTAATAAATTGTTTCCATTTATTTTACAGACAAAAAACTTTGAACGCGTTTTTCTCGAAAGCAGGTTTTGAAAGTCCGTGTCCATCGTCATTCAAAAACTATTGAACCAATTCTTTTCAAATTTTGCACACACTTTCTACATATAAAAACCAGACCCCAACGTTTTCCTTTTGTTACTTTGGGGAGGTTTCACAGCTACAAAATGGCGAATTTTTTCGTGAAAAATCATAGTTTTCACTTTGAACAACCACCAAAAATTCAAAAAATTAAAAAAAAATCAAACAGAAACGTTGGGGTCTAGGAAAACTTCTACTCTATCAATGATGCTTTGATTTGTTGACTACTTATCAGTCTGCGCTGAGATACAGTTGACACCGCAAATCATGATTTTTAAGAAGCGTTCTCAAAAATACCTCTTCACCAGTCGGTGAAGTTTCTCAATATTTTTCCACGAAAAAATTACAAAATGTTGTTCGAATGATGCTTTTTGTCATGCAAAAAATTTGAATTTATCTTGTTGCACGATAACTCTTAAAAAAATTCTCAAATATGATGATATTTTTCATCATTTAGACCCCCCCTAAAGGTGAAATTTAGTTCCAAAAAATGCGCGCAAAATTTTAACTGCTTCAGTTGAACGAATCGTCGCACAAAGCATAACAGACAAAACCGACACAGAGAAACCAGGATTTTAAGCGCACGATGGAACATTCATGTATTTTCAGTATCTTTACCAGTACTAAATAGAAATTCATTGCTTGAGAGAGCGCGGTCGAATTTCACTATCTATTAAACACTGTTGAAATAAGAAATTACTTGACATTCGCTAGACAACAAAAATATACCAAAAAATATATTTTCCATAAACGTATGTATTTTTGAATTGTGAATCTTACACCAGATTATATGATTGTTATATGTTCTAAATGAACAATAATACTATTATATGATATAATACAACAAAGCAACATCAATGCATTCAGCTAAATAGAGTTTGATATTACAAGCATTAGTCAGTTGCTTTAGGAAATAAATAATACTTATAATACCCATTTTATAGTATTCAACTCGTTGTTATTTCAACACAAACCCCAATGCATAAATTTGTGTCATTTTTTTATAAGTATTGTTTACTTACAATATAACACCACCGAACCTACTGTGCATTTCTCACACCACCAGAAATTTAGAAAATGATGAAAAGTTTATGAAATTCACTTGAAACTTCTTCAAATTTCATTCATTTTGGCTTAAGTTAAATAATTTTGAGTTGCTTTTCCATTTTTCGTGAAATTTTTCTGCCAACACTATTTTTCAGTTCTAAAAGTATCCCCGTGGAACGGAACAGTGACCGTTTATTCATTTCAAAAACCAGTTATGGCTCGGTAAAGTAAAATTTTAAAACTCTAAGAAAACTTAGTTGTGATAAATTTAATTGTGATAACTTAAGTGCTTTCGGTTTTTCGAAACCTTAAGGAAACACTTGCAAGCACCTGGCAAGCAATCGACGAGTATTTAGTTTATGTTCTTCTGTTTTGTATAAACAATTAATAATTTCCGATCTTGATAATACTCCAGTTTTTCATCCAATATACTGTTTCTCACCAATCGTATCGAAATCTTACAGCCAATTACGTCTTTGAGACATATTTAGTATGATATTGCACATATTGCACACATGCACATATTTTTCCTAGAGGCGCTTCTACATAAAACACCTATAATAATAAAAAAAGATTATTTATACCCACACAGTTACTCTTACTCATAAGAAATGTTAGTCTATGAATATTTCAAAATGCTACAGACGGTTTTTTTTAAAACAAGTTGGCAAGAAGTCTGGACAAATTAAAACTAATTTGAATACATATAAAAAGATTCAAACATACTTCATCAATCGGACGTTAAGCCGAAATACTTAACCTAAGGAGTGTATCGAAAATAAGTTATACACAAATTTGTCTTTCAAATTATGATAAAAAACGATATTTTATTCAAACTAAAAATTGATCCTTTATTGTACGAGGTTAAACTTGAGCATAATGAAAACCGGATTAAATTTAAGTTATTTCTTCTCGAATTTTCGAACTTTTGATCGAACACTGTTCATCAAGTTCCGGACGAGTGTTGCATCGCTTTTTTTGGACGCTTGAGCCCAAATTTTTTGTACTCCTGCATGTTTCCAGCTGCCTTATTAGTCTTCTTGAAAACCCTCCTCACGATTGCCCAGTAACGTTCAATGGGTTGAAGCTGAGGGCAATTTGGTGGATTGATATTTTTCTCAACGAAATTTATACCCTTTTCCACAAGCCAATTGAGAGTGGTTTTGGCATAGTGAGTCGACGCTAAATCCGGTCAAAACAGTGGAGGTGTACTATGCTTCTTATATAAAGACAGCAATCTCTTCTGGAGACACTCAAATCGATAGATTTCTGCATTTATAGTTCCGGTTCAAACCTCAGGAACATATTGCTTACCATACCAGTACCTTTCGACCGAATTTCTCCACTTAAACCTGTCCACATCGCTCACATCCTCCCCAACGACGACAGTAAAGTATTCTGAACCTAGAAGGTTTTTGAGTCCTCCTTTACATTAGTCTCATTGTCCATCAAAACGCATGCATGCGGACACTGCAAAAGACGCGAATACAATTTCCGGGCCCTTGTTACTGCTCGCTAATTCTGTTCTACACTTTGTTTTGAGATTTTCTGCTCCTTGTAGGTCTTCAGGTGTTTTCGCCTCTTGATACGCTGGATCATTCCGACACTCGTTCTGGACAAATCACGTATTGACATTGAATTGTTCTTTATGATTAGAGATACCATTTTCTGGTCCAGTTTCGGGTTGGAATAACCCGGTTTTCTGCCTCTTCCTGGTAGCTCATCCAAAGAATAGTGTTCCCCAAACTCATTATCGGTGGTTTTAGCACTGGCATGATGAATTCCAAACCGCTTCGCCAATTTTCACATAGTTATACCCTTCACACTTAGCCATGTGTCCAGAACCTTAGCTTTCACTTCCTTTTCAATACGCGACATTTCAAGACATTTTGCGAGAATTTCAATCGCACAAACAAGTAAACAAACGAAAGCTGGCAACCAAACGCGCAGCATGCTGTGATCTGAGCATAAAAAATCATCACAAATACATGCGTACAACACAAATGTATGTGAACAGCTTATTTTCGATACACTCCTTATTTGAAGGATTTTTAATGATTTTCGCATTTCAAATGAGTCACTACATACAAACCAGCTCGCACCCCTTTCAACATATTGTTACTAAGGCAGCATGCAATAGTACTTAGTCGACGCCGTTCTATTGAGCAAGTGCACGGGGAGTCATGAGATAGGAACATGTAAGCACTTAGCTATTTCACCTTTTGACTACCAACATGCCGTTTGCTGTTTGTATGTATTAATACAGCAATTCCATGAGCAAACGATATACGATCTCTCAGAAAATCGTAATATTTTATACAATTGTATTTTTCCAATTTGTCGGTAGGCCGCTTAATCCAATGCAAGGGTGGCTCAAAAACCAAAAAAATCGGGAATCTGTTTTTTTTTAATTCCATATCTTAGTAACCGAAAAATCGATTTTTTGTAATATTTAGATATGTTGTGTATAAAGCCAATGCTTTCTGGAACAAATATGAGTATTAAGAAAATGAATTTTTCTGTTCAAAAACGCTTATTGTTTCATTTAGCCGCTTTAATGGTTTGTAGATAGAGGGCGCAACATGTTTTAATTTTTTTTTAATTCGGACTTTTTTACACAACATATTAAAAAATTAGCGCAATCAAATTTTTCGTTTTTAGGGTTTCGTTTTTGGGATATAGCCTCCCTGTTTTTTCAGTAGGGATTACTCTGAATGTTGTTTAGACAGTGTAAAGTGACGTATTTACTTAGTATTGTTTGGCAAATCATCATGAATAGGTTAACTCCAGAACAACACTTCCAAATCGTAGAAATTTATTACCAAAATCAGTGTTCAATTAAAACTGTTTATAGCGCAAAATTCTCTTTAGTGACGAGGCGCAGTTTTAATTGAATGAATAGCAATATTTCCATATCTGAATCAAAGAGATCCGTTCAAGAATTACCGATGCATGTACTGTTTGTTGCGGTCTATGGGTTAGTGAAATCATCGGTCCTTATTTCTTTAAAATTGAGGAAGGACGCCGCATTACCATGAATGGAAAGCGATACAGAACCATGATCAATGAAATTTTGTTGCCAAATCTTCAAGAGATGGATGTGGACGAAATGTGGTTTTAACAGGACGGTGCCACTTGTCCTACAGCGGCCAAACAATCGACTTATTGAAAGAATATTTCAACGACAAAAATAATTTGGAGGAATGGACCGGTGAATTGGCCTTCGCGTTCGTGTGATTTGACGCCACCCGATTGTTTTTGGCATTAAAAATGCCTTACTCTTCACTATATGGGGCCGTCGTTAGCTGCGTAACATTTTTCTGGCATAATTTTAAACGTTAAAATCTTAGTCTTTTGTTGATGAATTGATACAATTTAACAACCAGTCGATTCGGAAACTTTTAACAACCAGTCGATTCGGAAACTTTTAACTTAAACATGTATGATAACATCGTTTAGGTACTTCAATAGAATACTATTGAAATATTTATTAGAATAGACCTATATTTTCCTATAATGTTGTTTTTAACAATTCGCTTATTAAAAACTCGATAAAACATATTGAAATTATCGAGAGCAATTAAGTGTACATGTATCAATACTCACATACATTATTGATATCATCAAGTTCTAAGAATTCATTTCAGTTCAACCCTGCCACTCAGCGCGATCCCACAGGTCTCCTTGGTGGCAACCTAATACGGAACACGACATGTTGATAAAAATAAATACTGTATTGCAGCATGTAATTTTTCAGGCACCGACAGGAAAAAAAGAAATAAAAACAATATTACCGAAGCTAGAAATTGTGTCTGTTTATGCTATATAGTTGACGTTTTTGGGATGGAACACACGCGTGGGAGCTCCGCGAGCACTTGCTTGCGGAGAATCGCGTTGAAGGATGACCCATTTGAGAAATTAGCTCAGCCAAAATTATCACTCATCGCCGTCGTCGCTCGTTCACTCGTTTGCGCTTCCAAGTTGGGCCAACGCATTTGGACATTCAATTAGAGTACGTACACGAGTGGAAGTTGCTTCCTCGGATACACCACGTACAATAACAAAAATGTAACTGAAGTGAAGGGGATCATCGTTTTTTGCTATTCGCTCAGCTACGATAAGTAATATAATTGTTTCCTCTGTTTTATTCAAATATTATTCAAGGATCCGTGAGTCGAATTGCTGATATCAATTGGCTCGAGCCGCGTTTCGATATACGTTAATAAATCACATCTAACGCTTTAAATAAAGGGTGTTACGATCAAAAAGTAGTGAAACAAACCAACTGTGTAAACCACTAGAAATTTGTGACTTGTGAGACACCGCATGAATCGAATAAAAACTCTACACCTTTAAAAAGAAAAAAAAACCTTAATCAGGCTGATAAACTGGGTATGAAATGTACATTGAAAAGTAATGAACTTTATTTTTTAGAAACCACAAATTTAATATTCTACACTTCCTTCATCATACGATCTTAGCAAACACGACTGCAAGTTGATTCGATATACACCGATTTCTTAGCTACGTTCGACACGATCAATCACCACATAGCAGTTTCTAAGTTGAGTAAGTTTGAATTGGTGTCTATCATATCTATCTGGCCGCGAAACGATAGTGAAAATAGGAGACTGTACTATCTCACCATTCGCCGTAACCTCTGGAGTACCTCTAGGAAGTCATCTTGGACCGTTCATATTTTTACTTTATCTCCACGGCTTAAATTTTTCGATCAAGTACATGAAATTATCTTTTGTTGATAACTTCAAACTATTTAATATTATCCAATCAACAGCTGATTTAGAGTTCTTACAGTAGCAATTGGATAAGTTGACTAATTGGTGTTATATCAACAGAATGGTTTTGAATGTCTCTAAATGTTCAGTCAGTTCTTTTAGTCGTAAACAGTCTTCAGTCAAGTTTGATTGCAATACTTCTCAAACGCAGATCATCGGTAAAAGATCTGGGTGTCCTTCTAGATTCTAAGTTTAATTTCAAGGAGCATAATGAATTTGCTATCTCCAAAGCCTCCAAGCAATTAGGATTCATTTTACGCGTTACTAAAGACTTTGAAGATGTACTCTGCTTGAAAGCACTTTATTGCGCTTTGGCGCGCTATACAATTCAGTATACTTCGGATGTCTGGTCACCTTACTACCAAAATGATATCCAACGTATTGAAGCAATCCAACGCAAATTTGTCCGTTTCGCACTTCGTCGTCTTCCATCCTTTGAATCTTCCGAGTTACCAAGCCAGATGTAAACGGATTGACCTCGATTCAGTGTTTTTTTTTTTTTTATTCAATAATATAATTATTTTTTAAGGCACACTGCTTTAGCTCTAAGGTGCCAAGGACTTTTTCTAATTTTATTAACGACTAACTTAAAACTAGGATAGTATGATTGGATAATGTTGTATTGGGGTCGCAGTGGTCGACTTTGGCAGATCTAACCTTCAGCTGGCGATCGGCACCGGCCGGTGGATGGAATATATCATGAGTCTTCCAGATGACGTTGGCCGCATCCCTCGGTCCGTGTGGGTCCGCGGGAAACACCCCCAGGCTACGAATACCCGGCGGGTGGCCCGCATGACTAGAGCGACCTTCCGTGGGCGATGATGGTGATGTAAATATAACGAAAAAATATAGAGAAGTAAATATTGCGGAAAACGAAGTAAAATGGGGATATGGGAACGAAATGACTAAGAACGACAGAGATCTAATTAGTTGACATCGAGATGGAGAAGAGACGGGGAGGGGGGAAGCGAAAAGGTTAGTGACAGCAAAAAGATCTTGTTAGTTCCGATGAAGATGGTGGACAGATGAGGAATCGGGATAATCGGCGGAAGTTAGTGTCGAACCTGCAGGTGAAAATAATTCTTAGCCACAGTTGAAATAACGTGGATAAATAGGAGGAACTTTCTAAGCAAGATGTAACAGATTACACTTGTATATTAATGTGTTTGAGGAACTGGTATATCAGAAGCATATATGAACTATCCCGACTCGCCAACACATCCCGAACCGGAACCTCAGTCGGTCTACCTCGGGCCCTGAGGGATTCCAATAGCTCCGATCTGGCGTCGCGATACTCTACGCACGACCACACGACATGCTCGATGTCCTGATAACCGTCGCCACAGGTGCAGAGCCCGCTCTCCACGATCCCGATACGCCGGAGATGTGCGTTGAATGTATAGTGATTTGACATGAGTCGTGACATAACGCGAATGAAATCACGACTCACGTTCATCCCCTTGAACCAAGGGTTCGTCGATACCTTAGGGATAATGGAGTGTAGCCATCGTCCCAGTTCGTCATTCGTCCATGAAGTTTGCCAACTTTCGAGAGTTTTCTGACAAAAAATACTGAAAAATTCATTGAAGCAGATTGGTCTTTCATAAATGTCACCTTGTAATGCGCCCACCTTAGCCAATGAGTCTGCCTTTTCATTTCCCGGAATGGAACAATGCGAAGGGACCCAGACTAACGATATTGAATAAGACCGTTCAGATAAAGTTCTCAAGTGTTCCCGTATTTTCCCCAGAAAATAAGGGGGATACTTTCCTGGCTTCATTGCCCGGAGAGCTTCTATTGAGCTTAGACTGTCCGCTCGATTCAGTGTTGGTGATTGCCGAAAATTTGACAGAAGCTGGTATATTGCTATCTATATTGTATACAACCTTTTCAATCCGGTACAAGATGCTACAAGAGTCTCTCAATGCATGAACCGTGAGAGAATTTTGCTACATTTCTTCGCTCCACTTCATACTCTGAGTATTTCACGCCCTTAAAAAAATTTACTGTCTGATAATGATCGATGCTGTGTGGAATTTCCCAAGAGAGAATCGCAAGTTGACAATTATCGCAGAAAATCGAATCGATGATTCAACTTGATGATTCTCATACTAGGTTGCAATATTTCAAAACCCTTGTGTGGAGCATTCCCATACGTTTTCATAGACACAACCTATACAAAGGTTATATACACATAGTTAGAATAAGCGGCAATAGTAAAATGATTCTATCGCAATTATCAACTGCCTGTATAGAATCGGGTCGCGAAACGAGAATAAACGACCATTTGTTGCTTCAGAGAGGATCTCCACAGCAGCGTGCTAACCTTTGATTCTCAGAAATGTCATCGAGAGAAATTCGCTCTCGCACTGGTGTCGATTCTATGTTAAATGAGCCATACCGGGTTTTTGTTGTTGCGATGATATTCGTCTCTCTTTGATGGCACTGATTCAATCGTGTGAAGAGTAGACAGTAAGCGTTCTTTGATACGATAAAAATCATCCTTGCCTCGATTAATTATCTGTCCGCCGCGATGTTTGCAAGGCAGTTTTTGTAGCAGATCTTCTTTACGGCTTTTGAGCTCTTACGGCTGTTACAATTAGATATTCATCGTCGTAATCTTCGCACCTATTCTTTTTTTTCGGATTCCCTGCGCTAGAACTAATTATGGATTCAATGAACCCTGCCGTGTGTTCAACAGAGATGGCATTTCACTAGAGTGATACACCAGGGCGTAGGTTTCAATTATATACTGCGGATACATTTGTTCCGCTCCACACAAAGAGGAAAGCGCACTTCTTCTCAGTGTCCAGACAGACAGACTTTAAGTGCGTGCTTGTGTTGAAAGAAGCTGGTGCAAGAGAATAACATTCTCTTCGCACGAATCGCTCTCACGTGCTCTCGCCTAAATACTGGCGCGTGATGGTGAGCGAACACTTCTGTGAGCTTCAATTAATGGAGAGTAGATCTGGCCTTACTATGAAAAATTTGCAATGAAAACCGAAAATTTAACGATAAATTGTTTTATTTTGCTGATTTTGCGTGCCCACGCTTCTTCTACGCAAACCATACACCAGAGTTCTCACCGGGGTGTACACCTCTGTGAAAGTATCTGCATCCACCTCAGAGAATTTATTAGCTAATGCTCTAGCACTTTGGTGCGATTCAGTGGAGGAGGTGAAAGGAAATAAACAAACGCACTCATGATGCGTGCACACTTTATACAACAGTGGTGTATAAATGTGAAAGAGAAGAGCTCTCGTTGAAGTTGTCAGTGCGAGGGGAGAAATTTTTCCTGCTCTTCGTCACACAGAGGAGATGGACATCTCTGGTGTTCAATCATTGTTTCAGTGCTTTTGATTTCCATCTATCACGTAGTGGTATTAGGAAGCTGTTCCTAAGATTGTTGTCTAATTAGAATAAGTTAGTTTTAGTCTAATTAGTATTAATAATATTGAACTAAGTATAAGCAAAATGTGTCATTGGGATAATTGTAATCTGTTGATGCAAAATATGAGGATGTTTTATGCCTGTTGGAGAGAAGGTTTGACAGAAACTAGCTTTTTTCTGCTCCAAAATAAACAAAATATTAGTCACTTTTGTCCCTCGACGTAAGACCACATGGTTGAAGTAGAGTTTGAATTAACTAACAATCAATCATATATCTTTCAATAGGCGCATTTGTAATTTTTGTAGCAGATAGATTGCACGATCGAGAAACTGTCGGAATAGAGTTAATAACGACCGAAATCTGCTTGATTCCTTTCAAATTGGCAGCATAATCAATGTTATCTCCTTGTTTCGGGTTCATTTTAAATTACAGACTCTTCTCGACATTTTTACGGCCTCCAAATTTGAATTTCTCCCCCAGATCCAATATTCCTGGCAGTCGACAAACATTCTTCGATCATGTTTATTACGTTGGTGACAATTGATTAGACCAAATTGAACAATTTCGTCAACTTAGTGTGTGAGTAGTGTGGATTTTCTCGATGCGAGAGCTGAATTTTGACGCATTGCTTCTTTCGCTTCGAACGATTGAAGAGTACATGTTAAAATCAGAAAGTAGTCATGACACTTTACACAAAAATCAGTTGCAGTTGAAATTTCGTTTTGATTTTGATCAGTATCAACCGGAAAAAAATAGGTTGAAAAAATTACATGGGAATGCAACTGTGATTAAAACCGCGAAAATGTTACTGCAGAGACGGGACTCGAACTCGTACTTAACTTCCAACCGGGGAAATTGTTTTGCCAATTGAACTAACCTACATATGAAAACATATGAAGAGATAGCCCGATTGATTAGAAGAACCAAGCATGCTTCACTTTACTTGGCCACCACAGCATTGAGTTATAGTCCTATTCCTATGGAAACACATCGAACAGTAAATCAAAACACATGTCTATCTTCACTTCTACTTTGCAATCCAACGCTTATTTAAGAGTTTGAATTGTTTTCTTCTGCTGCCTGTGCATCGGAGGTTTGATTTATCTTCAATATATTGTTTTCGAGCTAACAATCGTTACTGCACATTGGCTAAGATCATCAAATATATGTGTGCTGCTGGAGGGATCAGGGTCATTTGGCCGAAAGGGTTGTTTCCCTGAATGACATTTCGCCGAAAGCCATTTCGTCGCAAGAGTCATTTCGCCGAATCCTGAATTCTTCTTAAAATCGTAATTGAAATTGATTTAAAATAAAGACAAAAGAAAGATGATAGCGTTAACGCCCGTTTTGTTGGCCTACAACTGTACTTCTTGAATAAAGATTGATTCTTGTACTCTTGAATAAAAATTGATTCATGAACCTCAGAACGGAGTTCCCAAGAGAACTTGTTGACTATTAGGTACTAAGCATCAAAGCAATTGCATAGGTTTATTTACCAGCAAATGTATGTGGTATTTTTCGTTTATGAAGTGAAAATGAAAAATATCTATGTTAATGCGGCTACGCCACATCGTTTTGGTTCATGTGCTATCCGACCTCGCTACCGCTCGTTCGGACCTAACTAACGCAAAGAAACCTACACTGAGCTAAATTCTCATTTTCACATTATATGATATTCTAATATATTTCCACTATTGGAAATGCCAATGAAAATTACATGGTGTATCAATATCATGTCAAACATATCATATAAAACATAAAACTTTTCTTAAAGTTATTTTCATAAGAATTTCATATAGCGAATGGAATTTCCAGACTCAATAAAATTTATTAGCACCCCCTATAACAACTATTAGATAATCACACAACACATATTTGGACAATTTATAGAGTGCATATTCTATTCAATCAGAATTTATATAGATAGATTCATGTGAAATATATGGCTTGTTGTATAACATTTATAAATAGCCTTTAATGCTGGCCATTATAGTTCCATATACCAGTAATATATAGATCAAATGATTACTATTGAATTAAACAATGAGCTTATTATATTAAGAGGAATCAAAAGCTGCAATGAAAGATAGTTGCATTATTATAAAAGCTTTGTTATTTATTTTTATCATTTCATAATAATTTCGTTTTTACACTTACGTCTATCGGTGATTTTCTGTTATCGCGCTGTTCTTTCAGGATTCGAGCTTTACTACTGGTGAATCCCTGGAAGCACTTTCTGATATTAACTTTAAAGAAGTGCTATTAAATAAAAAATAAATCATTTTGCTAGTCAGTAATTGAAAAAAATGAAACAAACCTTATTATTTCATGATTCGTAAATATATCCTTAATGGGAGTTGAAAGAGCTAAAGTGTCTGCGATTATAAATTGCTTTATGATGCAGAAATCCCAGGTGAACTGCCTGAAGCAGCTGATGAATATCGAGGACTCACCACATACATTATGAAATGGAATAAGTTCTATCGAGTTTTCATATAAATTGAATGTGATATTCTTATCAATTCATTATTGTTACACTAATTTAGACTTCATGTACATTCGTAATAAAAAATATAAATTTCCATATGGCTTCAATGAGTTATACGATGCATACGATTCATATGACGAATCTAATGAATATAAAAAAGATTTTTATTTCAGTGTAGCTTTTAGTAGACCGGGCAAACGAGGTGGTTACAGGTCTGTATGCAAGAGGCCGCCGCTTCCGATGGCGGGTCATAGGCCGACTCAGCTGGCGTCGCCTCGGCGGCTTTGTGCCGCCGAGCCATCTTGGCTTCGGTTATGTGGCTGCGCCACATCAATTATACCGGAGATATAACATACAGGAGACATGACCCTTTCGGCGAAATGGCCCTTTCGGCAAAATGATTTTCGGCGAAATGACCTATTCGGCGAAACGACTTTCGGCGAAATGACCTATTCGGCGGAACGACTTTCGGCTTACCTTACCAAAAACCACCCGTGTGTTGCTATAGATCGGAACCAATAAGGCTTGCAAAATGTTTTTTTCTGAAAACTTGTTCGTGCAAACTGCATTGATCCTGATCCATGGTGATCAATACCGACGCCGGCCATGTCTGAATGTAGATCTATTTGGGACGGACGGATTGATAGTTCAATGCTCGTTACTACTAGAAACAGAGGAATCCTCTGCATTTCCACATGTATCACAGGGACGGGTGGTTTGTTATAAGTTTTGGAATAATATTATCATGTGTTTATTGCTCTGGGTAGCCGTCTACCAAGAAAACGTTGCAATTTTATCTTGTTTTGTATTAATATGTACTTCATACTAAAATATTAAATTTCTTTCGAAAGTCGTAAAACTCCTGACAGCCGGCTGTCGGGAGGTTCGATTTTAATTCATTGTATTCTGTTTTTTTTTTTTTCGTAGACAGCCGTAATACTGGTAAGATATCACTCGATCATCATCAATCGAACAACAGAGCCTTACGCGATACGAAATAGTGTCCTTATCTACTCCCTAACCAAAATAATAAAATTCCAAATGGATTCTCCTCACAGTCGAAACTATATTTACATGCGTCCTAGGTTAGCACGGTTGCAAGAAATATCTGCACGGTTATAAACTTCACACGACTTAAACTTAGTGTTTAACCCGAAGAAAAATAGATCCATTTATCAAACGTTCCCCGAACAATATTCCAGTCCGATTTCTAATAAAGAGAAAGAAAAATGTAAAACATCTAAGGATATGCAGATGGCTCTTCGATCGGTTGACATAGTTTATTTTTGGGCGGTAAATTCGCAATATGCGTAGCTTGCACATTTTTCTGTTTCGCGAATCCGAAAAATTCACTAATCTACACACACTTGCCAGAGCTGCAGTATCACTCTAAATTATTATTTCGACCACTTTACTAGAAGCTGTCTGATACACATTGAAACTAGACTTTTTTGAGAGCAACACTTAGGCTATGCATCCTACTCCCAGTGATGCCAGCTCTCCTCATTCGCCTTTTTCTGAAAAATTGCCAAAAACCGGGGTTAAATGAAACGAAACTAGTCATAACCGATAATGACTTTTTTTTTGGATCTAACATAAAATTCCGGAGTTCAATATCCATTACCAATGAAAGTTATTTTCAAGTTTCTGGAAATTTGGTGTGACGCAATTTGTGCATGACGCCCCGAACCCAGCGGAGACAAAGCCACACTGTTGAACATAAATTGCAAGCAATGATTTATAGAGCAGAGCAAGCCTAAAGAATACAGAACAATAAACTCACGAAGTACTAATTAGATATTCGTTTTAATGAAATAACGGACAACAGGTGACAGACATGGTTTTATAGCCGTACGGATTAGTATAGTCACCATTATTCTAAAAAAAACAACAGGAAATAGATGAGAAGGCTGACTTTTTCGGGTGATTTTCACACGCAGTTGTCAATGAATAACTCTCGCATTCAACATTCGAATGACATATTTTGATGCTCAAGTCAAGTCGTAGGCGTAGGAACTATGTTTGCTGGGAAGAAAATAACAAGTGTAATTTCCTTGAAATTGTTTTTCTTTTTCTAAAGTTGTTTTGATGTTGTGTTGGAAAAATATATTTGTTTTGTTTTATTCCATTGATGACGTGCTTCGCTAGACGTACCGTGCGTCTCCATCGAAACTTGAGATTTGCTTACTTCTATGTTTGCCAGTACAATTAACCAATTCATTAACGCGAGGAATTTGTTGATTGTTTTAACCACGCACCAATGATAGGAAGGGAGCAATTTAGCATTTTTCGAATTTACATAAGCCATGAAAAATGGCGATCTCGTGCACGCCAACACGCGAAAACATCAGACGATAGTGGCGTACACCGTAAATCAAACTTGTACAGATTGGAAAGATAAAAATCGATCCGATCTGGTACTTTCACAATCCAAGCGCACCAACTTCGGAAGGTCACTTGAGCGATCCATTATGTCGAGACGTGACCGTAGCTACCAATTTAGAGCAAATTTCCTGTGTTATTCCATCAAACGCTGTCAGCTAATTTCAATGTTGAACTTGTGTCTGATCTGGTACGAAAAATGCTAAACCGTTTCATCGTGGTTTCGCGTGAAACGACGGCAACGCCAGCGGTTGCTTAGTTTATTTACGTGAAAGATGCGTTTTTCAGCCGCGAGTTGGCCGTGTGTAATCCTAAACAGTATCCCGCTGGTAATGCAATGTGTAAACAATAAATCAAACTTATTCGCTCTATATTTAAATGCGCTGTGCTACCTCGCTTAGTTGCACAGCACCCGGTGATGATCGTGGGTGTAGATCGTAATTCACTGGCGGATTGATGCGATCGACAAATGCTGAAACCGGGCCTCGACATTGATCAGGCAGGAAAGGGTTGGAGGAGGAGGCGCTTACTTATGTTGCTTGCTCGATGTGTCGATTTTTGATCGAAACTTGATTTATCCATTACGACAATTATCTTAAGATTTAAAATGTTTTCGAAAAAAACATTTTTGCATTGCCATTCAACCTACTAATGAAAGTTTATTTATTTATTTGTTCTAGGTGAGTTTCTTGATCCTTCATACATTACCGTAAGTAGTTCGAATTTTTTTCCTTAAAATTAATGAACCCCAGTTAAGTAGCTGACGGTGTAGTTCTTCAAAAACAAACAATTGGTAATCGCTTGCAGCCAGACAGACAGACGGATTTAAGATGTTATGACAGGATTGGTTCTTTACCGCTACGATTTTCAACATCAATTTATTATTCAATTATTCTGGGAAAACGACGCGAGCGCGTGAGCTCGAAAGAAAGAAAGAAAAGTCAATTCACCGCTTCATCATTCGGAAGATTTTCGGTATGCACGCCATTGTCATAATTGGTGGCGAATTAGAGAGAAATAAACAGCTTTTCACTATTATGACCGGAAACCGTCAGACGTTTTCCGACGATCATCAACACTCGTCATTCGGCTAGTAGCAGATATTGTTTGTTCATTCATAAGTTCACCCCTTTCATCATCACTCCGAGAACCACCCACGGCACTTGATGAATTGCTCGACAGATTTTTTCGTAGAAAATATGAGCGGAAAATATAAAAAAAAAACGCCCGCCAAAATAGCCAAAGTGTGTTGTATTTTCTCGACACCGATTGGTTTTTTTTTTTTCTTCTATAGTGGTGGTGGTGGTGGTCACAAGTTCTTACATTTTCCCCCCTCGAACGGTGCCCAGCTCGAAACCTAAACACCCACAAAAAATTGTCCGAATGAGGTCCCTACGTTGCGGATTGACCTACGCGTAGTGCGGGGGCGGGCGCACAATCTCTACATGCACTGTCCGAATCTAAACAGAGTTAGAGTAATAATTTCCGCCGAAAAAAGTTTTACGACCATTTGAGCCACCGCTGACGGGTCGTTTTCAAAATAGGCGGTAAATTTGTAAATTTGGGGAGGTGGACAGCAACGGTTCGGTTGTTGTTTATTCACACAAAAAGAAGCTGCCCGCGCTAACGATTCTGATTAGCAACGGTGGGGAATAAAATGTTTCGTTAATTATTTTAAGAATCATCGCAATTTGTGTTTCTGTGCATTTTCATGTTTACATTCAAATGAGAGACGAAAACACCAAGTGAAATACGAGTAACGAAGGCGTTCTAAAGATGGTTAATTGGAAAATATCAAGAAATATTACAGAAGTCAAAGTGTTAGAAAGTTTATAATACACAGTAGTCGAAATATGACAGATTTTCATGAACAATTATCAAATTCACAGTACTATTTTTGTTATTAGGAATAGAATTGAAAAGAATTCTAAGATCGGCCTATGTATTGTAAAGTTTTAAAACATTATAAATATTATAAAATTTTATTCTGCTCGCCAAGCCAGTTTTGTGTATCAAACTTTATAGAGAAATAAAAGCCCACCGACATACAGGAAAGAGTAGATGTGTTCAATAGGCAATCCTACGATTTCTTTTAAACGAACCTGACGGTTAGCCAATACAATTTGATACAATACTATATATACAGTTCAAGAAAAGAAAAGCAATTTAAATTATTGCAATCTGCAACCCAAAAAAACAACAGAAAACAATTACAAAAAAAATTAAATTGTCTCATCATCTTATATGGCAAAAATCAGCTCGAGAGATCGACCAAGAGCGAAAAAAAACATGATTGTCGACTTTGCAAACGATTGTGCTAAAGAATAAATTAAAATATTTCGAAAACACTACTACGAAATAATCTTCACTGAAAAGGCGATTAATCTATATCAATACGGTTTAGTAGCTAAATCAGTGTATTTGTATTTACCAATAATATACATTTTTAAAACCGTTCTTAATCCACCTAGTGGTGTGATAATGCCTTTTTCTTTCTGCATTACAGCCTCAAGAAAATATTTTTTATCTTTTTATCAAATATTTTCGGACACTAATTTGAGTTCATTTTTGACACCATTTGATTCAGATTGACTCGAGAAGTTCACAAAAGCATGCTTCATTGTTTTTGTCACATTGTCGGCATGATTTTGCCAACCAAGCGTTTGACATTTACGTTGCCTATTTGTATGAGAAGAGTGATGCTAATCTAAAAACCTGTTTTAATTCACCTAGTAGTGTAATGATGCCTTTCTCATGTACATATAATATTGTGGTATTCTATTAAAAAAATTTCTCTTCGATTTTTGGAAGAAACCAAGTGATTGTGTATGCATAACATACAGAATAAAACAGTGCTTTGATTGCGTAAGCCATCCTTAAGAGAACGACACTTCCGGCACCGGAACCCGAGAACCGGTATAATCGAAGTCGGTTCGTACTGCCACCAACTAACATGACACACAAACTCTTCTAGTACGCACCCCATAACTCAGGATTCGGAAGTCGGATCCGGATGAAATTCAGGTATTCCGTATGGGACCACGAGACCTTTCATTTGAATCTAAGTTTGTGGAAATCGGTCAAACCATCGCTGAGAAAAGTGAGTGAGATCCATTTCGGTATATATGACCACTATTTCCGGTACTTCCGGAACCGGATACCGGGAACCAGGATAGCCGGAATCGGTTTGTTTAGTTGCCTACTGATAATGACTATCGATTTGTGTAGTTTTGAGACCAGTTTACAAATTTTTTTACGTTTTTTGTTTCGCCGGTTTAAGTGACGGTGTACAATATTGAACACACTTTACCCTATAATTCCGGAACCAGAAGTCGGATCCGGATGAAATTCAGAAATTTCGTATGGGACCACGAGACCTTTCATTTGAATCTAAGTTTGTGGAAATCGGTCAAACCATCGCTGAGAAAAGTGAGTGAGATCCATTTCGGTATATATGACCACTATTTCCGGTACTTCTGGAACCGGATACCGGGAACCAGGATAGCCGTAATCGGTTTGTTTAGTTGCCTACTGATAATGACTATCGATTTGTGTAGTTTTGAGACCAGTTTACAAATTTTTTTACGTGTTTTGTTTCGCCGGTTTAAGTGACGGTGTACAATATTGAACACACTTTATCCTATAATTCCGGAACCGGAAGTCGGATCCGGATGAAATTCAGGAATTCCGTATGGGACCACGAGACCTTTCATTTGAATCTAAGTTTGTGGAAATCGGTCAAACCATCGCTGAGAAAAGTGAGTGAGATCCATTTCGGTATATATAACCACTATTTCCGGTACTTCCGGAACCGGATACCGGGAACCAGGATAGCCGGAATCGGTTTGTTTAGTTGCCTACTGATAATGACTATCGATTTGTGTAGTTTTGAGACCATTTTACAAATTTTTTTACGTTTTTTGTTTCGCCGGTTTAAGTGACGGTGTACAATATTGAACACATTTTACCCTATAATTCCGGAACCGGAAGTCGGATCCGGATGAAATTCAGGAATTCCGTATGGGACCACGAGACCTTTCATTTGAATCCTAGTTTGTCAAAATCGGTTCAGCCATCTCCGAGAAAACCAAGTGAGATTATTTGACACATACACACACACACACACACAGACACACACACATACACACATACATACATACATACATACACACACACACACACACACACACACACACACACACACACACACACACACACACACACACACACATACATACATACACACACACACACATACATACACAGACATTGCTCAGCTCGATGAACTGAGTCGAATGGTATATGACACTTGGCCCTCCGGGCCAATTTTCACTGGTCGGTTTTTCAAGTGATTGCATAACCTTTCTATATGAGAAAGGCAAAACCCTTCTTAGTCCACTTAGTGGAATTTTCATAGATCTTGAAAAATCACCAAGAGAGTACATGAAATTTTCGAAATCGAAAAATCGATTCTTAAGATAAACCAAAGAGATTGTTTGTGCATTAACTACTATAACCTACAGAATGGTACAGTTCTCTGACATCGATGAGAAAACGAAGTTAGTTCCACTATTGTAGGTATTTCGGGCACTGGAATTCGATAACGTATAATCGAAGTTGTTTCGTATGGCCATCAACTAACATGATTTTAATTGCAACCGAAAAATATGTTTAATTTTCGGTAGGAGCATAAGATCATTCATTTGAACCTAAGATTAGGAATACCGGACTAAGTGTAAAAGTAAGTGAGATCCTTTTTTGAGTGTATGACTATTATCTGTCGTCGTTATTCGAAAACCGGGAATACTTTCGAGACCAATTTAGAAAACTTTTTACTTTTTTCGTTTCGACTCTTCAAGTGACGTACACAATTTTTAACACACTTTGCCGTATCATTCCGGAACCGAAAGTCGGATCAAGATGAAATTCAAGAATTCCGTGTAGAACCTTTCATTTTAATCTAAGTTGGTCAACATCGATTAAGTCATTTTCGAGAAACACACACACAAAGATAGATTGCTCAGCTCGACGAACTGAGTGGAATGGCATATGACACTTGGCCAATTTTTACTATTCGATTTTCAAGTGATTGTATAACCTTTCTATATGAGAAAGGCAAAACAGTTCAGCGTTTCAATAAAATGATTATTTGTTGTTAGCTTCGTGACTCGTATTTTCAATATACGTCAAACTGGCTACTCTTGACATTGCTAGCTTTTTTACGATTGCAATTTATTTTCTACCTCCATTCTAATAGTATGGACCATCCTGCGAATTATTTGAACTTTTAGTTAAAATTTGACAGTCGAGCAGTTATTTTTTATCGAGTAGTTAAATTTATCTAAAACTGTGGCCCATTTCAAAGTTTGACGGATGGAAAATTATTTGGGTCTATTTTGCTCTGAAAATAAAGTAATAGCAAGTGGTGTAATAATTGCAATTCAGCGAAAGTAAGAATAACTTCGAGATAAGCTTACTTCATTTAAAAAATATTTAAACTTTTTATTGGGGTATTATCTTTGAGTGAAAGTATAAAAAGATATTACACAGAAGTAATTTCTACTAATGGTCTTAAAACAGAATGTTTTAGCAAGATATTTTTCAGTGTTTCCGGTCAAGTCGATTAAAAAATCATTTAATGTGCTGAGAATATCGTTTGAGTGTTTGAATTTGAGTGAATATGACAAATATTAGACACAAATCCAACTGCAATGACAGAAAATGACGTGGCCGTATTTGGATACAGAATGAATAATTCAATTCAAAATTTAATAGTCAGTCGATGTTGAACAATCGTTCGCATCTCACGCGAATAATTCCATAGGGTTCGGAAAAAAATCCGCATAGAAAATACGCTAGAAAGTATTTTCAAACTCAGTTTACAAGTTTTGCTATGGTAGCATTATTTTTTCCACTCGCCGCCTCGTGCGCTGTCGTCGCCGGCCACTAAACCACGCCCTCGTGCACGGTCCCTATAGCTGCAAATATAGAAAAGACAACCGCGAGTGAAATTTTTCGGTAGTAGTGTGCCATCTAGTGGCTAGTAGTCATTACGGTGTTACCGTTTCTTCAGTGACAGAGCGCCATATAGCTGCAAATAGCAGAAACCAATTCAACCATTTATGTTGGTTGAAAACGTTACGTTTTATTTCTCTAATTCAACTAAAAAAATAGTTATTTCAATTAATATTTTACTATTATTAAGGGAATGAGAATTAAAAAATCTAAATTAGCAAAAGTAGGATTTTTTTAGTTGTCTCAAAAAATAACTAACTCAGAAAATCAACTAATTTTTTCGCCAAAATGCTGATTTCGGTCTTTCCGTGTGTAAGTATCAATTGATACTTGCGCAGCAATCATTTCGTCTGTGGCGTTATTTTATGATGTACAGAAAGGTTTTTCCATAAATTTGTTGTATCACCAGTATACGTATATTTCTTCGCCTTTCACGACTTTTAGTCCACGTCAAAGAATTTCCGTAAGCCACTTTGTGTTGGAACCATGATGATTTCACATTTCACTTATTGTCTCGAAAATTTTCTTGTCATAACTTTAATGTCGATACACGGATACTACACTAAAAGCCAATTTCTATTGAATATTTAGGGATTTTGTTGGTTTGTGCAAAAGCACATATTTTTTCTATTTCTTTGCGTTTCGCCTTCGGATAATCAGTGCTAAGTTAGCGGTTTAAATTGAATTGCTAGATGCAAGATGGCAGTTCAATTTGAACTACTTTAAGCACTGAAGAGTCGAAGGCGAAATGCGAAGAAGTAGAAACAATTCCTGTTGCTATTTCGACGGGATCGGGGACGGACGGAACGGAAGCACCAGGCTCGCCCATGTATTGGTATGACGTGGACTAGCCGTCGTTGGCGCACTGAGAGAAAGTGCTATGAGTGTGAAAAATGATATTATTGAATCCTCTGAGAGTATGGCGTTCAGTGCATGTTTTGTTGATGGTTATCTCTCATTGACCTCTCTTTCAGTGCATTCGTGGCACGAAGCGAGATTGTCGAAAACGAGTTTCAAAGACGGCTAGTACACGTCATACCAATCCATACACGAGCCTGGCGCTTCATCGAAGACGAAAAAAACAAAATGTTCCATTGGGGACGGGTATAATCTATACCTTTCACACAGGTATAGTCGATATTTTTCACGCAGCCCACCTGGGTTCGATTCTCAACCCCGCACACAGGCTTATGACATTTTTCTGGTTAATGCCTCTATGATTGAAACAAACAAAAATATTCCATCGTAATGGGAATTGACTTTAATCTGTTGCGATACTGTAAGTATCGAGACCAAAAGTATCGAGACCAAAAGTATCGATACTAACAGTATCGCTCTGATGTGATATCGATACCAAAAATACCCGATTCTTAATAGAAAGTATCGATACCTCAAAGTATCGACTCGGTATCGGACATCCCTAGGCAGCATCCGATTCAGCTCAAATTTTGAATGGGGACTTTTTTCGAAGTGCTCAAACTTTTGAGCTGTACCGCCTTACGAAATTAGAGAGGATCCCAAAATATACGCACGCTTATAACACATGGATCAATAAGTCCCGAGACTAACAATGGAAACAACATTTTTTTTTGCAAATTTTTTTTTTATTCATCAACATAATCACCTTTTAGGGTGATACAATGGTTCCAACGTTTTTCCAATTTTTCAATACCATGTTTATAAAAAAAATTATCTTTCGCTTCAAAATAAGCTTCAGTTTCAGCGATGACCTCCTCATTTGAGCCAAATCTTTTTCCCTGGAGCATTTTTTTAAGATCAGCAAAGAGCCAGTAGTCACTGGGGGCTAAATCTGGCGAGTATGGGGGGTGGGGAAGCAGATCAAAGCCCAATTCGTTCAATTTCGCCATTGTTTTCATCGACTTGTGGCAGGGTGCATTGTCTTGATGAAAAAGGATTTTTTTTCTCTGCATGTGCGGTCGTTTTTTTTTGCGATTTCCTCCTTCAAACGCACCAGTAAGTCAATATAACAATCACTGTTGATCGATTGACCTTTTTCGAGGTAGTCAATGAAAATCATGCCATGCGTATCCCAAAAAACTGACGCCATGACTTTGCCAGCTGACTGCTGCGTTTTCGGACGCTTCGGACGGCTTTCGCCAGCTGTGCGCCACTCAGATGACTGCCGCTTCGACTCTGGAGTGTAGTGATGTATCCATGTTTCGTCCATGGTCACGTAACGACGCAAGAAATCTTTTTTGTTGCGAGTAAATAGCGATAAACTGCTTACTGAATCATCGACTCGTTGCTGTTTGTATTCCATCGAAAGCAATCGCGGCACCCACTTGGGAAAAACCTTTTTCATGCTCAATTTTTCATGAAGGATAGTAAAAACACTTCCATATGATATCTGTGTCATCTCAGCAATCTCACGGAGCTTCACTTTACGATCTTTCATTATAATTTTTGTCACTTTACTCACATTTTCCGGTGTAACGGCTTCCACAGGTCTACCCGAGCGTTCCGCGTCATTTGTGTCGGTACGACCACGTTTAAACTCGGCGAACCACCGAAAAATCGTTGCTTTTGATGGACAAGAGTCCGAATAACATTTTTCAATCCATTGTTTCGCTTGCACGGTGTTTTTACCCATTTTTTTTTTCATAAATACGTTTATTTCTTAAGGCAGTTTACATAAGTTTTTCTTCGCCGTAGCATCACTTTTACATAATATTCTTATCCTAATTTAATTCTAACATAGTCACAACGTTTTGCATTTATTAAAACATATTCTCTTATTACTTAAATATCATCTTAGGTAACTCGTCATTAATTATGAAATCTACTCGGAAATATTATTTGAACCAAACGATTAACTTCTATAAATTATAAAATAAGCTGTTATTTTCAGACATTTTGTTAATAATTTCATAAACTGTTTCGAGTTTGTTTGTATCATTACATTATTTTTATTCTAATTTAGCTATTGGTTGAACTCATGGACGCAGCTGGGATCAGAACTAAGTCTTGAAAGGGGCCTTTATTAAATTGAAACTCCAGTTTTCTTTATGAAATGATAAATAAGTTTCATGTATGAAAGGTCACGACAAGCAAGAATGTCTCGAACTGGGATATTGGATAGTCTACCTTGGGTACGCAAAGAATTTATTAGTTGAGATCTGACATCACGATACTCCACGCATGTCCAAACGACATGATCAATATCTCGATAACCTTCGCCACAAGCACAATGATTAGTCTCGGAGAGCCCAATTCGAAGGAGATGTGCATCTAACGTGTAGTGATTGGACATGAGTCTAGACATCACACGAATGAAATCTCTACTCACATCCAGTCCCCTGAACCATGCCTTTGTCGATATTTTCGGAATAATTGAGTGCATCCACCGACCCAGACCATCTTTATCCCAAGAAGCTTGCCAGCTGGCAAGTGTTCTTTGGCGAGACGAGCTATAGAATTCGTTGAAAGCAATTGGTCTCTCATAAATTTCACCCTCAATAGCACCACGTTTGGCTAAAATATCGGCTCTTTCATTGCCAGGAATGGAGCAATGAGCCGGGACCCAGACTATAGTGATTAGATAATTATTGTTCAATATGTCGTTCAGGCACTGTTTTATTTTGCCCAGGAAAAACGGTTCAGTCTTGCCAGTCATGTTTGAGCGAATGGCTTCAATTGCACTCAGACTATCTGTGAAGAGGAAATAATGGTTTGGAATTAATGTGACGATTACACTCAAACTATATTGAACTGCTGCTAGCTCTGCTATATAAACAGATGCAGGTTCTTGAAGCCTAAATGAGGCCGAAACATTATTGTTGAACATACCAAACCCTGTCGCTTCTTCAATTCGCGATCCGTCCGTGTAAAACATTTTCTCAGAGTCAATATGCCTGAACTTACTTGAAAATATTTTTGGGATTTCCGTCGAACGTAGATGATCCGGGATTCCACGCACTTCGCGCTGCATGGATGTATCGAAAAATAAAGTTGAGTCAGGGACATTTAGGAGGCTGACACGGATAGGAATATATCTTGAAGGATTGATTTCCTGTGACATATGGTTAAAATATACTGTCATGAATTTTGTTTGAGATCGAAGCTCGACTAGTCGTTCGAAATTATTAATTACCATGGGATTCAGCACCTCACATCTTATTAGCAGGCGTGATGAAAGCTCCCAAAATCGATCTTTTAATGGAAGAACTCCCGCCAGAACTTCAAGACTCATTGTATGTGTCGAATGCATGCACCCTAAAGCAATTCGCAAACAACGATACTGAATTCGCTCCAGTTTGATAATATGAGAGTTTGCAGCGGAACGAAAGCAAACGCATCCATATTCCATCACTGAAAGTATCGTTGTTTGATACAATTTTATTAGATCTTGCGGATGAGCACCCCACCAAGATCCTGTTATTGTTCGAAGAAAATTTACTCTTTGTTGGCATTTCGTTATCAGATACCTAATGTGTCCTCCCCACGTGCATTTGGAATCGAACCACACCCCGAGGTATTTAAAAGTTAAAACCTGTTGGATCATTCTTCCCATCATATGGAGCTGAAGCTGCGCGGGATGATGCTTTCTTGAAAAGACGACTAACTCTGTTTTCTCCGCAGAGAAGATGAAGATGAACAGCCCAATCGGACAAGTTATCTAAGGTATCTTGCAATGGTTTATGCAGATCAATAGCTTTGGGTCCAGTAACTGAAACCACGCCATCATCTGCCAATTGTCTTAGTGTACATGGGGTTACTAGACAGCTGTCAATGTCATTTACGTAAAAATTATAGAGGAGCGGACTGAGGCATGAGCCTTGCGGGAGACCCATGTAACTATTTCTGAGTGTTGCCAAATCGCCATGTGAAAAATGCATGTGTTTCTCTGACAAAAGGTTGTGCAAATAATTATTTATAACCGCTGGGAGTCCATTTTGGTGAAGCTTGTCTGAAAGAACATCAATGGAAACTGAATCAAATGCTCCTTTAATGTCTAAAAATACAGATGCCATTTGTTGCTTTTGAGCGAAGGCAATTTGGATGTCAGACGAAAGTAATGCAAGGCAATCATTCGTCCCTTTATTTCTACGGAAGCCAAACTGAGTATCTGACAACAAACCGTTCGTCTCGACCCAAGTGTCGAGACGTCGTAGAATAATTTTTTCGAACAATTTTCTGATGCAGGACAACATCGCAATGGGTCTATATGAGTTGTGATTGGAAGCTGGTTTCCCCGGTTTTTGAATGGCGATAACTTTCACTTGTCTCCAGTCAGGTGGAACAATATTTTGCTCAAGAAACTTGTTGAACAATTCCAACAAACGTCTTTTTGCGAGGTCGGGCAGATTCTTCACCAAGTTGAATTTAATTCTGTCCAACCCAGGAGCGTTATTGTTACAAGACAAGAGTGCTATAGAAAATTCCATCATTGAAAATGGGTTATTAATAAAACTATTATTTGGAGGAGATTCCCGTATAATGCTCTGCGTAGGAACAGAATCTGGGCAAACTTTCCTAGCAAAGTCAAATATCCATCGGTTCGAGTATTCATCACTCTCATTGCCCACGGTACGATTCCTCATTCGTCTGGCCGTGTTCCAAAGAGTGCTCATTGAGGTATCTCTTGACAAACCTTCGACAAAATGTCTCCAATAGCTACATTTTTTGGCTCGAAGTATGCTCTTGTACTTGGTTTCTAAAACCATAAGTTTTTCAAAATTCTGAGGAGTTCCTCCTCCCCGTTTTAGAAACGTCTTGCAAGCATTTTGTTTTGCGAGTTTAGCCTCTGAGCACTCTTTGTCCCACCAGGGGTTGGGAGGCCTTCTGTTAGTCGTTGGCCCAGGAAAGCGTTTAGTTTGGGATTGTTCTGCTGCCTCCAGAATCGAACAAATGAGGAAGTCATATTCTTCAAGTGGAGGGAGCTCTTCCATTGAATTCAAAATACTAGAGATACTACTTTGGTATTTAATCCAGTCGATATTTTTTGTCAAATCATATGGAATACTAGCGGAAGTAGCAATGCAATTGCTACTGCTAATTGAGATGATGATTGGTAAATGATCGCTACCGTGTAAATCAGGCAGTATTTTCCAGGTGCAATCTAGTCGAATTGATGTTGAGCAAAGAGATAGATCTAATGCACTTGGGCGTGCCGGAGGTCTTGGGATCCGTGTCATGCTACCCATATTTAATACCGTCATGCTAAAATTGTCACAAATGTTTTGTATTAAAGATGATCTGCTATCATTGTAAACGGAACCCCACATAATACCGTGCGAATTTAAATCCCCCAGAATCAATCGTGGTGCAGGAAGGGCTTCAACCATTTCATTAAGCTGTTGCTGTCCAACTTGTGCTTTTGGAGGAATATAAACCGAAGCTATGCAAATATCTTTGCCTTTAATGTTTATTTGGCAAGCAATAACCTTTATACTAGAAGTTGAAGGGATGTTTAATCTATAAAAGGAATAGCATTTCTTAATTCCCAAAAGCACTCCACCATACGGAGAGTCTCTATCGAGACGTATAATGTTAAAATCATTAAAATTTAAAGCTATGTTTGAAGTAAGCCATGTTTCGCATAAAGCAAATACATCACATTTTTGACTATGCAATAATATTTTAAATGAATCAAGTTTTGGCATGATGCTTCGACAATTCCACTGCAGGACAGTGATTGTATCATTTGCGACGGGTGATAAATTATCCATCAAAAGATACAAAACCTGAGACAATTGGCCATTGAGCTGATAACTGCTTCAAAAAGGTTCTAGCTATTGGAAGGAATGCCATTATGAGGGTCTTTAAGGGTTCAGATATATTGAATGCTGAGAAAATCCATTCAACAATTTCCGAAAACTTCAGTAATCCTGTTGGTGGCTGTGAAATGGAGCCCACTGGATTATTATCTTTTTCTGTACTAGATCCTGGATTGGTTTGTGAATTTGACAAACCAGGAGGCACAGTCTTTGGTTTTGACTTTTTTTGTTTAACACGGGGATCTTTTTTTGAAGATGAAATTTTAGGTGTCTTTTTTGGTAATTTGGAGGAAGACTTCTTTCTCTTAACTGACCCTTGGGTAGTGATAAACGAATTACCTTCACTATTTTCGTCAGAGTCAGAGTCCTCTGGTTCCTCTAGATTTGAAAACCCGTTTTCGGTTTCCAAAGGGGGGACATCAATGACCGTTTTAAGCATTTCTGCATATGTGCGCTTAGACCGTGCTTTTAAAGAAAGCTTAATTTTGTCTTTGTGTACTTTAAATGCAGTGCATACTGAAATATCCTCATGAGGACTTTCTCCACAATAAATACATTTTTCAATATCCTTGTTGCAATCATTATCTTTATGAGGCCCTTCACACTTAATACATTTTGGTTTATTACTACAGTAAGTAGCTGTGTGGCCGAATTTTTTGCAGTTCGTACAATTCATTACATTTGGAACAAAAAGCCGAACAGGGAGGCGAATTTTATCGACATAGACATGGGACGGCAACGCAGACCCGGCAAATGTCACTCGAAACGAGTCTGATGGGCGATAAACTTTTTTTTCCTCTTCATGAACTACTGAGTACAGTTGTTTGCACTCCAGTATTTTCACACCCTCAAGCATAGAGTTCTTGAAACGACCAACACCATGCTTGAGTAAATCATCTACCGAAAGACTCGCTTCGGTAACAACACCGTCAATTTCGACATCTTTGGAGGGTATGTAAACTTTATACTCTTTATTGAAATGTTCCGAAGATGTTTTTACCCATTAAAAAACAATGTTTTATCAAAACACGAAACTCGTTTTTTTTCATTTTTTAAACAAACTACAAAACGACTTTACTCCAACCTCGATAACTCAGCTGTTTTTGGTCGGATCGACTTAAAATTTTGACCCGTTTCAAGCAAAGGTTAGTACTCTAGATAGACGTGGTTACTGGTTTACTATGAGCGCCATCTCTGCTTTAGTCTCGGGACTTATTGATCCATGTGTTATACGAGGTCTGTTCAAAAAGTACCCGGAATTCTCATTTTTCTAAAAAAATATTTACTTATTCGTCTACATCTATATGGTCCCCTTCAAAGTAATCCCCCCCTAGATATAATACACTTATGCCAGCGTTTTTTCCAGTCTTCGAAACACCCCTGATAGTCACTTTTTGTAATGCTCTGTAGCACTCTCAGCGATTCTGCCTTTATCTCTTCAATCGATGAAAAACGCTGTCCTTTCATGGGTCTCTTCAACTTTGGGAACAGGAAAAAATCACACGGAGCGATATCTGGTGAATAAGGAGGTTGGGGCATGATTAAAGTCTTGTTTTTAGCCAAAAAATCACGAATAAGCAACGAAGTTTTGGAACGAATTTTGCTGCCACTCGTTTCATGCCCAAAACATTTGAAAAAATATGATGGCATGAGCCAACTGATATGCCAACTTCATCAGCAACTTCTCTAATAGTGATTCGGCGATCATCCAAAATCATTTTTTCCACTTTTCCCACATTTTCATCGATTATTGACGTGCTGGGTTGACCGGAGCGTTCGTCGTATTCAACGTCTTCGCGGCCATCTTGGAAACGCTTATACCACTCGCAAACACTTGTTTTTTTTCATAGCAGACTCACCGTAGGCTCTCTGTAACATTTCGCACACTTGGTTACACTTTATTTCATTTTTCACGCAAAATTTAATACAAATTCTTTGACTCTTCAATTCTTCCATTGTTTAAACTAACAAAAATCGCCGAGCTCAAAAAACACGTCTACACCAGCCGCTACAAGACAGAATGTAAACAATGAATACAACTGAAAATTTCACCTTACATTAGGGACATATGTACCAACACAATAAAAAAAATTTTTGACCACCGGACTCTCCAGACGCGCGCAATTAAATAATTCCGGGAACTTTTTGAACAGACCTCGTATATTAGAGCTGTAAAAAACAACGTGTTTTGTCGATTACGTCACTTATACCATCATATCTCCGGAACCAGAAGTCGCAGTCATTTGAACCAGAAGTCGCAGTCATATAATCAATGGCCCAATAGTAGCTTTCAAACGAGCCTAATTTTGTTAAATTCGGTTTAGCCATCTCCGAGCGCGGTAAGAAAAACAACGCTTTTGGTCAGTTATGTCACTTATATCATCATATCTTCGGAACCAAAGTCACAGCCATTTGATCTTCGAACTTGATCAATGGCCTAACAATAGCTTTCAAACGGGTTTAGGTTTGTTAAAATCGGTTTAGCCATCTCCAAGAAACTTGCGCAGTAAAAAAGCAACGCGTTTTGTCGGTTACTTCACTCATACCATCATATCTCCGGAACCAGAAGTCGTAGCCATTTATTCTTCGAACTTGATCAATGGCCCAATACTAGCTTTCAAACGAGCCTAAGCTTGTTGAAATTAAGCCATCTCTGAGAAAATTTTGCGTTAAAAAATTCGTTGAAGATGCACATAAACACACACATACACATTTTCCGATCTCGTCGAGCTGAGTCGATTGGTATATAACACTGTGGGTCTACGAAGCTCCGTTCGATAGTTGGTTTTTCCAGCAATTCTAATGCCTTTCTATAGAGAAAGGCGAACCATCTTGTTTTTTTTCTTCAGGTTATGCGTAAAATATTTTTCGAAAAGTTTTCGAGCAAATTCCCAGATTTTATTTTATTTTCGTGAAATATATGTGTTTATAAACCGTTTTGGTAACAAAAAGTCAAAATTGACTGAAAGTAATATGGGACAATTATGCGTAGACCGGCAGTGTAGATGGTATGGTGCATTTAACAGGAAGACAAAGATTGCAAGTTCAAATACTGTCTGGGGAATTTTTACTTTTTCACTCCATTTTCGATAAACTACTTTTTGGGTGTTCACTTTGAATTTACGTCTCCATCCTGGATCGGTTGTCTGACTACTATGAAACTGAGACTTTTCTTCCGAAACAAATTTTTTTTGTTTCGATTATAGAGGTTTTAACCTTAAGGTCATTCGCCTCTTCGGGCCAGAAAAATTTTCTGACCCTATGTGCGGGGTTGGGAATCGAACCCAGGTGGGCTGCGTGAAAGGCATCGACTTACCCATCACGCTATACCCGTCCCCAGTGTGAAACAAATTCGTTGTGCTCCAATAAACTTTTATTTTATTGATAGAGGTTCAATTTATATTTTTTTCATTTTTTTGCATCATCACTTGGAAATGACGGTTTGAATCTTTCAATGTACATCACCCAATGGTACCGGAGATCTAGATCAAATGAGTACCAAAAGATGAGTACTCATTTGATCAGGATCTCCGTCATGAGTACCAAAAGATTTCCATTCAAAATCAACAATCGAACATACGTAGCCCGTGAAAATTCAAAATTCGCGATACTTTTTTAACAAATCGAATATATAGAATTCAGCAATAGTGTCATATGTAGAATTCTACGACTTGAACTGTGCAACCACATAAAAACCCAAAGCATCTCATCTAACAAAAGTAAAAGCATTCGCAGTGATGTTGAACTCATTGAGGAAAGTGCAATCAGTGAACCAATCGCTCCTCAGCTCTCGATGGATAGTAATGAGAGTGACTCAGCCTTAAGAAATCTGAGCCGTGGGAAATAAATTAATGAGAAATGAAAACATGGAAATCCGATATGGATTTTTTTCAATGGATTATAATAAAACGAATTCGAATTTATATAGCGAACAGCAGTTTTGGTGAAAGCCCACGTTTAATAGTAATTATAATTTCCAAACTAATAAAAAATATATGAAATATCGATTCCGACAACGGTTTATGAATAAAGCGATAATCAGTTTGACCATATTATTTATTTATGAATGACTGCCAAGTAGGTCAATCATTTCAAACATTGCTGTCTGTCAGTGGAGCAATCGATCTTCCCTGTCAGGAGCATCCAAATTGAATACTTTAGAGCACCATTAAATCTGTCAGTTCCACTTGTCGCACAGTCCGAAATTTCTGTTTTGTTATTTTTAGTGACACACTCGGTTAGGTTTATTAGAAATATAAAGTTGAGAATCGCTTACGGTTTTTATAATTAATACGTGGAGATTTTGTCATAAATTTCTTTGACAAGCTATCAACTATCCACGTACAAGCGATTGTAAACGGTCAATGTCAACTGGTCTGTCGGACGGGTGAGTGACAAAATTTGAAGAAAAGAAAAACAAACATAACAAGATCATCATAGATATCGTTTCGCAAGCCAAGGGCAACTCGAAAACGGTTCTCCGAATGTTTGAAGGTTTTTTTTTCTCGGGCACACTGTCAAGTGTAAAAGATTCGTGCGCAGATTGGAGGAAAATGAAAAATGATTCCATTTAATGCCCATCAGTAATAATTGATAGATTTGTTGCTGGTATTATCGTAAATCTGTTCTTCACCCACTAACGTCATGCACGCGTTATTGAAGTACGGCTTTGAAACACCAGAGCAACCAATTAAGATAGGAATTCCAGAGCATACATACAACTCAACAAAATACTTCAATATCTCAATTTGAGGCGATTGGCCCTAGATTCTCTTGAATTCTGCACAACTGAAAGTTAACCGTTTGCTTCTGTTCACCCCAACTCAGTTGAGTAAAATATTTGCCAATTGATGAAAATCCAAGTTTATTTACAAAGTCCGCTCGAAATAACATCAAAACAAGAAGATTGACGAAGAAACCAAATCATCCGATCATTGATCGTCGTTGGCGTCGCTGCCTTCGTCGTCGTCGTCGAGCGTCATGCTAGGTGTGCTAGGAGGCAAACAGTACAGTTTTTCGAGTGTGAAAAAGGGCAACGGGAAAGCCAAAAGAAAATGCTCATCCTAACGTACCCGTGTCCCATTCATAGCTTCCATGCAACGTTCCGCACACTTATACGAACGATTCGAGTGCTGTTTGCAAAATTTTCCTTGGGGTCGTGTGCACAGGCCAAATTATTACATTTTCAAACGGCTGGTTAGAGGTGGAAAATTAACGAAAAGAAAAAAAAATAATCATCTTTTTCAACGGAAAAACGCACGAGAGATCGTGCACGAGAGGCTAGACACCAGCTAGCTCGCACACCCACACACACTCTCAGACTCAGTCCGTTGAGAAAGAAAACAACGGAAAGAAAGAGAGAAACGGATGGGAGGACGAACAAATATTTTGGCGCACGATCGTCTCGTTAAACGGCGCGTGGCGAATGTGACGTCACCGCTGCATAACGGCGCAACGGCCGAGAATGTCGGCGTAACGAAATGCAGGAAAACCATCCATCGCCTGCTGATGGCGGCGCGCGTACACGTTAGAAAGGAAAGCCAACCAGTCTGGGAGAGCGTGCGTTCCATTAACGGATGACGATCGTAGTTGGCCGAAGGCGGCTGTTAAAAATAGACGCCATACGAGCGCTGATGTGCCGCTTCGGTCGTCCATCTGGTTCGGGTTGGTTGCGTTTGTTGTTGTTTTGATTTTTCCACTGTTGTTATGTTTCTTTTTTCACTTTTCGGAGTGCTTGATGCGAAGTTGTTTCCGAAGTTCCCACGTTTCTCACTGATGTCAAAGGTGTTCTATTTCAATCGGTCTGGTTGGTTGGGGCCCATGTTACACGTTTAGAAGTGTCCGTTTTTCGTGACTCGATATTTGAATTAACTGTTTGGATAAGTCGTGATACAATTTTCTAGTTGATCTCACTCAACTTTTCATACATCTAGAAATCGTAGTCTGATCCTAATACAATTCATTAGCAGATTATAAAGACTGTCCCAGAAAGTATGGACGCACTTTGATTTCGCTGTAAATAATTCACAAGTGTTAGATATTCAAATTTTATTCGATATACTGATAATATTAGACTACAACAATAAAATATTATTCTCAACATTTGCTACCTAGCCATTGTAGATTAGCTGGCGCACCTTCTTGCGAACGTTCATCATTAAATTCCGTACAGACTTCTTGGTGACAAGTTTTGACACTTTTTTCCAATCTTTTTCGAACTGTTGAATGGTTTCGGATGCCAAGACATGTTTCCTAAGATGTGCCTTCGTTAATGCCCAAAATTCCTCAATTGGTCGAAGTTGTGGGCAAATTGGTGGATTCATGTCTTTCGGGACGAAAGTGACATTTTTGGTAGTATACCATTCTACCGTTGATTTCGAGTAGTGACATGAAGCATGATCTGGCCAGAAGACAACAGGATCCTTGTGGCTTCGAATCATGGATAGAAGTTGTTTTTGTAAACAATCTTTAATGTATATTTCGCTGTTCATTGAAGCAATGGTGATGAAGGGTTTCGAAATCTTACCGCAGCTACAAACTGCTTGCCAGATCATAGCTTTCTTACCAAATTTTTCGACTTCAATCGATGTCTCGGACTGGTTTAACACTTGCCCCTTCTCGCATCGTATAATATTGTGGTCCCGGCAAGGATTTGTAATCGAGTTTCACGTAGGTTTCGTCGTCCATGATTATGCAGTTCAAATTTCCAACAAGAATCGTATTGTACAGCTTTCGAACCCTCGGCCTGATCGATGCCTCTTGTTTCGGACTACGTTTTGGTTGTTTCTGCTTCTTATAGGTTCGAAGATTCAAACGTGCTTTAGCACGAAGAACAGTTGACTTCGAAGTGCCCACTTATTTGGCCACATACCGAACTGAAACTTCCTACTTTTGCTCGAACGCCTTCAGTATTTGTTTATGCCACTGAGAGTTAGCAGGACCTTTTTTCGACCCGTTTTCGGTTTATCCTCAAATGTGTTATCCTCACCGAACTTCCTGATTGCATTTCGCACGGCTTTTTCACTTACTCCTTGCCTTTTTGCTATCTTTCTCAGTGACAGTCCGCGTTCTGTGCACCATTTGTACACAATTTTTCGACGTTGTTCTGCTGAAAAGTCCACGCATTTTGAAACAAACTAATGAAAACGAATAAACAACTGCACGAGTGGTTAGAGAAGAGTGTAAACAACAGGACGCAGCCATAAAAATTGACAGATTCTGAACCATTGCGAAATGGCAGCGGTTTTTGGTTGCTTCCATACTTTCTGGAACAGTCTTTAGGACAGGTAAACGATTCAAATAAATTCAAGTTTGTGAAATTCGATCCAGCCATCTCCGAGCGTAGCGAATTTTTGTTACATTTTACTGATATTGACGAACCAAGTCAGATGATATACTACATGGAATGGGAAGTCCTGGTCCTAACAAAGAAAAAGTCGTGAAAACTTTTCTATTCTTCAGTATAATCTCCATCAATAGCAATACACTTGACCCATCGGTCATCCAACATTTTGATGCAATTTTAATGAAAAAAAAGATTTGTCAATCCAATCATCACACCGTATTTAAATTATGCTTCCGTTTCTACAATTACCTCAGCATTCTACGAAAATTTCTTTCTTTAGAGAAACCTTTTCAGGTTTGGAAATAGATAATAGTCGCTGAGGGTCAGGTCTAGAGAATACGGGGGATGGTGGACCAGTCTGTACCTCAAATCATTCAGCAACGTTTAATCGGAAGAAGAAACTCGTTTTCTCCATAGCTTGATGAAAACTAGAACTCGTCTGACACGATGAGCTGTTCTTCAGAACAACACTGGATAGATTGTCATGAAATTTGGTAATGAGCCATCTAGAGGCTTGTTTTCACCAAAAATATACACGGTTCGAAACTATTCGCGCATTTTCTGTGAGAGGACTTTTTAGTTTCATGTAGTATAACACTTTAAAGGTCCTATAAACTTCACATGAAAAGTTGGGTTTCACGGTGATTGCATAGCCTTCAAAATTGGGTATCATTTTTATACCACTTCTGAAACATTTCGGAGATTCTACATGGACGTTCGGTATCTGCCAGGTTCAAGTCATATGGCACCCGATTTTTTACCTTTGAATGAACCCCATTGCTCAATACCATTTTAATAATTTTCTAAATATTATAATTCTCATCACTTATTGTAGTTAAAACACAAATTTAGAATATCTTTTCTCAGCTATTCCTAAATCTGATCGGCATCCAACTTCCAGTTTTGAAATCACTGGATGATATGAAAAATAATGAAAATGAATATAAAATAAAAATATATACCGTAACCGATTTTTTCTCGATAATAGAACCTGAACCAATTTTCCCAAATAATGGATGGATGGGAGGACTTTCTGTTAGTTGATGTCCAAACAATTTTAGAAATTGACAAATAGACCATTTTCAATGTTGATGAAATTTTATCCCAATTTTTTCCCCTACCCACACTCTAGTTGTTTTTATATGTGGGAGATACGCACCGTAGGAAAAAAAAACTAACTTCAAAAATACTCATAAAAATCCACATAACTATGAAAAACCTATTCCTAATCCACCTAGTGGTATGATAACGCCTATTTCTTTCATCTTTGCTTTTTATATTGCGATAATTTTTGATACTAATTTGGTTTGATTTCCGACACTGACTTAATCAGATTGATTAGGTTAGTTCACAAAATAATGATTCAGTGTTTATGTCACATATTCAACATTCCTCAGACTAAACGTATCAGCAATAATTAATGATTAGGACGTGATCATAGGTCTCTTTCTGAAATAATTATGTGGATAGGACAAAATTATTTTGTTATTTGATTGTATCACCGAAACTTCAAATTTAAGTCATATGATCTTCAAAAAAAAACCCACACAGTCTCGAATGAGCCTAAAACTATTGATACGTTTATGCCATTATGGCATTGATACACTTATGCCATTATGGCACCGGAACCGTGAGTGAAAGCCATTTGAACTACAAACCTGTTTAATAAACCAATAGTAGTTTCCAAACGAACTGAACTTTGTTGAAATCGGTTCAGCCAGCCGGTAAAATTGAGCGGAGAAAAAAAACGCATTTTGTTGGTCACTTATACCATTATATATCCGAAATCAGAAGAAACGCCCTTCCAAACGAGCCTAACTTAAACTTAAAGGTCAAATCGGTTCAACCGTCTCTAAAAGTATTGGGCGGTGAAAAAACAACGCGTTTTGTCGGTTGCGCCATTTAAATCATTATATCTCTAGACGAACATTTGAACTTCGAACTTACTAATGGCATAATAGTAGCTTTCAAACGAGCTTCAGTTTGTGAAAATCGGTTCAGCCATCTCTGAGAAAAATAACGGTAGCAAACAACGCGTACGTCATTACAGAGTTTCATCAGAAATAACAGCCATTCGATCTTCAAACCTGATCAATGAATCAACAGTAGCAGTTCAAACGAGCCTAAGTTCATTAAAATCGGTTCAGTTATCTCTGATTGTTATTTGGCGGTAAAAAAAACAGCGCGTTTTGTCGTTTACGTCACTTATACCATTATATCTCTGGAAACAGAGATTTTCGAGCTTGATCAATGACTAGCTTTCAAATGAACCTAAGCCTGATGAAGCCATCTTCGAGATAATTGAGCACCAAAAAAAAAATCGTAGAAAGATGCACACACATACACCCACATATATTTTCCGATATCGTCGAGCTGATTCGAATGGTATATAACAAATGGGCCTCCGAGGCTCCGTTGGGAAGTCAGGGTTTTAAGCAGTTTTATTGCATGTCCATCAGAGCTAATTGGCTCCCCTAGTTATTTGGAGATTGGTACCTTAAGAGAAAGACAAAAATCATTTTTAAAAATTTAAGGTCGATTTTTTAAAAAAACACTATACTTGATTTCAATGAAATTTTGAACCCCATCAGATAGGCAAGTATCTTCCCCAACAATTGTCCATATAATGCAATAAGTTCTCCTAACTTAAAACACTTTTTGTGCAATCGGATACTTTTTGCAGTTCCATTAGAGTCTTGGACGATAATGACTTTCTGGTCAGTTTAGCTCTCGATAAAAAGACACTGGAATAACAAGTAAAAGTTTTTATTGGAAAAATGTTTTTCCTTAAGGGCTGAGGCCAGTAGGTCGCGTAAAACCACGTGGCTCGATGTACTCTCTCGCAAATGTGCAAAATGACTCTCGATGTGTTCAAGAAAGTTTTGATATTTTCGGTTACAAGTTTGACTACATCACATAAAATCCAATAAAGCTACCGCTATTTTGGCAGCCTTTTTGAGTCGATTTTATTTCTCTCTCATGTTTCGTTACGTTACCAGGGAACTGGAGCAGAAAAAATGGCGCGTCTATAAAAATCGACTTACCTTCACAAAAATAACATTAATTTTTATCGCGACAACATATGTGTTTTTATGCATTTATCACATCTAAATTACATTGTCAGGATAGATTTTTGATCCATGCTTTTGAAGGCGAGATATTCAATGAACAAGTTGAAATACGGCGTTTTCAGCTATGCATTCTTCCTTCAGAAAAAAGATTTTCAATGAATCATTCAGAAAATTTCACAGAATAATGTAAACTGAACCGATTTTCACAAACTTATGAAATCAAATGAAAGGTCTTGTGGTTCCATACAAAATTCCTGAATATTATTTGGTTCCGACTTTCGGTTCCGGAGTTTTGGGGTAAAATGTGCAAAAAAATGAAAATATGTGTTCTAACTTTTCTCATAGATGGCGCGACCGATTTTCACAAACTTAGGTTCAAATGGAAGGTCCTGTCGTCCCATACGTAATTCCTGAATTTCATCCGGATCCGACTTCCGGATCCGGAAATATAGGGTAAATTGGGTTCAGATTTTTTTGGAAAATCTGACAGATTTTGGAAGATTGCTCTTAAGGAAATTCACGAATTTCAATGGATCATTTGTGTAAAAGACCAGAAAAATTTCAATTTTGTATCATATCCATCAAAGTTTTTGATCAGAAAAACGTGCAAAATTAGTTAAAAGATATTTTTTGGTTTCTTTTATGGTGTCGTCGTTATGAATCGTTTACTCAAAAATAATTCAAATATATTAGAAGTACACATTAGTTCGGTCCGTTTTCAAAAGATGGCTCTGGCTGTTATGAATATTGAACAGTGACAGCTGATGTCGGTAACTTCAAGACGTTAGGTTGCGTCGATTAAAAAAAACCTGTTTTTCACTGTGTTAATAATGAGCAATTTTGTGTTAACTAATACCGTTTTCGTTTATTGATCAGAGCAGCCCGAAAACTGACCCAGAGTCGCCCAAACAACGTTTGATATGTTTGTTTTAGCAACCTGATGTCGCTCTAGATTGGACTCCAATCGCGTAGTTTCGCTCTGAAAATTTTCTCGGGTCGCACCACGCATCCAGCCGAGTTTGTTTATTTTATCTTTTTTCCCTGAGTTGTTGTTTAGGGCACGTACCACGTGTTCGTTTTACTCGGAGTCAGAGTAGCCCGCGTCTAGGTTCAAAAACGAAAACGGTATAAGCCGCATTTGCGGGAAGTTTTAGTTTTCTGTTCTAACTGGAAGAAAAATGCAGCTGAAGCGCATCAAATACTTGTGGATGTTTATACTGATATTGCTCCAACTAATAAATCATGTAGGGAATAGTTTTGATGTTTCAATAATGTAGATTTCAGTGTTGAAGACCGGCCTCGTTCTGGACAACCAAAAAAATTTGAAGACAATCAGTTGGAGGCATTACTCGATGAAGATCTCAATTAAACGCAAGGAAGAAGCTTGCAGAATCATTGAAAGTCCATGGGAATGATTCAAAAGCAAAGCAGTTGGGTACCTTATGAACTGAAACCGATAGACATTGAAATGCAAGTTTCACTTGCAAGCAGATGATTCAAAGGCAACAAAGAAAGGAATTGTTACTGGGGATGAAAAGTGGATATTCTCTGATAGCCCCCAAGAAGAAAAGGTACTATTCTATGCTCGGTCAATTGTTGCCATCTATCTCAAAATCAACACTAAAGCTGAATATTCATGTTTCGAAGGTCATGTTATGCATTTGATGGGCCAAAAGGTTTGTGTACTAGGAGCAGATACAACCAGGCGATGCTATAACTGGCGATCGGTTTAGGTTGCAATCTATGCGTTTGAGCTGTGCATTACGAGTAGAACGGCCAGAATACAAGCAAAGACAGGATAATGTTATTTTCCTGCATGACAATGCTCGGCCTCATGAAAAAAAATATTTTAACACGCTCAAGTGGGCCATTTTGTCGCACCCGCCGTATTCTCCTGACATTACTTCTTCTGATTACTGGTTGTTCCGACGGATGCAGCACGATCTGACAGGTCATCGGTTTACTTCTTTCGTAGAAATCGAAAATTGGCTTTAAGCTTGAGTCACCTCAAAAAACGAGACATTTTTTCAAAACGATATTCGAAAATTGCCTGAGACGTGGGACAAATTAGTAACTAGCGTTGGACGAAACTTTGATTAATTTTAAAATTAATTTTATTTTGGAATAAATGCAATTTTGATCCAAAAAACCGGTAACCAATAAGCACATACTAATGCCGCATTATGACAGCAAATAATCGCTAATTGGCATTTCAATCGCACTTGATACTAAATTCAGGCCGACTTTTGGAAAATATATGGCTATTTTTATATGAGGCATATTTATGACTAGTGATGAGCTGAATTATGATTTATTTACCACAGATGAGCTTTCAGATTGCAGATATAGAGCTATAAGCATTTTTTGTACCCATTAAAGGCTATTTTAATGCCATTATTAGTGCTTACTGGTTACCTGGGACGGACCGAATTAATTTGTACTCCCAATATTTTAAATTTATTGTTATTGTTTTGGTATTGAACATAGCTTAATTTTTTATTACTCTGCAAGGAAACAATTTTATTCTGATCAGTTTAAAAATTGAAATTTTAATGAAAAATAGTCAATTAAACACTAGAATTTCATTCTACAGATCAAAAGCAATGAATTAGTGACCTTTCTCATGCCAGTAACCATTTTAGAGATATTTGAACATAAAATTCAAAAGATTCAAACTTTTGTTGAATTACAAACATATGTTTCTGAATAAGCATTTAACTATTTTTTCTTTGCAAATTTTTTTAGGGTTCCTATTTTTGTCCGTACATTTTCTCTTTAGACACAAATTGTTAGCAAGTAACTGTTTCTGAGTTACAATGATTGGAAGAAAGTGCACGCAAGGAAGTATACTTTTCTTCTTAGAATCAATCTACTGGATTTTTCATGAAATCGATTAATCTACTGTATGTTTAGTACCATTTTTTTCTTTGATGCTCATACAATGAACTAGGCACCCATGCACCGGTGCGCATAAAAAACGAAACGTACAAAAATAACACCTTTCAACTTTTCAAAATGAGCGAACCAATTATTACCGGAATTTTTCACCAGCAACAAGTTATGATCTAAATATAACTACCGATTCACGCAAGGAATTTCCCACTAAACCGTGCTATTGCTATGACTATGACTGCAACGAAGCTCGTAAAGAACTGCACCGGAATGTACCGACAAAATCCCGCAATCCTGCGAGGGAAAACCGTCTGTTTAACCAAAACAAGCAAACACAACAAACCAATCAAAAGTGCGCATTGACTGCCAGTCCGATGGAAAATATTAATGCGAGCAATTATATAAATAATTCAAAGTTCATTGCTTAGCACTGCACTCGTCAGTGATTTCAGTTTGCCAGTCCGAGTCCCGTAAGATCGGTTCGCTCTCTCCAAAAGTCATATTCTGCGCCGATTGCTACTTGAACAATTACCCTTCGCCTTTTCCTGGGGTGCTGACCAGCGATCCCCCGCAGGAGATCATATTCGTACGTCATCAAAACGTTTCCCTTGATGACGTCTCGATTTTCCGTTTCGTTTCGTTTTCGTGACTACGTTCATGCGCCCGTGCACCTTTTTCCGGCGTTAAACGAAACTGACGACGACGACGACGCAGACGACCCCAACTAGAACCGAACCGAAGAGTGAAAACTCTCTGGAGGAGTGTGTAGTTACGACAAATTTAACGGCAGGCGTTCGTTCGAGTTTAAATGCGAGCAAGCGGACCCACGATCAGCGAGATCGAGATCAATTTCGACCCTCGAGGCGCTACAGTTCGCCACTAGCTTAGCTCAAATAAACCCACTAATTATTCGCAGCATCGCGGAATCGCCGGACGCCGGGAGGTTCTCTGTTCCTGTTCTAGACCGCGAGTGACATACTTCAAGGCAGTGTGAATTGTGTGTTTGTGCTTTGACCTCTGCATCGAAAAGTGATTGCTCAAGTTCAACTAAGCCACGCAAGCTTTTTTGACAAGTGATATTCCCCTGCTCTATATATCCGAGTGATTTCAACTAATCATTAATTAGCGATAAGAATCGAATTTGAAGGTAGCAAAATGGCCGACGTCGATGTGATGCGCACCCAGACCATCGAGGTCAAGAAAACGCGCAAAGTGAAGAAGACGACGACCAAACGCCGGGAATCGTCGGATCAGACCGGTGAGGTCGTCATCACCGAGATGGAGTCGACCGATTACCAGAACCAGAACCAAAATGCCATCGAGGATAAGGGGTAACGTGTGGCCGCGAATGTCTCTTGGCAAACGACGATGAAAGATTGAATGTGCAGGTTTTCCGTTTTCGATTAGCCCCTCTCAAGCTCTGATTGTGGTCCGAAAAAGGATAGCCGCTGTTTGCTGGTGCGAATGCAGTTTGTCACTTATTTACATACACTTCAGGATTTATCGATCGATTGAATCGAAGGCGAATCAGCTGGGTTCAGGGTGGGTCGTTTCGGAATAGAAAGGTTTCCGCTGCCATGTTCCGAATAAGAGGATTACTACAATATTTCAATCAATAGAGATGGGACCGATGGTAGATTAAGTGATCTTCGAGATCGAAATATTACATTGCATTGTGTTGCTCTAGGACATGTTCCTCAGTGACAGATAATGACTGGAACTGAGCAGTATTGCAGCCATGTTCAGAGGTTATTTATGAGAATGCTGATCTCATCTTCCAGCTTCCGAAGGAACTGTTTGATAGAAACGTGCGTGTTATCTCGAGTGGAACTGATGTACGACTCAGTCTCGCAGTGCAGACTGCTCGAATCAAGCGTGACGAAAGGGTTGTTTTTTGCTTCGATATTTTACGATACAATCCAATTAGTGTCATTTTTTAAATAAAAAAAGCGATGTAGATTTAAGTAGGAAGCCTATCTGTGACTGTTTTGAGTTATCAAAATGTCCTTGCTGGTGGCGCACAAACGCACTTTTTAAAAAAAACTTGGACTATTGTTTAGCTATTGCAGTGTCACTAATTTGATATCCACGATGTAGTGCTACCTATAATGAAGTCAATTCAAATTTATTAATAAAATGTATTTCTCTCATACTCGCTGTAAAAAAAATTTTTAAGACTGATGATTGAAATAGTAGACATGAAAATTAGCGAAAAGAGTACGTGATTAGAACTCGCTAGTTTTCGTATCAAAAGAAGACAGTTTTGCGAGAAAAAAAACTGCTCTGAATGTAAAACGCAGCTCTAATTTAACAGAACATCCGCACATGTTCAACGTTGTGCGGCCACTACGTAATTCAATTCTCACCCTGTGGCACTTCAGACACTCACACAATCACTACTCTCGTTCACCACCTGTTTCCCAGTTGGATACCGATATGTGAGATTTCATTTGGTCTTGCATTTCAAACAAATGATATCATTACTAGCATAAAACATTGAAAAGGGATAAACTTTCCGAAGAAAAATCACTCGAAATCTCTACTATATTAAGCAAAATGTTGCATTTTACGACCAACTGTTAAACAAAATATAAAGTAGCTAGATAAATTTATATTTTCATTTCCAACTTCACGAGCACAGGTACCAAACAGTGATGATAGCTCTAACTCTAAGTTTTTTGTTGAATTTTTCTATTTTACTGTAGAATTTGTCAATTATTTTACTGTAGAATTATCAAATTCTACAAACAATAATCGTATGAGATCCGTTATGTAAACAGTGTGGCATTCCAGTGTTTGTCCCTTTTGTGCTTTAACAATGGAATCTTCTATAAAATTTCACTTCTGTAGAACAATGTCAATCCATGGAACTGCTCGGCGTGAAAACCCTCATCTCAAACGCAAACCAATTAATCACAGCGTCTCGTACATGTACACTGTTCATGTTCGGTGAGGTTTTATTTCAACCTTGCCAACCGAACATCAATGTTGCATACATTCTTCTTGTAACCAATTCATTCATCCATTCTCGGTGCGAACTTTCTTATATAATTCACACCCATCTCGAATAACGTTACACTGTTCACCGCACAGAAATGCGAAGGGTGAAAATGAATAAGCAATACTCATGGAGAATCCGAATCAACGATTACATTCTTCGTTGTAGGTGTACTTCGTGCATGTTCATTTTATACATTCGATAGTCATTCGTTTATTTGCTTTACTCCATAAATTGGTCCGAATATCGTTCCAGCGATGATCATTGGATTCGATTCAACATTCATTATGATTCAACACATCCATAAAACTATGGTACTAACACAAACGAAAACGTCTTAGTTTGCTTGCTTCAACGATCATCGTAAATTAAGTTTTCAAGATTATCGCTGCATGAATATTCGTTCCTCATTCACTTGAAGTTTTTTTTTCAACTGTATGGAATAGGTCGTCATGCGAGCAGCGAAGCAACGTCGACTTTGTTTGCACCCGAATGTACGAACCAGTTCGAATATCAGAAATATTATCTAGCAATGGCGAAGGAACAATGTTCATTTACGTTCGTTGCATTTTTGATATTCAATCAACATAGCCGAACATAGCAAATAATATTCTCAACTATGCAACACGTTTTACTAAAACAGCAAAAAGAGAACCAATGATAATCACACAAGTTCCCACTAGAGATACAAATACCCGAAATCCGACCCGAACCCGAACACGATAGGTACTGGTCGGGCTCGGGCTCAGAAAAAATATATTAGTCAGGTTCGGGTGACGATTTTTTCGGTTCGGGTTCAAAATTTTTCTCGGATTTCTGGTATTCGAACTCAAATACCCAATTTTTTCGGTTGGCTCGGGTCTGGCACGGGTGAAGATTTTTATATTTTATCGAGAACAGGTTGGGTTTGGGATTAAAAAATTATGTACCCGACCGTCTCTAGTTCTCTCTTCTGATAACTGATACAACACTACGTAGCGGTGTGAATGTGACTTGCGATATGTACAGTAGCAACGACCGGTGAACATGGCGTGTGGAGCGAAATTTTCCATTTCAGCGATTGCAAAAAAATATTTTAGGACTTTCGAAATACGAGATCATGCAGTGTCGTGAAGCTAAATTACTTTGTATAAACGATCTTGAGCACTTTTCTCGTTTCGCCTCCGGCTCATCAGTACGTCAGCAGTTTATGCTACTTGAAATCAACTCAAGACTGATTTTTCAAAAGGGCGTATGTATTGTTGCATGCATTTTGATGTGGAACACATCTTTATTAGGGGTGCAAATCAGAAACTCAAGAAAAACTACACTTAGAAATGTGGTAAGGTTTTAAACACTTACAGCTCAGTCTGTTTTGTATCAATTATTAATATTATTTCATCATTTGATAGGAAATATTTCTACGTATTGATTTGAATGTTCATAGCCATGTATTTTGAATTGTATATCATTGAAATGTTGATTAATAGCTAGCAGTGTTCTATTTTGTCTGCAAAAAATCTCCAGCATACCGGATTTCCCTACCATAGTCGACGGTTTTAGAAGGAGTAAGCGATGTATCAAAGAGAGAGCATCGCTCTGATTGGTCAATCGATGCAAAAGCGAAGCTGTTGGAAGCACGAGAATCTATAAATAGAAGCGAAATTAAAGTTAACGTTTCAGCCCTATTCCTAGCATGCTAGAGGTAGGTTGTTGCTAGACAGCAAGACAAAAACGTGCCATAAAACGATTTGAAGCTGCTGATGCCAGTTGTTAGCGTAAAACCGTGTCGCTCGCTGTGCGTCTTACATTTCTCTTCATGCTCTCTCGTAAATGTGTAAAATGACTCTCGATGTGGCCGGGTGGCCAAGAAAGTTTTGATATTTTCGGTTACAAGTTTGACTACATCACATAAAATCCAATAAAGCTACCGCTTGTTTGGCAACCTTGATGAGCCGATTTTATTTCTCTCTCTGTTTCGTTACGTTATCAGGATACAAGAGCAGAAAAAAATGGTGCCGCCATAGAGATGGACTTACCATTACAAAAATAACATTCACTTAATTTTTATCGCGACAACATATATGTTTTTATGTACTAATCGCATCCAAACTAAATTATCTAGACATTGTCAGGATAGATTTTTGATCCATGCTTTTGAAGGCGAGATATTCAATGAACAAGTTGAAAGTTGCCGTTTTCAGCTATGCAATTCTTCCTTCAGAAAAAAGACTTTCCCGACCGCTAAAGTCAAACAATCATTCTGAAATTTTCACAGAATAATCTAAACTAATTTTCCAAGAGATTGTCAGTTGGGTTTTTTTTGATATTCGTCACCGTTTCTGAGAAAATTAGATTTGAAGCGTGAAAATAGACCTTTAAAACGTCCTAAAACACACTGGCAAGACAAAAACGTGTCATAAAACGATTTGAAGCTTTAATTGGTATGCTCTGATCTTGTGTCATGCAAGCTCGGAATTCCATGTTAAGTCGTTTCCCCATGAGAAATTGACAACTACCTCTGGATAAATTTTGAGTGCTTAAGATTAATTTCTTATTTATATTAGATGAACTCGATTGATAATGAGAAATAGTTCGCTTCAACCAAAATCGCAGAATGGTAGAGAAACTTAACGCTAAAAAACTGCTTTCATAAAAAACTTAAACACAAGCTTGGTGAAGAGAAGCTTAATTATCGAAATCGCAAGTATGTACAAAGATATAATTGCATATATTTGGAATAATGGTGTAATTTCGTCGGTCATAAAACAAATGCAAATCAAGACAAATGATGTTCGGTGTTGGTTCGGATTGATTGAACTTTTTGATTGTAGATCATTAGAAATTTTGGTTGCCTTGTTCCACATCAACGGCTCGAACAACCCCATGGGGCTGATCCTTGTAATTTTTTTTTTTCAAATCTTGGTAGCTCGGAAACTGCAAGTTGTACAAAAATTATATCCAAAAAGAAGTTGTAGGAAATCGTTTTGTAACTCCCTGTGAAAAAAAGTCGAATATTTTTTCAAAAATTATAAAATCAACCAAAAAACTAAAATAAAAAAAATCTTGTTATTATTTTTTTTTAAATATTTACCAACATTTGCAAAACTTCCAGTTTTTGATAAAAATAGTCATTGTGACTCTAGAATATATTTCAATATACAGATCAGAAGAAATAAATTTGCTCATAACAATATTTCAGGTGTTCTTGAGATATTTAGACATGAAGGTAAAAAATTGCGGCTTTTAAACAAGTCAAACGTCACTTTAAAAGAAAATAAATTCCATTTTTTACAGAATATTGAAAAAAAAAACCTTTACTGTTTCGTCATTGCCAAGCGCACTGTAAACTAAACAAAACTAGTCATGTGCACTTTAGCTCAAATTGGTAGCCATTAGGTAACAAAACCCCATGTTTAAGGTAGGATAAAGCTTGAGAGTTTTAGTACAGAGTAGATGGCATTATACTCTGCGCATTTTCTATTCTAGTACATAATTTCTGAGATAGGAAACTAGTTGAATAGGGTTATACGAAAATATAAAACCTCACCTTTAAGTTAACCACAACATAGTTAAGTTCGTGAAGAACAATAAATCTATGCGTGAAGCCTCTGTTGAGTTTTAAGCAATTGTCTTGTGAAGACCAACTAAAGAAGCCTGCTACTTGTACTACCCGGTTTGCTGTTTTCTATCGGTCACAACACCCCCAAATGCGTAAAATATGGTTTTTCCAAGGTGTTTGAAACCCTTTTCTTATGAGGTTCAACCAGACATTTTGCACATTACTTATGATCTGGAAAAAATCATATAAGTCAATTTCAATAAACGTGATCTCTCCTAAATGTTTAGTTTACTCCTGGATGCTGTTCAGAACTACTTTGGGAGTAATGCTCAGGCGACAATTCATTCGTTTGAAATGTTTTATAGAGAATTAGATGAACTAAATCACTTATTATAGAGTATCAGAGAGCTTCCCTATTGCGATTCAAGAATTTATTTCACACTTTTTGAAAGACAGCACTCAAGTATATATATATATATATATATATATATATATATATATATATATATATATATATATATATATATATATATATATATATATATATATATATATATATATATATATATATATATAGCAATGTTTAAGTCAATTTTTTCAATAGTATTCAATTCTTAATGTATTAATTTTTTAAGAGTGTCCAATCGATTTCCTACAACTTCTTTTTGGACACTATTCTGGTACAAAACTCGGTTTCCGAGTTAGCACGATTTGAAGAAAGTGCATGCAAAAATATATGCGCCCTTTTTGAAAATCAGTCTTGAATAGAATCGGTCGGTCCATCCGTGCAAAACAAACGGTTTGTTATATTGAAAACGTGTGCCGTGTTCTCTTGTCCTCCAAACCAAAATTGCCATTTTTGAACCAAGCAAACCACTTTCTTCATGTTTTCTCAGCGAGAGCATGTTTCCCGTATACTTGAACTAAAATAAAAGGGTGAAATCCTCCAGGAAAATAAAATTTTTTGTTCAAGTGTTTACAATTTGGTTCTATTTGATCATATAAATGATTTTCCAAAACAGTCTTACAGCAATTCTATGAGAAACTGATAAACGATCTCTCAGAATTTCGTTATATTTAGAAGAATCGTTCTCCATCGAAAAATATTGGACCCGTATTTCATTTTATTTTGTCATTAGGGTGACCATTTTCATGTTGAGGTGAATCAAAAAAAAAATTTTTTAATTTCTACAAAAAAAGACATTTATTAAAAAAATAATTTTTGAATAACTCAACCGATTACGCTAATTTTCGAACATGTGATCAATAAATGTCTTCAATGATTAGGAAAAATATGCGAACATTCTAAAGTTAAAGTTTTGTGTTTGAAAATGTCAATTGTATAACTTTTCAACGAAAAAAATTCAAAATGACATAGTGCCCATTGATCGCAAGCCAGTAAAACCGTTAAGACCACGTGCGCGTCAAAAAAATAGGACAATTTCAGAAACCATTTCCGGGAATATAGTTATAGCTATCGAAATTTAATATTCAGTGTTTAAAGAAGTATTTTTCAACTTACAAACAAAATTATTGCTACATAATTCCGATAACAAATCTCCTCTTGATGGTCAAGTTGCTGCGGCTAGTTTTTCGGCAGGTCCAAAACATAACATCATAAACTAGTAAGGATTGTATCGAAAATAAACTATCCACAAATTTTTCTTTCAAATGATGATAAAAAACGATATTTTATTCAAACTAAAAATTGATCCTTTATTGTACGAGGTTGAACTTCAGCATAATGAAAGCCGGATGAAATTTGAGTTATTCCTTCGCGAATGTTCGAACTTTTGATCGAATGCTCTTCATCAAGTTCCGGACAAGTGTTGCATCGCATTTTTTGGACGCTTGAGCCCAAATTTTTTTTGAACTCCTGCATGTTCCCAGCTGCCTAACCAGTCTTCTTGAAGACCCTCTTCACGACTGCCCAGTAACGTTCGATGGGTCAAAAGCAAAGTTTTGGCATTACATTCCTTTTGTGGAATTTGGCCTTTCTGTTTCAACAGATGGGTCGAAGCTGAGGGCAATTTGGTGGATTTTTTTTTTCTCAACGAAATTTATACCCTTTTCAGCAAGCCAATTGAGAGTGGTTTTGGCATAGTGAGCCGACGCTAAATCCGGCCAAAACAGTGGAGGTGTACTATGCTTCTTATATAAAGGCAGCAATCTTTCCTGGAGACACTAAGATCGATAGATTTCTGCATTTATAGTTCCGGTAGTGTAAAAAATGGTTGACTTCAAACCACAGGAACATATTGCTTGCCATACCAGTATCTTTCAACCGAGTTTCTCTACTTGAATCGACCTGTCCGCATCGCTCACATCATCCCCAACGACGACAGTAAAGTATTGTGGACCTGGAAGGGTTTTTGAGTCCTCCTTTACATAAGTCTCATCGTCGATCAAAACGCATGCATCCGGACACTGCAAAAGATGCGAATACAATTTCCGGGCCCTTGTTGCAGCTCGTTTCATCTGTTCACTTTGTTTCGAGATTTTCTGCTTCTTGTAGGTCTTCAGGTGATTTCGCCTCTTGATACGCTGGATCTTTCCGACACTCTTTCCTGCTTTTTTGGCCAAATCTCGTATTGACATTGATTTGTTCTTCATGATTAGAGATACCACTTTCTGGTCCAGCTTCGGGTTGAAAAAACCAGGTTTTCTGCCTCTTCATGGCAGCTCATCCCAAGAATAGTGTTTCCCAAACATTTTAATGATGGTTTTAACACTGCCATGATGAATTCCAAACCGCTTCGCCAATTTTCGCATAGTAATACGCTTCTCACTTAGCCATGTGTCCAGAACCTTAATTTTCACTTCCCTTTTCAATATGCGACATTTTGAAAACGCGGAAATTCAATCGCACAAACAAGTAAACAAATAAAAGCTGACAGCCAAACGCACAGCATGCTGTGATCTGAGTATAAAAAACCATCACAAATACATGCGTACAACACAAATGTATGTGGATAGCATATTTTCGATACACTCCTTATACCACGTAGAGGATCTCGAAAATACTATTTTTTTGAAAAATTATAAGCAGTGAAAAGTTCAAGTATACATGAAAACTTCATAGTGTATTGTTTACAACATATCAAGAAATCCCCACGGGGTATACTAGATAATGTGTTTATAAAAGTCTCCTCAAAATTTGGAAACAATCGATAAAGATGTGTAGCTGCTATGCACAGATAAAAATATTTAGTGATTTTACATTTATTTTCATGCACATATTTGGAGCAGGCAATTCAATGGAAAGTTACATTACAAAACGAAGCGGTTTGTAAATATAAAGTCTTGAAAAACTAAATGAATTTCAATGTAATTTTACATCAATCATGGTTTTAAATCAGATTTTCGTTTCAACTGATGTCTATTTCATAGTATTATCGGTTTACATGTCGTGTAAGTTTCATCTTTTCTTTGAGTGTGCGTTCGCCCGATTTTGAAAATCGTGTTTCGAGAAAAACGCGTTTAAAGTTGTCTCAAGATACATGAAACGCGGTGCAAGAGGCCTGTCGTAATCAATCAGTACGAGATTCATTTTGACCACAAGGCCTTTTTTTCCCATTCTAGAGGGGTTTAGGAAAATTTTAGGCTCAAATCTCTAATCTTAATTGTTTTTTTTTGGGGTTCCATGGTGGCCTTACCTCTTAAAAAACAAACACAAAACTTCAACATTTTTCTTAAACACTATAGGCATTTATTGATAATATATCCAAAAATTACCAGAATCGGTTGAGTGGTGCAAAAATTATGATTTTTTTTAAATGTCTTTTTTTAAGAAATAAAAAAATGACTTTTTCATCCACCCTAGCATGGAAATGGTTACCCTAATGACAAAATAAAAAAAATACGCATCTAATATTTTTTCATGGAGAACGATTATTTCAAATAGTACGAATTTCTGAGAGATCGTCTATCAGTTTCTCTTGGAATTGCTGCTTAGAAAAATATTATTGTCTTTAAAAGTTATTGTAAAATTAAGTTTTTTACTACTTTTTTCAGGAAATTCATTAAACTTGACATCAATTAATAAACACATTTGAATGAAATACTCGCAGATCACAGATAATACAATAAACTTAAACTTATTGTATAACTTTTTACTTTTTTATTTATAACTCTGGTCAGTCAGTATTTTTAACTTTTTCCATAGTCATAAATAAAATAAATAAAAAAGTAAAAAGTCAAAATTTGATAGGATTCCACACACACACAGCGATGAATGGAGCGCTGTCCGTGCGCCACTTGCACCCTGGGACGCATAGCCATACGCTACAACTCTAGGCACTCAAGCAATAGTTTCGGACAAATCTTCCATTCCGGTATTATAACTAACTATATAGAGATGAGAAAATATCAACACAATGAAACACATTGTGTGAGAAACCGTCGTGGGCAGAATGTGACAACTTCTCGTAACTTTACTTTTGCCGGTTCGGATAGTAAATGGCAAACGACATTTGCCTTTACTTTCTGACATATCAGAGACTCGGATGACTCGTATCGCTAAGATGCCTAAGTTCGACTCCTTTGGTAGAAGGTAAAAGCTTAGATATGAGAAGCCTTCTGCTTACTTAAAATGACCCTTCCCGAATAAAAAATATTGTAGAAAAGCAATACGATTTGCTGTTACAAAACCTGCCACAATTTTGCTTTGACCATTGAAAAATATTTTAATGTATTGTTACACACTATTCGATTAATTGTGAATATGCTTTTTACAATAGAATGTATAGGTTGTTAAGTATCGAAACAATTTAAATCATAAAATTTTCTCATACATGTTTTCTTGGTAAACCATCAAATGTACAGTTTGCATATTGTTTGAAACACGACGTGTACAATAAGTTTAATTGTAGAATCGTGGAAACAATATATTGAATCGTTGGAAATGAATAAAATCTTGTCAAGATACAATGAAATGTATTGTAACCCATATATCTAATTGTGAATCAATTGTTCATGCTGTAAAATCAATGGTATATTTTTTTACGGGTTGTCAGGTCTCACTTTTCCGCATTTTATTCTTCACATCCGTGCTCTTCCTTGAGTACTATGGCTCTATAATTTCATATTCTTTCACTTCTTATGATCTCTAATTAGTTTGATATCGTTATTGTATAACAACCACGAGAAAAAAAATTTTGTTCCTGATTATTATATACAATTTTTTAAAACAATTGGTGTGGGTTTGGTGTTTTCACGCGAAGCCGGGTGTTGCGAAGCGCGCATTCGTCAACGTTCATTGGAAAATTCGCACATTACACAAAACCCAGCTACTACGAATATCATTTTACAAAGTGTCTGTTCATGTTGTTGGTCGAATCTACAATTGCTGGTTTCGCTAATATTTCCTGTTGGAACTAGAGAAGCTTTGACATCGTTGCCTTAGTGTTCCTGCTTTGAGGAGTATAGGTTTTAAATTACTTGTCATTCACCGATCGGATCAGAAAAAACTGTACAAAATTTTGAAATCGAACCTAGCTTGACTGCGGGGAAGCAAAATTTTATTTACTTTCTCAACATTTTTACAGTCGACGATGATTTTTCCATCTATACATTTCACAGGAAAACAAAAAAAAACAAATTGAAAAAGAATACCAATCCTGAATCCATATGTGCTCCACCCAAAATTATCTCGCCGTGTACCGAGCGTCTATATAATTAATTTTCCTGCCCGGCTACCTTACGTAAACATTGGTGGGTTCGCTTCACTTTCACTGACACCGTTTCCCGTCGACACCCACGCGGTGGGGATATTGAACAATCGGCTAGAAACTTTTGTGCAACACCTGAGCAAACTACCCAAACAAAGTTCGACCTAAAATAAATTGGAACTAAACAAACAAATTTCATCATCACACGGTGAGGCATCGATTGATTTATACGAAAATAAACGAAAATTTTTGATCACTTTCTTGTTCAACCAAACGGCCGTAGAAAGGGAATCAGAACTCAACAATTCATTTAATTAATTTTCATTGTTTTTCACTAAAAAGCATTACCGATCCGATCGCATATATTTTTATTTTTCGCCTTTGCACTCGGCTCGTTCTCATGACCGAGTTTTTCCACTGATTTTCGACGACGGTGGAAAAACACTTCATCCCAGCACGGGATCTGAGCATGCTTTTCGGGTGACTATTTTTGGAACCGACGATCCCGCACACATGAATGATGATCGGTTCCGCTTGGGGTTTCGTTGGGGCCTCCTTTTTACCGGCGATTTTACGGCCACTAAAAGGAAACCGCTGATGTAATGCACTTACGGGGGCAAATATCGACCCAGCAATAATGGTTTATGACAGATGCGCAAAAATCAAGTGTTGGAAATGGAGATATTTTGCACACTGCGATTGCGTTCAACCAGCAAACTGCACCTGTTCGACTCATCGCCGTCAGCGACCCAAGGCCACCGTTACCCCTGACTAATGCCAAGGTACATACCTACTACTAGAAACGTCGGAAACTTCAGTCACCCTCAAATCGCGACGAACAACCGAACTCATAATTTAACAAACTAATCCTGCGATGTTTTTTCTTTGTGTTATTTATTTTCAGCTAATTTTCAGTGGTGAATACACCAAGGCCATGTCGAAGGATTGGCACTCGGGCCACTTCTGCTGCTGGCAGTGCGACGAGAGTCTAACTGGACAGCGCTACGTGCTACGGGATGAGCACCCGTACTGCATCAAGTGCTACGAGAATGTGTTCGCCAACATCTGCGAGGAGTGCAACAAGACCATTGGCATCGATTCGAAGGTTAGGAAGGCGAAGGACGGATCAGTGATGCGAGCATCTGAATTAAGGCATATCTTTTCCTTTCTTTCACCCAAACCAGGACCTTTCCTACAAAGACAAACACTGGCACGAGGCGTGCTTCCTGTGCAACAAGTGCCGCATTTCGCTAGTTGACAAACAGTTCGGCTCAAAGGCCGACAAGATCTACTGTGGAAACTGCTACGATGCCCAGTTCGCGTCCAGATGTGACGGCTGTGGGGAGATTTTCCGCGCCGGTAAGTACGCACCACTGTGACAACAACAACAGAACTCTTCAACCACTTCATTAGCCATATCAACAGTTACCGCGCTGCATGATGTCACTCAGCCGGTCGGTATGCAAAACATTATTCGAAAGCAGTAAGCTTACGCAACATGATTTGGTTTTCATTCAATTGAATCGCTTAGTCGCAAAAGAATTTACGAGATTACGAGTTTTGCTTTTAGCACAGTTCCCATACGAATGGCGTACGGTTTGCGTGCGTTCACTGACTCACTTGATCCTCTATTGCTTCAAGTGTTAAAGCCGGTCTCCATATTCTCAGCCCAAGGCATTATCAATCCATTCCGACCGACGGCACTAATGGCGCTAATCTAACCGAACAGCCGGTTTCCAGAAAGCATCTGGTTTTTGGATTTTGGGTTAGTGCGAACAAACTCACCCGCTAGACATTGTTAGGATCTTCGTTAGCATTTTTTTTTTCAAATTTGATGAACAGTTGCCCCGCCGTATGAAGACGGGATTTTTTTGTGGATAACGGGAACCTTTTGAAGTTGAAGATCTTCGTAAATCATCGCAAATTAGCGTTTCGGTCGGTAAATGCTGCATGACGCACATAATCACTGACTCTGACGTTTATGGATGTTGGTTGTGACAACTCCATTCGTTACGATAGTTTATTACTGATTTTAACGCTGAATGTTTTGTAAAAATACAAACTCGTGGTACTTCATTTTATTGCAGAATCTGGCTTTCTGTGCCTTCAAACTTCGTAGTCAGCGTCTGATGTTCCAAACCCAGAACGCTATTGTTTCAGTAGTTCAAGCACACAATAGCAGCTTTCAGTTTATCCATCATTTTTGTCGTGAATACGACTTACGCTTTTTCAAAATTTAGGCTGTACAAGAATGGGTAGAACTCAATCGTGACTTTTTAAGACAGTAACATAATTTCTTCTCCATACCGTCGGAATATGTTCAGCAATTTAAATAAAATTATAATATGAGATAATACCAAATAACTTAAAATTTAAGTTTTCTACAATTTTTGGTATGTACGAGCTTTAAGGAGAAATTCAGTGCCAAAATAAGGCGCACAAAATTTTAAGCATACGTATCAAACAAACCATTGCGTGAAGTGTTTCGTTCAGAACCGACACAAAGAAATATGGAATATTTTCAGTCATTGAGTGCTGGGGGCACATATTTGTGCATGTTGTTTAAGACGGCCAATTTGTAACAAAAATGCTACCGCCTATAACGAAATTTATCTTTTTTTGTTATAGACCAAAATCATTGTCTTGTACTGTGCGCTAGTGTGGGAAACATATTGATTTCCGCTCCACCAAACTTTTCGTGTTCCTTTTGGGTCCCAAAAGCTCTATGCAAAATTTTAGCTCGATCGGAGAAACCATATTTTCGCGCCCGAGATATAAAGTGTGTATGGAATTTAGTATGGCGAAATTCACTTTTTACAAAAAATCGGCTGGAGATCAACTTATGAACTCTAAAAATCAGTGCATATGATTTTTAGTAGGAAATTTCTCGAGGAGGAAAAACTTCGACGACGACATTGTTTTGTCGATATTCGGCTCCCTATTTCATCTCATTTGTAAGGACGGCACCTTCAAATCTCGATTTAGCCACTAAAATCACTATAACTATTTCATATTACTGCTTCATTCGCCTTGCTCCACATTGAGATTTGATTCACATTTCTTGGAAATTAAAATAATGTTCATAAAACAGCAAAAAACACTTATGAAATGTTCACTACTCTGCTCCTAATTTCATCTCAATGGATTTTTATTCATCCTATCGTTGATCCTTTATTCATCCTATAAATTAGCAATGGCAATAGTAATCAAAACGAAATATTCCACTATTACACTCTCAGGTTCAAAATGTCAGAATTCTTCTTAAAAACGGCCTAATGCCAACTATGAGACAATATACAATATTTTTAGAACCAGTTTGATATCAATTCAACGTTTGAAAATTTTCAGTCGTTTCCGTTAACCCTCGCTTTAAATTTAAAATTTTACTGGAAAGTTAATTTGGTGAACTTTAAATAAAAACAAAACTGTGATTGTTACTATTTATTCATTAGCCCTTCTTAAAACAAAGTGTAGAGCCAGAGATGCCATTTATACAGATTTATATGTATTGTATAGATTTTTGCGTTCGCATACTGGTTTAAATCAAAGTACCGATTTTGTAAAGATTTCCTAAATTTAATACCGATTTGTACAGGTTCATAGAAAGAAAGAAGTAAAAAATTAGACTTTTCTCTCTGAGTATCTATTAGTATTTGATTGCGGTGATTCTTTAAAAGTTTATTAATCAACGGACAAATCACATGTTAAAGTGACAAACATTTATATTAAAATTTGGAACCAATTTGAACTATTTGAAGCCAGATATTTTCATAGAATATGTATTACGTTGCATAGAAAGTCTATATCAGGTCTATTTGTTTTCACTAATAAAATGATGTTAACAGATTTTATTAGTGAAAACAGATTTAACATCATTTTATTAGTGAAAACAGATAGACCAGATATAGAGTTTCTATGCAACGTAATAAGCAGCCCTTACACGTGACAATATTATTGTCAATCCAAAGTATTGTCAATACCGTCAATCCAATTGACTTGGTAACTTGAGTCCGCATTTTTTCGAGAAAATCAAGCGTTTGGAGCTTCAAATATTGCAAATGAACATTGAAATATTGAGAGATGAGTTCATTGCACATATTTGACGGTTTCCTGACTGGAGAGAAAGTATTGTCGGATTGATGAGCAGTTTTGATTTTTCGACAATATTTTCGTCAATCCAATGAAGTTTCCATTACACGATCAAAAGTATTGCCAATACTCCTTGTATTGACAATAATATTGTCTCGTGTAAGGGTCGCTATACATATTTTCTATGAAAATATCTGGCATCTCTGTGCACAGCCGATGAAACACACACACTTCACAGCGTTATGTTGACGTATAGCGGAATGAAACCAGTGCTACTAGATTTGCCACAATGGTTATTTCATTAGTATTTGACATGCTCTTCCTGGTAATATTCGAAGCCAAAACAGTTTTATTGAAATATTAATATCAATAATATAATTAAACTAATGTCACGGATACCAAAAAACATACTTTTTGATGAGATTTTGAAGAAGAAAAACAATTTTTGTTTTGTAACATTATGAGATAACTTGGCAACTTTGCGAAACCAAATGAGATGAAAACAAAGCGCAATCAAGTGAACTAAGTGAAAAACTTTCATCTCATATTTTTAAAGACTTTTATTGTTTGTCGGGTAGTTTTTGAAGTATTAAATCGTTAATTGAACAAGTAGCAAGTGAACATTACTAATTATGAAGTCATCCAGCATTCAATGGTAGTGTAATTGTGCGAAAAAGTGATCATGTTTTGAGACGAATCGATTAGTAGATAATCAGAAACATGACGAACTGTAAATCTTGAGACGAAAATGTGTCCTAAATTGAAAAGTGAGTTCATTTGAAATGAAAAAAACGATAACCGAAGAACTTAAAACCATTTCTTTCAATAGGGAAGTGTGACAATAGCTTTTATAATCATTTTAAAACATTTCACAGTTTGGTTCAGGTAGGTTTTAAAATATTATTCATGTTCAAAGTAATGAGGTGAAGGGATGAGATGGAAATAGGAGCTCAGATGAAAAAGGGAGCCGTTAGGATTGTTTTGCGGTCTTCTAAAGTTTTCCTCCTCGTTAAATTTCCTACGCAAATATCACATGCACTGATTTTTAGAGTTCATAGGTTGATCTCCAGCCGATTGTTTTTTTGTAAAACGTGAATTTCTCCATACTAAATCTCATAAAAACTTTAAACCTCGGGCACGAAAATATAGTGTCTCTGATCGAGCTAAAGTTTTGCATAGTGCTTATGGGACCCAGAAGGAATACGAAAAGTTTGGTGGAGCGAGAAAATAAACCTTTTCATCTTTTTCCCATACAAACTTGTCCCACCCTACTGTGTACTGCTCATTTTGTTTACTAGCGAGCGATGTGAATGCTGAGTGTAGTACTTGTTGTTGGCAACTGATCACCCACACATCTATATAGTTCCTCGAAAACTCTTTAATACTCAGATACATGGTAGTACCCATAGACAATACGAGTAGTAAAAAATTGGTTAATCATTACAATACACTACTACTTTATGAGTTGACGAATCCGATCAGATATTATGAATCTCATAAAATGCTTTTTTTAATAGTCTTATGAATTCCGAGTCTCCAAATTCAAATAGCCAAAACCGAGCAGATTCGAAGAAATTTTGTTTCATTGTATCCTCTAATTTTTAATTTTTGACTTTCATGTATGTACAAAAATTTACCAAATATATTTTGACTCTTACTAAAAGGTATCCCTGAAAATACAAAAATACGCATATTTTTCGTAACAAATTCAAATAATTGGGTCCGTTTGATTTTGCTGTATGTTATAGGGGAAGGTGTTCGGTTGCCGGCACTCCACCGTAACTTTTGACAGAAAGCAGATAGCGGCATTCCGACAAATGTCATGTGTGTGTAATAGCAGCACGTTCTTTTTGTGCCGAATACCGAAGCAAACAGACGCTTGTACTTTTTGCTACGTTCAAAACAAATTTTAATTGCGTGAAAATCAACACAATAGTTTTTTCTGACTTTTTTTATAGTATCATAATTTAAAGAGCATTAATCGGAAAGGTGAGTGGATTGAATATTTATGAAGTGAAATCTATCTATTTCATGATTTAATACCGGATGCTATCAAAATTTTCGCAACCAAAGATTTGTTTCGTCATTTTCAAAATGTCTCCCGATTTCGGTTACCGGCACCCCATTTTTTCACAAATCCTGAAAAATTGTCAGTGATATGTAGACTGCTGTCGAAACAAAGCAAGCCAAAGTTTTTGGCCATACTAGCTGCTCATACAGCAGACTAAGAAAAAATGTGGTAGATCGACCACATCAACACCAAAAACGCTACCATTGAAATCATCGACCAAGAGAGCCAAGGAGAAGTCACCATCAGACAATGGAGACTTTTGTCCAAAACCCTTCGAAAAAGGAAAAATTCTATTTTTTCTTTGAATAACTACAGTCTTTACTTATATTTTTCCATTTTTAGTGAAATTTCTTGGGATGCCGGTAACCGAACATCTTTTTCAAAATGGCCAAAATTTATCGGCTTACTAAATTTATATTAACTTAACTTAACTATATTCAATCAAATGAATCAACTTAGTTTCTTGATCAGTTGTTAGCTAGGAACTTGAGCTTTCCATTGATGTATAGATGTCCGCATAATGTGAACTAAGTTAGAAGTTATGAGCTTAAAATAAAAGGGTGCCGGTAACCGAACACTCTCCCCTACATCGGTCGTCGGTATCATTTTAATTACAGTATCATGAACAATGCAATTACTCCAAATTTTTTGTAAGGTTTCGACATAAACGAATTCCTACTATGTTTGTTCGCCTTAGAAAAGCATGTCAGTTTTATTCGTTTGCACGTCAGTTCTGTCTCTGACACTACCCACGCGTCTTTTTTAACTCTAGAATACCCCAGCAAAATGAAGATGAAAAGTGAATTTTGACGTAATTCAAAGACCTTACTGTACCAAAAACTACTGAAAAAATTAACAAACTCAAATATTATTGTGAAAGCTTCTTTGCAAAAGGTTTTGTAATGACTTTGTACCATTTATTTGTAAATACATTTAAATTTTGTAATTTTAGAGAGATTTCAATTCTGGGTTACAAATGTAACCAACGAAAGCGTTTACGTATGTAGTCGACTTTACTCAAAAATGTCATAGAAATCCAAGATAATATTTTCAAAGTTTGATTTTCTTATGCAAATTCTGGTCAACCTGAGTTCTAAACTTTTCAGGTTTGTTTTATTTCTGGATTCTTGATTAGATTTTAAAATTGAGTTTAGTTCCTTAATTCATGTTCGAAATTCGAATCCAGAATTCGGATTTTGGATTTCAACTTCAGAGTTCTGGAACAAAATTCACTATATGAAATTTAGATCTGGATTCTGGAGCCAAATGTTGGATTTGAACTACGATACAGAATTTTGGAACTGACTTCTGAACCAAAATTTTTTCCATAAATTCATAGTTTAATTCATGCATTCATTTTCATAATACAAATCCTGAATTAACTATCAGAATTCAATTCCAAAATTCAGAATCAGAACCCATTTCCAGAATTCAGAACCTGCATGCTAAATTTCAAACTTCTGGAACTAGATTTTGAAGTTGAATTCAGATTTATTCAGATTTGAAATACAAATTTAGAATACATTTCTAGAATTAAGAGCTGAGGGCAGTACCGTAAAGTGGTAGGTTTATTGCTATTTTCCCGTTTCAAATTAAATTTTCTTAGAAACGCTGCAGAATATAGAAAAACCCATTTGACAATGTCTTCGAAATTTAGTTGAGATTATTCTGTGAAATTTTCAGAATGATTCATTGAGTTTAACGGTCGTGTTGTATTTTTTTCTGACTGAAGAACTGCTGAAAATTGGAACGCTCGGAAATGCATACCTCTACTTGTTCATCGAATCGGCTTTGAAGGCTTGTATCATAAATCTACCGTGATAAAATCTAGATAATTTAGTTTAGATGCGATTAGTACATAAAAACATATATGCTATCGCGATAAAAAAAAGTCTTGTATTTTCCTGTGAAACAAAGTCAGTTTCAATGCATCCGCCATTTTTTTTTTCGCTTTGGGTTCCTGATAGCACTCTGAAAAAGGAGAGAGAACTAAAATTGGCTCGACAAAACTGCCAAACACACAGACATTCAATCTTTGTGAAAGTTGAATATTTTTTCATTGTTCATTGGAATCCATGTAATGTCCAACCCATACGATAGATTAATGTGATAAATCTTCTCATCAAAATAATAAAATGTATTCTGGCAACCCGGTACAGTTTGCTCATATACGAGAGAGTACAAGAGAAATACGATGCGCAAAGGGAATTGAGCGAGCCACGTGGTCGATTTAAAACTCAACACGTGATCCTCTGTCCTCAGACCTTAAGTTCGGAATACAGCTCTAGAACTATACATATATTCAGAAGTGTGCAAAAAGCATATCAGTTTTATTCGTATTCACGTCCTCCAGTTGTGTCTGTGACATTACCCACCCGCATTTTTTTAGTTTATTTAGATTTTAGTCTTGACTAAAAAACAATTGCATTTTCATTCACATATTTTTATGTTTTTCATACTTTGACAAAATCAGTCATTTTAACGATTTAGTTTTAAGAAAAAATGATATTTTTCATGTACAAAGCAGTTGTCAATGAGGCCAAAAAATTTTATCTATACCCAATATTTAGTCATGTCAGATTGTTTCCTGCTTCAAAAAGTGATTGGTTGATTGTCGATGTCCACCCACTTTCAGACTTTCGATTTTGCGTATGATCAAAAGTGTCAATTTTTTGCCCCTGTCTCCTCTATTCGCAAAATTCACCGTTCTCCGTTTAAAATTGATTTTGTTCGCTGGAAATATATTTACTATTTACTAAAATCTATTTAGAAAATTGCATAGTATAAACGCCAAAGGACACATCAATTTGAGAAAACGACAACATAATTACACAGCAAAAAAAAATGAAATTTATATGTGACGTAAATAACATATGATTGAATTTATTAAACGGTAATTCGTTAAAGCAAAGTCTTGGCATTACCTTCCTTTTGTGGAATTTGGCCTTTCTGTTTCAACAGACTTCGCTGCCGATTCTTAGTGTACACACTCTTAGAAAAAATGAAATTTACGCTTGACGTATATTCAAGCATGTCGTAATTTCTTCGGTTATGCCATAATATTACATGTGCTAACATGTAAAAATAAATTTTGCGTCTGTATCGATGTAAACTTCAGCTAAATTAACTGAGAAGTTAAAGATATGACTTATCTTCACATGCTTTGAATTGTGAATGTATGTGAATCGTGACGCTCCTTTTATGTGCATCTATTAAAATGTAATTTTTTCTAAGTGTGCAGAATCATTGCATGGCTTGCGGTAATTCGTTAAATGACGGAACTTTACAGGAATGACTTGAATTTGTGTCAAACATTCTCAACATTTTATGCAGTAACGTAAAATTATAAGCGTAAAGAGACGTAAAGAATTAATTCCACTGTAAAAATGTATCATATTTGATGCTCTATTATATTGGTCTCAGAAGACGTAAATCTACATAGTTTTTTCTTGGTACTACCAACGCTCGATTGAATCTCGACACTAACTCATTTGTGACTCACTACTGATATGCAGCGATTTCGATGTAGTTTCACAACAATCTTTTCGTGTTTGTAAGCGTTACAATATTATACGAAAAAAAATGCATAGCTGATGTAATAAATGTAAATTTACGTCTCTGTACAAGCACAAAGAAAGAGCGTCGCAATTCACTTAAATTTACATCTCAAAGCAAGTAAAAATGAATCATATCATTAACTTCACATCTAATTCCACTGAAGTTGACATCGAAACAGACACTATATTTATTTTTACATGTTAAAACATGTAATACTTTATCATCACTTTAGAAATTAAGACATTTTTTCTAAAGGAGTTGTGGTTACGATGTAATAACGTGCACACACAGAAAAATTTGAATTGTATAGGTGACTTAACCCCTCATACTATGTAATTCATAAAGACCTAATTTGTCAAATGACGGAAAATTTCTTTTGTAATGAATTAATGTTAGAATCTATTGAATTTTACTGCTTTCGACTGTAACTTGCATTCTGCTAGCAGGTGCGACTGTATGAATTTAAATGCACCTTTTACCAGCCAAGTAGATGTGTGCTTCTGTGGTAAAGTCGATTAACAGCGATCCTTTGCGATCCAATGATTCTCGGTTCAAGTCGCGGTGGTCGCAATCAGCATTCATTTTTTTTAAATGAATTTCATGTCATGAAATCTTAGACATAATATTAAATGTTCTTCCACGTAAATTTGCGTCAGCTGCGACGCTCCATTTATGTGCATCTTATACGAGGAAAATTCACCTCAAATCTCGTGATAACGTTAAATACAAAATAATTGTATATTTTCTCGTTCATTTCACCCTTTAAACCTTTCTAGAATATTTATTCTAATCGGTCCTCAGGAAGCAATTTATTCTGCGGCTTATGTTCTGCTCCCGTGAAGCGAAGAAAAACACAGATGCCTAATTAAATTCGACTCTAAACCCCCCGGCAATCATTAGTCGGTCGATTTACTTCCTGGCAGTAGTTGTTTCTGAAGTACAGTTCGTTCCTCAATAAATCGCTTCGCTTTCATTTCATTTCCTTTGGATGCATTCTTGATCCCACATGAAACGGAAAGCAACGACAAGATGGTAATTCTGGGTGGCCCGCGATCACCGACGTCGTTGTCATCGTCGTCATCTTGGACGTAAACGAAAGATCTTGGTGCGGACCGGACTGTAAGCTCTGCAACTATTGAGTAACTTAATCCTCGTGGTTTTTTCAATAAACCATGGTCTATCTTATGAGTGGCTTAAAAAAAAACCCGACCCATTATATTGCAATTAACATACAAATGTGTGATCGCGCTTTTTTTCGCTCAGAGCTGTTTACGATTCGATTCGTTCGTTGAAATGATTGTTAACAATTGGTTCCTGATGGCTTACGGATGACGAATGGTAGTAGTACTGATGATTTGGAATTGGTTAGAACGTGGGTGTAAATCCATCTTCATCTGAGTATGAATCTGTTTCGGCTGTTGATTACCGAAAAGAAGCAATATAAATAGTTGTTATGAATAGTTGAACCTGTTTCGCAACTCATAACGAAACATCCACTGAGCTGAGCTGCCAACTTGGTTTGGTCGAGAGATATTTTGAAAATTTTCAAGATTTTAAACTCAATCCCATTCAGTACCTCATGCCCGTGTACACGAGCAGCTTTGTGTTGCCTGGCATTAACAAACATCAAACAGAAGTGACGATGAAACCCGATCGGCGAGCGGGTTTCGCCTCAAAGCTATGAAAACAGTACAGAAATCCACCGCCCTGATGATTTTCAATGAAAAACGAAATCAAGCTACCCAGAACGTCTGGCAAGGCGCACTTGTCGCGTAGCAACCCACTCGATTTGCAACAGCAGCTGCCGGGGAAACTGACAAACAAGCTTGCTAATGAATATTTGCCTGAATGCGCTCGAAAGTGTGCCCTCTTCCTGACTGGCTGGCTGACTGGTTGACTCCGTTGCAGTCTTGACTTTGACATTGAAACTTGGAAACACACACACGCGCCTGGTCTACCTGTCATACCGCGTCCGCCGACGGTTGAAGGATTTCCCTTTTTTAAAGGATTGCCCACAGTTTGCTGCATACAATCAGCAATGAGCTCAGAGAAAAATAAACAGTTCTCGTGGTCGAAAAAAAAGTGTTGGGTGACAATAGCACAATGCACGATAAAAGTGTTTTGTTGTTGTCATAATATTGGACATCAATTTAAAAATTCTAAAATATTAACTGAAGGGCGCTCTGTCACTCGGAATGTTCATTTGTTTAGGTAAAATCTATTTAGAATTATGCAAGTGGTTACACATAACCGTTCAGCTCAGTACAATAAATATGTGCTGTCATTTATTGAAAGGTCGAAGCTTACTCGCATCATGGAACCGTTCGAGAATTTTTTTCTAGTAATAGGATCTTTTCAGTAAAAATAGGAAAATAGAGCCGTCCGATACACACTACACACGTTGGGTTACCACCTCGGATACGTCCCTCGCCCGACAGTAGTTTAAATTGGAAGAAAATCCCCAGAAATTGAAGAGAGTTAATTTTTCAACCATTCTTGTTAACCGCAAATAACATAATATCGTTGTGATGTAATTCCAAATGCTTGGGATGTACTTGAGTATTGATTATACCATATTATTGATACTTTTATTAGGAGTGCATGTATGTAGCTGAGGATCTAACTCGGATCTATGATGCTTAAGAGATGCGCATGGTTCTGTCTATGTGGGCTAATTCTGGTTTTAGAAACAATTTTCTAGCTCATGGGTATACAAAAAAATCGTAGAACTTATAAAATTCACATAAAAAAAACGCAAACTAAGGAAAAAAATTGTTGCCGGATGTCTTAAAAACTCATAAAATATCGAGATCGGGTGTTATCCATAAAATGAATTTTTTTTTTAAATGTCGACTTAATTTTTTCGAAATTGGACTAGGTCACAATCTTCCGTGCATTTCTAAGAAGAAAGGTGAAAACTCCATAACTTTGAAAATTAACGAAATTCGTCACATTAATCTGAAAATTCGTGCACAAAATCGTATAAAAACCGCATAAAATGAGACTTGAGTGTATATTGCCATTTATTTCGAGAAAAAAATGGGAATTTCAAGACACATTTTGATTCTGTCTAATAACCTATCCGAAATACGTAATTTTTAAAAATGTTTGAAATGTAGATTAAACTGCTACGTTTTAGGATTTGCCGAATACAAGAATTCGATTTTATTTCAAAAGTATAACGATTATGAAATTATATTCAATTTTGTCATTATGAAAACCGGATGAAATTTAAGTTATTTCTTCATGAATTTTCGAACTTTTGATCGAACGCTCTTCATCAAGATCCGGACAAGTGTTGCATCGCATTTTTTGGACGATTGAGCCCAAATTTTTTTGAACTCCTGCATATTTCCAGCTGCCTTACTAGTCTTCTTGAAGACCCTCTTCACGATTGCCGAATAATGTTCGATGGGTCGAAGCTGAGGGCAATTTGATGGATTGATATTTTTCTCAGCAAAAGTTATACCCTTTTCCGCAAGCCAATTGAGAGTGCTTTTGGCCTAGTGAGCCAACGCTAAATTCGTCTAAAACAGTAGAGGTGTACTATGCTTCTTATATAAAGGCAGCAATCTCTTCTGGAGACACTCAAATCGATAGATCTCTGCATTTATAGTTCCGGCGGTATAAAAAATTGTTGACTTCAAACCACAGGAACATATTGCTTGCCATACCAGTACCTTTCGACCGACCTGTCCGCATCGCTCACTTCCTCCCCAACGACGACAGTAAAGTATTGTGGACCTGGAAGGGTTTTTGAGTCCTCCTTTACATAAGTCTCATTGTGCAACAAAACGCATGCATCGGGACACTGCAAAAAACGCGAATACAATTTCCGGCCCCTTGTTGCTGCTCGTTTCTTCTGTTCTACACTTTGTTTCGAGATTTTCTGCTTCTTGTAGGTCTTCAGGTGATTTTGCCTCTTGATACGCTGGATCATTCCGACATTTGTAATTATTATAATTATTTGCTCTCGTACGGTTTTTGGTGAAACATTCAAAATTTCTCAAGAACGAATGAACGGTTCAGGAGAACTAGTTCTTTTGGTAGAGCTATCAAGAGTTATGAACGGTTCATTAAAATAAACTGTTTTGCCCATCTCTAGTGTCTTCAAAGTGCACAAAAGATCCTGAGCGGATGGTAACACTGTTAAGGACCAACCACCGAAAATAACGAAATGTGAACATGCTATATTAATAGTACTAGTGACTTATTAAATAAAAAAAATACTAGCACAAATATAAATAAAACGGTACAATAAGTCTATAAGTGATTATATCAGTGAAATGCCATAATGAGCAGCCATACACAACTTATATTGGATAGCTACTAATTCTTATGTTTGTATTATTTCTTTATTTTCGGTTAAAACAAATGGCCTAATTCGAGGAGACATTACGTATGAAACATTCAATTCACGAAGAATATTAGAATCAACGAAAAAATTAGAATCAACGAAAATATTAGAATCAACGAAAAAATTGCAAGAAGAAATAATGCTTTAAGACAATGTACATTGACAAAGCTCTTAGTAATGCGAAAGACGAAAACGAAAAGCTTGGAGGCCTTGGAGATCACATAATCGATATGACTTTTGAAATACAACTTGGTATCAATCTGTACAATTTTATAGTCGTAGCACAATCTGCGAAATTTCATAGTCGTAGCTAAATAGTGAGTGTTTGCGAATAAACGACGTAACAGAACATTTCGAGGCATTTAAGACCATTCTATTGTCGTTACAGCAGTTCACGAATAATTCAAGCTGTGACTATAAAAATATAGTGTCGTCGGGTGATCTTACTAGATGATATAGCTTAAAATCATCTGCGAAAAACAGTTTGTGGCATTTCAATAGAAAGTTAAGATCATTTAGGTAGAGCAAGAATAAAAATGGTCCCAAGTGACTGCCTTGAGGGACTCCAGAACCTACAGCAAACGGTGTTGTAGAGCATTCTTCGATTTTCACTAACATTTCTCAACCAATAAGATATGATTGAAGCCAGTTGAATTGCGATCCACTGAATCCAAGTTTTTCGAGTTTAGCAACTGCAATTTGGTGGTTTATCTTGTCGAAGGCTGCGGAGAAATCCGTATAGATAGCGTCAACCTGAACAGCGATGCCTGAATTTCCGTATTCCATCTAGTGTCGAGGTGTTGTCGGAGGAGAAAAAATCTGTTTAAATCCATATAACCTATTTTACATCGATTATATCTTTTTTAAAACAATTATTGCATAATTTATGTAAGGGCGTGTTTTTTTTGTTTTTGAACAAATTTTTATTATGTAATGCAAAAAAATACAGGTTAGTGTACGATACACGACCGATCGTGATGACATTAAAATGCACTTTTCGAACTCTCCCATTGACAGATTTAAATTTGAAAAAATAGGCAAATAATTGTGGAAAATTATGTAAGATTCTTTTTTGATACTTCTCCGCCCAGTTAAGGCAATTTTCCAAATTTATTTATTTATTTATTTATTTATTCGTCATACAAATGTAGACTACAGGTACTTTTATTTGTTTCTTGGATACAATTTGATCGATTTTCAGGCAGTTTTCGTTGTTAAAGCGCATCATTTTATTAGAAGGATTATTTGTGGCATAATTTGGCTTAATTTTTCGAGAATATTTGACTCCTAAGATGGTGGCTATTGCAAATCATCCTTGAAATGCTAGTTGTGAAAGCAATGATTCAGACAATTTCGTTGAGAAAATAAAGCTCAGTTTTCGAGTGTTTGTTTATGAACATACAACACTCCTTATTATTGGAAGAGGAAATGTAGTCCAGTTTAGTCTACGAAGCGCATACAGCGCATGTTTTTGGACAGATTCGATGCGTTATTCGTGTACGGAAGTACATGTTCCATACTATACTGCAGTGTTCCAAAATTGTGTAAGTGTTCTGAAAATTATGACTGAAACGTTTAATGAAGCCTAACATACCATTTGACAACTGTATTTAAATATTCCACGAAAGTAAGTTTTGAGTCTAAAATTACGCCTAGACCATCAAATCCATCAATAAATCACCGAGATACAAGCGCTTTAAATTAGGTACGAAAAATCTATCGCCTATAGTTCTAAATTGGCCTGTTAGTTACTGGCGAATAAACAACTGATCGGTATTCAATATACTCAAACGAACACGCTATGCAGCAGACGTAAAATGGCATCCATACACCGCGTAATAGTGACTATCCAGCGAGCGGATGGATGTAACTCTGTTTTGTAATCCATAAAGTGATTAAAGGATGACATCATTATGGCATGCTGTGATTGACTCGTGAAACATAGGTCAATTCAAACCAATTTTTCAATAGTACGCTATTGAAATACTGAAACGACGTTGCCATTCATGTTACAGTTAAACGTTTCCATATCGATGGGTTGTTAAATTATATCAATCCCTCAATAAATGACATGGTTATTATCGTTAAAAATTATGACATGTACTACAAATTTTGGGTTCTTTATGGAAGTTCAAGAGTTAATTAGTTCTACTGAGTTCAACTAGCGTTTTCAATTATTTAACCCAGTGAAATTTGTCGGCCGGAATCGGTCCGATTGTCCAACCGATTAATGACGTTCCTCTAGCATCATATCATGGAAAAACAGACTTTAAGGAAGCCTGTATGAAATCAGTATTTTTTGCAAAATCCGTATAAAATTTAGTAAATTTTGCCAATGTACTTGAAAATCAGTAGAATACTGAAAAATCCGTATATCTGGTAACCCTGAACCTGAAGGCGCGCGTGTAGGGATCGAATTATAAAACATGCATAAGGCAATAAGTTCGTTGTAGTTGATCGTTTTGGCATAAAACCGTGTTGTGTTTCCGAGATGTAGTTATTGCAGTTATGCTTGATAAAGTCCAGAGCTATATTCTCAAGTAACTTAGACACAGCGCATAGTGCGGCTATCCCACGATGATTAGATACATCAGCTTTATTTCCTTTCTTGAAAACAGGAAAACTATATGATGTTTTCCAAATATCCGGAAAAGTTCCTGAGTTGAGTGAGATATTAAACCGCATCGACAGTGGAATCAGAAGGCTGTTCGAGCACTTTTTCAATACCAAACAAGGAATACCAACAGGTCCAGCGTTAGAAGATAGTTTTATTTTAGAACACGCTTTATCAATCATAGCTGTCGTTATGATTAGATGGGGGCCAATCGGGGAACGGCGAGGAACATTAATGATAGCTTTGGAGATCTGATCATTCGATAAGGTTTTATCAGAGAATACATTGCTGAAATGTGGTTTAAATAGGTTACAAATTTCAGGCAACACGGATGATTCCATGTCACCAAGAAACATCTGGTTGAGTAATCCTGATTCCTTCCTCTGTTTGTGCACGTAATTCCAGAAGCTTTTAGGGTTGATTTTTAAATTATTTTGTACACGAAGGAGATGAGAATGAAATTACCTTTTTTTCAGTCGAATTATGTTATTAATATTCTATATTAGTGATTTACTGATCACCAACAGATAGACAACATATGTGAGTTTTGATGCCAGCACGATTCTAACTGGATTCTAAATATTCACTTCCCAACAAGGTTTCGAACAAGTTGATTTCAATTTCGTGAGACAATTGTTAAAAGAAACTTAACGATTGCATCAAATATTCACAAACATTGATTCGTAATTCAAAACATGACGAATAGATTGCTTAAAATTGTCCCCACGTGTTCTAAATTGCGTTCAAAATTCGAAGTGGACGAGTTACTGTCGAAGCGTGGTTGAGAAAACAGCAACCGCACTCTCGCACAACTCATCCGTGATTCACTTTTGCTCATCCAAACGATAGTCGATGTTGGTCACGTTTACACGTTGTTGATGCGCTCCGGACGGTTTGGTCGATTTAACCACAAAAAGCCAAAACAATCAAACCACTCGGCATGTGTTGGACCAGACCAATTGTTATGAATAATTTCTTGTGGGAGCGTTCGAACGTAGCCCATGATGATGTTTCCTCTCGAGTACCATAAAAAAACAACATACGTACACAATATTGACCTTACGCGGACCAAAAACGGTCACTCTACCGCCGCGGAAAGTTCAGTGCGCTAATAAATAATTAGCCCGTGTGATGTTATTTTATGACACCTACTCGGACTTATACGCCCTGCCGTCGACCTTCGACCAATTTGGTACTGTTGAAAGTACGGGTAGGGACATCAATCTTTGATGTTTAATTTATCATTTCTTCGCTGCGTAAAATGATAATATCCATGAATTCACAGTCAAAATAAACTCATCGGTTCATTCTTCTCAGTTCACAAGAACTTGTCTCCCGTAAATTTTCATTACCAATGAACTGTCAAAAATATTGAGGTTATCTGCATGCCATAAAATCTCCGAGCGTAAAACACCACAAACCAAATGAACAATGTTGGCATGACAACGACACAAACTGATTGGCAATAATTGAGCGATTCGGTTAAATTAACTACCGTGCTCAGTCTTTGTTCCATTCCGTTCTTGACCTTCAATACGATGAATCGACACTTGACATCTGAACCTGACAGACTCTAAGTTTTAACTTTATTATCTTCGCCGTTAAGATAATTGTTTATTGCCAATACGCGACGTTATGGAGTCTAAAAACACTAAACGACAACCGTTTTTCGGTTAGTAAAATTACTGATCTACTAATTTGGCGGGTAGAACCCAGACCTGACTGATCTGACCGGCCAAAGTGAAGCATTATCGAATGTACTTGCATTGGTCGACAACGCCTACTGCCAGTTTCACACGATCCCCCAAAAGGACTCGCATGACGATTGTTGACGATGATGACGGGGCTGCGCTGGCGACCCTGATCTGATCCGATTCGAACACCGATCGGTTCGAATAATTCAACGGCAACGAAATGATATTTACATGGAAGATGCTGTCGTTTGGTTGGGGCTGTTCATATTTGAGTAAATTTACGGCTGTTTGCTGTGGCAAAACAAAGGAACAGCAATTCGCTTTCCAAGCTTGTCAATTCGAGGGTGATTCGAGTTAGAAAATACTGGTCAGTGGTCTACGGTGACTTATAGAGGTTGTTGAGTGTACCTTTCAGTTACAAGCATTGTTTGATTTACTGATACTGTGATTTTCTAATTCCTTGCCCGCAAATGTTCTCATTAATCGAATGCACACTGTTTCTAGTCAAAACAAACTTAACTGTCGCCAATCACTGTTCGTTCGACAATCAACACTTCAAGTGGGAATACGAAAAGCCAATCTACTATTTTTCCGCTTCACGATAAATTCACGTTTTTTTTTCAATCGGAGGATGGGAGGGAAGGCCGCCTTATAAGTCTTTTATCAATTACCTGATACCCATTTTCGGGCGAGCTTCCAGTGCCAACCGCCCGTGTCAGATCAGTCGATATTTATTTCCATTTCTAATTCGCGAACTCGACACGACCGCCGTCTTGTCACCGCACCGCACCGCATCAGTGTCAACCGAAGCCATGCGATGGCCGCGACCATATCGAGGAGGTATCCCCCTACGTACGCATTGTTTACCATTCTCACCACCACCACCACCACCAATGGATGGCGAACACCCCCGGAAATGTTTTCCCCGGCAATCGCACCGAAGTGAACCGATAAATAATACCTTTTATCGAAGTATGGAATAGGTTTTGCATAAATCAATCGATAACCGTGGAAATGCGGAACCCTTCCTCCGCGGCGGAATATATAATAAACTTTTATCTACGTCGGCGATTTGTGACGATTCGCACAAATTAGCAGAACGCCAAATGAAACAGTGGGACCGGACCGGTTTATTTGACATCTACAGCACGATCGATTCCCGATTCAGCGTGGTTTTTCATTCGCACATACACGATATAAACAACTCGGAAATCCATTAATGTTTGCTTCCAGAACGAAAATAATCGTAAACATTCTACTTCAATAATTTCGAGTTTCTTTCGCGTGACTCACAAACCCGGTCGAGTTATTGATGAGTGAAGCAAAGAATTTGACGTGATGCAAGCAACTCACGTTCCCGTTCCGATATGTCTACCCTTCGAAACAACGTCACCAGAGCAGCCGAAATTTATGACTTGACCTTCGATCAACCTAAACAGAAGTGTCATGAATGAAACCGCAGTTACTTTCTATCACCACCATCGCCGGTTTGTCTTCTGTTGTTCGCCAACAGACATTATGACAACCCTAGCAGCATTAGAATTTGTCGTTTTATGCCTGACTCGGTATGGTAATAATCTAGCAGAACAGTGGCGCCGAAAAACAAGCAAAGAGCGAAATCCCCGCACCATGCGTCTCCATGATTTGTTGTAAACGGTGTCATGTTAGATACCTATTTCGGAAGTAACAATCTGTATAATTAGAGGCTTTTTTCATAATACGTTTAGTCGGAACGTGTGTTAGGCAGTCGCGGATAAATATTAACGTTTGTAAAACGTTTACGTTTGAAAAAACCAAACAGCTTGTAACTATGATTCTCAAATTATTTTACTGGGTCTCGTTGTTACCATTGTTTTTGGAAGAGAGACGACCTCATCACTATCCAGTGAATGTTGAGGATCTATTGGTTCACTAATCGTGATTTTTGTCCATTGATTCGTCGTGGCTATAGTTGTTTTTATTGTTGCAATCAGAAACTTTTCGAATACCAATTCACTGCGGTTCGAGGTTTTTTCGCCTTCCTTATATAGAACGGTGTTGTATACCATTCAACTCAGTTCGTCAAGTACGCAAAATGTCTGTGTGTGCTTCTCGGATTTGATTGAACAGATTTTCACAAACTTACATTCAAATGAAAGCTCTTATGGTACCATACAAAATTCCTGATTTTTCTTGGGTCTAACTTCCGGCTTCGGAGTTACGAGGAAAAATGTGCAAAAGAATCAAAATATGTGTACTAATTTTTCTTAGAGATTGCGTGATCGATTTTTACAAACTTAAATTCCAATGATACGTACAAAACTTCTGAATTTCATTTGGATCCGACTTACGGTTCCGGAATTATAGGGTAAAGTGTGTCAAAACTTTTATACCATCAGCTAGAGAGGCGAAACAAACCACGAAAAAAACTTCTAATCCTACCTCAAAACAACTCCATAATGACTATTATCAGTAGACGGCCAAACAAACTGATTTCGGCTATCCACAGGAAAAAGTGGTCATATTTTCTCAAACAGATCTCACTCTCTTTTCTCAGTGATGGTTTGACCGATTTCATTTAAATGGAAGGTCTTGTACAGAAATCGTTGATTTTATCCAGATCCGATTTCTGGTTCCGGAATTATAGGGTAAAGTGTGTTGAAAAATTTATGCTATCACTTAAGGTGAAATGTACCGGAGAGCACACGTCGCGTTTTTTATCAATTATTCAAAAACTAGACACAATTTTGAAACAAACACTTGAGTTTTCACAATTTAATTTATCACAACTGAATATTTTCTGAATTTTTAATTTTCTTTTGAATTGTATAAACGGTAACTGTTCCGTTCTACTAAGATGATTTTAGAACTGAAACATTTTATTTCATTTCACAAAAAATCTAAAAAGGCAACTCAAAATTATTAAATTTTAGTCAAAATAACCGAAATTTGAAAAATATTCAAACTTTTCATCATTTTCTATATAGCTTGCGTGTTGCTGTTTCGTATGATGGTTGTTCAGGAAATGCACAGTGGGTTCGGTGTCGACAATGCAAATGACACGATTTTATGCATTGGGTTTTGCAATGCAATGATTTAGCTTTGTGGTGTAATATCATGAATGTTACCTAAAATTGTAGCAAAAATAAAAATTCACCTAGACAAGCTACTGAATGAAATGAATGCAATTCAAGTATTACTGTTTATTTAAAACATTGAAACACAAATCCATTACCGATCAATCAAAGTCTATTGTACAAACCAACAAAACGAGTGGTAAGCCCACTGCGCTCAATCGCTGAAAATTTTCTTGGTTTCTATGTGTCGGTTTTGCCTGTTCTGCTTTGTGCGACCATTCGTTCAACTCAAGCGATTAAAATTTGGTGCGAATTTGGTGGGACTACATTTCACCTTAAAGGGCGAAATAAAAAACGCGAAAAAAATCTAAATCGTTCTCAAAACTACTCCAATCGGTGGTCATTATCAATAAACGGTCAACTAAACCGATTCTCGTTATTCTTACAAGAATCGAAGAAAATTATTAAAACAGGTTTTTTATCACTAAGTGGCTGATAGCTTTATAGGCCAAAAAGTTGAACTAACTCTGTAAAAATTTTTAAGAAGAACTTGATTCAACTTGACCAGCTTGCTCAAGTATCACGCTACTTTCAGTTCAATTTAACAAATATGATGTCGTTTGTAGATTCCGAGCTGTAATAAAATTTGTTACTTCGGTAATCATCTATCCGGTATAAAAATGAATGAAGATTTCCAACATGTTTAATCAAAGTGTCTTCGGTTTTTCTTAAATACACAACTGGTTTTGTAGTAGCCTAAATATTCTAACTCTAACTCGAACCAAATAACATGTTTTTGTTTAAATATAGAGATGAATTATATAGAAATCAGATCATCGTTGCCTCGAAAGCCATTGTACCGAAAACTGTTAACTGAAAGCAGTTTCGCCGAATGTATCATTTCGTCAAATGAGTCATTTCACCGAATGGGAAATTTGTTCGAATTAATATGGAGAATGGATCATTTAAGAGAAGAGAGCCGTCGAGTGCCATTTTATCGAATTAATTGTTCAGCAATTCCAAAAGAAAACGGTACACGTTCTCTCAGAATTTCGAAGTATTTGGTAAAAATCCATCCATCCATCGAAATATGTGTGGACCCGTATTTTTGCCTTCCTCATATCGAAAAGTTTCACGTTTCAAGAAATACCATTCAAATCAGTTCGTCGACAAAGCAAAATGTCTTGTGTGTGTGTGTAACATTTTTTCGCACTCACATTTCTCGAAGATGGCTTAACCGATTTCCACAAACTTAGATTTGAAAGAAAAGTCATACCAAATTCCTGCATATTTTTTTAATATGGCTTCCGGATCCGAAATTACAGGGTGAAGTATGGTTAAGATTTCAAACATTTATACAGATCGGCGAAGCAAAACACAGCAGCAATTCTAATCGACAGGCCTTGTCAGTTGACGGTCAAACGAATCACTTTCGGCTCTACCAGCTCCCGGCTTTCGATTCCGGAAAAACCGGGCATATTTTTAACAGTCTTAAAAATCGTTCTCACTTTGCCTTTCTCATATAGATAGGCTATACAATCACTGTGAAAACCGACTTTTGAACGTAGGCTCGGAGGTCGAATGCCATATACCATTCGACTCAGTTCGACAAACTGAGCATATGTCTGTGTGTGTATGTATGTATGGAATCAGGAATCAGAACAAATTGGCTCAAATGTATGTATGGCAGAGATGACTGAACCGATTTTCACAAACTCAGATTCAAATGAAAGGACTTACGGTTCTATAAATCGCTATTGAATAATATCCCGATCTGATTTCCGGTTCCGGATTACAGGGTGATATGCACAAAAAATGAAAAAAAATTGTCACTCACTTTGCTTCGAGATGGCGTGACCAATTTTCACAAACTTAGATTCAAATACAAGGCTGTATGGTCCCATAGATCGCCATTGCATTTTATCTTTATCCGGTTCCGAAATTACAGATCTATATGTGCAAATCCATGAGAAAATGCGCACTCAATTATCTCGGAAATATCTCAACCGATTTCTACAAACTAAGATGCAAATAAAAGGTCTTAAAATTCTTTGAAAAGTCTAACTAGACCCGATTTCTCGTTCCGGTGTTGCAGAACGATTAGTGAAAATTTTCAATTTCATTAGTATTTTTTCACAAGCGATGTCGATACGAGGTGCACAGTTTTATAAAACTTACTGCTTGATCTAGCTGGAAAATCTTGTTAGTTAGTAGATATATAAACCTACTTTGGGACTACTAATTTCCGGTTTTCGCATCCGGAAGCACCGATAATAGTGAAGGAAAGCTCTAGTGATGTTTTCGAAAATATAGGTATATAAAAAAGGCATCATTACAACACTAGGTTGATTAAAAATGTGTTTTTTAAAAAATTAGTTGCAAATAAATAGGTCTACTGATCTCAAAATAAACGTACATGGTACGTTGGTACTGAAGAGAAAATACAACAACGCCTCTACGAACGAAGCACACAGCGTGCGGTGTTCGATTTCGCACACGCTATAAAAAAAACGAGAAACGACATCGAAGCTCGGGAGTGAAAATACAAGCAAGTCCACGGGCATCGAGCACACATGAGCACGAGTTTTCGACCGTGTTGAAAAAAAAACAGAAACACCGTGCAAGTACGAATGTTTGTAGCCGGTGTGTGATTTACGTTAAACACGGTGTTGAGGTGTAGAGAAAATATAAGGTTTTGATCTTGAATATTTCTTGTTGTATCTAACGTATCAACATTATTTTTGATATTTGCATCGGAAATATGATCAGTATTATTAAAAATTTCCAGTTGTATGACATAATTACGAATATTTCAATATTTAAGTTTTCTAAAATGTATCAAAAAGTTCGAGTATTAAAAAGTATTTGAACATTACATTTCATTTGTGCCTTATGTAAAAGGTAGGCACAAAAGGTTAACATTTGATAAGGAGTGTATCGAAAATAAGTTATCCACAAATTTTTCTGTCAAATTATGATAAAAACGATATTTTATTTAAACTAAAAATTGATCCTTCATTAAACTTGAGCATAATGAAAACCGGATGAAATTTATGTTATTCCTTCACAAATTTTCGAACTTTTGATCGAACGCTCTTCATCAAGTTCCGGACAACTGTTGCATCGCATTTTTTTGGACGCTTGAGCCTAAATTTTTTTGAACTCCTGCATGTTCCCAGCTGTCTTGCCAGTCTTCTTGAAGACCCTCTTCACGATTGCCCAGTAACGTTCGATGGGTCGAAGCTGAGGGCAACTTGGTGGTTTGTTAATTTTCTCCACGAAATTCATACCCCTTTCCGCAAGCCAATTGAGAGTGGTTTTGGCATAGTGAGCCGACGCTAAATCCGGCTAAAACAGTGGAGGTGTACTACTGGCTTCTAATATAATGGCAGTAATCTCTTCTGGAGACACTCAGATCGATAGATTTCTGCATTTATAGTTCCGGTAGTGTAAAAAATGGTTGACTTCAAACCACAGGAACATATTGCTTGCCATACCAATACCTTTCGACCGAATTTCTTCACTTGAATCGACCTGTCCGCATTGCTCACATCCTCCCGAACGACGACAGTAAAGTATTGTGGACCTGGAAGGGTTTTTGAGTCCTCCTTTACATAAGTCTCATTGTGCAACAAAACGCATGCATCGGGACACTGCAAAAGACGCGAATACAATTTCCGGGCACTTGTTGCTGCTCGCTTCTTCTGTTCTAGGGTAAAGTGTTATAATATGCCCCCCTTAAGGAAGCATTGAGATATTTCCAAGTGTATTGATATATTTTCCTCGAGAATGTAAGTATTTCATTGCAATACGGATGAGGAACATAATTTTCAATGACTCCAATAGAAAAGATGAGAATTGATTGATATAAACACATTTTCCAAAACGGCCACATTCTTAGTTTTTTTCGCTCGCCTCAGACATAATGCCCCAGCAGCCGTAAAATATGTCTCACAACAAAAGACATTTTATCCCACGACAATGATGCATTATGCTGCTTGAAATGTTCATAAATGTTACTGTTTTGAGATAATCAGTATGTCAAAGAAATGGCGGATAAAACATCTATTTAGTCGAAGCAAAACTTTACATCGAAAAGCTGCCAAATGAAAGTTTTTAGTTTTTTCATACTTTCCTGCGAACGACAACCACCAAACTTGCATAGCAGAAAGATCCTACGAAAAGATAGTGTTAATGATAAAACTTTGGTTCAGAAAAGTCTTCAATGCTCAAGAAAGGAAAGGGGGCATTTTGGCTAGCAGGGGCGCTTTATAAGACTTTCCCCTACACTTTGATCTGAGATTTTCTGCTTCTTGTAGGTCAGGTGATTTCGCCTCTTGATACATTGGATCATTCCGACACTCGTTCCTGCTTTTTTGGCCAAATCACGTATTGACACTGATTTGTTATTCATGATTTGATATACCACTTTCTGGTCCAGTTTCGGGTTGGAAGAACCGCGTTTTTCTGCCTCTTCCAAAGCTCCAAAGAATAGTGTTCCCCAAACTTATTTATGATGGTTTTAACGCTGGCATGATGAATTCCAAACCGCTTCGGCAATTTTCGCATAGTAATACCCTTCACACTTAGCCATGTATTCAGAACCTTAATTTTCACTTCCTTTTCAATACGCGAAATTTTGAAAACGCAGAATTTCAACCGCACAAACAAGTAAACAAACGAAAGCTGACAGTCAAACGCACAGCATACTGTGATCTGAGCATAAAAAACCATCACAAATACAAGCGTACAACACAAATGTATGTGGATAGCTTATTTCCGATACACTTCTTATATTCCATTCAATCTTGCATGCATAGTTGACTGAGCAGTAAAGTGAAACACTGAGTAAAACAAATACACCATTTCGGTTGGTTCAGGTCCAAAGCTCAGTTCCAGTATCAAGAACGCAGTTGCTGAATATAGTTTGAGGTTCAGAATTCGGTTCCAGATGCAGATTTGAGCATTCGGTTCTGCTGCGGGACGAATTTGTTTTTTGTTGTGAACCGTTCGTAGTGTGAGTTTCGTTTCAAACAAAGGTTCAGCTACTGGTTATTTCCATTGGAGCAAAACACACAGAAAAGTAATTAACGACCGTGAAAATTTTACAAATAAGCCCTTTTAAGAGCTATAAATTTGTACAAAAGAACTATTAAAATTACTTACTTGAACTCACAGAACTGAGTGTATCTTTTTCTAGAAAATCGTCTTTTCTGTGAGTTTCTCATTTATTTTGCTTCTTTATTATATGTTTCCTCTCAGCCATTGCAAAACTGAACTTAGTTATGGAGACTTTACGTCAAACCATCTAAAAATTTATAAATCGGCAAATAATCAGTTTGGTGAACCGTTCGCAGTGCAAACAAAACCAACATTCAGCTACTTTGCGTTTGAGAAAAATGCATTGTGTGTATTGGTTTGAATGCGTTTTGGTGACTTCAGGATATGCAAATGGAGTTAGTTATTTTATTATTCATTACATCTGCGTTCAATTAAAGGAAATTATTCGTATTCACATCAACCCGGTCATGGCTCTGACATTACCAACACGCCTGTTTTAACACTGAATGCATCGGTTAATTCTTTCAGAAATTATAATTTAAAAAAAAATCGATGAAAATTCCAATCCGAACGTTTTTCAATATAAAAAGAAACTCAAATCTTGATTATATCATGGGTATTCTAAAACCATACTACCATTTAGCTCGTAAATGTAGTTTCAAATATGCATCTGACAAATGAATCCATTTTTAAGCTTACAATACTCAGACAATGTTTTCGAATCAAGTTGAATGTGGCAAATCCTTCAACATTACGCCGAGATACAAGCGCTTCAAATTAGATATGAAGAATTAATCGCCGATAGTTCCAGATTGGCCTGCTAGTTATCGTAGAATCAACAACTGATCGGTATTCAATATAGTGATGGGCGAGTGCTCACGAGCCGTTTATTTGAACCGATTCGTAGCAATGAGCGAACGAACCACGGCTCATCAAAATTGAACAGCGGTTCTCAACATTAAAAGATTTAAGTTTGCACTAAGCAGTTCAATTTGAACTGCTCTGCACTGACGAGTCTAAGACGAAACGTAAAGAGAAGTAAATTAAAAGATAGCCAAGCTACGTACCGTAGTTCATCCGTGCCGTGCTGCCTCCTCAAATTTGACAACCGTGGTTCGTGTAGTCTGAGCTAGTGTTGGGCGTATGCTCACGAGCCGCTCAAACGAACTGCGGCTCTCAAAGAGAGCCATGTCACTCTGCATTAAAATATTAGCTTTCAAACGACAGTTCGACATGTAGATTGCGTTGTTGTTCAAATGATATTTTCTAATCAAGCTGTCAAAATACATAGGAAAATTTATTCTCCGGTGAATTTTAATTTATTTGAAATAGAACAGAATTTTTCATTGTTTCAAACAGAACCTTGGGTGCTACAAACATAACGTAGGTAGAAAATGAATTCTCTCACATGAAAAATAACGGTTCGCATATGCGAATAATGTTGCAAATAATTATAGAAATGATTATATAAGTGGAATATTGTTTTCACTAGCGTTTCGAAAGATAAACTTGCAATTATCATCTTCGCACACGTACACCTTGTGAAACACAACGTTAGATCGCTTATACCACTCGTGTATTTTCGTGGTTCTTACACACACTCTTTCGAATCGCTTCTTCACATTGACATTTATTGAGAAAGAACCAATGAGCCGTTCAATTGAACCGGCTCTTACGAAAGAGCGTTCGGTTCAGAGCCGCTCATTGGAATGAGTTGTATTGCCCATCACTGATTCAATATCCTCAAGCGAACACGGCGTGCAGCAGGTGGAAAATGGCATCCACACACACCGCACAAAATCGAGTATCCAGCGAGCGAATTGATGTTATTCATTTTTATCATCCATTCACTGGACAAGCTACCTGTTTTTTCGTTGGCAGGCAGCAACCGACTACAGATAAAATTATAAAATGGCACATTTTTATAGATTGCTCTTTGTTCGAACATTCATAGTAAGGAGAACGATGCGGTATTTATTAATGCATGACGCATCAACCTCCCTATGCCAATCGAAGCAGAGCTGCTACAAAATAAAATTCGAGTTGTTAAGCAATGATCGAAACCGTTGGCCGTGCGAGCGAAATCAAGAGAATGACATCATGATGGCATTCTGTGATTGGCTCGTCAATTTCAATCGATTGTTTAATAGTGTTCCATTGAAATACTGAAACGTTAAACGTTTTTAAGTTAAATGTTTCCAAATCGATTAGTTGTTCAATTATATAAATCCATCAACTAATTACTTAGTTATTATCGTTCAAAATTTCTATGTTTGAAACTTTTAATTGATATCCGGCCCCGTATAGCGAAGAGTAAGGCATTGGTAATGCCAAAACAAGTTAAAGATCGGGAACAGGTTTTCTAATTATACCAATTTTGACAGCGATAGGTGAGTGCTTCTGAGTTTTTGCTTTTGTTTTAGAAAAAAGACAGTTTCTCAAAAAATTCCCACAGAATGCACGAATATAATAGAAACGGACACAAATCAGTAATTCTAACTAAACACCAACTCGATTCACAACAGACACAAAGAGGTTCATAAATCAGTAACTTCACCGGCGAAAACTATTCCGGAATCGAATTCCACGATACGTGCCAACTTGACGTAATTCAAACCGTGGGTATTCCTTATGATTCCTCGGTTTCGCTTTTCTCTGCTGCACGCAACAACTTTCAATCTGGAGCTGAAGCAAAAAAAAAACTCGATTCCGAAAGCCAGCAAAGGAAATGAGCTACACCCGAACCGTTGCCGGCCGGCTGGTCGGTTGGTCGTTCGGTCGGACGATGATCGTGAGCTCTAAGCTGCCCACCCCTCAACAGGCAGCCGGGCTCAGCGGGCACTTCTTCGCGACATCGAGCTTTAGCGAGTTTTCAACGAAAACAACTTCGCACGAGACACAATAAGAATAACACGGGCACAAGTCGCCGGTTTCAGTTATGAATGAACTTTTGAACGGATTGCATCGTCTCGTAGTTTCGCCGCTCTGAACTGTTAGCAATCGGGTAAATTTGTTACCGCTAGGGATCGAGTTAAAAAAAATAAACCTACGTTAGTTGGCATAGGTGGATAGGATAGTGTCCCAATCCGGTGTTGGGTTTGAGCGACATTGTGGGCGCCAAGTCGGTTTTGAACCTTCGGACAATTTGGGAGTAGGAGTAGGAAAGCAGTTGACAGCAGGAAGCAAACTTTTTTTTAACAAACGGGTTAGAAAGTGTCGTGAGTTGAGTCCAAGCACCCACGCACCACGTTATTTGTACGTAGTGGGCCAAAAGTGTAAGAAAGTGTCCAAGAAAGTACGCGGTTGAAAGTTTCGTTGCTGCGGCCCGAGGGCTGATCAACAAACAAGTGTTTGAAGGTGTGATTTTTGAAACACGGCGAACAACCCACGTGCGAACCATGGCCACAGACATTCTCGCGTCCGATTTCGACAGTCGACTTCGGCTGAAGACAAAAACCGTTGGCGGAGAGCGGATCAAACGGGCCAAAGAAAACAACGAAGATATTGCCGTCCTGAGCATGTTTCTCCCGGGTGCGACCGCTGCCAAGGAGAACGCCTCTTTCCGGTGCCATCGAGGGATTGAATGTCTGCTGGACGATTGCCGTGATACGACACCAGGTACGGGGATCGACAGTGAGAATTAAAATGTAGATTGTGAGGTTACACCCATTTTGAGTAATTTCTAAATTTACTGATAAAACCGATTAGACTAGATATGTATGTCAGTGTGTGTCTTATCAAAGCGCATTCCACGATAACAAAAATGAAACGATGATCTCTCGCAAGTGACATGCCTTGGCCCGACTTCCATCGGCAATGAGGAAGCAAAATCTGAGTCATGTTCATCAAATAGAAAACAAAACCACCAGAATATAAACAAACACACTTCAAAACCAATCATTGGGCTAAGTAGTAAACCATAGAAACTTTGCGAAAGGCCACACATGCGTCACGGAACCTGGCCGTTGTTTGGAAAACTTATGCAAATTCCCAACGCCCCAGCGCGCCTTTCAACGACGATCTTCTCAGCGACGTCCATGGTCTTGTTTTTTGTTCGGGGATCAAACGAGTTTCAAGCAATTCGGTAATAACAGGTTCACTCTGCAAGGTCCCGGAATCTCCGGTGACGCCCCAGATGCTGTCATATTCTTGTCTGTCATAAACTTACTGCTAGAGTCTCCTCTCATTGCTCCAAAATTGAAGCCTGTGCGTGGGCGTTCATTTAGAAGCGGAAATATTTGTACGACCACCGATCATCTCGTTCAACAGGTCGTTTTGTTGTCGTTCAGACGGGCTACGGTCGAAAGGTCGAATGTAACTCGACGACGGCGTCTTCCCATTAAAGGCATCTCACTAATTGAACTTGTTCAGCGCTAGAGCTCGTTACAGTCATCAAGCAAACTTTTTCGCTTCAAAGTACTGATTGTTTCTGTTCAGATAGCAGACCGATGATTAAGAACTGAACTTGATCGATCCATGGCTACCCGAGGGTCGGAGTCGAGACGCGATAGTAAAATGCATGTTATTGTTTTGGGGCCGTAAAGTCATCAATTCGGTTGTCTTTCCCTGAGCAATGACATTAACCTTCCCGCGTGTTTACTTTTTTTTTCGAACGTATTGATCAAACCGAACGTGACATCGAAACCGGAAGGTATTTACGATGCTTCAACAAGCTGTTATCGGAAACGTTCATTGAATACAAAAGTAAGTTTTTGTGTCAAATTGATGAAATTGGTTATTTCCATAATGGCTGGGAATGAAGCCTGGTTGTTCCGTAATGTGTCGCGTATTGTCATATTTCGTTAAAAATTGCAAATATGCAAATATGACTTCTATCTGGCTTATTAAATAAGGCGACTTCAGAGATTTTTTAACGTAACTCACACATGTTCTATTCCAATTCTATACCAAAGAGAAAAATTATTCATGATTTCATGGCGCTAATTTCTGCTATAAAATTATCCATGAGTATCTCTCAAATTATCACATAATCATAACGCATCTCATTACAATAAGCATAAAATTTTTCGAAAATGAATTTCGTTGTACTTCTGTTGAGAATGGTTCATAACGCTATTTATTCAAGTGTTATTCTGGCCATTGTTCAGAAAGTTTCGGATGGTTTCACACAATCAATCAACTGATTAGAGCGATATTATGACGGTTGAGGGAAGGTATTTAACTTCGTTGGTATTTACTTCGGTCAAGTTATGCCTCTGGCATTATTCACCCGCCTTTATTCCGTCTTACATAAGTGTAGTACAACTGATACAAATGAAAAACTTGTAGTAGGTAATGTTGAAGACATAACCGGGAGACTAACGTAGAACTGCTCTCGACAAGGGCCAGATTACTTTAAAAATGCACATTCAGTTTGGTACATAGTTCTACTAATAAATCATCCATTCCAAGTAAAATCTCATTATTTCTTTGTAAAATGCTTTGGGTTCTGAAAAGAACCGAAGGTTACCATTTCTTCAACTTTCAACACCTTTGACAATTATTTCCACGAGCAGAATTCCGAACAAATCGGTTGCTTCTCGTTTGGCGAACGGCGCACAAAGCAAATCTGCCACTTACTTGTGTGCCCTTCCCTACAGCGCTAACGTTCCGCACCGAGTCGTGGCAACCATGAAGTTGGACGTTGTATGTATTAGTGACGACACCTATTCTAAATGAAAATAGATTTTATAAAATCAAACTAATGTACATATATGAGGAAATCCAATTAACTCTTTGCTTGATTTTGTTTGGAGACACTGAAAATGATTAGTAATGATTCGACCGTAATTGCGGATTATAACGTTATTATTCATAGCCCTTAGAACTATCGAATTTTAATGTATTCTCTCCGTTGATGAATTTTCACTTCAGGCTCATTTTCCGACCATCTTTACCAACCACAAAAATAGTAACATATAGAATTTTGATGTCGAATATTTCGTTTCGGATTTGCATATCTCAGTGAAAGAGAAGAATGCTATCAAAATGCTGCATGGGATTTATTTCTGGCATTCAGAAGGGCTAAATTGTGGAGTAATATTAATTAACCCCCAAACGCTCGGGTAGGAATTTTCATCGAATTTATTTTTTCAAGACCTTACCCCAACGCGATCTGGAATAACTCCGGTGTTTTTGGACCGTTCCGTTTTCGTATGAGTCAGCATGAACTAGAAGAAAATCTGTTTTTTTTTACACTGGACACATAAAAATTGATCAACTTTATCAAAAGTTATGAGTTTTTGAAAAAATAAATTCGATGAAAATTCCTACCCGAGCGTTTAGGTGTTCGGAACTATTTTCTCGAACGCAAAGCAGCTAAATGCTAACATTATTTACGCTCGTTTGGTGCGAATTTCACACTGCGAACAGTGCACAAAGCAGTTCAAGTTTTTCTAAATGATTTTACCAAAGCAAGCTCTGTAGTTCTTTAGAAAACATTTGTAGCCATTAGAAGGGCTGATTTTGCATAATGTTCCTCATCGTTGTCCACTTTTAGTTGTATTTTTCTCCAATGCAAACGACTAACAGCTTTATGACGCAATAGTTCTTGTTTGAAGCGAAACTTACGCTGTGTCTTCCAACAGAACGTCACAAAAGAACTAGTTGATGTTATTCTACGTTCAGGCTTCAGGAGCGGAGCCTCATATTCGTCATGGACTGAAGCACCAGTTGAATAATGCCGAGTGTAGTTCCACTGTCTTGGCGTAGATGGCAGCCTGCGCACTTGATGTGTAATCCTATTATCATAGACTGACGCTAGCAAACGTGCAACAGGGTCTATTTATAGATTCAGTTGATTTTGATGTTTTGTTTTTGGACCTATTTTTTCACTATTTAAACAATGTTTACGTAATTAACATGGAACTTACACCTTCTTCCATTCGCTTCGTGAAAGAATTGAAGAAAATACTCAATCAGGGAAAAAGTTATTATGAAGTAATTTCGTTACCCTTTCGTGTTATGAAATTTTGAAAATGCGCCCCCAGGTGAGCATAGTAAAGAAAGACGTAGTCCTACGTCAAAATGAAACGAGATTGGACGTTGCAACAGAGATTTTACGCAAGTAGTAGTTAACCATAGCGGTGGAGAAGCAACAACGTTAGTCGCCGGGAAGTAACACTGATGGATAAAATTTTCAAAATGGATCTACGATCCGAAAAACCTATGATCAGTTCCGTGAAATATAATTCAATTGAAATCGACTATACACAGCCAATCTTGAGTTCACTGTTCTATACTTTATACTCAGTACATACACTCGCTCACTGACGCACTGAATGGACAGCACGCAGTTCTTCATCCGTTGTCACCGTCAGTGCTTAAAGAAGTGATTGTTACCATTCCTACCATTATGGCTACCGCTTTTTCGCTATTCTGGCGCGATTTGGTATCTTGTCACTACGCCAAATACAGATGTTTATACGAATGGTATAAAGCGAATGGAGTTCTTGTTGTACCGGAAGAGATGAATCCACCTAACTGCCCGAAGTTGCGACCTATCGAGCGGTATTGGGCTCTCGTGAAAAGAGAACTGTCTCAATATAAACAACAAGCTACAACCAGGCGCGTATACAAGGGGAGATTTTAGGGGTTCAAACACCTCTCGAAACTTAAAAAAAATATTATGTTATGAAAACTCTTCTTCTTTTTAAATATGATAAATTTCGCGCCAATTCGATTTTTTATCCCAAAATGTCACTTTGCATACTTTGTTTTTCCAAAATTGATACAAACTGTCTTGTGAAAAGGGTTAAATCGACGGCACGACCAGACACTTCGAAGAAAAATCGGAATAAAAAATGTTCGTGACCGATTTACCATCAGTTACCACAAATATAGTGACCCCTTGATGTAGATAAAAAAAATCTTTTTGAGCAACACTGTTTAAGTTGCTACGCACTCGTTTCCAAGAAACACTAAGAGCTTGAATAAACAAACAAACTGAAAAAAAAAGATCTGCGTTCGGATATTGCCCCGCTTGGAGTAAGTTGAAAATATGTTTTAATTTTTCCGATTAGAGCTTATTCTTTTTTAACCTGGCATATCGCTGCATAAGTGAAAATAAATTACAATTGCAGATAACATTACAAACAGTTCTTGGAAGCTTCCAGCTCCTTCAACTTTGGTAAGACACCTTGTAGCTATTATTCCTTTTAATGATTTTTGATACGAGTATCCATTTTGAAGAACTGCTGGTACTCGAATTATTATGACCACAGCTCAAATTACAATTCGATTACTATCCGAAGAAATGGAATTTGAACAAACATTCTCGTATTCTGAAAATTTGCAATCAATGATCGAGGCCAAAAATGCAATTAGAACAGTAGAAGTGACGCAACTAAAAAACGCATTTTTTTCTATCTGCTCTGTTCTTCGATTTCTTAAAATCCGTCGGCAGAGTAAATTTTGAAATAAAGGTTAAAGATTTCAATAGTAAACTAGCTTAATACATGCTTCGGAAGGAATATATGTAATTTATTTCTTATGTATTAGTTTATTGAATGATGGTAGTGAAAATTTAGCGAAGTAACCCTGAAAGGACTTCCGCAAATGCACTAATGTGGATCCTTTGAAAGCGGGCAAAGTACAGAAAGTATAAAACAAGTAGAGCTTTCAGTTGTTTCTCGAACTACGATTATTTGAGTTTCATACTTCTCCAGAGTCACCTAATATCTTTCGGAGATACATACAATTTATGAATAAAAACACAACTGTAAAACAAATTTTTGTTTCTCTAAGTATGATATCTTCTTGTTTTTATGCATTTCAATGCATGCCCTTGAATCAAATGTTTTTATTTCCCCATATAAACAAATCCCAAAAAAAATCAGATCACATGTTTCTTGTTTACATTGATAAATGGAACCAAATGCGTAACCAAGGTTATTGTAACTGTTTTTCGACAAGCAACATTTTATCGACTTGTGTTGCCAGTTTCGACCATTTTTCAAATGATATCATTTTGACATTTCGAGTTACTGAGGGGTAGTTAAATTTGTGATACAGTTTTCAAACACGAGTGGCAGGTCGTGTCGTCAGCTAAACCTTTTCAACCAATTTTATTATCGAGAATTACTATCGAAAATGATAGGTCCTATAAGAAAGTGTTATACCAGTAATTTTCACAAAATCAGTAAAAATTTTCAATAAAACTACTGAAAAAATGGTTATCGCGTCCTACACTAAAAAAAAATTATTTAAAAAAATCAAAAATCATACGACCATACATTGCAAGATGGGCACATTCAAGGAAAAAAATTTAAACGAAACCCATTCCTTGTCCAAACTGAACCTTTTTCTAGTGTGTTTTTATTCAAAACTTAACTAAACTGAAAGTCACCCAAGATTCCAATGAATCTCTATATGCAAGAAAATTTCAACGAATACCCTGTTGCTAGTTGCCACATATTTATCTGTGCTGGATAAGAAAATATTTGTTAGATAGACTCCCTTTAAAACGCCCATCTTACAATAAAAGAGGGGGTTGGCAGGGATCATAATTATCGATGTTTCAAAATAAGAATGGTGTTTTTTTGTAACTGGACCTCAAATCGATTAGTAATTTTTTTCAGCATTTTCATTCGAAAGTTAGGCTTATTTTGAAAACATCAACAGTACAACAATTTTTTGTAAGATTTGTCATTTTTCTACTCTAATTATTTGCAAAAAAATGGTAAAAATGGCTAGAGATAGTCTAGATCACTTTGGGATAAATAGCGTTGAGCGTTGTGGATTTTTGTGATAAAGTCTTTATGTTTCCAACTCTGTATAAGATTTTGCGCGAAATTTGTCTATTGGAATTGTACACTGGAAAAAAAATCGGCTTTCAATATTCAAAATCAATTTATCAAAGATAAACTTTGTCCCAAGGTAGGATTCATTGAATTCTTAGATCATAATGACTTTCAGTTTAGTTTAGTTTTCGAAAAAAAAAGACACTGTAACATTGTTTTTATTAAAACAAAAAATATTTTTGTGAATCGATTTTAAATTTTTAAAGTCGATTCGATATGGAAGTTGACTGATGACTAAATCGGTTGCAGAGAATCTGAACAGACCTCAATGATTAAAAGTGCATCTTGGATTGAACTAAGAGCAAATTTGTTTTATCCTAATTTTAATCTGTCCAGATTTTGTCGCGTACAAGCCGTAAATGACATACAAGCTTCAGTATGTCAAATGCAATCCTTCGAACGAACACAGAGTCTATGTGTCAAATTAAGCAATTCTGAGAAGTTACCAACATATTTCCAAAGCTGATGAACGACTACCAGATAAGTCGCTAGAATTATACCTAGGTCAACCTTTGTCGAATAAGTAGTCATTAGTTACTTATCGTCAATTGCACTTTTAATTATCACCAGAATAGAGTTGCTGCACAGAAAACTATGACCGCTTCTCCGGTGGCGGAAATGCATGTTGGTTGTCCGTTGCTAGATAATAATAAATGATTTTGAATCCTTCGCACTGTTGCAATCCGGATGACGCATGGCTGAGTTATGTCAGGCCAACGGACGAATTAATTTGCTTCACAGCAGAGCAATCTTCAATAGGTTGCATTAAGTTATATGTAATCAAAGAAAATAGAAGCCATCTCTGTCTCGCACAACAACCACAACAGCACGCGCCTGTTTATTAATTTTATTATCCTATTAAAGTACATCCCCCCTCGTCTCGAGCGACGGCTGTGTGCGGTTCGATGATTCACGGACGAGTTGCGCCGATCGAACTTGGTTGAGTTCTTGCTGAAAAGACTATCACCATAGAAGGCTAGGCGAGAAGCGCCCTTAGCGACGATTGCCACTAGCAACGAAGGGTTACGCGAAGTGGTTATTTACAGTTGAATAAATTCAGCGGAAAAAAGTCGGACTCTGGCCAAAAGTGGTCGTGAACTTGGTAGGCCGTAAGTATGATTTATTCCCGTGGTTAGCTCCTGAAACCGTTCGAAATGTTTCCGCAGATCAGTGCTAGCTCTGGGAATTTATAGCCATTGACTTTATACGGTGTTGTTTTCACTTTTCGCACCCCGCAGCCGGCGTGGGTTTGAGGTGAAGATAATTTCTACCGTCACTAGAGAAATAGTGCCGTGTGTCGCGAAGGAGGTGAGTACTTGGGAACTTGAACCGGTCATACCCTGGCGGCTGATTTATTCATGAACGAATCTTGCACAGTACAATCGAACGATCTCTCTTCAAACTGACCTGATGGTTCATGGTTAATATGCTGCCAAGATCGCGTAGGAGTGATGAGGATTCACATCAATCTTGGCAAAATCGTTTCTTGCCGGGTCATCATCGGTGATAACTTCAATTTGATCGGAAATAATTTCCGACTAATTCTACGGAACCAATGTTTCGATTCCTATCTGACACCCTGCAGCGGGTTGTCAATCTAACGAGCAGATAGACAATTATGGTGACGTTCACGATCTTGGGAAACTTCCTTTTCGATCGACGCGGTGTGGGCGGCGAACTCGATCAAAACAACCAGCGATAAACCAGCGCCGCCTGTTGGTGTGTGATCCATCATCGACGTCGACACGGCACGTGACGCTTTTGAGAAATAAAAAAACAATGTTTTACGCGGTAAAACGCGGCAATTCGTTCCGGATCGGAACGATTGGTTGGTCAGTTGAATAAAACCCGAATCACCATCGGGTGGGCTTTGGTTTTAGTGCACTCATTAATTATAGTCGATAGAGCAAATAAATTTAGAAATAAAAAAGCGATCCGAAACGAGCCAAGATTTGCCAAAACAACCGAGTTTAACCTAAATTTGAAATCTCCAACGAGCGAGCGTGGGTTGTGCTGAAGCTTTTGTTTTTTTTTTTGCCAGACAAACGACACTTGCTGCAAATCTAGCCGACAACCGACCGACCGACCGACCTTTTGTTGCCAGGAAAAGGCTGGGGGCACAAATCGCACAATTTAAAATGCAAATTTCACTCGCGCTCTGTTCAATCGGAACGGAGCGTTCGCAGATTGATAGACCGGGAGCCTCATACAGTTGGAAGCAAATTGATTCGGGGTCGTTGATAAATGGTCGATCGAGTGGGTGATTCCTTGACTCGCTCGGGCTGCACACAAAAACGTCTTCCTAGTTATCTATTATTTGATTGTAGGTAGGTTTCGATCTTGTTAGCATTTCGAAATAAATCAGGAAACTTGATCAGATGACAAAATGGCACAGCGCCGTTGGCACTGAATATCCGTCCGTGTTCTTGGCACTACGATTTAAAGCTTCTAAATGGGCTGAAGCATTGAATAGTTCAATTAGATTCAAAAATCTATACACAATCCTATTTTAATCCCCGACTCGGTTTTTAAAAGTATAAGACGCTGGTCTCGTAAGTCAGAGGTCGTATATTCGAGTCGGGATCAGTGAAGTCCGTTAAAACGAAAAGGTTCAGTTTCGCTTCAGAGATAAGATCTGTAATCTATTTATTTATTTACTAATTTTGGGGAGCAGGGAAAAGCCCGATGGAGATTGAATATAGCAATCTCTCTCTCCAGCAGGTATAAAACCTCCTCATCTTTTGTATCGACAGATTACAACGATCCAACAGATACATTTACGTTTAAAACTAACAATCAAAATTAACAGTTAAAGCTAAACCACTAACCCTGTAACTAGTGGATGATACAATATTACAGCATCCTTGAAAGGCAGCTTCCTTGAAAGGCGAGATAGAAGAGAAAAGTGGATACGAAGATGGAAGAAGAAGGTTAGTTTAGGGAGCAGTGAGTGAGCGTGGACGAACGACAGGTTTAGAACCGGCATATAGATCTAATATTAGTGATCAAAAAGATGGTGGAAGACGGAGAAAATGAGAGGGAGGACGAACAGGTTAGTTTCGGCGAATCTGATTAGTTTCCAATGAAGATGGTGAACATTTATTTACTGGATAGTTAAGGAATCATTGAATAAGCGTTTTATCGCATTACGCGAGAGATGAAAATCAAAGACATGCGAGCAACTGTTAAATAAACGACACATACTGAGAAACGGTTCATTATATCCGTAGTTAGTTCTAGCACGAGGGATTCGTAAAAATGGATGTGAACGAATATTGCGACGATGGATGTCAAAGTTGACCAATCGTAGGAGATCAAGACAACCAATATGTGATTGTATTAAATCAACGATGAAAACAGCTTTGTACACGTTTCTACGAATACACAGCGGATCCAGTTCGATCAGTCTTCAACGATCATTATAACTTGGAAGGTTTGATGGAGCAAACCTAATGAATTTGCGTTGAACAGCTTCAATATGATCAATATCAGTTTGATAATGAAGTGACCAAACGACAGCCGCATATTCAAGCGATGGTCGAACTAGTGCACAATAAAGAGTTTTCAAGCAGTGTACAGGGTCCGCATGTAACTTTTTTTTTAAACATGCAATAAAACACAAACGGTTCATCCGATTTCAAAATTATTTTCCCATATTAAAGTACAATCCTTCCTGTTAATTGTGGAATATAATTTCATTCAAATGGCTGCCTCGGCTGGCCTTGCAATACGCCATACGGTCGGTCCAGTTTTTTAGTACATTTTCGATTGTATGCAGCTTTATTTCAGCTATGGCTGCACGAATGTTGTCCTTCAAGGCTTTAATCTTTAATCTTTGACAGCCCTCCAAAAATAATAGTCTAACGGCGTCAAATCACAGTTCCGAGGTGGCCAAACGACATCCGAATTTTGACTGATAATTCGATCATCGAAGACTGTGCGCAGAAGATCGATCGTAGCGTTGGCTGTGTGGCACGGAGCGCCGTCTTGTTGAAACCAAATGGTGTCCAAGTCTTCCTCTTTAAGTAACGGGAAGAACCAATCGCTAATAATGGCGCGGTAGCGCTCGCCATTGACCGTGGCGGCGGCTCCTGCCTCATTTTCGAAGAAAAATGGTCCAATGATGCCACCAGACCAAAATCCGCACCAAACCGTCACTCTCTGAAGATGCATCGACTTCTCCATGATAACGTGCGGGTTTTCCGTCCCCCAGATGCGACAACATACCCGCCGAGATGAAAATGTGCCTCATCCGAGAAGATGATTTTTTGGCCAGCATCGGCGTCTTCTTCAAGCTGATCGCAAGCCCAGTTAGCACTATTTTCACGCGTTCCTCAAGCGTATACACAACCATTTTCGTTCAGCGGAAGGATAAAACTAAGTTTCTGTTAAATCAGAAGTGACATTTTGGTTACCAATGTCGAAATAACCGCTAGTTAAAAAAAATGTTAGATGGCGGACCCTGTATGTTAAGGAAATTTTTGGTAATTCGAAACATGAAGCCTAAGAGTTTCGATGCCTTTGAAATCACGTAATCAATGTGATTCTTAAAATTAAGTTTATCTTCAAGAATAACTCCTAAGTCTTTCACGAACGATTCACGCTTAAAAACATTTGCGAAAGATTGTAGTCATATCTTATTACTAAGTGCCTGCGGGAAAATGATATGACGGAGCATTTGGAGGCGTTTAATACCATCTTGTTGAATTGATACCATTCCACGAATGTATTCAATTGAGCTTGCAAAAAGTGTGCATTGCGACCAGTAAGATATGAATGCATCCAATCCAGTGAAGAGCCACCAAAGCCAAGTCTGTCAAGTTTAGCAATTGTTATTTGATAATTTATTTTATCAAATGCCGCTGAGAAATCAGTGTAGATAGCGTGTAGGTTGCATGGATTACATGATAAAAGAATGTTTTTTCAATGACAAGCGTTTCAATGGTGCCAGTCCGCCATGTCGCAGGAAAGTACAAGTTTTTGTGTCATGCTGTGGTGGTTCGATGTAGCGTCACCATGACACTTACAGTGAAAGTAAAGTCCATTGGATTATAAACGAAAAGAAACCAGCAATCGCAACTGTATAGTAATGAAAAATTGTAACTAAAACCAAAGGTACTAAAGTCAAACATGAAAAACACAGATCTCTCGGATCTTGCAGCCGGGAGACTGACTATCTATCATAGAATTTCAGACCAGGGATGTCAGGTTCACAGATTAATCTGTGTTTCACAGATTTTGAATTTTCTGCACAGATTTCAAAAATGGCACAGATTTTCACAGATTTCTGTAAATGATCACAGATTTTCACAGATTCTTGAATAAACCACAGATTTTCACAGACTTTGGAAATCGAGCACAGTTTAGCACCAAAAAGTACAGAGCGGTTGAGGAAAAAGGTACAGAGCGTGTGTGTTGGTAGTTGGTAGTGAGACCAAAGATAAATAACAAAGACATGTACGTGCATATAAATATTTTTAAAAAATGTGGTTCGTTCCCGGTACCTTCTGAAATGACTGCACTCACCGCTTGGTGGAGCGCGAGATTAATTGCATTGTTATCATTTCAACCAAAGTGTGCCATAAAATCTCAATATATACAAATGAGCTACCGAATCGAAAGGGTTCTCACGGTTTGACATTTGCATTAGGAATGTATGATGGGAACTCAGTAGTGCAACCAATTTATCACCACTGGTGCCAGTTTCACGGAGGACCGTAGATGTGCGCCAAAAAAAGATCGTGACTGTCATGTCTGGAAATTCGTTTGTGGTGAGACCTGCTCACTAAATTGATTTCGATCTGCTATGATGGCACGGAAAATGGGTTGTGAGACCTTTTTTTTTGCTCACCAAATTGATTTTGAACTGCTCTTGGGGTACAGAAAACGGTCACAGATTTTCACAGACAGGTTTTGGGTTTGTTCACAGATTTTTGAAAAAATGACCTGGCATCCCTGTTTCAGATAGGTTTCTGAACAGAAGTCTCATCAGGCCATAGTAGGCTGAGATGCTTTCCACCAATTCGAGTTTGTTTTAGACGATGAATTTCAACGAAAACTGGGGTGGCATTATGTATCTCGATTCGACTAAAATTTTATCGAATCGACCACGTTTCGTATTATGGTTCTCGATTCGAAGTCGATCATCGAGCTTCGTTCGACTTCACTCGAAGAAGTATTAGAATATCGAGAAGTTTTGGCAATACAAGTGAGCTCGTAAACGACTGAACTCGATAAGAAATGGTCGAAAGCCTTTTTACTATCGAGTATGAGTTTTCGAATACGTTTCTTTTTTATTTAAAGGTAGTTATCGATAACATCTTAGGTTTTCATAAACATATTAGTATTGATAATCTTTCTTCTAATGCATTGTTTTGTATATCATTTTATATTTTGTTTGTTTGGCATATTATGTACAAGTCGAACTGTTTAAAAAGCATATTAAATGAAAGCTGCGTGGTATTTATTTAAAATAACAAAAGTAAGTCGAAACTAAAGTATGCCCAGTAACTGTAGTTTGTAATCAAATTGCTGGATCCTGTAGACGGAAAACGTCGCTCAAACGGATTGTGGGAAAAAGCTTGTTCGCTTGATAACAATGAGCAAATAATGGTTTTACCCATATATCTAACTCAAGTAAATTGAAAAATTTGTCCAAACACCTTGAAAGTATTTAGAATATTTATTTATTTATTTACATGTAATCAACAGACAATGTGTAGTCCCAATGATTAAAAACTATTCCTATTTCTAAGTATGTTTAAAAAATTTGTTTGAATTCTGCTACGCGTAATGTGAAAATCGAATCCGGCAGATACTCCATTGAAAGTTCGCTGTAGACCAATAATAGCACCGTTATATCCATAATTCGTACGGCTAAGAGGCAATCGAAGAAAGACGTTATTCCGAAGAGCTCTACTGCGTACATTTAAAGAAATTTCGCTGAGGAGTGCAGGGCAGTCTATTTTGTTGTTCAACATGTCGGCGATCAACATAGCACGGGACAAATTACGTCGAATGCCAAGGGTGTCGAGTCCAATCAATAATCCACGGCTTTCGTAGCTAGGCAACTCGTTGGGGTTATTCCAAGGTAGCTGTCGAAGAGCAAAACGGACGAATCTGCGCTGTATTGATTCTATTCGGTAGGAGCCGTTAAGGTAATATGGGTTCCATATCGTAGAGCAGTACTCGAGCGTTGTACGAATGAGTGAGCAATATAGAGACTTTAAACAGTAAATGTCTGTGAAATGTTTTGCTATTCTCATTACAAATCCTAAACTACGAGATGCCTTTGCTACAATAAAGTTGATATGCTGCTTGAAAGACAATTGCTCGTCTAGAATTACACCAAGATCCTTAACACACGTGGTTCTGTTGATCACTACTTCATCAAGGCAGTAGTTGTATCTTATAGGATTTTTTTTGCGTGTGAACGTGATGATTGAGCATTTATCAATGTTCAAAGCCATTCGATTTACCTCACACCACTTTGAAAAAATTTCAAGTTGGTGTTGGAGGAAAACAGCATCCTCGTTACTTCGAACTATTTGGAATAGCTTGAGATCATCAGCGAAAGATAAACGTGGACAATTTAGAGAAAGATTCACATCGTTAAAATACAGGAGGAAGATCAGAGGTCCGAGATGGCTGCCTTGTGGAATCCCAGAAGAAGCGATGAACTCTTTGGATATAGCGTCATTTATCTTGATTGCTAATCGGCGATTATTAAGGTATGAGGAAAACCAACGCAGCATGTTAGAACCAAATCCCAATCTGTCTAACTTAGCAACAGTAATGGCGTGGTTAATTTTGTCAAAGGCAGCGGAAAGGTCCGTGTAGATAACATCAGTTTGTAAACCGCAGGATATAGCATTCGTCACAAACGTCGTGAAAGTCAAGAGATTGGTAGCCGTGGACCGTTTCGGCATAAACCCATGTTGTGTTTCTGCAATAAACCATTTACAATGGTTGAATATAGAATCAAGTACCACCATTTCGAAAAGCTTTGGAATAGCACTGAGCGACGTAATTCCACGGTAGTTGTCGATGTCTTTTTTGTCTCCTTTTTTATGAACTGGAAACATGTATGAAAACTTCCAGGAATCAGGGAAGATCCCAGATGTTAGCGATAAACGAAAAATTTGGCAGATAGGTGAAATTAAACCGATGGAGCTTTTTTTCACAAAGATTGCAGGAATACCATCGGGTCCGGAAGAGCTCGAAGATTTCATTTTGGCGATAGCCATTTTTACTGAATCTTCGTCAACACTGATAGTATCCAACAACTGATGTGATACTGGAACGTTCATTGCTGCTTGGGCGATTTGGTTCGGTGACAACACTTCATTGGAGAAAACGCTGGAAAACTTTTCGGAAAACAGTAGACAAATTTCATCTAGATTAGTTCCAACACTTATCCCATATACCATCGACGAAGGCAAATTCGATTCTTTTCGTTGGTCGTTTACGTATTTCCAAAAAGATTTAGGATCGGACTTCAATTTGTTCTGAACATTCCGAAGGTAACGTGCGTAGCAACGTTTTGCTGTCCTTTTATATAAAGAGTTGATGTGTACGTAGTTTGCACGCAGTGCATACCCGCCATGCTTGGAATATTTTTTTAACGCAGATCTTTTAGATGATTTTAATCGTTTCAATTCAGTAGTTTGCCATGGAGCTTGTCTGAAAGCATTACTTAGTCGTTTCGGCACATAATGATCTATAGCATACGTCAAAATATTGGAAAAAGTTTGAACAGCAAGATATGTCAAAAGCATCACAATCTCGTGCTATTAGTGTGTATTTGGCTCTTCAATAGTACCTAAATAGATTATGAATACTACAAAGAATGGATATCTCCTGGTAAATTAAGGCTAAAGCAATATCTCCTAATAAATATGTGAAAATACTACAATGAAAGCTGCAGAACCTAAAAGCCTTTGATTAAAACTACACATATGGATGACGTAAATTGTAATACAGAATTTTGTTTATTATAATTTCAAAAGTTCATCGATAAATTGTGTACAAGAACACGCTTGAAAAAATTCTTTACTTTTTCAAATGGAGTGAAAAGGAATCTGCGTTTTGATTTAAATTTCAGAAATGTGTTCATGTTAATTTCGTGGCAACTTAAAACCGCAGTATTACAAACATTTTTCTTCTTTTCAGTACTTGAACCCAATAAATGTAATCGAAATGATTGCAATATATATGGGTTTGTTTTCCTATGTTTGTTATGACAGTTCCAGCAGCGTCAGTCGAAATCTAGTACCACATTGTTAGGATCTCGATCACGAGGTCGAAAGCGAAACGTAATGCCACAATTCAGTCGAATCGACTTCTGAAATAATCGTTACGAGCAACTCGATTCGAGATGCATAATGTCAGCCCTGATTATTTGATCAACGATTTGCAGCTGTGGATAATCGCCAAAAATGAGATACCATCCGTAGTGTAGTCAGGGCCGCCGAGAAGGGGGGGGGTGGATAGAGAGGAAAATTCCCGGAGATTCGAAGAATTGTTTATTCATTTTTCATAACAAAACAAAATATCTACCACCAATTAGGCTTGCGAATTACTTTGTTAAAACAATGTATTAAAAATCTCTTGAATCGATCATGTTTCAATGCTCACAATGGTTTTTAACTTTTTTATTGCAGTCCCCCTGTGCCCGAATTTTCTCTCGGCGGCTCTGAGTGTAGTCTGGAGTAACCAAACAGGGCGATGAATTGAAAATAACTGAATCGTTATCTACTTCAACTTTGACTTGATCGTTAAAAGCGGCTAAGAGTAGCGGCTATTAAGAGTGTAATAACTTGATTAAGGTCTCGACCATTTCACAAATTATTTAACTTTTAGTTCAAATTTGACAGTCAAGCAAGTTATTTTTTATGGAGTAGTTAAATTGCACTAAAACTACGGCCCATTTCAAATTTTGTCGGAAGGAAAGTTATCTGGGTTTATTTTGCACTGAACATAAAATGATCTCAAGTAGTATAATAATTGCAATACAGCGAACGTAAGTAGAACTACGATATAAACTTACTTTGTTCAACAATGTATGACATTTTTTATTGAGGTATTTTCTTTGACTGAAAATCTAAACAGAAAAATTTTGAAAAAATAACTATCGAACTTTCCAGAAAAAAAAACAATGCTTTCAAACAGGGTTATTTTTGACAACGACAAAATAACTGCTCGACTGTCAGATATTAACTACAAGTCTAAGTCGAAAGCGTGAACAAAACAAATGCCAACATTAAAATTCATGGCCTTCAGCTTTGTTGTACTAATTATTTGCGCTGCTGCGATTTGAATAATCATGCAAAGGACGGTGATGCTCTCACACAAAATATTATCCGGTTTTCTTTGATGTTGGGGCAGCAATCCGGTTTTGAAACGCAGTAAAAAAACCATTGTTTTCCTTCTGGTTCACCTTGCCGTATGGAATTTTTCGGATTCTGAATATGAAGATGAATCCCTGGGGATTTGAGTTCGCAAACAGGCCATGTTCATATCTTCTTCATTTCGCTTCTTCATATTTGTCTAATATAAATGTTTTGAGCATTAATTTCCATAAAAACGAGTATCGAAATCGGTTATCTCTTAAATTTTACGCAAATAAATTATGTGTTCGGTGAAATTAGAGTCTCTACAAAAGGAACAATTCCCAAGGTTTCATAATGTTCAGTGATATGGATCATGATGGTATAAAGCCTTTTTTTTAAGAGCTTCTTTATACGGTTGTGAATCCGTGGCGATGCTCCGAGTTTCATTAGACTTACAGTTGACATTTGAAAAGCTTACAGTGAGTTCAATGTGTTTCGAAGTGTTGAAAATTCGAAATATAAGAATAATCTGTTAGGTTAATTGAATTGGAAGAAGGTTATGTAGTGAAATTTACTACTGTGGGAAAAAGATATTCATAATTTCAAAATTCTTTATTTATCTTTTCAAATCTGTTTCGTCCCTCTCAAAGTAATACCCCCTCCCAGCCCCAATACACTTGCTCCAACGTTTTTTCCAATCCTCGAAACAGTTGTTGATGTCAGTTTTGGAATAGCCTCGTAGCGATGCACGTTTGATATCTTCAATTAACTCAAAACGGTTTCCCTGGAGCGGTCCTTTGAGTTTGCTGAACAGCCAGAAGTCACACGTAACTAAATCAGGCGAATACGGTGGTTGCGGAACGATATTGGTTGAATGTTTGGTGAAAAAATCATGAAGAATCAATGATTTCGATTTTGGAACCAATCGTGCTTACAATTTTCTTAGGCCCAAATGATCTTTCAAAATGGTTTTTTATTGATTCTTCCGATATTTTAATGATTCCAGTAAGCCAGTCTCTGACTGTTAATAGTCGATTCTCGAGCATCAATTCCTTGATTTTATTGACGTGTTCATCATCAGTTGATGTTGATGGCCGTCCTGGACGTGGTCCGTCGTCAACGCGTTTTCGACCCTCCTCTGACAACTTGTACCAATCAAAAACACTAGCTTGCGACATACAATTATCACCGAAAGCCTTTTTGCAACATAGTCTAAGCGTTTTCAAATGATAAATAATCGCATGTTATAAGGGGAGAAGCTTTTCAGAATGAATAATTATCTCTACTGGGAAACAGTGATCGCGAGGAATGTTTTGATTATAACAGGGAGAAACCGGAATAAGAAGAGACATATATTTTTTTGGGAAAAAGAAACCAGTTGTCTGGTCCTGTCCTAGCTTTTAGTCAAAATGTGACAGTCGATTACAATTGACTTGAAGCCGAAAATTTTGGTTCTTTGGTTCGAGTTCGCTGTCAAATGCTGTGTTTAAGCAGTGTTCACACCATCACATTTTTCTTCATGCGGTGTTGGTGCAAATCAGGAAACGATTTCGATGGAATATAATCAAACTATAAAATACCACAATTTCTTTTTCTTATTCAAAAAGAGGTCAAATTACTTGTTTTATAGAGAATACTAGACTAGAGTTATTTTTATATTGGGTTTGAAGAAATTAAATTAAATTATGGTATGAACGTAGCTTAACATACTGTTGACAACAACGCCACTAAAACAAAATGTGTCGGTTTCAGGAACCAGCTTCCATAGCAGGCGGATTTTTCCCTCTTAGAAAAAAAAAGTTCAACGGTGGTCCTTCGTTGGTCCAATGAACGTCCAATCAATCGTTCAACGGGAGGCCAACACGGAACCTTCGTTTGCCGATTTACAAATTTTTGGTTACCAACGCAAGTAAGCCATGTGACCTGTTTATATCACATTGCCGCTGGACTACTTTTACTGGAGAATTTCCGAAGTTTTTTCCACTTATTTTTCTTAAACTAACACTACATACCTTTACTTCAAGTAGAATAACAACAAATTTTCTTTCTATATGAAGGTAGCACCTAATTATGACACTATTTTTGCAAGAGAAAAAAACAACAACAAACCATTCCAGCAAACTGAACGATTGTTTCGCGCAATATGCCGTTCAACAAACGCTCAATAACCAACCAAATATTATCGCTTGCTGAGTGGGTTTGGGCAGCTTGATGGTTGTTTTCCACCATTGGAAAAAAAATCTTGCCAAAAAATCCTTTTTCCAGATCTTTAGGAAAAGTTAGTTATGTGAAAATTATTTTTATACATTCAGTACTTCATTGAAAGCATCAACACATTATCAAATGAAGTAAGTGTTTCTGGAAATTCTTCTTACGTTTTCTGTATTGCAACTATTTTATCACTTGATATCTTTTTATTTTCAGTGCAAAATAAACCAAATTGACTTTCCATCCGTCAAACTTTAAAATGGGCCGCAGTTTTAGTTAAAGGCTATAGCAGGATAAGCATGTGAAATCTGCCCCAAAAGGGAATTCGTATTGTTATACCACATTCGAAAGGTCATAGACTGAAAACAATTTTCTCAAAGTTTCAACCCTTTAACTGCCATATTGACGGAGCTAGGGTGGTTCTATTGATTATTATTTTATTTGATTTTTGAAGAAACCCTTTATCCGAAAAATTTGAAAAAAATCAATTATGTTTTAGACATTATGGGGAAGGTTTACAATTGTTTTCAAAATTTTTGAAGATGTATTTCTTCCATTAAAAAATACTTGAAAACTTCGAAACATATTTTTTCCCTCTTCCAATTTTTGCACCACCCCGGATTTTTTAGCGATCAATAAAAAATTTTTGGACATGTTACAGTGGTATGTTTTCATATTTTTAAAAAATGTGGACGACCACAATATTTGATTTTTTCTAAAAAATAAATAACAGTCGACCATGCGTCCCCATCAAGTTCTGATAGAAGGAAACGCATGGTGTTTTGTTCTAGTAGTTTATGCAACTCAAGCGCAGGGCTCAGAAATCAAAGTAGGAGGAAATGAGTTTCAACCTTTGCATAATACATACACGATCATACTTAGGGTACAACCTAGAAAGCAACAAAGTAAGAACTTACTGGTATGTGGTTTATATTTGAATGGTAGTAATATATGAACGTCGCGAGTATCACACATATGAAATTCGGTTGCGGCAGTCAAGAACTAGAGCGGGTGTCAGATTTTTACGTGTTTCTGATGGATGTAATGAAAGAAAGAATGAAAATTTCGTTACAGTTTTAAAAGTGACTGTATATAATTCGATAACTCGATAGTTTTTCATGAAATTGTCTAACCGTTTTGCACTGTGGGATCTCGTACAACGCGGTTTCCTTTTTGCCAGCTCTGTACATTTCACTAAATGCATATCGAGTTGAAACAACAGCAAATTGGATTTTTCTTTTTTATATTGGTGTCAAACAGAAGTGGCCATTGATGAAGGTTGGAATCTATTACTTAGAATTATTGACTGTATATTTCATTTAAATAGGTAATGGGATAAAATATATATAATAAAAATACATTGCTATTTGAAAGCACACATTTTGTCTCTGATTATTTTCGTTTATTCTATAGACTTATCGTCGTCACTTTTTCTGTTGATAGTCGTTGCTAGCTGTTCTGATTTAAGCATTCCTGACTATATTTCCGCCGGTCTCACCTCTCTGGATAAAAACTGAGTATAAGGAAAGGTAGTAAATAATGGCGGCCACGTGTGAACAGTAACCAATAGTTCTATTGCCAGTAGCGCACTCACAGCAACGGCGCTGGATTCCCAAATATCCAGTCGAATTTTTAGTGTACTCAATATAGCACTTGTATGCTTTGAAAAACGAGATACAACTTATTACGGACCCGAATAGTTTTTTATGCTCTGTGTGTCTTAATTAGGTCATCTCATGATAAATCTATAAATCCAAAATTTCTTGGCAGAACATCCTTCTCAAAAGCTTATATTATAAGAACTACTATGTTTCGATACTTGTTGCTCTCGTTCCAATCCAAGGATTGATGATATTACCTTATTAGAACTTCCCGTTCGCAATTTGAACAAAAATACGACCAAATCTTCCTCATTGACACCAGCATATCACGAAGCTCAATGATATTTGGCCATGTTAAACCAGTAAAAACCTGGAAGCGTTCCTCTGAGAGTGAAAATCACTTACTGTATTCTCAGATATTCTCAGATAAAGATAAATCACTTACTGTATTCTCAGATACTGTATTCTCAGATATTTTCTGGAAAGTATGGAGCTTTCTACACAATATACCCAAAAATTAAAGGAATCGATTCAGCGAATGAAGTTTTTTAATACACATAGTCGATAAATGCTTGACTTGAAATTATGCAAAGGTTACAACTCAAAAACGAAAAATAACGCATCACTATTTTCTTATATCTGTTGTTGTTTCAAATTTAAGAATAAATATAAAAATATATAGCGCTATCAGTCTACAAACCATGAAAACCTTCATGAAGATATTCGATTGACGTTTTCAAACACAAAATTCCAACTTTATCTTTATCATACATTTTTTCAGAAAACTATACACATCCCTCGATAACATATCTTTATGATAACTTTTGACACTGTAGAGAAATTGTCATTCTTCCTTTCATTATTCTTTCATTACATCCATCAGAAACACGTAAAAAACTGACACCCGCTCTAGTTCTTGACTGCCGTAACCGAATTTCATATGTGTGATACTCGCGACGTTCATATACCATTCAAATATAAACCACATACCAGTAAGTTCTTACTTTGTTGCTTTCTAGGTTGTACCCTAAGTATGATCGTGTATGTATTATGCAAAGGTTGAAACTCATTTCCTCCTACTTTGATTTCTAAGCCCTGCGCTTGAGTTGCATAAACTACTAGGACAAAGCACCATGCGTTCCCATCCAGTTCTATTAGAAGGAAACGCATGGTGCTTTGTTCTAATAGTCATGTCAGGCGCTTGAGTTTCATAAACTACTAGAAGAAAGCACCATGCGTTTCCTTCTATCAGAACTTGATGGGGACGCATGGTCGACTGTTATTTATTTTTTAGAATAAATCAAATATTGTGGTCGTCCACATTTTTTAAAAATATGAAAACATACCACTGTAACATGTCCAAAAAATTTTCTAGTTATCGCTAAAAAATCCGGGGTGGTGCAAAAATTGGAAGAAGGAAAAAATATGTTTCGAAATTTCCAAGTATTTTTTAATGGAAGAAATACATCTTCAAAAATTTTGAAAAAAAATTGTAAACCTTCCCCATAATGCCCTAAACATACCTGATTTTCTTCAAATTTTTCGGAGAAGCAGTCTATGACCTTTCGAATGTGGTATAACAATGTGAATTCCCTTTTGGGGACAGATTTCACATGCTTATCCTACATGCCTTTAACTACTCGATGAAAAATAACCGCTCGACTGTAAAATTTTACCTTAAAGTTAAAATAATTCGCGAAATGGTCTGAGTTGAGCTGTGTGTTTCATCTGCTAAGCATCTGACATATTCATATTTTCAAGACGACCAATCCAGATTTACCTTACAGTAAAGTTTTAAAAGTAAAACGAAAACGAACCAATCATTTTTCAAAGTCGAACTGATTCCAAGCTGGATCTAAAAAATATCGTGTGTTGTCCACAGTTGGCATTAGGCCCTTTCGAAAAGAAATTTTGATATTTTGAACCAGAGAATATAGTAGTGCAATATTTTGTTTTGATTGCTATCGCAAGAAGTCTTTCTGACAGATCATTTACAACCACAAGTGCAAGTGAGGTTGATTTGTTTTCATCAGGAAATGCCAGCATTAATGAGTGTATTGAAAATAAGCTATCCACAATTTTTTCTTTCAAATTATGATAAAAAACGATATTTCATTCAAACTAAAAATTGATCCTTTATTGTACGAGGTTAAACTTGAGCATAAAGAAAACCGGATGAAATTTAAGTTATTCACGAGTTTTCGAACTTTTGATCGAACGCTCTTCATCAAGTTCCGGACAACTGTTGCATCGCATTTTTTGGACGCTTGAGCCTAATTTTTTTTGAACTCCTGCATGTTCCCAGCTGTCTTGCCAGTCTTCTTGAAGACCCTCTTCACGATTGCCCAGTAACGTTCGATGGGTCGAAGCTGAGGCCAATTTGGTGGATTGATATTTTTCTCAACGAAATGTATACCCTTTTCCGCAAGCCAATTGAGAGTAGTTTTGGCATAGTGAGCCGACGCCAAATCCAGACAAAACAGTGGAGGTGTACTAAGCTTCTTATATAAACGCAGCAATCTCTTCTGGAAACACTCAGATCGATAGATTTCTGCATTTATAGTTCCAGTAGTGTAAAAAATGGTTGACTTCAAACCACAGGAACATATTGCTTGCCATACCAGTACCTTTCGACCGAGTTTCTCCACTTGAATCGACCTGTCCGCATCGCTCACATCCTCCCCAACGACGACAGTAAAGTATTGTGGACCTGAAAGGGTTTTTGAGTCCTCTATTACATAAGTCTCATCGTCCATCAAAACGCATGCATCTGGATACTGCAAAAGACGCGAATACAATTTTCGGGCCCTTGTTGCTGCTTGCTTCTTCTGTTTTACACTATGTTTCGAGATTTTCTGCTTCTTGTAGGTCTTTAGGTGATTTCGCCTCTTGATACGCTGGACCGTTCCGACACTCGTTCCTGCTGTTTTGTCTAAATCACGTATTGACATTGATTTGTTCTTCATGATTAGAGATACCACTTTTTGGTCCAGTTTCGGGGTGGAAGAACCGGGTTTTCCGCCTCTTCCTGGTAGCTCATCCTAAGAATAATGTTCCCCAAACTTATTGATTATGTTTTTAGCACAAGCTTTCGATTTATATTGGAAAGTGTAGAGAATTTGCAATAATGGCTCCGTAATAATCAAAAGAGAAAGTAAAGAAAGAGAGGCTCTCATTTGCAGTTAGGCCCTTTTGTCGTGGGACTATCGAATTCACGTTGAGATGCTTATATCACTCATTTGTATGTTTTCGTTCGGCACTTCAGTGAAGGTATTGCACTTCGGTACAAAATGTGAGTGGCAAATAGTCTGCTTAGCGGTTTATGTTGAACTGCGAGATGACTTTTTTTTTTTTTTTTTTTTTTTTAAATAACTATTTATTGGAATATGAGTTAAAATTAAATTATTAAGATTTTAATTGGGTGTTCAGCCACAAGTGGTGACTTTTCAGCCCTGTTATATATATATATGATTTGGTTATTACCATGAAGACATCATTTGCTTCCGCAATTCTGAGATTTTTGTGTAGGGAAAATTCTAAACCTACTTGTATTGTGTAATGGGGAAAAGGAACTTATATACTAACTTACTAACTAATACAGAGAGCGAATCGATTCAATTGAAGATTGCATCGATTTTTGTCGGAATTTGCTTATAATATTATGTGACATTACATCTAATGGTTCTATATTTGTGAGTCTGTGTAACTCATTTGTACTAAACCAGGGAGGACGCTTCAGAATCATTTTCAGAATTTTATTCTGAATCCTTTGAAGCGTTTTCTTCCTGGTGGAACAACAGCTTGACCAAATTGGTACCGCATAAAGCATGGCTGGTCTGAAAATTTGTTTATAAATTAACAATTTGTTTTTTAGACAGAGCTTAGAATTTCTGTTTATAAGAGGATATAAACATTTAATATATTTATTACACTTTGCCTGGATTCCTTCAATGTGATCCTTGAAAGTGAGTTTTTTGTCATACGTTAAACCTAAGTATTTAGCTTGATCAGACCATGTCAATTCCAAGCCATTCAATTTGAGAATGTGATTATTGTTTGGTTTAAGAAAAGAAGCTCTTGGCTTGTGAGGAAAGATAATTAATTGCGTTTTTGCTGCATTTGGTTTAATTTTCCATTTTGACAGATAATCACTGGAAATATTTAAACTTCTTTGTAGGCGACTGCAGATCACTCTTAGATTTCTACCTGTGGCTAACAGACTTGTGTCGTCACAGAATAGCGATTTCTGACAACCAACGGGTAGATTTGGAAGATCAGAAGTGAAAATATTATACAAGATTGGAGCTACACTCGAACCCTGCGGAACACCGGCTCGTACGGGTAGCAATTCAGATTTACAATTCTGATAGCTAACCTGAAGAGTACGATCAGTTAAATAATTTTGAATCATTTTGATCAAATAAATAGGAAACTGGAAATCAGACATTTTTGCTATTAAACCTTTGTGCCAAACACTGTCGAATGCTTTTTCTATGTCTAGAAGAGCAACTCCAGTGGATAACCCAGAAGATTTATTTGATTTTATCATGTTCGTTACTCTGACAAGTTGATGAGTAGTTGAATGTTCATGACGAAATCCAATCTGCTCTGGTAAAAAAAATTGAATTCTCATTTATATGAGTCATCATTCTTAACAAGATAATTTTTTCAAAAAGTTTACTGATAGAAGAAAGTAAGCTAATTGGGCGATAACTTGATGTTTCTGCTGGGTTTTTATCAGGTTTTAGGATAGGAATTACTTTAGCGTTTTTCCATCTTTTTGGGAAGTAAGCTAATGAAAAACACTTGTTGAAAATTTTAACCAGGAGTCTCAAGGCAACATCGGGAAGATTTTTAATAAGAATATTAAAAATTCCATCATTACCAGGAGCCTTCATGTTTTTAAGTTTTCTAATAATTGATTTAATTTCATCAAAATTCGTCTCAATAATGTCATCGTGTGATAACACTTGGGTTGAAATATGATCATATTTCAGTGAGACTTCATTTTCAATAGGACTCACAACGTTCAAATTAAAATTGTGGACACTCTCGAACTGCTGAGCAAGTTTTTGAGCTTTTACGCCATTTGTAAGAAGTATTTGATTTCCTTCCTTGAGAGCAGGAATAGGTTTCTGAGGTTTCTTAAGAACCTTAGAAAGTTTCCAGAAAGGTTTAGAATATGGTTTAATTTGTTCAACTTCTTTAGCGAAATTTTCATTTCGCAAAAGAGTAAATCTATGTTTAATTTCTTTTTGTAAATCCTTAACTATGTTTTTCATAGCAGGATCACGAGAACGTTGATATTGTCGTCGACGAACATTCTTCAACCGAATGAGCAGTTGAAGATTGTGCGAGATGACTTTATTCCCTCGAAGCCTCAATGAACACAGTTCCATCCGAACTATAAAATCCAAGCGTTTTGACAGCAGTTGGGGTCGAAACTGAGTAGTGTTTTGCTTCAAACAAAAACGAAGTATGAGCGCCATGAGCGAAATATTTGTGCTCAATATCACGAGAAATTCCAACCATTTATAATTCGGCAACCGATGGACAATGAATATTACTAAATAAAATCATTTTCTCTTTCTCATTCACAGGAACCAAAAAGATGGAATACAAGACCAGACAGTGGCACGAGAAGTGCTTCTGTTGCTGCGTCTGTAAGACGGCCATTGGCACCAAATCGTTCATCCCACGTGAGCAGGAGATCTACTGCGCCGGGTGTTACGAGGAAAAGTATGCTACCCGTTGTATCAAGTGCAAGAAGGTAAAATCTGAGAACAACAAGATTGAAAGACAACAGACTTGTCATACTGAAACACTCATTCATCTTCTTTCGGCAGATCATCACCAGCGGCGGTGTAACGTACAAGAATGAACCGTGGCACCGTGAGTGCTTCACCTGTACCCACTGTCAGGTGTCACTGGCCGGACAGCGCTTCACCAGCCGCGACGAGAAACCGTACTGTGCCGAGTGTTTCGGTGAGCTGTTCGCCAAGAGATGCACATCCTGTATCAAACCAATCACTGGTAGGTGTCAGGTGCCGTGAGAAACAAGTCAAGGAAGTCAGCTTCAACTTTTGATATTTTTGTTATTTGCTATGATCTTCAAACTTAACGCGATTTATTTATTCCCCAAAACACAGGAATCGGTGGTACTCGCTTCATCTCGTTCGAGGATCGTCACTGGCACAACGATTGCTTCATCTGCGCCATCTGTAAAACGTCACTGGTGGGCCGTGGTTTCATCACCGACGAGCAGGACGTCATCTGTCCGGAATGTGCCAAGCAGAAGTTGATGTAAGCCGCGGAAGCTACGGCAACCATAGCGCAAACCTATCTCAGAGAAGATGCACCAGGAAACGTAAACCTCTTCTACATTTCACTGCAAAACAATGAAAGTAACTAAACAACAACGAACAACAGCGATTATATTCTAAAAAAAAAGCCGAGAATAACATACCAGGAATTGATCAGTTGGAACCGATGAAATGCAAAGATTTTTTTTTTCTGATAGATAGTGCGAGATGGAATGAGAATGGTTTACTGCAGCAGCAATCTGTATAAAAAAAACATAAACAATACAACAACAAAAAAAAACAAAGCCTTACAACCGTTGTCAACGAGACAAGCAAATGGCCAAGTTGCTGAAAATAGTTTCAACAACAGAAAGAAGAAAAAAAGTGGTGGTGTCCCTTTTCATTTCAACGAGAAATTTGTTTCTTTACGTACATTTAGGAACTTCATTGTATTTAAATACTGTTTTCTATTTATCGCATGCATATTTTTCTGCGAGATGGACGCAATTGTATACTGTTTTGCGTGTGTAAAATTTAAGCTATCGCCATGATGAATGTTTTAAAAGTATCAAAGTATTTTGCCTTGCGCTATTTTGTTAAGTAAAATTGTTCGCAAACATATATTTATATAAACGAAACAGAACAACTGCTTACGCTGTGAATATATTTTATGATTATCGAAAAAAAAGCTTTTCTATTCTTACTGTGACACTAAAACACAAACGAGATTAGCGGGAACGGCCTATATTCACTAAAGTTGCCTTCTACTAAAATACCAACACACATAAGCATACTAAAAAACCAAACACAAGAGAGGAAAATTATTATATGTATCGAAAGTGAAAGTGACAAATTTTAAATAATTACGTTCTAGTTTTACAGCGCTTTTAAAAACACACACACACACACACTCAAAATAGAGTATTTATGTAGGATGGCGAGAAACAATGCTTTAATAAAATAAAAATGAAACAAAAAACACGAAATAAATCTAACACTAAAACGCTTGTCTCTCCTCCTTCTCTTTATGTTACGTGTTGTTAATCGTGAATATACATATATACATTAAAAGAAATCAATTATTAAACCTAAATAGGCGGTCAACGAAACAAACAAAAAAAAAGGTTAAAATCAAACAATGAAGCAAAAAAACTAGACATCTATGAAAAAGCTATTTAACATTACAGTTACTGATGATGATAATCCTATATGCTACTAGAAAGATAGAGATGATGAAGCAAACATTAATCTAGTAAACGGTAGGGTCCAAATTGTAGCCGAGCCGTTTTTCTTCTTCCGTTGGTTTCATTTATTATTTTATAGGCAGTATATCGTCTAACGAGTATTTTACTGTTTAAATTATTTATTCATTAACACACAACACGATTACCATTTTTTTTATTATTATTATTATAAAAAGAAGCAAGAATATTATTACGATTATTACAATGTGACGAATGCGAAGTACGTATACAATATATCAAACAAACAAACAAACAGGAAACGCTAATCATTTATTCACCACTTCTTTGTTATAATTATTAATTTTAGTAGTATTCGGATTTTTTTGAATAAATAAAATATCTCTCCACAAGATGTTTCTATTTTCATTTCTTGCTTTTAGGAGAAAAGCCCGTAAAGACTCTAATAGCTACAGTCATCAAATTTAAAATAACCGAATTTCTACGCTTAAAATTTTCAAATGTCTTTGAATAAACGTGTTTGAGGATATCGTAACATCGATCGATTATTCGAGTGATCGATTAATAACCCAGATAATCGATTGTAACTTATTCGAATAGTTTGAAAATTATAATCGATCATTGAATAATCTAGTAATTCGAAAAATCCGACATCCCTAAATGTGTTTTAATGCTTGGGTGTCACGCACAAATTACGTCACGCTTTAGACGAGGGGATGAGGCTTCCAACATTGTGACAAATTGTAACAATGGTGGGGAAGGAGGTACTTGGCAATACGTTATGGCACGTTTTAACTACTAAAGTGAGTAGTATCATAACTGCAATTGTATTTTATTTTTAAATCCGACTACGGATTTTGGAGATTTGAATCGACTAAAAATACCCATTTGATACTCACTGGGCATTAGTGCAACCTTGAGACAGATTGAATTATGCTGTCACAATTCCAGGGCTTGTCTGTATCCTTACTCAATGCACATCCAATGATGTCATAGGTGATGTCTGACAAAAAGAGGTAACAGTACGAAGAAGGAGAACAAAAAAATAAATGCGTTTCTGAATATTCTGAATATGCCAAACTTGTCAGACATTGTCCATCCTTGAACAAACACTACGGTTTGTTCTATGGAAGAGAAGCCATCTTCTGATCAAATGTGATCTCTTTTTCATTTTTGAACATATGATGACCGAATCATGTCTTTTCTGTTATCTTTTGGAGCGACAAATGGTATGGACAATATCGTCCGAAACTTACACACCTAGTAGTTTAGTCACATGTTAAATGTAGCTCTCGTAAATTGCATTGTAGAATGCTTGGTACTTTCTCAGACATTCGTTACTTTTACTTTTCTATGATAACTTTATACAGAAATCAAGAAATAGCTATCAGCCTAATATTTAGTAAGAATAAGTTCTATTTAATATCTTCTTTAAGTATTTCAGCAACGCATTTTCACATTGTGAAAGGATTCTAGATTGGTATGACTGTCAGTGACAACTGTGCCAAGTGTCATGTCAAAATATTCATTAGTGTTTGGTATACGTATGCCTTTCTGAAGTATTAAAAGTGCAATCGGCGATTTTTACAATGAGTAAAATTATTCAACAAAGAAGTTTCAATAAATTTGGTGTGCGGAATCAAGTTTCTGATGCCGGAACGTTCAGAATGCTGCAAAAGGCCTTCGGTGATAATTGCATGTTGCAAGCTAGCGTTTTTGATTGGTACAAGTTGTCCAAAGAGGGTCGCAAACGCGTTGACGATGAACCACGTCCAGGACGGCCATCAACATCAACTGATGATGAACACGTCAATAAAATCAAGGAATTGGTGCTAAAGAATCGACGATTAACAGTCAGAGACCTTACTGGGATCGTTGGAATATCGGAAGGATCAATAAAAACCATTTTAAAAGATCATTTGGGCCTAAGAAAAGTGAAAGCACGATTGGTTCCAAAATCACTCATTGATTCTTCTCCAAAAATTCAACCAATACCGTTCCGCAACCACCGTATTCGCCTGGTTCAGCTCCTTATGATTTCTGGCTATTCAGCAAACGACCGCTCCGGGAAAGCCGTTTAAGTCGATTGAAGACATCAAACGTGAATCATAACGCTCCTTAAAGGTTATTCCGGAAATTCACTTTGACAACTGTTTCGAGAATTGGAAAATCCGTTTGCACAAGTGTTTTGGGGCCGGCGGAGATTACTTTGAGGGAGACGAAATAGATTTGGAAGAATAAATAAAGAATTTTGAAATTAGGAACAAAGTCTTACTATTTTTTGCCCACAGTAGTATGTTTCGAATTAGCTCTGGCCATAGCCACAATGAAACATTTCTACCGAGAGAACAAAATGGCGAACATTTTTAATCTTCAATGTTTTTACACTTTTCATTTTCTATAACTTTTTAAAATAACATTGAATATTTATGCACGGACCAAAGAGGACTGAAATGCCATTTGATTCATGTTCACTCTGGGTGCTCAAACTTCTCGGTTGCGCGTAACTTCGGTACTAGTTCTATATCATTTCAAGGAGTATTTCCAAGTAATTTATGGGAAGAAATTTTCGATTTTTTTTAAATCATTCGGTGCAAACTTTAAACGATTATAAATTCAGAACCGGAAGTGTGCCGCATAATATATTTGAACATGATAGAATCAAATGTATTTTGCCGGTTACTTATATGATTATACCTGTAAACGAACCGGGTTCGGAATGTCTGCCGTACGTTCTTTAAATTTACTCAATGGCTCAATAGTTGCAAAACCAATAAAACTACAAGTATCTGCCCCATGGGTGTTATGTTAGACTAGTTCTCAAGAGAGAGTTTGACTCGCGAGAGAGAAAAGTGAAACTCATGTCAGAAACGAAGTGAGGTCTGAGATAATAAACTCATTATTAGTTTGTACTCCAGTTTAACTAGACGCGTTTTTATTGAGTAGATACTCTATTAAACAGTTCTACAGTTCACTTTGTTTTATCGACGTTTCAAGGTTGTTTCAACTGGCGACGAGGATTAATCAGGTTTCGTTGGACTTATTTTCCGGAATTATTTGACAAAAAAAACCGTTTTACACCAGCGTAAGTTTATCCTGGGAAGAGATTGCAGATTTTGTAAGTACGCTATACGTTCTGAAACAAAGCATTTGTTCTTTTCAATAAAAAAAAATAAAAGGTGTGCGTGATAAAAGCGTTTCCTGCATATTATAGCTTTGATTTCTTGAGTTCTCATTGTGTAATATTTGATGGTTTTAAAAGTGAGTAAAATTTTATACTTGGGAGGTTTTTTTTTATTTCGTTTTCAGTTTTTATTTCTTATAAAAGGAAATCACATTGTTCATTATTCTAGTTCAGTAAGCTTGATTCTTACGCCATTTTGTTTTACCTTTTCGTCTCAGTGTAATAGTTCTCTATGGAGAATCAGTAGGAGAGTGAGTTACTCATCACTCACGTTGCATGACGTCTCCGGAGTGCTCAGCAAATGAAAGTAAACATTGAAGCATAGCTCAGTCGGTGTTGAACAGTCGTTCGCACCGCACGCGTATAGCTCTTGGCTCCTGGAATTTTTTTTTTCTGGCTACCTAGAGTTTCATTGATTCAAGGCTTCAGTCTTTTTCAAGGCTACCTGAATCACTAGCTAAGTGACTAAGTGATACAAAGAGTGATATTAGAGTGACTAAGTGATACAAAGAGTGATATTAGAGTGACTAAGAAATTAATCAGCCTTTTTTAAGGCTAGCTAGGAGTCTAATCGAAGACTAATTTAGCCTAGTTAATTTAATTTAAAATTTCATTAATTTCAAAAATGCCTGCGTCCAACCGGAAAGGCAACAAGCCTAAGGCTAAAAATAATTCAATACGGAATAAATCACAATCCGTTATTCAACATTTTTCTAATAACATTCACGATCTTATAGAATCTGAATGTAAAAATAAAAGACAACGGACGGATTTCCCTACCGTTGATCCTATGCCGTCTAACAATATTTACGAGATTCTTCCTGAATCCGATTGTAGCGACATAGAAGAAAATTCTTCAAAAATTCCCAAAATGGACGCTTGTCGTTCTGGGAAGAAACATCAATCTATGCCACCAGTGACGGTGATGATTTCCGACTTCAAAGCATTCCGTACTGAGCTTTCTACTTTTCTCCCGGAAGTAAAAGTCTCATTTCAAATCGGACGAAGAGGAGAATGTCGAGTCTTGGTGGATGGATTGGAAGATTACGAACGTCTTATTCGATATTTGTCCGAAAAACTTCATAAATTTTATTCATATGATATAAAATCAGACAGACCCTTCAAGGCTGTCTTGAAAGGATTATCAAATGATCAAAGTATTGATGAAATTAAAAATGAACTAAAAGAATTGCTTGGTTTTGCCCCTTCCCAAGTAATACTTATGAAAAAAAAGAGCGAATGGTACTTCTAAACCACGCTCTGGAATTTCCCATGAACTTTACCTAATACACTTCAATCGAAGTGATGTAAACAATTTGAAAACTTTAGAAAAAGTACGTTTCATTTCCCACATTAAAATTCATTGGGAACATTATAAACGGCATAATCGTATTGCAAACTTAACGCAATGTCGTCGTTGCCAAGGCTTCGGTCATGGAACCAAAAATTGTCATATGGATATACGGTGTTTGAATTGTGGTAAATCGCATTCGAAAGACGCTTGTCCAATGAATGAAACCACTGATAAATTTTCATGTTCAAATTGCAATGGAAATCATAAATCCAATTATTTGAAATGTCCTGTCAGGGAAAAAATTTTAAACGCTCGTTCGCTTAGACAACAAGTCAAATCAACGACCTTAAATTTACAGAACATACCTGAAAATTCTTCTAAGGCACCTGCCAATTCGTCTTCTAACGAAAACAATTTATTGACAGGTAGATCGACCTCGTCATCATCTTCTTCTAATTTCACTTATGCTGGTATATTAGGTAGAAATCTATCTCCTATTTCTTCTAATGTAAATAATCAAAACACAGGACCGCCTTGCAGTTCTTCTTCTAACGAAAACAATTTATTAATAGGTAGACCGGCCAAATCATCTTCTTCTAATGGCAGTCTACCTACAAATATTCCTTCAATGCCATTCGCTTCTTTAAATGAAGTCGATTTAGGCGATATAACTGAAAATAAAATGATCTACCTACAAGATCAACTTTTTCAAATGATCATCCAAATGAATTCGACTTCATCACTTTTTGAAGCATTTCAAATCGGATGGAAATTTGCAAATAATATTATAATGAATTTAAAATTTAACAGTGATGTTAAATAATTATTTGAATATTTTAAATTGGAATGCTCGATCTTTGAAATCGAGTGAAGATGAATTTTATAATTTTCTCAAAGTTCACAAAATTCATATTGCCATTGTGACAGAAACTTTTCTTAAACCAAATGTAAAATTGAAAAGTAATCCACATTATGTGGTTCATCGATTTGACAGGTTTACTGGAATTGGTGGTGGAGTTGCCATTTTTGTCCAACGGCAAATTAAACATCGAATTTTACCTTCTTTCAATACTAAAGTTATTGAAAGCTTGGGAATCGAAGTTGAAACCATTCATGGAATTTATTTCATCGCTGGAGCATATTTGCCATTCCAATGCACCGGCGAACAATTAAATTTCTTTAAAGGCGATTTGCAAAAACTTACAAGATATCGATCGAAATTTTTCGTAATAGGGGACTTAAATGCTAAGCATGTCCAGTGGAATTGTAGGCAAAATAACAGTAATGGTAAAATACTTCATAATCAACTCTCAGCTGGTTACTTTACAGTTCTTCATCCCAGTAATCCTACTTGTTTCTCTTCCGTGAAAAACCCGTCTACAATTGATCTGGTTCTAACAGATCAAAGTCACATTTGTAGTGAACCGATTACTCATGCTGATTTTGACTCAGATCATCTTCCTGTAACATTCAGACTTTCCAACGAAGCTATAATTAATCCAATTAGTTCTATTTTCAACTATCATAGAGCAAATTGGTTGGATTACAGATCTCACATTGAAAATCATGTGGATCATGAAACTATTTTAGAAAATTCTGCGGATATCGACACAGCAATTGATAATTTGAATCATTATATTATCGAAGCTAGAAATCTTTCAGTTCCCAAAGCTCAAACTAAATTAAATGCTCCTATCATCGATGACAATCTTCAACTGCTCATTCGGTTGAAGAATGTTCGTCGACGACAATATCAACGTTCTCGTGATCCTGCTATGAAAAACATAGTTAAGGATTTACAAAAAGAAATTAAACATAGATTTACTCTTTTGCGAAATGAAAATTTCGCTAAAGAAGTTGAACAAATTAAACCATATTCTAAACCTTTCTGGAAACTTTCTAAGGTTCTTAAGAAACCTCAGAAACCTATTCCTGCTCTCAAGGAAGGAAATCAAATACTTCTTACAAATGGCGTAAAAGCTCAAAAACTTGCTCAGCAGTTCGAGAGTGTCCACAATTTTAATTTGAACGTTGTGAGTCCTATTGAAAATGAAGTCTCACTGAAATATGATCATATTTCAACCCAAGTGTTATCACACGATGACATTATTGAGACGAATTTTGATGAAATTAAATCAATTATTAGAAAACTTAAAAACATGAAGGCTCCTGGTAATGATGGAATTTTTAATATTCTTATTAAAAATCTTCCCGATGTTGCCTTGAGACTCCTGGTTAAAATTTTCAACAAGTGTTTTTCATTAGCTTACTTCCCAAAAAGATGGAAAAACGCTAAAGTAATTCCTATCCTAAAACCTGATAAAAACCCAGCAGAAACATCAAGTTATCGCCCAATTAGCTTACTTTCTTCTATCAGTAAACTTTTTGAAAAAATTATCTTGTTAAGAATGATGACTCATATAAATGAGAATTCAATTTTTTTTACCAGAGCAGATTGGATTTCGTCATGAACATTCAACTACTCATCAACTTGTCAGAGTAACGAACATGATAAAATCAAATAAATCTTCTGGGTTATCCACTGGAGTTGCTCTTCTAGACATAGAAAAAGCATTCGACAGTGTTTGGCACAAAGGTTTAATAGCAAAAATGTCTGATTTCCAGTTTCCTATTTATTTGATCAAAATGATTCAAAATTATTTAACTGATCGTACTCTTCAGGTTAGCTATCAGAATTGTAAATCTGAATTGCTACCCGTACGAGCCGGTGTTCCGCAGGGTTCGAGTGTAGCTCCAATCTTGTATAATATTTTCACTTCTGATCTTCCAAATCTACCCGTTGGTTGTCAGAAATCGCTATTCTGTGACGACACAAGTCTGTTAGCCACAGGTAGAAATCTAAGAGTGATCTGCAGTCGCCTACAAAGAAGTTTAAATATTTCCAGTGATTATCTGTCAAAATGGAAAATTAAACCAAATGCAGCAAAAACGCAATTAATTATCTTTCCTCACAAGCCAAGAGCTTCTTTTCTTAAACCAAACAATAATCACATTCTCAAATTGAATGGCTTGGAATTGACATGGTCTGATCAAGCTAAATACTTAGGTTTAACGTATGACAAAAAACTCACTTTCAAGGATCACATTGAAGGAATCCAGGCAAAGTGTAATAAATATATTAAATGTTTATATCCTCTTATAAACAGAAATTCTAAGCTCTGTCTAAAAAACAAATTGTTAATTTATAAACAAATTTTCAGACCAGCCATGCTTTATGCGGTACCAATTTGGTCAAGCTGTTGTTCCACCAGGAAGAAAACGCTTCAAAGGATTCAGAATAAAATTCTGAAAATGATTCTGAAGCGTCCTCCCTGGTTTAGTACAAATGAGTTACACAGACTCACAAATATAGAACCATTAGATGTAATGTCACATAATATTATAAGCAAATTCCGACAAAAATCGATGCAATCTTCAATTGAATCGATTCGCTCTCTGTATTAGTTAGTAAGTTAGTATATAAGTTCCTTTTCCCCATTACACAATACAAGTAGGTTTAGAATTTTCCCTACACAAAAATCTCAGAATTGCGGAAGCAAATGATGTCTTCATGGTAATAACCAAATCATATATATATTTAACAGGGCTGAAAAGTCACCACTTGTGGCTGAACACCCAATTTAAATCTTAATAATTTTAACTCATATTCCAATAAATAGTTATTTAAAAAAAAAAAAAAAAAAATTGAAGCATAGCAGTTTCATCGCATATTATATACATAAAAAAGCAGTCATTTACATATATTGCTGGGATCTGAGCAACGAAAACAAGCATTTGTTTCCTGATTGTAGCTGAGTTTTTTGTGACGAAGGCATAAACTTCTACGGATGGAAATAAAAACTGACGAGTGATTTTATTCCACATAATTCAATTTTTCTGTCGGCGGATTTGATCTACGAGTATAATTTGCTTGGAGTGCTGGGGCAAATTTCAATTTCGGTGAAGTATAGAACTGATCAAGGTACGTGATTTTTTTTTATACCAAAAGCTTTCGTTTTGTTTTAATTGTATTTTTATTTACCATACAATATTATTTTACACTATCTGACAATTTGTTTATTTGGTGATTTTCTGTTTACATATTTTAAAAAGAATGTCGGTGTCAACGACCGTAGAACCTTACCTACCGAATTCAATACCTTTTGCTCAATACATTGAACAACTTGAATACGTTTTTATCAACAACAATGTGCCTGAGCAGAAATATAAGACTTCCTTCTTAGCCGTTTGTGGTGTTACGGTTTTTTCTGAGATCAAAAAGCTTTTTCCTGGTCATGATATTAAAAATTTGACTTACCAGCAAATAACGGAATCATTGAAGAAAAGATTCGATAAATGCGACTCTGAAGTGATTCATAGTTACAAATTTTGGAGCAGGCGACAAGGAAAGTATGAAAAATCTGAAGATTTTGTAATCGCAGTAAAAGTTTTAGCCGAGCAATGTGGTTTCGGTACATTTAAGGATAGAGCGATTCGTGATCTTTTAGTAATAGGTGTTTATAACCGAGATATCCAAAAGCGGTTATGTGACGAAGATGATCTTACTGCTACCAGAGCAGAGAAACTAATTTTAAATCATGAGATTTCTAATAATAGAACGAGTGTCTTAAAAGAAGACGAAGATCATAACATATCAATAGTTGCTCGTTTGGGCAGGAAAGATATTCGATCTCGTTCAAAACAAAGATATAGGGATAGAAGTAGAAGTCATAATCGAAGTGTATCCTTTTCGCCTAGAAATAAAAAGCACGGATACGACAATCATAGATACAACTCAGACAAACCGTCTTATTTGTGTTCCTTCTGCAAAAGAAGAGGACACACACGAAAGTTTTGTTACAAATTATACTACAAAGGCAAATATCAGGAAGAGGTCAAGTTTTTGAGCCCTCCAAAGAAAAATGGTAGTTCACTTGAACATTTCAAAAGACCGGAACATACCAAAGAAGAAGATGATGATGATGATGAGGATATGTATTGCATGATGATTTCCTCGATAAATCTAATAAACGAACCTTGTTATGTTGAGGTATTAATAGAGAGAAAGAGTTTGGAAATGGAAATTGATTGCGGGTCGGCAGAGACTGTTATTTCTGAAGAACTATATTTAAAGACATTTTCATGGATCAAGCTTTTACCTTGCAACAAGAAATTAGCTGTGATTGATGGCAATAGGTTGAAGGTTCTTGGGAGATTAAGCGTATCGGTACAATTGAAAGGAAAAAAACAGCAGCTCTATTTAATAGTTCTTCGGTGTAACAAAAATTTTGTACCACTGCTAGGTCGTACTTGGCTTGATTGTTTCTATGAAGGATGGCGAAATATTTTTTCAAAGCATGGTGTCCAGAATGAGCATATTCACAAACTTGGTGTGCAGGATGGTATCGAGGAGTTGAAAAGTAAGTTTTCAACAGTTTTTGATGGTGATTTGTCAACTCCAATAGTTGGGTATGAAGGAGACCTTGTTTTGAAGGAAGCTAAACCGGTTTTTAAAAAAGCTTATGGAGTACCGCTGAGATTGAGAGATCAAGTTATTAAACATTTAGATTCACTAGAGAGAGAGGGGATAATTACACCCGTAGATACAAGCGAATGGGCGTCTCCGGTGGTAATTGTGTTAAAAAAAGATCAAAATATTCGTTTAGTTATCGATTGCAAGGTTTCTATCAATAAAATGATAGTTCCTAATACCTACCCATTGCCAGTCGCTCAAGATATTTTTGCCTCTCTATCTGGGTCTAAAGTTTTTTGTTCGCTCGACTTAACGGGGGCCTACACACAACTCTTGTTATCACACGCGTCCAGAAAATTTGTCGTTATAAATACCATTAAAGGTTTATATGTTTACAATCGTTTACCTCAGGGAGCAACATCTAGCGCGTCAATTTTTCAGAAGGTGATGGACCAAATACTTTGCGGCTTGGAAAACGTAGTTTGCTATCTCTACGACGTTTTGAATACGGGAAAAAATTATGGGGAATGTCAAAAAAAGCTTTATTTAGTTCTAGAAAGACTAGCTAGAACTAACATTAAAGTAAATCTAAATAAATGCAAATTTTTGATAAGAGAACTGCCATATTTGGGACATATTTTGACGGAGAAGGGTTTATTACCTTGTCCAGACAAGATTGAAACTATTCGCGAAGCAAAAGCTCCGCGAAATGTTTCGGAACTCAAAGCATTTCTGGGTCTACTGAACTATTACTCCAAATTTATTCCCAATCTTTCATCTCGAGTCCAATGCCTTTACAAGTTGTTGAAGAAGAACGTTAGATTTATCTGGACAGAAGAGTGTAAGCAAACTTTTGACGATTGTAGAAGATTTCTCCTTCGACCATGTTTATTAGAATATTTTTTTCCCAAGAAACCAATTGTTGTTACTACAGATGCCTCCAGTTATGGTTTGGGAGGCGTGATGTCACATGTTGTAGATGGAGTAGAGCGCCCTGTTTGTTTCACATCTTTCAGCTTAAATGACGCACAGAAAAAATATCCAATTTTACATTTAGAGGCATTGGCGGTGGTTTGCGCTGTTAAAAAGTTCCATAAATTTTTATTTGGAATGAATTTTGTGATTTACACCGACCACAAACCTTTGATAGGGATATTTGGAAAGGAAGGAAAAAACCAAATGTCTGTGACAAGATTGCAACGTTATGTTATTGAACTCTCTATTTATGACTATGAGATTATTTACCGACCTTCTTCTAAAATGGCAAACGCAGATTTTTGCTCACGTTTTCCTCTTGCACAGCCGGTACCCAAAGCATTGGATCGTGAATACGTGAAAAGCCTAAATTTTACAGAAGATTTTCCGTTAGATTACAAAGAAATTTCCAAGGAAACCTTGAGGGATGACTTTCTGGTAAAAATTATGGAGTACCTTAAATTTGGATGGCCAGAACGTCTGCATCGAAAGTTCAGGGATATCTATTCACATCATCAAGAACTTGAAGAGGTGGAAGGATGTGTTTTATTTCAGGATCATGTAATTATTCCCGATAGCCTGAAACAAAGAATTTTGAAATTACTTCATAGAAACCATATTGGAATAAATAAAATAAAAAAACTGGCCCGACGAACCGTATACTGGTTCGGAATGAATAAAGAAGTAGAAAAATACGTTAGATCCTGTACAACATGTAACGAAACGACACCTATTACAAAACCGACAGCTTATTCACGTTGGCATCTAACCAACAAGCCTTTCAGCAGAGTGCATGCCGATTTTTTTCATTTAGAGCATAAAACGTTCCTGATAATCGTTGACAGCTATACGAAATGGATAGAACTAGAATATATGAAACACAGTACGGATTGCAGGAATGTGACTAGAATTTTTCTTAATATTTTCGCCAGATTTGGTTTGCCGGATGTGCTTGTTACAGATGGGGGACCACCGTTCAACTCAATGGATTTTATAAATTTTTTCAGCAAACAAGGAGTGCGTGTAATGAAAAGCCCGCCTTATCACCCTGAAAGTAATGGGCAGGCAGAATGTATGGTCCGAGTGGTAAAAGAAGTTTTCAAAAAATTTCTGATAGATCCGGAGATAAAAAAATTGGATATAGATTTACAAGTTTCATATTTTTTGTTAAATTATAGAAATACCTGTTTAGAGGGTGGTGGTATCTTCCCTTCAGAGAGGCTTCTTTCATTCAAACCAAAAACGCTATTGGATTTGATAAATCCCAAACACAATTTAAAGCATAATTTAAAAATAACTGATGATGATCTCTCGCCCAGTGTTTATTCGTCAATTGATAATTATAATGATCATTTCATTAGTCTGAAATGCGGCGACCTGATTTATTATAAAAACGCGAACAAAAGCGACATAAGACGATGGTTACCTGCAACCTTTCTCAAACGAATATCAACTACTATTTTTCAGATTTCGCTCGGTGGCAGAATGATAACAGCGCACAGGCGACAACTAAAGGTACCAATTGATTATCGTCGAGGATGCGATGGCAGATTTGTGGTGCAGGAAGGAAACTGTATGATTGGTTCCAGCAAGAGAAACAGAGAGGATGACGTCGAAACCGAAGAAGAAATTTCCGACCAAGAACAGGACTTTTACGGTTTCGCAGCTGATTCTTTTATTTTTGGAGAAGATACTCCGTTCGAAGATCAACTAGATAATAAACCAAACGCTCAACAGTTCAAAGCTATCAGAAGATCAGGGCGAGAAGTGAAGAAGAAAAGAAAAATAGATTTTTTGTATTATTAGCTAATATTTTGAAAATGCTTGTTCAGGTTATTAAGTATTTGAATATGATATGTTGAATTATGTTTCATTCTTGAAGAATGGAGGAGTTGTTATGTTATACTAGTTCTCAAGAGAGAGTTTGACTCGCGAGAGAGAAAAGTGAAACTCATGTCAGAAACGAAGTGAGGTCTGAGATAATAAACTCATTATTAGTTTGTACTCCAGTTTAACTAGACGCGTTTTTATTGAGTAGATACTCTATTAAACAGTTCTACAGTTCACTTTGTTTTATCGACGTTTCAAGGTTGTTTCAATGGGGTTGCTCGAGCTTTTAATGTGGAACAAGACAACCAAAATTTTGCATGATCGAAATTTTCAATTAAACAATCCAATCGGCACATTATCGCAAAACTGAAATATCAGTAGCGACACCTGCCAGTGAAAAATGAAACCAAGAAGAAGGGTCCGAAAATTTTCATACCGGCAGTCGTGATTTGCAGTGTTTTTTTGGTTTATTCAATAGTACCAATAGAGATCAGCAATAAAAGTAAACCCGGAGTGGAAGAAAATCGATTTAAAAGTGATTACCACTACTTTTTCTAGTGTAAACTACAATTAAACATGGAAAAAGTTTTAAAAATATTTGTAAAATTGGGTGTTACAGCATATGCCGCAATTTGATATCAATCATACCCATCTCATATTGATAGGCAAGACAATCAGTTAAATAAAGTACTTTGAAGTATATTGTTGATTTCTCAAGTAGTATAATATTCAGCGATCTAGTACCATTTGATTATTTGTTATTTCCGTGCATTCTAAATAAACGTTAATTTTCGCACAAATAATTAAGATCAACATTACCACCTCAGAGTAAAAACCTTTTCATCAATTTCTAGTATCATTTTTACCCATTTTTATCAGAAATCGTTGAAAAGGCGAAGTAATTAAACATTGTCCTACCGAATTGACAGCTCTTCCTGAATAAGAAACGTCTCTACATTGTACCAATCAGTCGTCATAATAAAAATTAGAATACCTTTAACCTCTAGAACAGGACCAGACAACTGGCTTCTATTTTCAGAAAAATATCTCTTCTTAATCCGGTTGCTCTATGTTATAAATTATGCATCCCTACGCGACCACTGTGGCCAACAGAGATAGTTTTTTGCATATTCTGAAAATTTTCTCCTCTTATAACATGCGGTTATCTATCAATTGAAACCGTTTAGACATAAGTTATATCACGCAAAAAAATAGCTTTGGATTCATTTTGATCAGATGCTTGTTTTAAAAAAACGTTTAGTTGAAACAGCTAATAGAAATATTTCTAAAACACTTGTTTAAATTTATTAATTTTGGCAGCTTTATTAACTAAAATATCCAACATATGCCATTTAAGAAACATATTAACAAACAGAAGTATCGAAAAATTTGGTGCTATTCTCAAATACAACCAAAATAATCCATATTCTCGTCCATATCACATATCGTGGTTTCAGGCTTTCTCTTTGTATCATCCAATGATTGTGAAATGTAATCGTTACCGATTTAGATATGATTATAAGGAAAAGTTTACATGAGAAATAAATAAAGAAAATAAATTAAAATTATTAACAAATTGAAATAAGAGATTAGAATCATTAAAAGTTGAAAATTATCGATAGAAAAGATGATTCCAATATTTTATTAACTAACTGTCATAAAAACTTTTAGCATTTAGAGTTTCTGACAGGATTTGTCGCAGATTGACAAAACTTGTCCATCAGACCCTTATTCTGAATAAAGACGTATCGTTTTTTCGATCGTATTTTATTCGTATTCCTAATAACGCTAGCAAAATCAAAGGTAGCTAGGATTCGACCGAACCATAGTCGATCAAATAACCAATACATCATTATTCAGAATAAGGACGATAACCTATCGTGAAAATTTTCAGAAGTTAAACTGGAAAAGTTTACTAACGCTTTAATTTTTTACATACCTATACATAATAAAAAAAGGCATATGCTAACTTTTTTTCATTAACAAACGTTTTCCATTGATGCGTTTGATGTGTTCAATATATTTTTTCAAACTCGACCAACCTACCCCGGCTCAGTGTTTGGTTGGACGATTTTTTTCTTAGCATTTATTTGGCAATAACTATTTTCTTGATTTTTATTCTGGAATGCAAAATATCACATATGTGCTCAAAAAGTTCATCTTCATGACAAAGCAAACCGTTTATCAAAAAGGCCAACCAGGAAGAGTATAGAAATTCTGAAAGCAAAACTTGGTCAACCAACCCCGATCTCCCTTACTAGTAGGAGACTCAAACCCGTCAGTCAAATTTGTTGAGAGTTAGGTCGTTAGTGATGCATTAAACATGTACATTAAATGTAACTCATCATTAAATGGTAACTGCCAATTAGTCATTTGCCAGTATCTACTTTGAAGAGCAACAGCAAACGATGACCGCCCGAGTATTAATTTCTACAAGAGATGAATGAAAAAAATGTCATGGCCCGTTAACAAAAACAACGTGGGATTTTTTTATAATGGCGTTCTCGTTTTTAATTTGCACTACACCGATGCAGTGCTACACCGAGGCATGAATAAACGAACAAAAATGACGAAAACATAAACAGTAACCATTGACTACAATAAACGATTCCATTGCACAGAGCTACACCAAACTTTTGATGAGTGCTACACCAATGGTATCGGTGCAGAAAAAGTGTAGCACTGGTGTAGTGCAATTGGCAAAAACGAACGGTTTCAGTGCAGCTTTCGCTACACCAGTGTAGTGCATTTCAAAAACGAAAACGACATAAGACTTATTGAAATAGTCCCCATAAAACGAGTCCCCTCGAATCGTGAGCGCAGCCAAAAGTGGAATCATTCGTTCAGCAATGCAGCCATGTTTCGATAAATTATGTCATCGGCGTCTTCTTCGTATTTCCATCATTCGCCGCTCTAATCATCGCGCGTGTCATCCGTCATTTTTAGTCAAGAGAAATTCTCTTTTCGTTCATTCGTGTTCAGCGGTGGGCTGCGAGACGGTGCCCTGCGTGACACAAAATCCTATTTTCGTGATTTTCGATCTATTCAAACAGTTGAATAGTTATTAAACGCATCGTAAAGTGATAGTAGCATTCAAAAGTGTCCACTAACCTAATTGTGCACGAAGTCGAAACGGATAACAGTACAATGGCTGGAAAATCAAACGAGGAAGTAGAGGTAAAAATCAGTCTTCACGCAACAATTCGTAGCGGTCTAGTGTCCAATCCGGGTTCTTTTTCTTATTGGAAATGTCAATTTATAGAGGTTTGATCCGGGCATTGCATTCGTCAAACTTTTCCAACCGGGTCGGCCTGGTGAAACGATACTAGTTGCACTTTTTTATTTGCATAATGTTCCGTCGCGTTACTGCAACCAAGCAACCATATTGAATAGTCCACGAGACGAATGTCAGTGCGTTTCTTTCCCTTTCGCACTTTGGATTCACATCATTTGGTTTGACAGCAAGACAACGTACGCAAGGTAACGGTCGGAGCGACGAGTATCGTGAGGGGATTTTTTTTTCACTGAATACTTGCTCATTTTTGGGGTAAAACCTGGGCAGATGATTTTTTTTTCAAAACTGGCATCAGTTTTACGGGATGTGCCAAATTTGACTAATGACCTATTTTACTAATTGAAAAGCGGTTAAGAGCAATGCACTACGTAGATAAGGTAGCGGATAATTACACTAGTTCATTGGTTTCACATCATTAATATCTATGATTTTTTTTAAATCGAACAGTTGCATGGTTACTATCCGTCAGTTTAATCCGTTTCCATCAATTTGATGAGTATCGTATTTAAATATGAATCAGGAATTTGAGGTCAAGTTATTTTGTTTTGTTTCTACCCCAACCAATCAACTGCAAAAAAACGATCACAGCAACCCGTGCCTGATCGGAAAATTTTTCTTCTATTCAAATTATGGCCTGTGACCCGTGTTAATGCGTGAGCAGCCAAACCGCCAAAAAAAGTAATCCTGGAGTCTGAAAATTCCGAAATCCCCACGCTTTCATTCCGCATTTAGTGCAGACAATTTGTGGCGCAGCAAAATTCGATTTACTAGAACCTGATCGAAGCAGAAAACAATCGTTTGGGTAGTAGCATGATGCTTAGCAGGAACCGATACCGACGGCAGCAGCTGCACCCGACTGTCTACGATTATGCCCAGATACGGCCACCGATGGATGATTATTATATGTATCCTTATGAAAACTGTGACTATGTAGTTTGGATTCGGCGTGCAAAATAAGTTCTCGAGTGTTCATAGAAATTTCTCTGATTGCCTAATTCCAGAAACAAGCAGAAAGTACTGAGCAGAATCACGCCGATCAGAATGCCGTAGTTGATCCGGAATGTTTGATCAAACACCCGTTGCAGTTCACTTGGACACTTTGGTATCTGGAACCAGATCGATCCAAATCATGGGAAGATACCCTGAACGAGGTGACCAGCTTCTCAACGGTAGAGGATTTCTGGAGTCTATACAATCATATTAAAAGCCCATCCGACGTCAAGGTGGGCAGCGATTATTGCCTGTTCAAAGCGGGCATTCGTCCCATGTGGGAGGATGAGGCCAACAAACGTGGCGGCCGGTGGATGGTGAATGTTCCCAGAACACAGCGTCAGGATTTGGACAAGTATTGGCTTGACACGGTGAGTGGATTGAGTTTAAATTTCATTTCTTATCAAGCTTAAAATGATTGTTTTTTCATGTTCCTGGATCACTTCTAACATCAGATTTTATGTTTGATTGGAGAAGCTTTTGAAAGTGCAGACGAAATTTGCGGCGCAGTAGTAAACGTTCGTCCGAAAATAGACAAAATAGGTAAGTAGTGGACTGGCAGTACAATGCTTTGATGATGTACTCATTTTCTCACACCCCACAGCAATCTGGACAGCAAGTTTCCAGAATCGAGATGCTATTCTATCGATTGGACGAATCTACAAGGACCGTTTGGGACTGAAAAGTACACTGACCTACCATTTGCACAAGGACACCATGGTGAAATCCGGTTCGAGCGTTAAAGCCGTTTACACGATAAACTGATAAACGCTAAAGCACGGTTCGCTCGCCATCCCCAATTTTTCATCGTCGTTTTTTCTCTTTATTTTTCTATTCTCCCAATACCATCATTGTACGACGAACGCGCGAAGCTCAGTCTACCCTACTCCTCTCGCTTTGAACCGGCTCGTAGTAAGGATTCGACAGCTAAACTTAAACCAGGAACACGTATTTATATTCAAATAATAATAAATAAATGAATTTATACAAAATGCAACGTTGACAAAATACGCGCTCGTGTCTCGTGTTTGCCACCTCGGGGGACATCTTGGACGGCGGCGGTACAACAGTGCGGTGCAAGAAAAGGATTTGTTTTTGTTTTCGCGTGAAAGCGAGTCTTCACCTTTGTTATGAAACCATGAAGTCAACGAAATTTAATAGGCTTGGAAAACCAGTTGAACATAAATAAATATAACAAGAACTGCAAGGATCTTGTGTACGATTTTTCTTAGCGCTCCGGAAAGCAGTTAAAAAGGTTGATTCAAGCGGAACAGTTTGAAATTGTTTTAATTGTAATGGATTATCATTTACTATTGTAATAACCTAATTTTTATTATAATCATTATGGAATAATTATATCGTGTAATACCACCCATTATTTTTTTCAAAAAAAAAAAACGATCTACTTCTGGAGAACGCATGAAAAGAAAACCGTCAACTTAACAGTTTATCAATCTTCCGTTTCAAATCTCTTCGCCTCGTGCTGATCAAAGCTGTTCCCAGTAAATCCACGAAATGCTGTTCATCCACTTGATCCCGCTCTGCTTCTTCTAGGATATCGTGAATTCGAGCCTTCACATCCTTGCCACAGCGTTCCTCGATCTCGAACAGCGTCGCAGAGCTCAGCTGGAGATGTCTCCCCAGGGTATTCCAATCGCGACCAATCTCGTTGATCAGTAAGTTGTAGATCTCTTTCCGCCGTTCAGAAAAAGCCGTCGGTGTGGGGTTTGTACTTTCCGAGTGCAGATGATCTCTCGGCTTCAGGTCTCCGGCAGCATAGGCTTCGCCCAGTTTAATATGTTCGATTTCTTTTTCAAGTAGTGTTCTTCTATCACGACGGCGTAGATCTGTCAATGAATGGTCTGTGAATTAAAGTTGGACAAAAAGTAAAGAATTGCAATACCTTCTAAATAGAATCGTCTGATTGAACCAAAATTCTCCTTCAGCATTACTTCGTAGTTACCTAAGAGCTTCGCGAACTCCATATCTCCGATGAGCGGTTCAAGCTTAATAAACAAGTCGATTTTTATCATGCTTAGCAAGTTCCGGGTTTCCATGAGTAGCAACAACTCTTCCGATCTCTTTATTCGGCTCAGTTTCCTATTTGAGCAAATATCCGCTTTGAGAGCATCCTTATATTTCTGAAGGTACTGTGAATCTGCACAACATTTGCAAACAATAGATTTCATAAGCAAATAATCGCTACTCAGTTGATCATATTTTGAACGATCTTTCAGAATACAGGACGTCATTTTAAGGATTCAAATCGGCTTCCGCTTCCGATCAACTTGATTCCAATTGGAATACCAGTTTAAAAAAATGCAAAACAAAATAAAAAACAAAGTATGCAGCCAGAATTAGAGATGACATTCAAATGAGAATGGCTGCGAAAATGTGTGTCTCGACTGGAACCTAACGAAGCATGAGAGCCCTCTCAGCAAGCGGTTCTATTTTGTTGGTCGTTGAGCGCTTGTTGAACGACATACTGGACGAAATATTCGTTCAGTTTGCTGGATCCGGTTGTTGTTGATTTTTCTCTTGTTAAAATAGTGTGAAAATCAGATGTTACCTTCATATAAAAAGAAAATTGTTATTATTCTACGTGAAGTAGAAGCATTGTGCAGGTATGTAGTGTTAGTTTATAAAAAATAAGTGGAAAATCCTTCGAAAACCTCCAGTAAAACTAGTCCAACGGGTCTCCAACTCCCCATATTAAAAGTGGCTCAACCACAGACTAACAGACAGGACACTCAAATTTGATTCTTCAATCATTTTAACGGTCATTTCGAATATTCCATTATTTGGGACAGTACTCACATGTGTCATGATGGCGCCACGTTACCCTATCAAAAACATCATGTCTGTCATCTAGACTGTCTTTATTTTTTTCATTTACCAACAGAGTTGCCATTCATACAGAATTACCTGTAATGTATTGATTTGTATACGTCCATGCGAATTTCATGCAGGATACAGATTTAATACATATTGCCAAAGATAAACTGAAGATTACAATGTTCCATACGTTTCATTGAAAAATGTTGGGTCAGTAATCGTGAACCAGTTGGTTCAGTAATAATGTAATTTTATTGACCCTCCGTTAACAAGCGTCGACTAGTTCCGACAAAATGCCATGGAAACAATACAAGTTAGAAAGGAAGCACACATATGTTTACATTCAGCATATAATGATTTCTTGCCACAACTGATGCTTCATGGGATGAGGCTATAACAAACTAAATAAATTCTAGACAATGGTTCTAAGTAGTTTTCACTTTCTTATTCTAAGAATCACTGATATAAAGCGAAATTTCTCAATATCGTTCATACTGTAACTTGATATTTTTCCAAACATAAACAATCATTGTCATAGTTACGACGCATCTAGTGATCAGACACTTGTTGTTTTGCTTCAAAATACTCAAATTGACAGTGAACCGAGCTCATCGAGGGGTCCTATTCAAATGATACCTAAGAAATCGCAGACTACTCTATCTTGAGTCTTTGATATTGCCTAAACTATATACATAATTGCGCCTACTTCTCATCCTCCAACTCAATAAAAAATCGAACCCGTTTTGTTACAATATTTACTTGCTTCTGGTCTGCCGCCACTTAATTTCGGGTGAAAACTACCAACACAATAAAAAATAGTCTAGATGAACAAATTTGAGTCGAATAAATGGTTACCCTCCAACATCAAGAAAAAGTTAAATATATTATCAACGTAATCCAATAAATCATTGTGACGATTCATTTTCAAATATTTTGATGAAATCAGGCATCCCTGCAAGCAGCTGATCGGTGTTGACAAACGAGGGGAAACCAACTAGTAAAAAAACTTTTACATAACACAAGGGGTGTACAGATAGTAAATAGTTCGCGCAGTACAATATAGGTGAAACTAGTGCATCACGAAAAATAATTTTTATTAGAATTTACTCATACTGTCATGTCTGTTAGTCTGTGGCTCAACGACGGACCTCTGTCTGCAGGATTTGTTGAACGAAAAAATGGCATTCGGTTCAACGGTCTGTTTCAAAATCGACAAACAAAGGTCAACGTGTTGGCCCCCCGTTGAACGATTGATTGAACTTTCATTGGACCAATGATCCAATGTATTGGACTAACGATGGATTACCGTTGAACTTTTTTTTTTTTTCTAAGAGAGGTTTTGAACGCTTCACACCACACCCTCTAAGAAAAAAAAAACGTCCACGGAGGCGGAAACTCGACAGAGAGGTGTCCATCGTCGAGCCATTTTAAAAAAGAGTTGTATCTCCGTTGGACTAGTTTACCGAAGAATTTAAAAAAATTCCATCCGCCTATTTTTTAATAAACAATAAATACCTATAGAATACTTCTATTTCGTTTATAATACCAACACTTTCTCTTTTTATATGAAGAAAATGTTTCTCCATGCTTCGGAAAATCGTTCTTGAACTTGAGCGAATTCTACTCCTAGTTATTATGTCGAATCTTAACAAAAATTTGGAATAATTGCATTTTTCATGATACTGTAAAATTCGTTAAAAATCGCCGATTTTACACACAAGAATTAATATTGCATACGCTCGAACACAAGAATCCATATGCGCCTCTATAGGTGAATTGCTACTTGGTGATTACTTTACCGAACAACCAATATTTTTTTGACACACGTTGAAATCTCAACTCTCAATGAGAAAATGAGCTGACATAAAATATAATCACTAGATTTTCGTTTGAGCTGTTAGTAGAATATTGTCACTAATAGTACTGTTGTATATATAATGTTCCCCATCCTACAAAAACTTTAGTTATATGGAAAAGAAATCAATGAATTAAATAAAATAAATATTATCAAAAAATATTATTTTAAAAATCCTTGTACTACTTTTCACATAACTAACATTAGATGTGTGATAATTTAAAATCAAATCATTAGATGTGTTTATTAAATAATATATGATTAAATTAAAAAAATATATATTAGCTGTTAATACAAAAACGTGTATGGAAACCAAAACACTCTTCTATTAAATTAGCATACACTCATTTTTACAAAATTTTACTCTTAATTACAAAAGTTAACCTTCCAAATTGAAAGAAACTATCAATTTTTAATAGCTCTTAAAATAAGTTAACGCTCTCTGCAAATAAGAACCAAAAATTGAGAATTTTACCAACGTTCTCCTTTAAATAAGTTGTGTTATTTTTCTTGTGTCTACAAACCGGATTTGGATGAAAAAAGCATGTGATCAGTTCGCGACATTCTTGTTTGTCGTGAACTTCCATACATGAAACTTCTTTAGCATTTAATTAATGGAATTTCAATGTAATTTAATGTTAGCATCCTTACTCTTTCCTGAGTTCAACCAATAGTCTTACCAATACTTTAAATAAAAGTGATGCACTGATACAAACAAACCTGAAATAGTTATAAGATTATGTACAGTATATACATGAATAAATGTTTTTTTAAAAGTAATTTATTATAGCAAATCGTTTTGATAAAAACAGTGTTTTTGAGTAGAATAACATACTAATATGATATTTAAGGAAACTAGCAGTAATATGTTTTATTGAATACAAATCGTTGTGCTTGTATTATAAATATATTAGGTATAAAGTGCTATGTATGGTGGGACTACGGCGAAGAAAAAATAGTGTATATTGCCTTATGAAATGAACGTCAAACAGATAAATAAAATGAAATTAATTCGATCAAAATTCGTAAATTCTTCCCTAAAACCAATCAAAGAGATAAAATTTCGCTAGTATGTAAACAGTACCCAATTACGTTTATTTCAAATTGATATTTTTTCACGATTTATCCATAAACAATAATCAAATATACCAAGGAAAGTCACTGAAAGATTCGTGTTTGAGTAAGGAGTTGGCTGGGTTCGTCATTAAGATTTTACCGATATTCTCCGTGAAACTACCTACAGAGTAAGCGGTTAGATCTTGTTGGGCGTTGAACGTTTGTTGAACGACTTGGACTTCTTCTTGGACTTCTTTCAGTCGTAGACCACGTGGGTTGCTGCTGTATACAGGAGGCGTCTCCATTCAACTCGGTTCATGGCTGTTCGCCGCCAACCTCGCCAACCTCGGTAGCGGGTCCGCAGGTTGGTCCTCCCAGCAACTGGTGCAGTTCATGGTTCATTCGTCTTCTCCACGTACCGTCTTCCATCCGCACTCCACCTAAGATGGTTCGCAACACCTTCCATTCAAAAACACCTAGTGCCCGTTGATCCTCCGCAAGCATTGTCCAGGACTCGTGTCCGTAGAGGATAACCGGTCTAATCAGCGTTTTGTAGATAGTTAACTTCGTACGACGGCAAATTTTGCTCGATCGTAGCGTCCTGCGCAGTCCAAAGTAAGCACGATTTCCTGACAATATGCGTCTCTGAATTTCTCTGCTGGTGTTGTTGAACGACATACTGCACAAAATACTCGTTAAGTTTGATGGAACGGTTTTTGTTTTCTTTCCTACAAAAATATTGTGAATAGTAAGTGTTTCCTGTATATGATAAGAAAATATATTGTTAATCTACGCGATGTAAAAGTGTTCTACAGGTATGTAGTGTTCATTTAACAAAAAAGGGAGTAGTTAGAAACTTGAAAAATTCTCCAGAAAAACTAGTTCAACAGGGTTCCAAACCACATATCGAAAACGGCTCAGTAATGGAACTTTTTCTGCCGAATTTGTTGAAAGAAAAAAAAATCCGCGCGGTTTTAAAATCGGCAAACGAAAGTCCTGAATCAGCCTCCCGTTGGAAGATTTATTGGAAATATATCGCACCAACGGTCTACCGTATTGGACCAACGGAGGATTTCCGTGGGACCTTTTTTTTCATAGATGTTAGTCCGTCGACTGCCTGCCGAATTCGTTGAACGGATCGCCATAAATTATTCTCGCTTCAATTATTGGTTTCAAAATCGATAAACGTAAGTTTTTTATTAGGCTCGGTGATTTTTTCTTACAGGGTACAGTGTGCATTTATTGAACGTCACATGGTTAAATCGAGCATCACATGCACCACATCCATTTATTTTTCGTTAAATGTTGATTCCATGGTACCTTCGAACGCTTGATTTTTGTTCCATCGAAAACCAAAACAAAAATCCATGATCTCAGAAAAGTGACAGCCCTCATCGTGGAAGCATCGGTCGCGTAGTTCGTTCGTTCGATCGGTCGTCGTCGTCGTGTGGGAAGTTTTTCAGCTCTTATCACAAATTTACTCAACAATATAAGACAATCATAAATATGTAAAAAAAATAGTAGCTACCCAATTACGCTAGAAGCTTTGCTCATTCCATTCTGTGGCAGATGCAGCAGCCGGAGCTGAATGATAAGATAATAATAAATGGTGCACCAGTGAAGTGGAATCCCCGTAAGTGCGCAAATATTGTAAAATACTGGTTTAGGGCGTAATTCGCTTCTGTGTGGCTTGCAAGAGCTTCTTTTTACATTTGATCGTTTGCCTTCTGCACGATCCGTGGGAAAATAAATTGTTTATGAAGAGATGTTTTATATTTATATGGGGATGAACTGAAAATTTGTGTGCTACGACCATATTGACGGAGGAGCATTTGGATGATGGTGACAAAACAAAGGTAAGTGATAGGTAGAATTATCTTTCGGTTTTTGCTGATAAGTTTAGTCTTTATCCTCGATGGAATTGTTTCAACTTGGTTAGAATGTTCAACCCATCAGTTCTGTGGCCTTTCTTGTTTGTATTAAAACACTATATTGTCAAAAACTTAGCACAGAATGAGAACGAAAACATTTATCACAAAAAAACAAAAACCCACGGGTGGAAGCAAGATGCAGAAGAGCGCATAAAATCGATAAACACCAGTATGTAGAAGGGGGTCAACAAACAGGCTCTCGAGTTCGTGAATGCAGTTTCGTTTTTTTTTTCTTAAGGCCTTCGGTGCAACATAATCAACATACACAAACATAACTGCGAGCTCGTCCTAGATTACATGCTCACTCTGGGCGATCTACACCAGTATGCGGGGCATGGTAAAACGCACATTACTTTCAGTGCAGTATTTCGATGGCCATCGGCACAAACGGGGATTACGTATTCGCCTCACGGCTTGAGATAGGTGTGCAATACCGATCTATTCTGCGGTTTGCTTGTTACGAAGTAAAAAATATTAACTGCAATTGCAGTACTCACTAGGTATTTTGTGTGAATTTTCATTTTTTTCTGAACATCTCGACCGTATTTGCGTTTGCTTTTTAATTTTATTACTTTAATATTTTAATAAGTGCTTAGTAATCAATTGAAATACCTGGTGTCCCATTCCGGAAATACCAGGAATAGAGATGACAAATTCGAAAATAATGAACTCACTTCAATTCATCGGAAACGATAGCACCAATTTTCATTAACTTAAATTCAAATAAAAGATTTTAAGATTTCTTCCATTCCATTTTATACGGATCCGACTTCCGGTTCCGGAATCCAAATTCCAATCCAAACAACGTAAAAACTGGGCTAAAAAATTTTCCAACTTGTTAGTTGATGGTAAAACGAAACGGTTTTTGCTATATTGGTCCCCGGTTTTCGGTTCCGGAAGTACCAGAAATAGTGATCAAAAACTACAAAGAAAACAAAACTCATTTTGATTTCTCAGAGATAGTCAAACCGATATTCACAAATTTAGATTGAAATAAAAGGTTTTAACGTCCCATGAAGTATAAGGTAAAATGTGTTTAAATGTCAAAACAGCATTCCAATAACGATGTAAAAATACGTAAAACATTTTAAAATCTGATTCATTAAATAGGTCTTGTTAGTTCATAGCTATACAGAATTTCTTGGCTATTCTGATGGTGGAGAATTGGCATCGCTGGGAGTACGATGCGGTATCTAAGTGCCTAATTTCAATGTAACTTAAAGTAAAGTAATTGGTCGAAACAATTATTTTCAGTGATAGTTCAGCTGTGGCAAGCACACACATTAGTGAAAAATGTTAAAAGTGTTATTTATTGAATAATGCTGCTTCGCGCAACTAGAATATATTCAAGCAACGGATACTGTGAATTTACCACTCAAAAATAAACGATGTTAACCAATCGAAGCACCATCTGCATATCATTGTAGGTTTTGTCAGATTTATATGGCATGTGAGAAAATTTACCGGTTACTCGTGTGATTCAAGCTGAAAATCTAATATTGGTTCGCGGCAAACCCATTCGCGAGTGTTTATTTAATTTTATTTTTTCATTAATTGTGTGTCTTCTCGCGTTGTTTACAGCAATGCGCATAGGAGAATCCGAATACTGGTAGGATCGTTCCTTAAATATTTCCAATTTTTCTTATTTACAATGTCTTATTATATTTCTCCTTACTAAAAAACGGGCTAGACTAAACTCCGTCAATTATTCGATCTATTTTTTTCGGGTTAAACGCTCAGTTCAAGACAAGCGTGAAGTTTATAATCTTGCAGATATTTCTTGCAACAATGCTAAACTAGGACGTATGTGGATATAGTTTAGACTGCGAGAAAGTATTTTATTACTTTGGTTAGGGAGTAGACATCGACATTACTTCGTATCGCTGTATTGCTGTTCGATTGATGGTGATCGAGTGATATATTGTCAGTATTACGATTATCTATTGAAAAAAATCTACAGGTGTGTAATGTCAGAGACATAACTGGGTGTCGTGAATACGAATAAAACTGACACGATTTCTTTACACTTTCGAATTCGAATTGATAGTTGATCGATTGTGTGAATTGCTTTTTGACTTTCCCCCTTTTCACTACTAAAATTTTCAACGATTTTTGACGTCGATTATCTCATTTCGGATTTGCATATTTCATTGAAAGAAACTATCAAGATGCTGCACAGGATTCATTTCTGCCTTTTAGAAGGACCAAATTGTGGAATTCTCTACGATATTTAGCACAGTTCGGAACATTTTTCTCGAACGATTTTCGCACAGCAAAAAGTGCACGAAGCACATCAAATTATTTTGGATTTTCACTAAACTAATGACTTTTACCTGCGATTTGCAAAGAAGTAATCTTAATAGCTCTTTAGATAACATTTAGAGCCATTAGAACGGCTGATTTTATATAATGTTGTCCACTTTTCTTTTCTTGTTTTCTTTCTCTCCAATGCAAACGACCAGCAGCTGATTCAATTGTTCTTGCTTGAATTGAAACTAGCTTTGCGTAGAAACCGATACATCCGCTCGCAGTGCCAAACGATGCAAAACTGGTTTAATGCGTCTTCTCGCCTTGACGACCGGTAGGCACGTTTTTTTTTGCATAAATATCTGTTTATTAATCTTATTTTTGTGTATTAAATCAACATTTTACATTTTACAGTTAATTATTAATAAAATATCTACCTACTTATAACTATCCCTAACCTAATACGTACAAATTTTGAATTATTTGTATTTCAGAGATTGAGCACCTCTCTTCAAATTTCGTGCAGTATTGTTCGAATTTTTGTTCTAGTATATCCAAGGAGGCCATCTCATGTACTTCACTAGTCCTTGTCCAAGGGGGTAGATTTAGAATCATCTTTAAAATCTTACTTTGAATGCGCTGAAGCCTAAGTTTGTGTGTTCGTGCACAGCCCCGCCAAACAGGGACTGCGTATTCAATTGCGGGATAGATGATTTGTTTATAGACAGCCATCTGATTCTTCAGGCATAGTTTAGATGTTCTACAAATCAGCGGATACAGAGACCTAATGAGTATGCTGCATTTTTGAACGATTTTGTCAACATGTGACCTGAATATCAGATGTCTGTCAAAGGTGAGTCCTAGATAGATAACTTCATCGGACCATTGAATGACCTCATCACCGAATCGTATTCGGCATTCGTCTGATGGAACAAGTTTTGGAGATCTTGAATTTGGAAACAAGATGACCTGAGTTTTTGCTGCATTGATCACAATTTTCCAGATTGTAAAATATTCAGTTAGAGCGTCCAGACCTGCCTGTAGTTTATTCTTCAGAGCATTAATGACACGACCTTTGTAAAGAATGGCAGTATCACCAGCAAATTGTGACAGAACACCACCACCCGGAAGAGGTGGAATGTCTGATGTAAAAATGTTGTATAGAATGGGACCTAGAATACTTCCCTGGGGTACACCAGCAGGAATAGTAAATCTTTCTGAAAGTGCATTATTCAGAGAAACCTGGAATGCTCTATCTGCAAGATAATTTTTGATAATTTTAATAAGATACATGGGAAAATTATCCCTATGCAATTTAAACACCAGGCCATCGTGCCACACATTATCGAATGCCTTTTCAATATCTAATATTGCCATGGCAGTCGTTTTGGACACTGGATGACGTTGTTAACCCTTGTGAGTTGGTGGATGGTGGATCTTCCTTTCCGGAACCCAAACTGTTCTTCCAGAAATATATCCTGTTCATCTGCGAAAGCAAGAATTCGCCTTTGTATGATCGATTTTCGACCACGGTTCCCCTTTTATACGCAGTCAGTTGAAAATATGTGCCTGACTACCTCAAAATCGTCGTCTTTGCGCGAAAAACCCAAGCAAAAGTAAAGAGTTTTCCGCGTTCTTTTCAAAGTTTGAGAAAACTTCATTTTTGAGTTGTTTGTGGTTATCTCACACTGTTCAATATATTATCCTAAATTCCTGATCATATTTTTGATGAAATGGTGAAAGAATTATGTTGCTGCCATTAATACAAGTGGAGATATTCAAGATTAAGTTCTGCCCATACTTCCATATGGCTAATTTTGAAAAGGCACCCCATAGTAAAGTAAGTCGTATTCACGACAAAAGAATCTACCGTGAAGACTTCAAATAACTCAGATAAACCGTTATAGCACGTTAAAGGAAAGTCACATTATAATACGATCACTAGCAGTAGTGGTGCTAAATATATTAAGGAATGAGCCATTGCTCGGACCTTGTGTCGGTTTTCCTTTAATAACTTTTGTATAAATTTCGGATTGTTTTGCGGTCTACGAAGGTTTTCTTCCTCGTCAATTTTCTTGCAAAAATAACACAATAACACAACCTTTTTTGTAAAAAGTCAGTTTCCCCATACTAAATCCCATACAAATTTTAAACCGTGGAATTATAGTTTCACCGATTGAGCTAAAATTTTTCACAGTCCTTATGGGACTCAAAAGAAAAACGAAAAGTTTGGTGGAGCTGAAATCAATATTTTGTCCCACCCTAGTGCACACTAAACTTCACCTCTCCCTCTATAACAAGTTAATTAACAAAATAAAAATTTTCATAATAGCTATTTAGTGAGCTATTGTTACAAAGAAGATTGTTTAAGAAAAATATAATTAATTCGATCAGTAGAACTGGAGATAATATCAGGTGTGCAACTTTGCTCCCGTCGTTTTCCGATAGGTGGCTGTACCGGTTGAGGCTGGTCAAAATACATAGATGATAATGCCATTAAAGTGAGTGTGTACAGTGTCTAACGAATTGTCATCGCCGTTTCAGTGACAGTTGTTCTTGTTTTCGTATTATTCACGCTACGTTAGAGCAATCCGTTCTGCGAAGAACAATGCAGTGCAGGAGGAACTTGCAAGTTGTACTGGCGATTCGAAACGGTTGTGGAAGCGGTTGAAACAGCTCATCAAACCAGGAGGTATTGCTCGTGAAGAAATAAAATTCGATGGAAATGGTGCAGCGTATAGCGACGAAGAGACAGCAGAACGGTTGAATACCTTCTTTATCCAAAACGTTAAGACTATTTATGATTCTATTTCGCCGCCTAGCCAGACCCCATTAGTGTCTGATGCAACAGTGCGTTCTCCAGTTGACGCTGAGTTCCACCAGTTCCAGCCTGTTACCATGCCTCAGCTTGTAAAGGTGGTTACATCCCTAAAGCCTTGCTCTGGAGTAAATAAGGTTACCAAACGAGTTCTCGTCGACGCACTTGACGTGATTGGTGATAAACTACTGGATATTATCAACATGTCTCTGACGCAAGGAGTTTTCCCAGACGAATGGAAGGAATCGATGATAATTCCAATACCGAAAGTGCCAAATTCAACTCGGGCTGAAGATCGCAGGCCAATAAACATGCTGCCTCTTTACGAGAAAGTGCTAGAGATGATAGTGAAGGAGCAACTATCAGCCTACATTGAGGATGCGGGAATAATAGTAGAGGAACAATCAGGATTTCGGAAACAACATTCCTGTGAATCGGCACTGAACCTTCTCCTGCTCAAATGGAAGCAGGCAATCGAGCAAAAGAAGATAGTGTTGGCTGTTTTCGTAGACTTGAAGCGTGCGTTCAGACGATAGACCGGAGAAAGCTGATTGGAGTGCTACAACACTATGGCATAGGAGGAACTGTACTGAACTGGTTCAACAGTTACCTGGAAAATCGGACACAAGTGACTAGATACAATGGGGCGCTATCCTCGGCAGCAGCGGTAGACCTTGGTGTTCCACAGGGAAGTGTGCTGGGTCCATTATTGTTCGTGTTGTACATAAACGATTTGAAAAAGACGTTGAAAAAGGCACAACCCAATCTCTTCGCTGATGATACCGTAATATACGTCACCTGTGACGGTTTTCGTGAATGCTACGACGTGATGAACGATGAACTAAAAGTGTTCGCTGATTGGCTGAAGTGGAAAAAACTGAAACTGAACGTCAGCAAAACGAAGTGCATGGTGGTGACTACGCGATCAAGGAATGAATGCAACGGAGTGGTACAAATAGATGGTGAGATAGTCGAGAGGGTCGATGCGATCAAGTACTTGGGTGTAATGCTGGACGAAATGCTAAATTTCAATGAGCATGTAAACTACACAATCCGGAAGGCTGCCCGGAAGTTCGGCGTGTTGTGTAGAATCAACCGCTACCTCACATTCGACAACAAAGTGATGGTCTACAAAACATTGATTGCTCCCCATTTCGACTACTGTGCCTCTATTTTGTTCCTGGCTTCCAAGCAACAACAGCGACGTATGCAGATTCTCCAAAACAAGGCCATGAGACTGATCTTGGGATGCGATCGACGAACACCGAGAATTTTTATGCTTGACTCTCTACAGTGGATGTCGGTGAGACAACGCGTGGAGTATAATACAATGATTTTTATTTTCAAACTAACGAACGGAATGGCTCCCCGATACCTCTTACACACAATTGTGTTCGCGAGAGATGCCCATCGCTATGAAACAAGACGAGCCGGAGACCTAAGATTGTTGAATTTCAGAAAATCCTGTACACAGAACTCGCTATTTTACGCTGGATACAAAATGTTCAATGAGCTGCCTAACGAAGCGAAGCGGACCAACAATCTTAGAGTATTTAAAGATCTCTGCAAGACTTTTGTGAGACAGAGACCCTTGGATTAGCGATGGAAGAGAAATGGATGGGTACACGGAAGTGCAGTAGACGAAACTAAAAAAATATCGAAAGATAACAGCTGGTAAACCTTCCCTCTACAAATGAAGTGTATGGGTGTGGGTGGGCCATCTAAAAAAAAAAAAAAAAAAAAAAAAAAAAAAAAAAAAAAAAAATGTCTGTTTATGTGCCCAATTCTCGCCATTTGCGGGAAGTTTTACTTTTCTGTTACATTCGAAAAAAAATGCAGCTGAAGCGCATCGAATGTTCTCAGAAACTTACGGTGATGCTGCTCTGAATAAAAGAACGTGTCGGGAGTGGTTTCAACATTTTAAAACTGGTGATTTCGATGTCGAAGACAAACATGGTGGTGGAAGAGAAAAAACCTTCAAAGATGAACAACTAGAAGCATTGCTTGATGAAGATTCGTGTCAAACCCAAGAAGAGCTTGTCGGGAATGATTCAGAAAAATGGAAACTAGGTGCCGTACGAGTTGAAACCGAGGGACATCGAGCGCCGTCTATTTGTATGTGAGCAACTGCTTCAAAGACAAAATCGTAAGGGTTTTTTTACATCGAATCGTAACCGGTGATGAAAAGTGGGTTCGATACGATAATCCTAAACGCAGAAAATCATGGGGAAAGCCAGGGCATGCTACTTCGTCGAAGGCAAAACCGACTATTCACGGCTATGATTTGTATTTGGTGGGATCAGCTCGGTGTGATTTACTACGAGCTCTTAAAACCGGATGAAACCATCACAGGAGATCGCTACCAAATGCAACTGATGCGCCTTAGTCGCGCGCTAAAAGGAAAGCGGCCACAATATCAAGAGCGACATGACAAAGTCATCCTCCAACACGACAATGTTCGGCCTCACGTCGCAAATGTGGTCAAAAAGTACCTGGAAACGCTGAAATGGAAAGTCTTGCCTCACCCGCCGTATTCATCAGATGTCGCTTCTGACTTCCACCTATTCCGTTCGATGGCACACGGCCTGGCAGATCAACATTTTCAATCCTTCGAAGAGTTGGAAAAATGGATTGCTTCATGGATAGCGTCAAAAAAGGACTCCTTTTTTCGAGTCGGGATCCGAAAATTGCCGGACGGACAGTACTTTGAATAGTACATCTGTAAGCACGTTTTCGCAATAAAGCTTTTAATTTTGAAAAAAAAAAACGGCGGAAGCAAAATTGTACACTTCGATAGTCCCACGACAAAAGGGCCTAACTGCAAATGAGAGCCTCTCTTTGTTTACTTTCTCTTTTGATTATTACGGAGCCATTATTGCAAATTCTCTTAAGTTTCCAATATAAATCGAAAGCTTGTAGTTTTACCTTGAATGTTTTGCGAAGAGTAAAGCGTCAAATATAAAATCAGTTTGGTAAATCGCGAAAGAAAAAGTAAACAAAGAGAAACTGTCATTTGCAGTTAGGCCCTTTTGTCGTGGGACGGTCGACTTGATAAATTTCAAAGACAAGGTGATTTTGCATTTTATCTGAATCCAGCAAAGCTTTAGGGAAATATAACAGATTTTTTTTCTAATCAAAAATGCCGACACATGTGTCTAATAATTTATTATATAGAAGCTGAACAATGATTTTAAAATGTGAACTTGTTTTTGGTGTACGGTTGGTTAACGAATATTGCATACGAGGAAAGACAACAACAAGCTTTGTTTGTCGCATAAATCGACCGATAACAAACCGAAGAGAGCTCATAAATATGAATGAAATTCGATTCTTTTGATATAGACTCGATTGAAGCAGAGTAGAAAACTTGTTTTGCAAATTTTCTTCGGATTTGAATGAAACCCCTTAAATCGTTTATAAATGAATGCATATTTTATATTATATTCCCAATTGAGTTTTGACCTTAAATTTTGTGTACTAAACAGTCGAACTAAATTCTCAATTTTTATTCCTTTCCTTTGCAGACATTGCCGCCAAATTATCGGAAAATTTTCAACACCGTCGATTCGGATAGCGCCAAATTACTTGGTCCTCGGGTGAACCGTGGAAGGTTTGTGTGCATAAACAGCGGTGGAAAATAGAGAGGAAATTCCTGCAAAGCAGAGTATGTGTCGACACGGGTGCTTTATGTAACCGAAACACATACCGTTTCGTGTGTGTACTTACGCGCATTAGCAACCAACAACCAGCAGCAGGTAGAGAAGGCAGGCAGATAGAGATTTGCAGTGCCAGAATGCGTTCGGTCGAGGCAAGTGGCTTTCGAGTAGTTCAATTGCAGCCACTGGCACTGGCAGTAGTAGCAGTGGTAAATGAATCATATCGGTATTCTCTGTAATCGCGACAGTGAATGGAAGTGCTTGTTCTATCCCTAATGGAACCAATGACGGATGAAAAGATGTTCTGGTGTTAAACGGATCCTTACAACGTGCAGGATCGTATAAACATACTTTCTAGATTAATTGGATGAAAAGGTTGTGCTGTGCGGTGACTTGTTATGAGAAGAGAAATGTCGGATACGTGCGTAACTAAATTGCACGAGCTAAAAATATAATCAGAAGATATTCCTCCTACCGTTGGCGGCCACGAGAACCGTGTGAGAGGCCGTGTAGGTGGTGGTGGTGGTGGTGGATCAAATATTCATCGTGCTTCCAGCAGCCGAAGGAACGTGACGTCATTCTTTTTTTTGTCTCTACTCTGTCGGAGAAAAGTTCACATAACAGCAAATCACAACGATGTCGATATCGAATGGGAAAACGTCGTCCGACATTGAGAATGCGGAATGGAATTCGACCGGAATGCTGACCCACACCAGGTAAGGGGGGGAATCGTGCCGTGGCGATGCAGAAACAGATTCTACAAGTTTGTTGTTTGCTTGAGAATGTTTTAGACAGCAGCATAACTTAGATAATACGGAAAGTTTTCCCAGTGTTCAGCTTCGAAATGTGCTGCTTTGTGACCCGATAAATTTGCTACTCTCTACTGCTCTACTGTTACTGAGCTGATAGAACTGGATTCATGAAATTCATGATGCTTTCAGTGAAGTTGTAATTCGAAGGACACTTATGTTAACAATCAAAATGAAATCTTTTAATCGATTTTGTCATCCAGTTTTAAGCAATGTCACAAAACTGGACTGGACGTAACAACCAAGTAACAACCACCCAAACGGCCGGGGATCAAGAAGTTACACTGCTACAACACACACATTCACATCGTTTGAATTGCGTAACAGACTGAACCGCTGGTTGGTACCACGCATGTGTTGTAGCAACGCAACCCTCTGGCGGATTAGTTGATACTCGATACGACGGTGATCCGTGCCGGTCTGATCCGGAAACAACGGAGTTCAACGGACCCACCAACGGCGTTCGAAAGTCTTCTGTGGTTTGCGGTCTAGGTTTGACCTACACTCTCCGGGTTCAACTTTCCTATGGCGGTAGCCGGTTTTCAGTGAACGGAACGAAGGCAACCGAAGACCTGCCTTTGCCCTGTTGACTATGGCCTTAACCACTCTGGCGGGGGAATCCTCACCATCGTGTGCTACCATAGCGAAACCACTGTCTACCGGGTGGACCTGTGCACCGTGTGTCGGCTTAGCCTTGCTCAGAACTCTCGATAATGATCAGTTTATGGATGGCTTGTGTACACTCCAAGCCGGTATGCCAAGTTTGCTAGCTCTCGACTTGTGAACGGATACGACAGTGACTGTTCAACTCTTCGCAAAGTTGCGACTGGTTTAGCGCCCATAATCGTCGGTCGGTCGGTTTTATGGCCCAGCGAGAAGCTCGGATAGTTTTGAAACCGTTGAACTCAGGCCAGCACCACCGTGAACCGGATTATCACATTTTGCCGGTGCGCTCTGGTACTAATTGAATTTACTCGCGGCGGTACAAAACAACGACAGTTTTCATCGGAACTTGGTCATAAAGTCGCTTGTTTTGCTTTGGCTCGACGAATAAGTTGGTGCCGATGGGTACAAATTTTCTAGAGCCTGTTAAAATTGTAGAACTGTGTTTGGATGATTTATAAAATGCAAACCTGTATCTTTGAATTTAAGTACTTCGTGCTTAGATCTGTTGATCATTGAATAAGTCAACCGATTGATGAATTTACCTGTTTTTGGTGGTTGATGTTATTTCGGCCTTCGCGAGTAAACTTTTGAAATTTAGATGTAACATGGGACGTCGGCAGCGGGCTACCCCGTAATATCGTTTGGCGCAATGCCAGTTTCGCATAAAGCAATTTTGCATAATGGTTATTTAGCATAATGACAACTTGGCATAAGACCATTTGTGACTGTATTGTCATTCAAGATACTGAGTATGTGTGCGTGAAGGATTGTCGGTATTCTTATCCTTGATTGTATCATCAGCTAAACCATGCATATCAGCGTCTGGAGAATCCATTCGAAATTATTGTGACTGTACCAATAATCATGAAGTCACAAAAACAGCTTTCGTATTCTATTTCAGCAACCTCGGTCATGTTTAGATTTGTTTAAGCAGACTGTCCGGCATTTTATTCAAATCCGGCTTCAGCATCTCGAATGTTCTTGGGATGTGTTTTTGATCAAACTAAAATTTATTTTTTCAGTTTTACTCGAAGTTATCGTCGAACATGTTTTAACACTCAAACGCTCGGGCAGGGATTTTCATCGAACTTATTTAAAAAAAATCATAACTTTTGAAACCGTTGATCAATTTCGATGCGTCCAGTGTCAAAAAACAACCAGATTTTCTTCTAGTCCATGCTGACTCATACGGAACCGCAGCGGTCCAAAAACACCGGAGTTATTCCAGATCGCGTTGGGGTATGTCTGTTCTGCCGATAGAAGTATGCTATGAAGGTGGCAAAAAGTAGTTGATCAAACAGCTCTAAGTGGAAAGTACTTTGAATTTACATCAAAATCTCGAAAATATGCAGATCAACTAAACTGGAGTTCCCAAATTAGTTTTGAAAGTCTTTTAACAACTTGAAAAGTCCTGAGATGAAATGCCATGTCAAATTTCAAGCACAATTCTATGGGACCACAATCCGGATTTACATTGCATTTTATGAGCTCTAGTAAGTCCTTCACATTTTATACAATTTCCGTATTAATCCCATACTAGGGGCTGGGGTCCACTAGGAGATTGATAGTACCTATTAGCTCTCTCCGGACAGTACCAGCCTAGATGCCGTGTGGAATCCGGCGGAAAAAAATGAACCAAGAATAGATCCACTGGGTTCCTGCTTCCATGTCGTAAAAGGCGACAATTGCAGGAGTTTCTTTTTCCTTTCAGTTATCAGATATTTTCAATGTTTTACTTCTGATTACTCTATTTTACTAAATCATCTCTCTATTCAACCTATCAATTTCCGTCTAACTTCGTAGAAAAGTTTTATTAGGAATGATTTCTTCTTCCATGTTATTGATTGTCTTTCAGGATTATAAAATGAATGATAAAAATCAACCATTGCGCAAATCCGTTTATATTACAAAGTTCATAACAGAGATGACATGTATTGAATACATAGTAAAAAACACTTGATATTAATATTTCAAACAGTAAATTAATGTTTTTCTCGGTAGCCGGCTCCCCAGATCAACTAATATAACCAATTAATAATTAAAATAAATAATTAAAATAATAAAGCGGAAATAATAAAGAATCAAGACGCGTGTGAAATTTGTTGACCTTTGTTTGGTGATTTAAAATGATTTTATAATAACTGTTTAGAATATTTCAATGCAATGAATCAACTTTTTTGTCTAAATCCTATTCGCTCGTTTATTTTGTATCACGTAGTTTCATTTATAGAAACTTGCTTAATCCATCTAGCAGTGAGATGATACCTTTTTTTTATCAATCCGAATGTGTTTTTTTTGCATGACTAAAAAAAACGCGAAAGGTAGATGCATAAACGAGTGACTGCATACTCGACAGCCGGCTGTCCGGAGTTTTGTCAATTTCGGAGATTGACTGTTTCGTGCATTATATTGCCAGCACAAAGTAACACTTAAAATGATAACACTTTAAAACATTCTTGGTAGCCGGCTACCCAGAGCAATAAACACATGATAACATTATCAAAACATTTACTAACAAAGTATCCTCTCCTGTGATGCATGTGGGAATGCAGAGGATTCCTCGGTTCTTAGTAGCAACATGCATCGAACTAACAATCCTTTCCCTCCCAAGTAGATCTGCATTCGGACGTGGCCGGCGTCGGTATTGATCAGCATGCATGGTTCAATACAGTTTGCACAGTGTGAAACAATGTGTTATTCCCAAACATGTTACTTCAAAAAATCATTTTGCAATCTCAATTGGTCCAGATCAATAACGGAGTAGCAACACACGGGCGGTCTCTAATGCTAATGCTAATGCTAATTTCCGTATTAATCCCATACTTATATAAAATTTTATGTATCAAAATCTTCTAACGGCAGAACAGACATACCCCAACGCGATCTGGAATAACTCCGGTGTTTTTGGACCGCTGCGGTTCCGTATGAGTCAGCATGGACTAGAAGAAAATCTGTTTTTTTTACACTGGACTCATGAAAATTGGTCAACGGTATCAAGAGTTATGATATTTTGAAAAAATAAATTCGATGAAAATCCCTACCCGAACGTTTGAGTGTTAAATACAGTCTCGTATTTGATATTTCACTCAGTGCAGATTTAAGATTTCATATATTTAGTAATCCATCAACGAGAAAGTAAACATTCGTTAATTATTAAATATTTGCCATGGAAGATCCCTCCACTTTGAGTCATTGAAGACCAGACACATATGGCAAAAATGAGTTTGTTTGTTTGCCAAACTTAATGTACATGCTCAAGCGGGTACCCAGGATTTTTGTTTGGGGGTGGGGGGGGGGAAGTATATGTTTACTTCAACATTTTTTGGTTATAATGTCTTTTGTTGGAGATTGTCCTTTTTTTAATTGACTTAAATATCTAAAGAAAAGAGTTTTCATAATACACTTAAGTCTTTTTTATGCGAGTTTACGTACCGCATAAAAAACCGCATAACTCTGAAACACAAAAAAAACCGCAAAAAAAGACCGCATAAAAAAAGACCTCAGTGTATAGGGGAAATCGGGGCTAATCCGGACACTTTTTCAAAATTGATAAAAACATCCATTTCAACTGAAATGAATTTCCGATCATTTATTGCTAAAATCGAAGCGTAACGCATATTACATTTGTGGATATAACTTCGGGTGTATTGGAGTTATCATGGTATTCTTTGTAGTGCACATTTAGGCGTCATGTCTAAAAATAAGAAATTGCAAATGAACGGTTGTTTTCGAACAGCCAAATAGCGAGTCTCTTCAAAAGCTTAATATAAATTTATGTATGTTTAATCATTTTCAGTATTCAAGCATTGAAATATTGATTTTGAACAACGACGCAAACACAGTGTGTTCTCTAAACAGATAGTTGTTTTGTCGCGAATACGACTTACTTTACTATGGGGCGCCTTTTCAACATTAGCCATATGGAAGCATGGGCAGAACTTAATTGTGAATATCTCGACTTGTATTAACGGCAGGAACATAATTCTTCCACTATTTCGTCAAAAATATGATCAGGAATTTAGGATAATATTTTGAACAGTATGAGATAACCTCAAACGACTTAAAAATTAAGATTTCTCCAAATTTGTTAACAACGCGGAAAACTCTTTTCTTTCGCTTGGGTTTTTCGCGCAAGGACGACGATTTTGAGGTAATCGGGTACATATCTTCAACTGATCGATATTTTCTTCTTGTGCGTTTTATAAAAGCAGATGTCAGGGCGAGAAGACGCATTCAAGCAGCGGCATCGGAGAGCGCACCTTCTGCGTGGTTGAGAAAAGAAACGCACAGGTCATACCCAGGTAACCAGTAAGCACTAAAATGGCATTAAAATGGCCTTTTATGAGCACCAAAAATTCTCATAGCTCTATATCTGAAATCTGAAAGCCCATCTGTTGTGAATCAACTATAATTCAGCTTTCAGAATGCACACCAGTCATAAATAAGCATTATATATGAATAGCCGTATATTTTGCCAAAGTCGGCCTGAATTTAGTCTCAAGTGCGATTGAAATGCCAATTAGCGATTATTTGCTGTCATAATGCGGCATTAGTATGTGCTTATTGGTTACCGGGGTAGTTCTCATTTGCCTTCCGGTCGTCAAGGCGAGAAGACGCATTAAACCAGTTTGGCATCATTTGGCACTACGAGCGGATGTGTTGCGGTTTGTTCGCAAAGCTAGTTTCAATTCAAACAAAAGTGATTGCGCGTCATACAGCAGAGCTGCTAAGTCTAAAAGGCAGAAAAGAATCCTGGACACGGCATCCATCGGAATTCGAACTCAACTCGTCACTCTCCATCACGAACGCTTTCATAAAAGATTCTATTCGGAGCCACCATTATTTTATTATAAAGAACGATACTGGTTATTTCGTAATATTTAATTGTGCCTCAGAATGTTTTATGTAACTAATTTGTACTTAAGTCTAGGTGCATCGTTTAAAATTCTAGTAGTGAAAATGGGGAAAGTTTCACAATTCACACAATCGATCAACTATCAATTCTAATTCGAAAGTATAAAGAAATCGTGTCAGTTTTATTTGTATTCACGACGTCCAGTTATGTCTCTGACATTACACACCCGTACTTTTTTCCACTCCAGATATGCTTTCATACTTTTTTGCACAGATATTTGAGAATCCAGTTTAACGTCAATAGTCAAACATATTTTATATTAAAATCTTGCAAATAATGCGATATTGCAAAACCGCGGTGTAGCTGAACCTATTTTTCGTATAAGCCACTTGAAAAATGATTTTAAAGATATATAGTGTATACCTTTCTAACAAGTTAATTCAGATATGTACAGGACAATATTGCGTAGAATCTGACTGTATTCTGTGGACATTAAACTGAGTAGTTAGGCAAGGACGTTTTTATATATTTTATGAGATATTGTTCTTAATTCATAATCGAATATATTTTTATGTCGAAATGTTTTTCTAACAACAATAAAAATATAAAAATCCCTTCAGTTGTAATTATGAAAAGCATTGCTTTAGTGTTTTCCGAATAAAAGATGTAACCGTACTTAGTTCATTCGTAGTCCTATATGATGTCAATTGTCTTTCAGTCGGACTAACCATAAACACAATTAATTTCAAACTATGAAGTAAATATTTGACCGAATGAAGTACACAATAAGTGCTTTTATTCCACTGCCTATTTTTTGTCGGTCAATTAATCAATCAAACATTATATCACATTGTAACTTAATTCAGAAGGTTCAAAGTGATATCCGGTAAGAAAAGTGGAGTTACGAGTTTCGAATAAAAAACATTCCGCAGGTAACACATATTAGGATCATAAAACATTTTCATAAAAGTAGAGCTATTGTCCACTGTTAGGATTTATGATCGAAATCATGAAAAATCGTCATGATATAATGATAAGACGAAATGATTGGTTTCCTGATTTTTAATCATGCCAAGGATAACGGATTTCTTTCCGTGTACCCAAGTTATATCTACCGTTGTCAATTCAACCTTCAGTTACAATTAGCATTTTTTTATTCAGTTTGGCAATGACTGAGCGGAAACATATATTGGTGAAGCCAAATGAATGAAAAACTCACAGAAAAGATGATTTATTGGAAAAAGATACGCTCAGAGACAGGACTCGAACCTGCGTTCTCATACATTCCGTGCATACGCGCTACCATTTCGCCACTCTGAATCTGGTTATAGACACTCTAAAACACCAGTTAGACATAGTAGAACGTACATCGAACATGGTCTAACATCCTGGCCGTCACCCGACCGATACCTTACATCCAAACATCTTCTTTATTAGTTTTTATTAGTTTTCGTACCAAGTCGCAAAGAGGTGACCAACTCGAAAGCCTTAAAATCACGGGGCTAAACCAGGCTCGTTATGGGATAAAACCAGACTATAATGGTTAACACAAAAATGGAGAACGAATACATCGAGGTGCCTTAATTTCAACCTTTCGTGCCACTGACGTCTCAACTCCCAGCTAACTGTGACGTCTGTCTGTCACATGAAAGCGCGTTTATAAAAATATTCAAGCTTTTCGGTTTACCCCGTGTACGGTCTAACCCCTGTCTCACCTAATAATTTCTTCAGTTTCAAAAGAGGAGGTCGGTGCGAGGGGGATGTGAACCTCTAAACCACCCCCTCCCCTGTTTACGCGCCTGAACATGCAGCCTAAAACAATTTGTTCCAGTTTACTCGGATTTTTAAAATTCATCGGCCTGCTGTCCGACTTCGAAGCATTAATTAATTCGCTCGTTCGGAGGATTGCTCCTAGCTTTGAGTAATCTGAGCAAATGCCCGCAACTAGATATAGGGGCGTTTTCTGCGGAGCGGGTCGCCAGCTCACTCGCGACTTTTAGCCGTCTCGATCGGAATCATATATAACGAACAGAATATTCTGCTGACACTGAGTGAGTTCATTTAGGGGTTAGCCAAATTTTGTGCTAGGCCACATAACCGCTTTTATTATTTTTACATTTCGTCTTTGACTCATCAGTGCCGAGCAGTTCAAATTGAACTGCTTAGTGCTAAACTCGACAGTTCAATTTGAACCGCTAAGCAATGTTGCAAATATTCTTCGTGTAACTAATTCATTCACGCATCCTTGCTGTGATTATACTGCCTTCGAATATGCCAGTCTCGAACAACGTTGAACTATTCACTGCTCGAAAGAGAGAAGGGTGCAAAAGGAATAAGCAATAATCGTAGAGAACCCGAATATACTAATCCATTCTTCGCTGCTGGTATACATCGTGCATGTTCGTTTTATACATTCGTTTGTCATTCGTTCATTTATTTTATTCTTCGAATTGGTTCGAATAGCGTCACGGCGAAGATCGTTGGTTTCCATTCTTCGCGAAGCATTTTTCATCTAATAAATTCATCATATCTCGTTCGATAGCAGTAATGGGAGAATGCTGGAATATGGTTCATCACATACACATAAGACTATGGTAATAGTGCGGGGGGAAACATCTTAATTTGCATGTTACAAAGACAGCACGAACGATCATCGCGAATTAGGTTTGGCGATGATCGCTGTATGAATATTCGTTCGATATTCGCGTTAAGTCATTCGGGGGTATGTCCAATGCGAATAACAACTGCAAGGAATAGATATTCGTGCAAGTAACGAAGCAGCGTCGGCTTCGTTCGCGCCCGAATATACGGACAAGTCCGAATACCAGAACGATTATCGAACAAAGGCGAAGGAAAGCGAGCGATGATCATAGACATTCGTTGTATTTTTGATATTCGAGCAACATTGCCGCTAAGCAGACGTAAAGTTTCTGCTCCCATAATTAATATAAAAATAAAGATAATAGTGGATGCACTAAACTGTGACAAATTACAAATTTACTGTACTTTAAGCGCTTAGATTTGTTGCGTATGGTAAAACTGAATATTAGATTTTTTTTTCAGAATAATTGATTCTATTCTATTTTGATGTTTTTCACAAATATTTACATTGTAAGGAATTGGAAAATAACCCATAAATGGAAGTAAATTAGGATGATTTCAAAGTTACTTAACACATGGATCAATAAGTCCCGAGACTAAAGCAGAGATGGCGCTCGTAGTAAACCAGTAACCACGTATTTCCAGAGTACTAACCTTTGCTTGAAACGGGTCAAAATTTTAAGTCGATCCGACCAGAAACAGCTGAGTTATGGAGGTTGGAGTAAAGTCGTTTTGTGATTTGTTTAAAAAATGGAAAAAACCGAGTTTCGTGTTTTGATAAGACATTGTTTTTTAATGGGTAAAAACACCGTTCAAGCGAAACAATGGATTGAAAAATGTTATCCGGACTCTTGTCCATCAAATACAACGATTTGTCGGTGGTGCGCCGAGTTTAAACGTGGTCGTACCGACACAAATGACGCGGGACGCTCGGATAGACCTGTGGAAGCCGTTACTCTGGAAAACGGAGTGAAGTGACAAAAATTATAATGAAAGATTGTAAAGTGAAGCTCCGTGAGATTGCTGAGATGACACAGATATCATATGAAAGTGTATTTACTATCCTTCATGAAAAATTGAGCATGAAAAAGGTTTTTTTCCAAGTGGGTGCTGCGATTGCTGCAATGCACCCTGCCACAAGTCGATGAAAACAATGGCGAAATTGAACGAATTGGGCTTTGATCTGCTTCCCCACCCCCCATACTCGCCAGATTTAGCCCCCAGTGACTACTGGCTCTTTGCTGATCTTAAAAAAATGCTCCAGGGAAAATGATTTGGCTCAAATGAGGAGGTCATCGCTGAAACTGAAGCTTATTTTGAAGCGAAAGATAAATTTTTTTATAAACATGGTATTGAAAAATTGGAAAAACGTTGGAACCATTGTATCACCCTAAAAGATGATTATGTTGATGAATTAAAAAAAATTGCGATAAAAAATGTTGTTTCCATTGTTAGTCTCGGGACTTATTGATCCATGTGTTAAAAGATCAATTTTTGATACGAACATCCTCAAGATATAAACCTGGACAAATGGAACGATTTCATATCGTAATGATAGTTATCAAGAAAGAGAACGATCAGCGTATCAAGAGGCGAAATCACCTGAAGACCTACTAGAAGCAGAAAATCTCTAAACAAAGTGTAGAATAGAGAAGCGAGCTGCAACAAGGGGTCGGAAATTGTATTCGCGTCTTTTGCAGTGTCCGGATGCATGCGTTTTGATGGACGATGAGATTTATGCAAAGGAGGACGCAAAAACCCTTCCAGGTCCACAATACTTTACTGTCTTCGTTGGAGAGGATGTGAGCGATGCGGACAGGTCGATTCAAGTGGAGAAATTCGATCAAAAGGTACTGATTTGGCGAGCAGTATGCTCCTGTGGTTCGAAGTAAACCATTTTTTACACTACCGGCACTATAAATGCAAAAATTCATCGATCTGTGTCTCCAGAAGAGATTGCTGCCTTTATATAAGATTCATAGTACATCTTCACTGTTTTGGCCGGATTTAGCGTCGGCTCACTATGCCAAAACCACTCTCAATTGGCTTGCGGAAAAGGGTATAAATTTCGTTGAGAAAAATATCAATCCACCAAATTGCCCTCAGCTTCAACCCATCGAACGTTATTGGGCAATCGTGAAGTGGGTCTTCAAGAAGACTGGTAAGTCAGCTGGGAACATGCAGGAGCTCAAAAAAAATTTGGGCTCAAGCATCCAAAAAAATGCGATGCAACAATTGTCCGGAACTTGATGAAGAGCGTTCGATCAAAAGTTCGAAAATTCGTGAAGGAATAACTTGAATTTCATCCGGTTTTCATTATGCTCAAGTTTAACCTCGTATCAATTTTTAGTTTGAATAAAATATCGATTTTTATCATAATTTGAAAGAAATATTTGTTGATAGCTTATTGAATTAAATTAACAAATTAAAACATTCTTAAGCGTACAATATTGAAGCTCTCGAATCAATAAAATGAGGCAAATCCATCAACAAATCACCGAGATACAAGCTCTTCAAATTAGGTCCGAAATTCTATCGCAGATAATTCTAATTTTTTCTGTTAGTTACCGGAGAATCGAAATAAAATACTATACTGAACACATACAAAAGCGACTATCCAGCTAGGGAATGGATGTGATTTTCAACCACTCATTACTCAAACACGTTCACCGGCCCACGAGGAATGCCGCAGAAGTAACAGGAGCGCAGGTTATCGCAACGCCAATTAAAACGATGCGCCTGTTGTGTGTTTGAGACATGCTGGCAATGCTGTGCTCTTGTTACTTCTATAATATAGTAAAAGTGACTACAAGACAAAGTTAAGTAATGACTTCATATCGGTTACCGTATCGTTGTGATTCTACAAAGAAATACGAATACAGTGTCGGTTGAAAGCTTCCATACATTTTCCCGGATAATAATATTAAAGCAATAAGTAGAATAAGTAGAAAATTCCTTCAGTTTAAAAATGGGCTATAATCAAATCTGCGCTTATACGCAAATGTTTGCCGGTATAGTTGCGAAATAAACTTGTTTCGTCTTAGGAAGTACATTCTCTCTACCAGAGATAATATTTGTACGCTTTGTCACGGCAGTGTATGCATGACAAAAATTCATGCAATGGCTACCATTATGACCAGGGATTGAAATATTCTTTAAATAATAAACAATATGCATTTTTATTCATTGCGTTCGGTTAACTGTTTTAACTTTGGTATATGATAAACTAATATTAATTATAAAAAAAATCTTTCTGAACACATTTCGACTTTTTAACTGTAAATTTCATATGACGGGATGAATATTATTTTGATCAATTTCACCATAAATATCGAATAGTACTTAGATTTTGAGTAGATATAGTTAGTTTAAAGAAGATTGAGTTCTATATTTTAGTTCTTTATATTAGAAAATTATTGGAGCGTAGTGGAAATTCAACATCGAAATATCGTCGGAGACTCTTATCCCTTTCGGTTATCGCTTCAGCGATATTTCTGTGGGTGAGAATTCGTCATCAAGTTTCGCTGACACAAAAAATCACTTATGAACTTCGAAGTTCAAGGGTTTTGTGGATGTTTGTTTCATGATTGAAAACCTCAGGAGTAATTTTTTCAGTCACTGAGTGTTTTCAGAAAATTCGGATCCTGATTTTCCCAACACTAAATGAGACTTTTTGAATGACAAGATAAAGGCGGTTGAAATCAGAAATTGAATGATAAATTTGGATCGAAATTGATTTGGTTCGTTTGTTTGTTAGGATTTAGCATCATACGTAAATTTAATTATTTGTTTAAAATTTTTCGAAATGCATGGAATTTGTCAAAAGCATCGCCATCGCGCTATCTCTCGAAATAAACACGACGATTGGATTGTTTAATATAGAAAAGAAGCAATCATTTTTCGAAACGGCGTCTGAACAAATAACTGAACGCAACCAGAGGGACACATTATCTGCTTCACTGCGTAGAAAAGCTTTCACTCACTAATCCCCTTGTCAGTTTTGCTATTCGCTAGAAAGAAAAGGTAGGAGGTATAAATTTTCGATGAAGAGGTTTCGGATTACATCAGTCACCTCCAACCCTTAGCCTAGTCGAATGTGAACCGTGATTTTCGCTGACTGATTTCGAAGTGCACCGTTTCACTGTTCTGTTGTACATCACATCATATGACCTAGATAATACGCAACAGCAATCCGAAAGGCTATCACGTGACCCGTTTCCATAGAACCAGTTTCGCTAGCAACCGATCAAAAGAAGTCGCATCGGTTTCGATGGCGACGGATTTCCACAAATCATAAAGCACTCAGCCAAATAGCATCAGCACTAAAAAAACAGTTTGTTGTGTTTTTGCTCGCACTCTTTCTCTTTCTCTCTCTCTCTCTCTCTCTCGACCGAGCACTTACTGCATTGCATAATTTATTTGAGGGCTTGTTCTGTATCAGTTGGATAGATCGTTCGAGACCGCGTTCTGGCCGTGCTAGCGCCGGAGATTTAATTATGTGTGACCCGGGAAGTGCTGTTTGATGAAAAGATTTTCAATTATTGGTTCGAATGGAAAGTTAAAGAATTTCGAACGTATCGTCTAATTGATAACATAGCTATAATCGAGTTCACTGGTTTAAGGGCGGCTTAAAATTTACTTTGAAGAATGTTTCTGTTTTTTCTCAACGTTTGAGTTTTATTTACCTACTTTTGAGACTTTTTAGATGTCGCTGTTTAGGTAGTTGTCAGGAAAAAAGAGCAGTACCACTTAGAAAGTTCAGTGCGGGAAGTTGAAATTTGGCGAACCACATTCAATATCAAGTTGAATCAATAAAACTTAACTGATAGCCATTTCGACCTCTTTTACTTAATACAAAGATTCCTAGACGCAAAAACTTTTCTGTTGGATGGGAAGCACATAAAATTAAGCAATGTAGATAACGAAACGAGACTTACAATTACACGTTCAAGTATAGTTATGAAACTGTGCCAATTCAGTCTACCAAATCGGTAACAAGTGAATGATGCGACAATGCAAAACTGAAATCATAGCCTCAACGAAATTCAACACTAATCAACGATCGTATTCATTCCGTTTTTCATAACTACTGATTCGTGGAAACATTTCTTTCTGTCATAATGATTTAATGATCTCAGCAGTTACCTCATCGTGGGGGTAGCGTCAAATTGTTTGCATTGTTTAATTGTTTATATTTCGATACTGATTCTGGAAACATTAATAACGCGTAAATCTGATAGACCGATACTCTTTCGGCGAATACTTTCAGCGAATACCAGCGAATACCAGCGAATACCAGCGAATACATCACTGGTAAGTGATGTTCCAACTGACTTTGCTAAAGGTTTTGAATATAGAGTACATTAGATTTTCTCAAAGACCACAAGACTGATAATGTTACACTTAACTTCAAACGAAAAGCCTTATAGTATCATGTTTTGAAATGAAATTATATTCAGATCCGACTTTCGGCGTCGGAGTAACTAGATAAACAATATGAAAAATCTATTTTAATCCACCTAGTGGTGTAATGATGCCTTTCTCGTGTCGTTCAAACAGTCTCGTAAAAAATTGTTTTATTTGATTCGGTTAGCAGATTGATTCGGTTAGCTCACAAAAGCGAACTACACTGCTTACGTCGCATATCTGACAACATTATCGAATCCTAAATTATCAATAATTAATACATTTGAACCGCATTGTTAATCAGTTTCTGAAAAAATGTGCGAAATGTGTGGAACGTGTACTATCTGTACTGTGATCTTTAAACTTGCTCAGTGATTCAGTAGTAGCTTTCAAATAAGCTTATTGAAATTCTTCAATCGTACTGACACTGACAATCCTCCAGGTCGAGGCTCGAACACACGATAACTGTAAGACCAGCGCCATATGCAACCAACCCGGGGTCGGTAATTTATATCATAATATCTCTGAAATCAAAAGTGGTATCAATTTCGAAATTAATTCACATATCAAAATGAGCTTTCGTTGAACTCCGGAACCGAAAGTGCCAGCAAAATTATCTTCTAACTTGTTTCACAACCCAAAAGTAGCTTTCGAAAGAGCCTAAGCTTGTTGAGATCGGCTCAGCCATCTCCGATTAAAAGTCGTTTTTTCAGCAATACTACTACTTTGCTATAAAGAATTGCTAAAATTGTTCATTGAATAGAAACAAGACAGTTTGTTCGATAAGGTTGTATAGCGATGTCTTTCATGCAGCCTATCTGGGTTCGATTCTCTATCCCGAACATTGGGTCAGAAAGTTTTTCTTACTCGAAAAGGTGAATGACCTTAAGGTTAAAACCTCTTTAATCGAAACAAAAAACATGGTAGATGGGATGGGTAATGTCATAGATATAACTGGAGGACGTGAATACGAACAAAACTGACATGTTTTTTAAAACTTCCGAATATCAATAATCGTTCGTATTAGTTGTGTGAATTTCGCAACATTCACTGCTTAGCCTCCAGAATTGTAACGGTGCATATTCTACCACAAGGTAGAACAAAGGAGTGCTAAAAATTAAAATATTATGTACGATACACGATAGATTACATTGCATTAAAATGAAATTTTCAAATTCATTCACAAATATATTCAAATTTGAAAAATCGCAACGATTCGCTTGTCATAATCGGGGATTTCTAAATTGAAGATAGAAATAAACATGACAATAATATAAAAAAAATTCTTAGACAAGCTCAACTCGAAACACACAAATTATGCAGAGATTTAGAAGAATATCTACAAACCGAAAGCTGCCATCTTGGATTTTAAGAATTCCACCACTACAAATAATGATATGCACTCGTAAAGCAAAAAGTATCCATTACAATATTCATAACAAATAACCTAACGTTAATCTACCTAGTACTGTAACGACGTCTTTCTCATATCTCTTATATTCTCGTATACCGTAACCGTTTTCAATATGTTTACGTTTCGTCTTTAACTCGTCAGTGCATAGCAATTCAAATTGAGCTGCATTTTGCAAAACTCGGCTGTTCAATTTGAACTGCTAGCAGACGTAAAGTTTCTGCTATTTGCAGAACACTTTTTTGTTTTTCATCGAAGTGCATATTGATGTGCCGAACGAAAACGAACGAATTTTCTTTGATTCTTGAACAAACAAAAAAGTCGGAATCGGAAACCGGGAGCCAGGTTAACCGGAAACGCTTTGTTTGGTTGTCTACTGGTAATGGTTATCGATTGGAATACACTGAGATCTTCTTTTACACAGCCCGTATCTCCGCGTAAAAGAAAACCTCAGTGTATTCCAATCGGTAACCAAAATCGCAAAAACTTTGGAAATCCGCGTAGCTTCGGAAATACAAGTAAAAAACCGCATAACTATAACTTTGTGTAACCTCAAAAAATCGTTGAAAAAAACTCGACTTTGGAACCTTAAAAAAATTTGAGATCTCCGGAATCAAAACTTTTCTGATGCCAAATGTCTTAGAAATGCATAAAACGTCGAGATCTGATGTAGTCTCAGAATATTTTTTTTTAAATCGTTGACTTTAATTTCGGGATAACACCAGATTTCGACTTCTAAGACAAAACAAGAAAACCGGATAACTTTGATATTCAGTTTAGAATTTTTTCACGTTTTTTATTTTACCGCTTTAAGTGACGATATAAATGTTTTAACACATTTTACCCTACAATTCCGGAACCGGAGGGCGGATACAGGCCCAGGTTGGCGGTTCAATGCATACGGTGCTGGTATTACAAGTCAGTGGTCGTATGTTCGAGTCCCGACCTGGAAGGATTCTTAGTGTCAGTAGGATCGTAGTACTAGACATGCAATGGTCCTATACGGCTATAAATCGGCTGCGAAGTCTGTTGAAGCAGAAAGGCAAAATTCTACAAAAGGAATGTAATGCCAAGATTTTGCTTTGAAAGTCGGATACAGATGAGTTTAATTTGGGACCATGAGACCTTTCATTTAAACCTAAGCTTGTTCAAATCGGTCAAACCATTTCTGAGAAAAGTGAGGAAGTATTTTTAAATTGGAATTTTTTACACTAATCAGTCACCCTGTGACTCCGGAACCGGAAGTTGGATCGATTCTGAACCTTTGTATGAGACATTTAAATCTTTCATATGAATCAAAATTTCTGAGAAAAGATAGTTTTCATTTTTTGCTCATATCACCTCGTAATTCCGGAACAGGAAGTCGAATTCAAATAAAATTTACGAATTTTGTATGGGGTTACAAGACCTTTCGTTCGAATCTATGTTCTTGAAAATGGGATTAACCATTTCCGAGGAAAGTGAGTGCAAACAAAATGTTACATACATACATACATACATACACATACATACACACTCACATACACACATACAGACATTTTGCGTACTCCACGAACTCAGTCGAATTGTATATGACACTCGGCCCTCCGGGTCTCAGTTCTATAATCGGGTTCCATAGTGATTACATAACCTTTCTATATAAGAAAGGCAAAAACTCTTCTTAGTCCACCTTGCGGTGTGATAAAGCATTTCTCTTACCATTTAAACAGTCTCATTCAAATATTTGTCACATATAAGCTTACATCTCTCGAATCGGAAATGTTCGCTATTACCCCTTCCAAATTGGATTGACACTGTTAGCTCCCAAATAAGCCTGAGTGTATCGACATTTGTTGAATCTTCTTCAAAAAAAATTCAGCCGGAGATAAAATGTGTGGTTAGTCGGTTATGTCACTTTTACTATTAAATCTTCAGAACCGGGAGTGACAATTAAATTTTCAAGCTTCATCCCAAATTTAATAGAGCCTATACTTGTAGAAATAGGCTGAGTCATCTGTGAAAACAACGCGTTTTGTCGGTCACTTATACCATTTTATATCCGGAACCAGAAGTGAACCATTTGATCTTTAACTAGAGATGGGCAACTCGTTCGTGTACGGTTCAAAAGAACTATTTCTTGTGATAGAATGAATGATCGATAGTTTTTTTTATGAGAACGATAGCTCTCTCCAGTGCTCAAAATTATGACAGAACTCGACAAGCACAGACATAATAAGTTTTCCTCTTTGATGCTCGATTACACAAAACATTAGCTTCGTAATATTTTTCGTTTGAGCCCAAGCTAGTGAGAATCGTTTATTTTATCTCAAAGAAAACAAAATGACGTCCTTTCTGTAGTTTTTGACCACTATTTTCGACACATCTGGAACCGTATTCTGAGGACCGGTATAGCTGAAGACGGTTCGTATGACCAGCAACTAACACAACCTATAAATTGGAACAGTTTAGAGCCCAATGTAAGAGAATTTTTTCCTGATTTTCGTCGTCACTCTATAGGAAATCGTGGTAAAAATGGTCTTTGAGGACATCATAGGATATTCCATGAGAGAGCCGGTGGTGTTTCGTCGTGCACTGCACAACCAGTCAAATTGAAAGATTTAAATTGTCTACAACACAATATGCACAAATTCGCCCTAACCAATTTGCGCTTGCTGATCAATGACATCCGAACGAATTTTGTATATCGCATTGCCGTGGCCAATACGTGGCGCTCTGAATTGGAGCACTTTGTCTTGTGCGACGAAATCGCGTAAATACACGCACATCTCATATACATTCAACTTAAAATTTCATGTTTCTTTTGTAGCAGTGTTGGTGTCTTTTCCATGCACATCCGTTACTGCACAGATTCAAGAAAAGAGGGAATTACCCAGCTCAGCTCTGAGATTTATTGTTCTCTCTGTCACGTTTGGCTCTGTGAGAAACTATATGCACACATTCCGGATTCGGTGACTTTTGCTTATGGTGGTTGAAAACAAATTTCTGTCTCAGTTGCAACTTCGAAGCAATTTAATTGATGAAGTTATTGACAGGTTTTCTCGACGTGCAGAGCGCCGAATTCTTTTATTGTATCGATGATACGCAATAAGTTTAATAGAAACTTCCCATCCAAAAGAATATTGTTATTTCATTCTTTAAAACAAAGTCTAGAAGCGAATATTCGTTTTGGAATGATATCCGACTGACAATATGATTATGGTTTCTGTACACAAGATTCTTACACTCTGTATTAACTGTAGACCAAACAATATTCGGTCCGACTCATTCTTAAAATTTTAAACAACACAAATTATAATTTCGAACCAAAACTTATGCACAGATGCCCTGACTCCCGTATAATTTTCTTCAGAACAAAATACTTTTCGAAGTTCCGAAATTACAGGGTGAGATGAGTGAATGAAATTTCAAACTGTCATTTAAAAAAACGGTCTTTAAAATAATTTAATGAGAACGAAAAACACCGAAGAATATTCATGCAATAGAACCATGCGGATTGATAAAAAAAATGTATCATCTCACTGCTACGTGGATTAAGCACGTTTTTGATTGATGTTCGAGCTTCGAGAAATCAAACGTTTGTTTCGTGAATCTACTGACAACGTAATTTTGTATAAAGCGGCCGGACTCATTTATCTCTAAACTTAATACAACTTACAATTATTCGTACAAAAGTGCAATATAATCCATATTTTGGTTTTAGTTGATAACAATTTCTTGATCGAGTTCAATCAGCTAAAAGCAACACTTGTGAGACGGTTCTCTAAAGCGTTCCCATGATTACATATTTATCGAGAGGCATTTAACCGGCAATCATTCGGATGGTTCGAATATACAGGTTAGCTTTGCAACCTGGCAATAAACAATTTTCCTACATTCATCCTACACGTGAGCGATAAATTGAAGCCGAACTTCTACCGCCACTTGACTACACACTCAGTCAGTACACGAATCACGAGCATCAATCGGATGAAAACATAATCCATTCGACAATATCCATAATTTAGCAACCCGGCAAATCATCCGGTTGAAGAAGAAACAAAGCACCGCTTAAAAACGGATTCGAATGTAAACTACAACCGATCTAACGAAAACCCACCAACCATGGACCGTGTAGCGCTCGAGTGCATGATGCGAATCTGAATATTCAGTCAAGCGTGATTTTCGATTTTGGAGCCATTGCTGCTATCGATCGCTGTCTGCTAGTACTAGTGGGAACGAACATTTCCACCTCGGTTCTCTTCATCACCCACAAGCACGCACGTGACCATCGGCTTGATGTGGGGGGGGACTACCCACCTTGCCTTCCACCAGCCACCAACCGACATTCGAGAACAAATATTGTTCTCTTTGTGCAAACAATCGCCCGGAGCGAACAGAATAGGTCAGGTATAAGCGGATCGGCTTTGTGCTGTGAACGCAGGATGTAATCACAAAGTTGTATTACACACATTCCGTGGAAGAACCAGATTGCCAGTTGGTCCCATTTGTATTGGGAAGCACTCGGCGAAATGGGACAAACATGCGACCAACAGGCAGTAAATTATCCGACTGCCGAATAAAGGTCATTGTATGCGAATTCCTCGGATGAAATATCTGGAATTCGAAGCATGAGGTTGTTCAGTAAATTTGCGCTATTTGAAAAGTGCAACAATAACTTCAAAACAACTGGTAAAAGGTGTAAAATCGGTACAGCCAAACACGATTTTTATGACTAGAAATCTTGAGCCAGTTTTGAGCGAAATACACATTATTTACGATTTTTGCACCATCTTTTTACATAACGATAAAAAAATTTCAACCGCAAGTCGGACCCGGATTAAATTCAATAGCACGTTCTGAACAATAAGAACTTTCATTCGAATAGATGTTTGGGAAAAGCGGTTTCTGAGAATGAAAAAAAAATTTTTTATGTCATTTCGTACATTTTACCTCGTTACTTTGGAGCCGGGAATCGAATTCAAATGATATTCCACAGGAGACTAAAAAACTTTAGAACCTTTCATAAACGTTTATAAAAATAGGTTCTACGTTGTCTGAGAAAATCAAGAAATCTGAGAAGTCAGATCCGGATAAAATTGAATGGCAGGGAATGGCACCATAGACGAATTTCGCGCCAAATCTTATTCTCAGTTGGCAACATTCTCTCAGGTTTGAATAAAACTTTGTGGACATGTAGACTTTGTCACAAAAAGCAATATGGAAAACTTTTTTTTTTTTCAAAATTGATCTATACGGTCCTTTGAAAAGGGACAAATCTTTTTAACCATTTTTTCAATAGTTATAGTGGAATAACGACAAATCCTACAAAATAGTATTGTACTTTTCAAATCCTACAAAATAGTATTGATTTTCACAAAATCAGTGAAATTATCGAGTAAAAATACTAGAAATAACCCTTAACACTCCTAATACCAAGCCTAAAAAAGTTACGCGAAGCACCAAGCCTCAAAAAAAGTTGGGACGGTAACTTTGCGCTATCATAGCTCAGTTGTTACTTGACCAATTTCGATAAATTTTACACCCTCGAATTTTGTGAAGTTTGTAGATTATTTTAAGTATATCATTATTGGCAATCTTTTAGGAAAAACTAATGAAAATCAGATTTTTCCCGTTTCAAGTTTTTTTTCTAGCTCAAAACGTGCCCTATCTGCATTCATGCGGCACCTGCATTGCGAATCGGATATTGAGAACTTCAAATTTACCGAGTCATAACTTTGTTGTTAGTCAACCGATCTTCAAAATTTGTTCACCATTGGAAAGGTAATATTTCCAGAAATAAAATGCACTGAAAAAAACGAAAAATAGGGTTGTCTACCCAAAGTTATAATGAAAACTGTAGATAGATGACCTAAGAAAAGATGAGACTTTTTACAATGATCGTAAATATCTCGAAATTCAAAGCGATGACATATATTTTTACACATCATTCGATTGCTAGTGGTACCAGCTACAATTTTCGCTCAACTACCATTCTTGCACAATCAAAAAAAACATTGAGAAATCGATGAATTTATAAATATATATGAATTCTTCATTTTTTTCACATGTTTGTATATAACTCAAAAATTAAAGCGATGACATGTACATTTTTTTTATTCAAAATATTAGCATCATTACCAGAAACAATGTATTGATGATCAAAATTATATATCCGTTCAAAGAATCTCAAGAAATTTGGTACAAATACAGAGAATTTGTGTTATTGGGAAAATTTTGCCAAACAACATGAAATCAAAACTTTTAAATTTTTTGACATATAGTTTTTTATTATTTTAGTTGGAAATTTATTATAAACAAAATTTACAAAAAAAACTGAAACTTGGATTTCACTGAAAATTTTAAAATTTTTAGTAAATATCCAAAACTCTTAAAATATTTTTGTATTGGACAAACGATCTAAACAATTTTTATGCACAACCCAAACGCATTTGATAACTACTAAAATTCTGATTTTGTTGTAGGTTTGCCGTAGAATCTCAAAAAATAGGTAAAAGATCGGAAATTTTAAAATTTCCGTGTTAAATTGCATTGCACAGTGGTCCGGATCCACAATTTAGGGGAACAAAAACCTTATGCTTTATAGCTGTGATGTCTTCAAAACAAATGATCAGTGAAGATAATCCATATGTCGATGTACATGGTATTAGGGTGGCTCTTATTATTAAGGTGATCCAAAACTTATTTTCCGGATGTATTGAGATAGAGGACTGCATTTTTCGGCAAAATTGTAGATAAACTTATATCGAGCAGCTTTGCTGAGGACACCATAGTAGTATCTGCAACGGTTTTAGTGTTACAGCTATTTTTAAAGAGCAACTTAGGGTGTTCCTCAAAAAATCAGATTTTTTGCTCTTTTCGTTTTTTAATCTTTGAACATCTTTTAGAGTTTGTTAAAACCAATTTTTTAATGACTGGCGTGTTCAGGTATCGTTTTCTGTACCGAAGTTATGAGCAAAACTAGTTCAAAAACAGGTTATTTTTAAACTGCTATATCTAACATTGAGGAAAACGAAAAAAAATCCTTTCCGTTCTCCGTTTCACGTTATTTTCGAGCATGTTTATAAAAAAAGGCGGAGGAGATATTTTTTTTAATTTTTTTAAATTATGTTCATACATTGGGTTTTTTCGTTGAAAAATATTCGTATCAGTCATTTATTAGCTATATAAGGTATTTTTGTCTTCTGAAGTGTCAAATTAATTCAAGTGCATATTCGGGAAGAAATCGTTCTGCATTCTTCGGGGAATGCAGAATGGTGTCGCTTTTGCAAAATCTCTAACGCCTCTCGGTAGTTGGAGGTTTTATCAACCGTGCATTTTGGCACCTGCAGATCGTTCAGCATCCTTTCGAGGATGCAGGACGACTTATTCTCAATTCCCTTCCCATCAGGAAGTTGATGAGAAGCTACGGCAAGGCACGATTCTCCAAATAACTAGGGGAACATGCCACTTGAGCCAATTAGTTCTGATAACATAGGTGTAGGGTTTCATTCAGTAAAAAGCATTCAAACGGAGAGGTTGTTTTTTGAGACGAAGACAACTGTAAGCTGCAAACAGATTGGTTGGTTAGTGCTAATCGCAAAGGCTGCTGCAAAGCCAATATTCGGGGCGATTCCAGTTTCATAAGTACCTGAAATAGTGGAACTCACTTTACTGAGAAAGATGGCCTAACCGATTTGAGAACTGTTTCATTTTGTAGGTTACACTAGTTTATGCACTAGCCTTCATGTTTTTCAAAAATCAAACAAAACTGTTTGAAGAAAACATTTTTATATGAGAATAAGAGAGATATGAGAAAGGCATCATTACACCACTAGGTGGATAAAAACAAGTTTTACTTAATTTCGTATGATTTTTTGTGCTAAATTCAGAATTCTACTTTTTCTGAATTGTTTACTAATAGAAAATTCAAATAATTTTCGAATTCTATACATTCCGAAATTATTCTAAGTTTGTGATATTTAAATTCTAATATTCTATCGATTATAATTTATGTCGTTTAGGATAGCGGAAAATTTAAGATATATGTTTTTGTTCTTAATTGCTTGTAAAACAAAAATCAAGCAATAATTATTTTTGTAATTGTAGTCGGTTTCTTTTGCCATGGGTTAGTATATGGAATTCATATAATTTTACGTTCTATTTCTTTTTGTACAAAGCCATTGAAATAATTTAAAATTTTCGTGTTGTCACAAAATTTATTTTATTAATAGAAACAAATTCTACGTCTATTTGAAACAAATGAAATCAAAACGGATTCCAATATTTTCACTTTGATTTGCAGAAACGTTGGAACGCAATATATATCAGAAATTGTGAAATTTCCGATCTTCTACCGATTTTTTGAGATTTTACGGAAAACCTAAAACAAAAAAAACCTAATTTTATTAGTTAACAATTCCGTTTGGGTTGTGTATAAAAATTGTTTAGATCTTTTGTCCAATACAAAAACATTATTATTTTTAGAGTTTGGGTATATTTACCAAAATTTTTAAGATTTTCAGTGAAATCCAAGTTTCAGTTTTTTTTTGTAAATTTTGTTCATAATAAATTTCCAACTAAAATAATAAAAAATATATGTCATAAAATTTCAAAGTTTTGATTTGGTTTTGTTTTGGCAAAATTTTCCCAATAATAGAAATTCTCTGTATTTGTACCAAATTTCTTGAGATTTTTTGAACGGATATATAATTTTGATCATCAATACATTGTTTCTGGTAATGATTCCAATATTCTGAATCAAAAAAATGTACATGTCATCGCTTTAATTTTTGAGTTATATACAAACATGTGAAAAAAAAATGAAAAATTCATATATATTTATAAATTTATCGATTGTTTGATGTTTTCTTTTGATTGTGCAGGAATGGTAGTTGAGCAAAAATTGTAGCTGGTATCACTAGCAATCGAATGATGTATAAAAATATATAGATCATCGCTTTGAATTTCGAGATATTTACGATCATTGTAAAAAGTCTCATCTTTTCTTAGGTCATCTCTCTACAGTTTTCATTATAACTTTGGGTAGACGACCCTATTTTTAGTTTTGTTCAGTGCATTTCATTTGTGGAAGTAGTACCTTTCCAATGGTGAACAAATTTTGAAGATCGGTTGACTAACAACAAAGTTATGACTCGGTAAAGTTGAAGTATTCAATATATTCTATGCGACGTTTATGCCAAAGGAAAGAAAATTTGAAAGCAGATAGGGCATATTAGGCGCGTGAAAAAAACTTGGAACGGGAAAAATCAAATTTTCATTGGTTTTCCTTTGCCAATCGTCTGCTACAAAGTTTTGGAATCAATCTACGAACTTCACAAAATTCGAGGGTGTAAAATTTATTGAGATTCGTTGAAAAACAGCTGAGCTATGACAGCTCAAAGTTACCGTTCCAACTTTTTTTGAGGCTTGGTATTTGGAGTGTTAATGAATCCTACACTGAAAAAAATTGACTTAAAAAATTTAAAATCGTTTTACATAAAACATTTTTCAATTTGATAAAATTAAAGATGACTATGTTTCACCAACAATTAATGCATTGCAAGATGGGTACTTTGAAGGAAAAAAGTTTTTCTAACCAAAACTATTTCTTGTACAAGCTGAATTTTTTTATCTAGTGTCTTTTTATCGAAAACTAAACTAAACTGAAAGTCATTATCATCCAAGCAAAATTTTACCCTTTGACTACCATATTTGTGAAGTTACAGTAGTTCTTGTGATTTTCATTTTATTTAAATTTTCCAAAAATCGCTTAAGCAAAAAAATTGAAAAAATCCGAAATATTTTAGATATTATGGGAAAACTTTCCGATTTTTTTCAAACTTTTTCAAAATGTATTTCATTTTTTTTTTCATTCGCACTTACAATTTTGGTATCATTCCAGATTTTGCATCAAAAATAAATATTTTATGAGTACATTACTCTGTCTTATTTTCAGATTTAAAAAAAAATGGACGTGTATTATATCAGACTTTTAAAAAAATATGTCAATCAAGAAACCATGCGTCTCCATCAAATTATCATCTGATGGAGACGCATGGTATTTAGTTCTGAAATCATACACCATTCACCTTCAGAACTAAATACGATGCGTTTTTATCTACAACTTTGGCGTGCGGGCGTGTGTAAATAACATTAGGAATGAATTTCTTTTATCATTATTAATTATTTCAATACCTAAGACATGAACTCTAGTTGTAGATGAAAACGCATCGTATTTAGTTCTGAAGGTGAGTGGCGTATGATTAAAATGAACTATGAACTAAATACCATGTGTCTCCATCTGATAATAATTTGATGGAGATTAAATTTTATAAACACGTCCACATTTTTTAAAAATCTGAAAAAAAAAAATCAGACAGGTTTTCCATAATACCTACAATATTCCTGAGTTTTTTCAATTGTTTTGCTGAATCAGAAAAACCACTCAAAAACTCCACAAATAGGGCAGTTAAAGGGTTCAAATTTTAAGAAATTCATCTCCAATACAAACCCTTTCAAACAGCTTATATCAATTTAATTTATGTTTGGGGGCAGTTTTTTTATGCAAACCCGGCTACATCCTCTGATTGAATACCATATTGCTAGTTGCCCGATATTTGCCGAAAGTATCAGTGCTGAATAAGAAAAAGGTTTTGTTAGAAAAATTTTGTTCTCTTTAAAATGCCCTTTTTGAAATATATAGAGAATTGACCAACCTTGGAACAAAACTTCATTGAATTAGAAAAAGGCCACATTTTACGATTTATCAAAAACCGCTGAGCAGACGTAAAGTTAATTCGATTCGTAAAACACTTACTTAATAAAATAAAGTATGTAAAGTGGATTTTTGTGATGGTTTTCACGTCTAGAAAGTTTCATTCAAATTTGAGAAAGTGCTGTCAACATTTGTTTGATTTGGCGCGAAATTCGTCTGTAAAGCTTTTCACTTGAATTTTGGCTTGTTAAAATCGGTCTATTTTTTCATACATTTTACCCTGTTAAACCCGGTTAATTTATATGAAATTGATATTTTTACACTAATGACCCTGTATCTTCTGATCCGAAAGTCGGATCTGATGAAAACACAGTTCTTGTGGGATCTTACGGTCACTCATTTTAATCTTAGATGAAGAAAATCGGTTCATCTACGTGAAAAAAATGTGACATTATTTTAATTTCATTACACATATCATCCTGTAGTTCCGGTATCAGAAGTCGGATCCAAATGAAATTCAAAAAACCTTGTATGGGAGTACATAACTTTTCATGTGAATCTATGCTGGTAGAAATCGGTGAGGCAATACCTGTGAAAATTGAGTGAAATTAGTTAGTAAAAGGTTTTTTGTACCACATGCATACCGGTTTTGTGCTAATAAGTGTTTTGTAAATAGCATCAAATTTTCGTCTGCTCAGTTGTTTAAAAATCGTGTTACACTTTACTACTAAACATCTGCTGCTACTGCTTAAATAGGGGAAAAATTCGCTTACATGAGAAAATTTGATATATCCGTCAAAACGGACGGATTTTAACAATCTTTGATTTTTTGGATACACTCCAAAAAAATTTAAATTTTACAGGTTACTTAATCCCTCATACGATGTAATTCATAAAGAACTAATTTGTCAAATGACGGAAAATTTCATTTGTGATGATTTTATGTTAGATTAGCTTGAATTTTACTGGTTTCGACTGCAGTTTGCGTTCTGCTAGCAGGTGCGACTGTATGAATTTAAATGCACTTTTTACCACCTAAACAGGTGCATGCTTCTGTGGCTCAGTCGATTAACAGACGTACTTGCGATCCAATGATTCTCGGTTCAAATCGTGGCGGTTGCTATCTCTCATTTTTTTTATTTCAATGGATTGTCATATTGTCATGGAGTTTTAGACACAATATTAAATGTTCTTCCTCGTAAATTTGCGTGAACTGCGACGCTCCATTTATGTGCATATAATAAGATGTAAAATCACAGGGTTTTTTAAGTGTGTAGCTATTATCGAGTGGAATCTAAGTCTCAACACATATTTTGTTTACAATTGTGACAGATATTGTCAAAAACTGAAAATTCACAGCATGAAAGATATCGATTCTGGGAGATAAAAAGTAGGTTGATTAAATATTATCGTTACCCGAAAGATTGAGAAGTTCATCCAAAAGGTTGGAAATTTGATGCCGTACAGCTTGAAGCCAAGAGGTGTCCGAAGCCAATATTGCATGTCCGAGTAACATTGCATTGGTATAAAAATAATGCGTATTTGGACAATATTTTCTCTGGTGACACAGAGCCTGTACAGTAGGGTGTCAATATTTTTGGGTCATCTCTAATTTCGTTAGGCAGTAGTGCTCAAAAGATTAAGCACCTCAAAAAAAGTCTGCATGCAAAATTTGAGCTAAATCGGAACGGGTTTTCGAAATCGAAAATTTTGGCGTCATCTCGAATAAAAATTGGTTTGAATAATTGACTTTCTGGGACGTTTTGAGTTTTCTGAACACGCAATTTTTTTTTGGTGCCAAATGTCTTAAAATTTCAAGAAACGTCAAGATTTTGTGTTATCTCGGGTCCCTTAGGGTGATTTTCTTCTCCTGGGGCAGACTTTCCAAGGCCAAAAGTTTTCAAACGTAGACCGCCGGGCGGTACCTAATTTAGCTCAAATCTTACATAGGAACTTTTAGATGCTTAAACTTAACCGCTTAACGAAATTAGAGATGACCTCAAAATATTGGCACCGTACTGTACAGTCGTTTCCGGTACATTCGTCTAGGTTTTTATATACTTCTTGAGGATTAACTGTTCGTCTTTTGTATTTCCTTTGGTCTTCCAAATTTCATGCTTCATCAGGAATTTTAGAACAGTTTTGTGGCATAAAATCTACTAAAAATCTATTGCCATACATCGTGGCAATGAAGTGGCATGAAACCAAATCAAGCCAATACATCAATTTTTGCTCACCGTTCATGGTGCCCTTGATCACGAATGCCAATTTTCCACAAAATTAGGAAACGAATTCCAACAGATTCTTTTATTTCAAATCATCAAATTTGTATTTACCAGTGAAATACTTCTGTCCCGGCGATTACTTCAATGTAGAGCTGATTATCAATACTGGTAAAAATTAGAGATAGGCAATTCGTTCGCAAACGATTCTGAAGGACAAGTTGATGTACTATAGTAATCCTACGTGCCGAATTTGGCATCTGTTTCGTAAACACGTAAGGGGCTGTCCATAAAAGACGTCACGCTTTTTTGACGATTTTTGACTCCCCATCCCCCCTTTGTCACAAATTGTCACAGAAGCAAAGACCCTCCACCCCCTCTATGTCACATGTCACGAATTCAAAATAAATAAAGTTCATCTCAATACCCACTCAATATGTATGACAAACCATACAAATATGAGGGAAAAATAAATTTATCACATGCTGTCATTAGATTAAAAAATATCCCTAAAACTACAAAATCATCGGAATTATTTTATTAATATCAATTATATAAATTAACAAAAGTATTTGGTGGAATTGATGAAACATTTAAATCATCTGTTTTATTCCTCCTAGGGGTACACACACTCTAAAAAATTTTGAATTTAACAGGTGACTTAATTCCTCATACGATGTAATTCATAAAGACCTAATTTGTCAAACGACGGAAAATTTTATTTGTAATGACTTAATGTTAGAATAGCTTGAATTTTACTGGTTTTAACTGTAACTTGCATTCTGCTAGCAGGTGCGACTGTATGAATTTAAATATACCTTTTACCAACAAAGCAGATGTATGCTTCTGCGGCTCAGTCGATTAACAGACGTACATGAGATCCAATGATTCCCGGTTCAAGTCGCGGCGGTTGCTATCAGTTCTTTTTTTATTTCAACGAATTCCATGCATGGAGTTTAAAACACAATATTAAATGTTCTTCGACGTAAATTTGCGTGATTTGCGACGCTCCATTTATGTGCATCTAATAAGATGTAAAATCACAGGGTTTTTTTAAGTGTGCAGATATATTATTGTTTTAGGTAAAGAATAATATTTCCTTAGTGTAGCATACAGCGCTGAGAAAATAAAGACCAAAACCTCATCAAAACGAGATCACTGCCGGAGAATCTTTTCATGGTCAGTTAATCAGTGAATTTTAAATCACATCGATCAATATCGGTACTGATATTCCGTCACACAATGGGTAGTGATTTTGAGCTGAAATGATTCTTGATTTATGTAAGTTCAATCATTATATGATTCGATAAGCTTTGATGTTGGTGGAGGAAAATCACATATGATCAAAATAAGACATGACATGATCTACGTCTGAAATCGTTGATCTCCCGCCCTTTTTCAAATGGAGTACAATTGAATAAACTGCATCAGAATCAGATAAGAGAAATTCTTATGATATACTATTATCAATGCTAGAAAATCAAATTACTGAAAAAATTGTCAGTGCATAACTTATGTTAAACCGTTTGAAGGCATCTTTTTCTTTTTTACTCATATTAGGCAAAATTTATTAATTTCGCTAATTTACTCGCTCCTCCGTGCACTTTTGCTGATCACAACAGAAATGAAGAATTACAAGAAGAAGCTTCTACATCAACAAATACACATTTTCCTATAGAATGTAAACGTTTATTGTGGAGATTTTTTTTAGGAAATAGGGCAAAGCAGTAATATAACTAAGTATTTCAAAAATGCGCTCATTGAAAATATTGGACGTCACATTCCAAAAACCTCTCCCCCTCCCCCCTGTCACAAAAGGTCACGTTTTATGAAACACCCCCCTCCCCCTGGCGGCGTGACGTCTTTTATGGACAGCCCCTAATCCAGTGACACTCCGATTGCCCAATAAAAAGACATTTATCAAGCTTTTATATATATATATATATATATATATATATATATATATATATATATATATATATATATATATATATATATATATATATATATATATATATATATATATATATATATATATATATATATATATATATATATATATATATATATATATATATTGATAGGTTCTGCTGTCATATTCAACATTTCAAGACGTTAACCTTACAGTAAATATCTATAACTGCGTCAAAGCTTTCTATCATCGTGAATCTCTGAGAAAAAAATCCTTATGCTCCACCCTCAAGTACGCTATTTGTCCGGTTATCCTTCGTGACCAACGATAATTAATGGACGATGGGCGACATGACGAACGCTTTCGATATAATTGTTTTCTACGGCAGAAAAAAAACCAGATTAGCAACGACACGCGAACTGTACCATGTCATAACACTTACACCTACAATGCAGACTGATATGCGTCCAGACCGGTACTCAACCGCTGATTTGCATTAGTGATTTATGATTTGCTGATGGTTTGCCTGTGACGATGATTGTCACCGTCTGATCTGATGATCAAGGCCATGAATGTGTCCAACAGGCTCATTTTTCATTCTGTTTGTCCTGCAGTATGTATCGAATCGATAAGCCGCTTGCCGTGTTCTCAGAAACTGATGTAATTTTTTCGCAGCAACATTTATGAGATTATTGTGACACGATAGAAATTTTATGATACAATTTTTCAATTGGTATTTGTAAAATTTGTTCTATCTAGTTGAATTTCATTGCGATAAAATTTCCAATAATTACAATCTATGGATAAAGTAAAGATTCTCAATGAAGCCACTAAAAGCAACGCACAACCTTGGAAAATCCGAAATTAACAAAGTTCTACTTTGCAACTTTTGGACATGGGATATCAGCTCAAAGCTTGAATTGAATGAATATTAGAAAAAAATAAACAGGTGATTCTAACGTATTCCAAAAATCGGGAAAAACGAAAAAAACTGAAAATTGAAATCGGCAATTCGTTTGCCATCCTGAAAATAGAAAAAAAGCTGTCCCCAATGTGTCACTACTCCCCTGTACGACTACAACGTAATGCAAAAATCATTCACGTAAATCACGTGTGTCAATGCTATTACATTATCTCAATTGTAGCTGGCTTATCCACATGTACTTTGTACTTCACTCACCTCAAACAAAATAAATTGAAGTGTTATGTAGCTCAATCTGAATGGAAAACTGACAAGTCCGTAGCGGGAAATGGCCCACTTTTCGAATTGCTTTTACGTGTTCCGGTAATCGTCACATATATATTACAGCTGGATTTCTAAAGTTGATTGGAAAATGAATAAACTGCCATGGGCTTTGTTTCCGACCGAAAGAGCATCCCGTTGATCAGTTCTGGATAATTCATGATTTTTTTTTGTTGAGTTGAAAACTTTTTTTATCGCCCTCCTGGCTACTACATCACATAAAACTAAATGATATAATGTCCCTTGGAAACGATGGTCAGGCTCCAGGTGGTCATGCACTACCAGAAAGAATATGATATTTTTCCACAAGAATCGATTCACCCTAACTCTGACAACCATCCTTACATCATTGCCGTTTCAACCTTCCGAGCGAACGGACGTGATTTGGATTTACTGCGAAAGCATTGAAAACCAGTTGTGTGTGTGATAAAGTGATCGGACGATATAGTGTGATAGACAATAGTGCTTTTTCCTCTGAGAGGTTTTTTTTTCGCATTATATAATAGAACAGTGCCTTATTGCGAGCGGTCGATCGAAACGGTACCGTTAGCCGATTATTGTTTCGCCGATCAAGGCCAAGTGTGAGGATTATAAACAAGCGGCCATTGTGTGAGGATTATAAATAAGTGTGCCTTTTCCTCTCGGAGGTTTTTTGCACATCATCAAAGCGGCGATACGCCGATCGACGAAGTCCAGCTTGGTGTCCCCCGTTGGATCTTAGTTAAGTACCTTTACTTCGTTTATTTTTATTTCTTTATTATATTTCCCCCCGAATCATTTGTTTTTGCGCGGAAGTAGTTCCGCTATGTCTAATTTAAAACCTGTCCCCCCCGCTCCCGATGTTCAAATGGAGACTTCCCTTGTCAGTAAAAAGTCCCGCATAAAGAGCTATCCTGATGGGCTCGCACTACCGGCCGGGCCTTACGCGGTCTATTTCCGGACCAAATCAAAGGAAAAAAAACTGAATATTTTAAAAATATCGCGGGACCTGAATTCGCGATATAATACCATAAAAAGTATAGATAGAATACGGCCAGACAAGCTCAGGGTCCTGTTTACCAGCTCAAAACAGGCTAATGAGCTTGTTCAAAATGATCCTTTTACGCTGGAGTACCGCGTCTACGTGCCAGCTCGTGAAGTCGAAATCGACGGTGTGGTCACCGATTCGAGTTTGACTTGCGAGGATATTCTTAAGTACGGGGCGGGTTGTTTTAAAGACCCCTCACTTAAGAATGTCAAGATACTGGATTGCAAGCGATTGCATTCAGTATCGATCGCCGGGGATGGAACAAAGTCTTATCCCCAATCAGACTCCTATCGTGTGACCTTCGCCGGCTCGGCATTGCCCAACTACATCCTCTTGGACCGGGTTCGTTTGCCTGTTCGTTTATTTGTACCCCGGATAATGAATTGTACCAATTGCAAACAACTGGGGCATACAGCTACCCATTGCAGCAATAAGCCACGTTGTGCTAACTGTGGGGAAGCTCATGCGGACGGCTCTTGCGGTAAGGATGCTGAAAAGTGTCTCTACTGTAAGGAGGGTCCGCATGACCTCTCTGACTGTCCCGCTTACAAACTGCGAGGAGATCGGATGAAGCGTTCCCTGAAGGAACACTCCAAGCGTTCCTTTGCCGAGATGGTTAAGAGTGCCACCCCTCCTAAACAGGCAACGAATCCATATGCCTGCTTGTCAACTGACGAGAGCGATTCTGACGACCCTTTGGAAGGTCCATCTTCAGCGGTCCTTCATAGCTGTAGGAAAAGAATGAATAAATCTTCTCATAAGCTACCTAGTAAGGGTTCGAAGGTGTCTTCCGAAGGGCTTCGAAAAGTTACAGCTAACGGGAATCGGGAAAAATCACCGAAGCAAAAAGCTCCTGGTCTCGGAAAACTCAATTCCGAGATGGAATTCCCACCGCTTCCAGGGACTAAAAAATCCCCAAGCGTCCCTGAAAATCCACCAGAGAACCAACTAGGTGCTGGACTTATAAAGTTCTCTGATGTTGTGGACTGGATTTTTACAACTTTCAATATTTCAGACCCTCTTAGAAGCATTTTAATTGCTTTCATGCCAACAGTAAAAACATATTTGAAGCAGTTGACTGCAAATTGGCCCCTTCTTTCAGCGATTGTATCTTTCGATGGCTAAATCATCCACCGAGGTCACGGATCTAATCACTGTTTTACAGTGGAATTGCAGAAGTATTATCCCAAAAATAGATTCATTTAAATTTCTAGTATACAATCTGAAATGTGACGCATTTGCATTGTGCGAAACTTGGCTAACTTCTGAAATACCCTTAAACTTTCACGATTTTAACATTATTCGTCTGGATCGAGATAATCCCTATGGAGGAGTACTTTTGGGGATTAAAAAGTGCTATTCTTTCTATCGCATTAACCTCCCCTCGATACCAGGTATTGAAGTTGTCGCATGTCATGTTACAATCAAAGGTAAGGACCTTTGCATTGCTTCCATCTACATTCCCCCAAGAGCCTCGGTTGGGCATCGGTGGCTCAGTGATATCGTAGAGCTCCTTCCTGCACCGACGTTGGTTTTAGGAGACTTTAACTCACACGGTACGGGATGGGGCTGTCTTCACGATGATAACAGATCAACTATGATCCATGATATCTGCGACAACTTCAATATGACAATCTTGAATACGGGAGAAATGACACGGATTCCTGCACCACCAGCAAGACCAAGTGCGCTGGATTTATCCCTTTGCTCGACATCGCTACGGTTGGATTGCACGTGGGAGGTAATTCCTGATCCCCACGGTAGCGATCACCTACCGATCGTAATATCAATCACCAGCGGCTCAAAACCAGCGAAGACAATCAATGTTTCGTATGACCTCACACGAAATATTGATTGGAATAGCTATGCGACCTCGATATCTGAGAAACTTGAAAGAACTCAACAACTTCCTCCGGAGGAAGAGTACACGTTTTTGGCTGGCTTGATTCTCGACACAGCGACTCAAGCTCAGACGAAACGTGTACCCGGCGCGAAAACTAACATCCGTCCTCCCAACCCGTGGTGGGACAAAGAGTGCAACGATTTAAACGCGGAGCGAGCCTCCGCGTATAAAATATTCAGAAAAAATGGAACACCTGATAATTACCGGAATTACGCGGCGTTAGACGTTAAAACTAAGAACTTGATTAGAGCCAAGAAACGCGGTTACTGGCGTCGGTTTATAGACGGCTTAACGAAAGAAACATCTATGAGTACTCTTTGGAACACAGCCCGACGAATGCGCAATCATAACACCACGAATGAAAGCGAGGAATATTCCAACCGCTGGATATTCGATTTCGCTAAAAAAGTATGCCCAGACTCTGTTCCGGAACAGAAGATCACCCGCGCCGCGACACCAAATACAAACGAAACACCGTTTTCGATGGTAGAGCTCTCACTTGCACTCTTGTCATGTAACAATAAAGCCCCGGGATTAGACAGAATAAAATTCAACTTGTTGAAAAATCTGCCAGACCCCGCCAAAAGGCGCTTGTTGAGTTTATTCAATAAGTTCCTTGAGGACAACATTGTTCCACATGACTGGAGACAAGTGAAAGTGATCGCCATTCAAAAACCAGGAAAATCAGCCTCCGATCACAATTCGTATCGGCCGATTGCTATGCTTTCCTGTATCCGGAAATTGTTCGAAAAAATGATTCTCTTCCGTCTAGACAATTGGGTCGAAACTAATGGCTTACTTTCAGATACACAATTTGGTTTCCGCAGGGGCAAAGGAACGAACGATTGTCTTGCGTTGCTCTCAACAGAAATTCAAATGGCATTTGCTCGTAAGGAACAAATGGCGTCAGTTTTCCTAGACATTAAGGGGGCTTTTGACTCAGTTTCTATAAATATCTTATCTGAGAAGCTGCATCAGCATGGTCTTTCACCAATTTTGAATAACTTTTTGTACAATCTATTGTCCGAAAAATACATGTATTTCGCGCATGGTGATTTGTCGACAATACGATTCAGTTACATGGGTCTTCCTCAGGGCTCATGCTTAAGCCCCCTTCTATACAATTTTTACGTAAACGACATCGATAAATGTATCAACACATCTTGCACGCTAAGACAACTTGCCGACGACAGCGTTGTGTCTATTATAGGACCCAAAGCTGGCGATCTGCAAGGGCCGTTACAAGATACTCTTGTCAACTTATCCACATGGGCTCTTCAAATGGGTATCGAATTCTCTACGGAGAAAACTGAGCTGGTTGTATTTTCGAGAAAGCGAGAACCAGCACAATTACAGCTTCAACTAGGGGGTGAAACCATAGCTCAGGTCTTCACATTTAAATATCTCGGGGTCTGGTTCGACTCCAAAGGCACCTGGGGATGTCACATTAGGTATCTGAAAAGAAAATGCCAACAAAGAATCAACTTTCTTCGTACAATAACCGGGTCGTGGTGGGGTGCCCATCCAGGAGACCTGATCAGGCTGTACCAAACGACGATATTGTCCGTGATGGAATACGGATGCTTTTGCTTCCGATCCGCGGCGAACACTCATTTCATCATGCTGGAAAGAATTCAGTATCGTTGTTTGCGTATTGCCTTGGGTTGCATGCAATCGACTCATACGATGAGCCTCGAAGTGCTGGCGGGTGTTCTACCATTGAAAAACCGGTTCTGGGATCTCTCATATCGTTTGCTCATTCGATGCGACATTTTGAATCCTCTGGTGATTGAAAACTTCGAAAGGTTAGTTGAGCTTAACTCTCAAACCCGTTTTATGTCCTTGTATTTTGATTACATGGCTCAGAATATTAATCCTTCTTCGTTTGTTTCCAACCGTGCTCATTTCTTGGATACTTCTGATTCTACTGTGTTTTTCGACACATCCATGAGAGAAGAAATTCGTGGAATTCCGGCTCACGTACGCCCTCGAGTGGCCCCTAATATATTTTATAATAAATTTAGAACAGTCAACTGTGAAAAGGTGTTTTACACTGATGGATCAAACATCGACAGGTCCACAGGCTTCGGCATCTTCAATCAAAACATCACCGCTTCTTACAAACTCAGTGATCCGGCTTCAGTTTACGTCGCAGAATTAGCTGCTATTCAGTACACCCTCGAGATCATTGAAACATTGCCCAAAGACCATTACGTCATTGTCACGGACAGTCTAAGTTCAATAGAAGCTCTCCGGGCAATGAAGCCAGGAAAGTATCCCCCATATTTCCTGGGGAAAATACGGGAACACTTGCGAACTTTATCTGAACGGTCTTATTCAATATCGTTAGTCTGGGTCCCTTCGCATTGTTCCATTCCGGGCAATGAAAAGGCAGACTCATTGGCTAAGGTGGGCGCATTACAAGGTGACATTTATGAAAGACCAATCTGCTTCAATGAATTTTTCAGTATCTCTCGTCAGAAAACTCTCGAAAGTTGGCAAACTTCATGGAGCAATGACGAACTGGGACGATGGCTACACTCCATTATCCCTAAGGTATCGACGAAACCTTGGTTCAAGGGGATGAACGTGAGTCGTGATTTCATTCGCGTTATGTCACGACTCATGTCAAATCACTATACATTCAACGCACATCTCCGACGTATCGGGATCGTGGAGAACGGGCTCTGCACCTGTGGCGACGGTTATCAGGACATCGAGCATGTCGTGTGGTCGTGCGTAGAGTATCGCGACGCCAGGTCAAAGCTACTGGAATCCCTCAGGGCCCGAGGTAGACCGCCTGAGGTTCCGGTTCGGGATGTGTTGGCGAGTCGGGATAGTTCATATATGCTTCTCATATACCAGTTTCTCAAACACATTAATATACAAGTGTAATCTGTTACATCTGGCTTAGAAAGTTCCTCCTATTTATCGACGTTGTTTCAACTGTGGCTAAGAATTATTTCTCAACTGCAGGTTCGACACTAACTTACGCCGATTATCCCGATTCCTCATCTGTCCACCATCTTCATCGGAACTAACAAGATCTTTTTGCTGTCACTAACCTTCGCTTCCCCCCTCCCCGTCTCTTCACCATCTCGATGTCAACTAATTAGATCTCTGTCGTTTTAGTCATTTCATTCCCATATCCCCTTTTTACTCCGTTTTACGCAATATTTACTTCGCTATATTTTTTTTTCATTTTCTTCTGTAACAACACCATCATCGCCCACGGAAACTTATCAACAGCATGCGGGCCACCCGCCGGGTATTCGTAACCTGGGGGTGTTTCCCGCGGACCCACACGGACCGAAGAATGCGGCCAACATGAATATTCACCAACGCCATATGGAAGACTCTCATGAAATATTCAGATCACCGGCCGATCACCACATGAAGGCTGGATCTGCCAAAGTCAACCACTGCGACCCAAATATGACATTACTTAATGATACAACCCTAGTTTTAAGTTAGTCGTAAATTTTAAATTAGTAAAAGCCCTTGGCATCTTAGAGCTTAAGCAGTGTGCCTTAAACATTATATTCTTGAATAAAAAAAAAAAAAAACCATCCTTACATCTCCACAGCTATATATGATAAATAGAAACCGTCCAATCGGTACTCTGAATTCGGTGACCTAGATGGCGTCTTTTTCCATCGCATCATCAGAATATATAGTATTAACAGAAGGACGAAGAAAAAGAAAAACAGCCAGCTTCTGCCTGCCGAGGCTCGTGTTGTCTGACATTATAATTGTGGTGATGAAACAGAACCGAATGAGGAGCGCCATGGTGGTGTTCCTGTACCATGTCCCCACCTCCAACCCTCAACCGAAGACAATCATCTACCATACATCAGTCGAACCGACACAATTCAAAACTAGTTCGGCGATGAATGGCTTCCGTTTGATCGACTGCCTGCCGGAAGGGACCACACCCGCACTGGGGCTTCTCTTCCTAAGCGGATTATTTGGCTTTTAGGGTATTGGCACTTTCGAGCAAGTTGTTTCGAGGACAGAAACGAAACGGTATTGTTCTTTGGATAGACACAGCAGGCGCCGGCTGATTAATTGTCCTCCGATGAGCAATAGAATCAGTAAACTGCGGAGACATGAAAAACTCGCAAAAAAAGAAAATTTAACATCATTTGTTTATTGTGACTTTAGGCAGCCTAAACAACATAAAGACTACCCCGGCTTCCGAGTCTACCAAAGATACGCTTGCTTGAGATGACAAACAGTGCCAACCAATCGTAAAATAATCAACCAATGCACCAAAGTGGGGAAATATGGAAAGCGACGAATGAGACGTTTTTTTTTTTGGAGTCATGATACAGTTAACCAAAAAGTCGTTTTTGATGTGGATCACATCTTTGTTTGCTATATAGGGATGTAAATTAGAAACTCAAGAAAGTAAACGTACAAAGGTTTTGAACATTTACTGCTCAGTCACTTTTATTTCTTTTTGTAATATTATTTCACCAACTGATTAAAAATATTTCTTCGCATCGATTTGAATGAATAAATCCACGTATTTTCATGTACATATGAATGAAACCAATATCAATTTTGCCTGCTAAACATATAAACACTTGATGGCTTACTGGCTTTCCCTAACGGAGACGATAGTTTTGAAGGAGTAAGTGACATCTCGGTTAGGCAGCATCAAAAACAAAGCAAAGAAATTGCGAAAGCACTCGAATCTATAAATATATTCGAAATTGTAGCTAATGTTTCAGTCGCACACTACATTTGCCAGGGGAAGGATGCAAGCTGGTAGCATACGTCACGAGAAGCGATACAAAACGATTGCATGCTCTGACAGGCTTTCTTTGGATCGACTGTAATTTTCTCGTATTTGCTTGTTGATGTGATAAGCTTGGTGATTAAAAGATTTCAAAAAGGCTGGTGAATAATGTCACAGACATGACTGGAGGGCGTGAATACGAAAAAAATATCATTTATATTGGTTAATTGTGTTAATTACGCAACTTTTACTGCTTCGCTTCCAGAATTGTAACGGTACATTTATCTAAAGATTGAATTATTTGCGACAAATATTCTCAACCACAAAATTAGATAACGCGGAACGAATGAGAGTAAAAAATAGCAACAGATCAGAATTATTATATCGATTACATAAAATTTTGATGAGAAACATACAAAATTTTGATGTCACTTAGTATTTGCATATTTCAGTGATAGAAAATATCACAATACTGTGCGGGATTCAATTCTGCCATTCAGAAAAACCAAATTGTGGAATTCTCTACGATATTAAACACTATTCGGAGCATTTTTCTCGAACACAAAGCAGTCAAATGCTGGTTTTATTCGCACTCGTTTGGTGCGAATTTTGCATTGTGAAAAGTGTACTATGCTAATTAATTACTTTAGATTTGCACTAAACTGATGATTTGTATCTCCGATTCGCAAAGAAGCAATCTTTGTTGCTCTTTAGATACCATTTGGAGCCATTAGAAGGGCTGATTTTGCATAATGTTCCCCATTGTTGTACATTTTTTCGTTGTATTTTGTCCCAATACAAACGACCAGCAGCAGGATGACCCTCCCATTGGTTGGTGGGCTTGACGGTATTGCAAACATCATCACATACAATCAATTAGCGTTACAATTTGATAAAGATATGCGTTACAGCTTTTAGTTTCATAATTGAATTAAATGAATAATATATGGAACGACTTGAATAAGATGTTGATTGCATTACGCTCCAACATCCGGGGTTGGAGAGGCCGGTAGGGCTTAACTGAGCTCTTTTTTATGTTTTATTTTCATACTACCGGCCCTTATTACCAGTGTGAAGTGAAAATTAAGTAGAGTAAACGTATCCCAATTGGGTTCCATAAAATGAACGGTAAATGAACGGTAAATCGAGTCCATCTTTGACGTTTATTGGTGGTTTATGTACCATGGAATACTGTGGAATGAAATAGAATATTGTAGAATATAATAAAATAATAATGACCGAACCAATGAGCAAACCACTGATAGCTGTCAAAGGATGTTCATCCAGTTTGTATTGTGAGGATGTATCGTTTATGACCTGATAGGTGAGATGATGTGTGAATGAAATGTAAGAGTAAGTGCATGCAAGAACTTACCGTTCAGCTCAGGACTAACGATCGACCAATAGAAGAGATAGAAATTGGGTAACGGTACCCCCATTCATCTCAAATCCATTAGTCATTTCATGTACGAAAACCATTAGTTAGAGTGAGATCTGTTATCTCTGTTTGATAGATTAATTTCAAGAGTAACATGAAATTTGGAGCATTTTTTTTTTGTTTTTTTCGTTAAAACAGCAGTATTGAATCATTTCCGAACTACTTTTATGTGCCATTGCTTCTTACAGACGAGGCAAAGATTTTGTATTCGATTTTATCTCAATAAATTTATTGAAAGTCGAGTAATCGGTAAAATAACATGGTGACTCTACTATTGAGATGACTAAAGGCACACAAATTTTAGTTAGAATCTATTAGAATAGAAATAGTAACTCAATGTTGTGATGCTTGCTTGTGGAATACATGTAGGTATATATGCATGTGTGTATGCGTGTGTGCATGTATGTGTTTTTGTGTGTACAACATACATTATACCGTTTCCTCGGGTGCGTTGTATCAAATTGGTTGTGACACATTTCGATTGTGAGTCAGTGTACCAGATGTTCAAAAGTGCCTGAGCGGATGGTAATACTGTCAAGGATCAACCGAAGATAACGAAATGTGAACATGCTGTAGCAATACTAATAAAACCCAAGTGTTAATATCATTTAAATAAAAACGCATGTCCTCAGTTCTTATCCGTCAAACCATGATGAGCTGCTCTACAAAGATCAAACAAACACTAATTTTTTTTTTGGAAACGGATGACTGGATGAGGAACAAGAAATACGAAAAAGCTGAAAGAATTAGAAAGAAATATTGGTAAGAACATAAACACCACTGTATACAACTAACTTTTACATTTAAGGCAACAACATAGCATGCCAGCGAAAGTACGGAGTGAAAAATGACAACAAAAGACACTTACGAATGACAGCTGAATAGAACACTGGAATTAAGGTAAAACAGAATATAAACTATGAACAAAGGTAAGAAAACCAACATGAATAAATAATAGAAACTGTTGGGTAATAATATAATTTCCTCATATTGAAAGAGGCGTTTATATGGCGCGCATGCGCTAATTCGGCCTGATACAAATTAACGGGGAGGGCAATACATTTTGGACAGGGCTGTAAAAAGCTGATTGGAACCCTTTTCCCACCAAAATGTAATATAAGGAAACTATAAGGAATACAAACGACCAGCAGCAGGATAACACAATCGATCTTCTTTGAAGAAAAACTGGCTCGTCCCGCAATTGAATCAATACTGAACCTAATTCTTGGTACTGGTGCAGTTGTTTCATCTCCTGCTCGGTGAACTATGCAGGCTAGAACGAACGAATTAATGTGTTAACGAGAAAGGCGTCATGAGTTTTTCTCTTTGATACCAAACACTTCAGAAAACTTTAATTTTGAATTATTTGTGATTATGTCTGAAAATATTATCATAAAATTATGATCATTTTTCCGATGGCATACAATAAAAATGATGGTGATACGTTACATACAACAAACGATATTCACGATCAAAAACTTGTCTCAGAAGGTAAATTTTGAAAAAGCACGACAAAATAGCTCTTGAATACTCAAGATTAGTTTCCAATTTTCATTGCTGCGTTTTATTAGGTAAATATTTTTATAGCTTTCACTAAAATCGCGGACTGATGAAGCCATAGTGCGAACTCGAATCGCTGTATAACGTATTCCCAAGCGAAACTTAACGCTAAAAAAATAATTGCATGCATGCGAAACTTGACCACAAATTTGGTGTGAAGTAAGTAAAATAAGTGGTTGAATACCCAAATCTCATACACTTAGGCAAGCACTATGTATAAATATAATTGCATACATCTCGGCTGCTGGTATAATTATATAATATTCAAGTAATAAAAACAAATATACCATAAATGATTAAGGTCAACATTGTGTCCGGTGTTTTTCAAACTTTTACACAAAAACTGAAAGACTTACGTTTTGACGTTCGTATAAATCGATATACAATTATGGGTAAATGAGTATTTTGACGACTGATTGAACTGTTCTATAGAAATTATCAGTCATTCAAATTTTTGGTAGCCTTGGCTTGAGCAATCCAATGCGGCTGATTATTCTAGTTTTTGTTCCAAAAATTTGTGTTCGATCCAAAGATCGGTGTCCACTTTCCATAAGTACATTGCAAAATGGGATCCATTTGATGAGTGAAATAAAATTGTCTCGGCATTTTCAAGCGTCCTGTCGGAAACACTTTGTCACTGTGTTTTCCCTAGCAAATTGAAGAATTTCAGGCGCTTATTGTCGTCTGTGACCGCTTTTGGAAATCTGTGAAAATATGTGTCTTTTTTTTTCAAATATTTAAAAATATTGAGAATTTCGGTGCATTAAAAACTCGATAGGATTTGTCGGTCACGTCACATACAAGATTACATCTTTCGAGTCGGAATTGTTTGCCATAACTAAAATTCATCAACATTATTAGCTTTTTAATAAACCTAAGTTTATCGAAATTCGTTGAGTCATCGTCGTGAAAATTCAGCCGATGGAAGATGTGCAGTTACGTCACTTATACCAATATATCTCCGCAACCGAATTTGATCAATGATCCAATAGTAACTTTCAAACGAGTCTAAGCTTGTTAAAATCCGTTCAGCCATCTCCGAGAAAATGGAGTGGTCAAAATATCTGGTGCACACGCACATACGTACACATACAGACATTTTCCGATCTCGTCGAGCTGAGTCGAATGTGTCTCTGGAGTTCCGGTCAAAAGTCGGTTTTCCCTGTAATTCTATTGTTGTGCACTGATTATATCAGATGTAACAGTTCATTGTAAGTGAAAACTAAAGATTGAAGAATTGACATTCACCTGTACAATTTTCAATATAATGAAATATCGATATACTTTCTGATGGAACTTTTTTTTATTAAACCTATTTCGTATCATCAATACAGTAGAAGAAATTCGCGCGCTTTACGTCAAGCAAATCTGTCAAAAATGTCATCAATGAAACCGCTTCGACGTTGCAACTGAGATAGCCAAGGATGCCAGATCATTTTTTTACAAGGTCTCACAGCGCCAAACGTGACAGAGAGAGCAACAAATCTCAGAGTTGTGCTGAGTAATTTCCTCTCTTCTTGAATTTGTCCAGTAACTTATGTGTACGGAAAAGACAATAACACAGCGACAAGAGATGCTTAAAATTTTAAGTTGGATGTACATAAAAAAGTCCTGGCATTACATTCCTTTTGTGGAATTTGGCCTTTCTGTTTTAACAGATTTCGCAGCCGATTCTTAGTGTACAGAATATCATTGCATGGCTAGTACTATGGACCTACTGACACTAAGAATCCTGTTGGATGTACATAGCATGTGTTTAAATACACGCAATTTCGGTGCGCAAGTCAAAGTGCTCGAGTTCAGAGCGCCATGTATTGGCTAAAAATAGAATGCGGATTGGGATGCAGTGAATTCCTTCAATTGGACCGGTTGTGCAGTGCACGGGGTGCACATAAGGACGAAACGCCACTGATTCACCTAGTAGTGTGGTGATTCTATTTCTCAAATCAATCGTATATGATACTGTGGTATTCTTCTCTATAGAAAGGTTTTTAAAATTAAGTGTTTTCAGCATGAATCGCAAAGTATTGTTTACAATCGTCAAATTAATCAAAAAGATATTCATATTCAAACATATTCTTTTTCATAATTTTTCAGTTCACGATTCAGCACAGCAGATGCTCGTGTAAATTACACGAATCATGTTATGTCGTATTACCGCAATTCTTTTCATAAGTCATGTTTTTAGTTAAACTTTCTTCCATATTCCGAAAAGAGGTTGATTGCGGTTGAACAAAATCAATTTATATTATGTAGAAAACTTTTCGAAGTAGGTTACAAATAGCTTCAATGACAGTTCGAATCATGTTATACCGTTTTGTTACCTCGATTCTTCTCATAAGTCGTGCTAAAAAGACTAGTGCATTAATTCCTACTGTATGTACTCGGATCACTGAAGTTTTCTACGTGATATGGGTCAATTTCGATAGGTTGTACTGGATTGTAGATCAAAATTCATCTTGAAAAATTAAAATTTATTTTATTTTATGTTTCGTGTACGACTCATCAGTGCATAGCAGTTCATGTTGAGCTGCCACGCTACTCAGGATTTCAACATAAACCGCTAGGCAGACGTAAAGTTATGTCTACTTGAGACAAATATACTGTCCGAGTTACAGAGTTTTTACTGAAGAACGTAAAAGAATACCTCTGAATGGCCACAGTTTAAGGAACGGTACGGTCATGAAAACTATCTGTAATTTACGTTTTAGAGTTTCCGACGTAATATAAATTGTGTTTGATCAACCACAATCAGCCTCCTTCCGGAGAACAGAAGAAAATTTAATAAAGATACGAATCATGAAAATAATTGGGGTAAGCAGGTATTACATGCTTCCTAGAAACTATCTGTAATCTAATTTATGAAGGTTTATACGATACATAGAACCATTATCGACCCAAAAACTCGTCAGTATTTTCAGGAAATTTATTGAAGAATATGATTTGGGGTCTTCGATGTAATGTCTGAAAAACTTGAAAATAGGGAAAAAACGGCCAGGAAAGTGAATTTGGTGACTACTTTATCATCAACCGATTCTACAGGTTGGCCATTTGAAGTGGAAGCATCGGGCAACCCAGTAACTTTTGACAGAATCGACTAATGACATACCGTGTTGGAAGCGTCATCCCAAGACAATTTACACACCAAAAGAACTCGCCGAAACTGTTTAGCTTTACATTCAAAACGAGACCAACTTTTGACGTCATGTCAGACGAGGCACATTTCACGTTAAATGGATGCGTTAATAAGCATTCATTTAAAGTAAAATGTAAAATATGCTGCTAAAAACCCTCAATTATTTGATGAACAACCGCTATACGACCAAAAAAAATACAGTTTGGTATAGTGTTTGTGCGGATATGGTGATTGGTCCCTTTTGTTTCCAAGACGTTGATGAAGCAACGAAAATTGTTAATAGCGATCGTTATCGAGCCATGATAAATGATTTTGTGATGCTCATTGTTCGTGAAAATGATTTGAATGGCTACTGGTTTCAACGGGACGGTGCAACATGCCATACTGCTCAACTAAAAATCGATTTGTTGCGATCATTGTTCCCCGGACGAGTCTAGCGAAAAACGGCGATTTTGACTGACCCGCGAGATCACCCGATTAGACGCCACCAGACATTTTTTGTATGGCTCTTTGAAATTCAAGGTATAAACGATAAAAAAACCGCAAATCGTTGTGGCCATTTACGCGATATCATATTCAAAAAATAAGTGTAACATATCTCATTGAACAGAAATAAATTATAATCGAACATAAAATAAATAAAAATGTTCTTTTTTAATATTTTGTTCAGAAACAAATGCTTCTATTTTAAATTGCCCACCCTGTAGTAGCGAAGATGCGTAAAAGATACCTACATTCAAAATGATTTCATGGATTTTTATTAAATTATTAATAAAAGTCACGTTATTTTTGTCCACTGTGCAATGCTTTCGGAGACTTGCAACCAACAAAATACGTTTCTCGCTCCATTCTCGTCAATAACAAGTTTCACAACGTGAAGCATTTTCGTTCTATTATGGCAGTTATAATGCCGCTATTAAATAATGTCATTTAAAACGGTACCCAATATCGAATGCATGTAAACACCTCACTAGTGTAGCCGGTGTCGACAACAATTGAACTAAGTAGCAATTTTTTTTTCACTCCCGGTGCTTGTTATTAGGTCATTAAAATATAATTTGCAAAAAAAAACCCTTTCCACCTTTTGAATAAACAAACTGATGATGGATGGCAGTGGACAACGAAGCGGATTGATGTGACTGAACAAAAAAAAGGACAATTAGAATGCAATCTAGTGACCGATGCACAGAAATGTCGCAGTTCGCTGGGAGACGGTGCAGTCAGCCCTGCTGCATGTCATTCCGATGGGAACCTGTCATTAATCATTTCACCACGTACCCGGCTCGTTCAGCTGATGTTGGTTGCAGGTGGCGATTCAATAACGCCACCATCCGTCAACGAGGGACCACTCCAATTGAATAAGCACGTTCTCCCGTACTCCCCGGAGGCTCATTTGCCAGCCGCTGTTCCCGGTTTAAAGGGGGTATCAAGATAAATACTTGTTTGCTATCGACGTGTGTTTGACATGGTTTCGAGCTAACTAGCCTTGTGCTAAATGCGTCACAGCAACCGACCGACGACACCTGAGTGAATGAGAAGGCCACTCGGGGGGATGGAAGTCTCTGGTGGATGTATGAAAAGTCGATAAAAAGGGTTCCTATCTTGTGCATATATTCATGCACAAATTATGTCACGTTTTAAGAAATGGGCTGAGGGGTTTTGGCAAGACGTTACGTCATGTAAGTTTTGCTTTCTAAACCTCTTCGATTTTTATATAGTCATATTGACAAATTTACTATTTTACAATCTCAGAAAAACAGCCATTGTTGCAAAACAAAAAAGCAGTTTTCTCCGATGTGGATGAGTGAAAATTTAAAAGAACAAAGTCAGTTCATTTTGTTCATTTTTTCGAAATAAAATGATGTTTTGATGTGAATACGTTTCACTTTACTATCGGGCGCCTTTACAAAATTCGCTCTGTGGAAGAGCGGGTAGATCTTAATCGTAAGCATCCCGAGTTGTACTAAACGCAAAAACATAATTCTTTCACCATGCCATTAGAAATATGATCAGCAATTTATGATCAAATTTTCAACGGTGTGAGATAACATTAAATAACTCAAAAATGAAGTTTTTTCAATTTTTTGGAAACAATGAGGCAAACTCATCATTCCCTTATTCGTACCAGCAATGACGATTTTGAGATAGTTAGGCATATATCAGTCCCGATGTTCAGCTGGACGAATATAAAAGATAATATAAAATCGATGATTCCTTCTTGTGCTTTGAACGAATCTGTACGTATTGGTGAGGACCTTCCACCAACAGCAACAATAACAGAAATTCGGTGTGTCGAACATTTGCCTTCCCAACTAGTAGCAGAAGCAACATTATCAGTAATTGCATCGCTGCAATTTGTAATTGAATTCTGAGAATGTCCCAGGTTCTGAATGTAGTCCTTTAAATTCAGTTTCAGCTTTTAAATCCTGAATTTAGAATCATGTAAATTTTATTCGCATTAAAGACCTCCAGTTATGTCTGTGGCATAACCCACCCACCTTTTGTCGTAAATAAGACTTACGAGGTCTGTTCAAAAAGTTCCCGGAATTTTTTAATTGCGCGCGTCTGGAGAGTCCGGTGGTCAAATTTTTTTTTATTGTGTTGGTACATATGTCCCTAATGTATGGTGAAATTTTCAGCTGTATTCATTGTTTACATTCTGTCTTGTAGCGGCTGGTGTAGACGTGTTTTTTTGAGCTCGGCGATTTTTGTCTGACGTTGGGTGCTTCCACGTGGACGATTGTGCTTTTGTTTCGATATCATAAACGTACACCCATGTTTCATCACCAGTTATGACCCTTTCAAGTAAATTTAGATCGTCGTTGACGTCGTTTAACAGCTCCTGAGCGATGGTAATGCGTTTGTTTTTTTGATCAAAATTCAGCAGTTTTGGAACGAATTTTGCTGCCACTCGTTTCATGCCCAAAACATTTGAAAAAATATGATGGCATGAGCCAACTGATATGCCAACTTCATCAGCAACTTCTCTAATAGTGATTCGGCGATCATCCATAATCATTTTTTCCACTTTTCCCACATTTTCATCGATTATTGACGTGCTGGGTCGACCGGAGCGTTCGTCGTCTTCAACGTCTTCGCGGCCATCTTGGAAACGCTTATACCACTCGCAAACACTTGTTTTTTTCATAGCAGACTCACCGTAGGCTCTCTGTAACATTTCGCACACTTGGTTACACTGTATTTCATTTTTCACGCAAAATTTAATACAAATTCTTTGACTCTTCAATTCTTCCATTGTTTAAACTAACAAAAATCGCCGAGCTCAAAAAAACACGTCTACACCAGCCGCTACAAGACAGAATGTAAACAATGAATACAGCTGCTTAGCGGTTCAAATTGAACTGCCGAGTTTAGCACTAAGCAGTTCAATTTGAACTGCTCTGCACTGATGAGTCAAAGACGAAACGTAAAACTAATAAAAACGGTTATGTGCCCTAGCACAAAATTTAGCTAACCCCTAAATGACCTAACCTGCATCGGCCAGAAATAGTCGAAAACACGTTTTCGTTCGGCACGTCAGAAAAGACATTGCACTCCGTTGCAAAACAAAAAATGTTCTGTAAGTAGCAGAAACTTTACGTCTGCTTAGCGGTTCAAATTGAACTGCCGAGTTTAGCACTAAGCAGTTCAATTTGAACTGCTCTGCACTGATGAGTCAAAGACGAAACGTAAAACTAATAAAAACGGTTATGTGCCCTAGCACAAAATTTAGCTAACCCCTAAATGACCTAACCTGCATCGGCCAGAAATAGTCGAAAACACGTTTTCGTTCGGCACGTCAGAAAAGACATTGCACTCCGTTGCAAAACAAAAAGTGTTCTGTAAGTAGCAGAAACTTTACGTCTGCTTAGCGGTTCAAATTGAACTGCCGAGTTTAGCACTAAGCAGTTCAATTTGAACTGCTCTGCACTGATGAGTCAAAGACGAAACGTAAAACTAATAAAAACGGTTATGTGCCCTAGCACAAAATTTAGCTAACCCCTAAATGACCTAACCTGCATCGACCAGAAATAGTCGAAAACACGTTTTCGTTCGGCACGTCAGAAAAGACATTGCACTCCGTTGCAAAACAAAAAGTGTTCTGTAAGTAGCAGAAACTTTACGTCTGCTTAGCGGTTCAAATTGAACTGCCGAGTTTAGCACTAAGCAGTTCAATTTGAACTGCTCTGCACTGATGAGTCAAAGACGAAACGCAAAACTAATTAAAAAATTCCGGAAACTTTTTGAACAGACCTCGTACTTCGCTATGGGGCGCATTTTCAAAATCTTCCCTGTACAAGAATGGGTAGAACTGATTCTTGAATATCCTTTGCTGTATTTAAGGCAGCATTATAATTTCTTCTCCATACCATCGGTAATATATTCAGTAATTTATGATAAAATTTTCAGTTGTATGAGACAGACAGACTTACTACTCCCTCCTCGTTATAAACAATCTTATGACATCATTATTTCTACGTAATCCTTCAAGATTTTCCATCTGATAATGATTATTTCATAACGAAAGGCTGTTTAACATCATAACTACAGTCGTACTATAGAATAACTTTTTTGTCGTGAATACGACTTACTTTACTATGGGGTGCCTTTTCAAAATTAGCCATATGGAAGAATGGGCAGAACTTAATCGTGAATATCTCGACTTGTATTAATGGTAGCAACATAATTCTTTCACCATTTCATCAAAAATATGATCAGGAATTTAGGATAATATTTTGAACAATGTGAGATAACTACAAACAACTCAAAAATTATTTTTTTTTAAATTTGAAAATAATGCGGAAAACTCTTTACTTTCGCTTTGATTTTTCGCGCAAGGACGACGATTTTGAGGCAGTCAGGCACATATCTTCAACTGAATGCGTATAAAAGGGAAACCGTGGTCGAAAATCGATCATTTCTTTTCGTGCGTTCGGTGGAAGCAGACGTCGTGGGAGTTGAACCATCAACCAGCAGCGACGGAGAGTGCACCTTTTGCGTGGTTAAAACCTCAAACGCTCAGGTAGCAACTCTCATTCGCTTGCTGGCCATCAAGACGAGAAGACTGCTCAGGTAGCAACTCTCATTTGCTTTTCGGTAGTCGTAACGAGAAGTTCAAATTTCAGATATTAGTTCCGCAATATAGGTTTAGTATTCAGAGCCTGCGTGCTGAAACTGTATTCCGGAACTAATTTCAGTTTCGAAATTGCAGTTCTAGAATTCAAACTGGATTCTGAGTCTGTTATTGGTTCTAAATTTAGTTCTTGAACTCAGGGTCCAGTTCTTTATTCCAGACTTCTTCTATTCGGTTCTTTTTAGAACCATAATAATACTCGTAAAGAATTATGCGGAAATTTACTTTACTGTACTCTATACAACTCATTCTGGTAGTCATGGCGGTCTTCAAATTTCAGAGCTTAGTTTCGGAATATGGGTTTAGAATTCAGAGTCTGCGTGTTGAACTAACTCAACTCGTCACTCTTCATCACGAACGCTTCCATAAAAAGTTCTTTTCAGAGCCACCATTTTTTATTATAATGAACTATACTGCTTATTTTATAATATTTAATTGCGTTTCAGAATGTTTAATGTAACTAATATGTAATTTAGTCTAGGCGCATCGTTTAAATTTCTAGTAATGAAAGAGGGGAAAGTTGCACAATTCAAACAATCGATCAATTACCAATTCGAATTCGGAAGCATAAATAAAGCGTGTCATATTCGTATTCACGACATCCAGTTATGTCTCTGACATTACACACCCGTACTTTTTTATATAATTCAATTAACCCCGGCTTTAACTATTCTGGTCGTTCACCCAGGAGGAAAACCTATAGAATAACGGTTCAGTTAATACAAATGTTGTAAACTTTTTTCCATAATCTTCGGTCCACAGTTTCCTCAATTTACATAAAAAATGCACATTGGTTGTATGATTTCGTCAATTCAGATCAATGTTGAGAATCTTTATTCCTTATCATACTATTATATTGAGAATACTTATCTCCTCTTGTGAATATTTTTGTGAACCTTTTTTCATCAGCCTATACTGTAAAATCTAATAAAGATACAAAAACTCGTTCAAGACTTGAAATGTGCGTCTTTTCCTTAGCTTTCAAATAAGCGATTCCAAAAAAACAACCTTTGAAGTTAGTTTGATGGAAAAAGTTAAAAATTATTAAACAAATAAAAAAATTCAAACTTGGGCATAATTTTTTTTCTGTTTTTCAAATTGCCTTTTTAGAATGAACCATATTTGCCCTCCGGTTATCTTACCGAATTGAAACAAAAATGTTTTGCTAGAAAACTAGAGTATTCGTAAGACAGCGCATACGATGAACACATCAAGATATTATGTTACGAAAGTAGGTAATCTCGTGGGAAAAAAGGATTATTGCGATTCCGAGAACAAGTAAAAACTAATTTTTTTAATCAAACTTTTGATGTCTTTATATTAAAGATCATGAATGTTCATATTTTACAGAAAAACAATTTCCCCTGAAATAATAATTAAAGTCATACAATTTTACACGGTGCACACAAAATATCATTTGCTTGCAGAGAATCGAATTTCTCAAGAAGAGACTCGACACAACGAATGTTTTTGATTTTTGAATTCATCTTTACACCACGATCTTAACTGAAACGTTGCTAATAATAAACTGTCAAAATTAGCATTCGATCAGTGGCGCAACATATGTCGACAAGTTAGGCTTGTATTCGAGCGAGTTGCACTGCAGTACGCTCCGCACGTGCGGGTCGTGATTGAAAAATTCACTGCTCCGAAAGTATTAATCTTTCCACTCTGAAACTTTTCCGACATTGAGTTAAACCCCTAAGGCTTCTTTTTTCAACTAAAAAAAGAAAAAAATAGGCCCAAGTTGAAATATTTATTTTATTTGTTTATTAATTTTTAACTTCTTTCATGAAACTAACTTTCAAGGTTGTTTTATGGAATTGCTTATTTGAAAGCTAAGGAAAATACGCACATTTCTTGTCTTGGACGAATTTTTGTATCTTCATTAGATTTTACGAATCCGATCATCTCATAAAATGCAATGATTTTTAAATATTCTAAAAATTTTTGAGTTCAAGGTTTCAAATTCAAACAGCCTAAGATTCTAAGAATTTTTTTTTTCGTTGTATCTTCTCATTTTTAATTTATGAGTTTTGTATACCTGCATGTTTCAGATACAACAATTTACCATAAAAATGTTTTGACACTTTCCAAAGGATACCTCTGAAAATACAAAAATTCAAAATTTTGCGTCATAAATCAAAAATATTCGGTTTCATTTGATTTTTTTACGTGTTATACGTCGGTCGTCGTCATCATTTTATTTGCAGTGTCATGAACAATGGAATTATTCCAAATTTTTAGTAAGATTCGAAATAAATGTATTTCTATTATGTTTGTTTATAATAAATAGGCATAGAATTCGCTTAAAAAAAATTTTTTTTTCGAGGTGTGGAAAGCATGTCAGTTGTTTTATTCATATTCACGTCATTCAGTTATGTCCCTGACCAGAGCTTAAAATTGTCACACATTCTCATTGAAAGAAACCATTCCTGCAGTCTCATTTTCAATGTTTCACTGTCTCATTCGTAAATGACCGACACCAGAACAAACGAAGAGAGACGAAGCATTTTCGTTTCTAATCGAAAAAAATTAGAGAACATAATTGCTAACGTCACTCTTTTTTCTGTGACAAGACGAAACCAAACTAACGTCTTCAAGTAGCAACAGCAGAATTTCAATTCTCATTCTTTCATCGATGTATTGAAAATATGTGACGCTTGGCTATAAAAAGAGACTAAAATATGGCAAATCAAAGTAATTACATCCCAGAACTTCTTTGGAAACCAAAACTACTACAAATTCTAGCACCAACAGATAAAACTTATCGTGAAACCTTTTTCTGTCGTTTTCAATTCTCACAGCTTTGGTTGAATATCGACACTGCATACTATGGGATTTTCACTGAAAACTGCAAATGACTGAAAGGGCAAATGAAAGGAAAAACACAATTTTGAAACTACTGTCCCGTTTATGTCATTGACTGGACATGGATTTCGTTCTCATAGTTTGCAAGCGAAGCTGAGAGTGACAGTAATTTCTTGTCATTTTCGTCTATTTTTCAGTCAATGAAAATTACTTTTATTAACTCTGTCCCTGACATTACCCACCCGTACTTTTTTCACAAAGTTTTTTCTAGTGATAGCGGAGGAAACTGCTTTTGCGTTTTCCAACAATGGCTGTTTTCCTAAGGTTGTAAGTAGAACCTTAAACATTCCATTTCTCATTGAAAATATAACACGTAGGTCAATAAGTCTTCGATCTGTCAGACAGACGGCGAGACTAATAAAAAATCCCTCTAGTGTTCAATAGAAACACCCTGTAGATGTCATCTGTTAAAATTCCATGTCATTGGGTTCACTACCCGATCAGATGCGTTTATATAAATTGTATCAAATTTTGATTTTATAAATAACACAAAATCCATCAGAATTTGATATAAATTCACTATGGATAGTTGTTAAAATATCAAGATTTTATATCAAACATTTGTGTCATTTGTATCTGATTATATCTAAGATTATTTTAATGTGAAATAAGATTGTTATATCTTAATTGATTTGAAATTGGGTACAGTAGATTGAAGTTCATTTAATTTTTCTTTCAGTAAGAGAAAAAAAATTATAATTTAGCTATAATGTTTGAAACACAAAATTTCTTGATCATATTTTTATATATAAATAAATATCACTACTGTAAATCAAATTTTGGTACAATTTACACCGAATTACCTATGGAGTGCAAAACTGTACATCTTAATTATATGTCTTTTTTGGTATAAACATCAAAACGAGATACAATTTCAATACAATTCAGATATGGTTTTCTGATCGGGTAGTGTATTAGTTATTGTGGTTTCACTGATGCTACTTCTGAAATTTTAAAAACAATCGAAAAACAAATGGAATGGGAATGAAACGGATCAAATGAAGAAACAGCCCTACTTAAAACAAATCAATCAAATTATTTGCTGAATTTAAACGTGTACGTGCAAATACCGTTGTTTTGTTAGTTGCCTCGTTTTCTCATAACTGATCACAATCATTAACGTGTTTGGTCATGATTGAGTGTCATAAATTGGAATTTTTTACGTCGATTTATTACAATGGATGAAACGTGGATCCATCATTTTACATCGACAGTCAGTCGAGTGTACAGCAGCTTATGAAAGCCGACCAAATGAACAAACCATTTTCAACAGGCTGGACGATTCATTTCGTTAAGTATGCAGTTCAACAGACGCTCAACCTCCAACAAATTCTTCCCACTTTCTTACTGGGGAACCAGCGATACGGAGTGATAATGCACTGTACGTAAAGTATGTCTTAGCGTACCGGTGTTAATTTTAGAACCAATATTTTCAGTAAGTCTACCAGATGCCAAAGCAAATCCTACGTTATCAATCGAAGAATGACGTGCTTCGTAGTATCTAATTGAAACAGACGTGGGATAACAAGTATCAGCCTATCAGATGAAATATTTTTCGAGAACAGAACATTTGCGCAAATGTGTTGTAATATGTCGATTTTAAAAATCACGATTAGTAGCATTTTTCATCCATTTATTTTTTCTTTCTTTCCCTCAGATACGGTTCCAGCAGTAGTCAAGCATCCCAGAGCAGCGGTGACATCTGCCGCATATGTCACTGCGAATCGGACCCGCTGAATCCGCTGCTCACACCGTGCTACTGTTCCGGCAGTCTCAAGTTCGTGCACCAAACCTGCCTGCAGCAATGGCTCACCGCGTCGGAGACAAACGCGTGCGAACTGTGCAAATTTCCATTCATCATGCACACGAAAATCAAACCATTCAACGAGGTAATTTATGTTCGGAAGCTACTGGATTATCGTCATATTGAATATTCCACCAAATGCAGAACCGACAATTCGAAATTTTAATGATTGATAACACGATTTATCTGCATTTATACTTTTTTTCTGTACTCAATGCCGATTAAGCCGATAGATATCTATTTTCAGGGGCTAGGGTTTTTTTTCAACGTTTCACATCTAGTTCTATTTTACTAAACTATTTCGTCACTTAAAGAACAGTGTTTCCAAAAAAATTCTCTCATAATTGTACGACACACTTTGTAACACTCATGGAGAATATTGTGAAAACTTTCCAATGACACCCTCCATGACGGGTATTTTTGATGAAATTTTGATGGAAGTCACAGAAATTGTTCACTTTACTTACAAAAAAACAAATTCTTTTCGATAGAAGACGAGAACTGATATACTGCAGAAGGATGCAAATAGCACACCGAAATACTGGTATCTGTCTCTGTTACTATTTCGTGACGTTAGTAGCGAAATAGTGAAGACTCTTAAATATAATGGAATCAAATGGAAACAATTTGTTCTTTCGATCGATTTAGTTCATTCCATTAACCGCTGAAAAAAGTAATTTTTGGTTTAATTTTTTCCGGTTCTTGCATTTAAAGTTTTTCTGCCGTCTGTCACTGTGAAACGCAGCATGGATCAAACCGCCCGTAACAAACAAGTAAACCATGCTTCGTCCGCAGCGGCAGTCGGTAAAAAAACTTTGAATAAGTTACAAGAACCGAATAAAAGCATTGGTTTCGAAAGAATCGGGTAATTTTTTGTCTGGTTTATGCATTCAACGTTTTTTGTTTGTCCGGTTCTTGCAAAAAAAATGTTTTTAAACGATTGTTGAATAGCGAAATTAGTGCTTGGTTTTTGCATTCAATGATTTCACCTTGTTTTTGCCTTCCAAAATCGGGCAACGACTTTCTATTTCATCTGAGCTTCTATTTCCATCTCATCCCTTCATCTCATAACTTTGAACCTGAATCATATTTTTCAGCATGCCTGAAAACAATGAACTTCTCATAATATTACGATTTTTTTTTCAATTTCCATCAACAAGTATTTTTTTCCGTGACATTAGTTTCATTATATTATTGATATTTGTATTTCAATAAAACAGTTTCGGCTTCGAATATATGTAGAAAAGTGCTTGTGGAAACACGTACCGCGCAAAATAATACCATCAAAACGTTTCGTGCGGCCAGTGTACACTCTTCCATTCGATTCATTTTTACTTAAAATCAAGCTATTTCATTAGACCGCACTCGATTTCGAAACGCTTTAGTTTGTTGACCTATCTCAATTTGTTCATGAGTTACAAAACTCTTTGCGGGTTTTCATAGATTTTTTCCTACTGTACGCTGGTGAGTGTGTGTGTTTCATCGGTTGTGCATCTGATATTTTTATATTTTTAAAAGGACCACTCCAAATTAAGCTTACAGTAAAATTTTAAATGTAAAACGAAAGAAAAAAACGACCCAATAATTATTAAAAGTCGTACTAATTCCAAATTAGTTCTAAAAATATCGTGTGTTGTCTCACAGTTGGCGTTGGCCCCTTTTAAAAATAATTCTGACTTTTTGAACCTACCTGTTTGTGAGAAAATTTGGCAGCCGGCAGAAGCCTGGCAAGATTCCGGCTGCTGTCGAAATTTTGTAGGCGAAATTACGTCCTTCTCTCGCCACGTCACGTCTTGCAAGATCACTTTTCCTTCCTTGTTTTCTGTTCGACTTCATTTGATATTCGTCAATCCTGCACGTAGGGTAACGGCTCCCTATTTCATCTCATTAGTGAAAACCTTATATCAAACACCTGATTTAGCCAACCAAATCAGCAAAAAGCACCAGTCTGTTCCTAATTTCATCTCAATGGATTTTTATTCCTTCTATCGTTGGCCCTATATTCATCCTATTAATTAGCAATTGCGATAGCAATCAAAACAAAATATTGCACTATTACACTCTCAGTTTCAAAATATCAATACTCTTTGTAAAAGGACTCAAGGTCTGAGGACGCAGGGCCACGTGTTGGGTTTTAAATCGACCACGTGGCTCGCTCGATTTCCTTTGCGCATCGTATTTCTCTTGTACTCTCTCGTATATGAGCAAACTGTACCGGGCATACATTTTAATATTTTGATCAGAAGTTTTATCACATTAATCTATCGTATGGGTTGGACATTACATGGATTTCAATGAACAATAAAAAAAATATTCAACTTTCACAAAGATTGAATCTGTGTGTTTAGCAGCCTTGTCGAGCACATTTTATTTCTCTCTCTTTTTTCAGAATGCTATCAGGAAACCAAAGAGAAAAAAAATGGTGGATGCATTGAAACTGACTTTGTTTCACAGAAAAATACAAGACTTTATTTTTATCGCGATAACATATATGTTTTTATGTACTAATCGCATCTAAACTAAATTATCTAGACTTTGTCACGGTAGATTTATGATGCAAGCCTTCAAAGCCGAGATATTCGATGAACAAGTAGAGGTATGCATTTCCGAGCGTTCCAATTTTCAGCAGTTCTTCAGTCAGAAAAAAATACAACACGACCGCTAAACTCAATGAATCATTCTGAAAATTTCACAGAATATTCTCAACTATATTTCGAAGACATTGTCAGGTGGGTTTTTCTATATTCTGCACTGTTTCCAAGAAAATTGAATTTGAAACGGGAAAATAGCAAAAAACCTACCACTTAACGGTACTGTCCTCAGCCCTTAACGCCAACTGTGAGACAACACACAATATTTTTAGAACTATTTTGAAATCATTATGACGTTTAAAAATTTCGGTCGGTTTTGTTACCTTTAGTTTTACATCCAAAATTTTACTGTAAGTTAAATGTGGATTTTCCCTTTTAAAAATATGAAAATATCATATGCACAGCCGATGAAACCAGAAATGCCAGATTTATCTCTATTATTCAGATTTTTACTTGCGAATGCAGATTTCAAACAGAACACAGATTTTGTTCAGATTTCCTGAACTCAATACAGATTTCACAAAAAATTGGATGGAACAAATTAGAGAGCTCTTTGGTAGCAGTGATTAGATAAAAGTTTCGTAATCAATGGACGTATCACAAATTGATCTGAAAATATTAAAATGGTGATCAAACCCCACATCAAATTACCAAGTCAACAACTTGAATGTATATGAAATTGATATCATATTTTGTTGATTCTGATTGTTGATGACAAATTGCAAACAGGTAATTTCGTCGTCGTAGAGTGAATTATGAATATTGAACGCTTATTGAATTACTCATTTTGAATCCATAAAATGTTGGAATAACATTACCTCAACATATTTTCTTTATAAACATTTCGATTATATAGTGAATACAGATAAACACAGATTTTTCATTCAGGGTAATACAGATTTTCTACGGAAATATCTGGCAACTCTGAATGAAACACACACGCTAAAGCAGTGTTATGTTGGCATTTATCGGAATAAAATCAGTGCTACTAGATTTACCATTATGGTTTCTTCATTCGTATTTAACGCGCTCTTTCTAGTAATATTCAAAGCCGAAACAGTTCTATTGAAATATAAATAACGTTAATATAAGAAAAATTATGTCTAGAATACTAAAAAATAGTTGTTGGTGGTAATTTAAAGAATAAAAGGAAAAAATAATAATATTTTTTTAATAAAATTATTAGAAAACTTGGCAACCTTGCATTACGAAATCAGATGAAACCAAAGCGCAATCAAGTGAATTAAGTGCAAACTTTCATCTTATATTTTTGAAGATATTCATTGCTTAGCGGTAATTTTAGATAATGTTTTGAGACGAATCAATTAGTAAATATTCAGAAACATGACGGATTGTAAAACTTGAGACGAAAATGTTTCCTAAATTGGAAGTGAATTAATTTTTAAATGAAATAAAACGATAACTGAATGATTTAAAACCATTTTTAATACGAAAGTGTGGCTAAAACCTTAATAAACCTTTGAAATATTTCACAGTTTGGTTCAGGTACGTTAAATGATATGATTCATGTTCAAAGCTATGAAATGAAGGAATGAGATGAAATTAGTAGCTCAGATGAAATAGGGAGCCTACATCTAAAAATGAAAACGAGTCTTGAGACCAGGTAAATGAAATGAAAATACTGGTATATTGAGAGAAAAAGCTTTGCATATCATGTTTGTTAGTGCAAAAGCTATGTTATTGCCGTTCATCTAAATTTCCAATGAAAAAAATTAAACCAAAGGTGCCAAAAATTGTAAAACTCGATTCAAAACTGTCCTGGCAGTCTTGTATGGCAAAAATCCGGCAGAACGGTTCTGTGTTAATAACAACTAGGCGAAATTCTCTGCCGGAAAAGCTAACAGGCCACATGCAAGCGGGTAATAATTCAATATTTTGTTTTGATTGCTATTGGCACATTGTCGCAAAGCTGATTTACCTGTAGCGACACCTGCCAATGAAAAATGGTACCAAGAAAAGGAGGATTCTTTTGGAAATTTTCATATCGACAGTAATGATTTGAAACATTTTTATCGTTTATTCAATAGTACAAATAGATATGAGCAATAAAAGTACACTCGGAGTAGAAAAAAATCAATTTCAAAGTGATTACTACTACTTATTTTAGTGTAAACTACGATTAAACATGGAAAATCTTCAGAAATGTGTGAAATATGGTAAGGTTAGGTTTTTTCGGATCAACATTTTTTTAAAACAGAAACCAGTGTAAAGTTGATTTCTTGAGTACTAGAATGTATAGCGATCGAGTATTATTTATTTTGGATACTTTATTTGTTATTTCCAGGCATTAGAAAAATGCTATCAAACCAAGTTTAAGCACAGACTAACAGACATGACAGTATGAGTAAATTCTTATAAAAATAATTTTTCGTGATGCACTAGTTCCACCTATATTGTACTGCGCGAACTATTTACTATCGGTACACCCCTTGTGTTACGTAAAAGTTTTTTTACTAGTTGGTTTCCCCTCGTTTGTCAGCACCGATCAGCTGCTTGCAGGGATGCCTGATTTCATCAAAATTTTTGAAAATGAATCGTCACAATAAATTATTGGATTACGTTGATAATATATTTAACTTTTTCGCGATGTTGGAAGGTAACCATTTATTTGACTCAACGTTGTTCATCTAGACTATTTTTTATTGTGTTGGTAGTTTTCACCCGAAATTAAGTGGCGGCAGACCAGAAGCAAGTGAATATGTATTAAATCTGTATCCTGCATGAAATTCGCATGGACGTATACAAATCAATACATTACAGGTAATTCTGCATGAATGGCAACTCTGTTGGTAAATGAAAAAAATAAACACAGTCTAGATGACAGACAGGATGTTTTTGATAGGTTAACGTGGCGCCATCATGACACATGTGAGTACTGTCCCAAATAAAGGAATATTCGAAATGACCGTTAAAATGATTGAAGAATCTAATTTGAGTGTCCTGTCTGTTAGTCTGTGGTTTAAGGCTCTATTCTGAATAACCGGTAGATTTCGCACAATGAACTAAGATCAACATTACCACCTCAGAGTAAAAACTTTTTCTTCAACTTTTACTATGATTTTTCAAATGAATTTACCCGTTTTCATAAGAAATCGTTGAAAAGGTGGAGTAATTAGAAATTTTCCTACCGATTTGACAGCTCTTGCTGAAAGTATCATCTCTAAACAAGCAGCGCCTCTACATTTCAGTATTGCGACAATATGCCAATTGGGCATCTAACGCAAAACTATTTTTTCCTGACGCGCCATCTAAGTTTCATAATTTGAACCTTTCTTAGGATGACGATTGAATTTTGCACGGGCTGTAATGGGGAACTCATATAATTTCAATTAGATTGTAAAATTTAGGATTTGTTACAAAAACTGTTCATTTTCAATGTAAGAAAACTAATTTTCTTTTATTTCGTGTAATCATTTTTGATTTTATAAGATGATATGTATACAAATTTTGAGATCCGGAATTTGTTTCGGTTCGGTTGAGGTTATTTTGAACTCTAGAGGAATGAATCAATAGGCGGTAAAACACTATTTCTCATCATAATATAACATATTTGGTTCGGTTTGCGCATCTATACGGTCCTTTAAGTAACATTTCATTATGTACGCGACGAATAAAATCATTTGAAAATGAGAGGTGAAAAATGAATTTTCTCACACTTAAATTAATTTTTCGCTTGAACAAATGCAATCATCATCCTCGCACACGTACGCCTAAAACATAACGTTAGATGGCCCATTGACACATTGCCGCGAAACTGAATTACCAGTAGCGACATCTGTCAATGAAAAATGGAACCAAGAAAAGGAGGGTTCTTTCGAAAATTTTCATATTGGGGGTAGTGATTTGCAGTGATGTCGTTTATCCAATAGTAAAAAAAGATATCAGCTATAAAAATAAATTCAGAGTAGAAGAAAATCGATTCCAAAGTGATTACTACTACTTGTTCTAGTTTGAACTACGGATAATCATGGAAAATCTTCAGAAACGTGTGAAATTGGGTAAGATTAGGTTTATTCGGACCAACATTTTTCAAAACAGAAACCAGGGTAGTGTTGATTTCTGCTTAGCGATCGAGTACCATTTATGTTGGATACTTAATTTTTGATTTCCGGGCATTTGAAAAATAGTATTGAATCAAGTAAATGCTTCATTCTAAATAAACGTTAGTTTTTGCACAATAAATTAGGATCAACATTATCACCTCAGAGTAAAAACTTTTTCTTCAACTTCTACTATGATTTTTCAAATGAATTTGCCCGTTTTTATAAGAAAGCGTCGAAAAGGTGGAGTAATTAAAAAAATTCCCACCGATTTGACAGCTCTTGCTGAAAGTATCATCTTTAAACAAGCAGCGCCTCTTCATTTCATTTTAGCGTCATTGTGCCAATCGCAAATAGATTTTTTACCGTCACTGCTAACCCCAATCAGTCGAACACATTTTGACAGTTCAGCAGTACTGTTTGTAAACAGAAGTTTTTTTTTTGCTGTTGACAAATTGGATGAGACCATTTACGGTCCATATAGCCTGAATAGAGTTTTAAAACATTAGTTCATGTTTGGATACGGTTTGTTTTTGAGATTTATTAAATAAAAGTAACTGGTTGCAAAGTGTAAAGATGATTGTTTAAGATGTGTTCTTCGATTTTTGTTTGCGCTTGTTTGTAAACAGTACCGCTGAACTGTCAAGGATGAATGCTTGTTCATTCGTGACGTCACGATAAAAAATCTAATTAGGATTTGCACGAACATGACATAACCTCACAAAATGAACTTTTTTTTTGACAGTCGACGTGTATTTGTTTATAGTTTAAAAGTTCATCAGAGATTCATCGTTTGAATGTATAAATTGCAAGCCGCCTGACACTAAACAGATTTATACAAATATCGCTCCTTGATGCTGCAAACACATACAGGACAATCTTTTTAGTTCTTTTCACTGTGGAACACGTTTTCAGCAGGCCCTTTTCGTAATTTTTTAATGTTTAATTTGCAGTTGCAAAACAAAACAAACACACGGCAGCTGTCAAAGATGAACTTGATTCATCGGCAGTTCATTTGTGTCGTCATCATGCAAAACCTGATATTCATCCTATTAATTAGGTTTTGCACGAACATGACATAACCTCACAAAAATTTTGTTTTTGTTTAAGCTTGTTTGTAAACAGTACCGCTGAACTGTCAAGGATGAATTCCTGTTCATTTGTGACGTCACGATGAAAAAATCTAATTAACACGTATACAAATTAGAATGAACGCAATGAACACATAAACCAACCACTGTTTGCGGTCAAAGTTAATTCATTTTGTTCATTTTTGTGAGGTTATGTTATGTTCGTGCAAAACCTAATTAGGTTTTGCACGATGACGACACAAATGAACTGCCGATGAATCAAGTTCATCTTTGACAGTTGCCGTGTACTTGTTTTGTTTTGCAACTGCAAGTTAAAATTTGAAAAAATGACGAAAAAGTGACTGTTAAAAACGTATTCCACAGTGAAAATAACTAAAACGATTGCCCTGTATGTGTTTCCAGCATCAAGGAGCGATTTATGTATGAATCTGTTGAGTGCGAGGCAACTTGCAATTTTTACATTCGAACGATGAACTTCTGATGAACTTTTAAACTGTAAACAAGTACACGTCGACTGTCAAAAAAAGTTCATTCTGTTCATTTTTGTGAGGTTATGTCATGTTCGTGCAAAACCTAATTAGATTTTTAACGGTACTGCTAACCTCCATCGAATGAACACATTTTGACAGTCCAGCAGTACTGTTTGTAAACAGAGTTTTTTTGTTTGTCTGTTAACAATTTGGATGAGACCATTTACGGTCCATATCGCCTAAATAGAGTTTTAAAACATTTGTTCATGATTGGATACGGTTTGTTTTTGAGATTTATTAAATAAAAGTGACTAGTTGCAAAGTGTAAAGATGATTGTTTAAGATGTGTTCTTCGATTTTTGTTTAAGCTTGTTTGTAAACATACCGCTGAAACAGCTATCAGTGGTTTGTTTACATATCTATTAACACGAATTCAAATTATAATGAACGCAATGAACCCATAAACGAACCACTGATAGCTGTCAAAGTTGATTCATTTTGTTCATTTATGTTAGGTTATGTCATGTTCGTGCACAACCTAATTGGCAATTAATGATCCAAATGGTATGGAGAATTTATCATTAAGCCCTTACACGTTAATTAAATTCGTTCTTTAATTAATAATGACATGACTGGTCTTCGTGTAAGGTTCGCTTTTCACATTTGAAAATGAAGGCAGGAAACTTGTAGCTGCTATAACTATTAAAATTCTCTAACGCTGTCCATTCCAATATACCATATATTAATCCCTCTACTCACAGCATCGGAAAGGGCATCATCTGAAATGACCTGCCATTGCCGAAATGGGCAACTATTGCAGTATGGAACTGTTATCGTAATCAGCTTTTGGGTCCATTAAAATTTATGAGTGTCGCAAAAAAAATGATGCTTGGGTCGTTTTTTTTTGTCTTTGTGCCTCCAGTGAAAACAATTCGACTGATTCGCAATCATCGACGAAACTGGCGAATGAACGATAGGATGGATGGAATTATGGGATTACTGAGCGATTTACGAATGAAATCCTACCCCCCCAGTACAGCAAACTAGCATAATGAAGTTACGGAAATAATGCCGTTCCCCGTCTCCAAGAGGATATACTTAATCTGTTGTCCCGTAATCGTATTAAAGTTGATTAAATTTGTCAACCATCAGCGATCAATATATCATTTGTCAGTCACCCTATAATAGGAACAATAATTCACACGTGCCGCTGTGCAGTAATAAATACGATTCGTTACAATTTCCTAATTACTTATTAACCGTATTTGTATCTCTGTTTGTTTCCATTTCCATTTTCCGAACGCAGTGGCGCAGCCTGGAGATGTCCGGCGTGGAACGAAGGCGGCTGTTCTGTGCGGTTTTGTTCCACTGTGCCGCCGCTCTGTGCGTGATTTGGTCGCTTTGTGTGCTGATCGAACGAGCCGCTGAGGAGGTACGCCGGGGGTTGATTGGATGGCCCTTCTGGACGAAGCTGGTGGTGGTCACGGTCGGCCTAACCGGTGGCGTCGTTTTCATGTACATCCAATGTAAACAGTATTTGAACCTGTGCAACCGGTGGCGTGCACGAAACAGGTGAGAATTGGTTGCAATAGCAGGTAAATAAAATCCGATGACTTGTTGTTTTATTTTTTGCAGGATTCTATTGATTCAGAATGCTCCCGAGAAATTCCATCCGCCACAGTCGCCAGTGATGCAGCAGTTTCGTCGAGTACGCACCGCGGCAAGGTGCGGTGCCGGTGGAACTGGACAGGGTGGCAGTGGAGGGGCAGGTAGTAGTACTAGTAACAATTCGGTCACGATAGGACCGATGATTCGCGGGTACGACCAGCATCTCATCGGATCGATCGGTGGTGGTGGTCATCCGTGTGAACTGCAGATCAACCACCAGGGACAGATTATTGCTGCCAACATAGAGAATAGTTCAATAAGTTACGATCGCGACTGGACACTGGATGATATTAGCCAGATGTCGTTCAAACCATGTCCGCAGGGTAGCGGTAGTTTAACGCCGATGCCGTTCCATGACTCTACACATAACGTTTGCGAGGGAAGCGGCAGTGGCAGTGGCGTGGTTGCGGCCACCCACCGGTATTCTGCAATCTCCGGTTCGTCCCATACTGTTCACGAGGAAGCACAGATGCAGCAGAATGCCAGTATTAATGAACAAAATAGTAGTAGTTGTAACAGTAGCATTAAGACGGCCGATTTAAACTTGTTCAAAGTGCCGCAGAACGCAGAACTGAGTAGTGTTAGTAGTAGTAGTACAGGCGGAGTGCCATCGGTATCGAACAATGCACCACGGTATCCAAACTCAGCGATATTCCTAGAAAATCGTGATATCCTGAATGATCCGCCGTATCACGAGCAACCGGTAGGTCCACCAAAATCCTACAATCGCCGCTCAACCGTACTTGGTGGTATCGGTGGTAGTCACTACGGCGGTCACGAAGATCCGCGTCATGATATGAGACGATATTCCGATACCAAACTTCTCCAGCAACAAACACTAAGCTTCGTAAGTGAACAACCAGCCGAGTACAGTCCTACCAAAGAACAGTTGCTTCTCAATCCGAAGAGTATCATTTACGACATGACAAACCTGCTCGGTCCCGTCATACCGCAAGAATTTGAACAAAGTCCCACGAACTCGAACCATCATCATCAGCGACATCACTACCATCATCATCACATGCTGCCGGCAACGGACAGCCCTAGTCATCTGATCCAAACCACCGACATTCAGTTCGATAGCCAATGTGACGAAGAATCGCCTACCCCTCGACCGTCCCCGTACGACCCGTTGGAGCTCAACATACAGGAAATGCTCGAACTGGACATTGCTAATATTCAACGGCTGCACGAAAAGCAACCCTCACTCGGTAACATTTCGCAGCATTCATCCTCCTCGTACTACCAGGACGACCCGTCCACACCCTGTCTAGGGTCGGCGCAGCAATCTACAGTGTGGCCGACAGTTTCCTCGTCAGCATCCTCGTCGGCTCGTTTGGTTCACGTTGGCGCCACTGCCACCACGCATAACCACAGACAGTCGATGCCACCTCAACAACACAAACAATACACAACCACAGGACAGGACCGGGATACGCAGTTCCAATTAGCACCGCCGCCGACGCAGCAGCAACTACCGCCTCCTCCACCGCCACCGATTGCGGATAGCATCGGTCAATGTACCAATCGACTGAAACTGTTCAAATCGTTGCCCGATCTGAGCGCTAGCAGTGAAAATTTGCTACCTCCACCGAAACGGTTCGACTAATGTGTCCAGTAAGGCCAAGCAGATTTCCGACACTACGTCTATCATGATGCAAATTCGGTTGGTTTAGCACCGCAGTTGTGGTGCGCGTTAGCTAACTTTCGTAGCTATACCAAGTTGTTCCCGTGGAATCCTTTCGATAGTTTTTGCATCTTTCGTTGGGGAAAAGGGAATATGGTACAAATTTGTTGAAGCAAGTATTTTCTTCGAATTTTTCATTTTGCTGCGCTTCCAATGTAAATATGTTAGGAAACGAAAAGTTGATTCCAACTATTCGGTTCCTTTTGTGGAAAGGCGTGAACTTCCAATTTTACGAGCATCTAATTAGTAATGGCAAGAAGCTACTGAAGTAAATCTTTCGAATTCGTAGGCGTTGCAGTTTTTTTTTCTCTCACTAATCATACTGTTCTGAAGGCTGACTAAAAGTAAATTACTACACTCATAAAGACCTGTGATTCGTTACGTTTCTCCTGTTCGAACGAGCGAACCTGCCTGTTAATGGTGCCCACCAGCACCCGCACAATGGAAAACGGACATGAAATCAGCGCATTTTTTCGAACTTTGAGCAACTTAGAGGATTCATTAGTTTGGGGCATACCAAACAGCAGTTACAAATATTGGTCAAAGGCGGATTCCCTTTGTTGGTTCTACAAAATATAACGCACTTCCACTTGCCATACAAACAACAACCAACCGTGCCTTATTCGGGGCTAGAATGAAGCGTCATTTTGAGCATAGACAGAATCACAAATTCAATTGGTGTAGTGACCTTATTTTACAAAATGACGAAAGTAATTCATTTTTGTTAGTCTGGAAATCTTTTCCACTGGGATTCCGCTTTATTTTTATTATTACTAAAAAAGCACACCATGAGAATACAAACATCGTTTTATTATTTTAGATTTTTTTAGCAGTATTTTTGCCCGAATATTTATTTTTTTTTAGCTGAGATTAGCTGCGTTCACTACTAGGCAGCTCACCACCTCAGCCTCACGTTGGCGGTATAATGAGTACTATGTTGGTCCTGCAAGCCAGTTGTCGTAAGTTCGAGCCTCGACCTGGAAGGATTCTTAGTATCGGTAGCATCGTAGTACTAGCCATGCAATGATGCTGTACACTATTAATCGGCTTCAAAGTATGTTGAAACAGAAGGCCAAATTCCACAAAAGGAATGTAATGTCAAAACTTTTCTTTGACAGAACTACCTTGGAGAAGTGGCAGCTAGTTAAATCGCGCCAAAATACAACTTTACCTCTGGGTTTGCGGATGAGCGGAAACACAATGAGGTTTCTTTTTACGCTCTTTTTTGGGATAAGATTCGCTTAAAAAAATCACACAAAAACACCGCGTAACTTCGGAAATCCTCGTAGAAAAAAAAACAAATAGAAGATTTTTTTATGCCAAATATCTTAGAAATGCATGAAACGTAAAGATCCGGTGTAATATAAAATTTTTTTTCTAGAAAATCCACTTTCTATTTTGGGACGAGTTTTAGACCGCATAACTTCGAAAATCCACGTAGAAAAAAAAATCCGTAAAATGGAAGAAATACTTTTTACTATGCCAAATGTCCTAGAAATGCATGAAATGCTTTCCCAGACATTTTTCGATGTAAACTTGGGATATTATCGTCGAGGATGTAACGGAAGGTTCCGTTTTCAGGCCACAACTGCAAATCGCTTGCCAAATCATGGCCTCCTTCGCAAGCTTATCGGTTAGAACAAACTTGAACCTTCCCGGCACGTCCCCGGAAGCTGCTTATAATTGAGTTTGACTTATAACAAATCGTTCAAAAAGTCCCGAGACCAACTAGGAAAACAAAAATAATCTTTTTCCGGCACTTTTCTAAATTTTCCATGTCGTGCTTAAATTATGGTTTGTTCTTAGTCTAAAAATAGGCTTCAGTTGCAGAGTTTAACTTTCTCATTCGAGCCAAACCTTTTTTTTAGTCGCTTGGGGCTAAATATGCAGAATATGGTGGGAGCCCAATTCGAGTTTTTTTTCGATTTCGCTCTTCAAACGCATCAATAACTTAATGTAATTAATAGTAACAATTGATGGTTCTTCCCATTCAAGATTGGCGATATAAACTATAACATGAGCATGCTATAAAAAAAAATTTCTATGACTTTTACATCTGCATGTTGGGTTTTCGGACGCTTCGGACGACTTTTTTCGGCTGCTGCACGTCATTCAGCTTACTACCGATTCGACTACGGAGTAAAATGATGGATCCATGTTTCAACTACTGTCACATATCGAACCAATCGATCTTATTTTTTGCGGCTAAACAGTGCCAAACTGCTCTCTGAATCGTTGATTCGTTGCAGCTTTTGTTTAATTGTGAATTGTTGATTATGTTTGATTGTGAGCGAATGCGGCACCCATTTGAAAAAGATCTTTTCATTCACAGATTATCGCGTTAAATCGCAAAAGCACTTTCTGTTGATGTGCTAACCGTCCCAGCAATTTCACGAGCTTCGAGTTTGCAGTCATCTATCACGATTTTCAAAATTTGCCTGATTTTCTCCGAATTGACTGCTTATTTGGCCTACCTACGCGTTCGGCATCCCTTGTATCAGTACTAGTGATCCTCCAACCAATGAATTGCAGAAAAAGAAACCGTAGATCTGGCAAACGAGATAACAATAACAAAAATTCTGACAACACTTACCATATTTTGAGCGCTCGGATTACCCACCGAATGCCCGATATGTTGGCTGCGATAGCACTTGCTAGAGCGACTTATCCTCGGCACCGGTCTGGGTCAAAATTTTCGAGTCGTTGCTGGGCTAGCACGCTATTTTATCCATTTGAAAAGCACTGTTTTATCACAGATACAGGCTAGAACAAAATTTTTCAAAATCCATGTAAACAAGGGGTTCGCTACCTACTCGACAATTCGCCGCGATATTTCAAAACGTTCCACTTCGTTCCGGAACGATAACAAAGTTCTCCAGCCTGTTATAGAAATATTCCAACTACAACAATTTGAACTCTTCTCACACGAGTTCCCTAAGTATAAAATGCTATTTTATTTCCATGTCGTCTAAATCACATGTCGATTCAATCGGAATGAAACAATAATAAACTTAAACAGCAAAACATTTAGCATGATGTGAAAGCGCCACCCAAAATAATGTTAAATGTGGTGACATCTGCAAATATTCGTCACGATGCTCATTTAAAATTTCACACACAGTTCATACGCGAACCTGTATATCTGTTTTCTGTGGTTTTATCAATGCACGGAATACATTTCTTTCCATTTTTTTCTCAATTGTAAAAGTAACGTTATTTATATGCCGGTAGTTTTTTTTGTTTGTGATCCGATTGACGTGAAAATTTGACACGTGTCATCTGAAGGCTAGTACTTTCCAAAACAAAGTCTGACATTACACACGTCATATCTGAGTCAGTCCCGGGGCTTTTTAAACGATGTATTATTTCGTCAAAGTGCAGCTACTTAAGAGGGAATCGCGTATCAGTTGACGGTAATGACCGTCATGTAAAAATAAATGATGAACTTTGTCATCTATGTGGAAACCAAGCGCAGTTGAAGTGGTTATCAACAAATCAAAATGAATCCTGAATTTGGCTTTTTGTTTCCCCTAAATCTGACCATGCGTAGAACAAACTTTTATGCTAGTGGATTTAGAACACTAAACATTTCGAAGATTTTCTCTGAGTTAAAAAGAACGTTTATTCTTGTTCGATGCGAATGTGATCGTTTCCCGCATCGAACTAGTATAAACGTTTGATTCGCTTAGGCAAATAAGGGTGTATATCTGTGAATAATGGAATACGTAAACAAGATAATGGTAATATTTTTTTTCTTGAAAATAACAATTCTTCGATTATGGTTGCCATTTCACAACAATTTTCAATTAGGTTTGGCACTGAATGAACATCATGTGCTAACGGTGGATTGCTCACGTGTTCATTCTTATTTGATTGTGTTATTGCATCTGTCAAAGATTTCCGATTCCCGACACTAGAAGCGTGCTTGTGACGTGCGAAGGGCGTACCAATTCACATTTAGTCAGCCTTAAATTAACTACTTAATGATGGAAGTTATGGCCCTAATCACTACACGGTTAAAATCTAGTGAACTGATTGTATTGCAGCCGTTCGGTAGGTTCCAGATAAGCTTCAAATACAATGGATGGAGAGGACAATTGGCAGTTTCACGTCGAAATGAAACGCATAACGCTATGCCACATTCCAGTAAATCTGCTGATTCCCCCGTCTTCGATTGGGTGCGCAGTCCGGTCTGCCCCTCACTTATTCGCATTGGTTGTAGAACACATTTCCGTGCATTGCCGTCTAAAACAAAGGACACGTTTTTTTGTGATATATTCCCGCAGCAGCCATTTATGTAGTTCTCTTATCGAAAGCGTGATTGACTTAATGAAAAAATGTATAAAATAATTAATAATACTTTACTAGTGATTTCGCAAACATGACACAAGCGTTTGTTGTGATTCATTGCGCATTGTTTATTTTTTCAAATTATTGAAAAAAGGGAATAATACGAAAATAAGCATTTTAACAGGTATAATGTATATTATTAGAGAACAGAAGTTAATCGAAGCTGAACAATACTTAAAAAATTTCTAAAGGAGCGTAGCAGGGCGTGTCGATAGCCGCATAGGAATCCAGCATCAATTTAGAATGATTGAATTCTGTGAGGGTGTGACAAAAAAACAGATTGTACGTTTGGTGCAAGGTGATGTAATTCAAGACGGTTTATAAGAGGACATAGTTCGTAACGTAAGATAGTATACTGTAAATTATAGAATGCGAAGGTGTCACACAATTATGCAATTTTTAATTGACCGTTTGAAATAGAGCTACCTACCACACGTCAAACAATAAATTTGCGATATCCTGAATCTGCAGTTTTTTCTTCGAAAATGATCCTTTTCCTAAACCGTGTTCGATTTACCGTTCGACTGGAGTGGGGGCAAGTAGTCGTCGGTTGGGGGCTTCACAGGTGTGACATATTCAACTATCTTCTTCGGTTTACTATAGTAGTATGGTACTTTGAGATCTGATCGAACGGTAGACAGCTGATACGCAATTCCGGTGTTTGCATCAATCACAGTTTCAACCGCGACTGGTTTCGTGTGCAGCAAGGTTGGTTCCGGTGAGGTAAAAACAGTGTAGGGTACTGCAACGGGTTGATCCACGATGATACTATCGTACAGGTGAAATCTCGAAGCATGATTGTTGTAGCGGATATTCGGTGATGTGTAGTAAAGCGGTTGTACTTGTGGTGCATTGAACGCATAGGACCGTGCTACAACGGGTTTCACATCTTGAAGCTTTGAACTCTCACGCAAAAGCTCACTAACATCAGCTGAAACTGTTCAAAGCATTAGTATCTACTTTTACTTTTATTATTTCCGCTTACCTAAGCAAATGAGCGCTAAAACTGTGACTAGTTGCAAGGCCATCCCGACCGTTTGTTCCGAAGGATGAGAAGTCGAACTGATATAGAAGAAGTTTAACCGATTCTTTTTATAGCCGAAAAATTTTAACCATTGCCCATAAAAACGTATACAGTGATCATTTGTTTGCTTGTTTGTTATCGATCAACAGAATTATTGGTCGCAAAGTCGCGAAATCGATTAATTCATGATTGCTCTGCCTAAATACGGATTGGGAGGTACAGTCATATGTGGAAAGCTTCAATGTCAGCACGTGAAGGCCAACTAATTCAGAATTCTGCTTAGCCGATTGAGAGTAGCTAAATAAACATAAATGTACATAATTATTCTACCGTTGCTTTAAAGACTTCCGAATTCGTTTGCATACATCAAGAGATGTACAGTGGGTCAATAAAGTATTGGCACACCCCACATTTTCTTCAGATCTAGACTCTCGTACTTATTTCGAAAATTTCAACATCACCACGTAATTCCCCGTTCAAAATAACCCCAAATCACTCATTTTCAATAAATAATTTTATTTCGATTAAAAGAAAATGCAAAAAAAACAAAAACAGAAACCAAAAAAGTATTGGCACACTGCCGGAAAATAAAAAATTAACGCTAAAATTCAACAAATAAAACGGTAAAATGATAAAATGTAGGACTAAAATCGATCTAATACTTCGTATTCAAGTCATTAGCCACGATAACGGCTTCTAGCCGTCGTTTCATAGAGTTTACAAGCGATCGAGTGTAGTCTGCTGAAATCTTCTCCCACTCCTTCAGTAAAACGGTTTTCAACTCTCGAAGGTTGGCTATGGTGTGTTTTCGAATTGCCCTCTCCACCGCTGACCATAAATTCTCGATTGGGTTAAGATCAGGTGATTGTGGCGGCGTGTTCAGTTTATTTTTAACATTGTAGAGTAACCATTCTCGTGTCACATACGCTGTATGTTTTGGATCATTGTCTTGTTGAAAAATAAACGTATCGAGAATATTCAACTTAGCCGCGCTCGCATGTAGATTTACTTTTAAAATATCGATATATTGTTTAGCATTCATTTTTCCGTCGATAAATTCTAAATTTCCGACGCCATTTGCCGACATACAACCCCAAACCATAACGTGACCGCCGCCGTGTTTTACCGTTTTTAAAATATTTTTTTGAAGTAATTCAGTGTTGGGTTTTCGCCAAACCACTTGATGACCATCGGAACCAAACAAATTAAACTTGCTTTCATCTGAAAAAATAACATTATCCCAGAATTCTTGAGGTTTGTTAACGTATTCTTTTGCAAAATTCAAACGTTTTATTCTGTTCGTTTCAGAAATCAATGGCTTCTTACGAGCTGATCTACCGTAATAACCGGCTTTGTGAAGGCAATTTCTGATTGTTTGTGGGTTGACTTTTTTATCTGAAGTGTTTTCAAGTTCGTCGGCCAAGCTTTGGGCACTTACTCGAGGATTTTGTTCGACTACATGTAGAATACGACGTTTTTCTCGTGGCGTAATCTTCGCTGGTCGGCCACTTCTTGGTTGATTGAAAACGGTTCCAGTTTTTTCATGTTTTTTTATGATTGCCCGTATTGTAGAACGACTTATATCCATTGTTTTTTCGATATCACCATAACTGTAGCCTTTTAAGTGAAGATTAATTATTCTTTGACGAGTATCCGACGACCATTCTCCAACTTTAGTAGAAATCATATTAATTTTTTAATAAAAATAATCGAAACGTGACCGGACAGTGTTTAATTAACACGTAGACAAACTTTTTCATGTTTGCAACAAGTGTTTGTGAAAAAAACAAACAAACAATGTGATTTTTTAGCAGGGGTGCCAATACTTTTTTGGTTTGTATATTTGCATTTTTTGTGCTATCTTCTGATTAAAATGAAATTATTTATTGAAAATGAGTGATTTGGGGTTATTTTGGACGGGGAATTACGTGGTGGTGTTGAAATTTTCGAAAAATGTACGATAGCCTAGATCTGAAGAAAATGTGGGGTGTGCCAATACTTTATTGACCCACTGTAGATTAAAATAGATGCTAAAAGCTTAGCAAGGCAGGTTCGAATTCTTTTCCACCAGAATCTATCGGATCAAAATCTATTATCATCCAATCTATACAATCAGTTAAATGTTTCAATTGATATGCAGGCTCGTCGCCCACCGCAGTAAGGATACTTCTTCGGTACCAACTACGGATCAAGGCGTACCGTAGTTTGAGTTTCTACCTACGAGCAGAGATGCCATATATTTTCATAGAAAATCTGTATTGCTTTGTATAAAAAATCTGTATTTATCTGTATTCCCTAATCAAATGAAATTTCTACTATAAAATGATGACGAATCTCTCATACAACTCTCAGTCTGACAATAAAGTTTCATTATAATACAAATGTTTTTCAATGTTCACCACTTGGTTGATCATCAAATATTTTCGGAAAATATTTACATTTTAATTTGTGATTTGTCAATCGATTAATAAACTTTTATCTCGTCACTGCTATCAAATACTCATAAATAGTTCAGACGAAAAAGTTTTTTTTCTCTCATACTTTGTGTGAAATTTGCCAAAATCTGTATTAGGTTTAGGAAATCTGTATAAATTTTGTACTCAATATTCAATCTGTATGCGCATGTGAAAATCTGTATAATACAGATAAATCTGTATAAATGGCATCTCTGCCTACGAGATCTCATCTCAAAACGGTCCTGTTTGTCCTAAGACAAAAAAAAACAATTTTGAATCTTCGAATTTCCGAGACCCCTGAAAAAGTCTACGCCCTTCCTCTCGCTCCCCTATCGGTTGCCCTGGGCCATCGCTCTAATATCTCGCTCATTTTCACTGACCGTTATCGCTACCCATGATGGTGAGGACAGGTTATTTGATTAATTGTATATATTCTAAAGCATTTGCCAGTGTAAATTTCTAATTTGCCACCTACTCGACTATTCGCCGCGATCTTCCAGAAAGTTCCACTAGGTTCCGGAATGATAACAAAATCTTCCTGCCTGTTATAGAAATATTCTAAATACACATACTTCTTATATTTTTCACACGATTTCCCTAAGTGTAAAAGACAATTTTTTTCCATTTCATATATATCACACACTCAAGCAAATTAAGTAGTGAAAATCATGAGGCAAATCTTATGATGCATCGAAAATCACCAAAATTATAATTTTATAAAATAAATATGAAAAATATACCTCTGCAATATACATCTTATCTAACACTATTATAGTTTTCATACGAACAACTTATGAACTTCACAATCTATGAGAGAAGTTATGTTTATCATAGAAATTTCACACAATGTTCCTAAAAATTTCGTATGAATTTCAAAAGGCGTTTTATTGGAATTCCTATTTTCTGGATTTCATAAGGTGGTCTTATGATTCGCTTACGATATTCTTGTGGCTAAAAATCATACGAAATCATTATGAAATTCCATATAGTTTTTGCCTGAGTGCACACTTAAATTGGATTACCGACCTCAGCTGTCAAATCTCGGTAGGTGATTTTATCGGTAAAATTCACGTTTTATCACTTCGGTACCTTGAGGTACTGCTGTCAACAAATGTTCATTTGTGCTGATATATCTGTAGAATGGAAATATTCGTTAGTCGGCTGTTTAAAACTCGTCAAAAGAGGCAAGAATTACCGAACGAGATTAAGTGTGTAAGCCTGTATATCTTTTTTTTTCCCATAAATACGTTTTTTTCTTAAGGCAGTTTACATAAGTTTTTCTTCGCCGTAGCATCACTTTTACATAATATTCTTATCCTAATTTAATTCTAACATAGTCACAACGTTTTGCATTTATTAAAACATATTCTCTTATTACTTAAATATCATCTTAGGTAACTCGTCATTAATTATGAAATCTACTCGGAAATATTATTTGAACCAAACGATTAACTTCTATAAATTATAAAATAAGCTTTTATTTTCAGACATTTTGTTAATAATTTCATAAACTGTTTCGAGTTTGTTTGTATCATTACATTATTTTTATTCTAATTTAGCTATTGGTTGAACTCATGGACGCAGCTGGGATCAGAACTAAGTCTTGAAAGGGGCCTTTATTAAATTGAAACTCCAGTTTTCTTTATGAAATGATAAATAAGTTTCATGTATGAAAGGTCACGACAAGCAAGAATGTCTCGAACTGGGATATTGGATAGTCTACCTTGTGTACGCAAAGAATTTATTAGTTGAGATCTGACATCACGATACTCCACGCATGTCCAAACGACATGATCAATATCTCGATAACCTTCGCCACAAGCACAATGATTAGTCTCGGAGAGCCCAATTCGAAGGAGATGTGTAGCCTGTATATCTGTTTTCTGTGCAATAACAGAATCTTTTTTTTTCTATCGGAAATAAATTTACCGAACATAAAAAAAGTCAAAGAAAAAATAAGAAGAACACACAAAACTTCATTCGGCATCGTTTCCATCTTTTGACGAGTTTAGAACAGTCGAACTACCGGACATTCTTATTTTACTGATATATCAGCAAAAATAAACATTTGTTGACAACAGTACCTTGAAGTACCGCTGTGATGAACTGTTAATTTTACTGAAGAAATCAGCTAACGAGGACGGAACAGCTGACATCGGTAAACCAATTTAAGTGTGAAGAACGAACATTTTCACATGCAGTTCTTGTCACTTTTCTGACAGCAATATGGAAAATGGATGGCAGCCATGTCTCCCTCAGAACCGATGAGAAATCCTTTTGAATACGGTAGTCTCATTTAAGGGTTATGTATGCCAGTTTTGAATTTGACAGCAAAGCTGTTCGAATAAATTACTCTAAAACGGCTTGCCATCCCCACACACTTAATCTCGTTCGGTAATTCTTGCCTCTTTTGACGAGTTTTGAACAGCCGAACTACCGAGTATTTCCATTCTAGTGATATATCAGCACAAATGAACATTTGTTGACAGCAGTACCTCAAGGTACCGCAGTGATAAAACGTGAATTTTACCGATAAAATCACCTACCGAGATTTGAACAGCTGAGGTCGGTAATCCAATTTAAGTGGGCACGTTTGTTCCAGATTTAGTTCTATTAAAGATCTTCCATATAAAACTCCCAGCTGCTGAGTTTACTCTTAGTATGGAAAGTGCCTGAAGCAGAGTTCTTTAAAACAAAACGTTCTTCCAAAATCCTTTAAAAGGCAAGCCTCCAGATAATATGCATTCCATACTAGGGAACGTAGTCTACGTTGCTCACTTGAACACTGAAATCGGAGCTATCATAAAAAAAAATCGCTTGCTACTTTTTTGTGTACTATTTGATGAGCTATTTTTGTGAACTGTTTGATGAGCTCAACTTATAACTATGTTTTCAATGAAGCTAATTTCACAATATTACTATTCCCCACTCAAACAAATTTCTCAGTTGGTTGACCAGTGCACTATGGTCCGAAACGAGAAATTAGCGTGACAAAAATATTTTCACTATCAAATATTAGTTTTTTGTAGTTGGTGTCTTCACAAAAGTTGTTTGTAATCAAATGGCGCTCCCTTTGATGAAAAATGTTACTAGGGTGGTCCTCATTTAGATTGAAATCTGAAATCTAACTTTCCTGATTGAACTCAAAAATGATTTTGTTTTACAATAAAGTTGTAGGAAATTTTATTTTGAGCAACTTTGCCGAGAAAAGCACCTCTCTAGCTTTTCATTTGATCGAGTTACATGAATTTTCCCGAGTAAAAGTAGGGTGGCTCCTGAAAAATCACATTTTTTGTTCTAACTTTTTTGTGAAACGTTCTTCGAAAATGTTTGCTTCAGAAGAGTTGTTGTACTAATTATTGCGCATAGTTTTGCTTAACCAAGCATTTTCATATGAGCTACCAGTAAAAAGTTATGATTATTTTTTCATCAAAAACTAGTCAAGCTTCAAATATCAATATTCATTAGATGTCAGATCGATAAAAATGTATCCTATGTGGTTCCTTAAAGGTCATAATATAAATAAAAATTTAAGAGAAAATTGGAAGGGTGTTACTTTTTTAACTTATTTAAATTTGTCTTAAAAATACCTTCAAAAATCTCAAAAACATTGCATAACTCTTAAACGCCTTAACGTATCAACATACTTTCTTCAGCAAAATCATAGTATAGTTTTTGATGAAAAAATAATCATAACTTTTTACTGGTAGCTCATATGAAAATGCTTGGTTAAGCAAAACTATGCGCAATAATTAGTACAACAACTCTTCTGAAGCAAACATTTTCGTAGAACGTTTCACAAAACAAGTTAGAACAAAAAAATGTGATTTTTCAGGAGCCACCCTACTTTTACTCGGGAAAATTCATGTAACTCGATCAAATGAAAAGCTAGAGAGGTGCTTTTCTCGGCAAAGTTGCTCAAAATAAAATTTCCTACAACTTTATTGCACAACAAAATCATTTTTGAGTTCAATCAGGAAAGTTAGATTTCAGATTTCAATCTAAATGAGGACCACCCTAGTAACATTTTTCATCAAAAGGAGGGCCATTTGATTACAAACAACTTTTGTGAAGACACCAACTACAAAAAACTAATATTTGATAGTGAAAATATTTTTGTCACGCTAATTTCTCGTTTCGGACCATAGTGCAGTGGCGTCTCGTGACAAAATGACTAGTTCTTTGTTAATTTTTCAAAAGGGCGTATAAGCAAGTGACAGTTTCTCTTTGTTTACTTTCTCTTCTATTAATTACCAAGCGGTTTCCACGTTTATCACTCAACTCTTTGCATGAAATGATACCCGAAACTTTCGACTTTCAAACAGAATAGTTATATCAAAGAAAATCTTTTTAATCACATCACAATAATCGAAAGAGAGTGATTAAAGAGAAACTGTCACTTGCTTATGCGCCCTAATGAAAAATCAACCGAGAGTGTGCACTGCGTATGTGGTATGATAGCAGATGTAACAGTTCGTTGTAAGTGAAAAAGTGAAAACTAAAAATTGAGGAATTAAGATTCGCTTGTATTTTTCAGATAACGATATACTTTCGGATGGGACTTTTTATTAAACAAACAAATCTCAGAGCTGAGCTGAGTAATTCTTTCTCTTCTTGAATCTGTGCAGTAACTCATATGCACGGAAAAGACACCAACACAGCGACAATAGATACAATGTCTGATGTATATGAGATGCGTGTAAATACACTCAATTTCGGTGCGATTCAACCTGTTTTTATCGAAGAATCCAAAAAAATAATTGAATTTCGATGGGGTTGGGGACGCAGTTCTACTGGGTTGACTAACACCTCACACTAATATCAAAACAATTTCTTTCATCACTTATTCAAGTTACATGGTTTTCAATAGGGTATAGCTGTTAAAATATTTTCATTATATTCGTGTGAATAAATAAACAACTACAGATGCCTTACTAAATCATTAACTCGAGATCGAAATAAAGTGAAAGCTCAAAAGTTACTTTAAAACTTTCTGAAATTCAAATTGTTTCAACCAATTTCAGTAAAAGAATCTCATGCAATTCTAACAGTAAATAAAATGATTTGGGAATTATGAACGAACAAAATAGAAACCCTGATGTTTGGAAATAATTTGATTTCAACAAATGATATGAGGGTTTCAATAGATTTCCCAATCTAACGGATTGCTATTTTATATTAGTAACCCTTGAAAAAGGTCGAAAGACTTCAGAAAAAAATCTTGTACGCAGCAGGTTTTTTGAATTTTAAGAAGTGAAAGGCTCTGATAATATAACTGGAACCAACATGATATCTTTCCCAAATCTGAATTTTAATCGGTTTTCGTTTCTTAGTAAAGGCCCGAGTCCATATTACCCAATATCTGCTTTTACCGAACAAACTCCTATTCTGAAAGAACAGCAATGCAAAATTTGGCAGTTTGATTTAATGATTTGGTGGTTCGTTTTACGAATTTGATATTTCATTTAACGTTTCCTCCATAAATCTGAAATCAATCATGCCGCAGAAAGTTACAAAATCATTAATCATTATGTTTTTTTATCCAATTGTGTATAGGTTTTTGTATGTTACTAGTCAATTCATGAGAAAGAACATAATAACCAGCAAATTTTGCAAACAATCAGACAAAATCTGAAGATTATCATCATTGCTTTCTTCTAATCTTGCCACTTGAGCAGCGCAGCGATCGCAACAGAGTTGGCCGGATTCCTCAACTCTTCTAAAGTCCCACGAGAAAAGGCCTAACTGTAAACGACAGTTTCTCTTTATTTACTTTTCCTTTTCAAATTTACCGGATTGATTTTATATTTGATGCCTTCTCTTCGCATAACTTTCAAGTTAAAACAACAAGCTTTCATTATTTTCACTTTCGTCTTTGACTCATCAGTGCAGAGCAGTTCAAATTGAACTGCTTAGTGCAAAACTCGGCAGTTCAATTTAAACCGCTAAGCAAACGTACCGTACTCGGCGACTATCTAGATTTACCGTATGAATTGTATATCTATTTACAGAATTATGTAATGAAAACTTACGTAAAACTGATCGTTCGGTAAAAATTTGCATTATTATTGTAAAATAAAACTCATGTACCGAAATATCGGTCATTTCGATTGATTACCGAAAGTTCTCGTCCAAAATATCACCGAGCAAAGGAATTAAATCATAGTGTGTACACACTTAAATTGGTTTACCGATGTCAGCTGTTCCATCTTCGTTAGTCGATTTTTTCAGTAAAATTAACATTTCATCACAGCGGTACCTTAAGGTACTGCTGTCAACAAATGTTTATTTTTGCTGATATATCAGTAGAATGAGAATGTTCGATAGTTCGGCTGTTCTAAATTCATTTATAGATGCCGAATGAAATTTAGTGTGTATGTCCCCTGTGTGAATAATGAAGTTACGCCCTCGCGCATTTTTCGTGCATTTGGCTGGTTTCCGCGACTAAGACAAACCTACAGGTAATTTTAACGTCTCATTTACTATACCTAGTAATGAAAAGTTCTGAAACTATCTAAAAAAAACGAAAATAAATAGTTTCGCCCTTCCTTTCTAGCAATTGAGGTTTCTATGCCCGGTGAAAAATGAACGGCGACCATAATGGAAAATGGGTGGCCAATATATTCCCTGATGAAAACAAAACAATATGTAGAAGCGATTCACACGTGGCATCAGGGGACTATCACTGGCATGAGACGTTTACGGAAAAATAACATTAATTGTAACGATTTATTCATTTTAGTTGGTTTGACGTAAAGTCGCAATAACTAAGTTCAGTTTTTGCAATGACTGTATGGAAACAAATATTGGAGAAACCAAATCAATGAGAAACTCACAGAAAAGATGATTTTTTGGAAATAATGCATGAAAACGCAGGTTCGAATCCTATCTCTGAACGTATAATTTTCCAAATAATTCGCATTCATTTGGCTTCTCCAGTATATGTTTCCACTTAGTCATTGCAAAAGCTGTACTTAGTTATGGTAACTTTACGTCAATTAATCTTGATGCCTACCGAAGTTGATTGATCGTCTGAATCTTGTTCAATGCTGACGTTTCCTGGAGAAAACAAATCTTATCAATCAATCTTATTTGCATTTGTGGTTGTAAATCAGCTGTCAGAAAGGCTAATGGTTCTGTGTTTTACTAAGATTGAGATTGTTGTAGAATCCGAATTTTAATGCAAAATTGTACGATTTCGAAGCGTTTACTCGTAGGAAAGAGAAATAGAGAGTTAGTCGTAAGTCTCTTCCGTCCCGTGTTCATTTTTGGTTCTCTTGCATTGTTCGCGACATTGTGATGAATATTTCTCAATAATAAGTTGCCGTATAATTTTAAACTGTCTAGAATACATACACTGAAATGAAAATCTTATTCATATTCATTAGATTTGTCATATGAATCATATGCAGAATATGATTCATAGAAATTATATGGAAACTTACAATCTTTATTTAATGTGTACGTAAAATCTAAATGGACGTTATCATAATGAAAGTTAAAAAAATATCCCATATAATTTATATGGAAATCCGATGAAAGTCGTGAATAATTGTGTCCTCGATAGTCATCAACTGCTCCAGACCATTTTTTTCAGAACGTTTCGCATCTCAATGTAATTTTAAATCGCTGACAAGACAGCTCATCCAACTTCGTTCAAGGATATGCGTTAACGGACCATGAAATATATATCCGGTACATTTCATTACTCTATCTGTCTAGTAAGATTCATTGTTTTATTTTCAGTCTCGGGATCTCACTTCTCTTTCGCAAATATCATGAGGTGCTCCCTTACCGAATGGAATACTAGTATAGCTTGAATCCTCAAAGAAAAGTAGTAGTTGGCAATTATCTGCTATTCGTATGACCTATATTGAAAGTTATATATATATATATATATATATATATATATATATATATATATATATATATATATATATATATATATATATATATATATATATATATATATATATATATATATAAATTTTATAAAACTGACTCAGACTGGAAATTTCATTCGTTATATGGAAATCCTGTAAAAATAACGTTAAGAAGAGTTTTATGTTTCATAAGATTATCTCATATATTTGACATGATGTTGAACACATCTTGTAACTATGATTGGAAATGCTAATAGTGCAAAATCATTAGAATATCATATAATGTGAAAAAGAAAATTTAGCTCAGTGTATGAAACATGCTGATACCAGCGTAATTTGAACGACGGTGTTCTATACAGATATTCTGTGTGGTTCATTTTTTGAAGTCATATTTAACTCATAGTTCTTCTGCAATCATTGTGAAGAAAAGTTTTAGTATCTTCATATTCAGGAGATAGTGACATTTTCATTTTGATTTTTTATTCAAAATTCTATCATTTTCGTATACACAGTTTTGATTTACCGATTCAATTTACGGATTTTTCTGCTGAAAAAATACAGATTTGATACCTGCCTATAATTTCTTTCCAAAGTGTATGTCTGTTATAAACTGACTTATTGACCGTTATCCTAAAAACTGTGACAGGTCTTTTTCAAAATACGTCCGTGATGCTTTTAGACGGTGCTTTCAGCAAACTGTTTGCAGAGAAGATAACTAAAACTATCACTTTTTAAACGACACTGAAGAAATTATCGAAAAATATAAAACAACTGAAAAAGAAAGAAAATCTGTACTTGAACTTAGGTCGTAATGAAAATGCAGTACAGAATTCACTTGCGAACGGAAAAGTGAAGGAGCGCTGTATTTGATACCAGAATGACGTCAAATGACAGCTCAGTACACTGTCGTTAACTGACATTGTTTTATTTACTCTGTATGGTCTGCTCGCAACACACATGCGCGTAAATGTTTATCAGGCAAGCTGAGAGTCTATCTTGCACACATCGAAAGGTTTCTTCAGATTGAGTGTAATCTCGATAATGCTTCAATGTACAGTCGGTACGGAACAAGAATGATGCTATAGGTGAGTTGCTGTGAAGTGGTATGGCTAAATAATTTACTTATCTACTCTGTTTTGTGTTCATTCATTCAGAATCTGCTCTGCCGTAACCGTAGGAACGGACAGCAAAAGTGACTTTGTATTATCGCAGCGAGCGTGAAAAACACTACAAATCAAAGTAGCCGTGTACGAAGAGTGAACTCAATTGCGAACGGATAAGATTGGTGTGAAGTTCTGAATTGCACGGAATAGTGATCAATAAAACCATTTGTCGTCCTGGGTGTCCGTAGAACAGTGCTTGTGTTAATAACCTCTAGTGTCCCGTTATCCTATCGGCAAGTGCATTTGCGGATGTAAACAAAGGGAATTTTTTTTCTCGATTGGCCCTTGAGTGCTCGGTGTGTTGAATTCGTGGGCCACCGCAGTTCGAATCGCTGTTTGCATGATTCTCGTTTTATCGGGAGTGGAAAACATCAGTTTACTTTGATCAAGTAATTTTAGAACGGTCGTTCTGTGGTTACTGAGCAAAGTACTGTGCATTAATATTTGTTCACAGTAAAGAAAACGATCTGGTGCAATTTAATCGTTGAAAGTTGTGTTGAGCGTTTGTTGTGAAGTGCATTGGGAAGGACGAGAAAAATGAGTGCCGAATCAGAACTACGTCACCGAAATATTGGCGATGAAAATTTTAGCAACGATTCCCAGCTGAAACCGAACGATGGTAGTAAACAACCCGCACAGGAATCGACTACGGCAGAAAGCTCTGATCATGTAAGGAAACTGGAAATTCACCTTACGTATTACTAAGTAAAAAAGGGAGAATCTACTATCACTTAACTTAATGTGCAAAACCGGATGAGTTTATCGATTTTTCTGCAAAAGTTCCTTTCTCTTAAAGCTTTCCTCTCACCCATTTCGATTGATTTGGCATTATGCTTAGCGCTTGCCTGGTGTCTTATGTTTTATATTTCTGGCTGATATCCATCTGTACGATACCCGCGAAAAGAAAAAAAAGTTTATTCTAGGGGCTGTTGTTTTATTATGTAATGTAAGCAAGTTTAAGAGAATATGATGATTACGGTGATTGGTGACTTCGGGGTACTGGTATGGCTTATTCGAAAATTTGAAATGTATCATCACGATGACAAAACACAAATGTTTTGATCCATTAACCCCTGTTAATGGCTGCACAAATTTGATCCAAGATGATCGGTTCCTTTATTGAATGTGTTTTTCTTGGCACTTTCGCTCCAATTAGCCTAATTGAATTTACCTGGACAATGTAGAACTAATCGATAAAATGAAAACCTCCGCGGTAATCTCCACCGGGAGTTTCGTAACACAGTCTGACTAAATCCAATCAACTCTACGGCTACTATCAGAATGACCTTTCCATACTGGAAGTACTATAATTAGTTAACGAACTAATTAGCACTATACAACATGATTTGAAACCGTTTGGGACAACGTTTGCAGACAAAGCAAGCAAGCAAACAGTTGTCAGACCTTATCATCATAATGAATACGATTTACGAACCGCATGATAACTGAAACTCGTCGCTGTTTACTGTTATATGTGCTTCAATGAGTATTGTGATCTCCTTTTGGATCTTGAAACGGGTTATTTAGGATTTTGACTTTTTGGTAAGTTCCTAGAAGGGAGGTGTCCTTCATAACACATCCGTAATAGGGTAAATTTCATTAACAAAATATTGAGACAAAGTGGTACTCAAAGGATTGTCATAGCCTAACTCTATTTTTTGACATAATTCCGAAAACAAAATTTAATCCACCTAGTGGTGTAATAATGTCTTTCTCATGTAACTCGTGTTTTCATAAATTCTACTAAAGAATTTTTCAAATAACTTATTTGAATTTTGAAGAACGAGAAAGCTTGTTTGAGCATACAATAGCATAACTTGATATAATTTGGTTTCGCATTTTCGTTCTACATGTCGGCATGAAATTTAAACACATTTTACACTGTTGTTTCGGAACCGAAAGCGGCATCCGAAAAAAGCTCAATAGACCGTAAAGCCTTTTATTTGAGTCTGAATTTTTGAAAATCTACTTAGCCGTCTCTGAGAAAATGAAGGGAGTTCCGTTTGTGAGTTTTGGACCACTATTTCCGGTGCTTTCAGAACAGGATGCTGTAAACCGGTATAGCTGAAATCGGATCGTTTGGCCTGCACCTAGCAATACGTATAAATTAAAACAATTTTGTGTCAAATTTAGAAGAATTTTCACTTTTTTTTATCGCTCTAAATGACTTCACCCTATTCCGGAACCGGAAGTCGGAGCTATTAGAGAATAATTTACTGCCAAACTGAGTAGGATATTATTACAGTATATTTCCTTGCACCTTTCCCTCGGTTTGTTGTTAACCTTTTTCTTTTTTTTAATAATAAATGTAACCAAGAACAGAATTGAAAAAGATTACTCGCGTAAGTTTTGCTGATTTACTTGGTCCGAAAGTCATCCTGCCCAATAGGTTATGGGCCCAGGAACGATTCCTGATCGCGTATCGATTAATTTGAGTTAGTTTCGGTCGAGGATCGCAGAGAAATGTGCGATCAAGAACGAGACGTTATTAATCGCGTGGCGGTGTTTGACGGTACAAACTTTGTGGCCTGGAAATTCCGGATGTTGACGCTACTGGACGAATACGACTTAGCGGAGTGTATCGAGGTGGAAATTCCGGATATGGCAGGCTGAAAATCGAAGCGACGGATTCAGAAGCTGTAAAAACACGGAAAGAGAAAGCTTTGGAAGAACGGGAGAAGAAGAACAAGAGGTGCAAGTCGATGCTGGTTGCACGAATCCATGACGACCAGCTGGAACATTTGCAAGGACGAGAGACGCCCAAACAAATGTGGGATGCACTAGTTAAAGTTTATGAGCGAAAGAGTGTTGCAAAGCGACTTCATCTGAATAGACAATTGCACGAGTTAAGGTACACGGAAGGTTCGCTTCAGGAACATTTTATAAAATTCGACCGTCTAATTCGTCTTTATCGCAATGCTGGTGGTCAGATGGATGATATCGATGTGGTTTGCCGCTTACTTCTTTCGCTGGGAGGCGAATACGATGCGGTCGTTACCTCTATTGAATCACAGCCGGAAGAGCAGCTAACGATGGATTTTGTGAAATGTCGACTGCTTGATGAGGAGATAAAAAGAAAAAGTGCATCAGCAGACGTCTCGAATGCAAAAAATGAATCGACAGCGTTTTCCGGTACTACAGCGGGGAAACAAAAGCAGAATAGAAGGATTTTTAGATACTTCGGATGCCAGAAGGAGGGGCACAAGCTGCTCGATTGTCCTGAGAGGAAGAAATCTGCAGGAAAACCTTCAGCAAACATCGCGGAAGAAGATGAAACCAGTGTAATGTTCCTGACTGGTGGTCCTGATGATGTCAAAGAAAGCAGCCGTATCTTGTGGTACATAGATTCGGGAGCAACCGAGCACATATGCAACGATAAACGTTTATTCATCAAACTGGAGGTGCTAGCCCAACCGATGAAGATTGCCGTAGCGAAAAGTGGAGAATGGGTGACGGCGAAGTATGCTGGTGATGTTCCGGTTCTGTCGGTGGTCGCAGGAAAAACCATCGAAGCAACGATAGCTGGTGCTGTGTTCATTCCGGAAGCGAGATGCAATTTGTTTTCAATTAGCAAAATCGAATCTCTTGGCATGAAAGTGGTGTTTGAAAGAGGACGGGTGGAGATTCTACGCAACTCGGTGGTAGTGGCCACCGGTCAGAGGCGAGAAAAGCTCTACGAACTCAACTTCTACACACGAAATGGTGAGTGTGATTTATTATGTTTCTCTGGTCAGATTTGTAAAGCGACGGAGTTGTGGCATCGTAGATACGGCCACCTCGGCGAGAAAAATCTTTCATGTTTGATAAAGAGAGGAATGGTAAAGGGTTTGAAGGAAGTTAACAGTGATAAAACTGTAGTGATTTGTGAACCGTGCGTGGCGGCAAAACAAACGAGAAATCCGTTCACGTTGCAAGAGATCCGTCATTCAACCCGGGTTTTGGAGCTTGTGCACTCCGACGTCTGTGGACCGGTTACACCAATCGGTTGGAGTGGGGAGAAGTACTTTGTAACGTTCATCGACGATTGGTCTAGATTCACCGTAGTTTACTTAATCAAAACAAAGGATGAAGTAGTTGGTTGTTTTAAAGACTACGACGCTCAAATGACGGCTAAGTTTGGTGTAAAAATATCTCGTTTTCGTTCCGACAATGGCGGGGAATACACAGGTAAAGCGATGCGGTTGTTTTGTAGAACCAAAGGTATTAAGATGGAGTTCACTGCGCCATTCTCACCGGAACAAAATGGAGTTAGTGAACGAATGAACCGGACGTTGGTAGAGAAGGCCCGTTCTATGCTCTTTGACTCAGGAGTAAACCGCAAGTTCTGGGGACAAGCAGTGCAAACAGCTGCATTCTTAGCTAACAGGAGTCCAGCTAGTGCGATCAATCAATGGATGACACCGTTTGAGTTGTTCGAGAATAGAAAACCCAATGTTTTGAAGTTAAAGGTGTTTGGATCCCCAGCATACTGTCATATTCCAAAAGAGATGCGAAGAAAGCTGGACGAGAAAACATGGAAAGGAATTTTTGTGGGTTACGGAACAAATGGCTATCGCATATGGAATCCGCGGACACGTAAAATTGTCACCATTCGAGATGTTATCATTGATGAAATGTCAAGAGTACCCGATGATGAGAAGAAGCAAACTGGCTGCTGTCCAACGCAACCTATGAACACTGATGAGATCGATCCAGTTGCTGCTAATGATGATCAACGATTGGAAGAAGATAGTGATTGTGAGGAAGAGCTAGTAAGTGATCATAATGAAGAGTCTGAAAATTTTGACAGTTGTGATGATAATATCGAAGTGGAAGCTGCAGATGAGCAGAATATTGTTTCAACACGTAGTGGACGAAAAATACAGCCGCCTACAAGACTGAAGGATTACGATATAACATTCGCTGGTTTTGCTCTCAGTGCAACTGAGTTCGTTGAAAACCTACCGAGCAGCATAGCCGAGATGAAAAAGAGGTCCGATTGGCCAAAATGGCAATCAGCAATTCAGGAGGAAATGGATTCACTCCAGAAAAACAATACGTGGACACTAATGAAGCTTCCAAAAGGTCGGAAGGCGATTACGTGTAAATGGGTACTCCGTATAAAACCCGGTGAAGGCGAGGTACCAGATCGATACAAGGCACGTCTGGTTGCTCGTGGCTTCAGCCAACGTTTCGGTTTCGATTACACGGAGACATACTCGCCGGTTGCACGATTAGATACATTGAGGGTGATGCTAGCTGTAGCCAACCAGGAGCGCATGTTGATCCACCAAATGGATGTACGAACAGCGTTCCTATACGGAGACTTGACTGAGGAAATATTTATGACACAGCCAGAAGGATTTGAACGAGGAGATGAGCTTTTTTGCCGACTGAACAGATCACTCTATGGTCTCAAGCAAGCTTCTAAAGCTTGGAATAATCGTTTTCATTGTTATATTTCTAAGCTTGGGTTCAAACGAACAAACTGTGATCAATGCCTGTATGTTTGCGATGATGGACTAAGGAAGATTTTTTTGATTCTTTATGTAGATGACGTGTTGATTATCGGCCATGATCTGGATGAGATACGAAGAATGAAAAGCTACCTGGCGAAAGAGTTCGAGATGACAGATTTTGGAGAAGTTACAAATTTTCTCGGAATGAAGATAGACAGGATTGCAGACAAACGTATTATGCGAATCAGTCAACGCAGGTATTTGGAAAATTTGCTTCAAAGATTCAACATGTCAGAGTGTAAACCGAGTTCCGTCCCGATGGAGAGTCGTCTTCGGCTACAGAAAGGGGAGGAATCGAATCGAACGTCCAAGCCGTATCGGGAATTGATAGGCTGTTTAATTTATGTGTCTTTAACCACCCGTCCTGATTTGGCAGCTGCGGTGAATTATTTCAGCCAATTTCAAAGCTGCCCGACGGATGAACATTGGACGTACCTGAAGCGTGTTTTGCGGTATATACGAGGATCTACAGACGTAGGTCTGGAGTATTCTGGTCACGATGGCGTGCCTTTGTTGATGGCTTTCTGCGATGCCGACTGGGCGAATGATGTCGTCGATCGGCGCTCAGTAACAGGTTATCTTTTCAAGGTATTTGGGTGCACAACATCCTGGTCAACAAGAAAGCAGCGGACTGTATCCTTATCGTCCACTGAATCAGAGCTGGTGGCACTTTGCGACGCGACTTGCGAAGGAGTTTGGATGGTACGGCTACTCAAGGAATTGGGGTTTCCGATGAAGAGACCGGTGTGTTATTTTGAAGATAATCAATCAGCGATTAAAACAATAGAAGAGCCGAAAAATCGTAGCAAGCTAAAGCACATTGACGTGAAGAACATTTTTGTGAAAGATTTAGTGCAAGCAGGTAGCATTGAACTAAAATATATACCAACAGAAAAACAAGAAGCGGACATATTGACCAAAGGTTTGGCTCTTGGGTCATTTTTGCGACATCGCTCAGCAATTGGTCTGAGAGTTTGTGTAAATTAAGTGGGAGTATTAGGGAATAATTTACTGCCAAACTGAGTAGGATATTATTACAGTATATTTCCTTGCACCTTTCCCTCGGTTTGTTGTTAACCTTTTTCTTTTTTTTAATAATAAATGTAACCAAGAACAGAATTGAAAAAGATTACTCGCGTAAGTTTTGCTGATTTACTTGGTCCGAAAGTCATCCTGCCCAATAGGAGCTGGATAAAATTATACATCAACTTATCGGAACATAATACTTTTCATTTAAATCTGAGTTTTCTAAGACTTGAAGTCTAGCCGTTTATGAGAAATTGGAGTGATTTCCGGTTTGGAGCACACAAGCACTTTTCCGGTACTTCCGGAAACCGGAACGATGATCCGGTAAACCCAGAAACAACGTCTTTGATCATCAACACATCATACCTGCCTAATTGAAGAATTATACGGTATAACGGCATACGGCATTTGAATGTAAGGAGTGTATCGAAAACAAGCTATCCACATACATTGGTGTTGTACGCTTGTATTTGTGATGGTTTTTTATGCTCAGATCACACCATGCTGTGCGTTTGGCTGTCAGCTTTCGTTTGTTTACTTGTTTGTGTGGTTGTAGTGAAAGGTCATTTTTTGTGAGCAGTTCTTCGGTATTTTCCGTTAACTGAGTGCAAATGAAAAAATATCTGATGTGACTTCATCACATCGTTTTAGTTCGTGTGCTGTCCGACCTCGCCACCGCCCGCTCGTTTGGGTCAAATTAAAGCAAAGAAACCTAACCTTGAGTAGACCGTGAAATGGAGGCAACCTTGGGCGTTAGTGTGAAGAGCTTATATGTTATTTTGCATGAACATTTAGTCGTGAAAAAAAATTGTTCACGACAATCGCTCAAAAAAGACGTTCATATCGTTTATTTAGGTTCGGCTTTAACCATTATGGTCGTTCGCCGGGTTCGTTTTTTAGCCAACTGTTGTAAATACATCGAGAATCTTGTACAATCAAGTGGGCTTTGAAAACTTTACTTGTGTAATTCCACAAATCGTATTTCTAGCTCGATTAGGATACGGTCGATTAATCGTCGTCGTCTAAGTCTAAGTGCCTAAGCGCTACAAAACAGATTTATGTCTTAGCGTTCCACAGCTTCCAATCTCTTATCCTTTACATCTTAAGTGACCAACATGATGTCAAACGATTTTCAGACGGACATCATCAAAACCGGTATTTCCGTCGACTTCGACAAAAATAATGATGACATCACAATTGCCCAACTGGATGAATTTGATACGAACGTCCTTTAATGGATACAATCATAATTATGAAATCGTCATCTTGCGGTTAAAATGGACGATTATGTTTCGGAAGATGTTTTGGGGCAACATCCGGACTTCCGCAGGGAAGCCATCTTGGCCTTTTGACCTTCTTGCCGTACTTTAACGCTGTTAATTTTTCGCTGGACTTTCAAATTCAAATTTTGTATTCAAAGCTTTATGATTAGTAGATCAACCTGCATCAAGCATCTTGGTGTTTTTCTTGGCGAGCAGTTGACATTCAAGCAACAGCTTCGTGATAAGGATGACCAAGCATTTTACGGATGTTTACAGCTTGAAATTATGGAACCGGAAAACGTATCCAATTAAAATTCAGCATTGTTATACAAGTATGTGAGATCTTTCATTTGAATCTAAATTTGTAAAAATCGGTTCTGTCATCTACGAGAATATCAAGTGCATATTTTTTGCACACACACAGACATTTTGTGAACTCGACGAGCTTAGTCGAATGGTATATGACACTCGGCCGTCCGGGCCACGGTTAAAAAATCGGGTTTCACAGTCATTGCATAGACTTTTTATATGAAAAAAAAAAACAAAAATAATCTTAAATTGAAATTTTTACACTAATCACCTTGTATCTCTGAAACCGGAAGCTGGATCCGAAGAAAAATCAGGAATATTTTATGGCATCTAAAGACCTTTCATTTGAAGCTAAGATAGTGGAAATCGGTTCATCTCTCTTGAAGAAAAGTGTAGATTTTTTTCTTATTTTTAAACACATCAATCTGTAATTCCGGAACCAGAAGTTAGATGCTGATTTTTATGGAACCTTAACACTTTTTTACTTAATCTGAGTCTGTGAAAATCAGTGTAACAAGAATTAGTGTTGAACAGAATTACATTCTGCGCAGGTCGTCAACACCGTGAAGAAGGTTTCAGTACACGTCAACAAATGGACCGTTTGTGGATTTATTTTGAGCGCCGCTCGTCTCGCGCAAGAAAGGTGCAATCATTTTCATCGAAATTCTGCTGGTTCTTCACATTCGAGAAAGATGATAGATGAGCTGGCTCATCGAGCGCGGGATAATTTTTATCAGCACTTTTCATCACCTAAAATTCTACAGGATTTTTGTTTTCGAAAGTATATTTCGCATAGATACAAATATGTATATAAGGAGCACAAGAAAAAACTAGGAATAGGTAATGCCAGAGACACAACCGCGAGATTGACGTAGGACTGCATTCGAGATGTGTAGAGATATTAATTGATTTGATACCGTTTGACCGTTTAAGATTTTGTAGTGCTGAAAAGGACAATTTGGTTTCCAAAGATTGCGTTTGCATTCTAGGAGGTAGGGCGGCGATTTAAGAGAGTTTTGTTAATACGTGCTTTACGTCACTTGTGGGGTTCGGAAAAGGACCGTTAGTGGCTTTGGAGTACTGGAAAGGAATGTTTGGTTGCGGATGATTACGACGTTTGTATTCCAGGAAGTAGGGAGTAATTTCAAATCATTTGCAACGTTGAGCCTAGATGATCGTGCCACAAGTCGTACAATCGTTCATATGTTTTATTATTTCATACAACTTAATATTTGAGTCAAAGAAACCTTCAAAATGCCGATCCTAATTCATTTTTAGAAGGACTCGTTTGGTGCGAATTTCGTACAGCGAAAAGTGCACAAAGCTTATCAAGTTATTCTAGACAAACTGATGATTTTTGCCTTCGATTTGCACGGAAGCAATCTTAATAGTTACTTAGATATCAGGAATCAGAACTGATTGGCTCGTTCCCCTAGTTATTTGGAGATTTGTGCCTTGCCGTAGCTTCTCATCAATTTCCTGATGGGAAGGGAAGGATAAAACGAACATGGAAGAGAATTGTGAAGTGGGTGAGGTGAGAAACCTGCAACCTCCGAGAGGATTTAGAGATTTTACAAAACCGACACCACTCTGCATTCCCGGAAGAATGCAGAACGATTCGCAGTATGTATGAGCAGAAATAAATTCGGCACCCCATAAAGGATGCCAAACAATCTGCTAAAACCTTTTTGAGGTCAATACAGAAAGGATTCATTCACTCCAGGAAGAACGATGAATCCTTTTGACTATAGCTCCTTACCACATTGGGTGAGAAATGATAGAATATCCTTTAATTTTAGCTCCGCATACACAGTCCTAACCATGTTTGGAGAACCAAAAACCCGGATACGTAGTTGCGTCAATGCGGGACAGTTACATATCGGATGATATGAAGTACCGTAATTGCATTCACACAAATCACACGAATAATACTCAGCACGTTGAATAGTAGCCAATTGATAATTAAAGAAAGACGTAGTCCTACGTTAAAACTTCTGCCTAAATATTCAAAACAAAGATTGACAGTGATTTTGCAATAGTTATGGTCCCATATGGAAAATCGGCATGTCGAGAAAAAGACTTCAAATAAAATTTTGTCTCCGAATTTTTTGATTTATGGTGCTACCTAATGCTAAATCATGGTATTATTACATGAAATATCCAATATTGCAACAAATGAAATGATTGAAATTTGCACTGAATGGGACTGACATGCCGGTACTTTGCTTATGGGACAGATCTGAGTTGATATTTTTTCACATTTCACTGAACAAACCCTCAACTTTTATTGCAATTTCTGAGAGTATATTGAAGATAGATCTCATTCCTCAAGCTAACTTAAAATTGGCGAAAATCGATATGGGACTGATATGCGAGTATTGGCAGTGTAGTCCTACAGTTAACAGTTCGAAACCCTAATGGCTGTTCCTAGTACTAAATTTAGTAGAATTATTTGAACACTTTCACTTTTGTGTACCATTTGATACACTGAAGAAGGATGTAATTAACATTCCGAAATACGTATCTACATTAAAGACTGTTCCAGAAAGTGTGGACGCAACCAAAAACCGCTGCCATTTCGCAATGGTTCAGAATCGGTCAATTTTTATGGCTGTCCTGTTGTTTACACTCTTCTCTAACCACTTGTGCAGTTGTTTATTCATTTTCATTAGTTTGTTTCGAAATGCGTGGACTTTCAGCAGAACAACGTCGAAAAATTGTGTAAAAATGGTGCACAGAACGCGGACTGTCACTGAGAAAGATAGCAAAAATAGAAGGAGTAAGTGAAAAAGAGGTACGAAATGCAATTAGGAAGTTCGGCAAGGATAACACCTTTGAGGATAAACCGAAAACGGGTCGAAAAAAAGGTCCTGCTAACCATCAGTTGGATAAACGTATACTGAAGGCGTTCGAGCAAAAGGAGGAGGTTTCAGTTCGGGATGTGGCCAAAAAATTGGGCACTTCGAAGTCAAATGTTCTTCGTGCTAAAGAACGTTTGAATCTTCGAACCTATAAGAAGCAGAAACAACCAAAACGTAGTCCGAAACAAGAAGCATCGATCAGGCCGAGGGTTCGAAAGCTGTACAATACGATTCTTGCTGTAAATTTGAACTGCATAATCATGGACGACGAAACCTACGTGAAACTCGATCACAAATCTTTGCCGGGACCACAATATTATACGGTGCGAGAAGGGCAAGTGCTAAACCAGTCCGAGACATCGATTGAAGTCGAAAAGTTTGGTAAGAAAGCTATGGTCTGGCAAGCAATTTGTAGCTGCAGTAAGATTTCGGAACCCTTCATCACCACTGCTTCAATGAACAGCGAAATATACATCAAGGAATGTTTACAAAAACGACTTCTACCCATGATTCGAAGCCACAAGGATCCTGTTGTCTTCTGGCCAGATCTTGCTTCTTGCCACTGTCATTTTCGTCCCAAAAGACCCACAACTTCGACCAATTGAGGAATTTTGGACATTAACGAAGGCACATCTTAGGAAACATGTCTCGGCAGCCGAAACTATTTAACAGCTCGTAAAAGATTGGAAAAAAGTGTCAAAACTTGTCGCCAAGAAGTCTGTACGGAATTTAATGAGGAACGTTCGCAAGAAAGTGCGCCAGCTGGTCTACAATGGCTAAACAGCAAATGTTGAGAATAATATTCTGTTGTTGTAGTCTAATATTATCAGTATATCGAATAAAATTTGAATATCTAACATTTTTGAATTATTTACAGCGAAAACAACGTGCGTCCATACTTTCTGGGACAGTCTTTATAACGTTAGTTGTACTTCAGTAAATGTTCAGTGACTTTTGTGATGGTGTAGTGACGTTAAATAAAATTAATACAGTAGAATTAAATAGTACAACAAAGTAAAACTGTTCCTAGTAGTTTTTTACTCCTGAAAAGTTTTCCATTCTATTCTGAGACACACTTTTGGGGGAGTAAGTCACAAACCAAAAATAAAAACCATTGAACTCTGACGTGCCTCGTCCGATCGATGTTATGTAAGCGAACTGTTATTGTCTAGAGGTACACAACTTTTGAATGATTTTGAAACCGCTTCATTCAATTTTGAATGCCGTAATGCTCCCTATAGTATATTGATCGAATTGGGGCTGATTGAATAACTTCCTATAGTTGCTTGAAATTCTTATCAGAAGTATCGGTTGATAAAACGCGAAACCAAAAAAAAAAGCGACAATGTGTTCGCGTAATTTTCAACTACTCATTGATAAGAGCCGTCGAACTCATTCGTGATAAGAAAACTAGATTTTGGGTGCTACCAATCTAAGCTGGAAGTAGAATCGGATGATGCAAAGTCATAGTTCTAACAAAACGTGATTGGGTCTATATTTGTTTCGTTTACTAACATCGTGAAGATGTGCGCCTAGCTTAAAAGCTATGTCTTATATTAGCGGTTTCAATTGCTTTCCATACATGTACTGTAGTAGTACGTCAGTTTACTACAATTGCAAAGTGGTGTGACGATCTAATTGAGTGCTTGTTTTGTTCTATTTTGTACAGGTTGATTCGGAGGAGGAGAAACTACCGGACGAAAAGTATGTCGAAGAATTGGCAAAATCTTTACCCCAGGGCACAGACAAAACTCCAGAGGTTCTTGGACAAGCGCTGAGTGGATTACCGGACAGGTGAGTGAAATCGGACGCTGAGGGACGCAATCCGTGGAACGCAATGATATCCTACGGTTGTTACCTTTGCTATTCTGACGCCCGCAACGCTAGACAAACAGCTCGCTCTTAATTTAATATCGCGGTTAAACAAAAAAAAACTATTTAATTACCACATTTATCGACCTTAACGAGCATTACTTGCTTTACTGGTTATTGCTTCTATACGCGAAAGCTCGAACTTTCCGCTTACATGAGACACCGCGCGAGTCAAGGTCGAGCGAAGCCCGTGCATGTTTTAAACGTTTTAAAATTAACCGGGTGTTGCATTTTACAGTGCGCGGAACGATGATTAATCCTGATTAACCGGAGGGAAGGAAGCGCGGGCTCATTTGTAAAAGTCAACACTGCCGAGTGTCACTTTCGGTGAACTTTTGTCTTTTGTTCGGTAATCGTTCGCAACCGTTACTGCTTTGTTTCACTTTCAAACGGCCATTTGACCGGATTGGTGGCGTGGCCACACAACACCAATGAGTCAAATGAGTGCGAACGTTGAATGGTGCTTCCAATAATCTCAAGGAAAACCATTCTATTTTTAGATTGTTCCTTGGTGAAATGGCGAAATGTTTGTAGACGTTTGACACAGATTGGATGATTGTAAACATTACGAGAGGCGTTCTCCAGCGATGCGCTACGGTACGGCGTCTCTATTTTTAGCTAGTCTTCATATTTTTATTGATTTGATTGAGTAAGCTTTTCTCGGTGCCGTTGGAGTTGCGGAAGTGTTGATGCTTACATTGCAATTTAATTTCTTCTGGGTGAGCAAAATACTCGTGGCAAGATTTTATTTACATGCAATGTTTGAAGATAAGCCTGCTTCTGTTTAACCTTTGCGATCTGAAACTGTGTTGAATGAAAAATAAAGAGTAAATATGATTCAACATTATTTGACAAATCAAACTAATCAGGTCAGCAACTGGAGTCGTTATCCTGACTTGCTAGCCGTACGAGAATGCGTTCCTCTAGGTTCAAGTGTGGTCTCAATCAAAGACATCATATTACCAAGATATTCAATTCTCACATTTCACGAACAAATCGCAAGCAACATACTTTTTTTGCGAGCATGGCGCCCTCAGGCGAGTTCGCACCGAATCTTGTACCTGGAAGTAGGTGACAGAAATGTCAAATTCGTGCGCGCCATAATAGCAGCACTGCGCACCCATACAATTGACATGTAATGTTGAATGTGATGCCGTACGATGTGATGGCGTTGCGTTGATGAACTGAAGATTGATCTCGCTAAAAGCTGACAGGGTCTGTCTCAATCCTATTCAAAATTTCATCTCTATGGATCACTCTACCCGTTTTTTTTTTTTTCAATTATATAATTTATTAAGGCACACTGCTTAAGCTCTAAGATGCCAAGGGCTTTTTCTAATTTTAATTAACAAATAACTTAAAACTAGGATAGTATATTAAGATAATGTAATGACTTTGGCAGATCCCGCCTTCAGCTGGCAATCGGCACCGGCCGGCGTACTGAATGTAACACGTTGGTAAGTATCTTGGTATTAGCCGCTTTTTTCTGTCCGTGTGGGTTCGCGGGGAACACCCCCAGGCTACGAATACCAGGCGGGTGGCCCATATTCATCTCATAGACTACAGCGGCCGTCCGTGGGCAATGATGATGATGTTACGGAGGAAAATGAAAAAAAAAAAAAAAAAAAAAAACAAAATATACAGAGAAGTAAATATTACGGAAAACAGAGTAAAAAGGGGATATGGGAACAAAATGACTAAGAACGACAAAGATCTAATTAGTTGACATCGAGATGGTGAAAAAACGTGGGAGGGGGAAGCAGAAAATTTAGTGACAGCAGAAATATCTTGTTAGTTCCAATGAAGATGGTGGACAGACGAGGGATGGGGAGATTCGGGCGGATGTTAGTGTCGAACCTGTGGGTGGAGTTTCTTCTTAGCATCAGTCGAGGAACAGGGGTAACTAACGCAGATTACACTTGTATATTAATGTGTTTAAGGAATTTATATATGAGAAGCATATATGAACTATCCCGACTCGCCAACACATCTCGAACCGGAACATCAGGTGGTCTACCTCGGGCCCTGAGGGAGTCCTTTAAAACAGACCTGGCGTCACAATACCCCACACATGACCATACGACATGCTCGATGTCCTGATAACCGTTGCCACAGGTGCAGAGACCGCTCTCCATGACCCCAATACGCCGAAGATGTGCGTTGAATGTGTAGTGATTAGACATGAGCCGAGACATAACACGAATGAAATCGCGACTCACGTTCATCCTCCTGAACCAAGGTTTCGTCGATACCCTAGGGATAATGGAATGTAGCCATCGTCCCAGTTCGTCATTACTCCATGAAGTTTGCCAACTTTCAAGTGCTCTTCGACGAGAAATACTGAAAAATTCATTGAAGCAGATTGGTCTTTCATAAATATCACCTTCTAATGCGCCCACCTTAGCCAATGAGTCTGTCTTTTCATTTCCCGGAATGGAACAATGTGAAGGGACCCAGACTAACGATATTGAATAAGACCGTTCAGATAAAGTTCGCAAGTGTTCCCGTATTTTCCCCAGGAAATATGGGGGATACTTTCCTGGCTTCATTGCCCGGAGAGCTTCTATTGAGCTTAGACTGTCCGTGACAATGAAGTAATGGTCTTTGGGCAAGGTTTCAATGATCTCGAGGGTGTACTGAATAGCAGCTAATTCTGCGACATAAACTGAAGCCGGATCACTGAGTTTGTACGAAGCGGTGATGTTCTGATTGAAGATGCCGAAGCCTGTGGACTCGTTGATGTTTGATCCGTCAGTGTAAAACATCTTTTCACAGTTGACTGTTCTAAATTTATTATAAAAAATATTTGGGGCCACTTGAGGGCGCACGTGATCCGGAATTCCACGAATCTCTTCTCTCATGGATGTGTCGAAAAACACAGTAGAATCAGAAGTATCCAACAAATGAGCACGGTTGGAAACAAACGAAGAAGGATTAATATTCTGAGCCATGTAATCAAAATACAAGGACATAAAACGGGTCTGAGAATTGAGCTCGACAAGCCTTTCGAAGTTTTCAATCACCATCGGATTTAAGATATCGCATCGGATTAGCAATCGATATGAGAGATCCCAGAATCGATTTTTCAACGGTAAGACGCCCGCAAGCACTTCGAGACTCATCGTATGAGTCGACTGCATGCAACCTAAGGCAATACGCAAACAACGATACTGAATTCTTTCCAGTTTAATGAAATGGGTGTTCGCGGCGGATCGGAAGCAGAAGCATCCATATTCCATTACGGACAATATCGTTGTTTGGTACAGCCTGATCAGGTCTCCTGGGTGGGCACCCCACCATGATCCGGTTATTGTACGAAGAAAGTTAATTCTCTGTTGGCATTTTTGTTTCAGATACCTAATATGACATCCCCAGGTGCCTTTGGAGTCGAACCAGACCCCGAGATATTTGAATGTGAAGACCTGAGCTATGGTTTCACCCCTTAGTTGAAGCTGTGGTTGTGCTGGTTCTCGCTTCCTTGAAAATACAACCAGCTCAGTTTTCTCCGTAGAGAAGTCGATACCAAGTTGAAGAGCCCACGTGGACAAGTTGTGGAGTGTATCTTGTAATGGTCCTTGCAGATCGGCAGTTTTGGATCCTATAATGGACACAACGCTGTCGTCGGCAAGTTGTCTTAGCGTGCAAGATGTGTTGATATATTCATCGATATCTTTTACGTAAAAATTGTATAAAAGGGGGCTTAAGCATGAGCCCTGAGGAAGACCCATGTAGCTAAATCGTATTGTCGACAAATCACCATGTGCGAAATACATGTGTTTCTCGGACAATAGATTATATAAAAAGGTGTTCAAAACCGGCGAAAGACCATGCTGGTGCAGCTTCTTAGATAGAATATTTATAGAAACTGAATCAAAAGCCCCCTTGATGTCTAGAAATACTGATGCCATTTGTTCTTTACGAGCAAATGCCATTTGAATTTCTGTTGAGAGCAACGCAAGACAATCGTTTGTTCCTTTACCCCTGCGGAAACCAAATTGTGTATCTGAAAGAAAGCCATTAGTTTCGACCCAATTGTCTAGACGGAAGAGAATCATTTTTTCGAACAACTTCCGGATACAGGAAAGCATAGCAATCGGCCGATACGAATTGTGATCGGAGGCTGGTTTCCCAGGTTTTTGAATGGCGATAACTCTCACTTGTCTCCAGTCGTGTGGGACAATATTACCCTCGAGGAACTTGTTGAATAAATTCAGCAAGCGTCTTTTGGCGGTGTCAGGCAGATTCTTCAACAAGTTGAATTTGATTCTGTCTAACCCCGGGGCCTTATTGTTACATGACAAGAGCGCAAGTGAGAACTCTACCATCGAAAACGGTGTTTCGTTTGTATTTGATGTCGCGGCGCGGGAGATCTTCTGTTCCGGAACAGAGTCTGGACATACTTTTTTAGCGAAATCGAATATCCAACGGTTGGAATATTCGTCGCTTTCGTTCGTGGTGTTTTGGTTTCGCATTCGTCGGGCTGTGTTCCAAAGAGTGCTCATCGATGTTTCTTTTGTTAATCCGTCAACAAACCGTCGCCAGTAACCTAGTTTCTTTGCTTTGACCAAGTTCTTCATTTGCTTATCTAGCTCTGCGTAATTTCTATAATTATCAGGTGTTCCATATTTTCTGAACTTTTTGAATGCTAAAGATCTTTCCGCGTTCAGTGATGAGCACTTCCACCACGGATTGGGAGGAAGGATGTTAGTTTTCGCGCCGGGTACACGTTTCGTCTGAGCTTGAATCGCGGAGTCGAGAATCAAGCCAGCCAAAAGCGTGTACTCTTCCTCCGGAGGAAGTTCTTGTGTTGTTTCCAGTTTCTCAGACATCGAATTTGCGTAATATTTCCAATCAATATTTCGTGTGAGGTCATACGAAACATTGATTGTCTCCGATGGTCTTAATCCGTTGGCGATTGAAATTACGATAGGTAGATGATCGCTACCGTGGGGATCGGGGATTACCTTCCACTTGCAATCCAACCGTAGCGATGTCGAGCAAAGGGATAAGTCCAGCGCACTTGGTCTTGCTGGTGGTGCAGGAATCCGTGTCATTTCTCCCGTATTCAATATTGTCATATTGAAGTTGTCACAAATATCATGGATCATAGCTGATCTGTTATCGTCATGAAGACAACCCCATCCCGTACCGTGTGAGTTAAAGTCTCCTAAAACCAACGTTGGTGCGGGAAGGAGTTCTATGATATCACTGAGCCGCTGATGCCCAACCGAGGCTCTAGGGGGAATGTAGATGGAAGCAATACAAAGGTCCTTACCTTTGATTGTAACATGACATGCGACAACTTCAATATCTGGTATCGAGAGGAGGTTAATTCGATAAAAGGAATAGCACTTTTTGATTCCCAAAAGTACTCCTCCATAGGGGGTTTCTCGATCCAAACGAATAATATTAAAATTGTGGAAGTTGAGAGATATTTCAGAAGTTAACCAAGTTTCGCACAATGCAAATGCATCGCAATTCGTGGTATATAATAGATGTTTGAAGGAATCAATTTTTGGGATGATACTTCTGCAATTCCATTGTAAAACAGTGATCAAATCCTTGACCTCATTGGATAAATTAGCCATCGAAGGATACAATCGCTGAAAGAAGGGGCCATTTTACAGTCAACTGTTTCAAAAACGTCTCAGCTACGGGTACAAAGGTCATCAAAATACCTTTCAAGGGGTCAGAGATATTGAAAGTTTTAAAAATCCAGTCCACTATATCAGAGAATTTAATAAATCCAGCATTTGGTTGATTCTTTGACTGGTCTTTAGGGGCAATTGAGTTTTTATTTGTCTTAGGAATTGTTGGAAACTCCTTATCAGATCTCAGTTTTTCTAGATCAGGAGCTATTCTTTGCTTCGGTGTTTTACTAACACTACCATTAGCTGTTACTTTTGGAGGCCCCTCAAGGGCCACCTTCGAACCCTTACTAGGTAGCTTATGAGAGGAAATATTTCTCCTTTTCCTGTTGCTACGAGGGATGGCCGAAGATGTGCCTTCGAGAGGGTCGTCTGAATCGCACTCGTCTGTTGACAAGCAAGCATAGGGATTTGCAGATGGGCTTGGTGGTGTAGCACTCTTTAGCATTTCTGCAAATGTGCGCTTGGAGCGTTCCCTCAAAGAGTGCTTTAGCTTATCTCCACGCAATTTGTAGGTGGGACATGCTGAGAGATCATGCGGACCCTCACTGCAGTAGAGACACTTTTCAATGTCTCTTCCGCAAGAGCCATCCGCATGACGCTCTCCACACTTCGAACAACGGGGCCGATTCGCACAATGGGAGGCTGTGTGTCCTAATTGCTGGCAATTAGTACAGTTCATAACCCGCGGCACGAAGAGACGTACGGGTAGACGAACCCTGTCCAGAAGGACATAATTTGGCAAAGCCGAACCAGCGAAGGTCACACGATACGAGTTCGATTGAGGATAAGATTTTGACCCATCCTCGGCGATCGATACTGAATGCAAGCGTTTGCAATCCAGTATCTTCAGATTCTTGAGTAAGGGGTTTTTGAAACCGCCAACCCCGTGCTCAAGAATATCTGCGCAAGTCAAACCTGCATCTGTGACCACGCCGTCTATTTCGACTTCGCGGGCTGGTACATATACGCGATAATCCCGCGTAAAGAGCTCATTTCGAACGATCTCATTAGCCTGCTTTAAGCTGGTCAACGAGACCCTGAGTTTGTCGGAGCGCATTTTTACTATTTGTGTGATAGTCGGGTAATGTGACGTCAGGTTCTTATTTAATGTCAATAAATTCAATGCTTTATCTTTAGATTTGGTCCGGAAGTACACCACATATGGACCGGTCGATAGCGAGGGTTCATCGGAATATTCCTTAATCCGGGGGGTTTTATTACTGTCAACAACAGGCGGATTAGGATCTGTCTTCATTTCTTTGTCTGGAGGGGGAGGACTCATTTTGCTTACTGTAGCACGAGGTTATATTTAGGCAAGTGGTAAATTATAAGAGGGATGCAACAATAAACTGTAATAAGGGCAGAATAAAGAAAAAAGCAATACTTAGCTTGTTGTACAGTTGCAAGGAACGGTCGCCAAGACCTGCTCTTGGTCGATTGTCACTTCAATTGATGCCAAAAAACCTCTACGAGGAAAAGCACAAAGCACCAGCTAACGGTTCGGTGCGAAGGTGCAAAAAACCTCACCGAGGAAAAGGCACAAATAAACTGTTTATAGTTTGTATGGACTAACGGTATCACTTCACTTCAATGTTCGATCACAATCGACACAGGGAACAATGGCCGCTTGTTTATAATCCGCACACTTGGCCTTGATCGGCGGAACAATAACCGGCTAACGGTACCGTTTCGATCGACCGCTCACAATAAGGCACTGTTCTATTATATAATGCGAAAAAAAAACCTCTCAGAGGAAAAAGCACTATTGTCTATCACGCAATATCGTCCGACCACTTTATCACACACACAACTGGTTTTCAATGCTTTCGCAGTAAATCCAAATCACGTCTGTTCGCTCAGAAGGTTGAAACGGCAATGACTCTACCCGTTGGTTGGTTGTTAGTAGTAATGGAAGAGAAAGAAGGCTAACCTAATAAATAAAAATAAACTGAAACTCCAACCGTCTTAATGAAATGATAAAGAAGTTTCATGTATGGAAGTTCACGACTAGCAAGCAAGACTGTTGCGAACTGGGACATTGGATAGTCTACCTTGAGTACGCAAGGAATTTATTAGTTGAGCTCTGACATCACGATACTCCACGCATGTCCTAATGACATGATCAATACCCCGATAACCTTCGCTACAAGCACAATGATTAGTCTCGGAAAGTCCAATTCGAAGGAGAAGTCCATCTAACGTGTAGTGATTGGACATGAGACTGGACATCACACGAATGAAGTCCCTACTCACATCCAGTCCCCTGAACTATGCCTTTGTTGATATTTTAAAAATAATTGAGTGCATCCACCCGGCCCAGATCCTAAGAAACTTACCAGCTGGCAAGTATCCTTTGGAGAGGTGCGCTATAGTATTCGTTAAAAGAATTCGGTCACTCATGAATCCTCGAGAGCACCACATTTGGCTAAGTTATTGGCTCTCTCATAACCTGGAATGGAGCAATGAGTTGGGACCCATACTATAGTGAATTGATGATTATTATTCCATATGTCGGTCAGATACTCACCCCTATTCTGTATTTCGATCGAATCGGATTTTTTCGAACGAATGTAAAAATTTTGCATTCTGTAATTCGATCGAGTGATGCTTCTGTCTGGAAAACTCGAACTCTTTCGAGCTACAGAATGCAAAATTTCGTATTCGATCGAAACAATCCAATTCGAACGAAATATAGAATCGGAGTGACTGTCTTATTTTGCCCAAGAAAAATTCCCAAAAAGCGATCTTTCAATGGAAGAACTCCTGCCAGAACTTCAAGACTCATTGTATGTGTCGAATGCATGTAGCCTAAGGCAATTCGCAAACAACGATAATGAATTCGATCAAGTTTGATAATATGAGAGTTTGCAGCGGAACGAAAGCAAACGCATCCATATTCCATCACTGAAAGTATCGTAGTCTGTTACAATTTTATTAGATCTTCCGGATGAGCACCCCACCAAGATCCTGTTATTGTTCGAAGAAGATTTACTCTTTGTTGGCATTTCGTTATCAGAAACCTAATGTGTCCTCCCCACGTGCATTTGAAATCGAACCATATCCCAAGGTATTTGAAAGTCAAAACCTGCGCGGTGATTCTTCCCATCATATAAAGCTGAAGCTGCGCGGGATTATAGCAAAGTCCTGGCATTACATTCCTTTTGTGGAATTTGGCCTTTCTGTTTCAACAGACTTCGCAGCCGATTCTTAGTGTACAGAATCATTGTATGGCTAGTACTATGGATCCTACTGACCCTAAGAATCCTTCCAGGTCGGGGCTCGAACATACGACAACTGGCTTGTAAGACCAGTGCCCTATGCATTGAACCACCAACCCGGGCGCGGGATTATGCTTTCTTGAAAAAACGACCAGCTCTGTTTTCTCCGCAGAGAATTCGATACCCTGATGAACAGCCCAAACGGACAAGTTGCAATGCAAGGCAATCGTTCATCCATTTATCTCTACGGAAACCAAACTGAGTATCTGACAACGAACCGTTCGTCTCGACCTAAATATCATTGCATTTTTTAATGCAGGACAACATTGCTATGGGCCTATATGAGTTGTGATTAGAAGCTGATTTATCCGGTTTTTTGAATAGTGACAACTTTTACTTGCCTCCAGTGGTACAATATTTTGCTCAAGAAAATTGTGGTGAACCAAGGTGAATTTAGTTCTGTCCAACCCAGGAGCATTATTGTTACAAGACAAGAGTGCTATAGAAAATTTCATCATTGAAAAGGGGCTGTCATCGTAATCGGTCTTGTCCCCTACACAACCCTGTAATTTTTTGCCCTTGTGTGTTCCTCCTTATAACATAGCAAGTGAAGCATTAAAAGTTTGTAAAATTCACTGAAACAATCCACTATTAAGTTGGATTATCGATTTTCGGAGGTGTGGATAAAGCATGTCAGTTTTATTAGCACTCACGTCATCTCTGACATTACCCACCCTCCTTTTTGCTCTTCTTATATTCACTTGTAGTAATGAATATTTTTTATTTTATATATATCGATAACAATAACTTCAATCATAAACTAGTGGGCCTATTATAATATTTTTTTCCGACGTGGGATCTCTATTTAAAGCTTGATTTGAAGGAATATTATAAAAAACCTGTTTTAATCCACTTAGTGGTGAAATGATGCCTTTCTCATATCAATCATACTATCATATATAATCCTGTGGTATTCTTCAAAATAATTTTCTTCGATTCTTAAAAGAATAATCGAAATCGGTTTGTTTGACCATCTACTGATGGAAAGATTTGAGGTCGATTTAAATTTTTTTTGCGGTTTTCGCCCTTTTCAGGGATGGTATAAATTTTTTAACACACTTTACCGAAAGTCGGATCCGGATGAAATTCAGGAATTACGTACCACAGGACCTTTCATTTGATCCTAAGTTTGTGAATCGGTAGCGCTATCTAAGAGAAAAGTTAGAATATATATTTTCATTTTTTTGCACATTTTACCCCATAACTCCGGAACCGGAAGTTGGATCCGAATAATATTCAGGAATTGTGTATGGGACCACAAGAATCTAAGTTTGTGAAAATCGTTTTTGGTTCCAAGAAAAGTTAGTGCAAAAAAACTTTAAATACTTTCGGACCCGGACCCCGGGAACCGGTATTACCGAAGTCGGTTCGTATGGCCATCAACTAACATGTCTATATATCTATATGTTTTTATTCAAGTCTAGAAGATTTGATATGTTTTTGGAATTATACTCTTAACGATGGTTTAAATTTTCGTTGCATACGAAAATGCACTACTTTTTATAGAAGTTTGGGAATATCGGTTTTGATATCTCTGAGAAAAGTGAGTGAAGATCCATTGTGGAACATAGGTCTCTTATTTCCGTTGCTTCCGGAATCGGAAACCTAGAATCAGAATAGCCGAAATCGGTTTGTTTGACTGTCTACTGATTATGACAACCGATTGAAGTAGTTTCGAGGCCAGCCTAATTTTTTTACGTATTCTACTTTGCCGCTTTGGAATAATTAATTTTATATAAAATTTTAAACTAAGTCGAATGATATTTTTACAAGATTTGTTATGAGAAAGGCAAAACCTGAAATTTTTAATATTTGCAAACCCGGAAATTGAAATCGAAAATCGACTTGCCACTCTGTAAATTATATACTTATTTTAGTGCTATAAAAATGTTAATTCCAATCATTGTATTTGAATATTACCTAAAACAGAATAATGTAAATGCATCATCGAAACAGTTTTAAGTTATCAACATCTTATGTATGATTATTTTTTCTATTTACAGATGGAAAAACTGGGTGATACGAGGAATTTTCACCTGGATAATGATCAGTGGATTTTGTCTCATAATCTACGGTGGTCCACTCGCACTAATGGTTACGGTAAGTGTTTGATATGCCATTATATATACTTTTTGTACACAAGACAAAGGAAAATATCATAGCAATAACAGTCCACTTCCGACTACTTTTGTGTATTCACTTTGCAACAGAAAATGGTATTCATTTATTGTTATTCGTGATTCGTTTAGATTTTGTACTTGCTTATTAGTTTGTGTCGAGGTGTCGTATTTTGTTAGGCGCTTGATTAGAGCTATACCGAAAATCTAACCAAGAGATGACACTCACTCATAGCTAGCTTTCGTTTATTCAGGAAAGCATTACATACTCGCCAGAAAGAAGACAGAATCATCGATTTTTTTTTGTTAGTTCTTATATATTTTTCGATATCGCAGAGTTATTGGTAATAATATCTAAATCATATACAGTACTGGAAGATAAATAGCTAAGTGCTCCCAGTTTCAAAAGTTTCTCGAAGCGAACATTACAGTTCTAAGGCATCCATCATTTATTGCTAGTACATAGTCTTATCCTACGAATATCATAATTTTCAAAGCGGAGTTTGGCTCTTCGTTGTTGCAGCATGCTGTCCACACAATCCTATTTGTAAGAAAACTCTTTCAAATGGTTATCCAGCTGCTTAGCACACTTGGGACAGTTTTCGAAACTATTCCTGAAATGATTTTTAAAAAACCATGATTTTTTCGGCTCGATTCCGACGAAAACTAACCCTTACCGTATTACATTGGTCAACACCTTATTCCTATTAGTTTCGCTAGCTACCTTGGCATGCAGGGCTGCAATTAGCTCGTCTTTGGTCTGAAGCTGCTGCTTGAGATGCGCGATGGTTTCTTCTTGAGCTTCAAAAATTATCTAAAATCAAAAGCAACGATTAAAGTACAGATTTCGGACCGATTTGGGGCTCATACTCACTCGAGATTCCTCCATGCTTTCCGAGTAGGTGGGCGGTTCATCGAGACAGAAGAATTCCCGCACCGTCGGACAGGTCCGCATCGCGTCATCGTCCAGGATGGTGTTGATGAACTTCTGCAGGCCCTGTATCCGGTTGTCGATGAAGCCGCTGTTGAAGTTGTTGCCGAACCATTTCTTCTTTGGCAGTACAAGATTGCAGTGCGGGAAGAGCGTTCGCAGGGTGATGTGCAGCCGGACGAAGTCGGTGTACCGTCGAAGCACTAGCCAACACGTGTGCGAGATACTGTTTTCGATGCGCAGCTTGAAGATCTAGTTTCCGGTTTGTTGGTTGGGTGGGGTGTAAGCGCGTGAGATAAACGAAATAAATAGGTTAAATTAGTGGCGCTAGCGTGAATAAACACATTAGTTTACTTCTAATAAATTAATCTAATTAATTGCGGTTCAATGCACAGGACGCTGGTCTTACAAGCCTGTTGTCGTATGTTCGAGCCCCGACCTGGAAGGATTCTTAGCGTCAGTAGTACTAGTAGTACTAAGTACTATCATTAAAACTAGTTTTATCATTAAAAAAAAAATGATTCCTTGGCTAGATTTTGGAACTGAATTTAGTTCCTTAATTTATACTCGGAGTTTGAATCTAGAATTCTGATTTAAGACTTCAATTTCAGAACTCAACGAAATTCAGGATATGAATTTTAGACCGGAAATGTAAAACTAAATATTAGATCTAAACTCCGAACCTGAATTTCGGAACTGACTTCTGAGCCAGATTTTTTTCAAAATTTGGTTTATAATTTAACTCCTGAATTCAACAAATTCTGAAACTTAATGTCACAATTCATTTAAAATAAATAGAACATGCGCACTTTTTTTTCACCGATGCCTAAAAAAACGAAAAAAATCTAATTTTGGCTCAGAATTATTTTGATTTGTAGGCTATGATAGTTTACGCCCGAACAAATTTTTCTTTTTCTATTCCATTAGCATTTTTTTTAAAGAATTCGATAGTAATATTTTTTGAAAATATGTGTAATATGAGAAAGGTATCATCACACCACTAGTTGGATTGAAACAGATATTTTGTATGTAACGCTTGATATTCGCTTATTTTGTAGTAAATTTCTATATCATGAACATTCGATGTATTTCAAATAAAAAACATCGAAAAAAATGATCAAAACATGAATTTTCGGATTATTTTTACAACTTTAATAGTGGTTTTCTCAAAGGTGTCCAGTTAATTTTTTAAATATTTTTAAAATCAACTAAAATGTTGGTTATATTATTGATATAAAAAAATTAAATTCTATCATTCTTTAACGTATGTCAAACAGAAGTTGAAGAAGAGTAGAAAGGTGATTCGGGATATGACAAAAACAAAGACAAAACAGTGTAGCGAACAATAGTGTCTTCAAACTGTACAAAAACGATATACCACAGCCTGAAATTTGGCCATTGCGACAAAATTCAATTTGTATTGATTTCAAGGGCTGTAAAGTTTGACCAGCAGCAATCGAAGATAAAATGCTAGAAAAAGAACAGATGCATCTAGACGTAAAAGATGTTTATGAAAAACAACTCATAAACAACAACAGAGCTTGTAAATCAGTGTATATTATGCTCAGACGTGAACAAGATGCAATTGCATTCGCTTCGGTTAACAACGAGGTGTGGTAGACGGTGCAATAAAAGTGCGTGTACATGACCTTCCTTCGCAGGTTACTGAACATTACGTTCGATAAAATGTGTCAAAGTCAGTGATGGCATTTAACTAGAGTGATACACCAATGCGCAAGTTTCAATTCTACACTGCGGATGCATTCGTTTTCAGAAAGCACGCTTCTCCTCAGTGTCTATTAGACAGACTATGAGTGTGTGCTTGTGTTGAAGGAAGCTGGTGCGAGAGAACCACATGAACTTCGCATGAATCGCTCTCACGTGCTATCGTCCAAATACACCCAAGTGACCACTGGCGCGTGATGGTGAGCGAACACTTCTGTTAACTTCAATGAATTGAGAATAGATCTGGCTTTGCTATAAAAAACTTGCAGGGAAAAACGTAAATTCAACGATAAATTGTTATATTTTGCTGGTTTTGCTTGTCCCACGCTTTTTCTACGCAAATCATACACCATAGTGTTCACCGGCGTGTACACCTCTGTGAAAGTATCTGCATCCACCTCAGAGAATTTGATAGCTTTGCTCTAGCACTTTGGTGCGATTCAGAGCTAGAGGTAAAAGAAACTAAACACGCGCACTCATAATGCGTGCACACTTTATACAACAGTGTTGTGTATGTGTAAAAGAGAAGAGCTCTCGTTGAAGTTGTCAGTGCGAGGGACGGAATGTTGGGGAGCTTGTACACGGGCAAAAATCCGATTCTAGAAATGAGCGAATCGAGTCATGATTTGGGAAAAAATCAGGGTGGCAAGTGACCGGGAAAATCGGGAAGAACCGGGAAAAAGTCGGGAATTTTAGTGAAAAAACCAGGAAAAATATTACTAGCTCAAGTAAGAGTAACAGTTGCAAGCATCATGATGTTTTTTTCAATAAGTGCAAAGTAGGAGACAATTCCCAATTCCGCGTTTGAGCGAGATGTTCAGTAAAAGTGTTGAAACAACTTATTACCTCATACAGGTTCTATGTTGAACATTCCTTTGGAAATTGGGCCAACACCCCAAACCATTGGACGAGACCAATTATTTTTAAACCCAATTAAGCAATTTTAAATCAATCAGAAAGCATCAGAACTTGCTTAGATGTTATCAAGAATAAAACAATGAAAGCTCATCTTAAAAAAAGGGATAAATAGGATGCTTCTGTTGGCTTTTTAATAAGTTTTAGAATAGGTATTCAACACACTAGCAAAATTGATGGCGTGAACTTTGATCTTATCCACCGTTTTCAGGAAGTATTTGAGTTTCTTCTTTGAGAGCTGAAACTGATTTCTGAGGACCAGTATAAAATCTAGAAAGTTTTAAAATATGGATTGATTTATTTTGTGAATCTATGTTTAGTTTTCTTTTGAAGGTTCTCAACTATTTCATAGTAGGATCACAAGAACATTGATATTGATGTAGATGAGGGAGAATTGAATTTAGTTTGAGCTTTTGGAACTGATAGACTCCTAGTTTCAATAATGTACTGATTTCAATTATGTATGGCTGTATCGATATTTCCTAAAACAATTTCAGGGTTTTACATTGTCTTTGATATGAGATCTGTATCCTGGCCGTTTAGTTCTAAGGGGTTAGAATATACAACTAATTGCATTAATCATTGCTTAATTTGAAACCCTGAATGTTATTGGTAGATGATATGAGTCAAAATCAGTTCACTACAAATGTTACATTGATCTGCTAGAATCAGCTCAATTGTAGATGGATTACTCATAGAAGATAAATTAGTTGGGCTATTTGGAAATAAAACTGTCTAAAACCAGCGGAGAAGAACTCGTACTGTCTGATTATTTCACGAGAGATGCCTAGCATTTAGAATCCTGTTAGGGAAAAATATATCGATATCTTGTGAGTTTTTACAGTTATCATTTTATTTATTTGCTCATCAACGCATGCAACGCATGTCGTAAATATGCTGCATCTCCAATATTGTTTATTGACTAATAGCTAATAGGTACATTAGAAAAAAGTTGGTGTTTTAGAAGAGCAAGTCGTGGCAGCCAAACGGTTTTGCTAAATATTAGATATATGTACATCTAATGATTCAAAATAGAATTTTATCACATGAGAATTAAATTATTTTTGTCTGATAGGACATTGTCAATAATTGATTGTATGGTTTCCATCACAATCTGAGCATGACAATTCATCTTCATTAAACTGATGTGCCTGCCAGCGAATTACTAAAATTTCAACAGCCATATGACAATTTGTTGTACCATGGTCGAAGCCCTGGCAATAACGATATTGTGTTAGGTTCGCTGTCCCATCATGTCGTTTTTAATTTTCCCGCCGAACTAAGATTTTTACTTCCACTTCCGGAAGGAACGAAGAAAGCTCTGTACAAAATGCTTTGAAGGTGCAGGCATAGATTGTTGTTAGTTTTCCAGAGTAGCAAGTATCCATTTTAGGGATTGTTATTCCTTATTAATTTATTTTCAATCATATGTATACCAAAAATAATAAAGCCCGCCATGTGCGCTCCGAAAAAAAACAATTACGTGTAACCGAAACCCCTGGATGACTAGAAAAAGGCTTCATGCTATTCCTGTGTGCACTAGTAATAATGAATGTTCCCTATTTATACATCGAGATTTCCGAAAAGTATTTTAATACTCAATTAGCGGACCTACTATAATGTTCTGTTTTGGACATGGAATATCTGTTCAAAGCTTTAATTGAAGGAATATGCAAAAAAAAACTCATCAGAGGCGATTTGAATCTATTCCAAAAACCGGGAATTTTTATCTCGCAAACCGGGAAAAAACCGGGAATTCGAAATCGGCAATTCACTTGCCACCCTAAAAAAAGTTTATTTTTATGTTATGATAATACATCATGATTGGAAGTTCTCGTATCATGAACTTTTGTCAAAATTTTGCAAATACCAAATATAATACTTTTTTCAAAAATTGTCTGCAAAATCATCTTATTTTAAATAAATTTTATTTAAAATCATCATGACTTCATGAGAAGTTAAAATGATTGGTTTTATGATTTTTTAACCATGACAGCAGTAACGGATATCATTCCGTGTACGCAATAGGCCTGACTATTTTTTTTAATAAATAAAGGAATAATGGCCATTCAGTTCAGGCTCGTTTGGCTAGTGTTCAAAATATGATGAGTGGTATTAGAAGGTAAGTTAGAGATTGTTTCAAAAGCCAATAAATCGGAATTATTCGATATTTTTTCTCTCAAATGAGCTTTATTTCAAGAACTCAACATGAAATAATTCACATAGTTTCTAGATAAATCATTTTTTTGGGTTAAATTCAAGTTAAGGATTCATAAATCTTATATCAGATTATTGGTCTTTTTCATCTTCAATTTCAAACTGTATTGGGACAGTTTCAAATATATCCGCTGATTTAAAAAATGATCGATGATGGAAATCTTTGGAAAAATACAGTATAAAATCAATAGACTTTGAAATAAGTTATAAATCTTCTTGAAATTCCGATTAAAAGAAGAATTTTGATAACTCTCATTTAGAGCTTGGACCAGATTTTAAAAAAAAAATCCCTAATAACTGTGAAAAAAAGAAAATTTGCTATGAACTTCGAAAGACTGCAAAGTACATTCCTTTAAGCCCGTTTTCTATAAATATAGAAACATGAAAACAGATTGCGATAATGCGAATGAAAACTCACGACAGCGCACTAATCAATCGGTTTGGATACACGCTAATACGACGATTACCGTCGCGAGCTTTAGTAATAGCAGATGCTTGGAACGATAGCATTGACTGCCTCGCTCTGCTCCGTGAGATAATTATTAAAGTATGTACACGAGCTCCCGGCAGCAACTGCATCATTTATGACGTTAATCATTTAATCGAGTATCATTTGATTGGGTTCGTCTCTGAGCGATTGTTTAGATCTTTTTTCAGGATAACATTTCACATAGTGTTCGAAATTATCATTCAGATCACTGTGTATAAGTTGATGTTCCACCATAAACACCGCCTCTCGAATGGCAAACAAATTAACATATTGTTGACTACAGTCTGACACACCATTGACTGATACTGTTATTACACGATTGCAAGCTCATTTGTTCTTTATGCTGAAAATATTGAACACGCTATCAGTTTCATGTTCGCTCAGCATTAGCGATGTTTTTTTTTGTTGCTCGCTATTAACAGTAGAAAGTGCTGCTAGATGATGATTACTAAACAAGAAACAACAACATCTTGCCAGAAAAAAAAATGCGTCACTTATGTATGTCGAAGTTTCGGTTCGTTTGAATATCAAAACAAAAACATCCCAAATATCGCCTTCTTCTTTGCCTCCTTTTACAAGCAACCTAACGAAAACAAAAATAGCCAACACTTACCGTGAACCGAGCTCTCTCCTCCATGACCTCATAACCGATGATCGGGATCCGCAGGGCAACGTTGTGATTTATTCCAGCATATTTATCCGTTCGGCCCAAATCAGTGCCGCTACTGTCGGACTGCCGTCGACTGCTTTCGTACATCCTGGGGCGGTTCCCGACGATGGCGGCACTGTTACGAAACGGTGCTGGTGGTTGGTTGGTACTCTTCACAGCCAACGTTTTAAGGCACACTTCGGATTTGGCACCCAGGTACAGATTGTTGGAACTAAAACTATGGACCGGATCGCTGGATGCGACATTTGTTGTGGTCCCACCGGGGGACACGACGTTTTCTAGATCGCTCTCGGATTTAGTGAACCGTAGCACCATCGACGGGTGATGCGTGTTGCGTTTCGGCAGACTCGGACAGGAAATAGAGCGTTTCGTGTGATTCAGCAGCCCTACGATTGCCGCTGAAGATGGTATGCTGGCGGTACTTGAATTTCTCCACTTTTCATGGTTACTACTATGATGCTGGTGCTGATGATGGTGATTACCGTGGCCGCTGCCAGTAGCGCTAGCACTAACACTACCGCTACTACTGCCAACTGTGCCTGTTGAACCCCCGACGAAGCTACGACTTTTGTTGATAAAGTGATTTTGTTTCTGTTGCGCAGATGATAATTTGTTCCTGTCCCGCTTCTGTATAGCTCGAAGTGACATCTTTGCTCCTTGTCGAACCTCTGTGCTCGTTCCTTGAGCTTGTTTGTTTGGTATGGTTGTAGTTACTCAGAACGGCTGTAATCAAGCAAAGACGATTCTAACCTTCCATCCCGTGATGTGTTGAACCAACCTATAAACACAGCTACACTTGAGTTCTATCGTAAGTAAAGTATCACCTTGAGTTTGTAGTTGAACTTCGCTTCTTCGTAACGGAGGAATACTCACCATTAAGCCAATTTGTTTGACAAGTACGAAATACTGAGCTTCTTTGTCTACTGTCCGTAAGCAATTGCCAACACTGTAGAGATGGGCAATTCGCTCCTGAGCTGTTCCAGTGAATCGAATCATTGAAGTGAGCTGACAGCTCACAGCTCTTTTCAAAAGAACCGCAGCTCACCAGCTCACTAATTTGCTACCGAATTCACTGTATTATGACGAAAGGAACACGCAACGAGCTGATCGGATCTTCGGCTCTTTGAAAGATTCAATTTAGTCGACATCAATTAAAGATAAATTAATTCGCATTGCATTCATTGCATCATTGCAAATCAATGATTCAATTTCGATCATGCATATGAAAGAAAACCGGCATAAGAAAAACGGTGCACAAAATGAACCTTAAGTTTAAACTAAAAGAGCTGATGAGCTGATACATCGAATCGATTCACTTTGGTGAGCTGATCGGTTCGGAGCTGTTCACCAAAATGAGCTGTTTTGCACACCTCTACAACACTGTGGGCAATTGTAATTGTATAGTTTCCGTACTATATTGGACACCGTTGATTGGAAGCCAGCCAGACACGAATTAGAAAGCAAAGAAAGACTGACTATTATTGCTTACTGCAGATCGTATGGTACATGACTTTCGAGTTTCGAATGCGACTGCTTTGCTGAGCTCGCTCTCCGCCGTGAGTCACACACAGGTTTCGGTATGTCTGTGAGTGCACAGCGAAAAACAAAAACGAAACAAGTAATAAACAACATCATAAGCAACTGAAGTACGCGCTGTGTGGAAGTGCCCTCTCTATATTTTGTTGAGCCGAGTAGGCCGTGGAGCTAACATTCATGGCTGTTGAATGTTTTCATTTTGAGCTTGCCTTGCACGCGAGGCAAGAAGAAAGATCATGAATCGGAGCCCGTTTCGTAGTGGTGAGTGACTGATGGACGGAATAGTAATGAACACTCACTTTTGAGTGGGTGAGTATTTTGCTTCTTCTGTTTGTACCTATACTTGCATACGATGAGCGAAAGATGTTATACTATGTTGGAAGAGAATTGATTCATTATTCTAGATTTGAATGAATGCAAACCAGAACTCGAGAAGCAATGAAAATCACAGTGTGGAACGAAAGTATTCGAACAAGGCACTAGTCACATGTTGCAACAGTTGGCATCAACTTATGAGATCTACGCATTAGAACAGTTTTGAGCTCAATTTGGAAGATTTATTTACTTTTTATTGCATCAGCGCTACAAATTACGGATTGAAATTTTCAACATTCTTAACCCTACACACTAATATTTAATTCCTTTGTTCGGTAATATTTTTGACGAGAAATTTCGGTAATCTATAGAAATGACAGATATTTCGGTACATGAGTTTTATTTTACTATAATTATGCAAATTTTTACCGGACGATCAGTTTTACGTAAATTTTCATTACATAATTTTGTAAATAGATATACAATTCATACAATAAATCTGAATAGTCACCGAGTACGGTAAAAACCATACTGTCCGTATGGTAAAATTATGTTCCAATAACCGAACTTCTGTGAAAACTGATTGTCGTGAAACAGTTATTAAAATTTTCAGTAAGTGTCTTTTTATTAACCAAACGAAACAAATCTTGAAGAGTTCATCGAATGGATTGAGGTACAGGTGCTAAAGTCTTCAAAACATTAAACCACTAAAAGCCTGTTTGTTTACTCATAGGCAAAAAACAATTTTGTATCATTTGTCCATAGCCACAACAGGTTGGAATTTTCTTCATTCGTTTTTGTGAATTTGTGTTATTTTTTGAAGTCAACAAAACGCTTTCAAACCAATACGCAAAAAATCTGAAAAATTTGCGAAATTTTTTAAATGAAATCTGTCAGAATGTAAACCTTAACTAAATTGATTATTTTCACTTCCGATTTTTATATTTCAACAGATTAGTAATTCTAATAGCGATTTATTAATACAGCTGGTTTGACGAAAAGTCGCCATATAACTAAGTTCAGTTTTTGTAATGACTGAGTGGAAACATATACTAGAGAAGCCAAATGAATGAAAACCTTAACAGAAAAGATGATTTTTTGGAAAAAAAATACGCTCAGAGATAGGACTCGAACCTGCGCTCTTATGCATTCCGTACATCGGGTGGCAACTAAAATTTTGGAATTTTTTCGAGGCCTGTATGTGTTCTCTCTCTCTCTCTCTCTCTCTCTCTCTCTCTCTCTCTCTCTCTCTCTCTCTCTCTCTCTCTCTCTCTCTCTCTCTCTCTCTCTTTTCTGCTATTATTTTCTGTTTTGTTTATGCTTGCTCAGTTTTGCTCAAAATGTCGTCGAAACAAGAAGTATTTCGCGAGCGCGTTGAACAGTTCTACAAACTGCACAGAAATCTCGGCAAAAAGTATACGGTACAACATTTTTAAAGCGAAAATGTTACGGCTTCGACTCTTTATCGTATCCTAAAATCCCCAACAACTGCTCGCAAGCAAGGTAGTGGAAGACCAGCCAAAATTATGAACGCAAAAGGACTTCGTTCTCTTTCTCGTGCCTTCAACAACAAGGATTCACTGAGGCAACGGGATGCCGCTAAAAAAATTCAACTGTTCTCACCAGTACATCTGCAAAACGTTGAAAAGAGTAGGAATAAAGTGCCTAAAGAAGACACGAGCCCCTGGATATACTGACGCACAGTTTTCAACGCTGAAGTCCCAATGCCGCTGGTTAATTAAAAATTATTCCGGAAAAAGCTTTGTTTTGGACGACGAAAGTTACTTCCCTCTTTCGAAGACGTAGATTCCCGGAAACGATCGATACTATTCAACGGATAGTTCTACTGTACATCCGAACATAAAATATTAGTTTAAACATAAGTTTGAACAGAAAGTGATGCTGTACATTGTCATTTCCGAGAAAGGCATTTCTAAGCCATGGTTCAAGCCATCTGGGTTGGCAATCAATCAAGATGTGTATCAGAACGAATGTTTGGAGAAAATTTTGATCCCGTTTCTTCAAAAACATCATGCTGGTGGACGCCAAAAAACACAATCGTTCCTGAATACCCATTCGATCCCATTTGTACCCAAAAACCATAACCCGATAAATCTGGGGTTTTGAGCTCCTTGGTGTACAAAAATAACTTTTATTACCACGAATTGCTAACAGTTGATTGGTAGAATCAAAAGATGCATTCGCAAAGTTGACATGAAGGCCGTACAACGCTCCTGTTCCGACATCAAACGGAAGCTTCGCCGAACATCCGATTACGGACCGTTTTGAAATGTTCACTATGTTTTTTATCAACAATAGACAATGTATCTTTAATTTCAATAAATCAGATCTTCTTCAAATATGTTTGTCTTTTTTTGACAGCTTGAGAAAGAAATTCCAAAATGTTAGTTGCCACCCGTTACGCGCTACCATTTCACCACCCTGAACGTTGTAATAGATACAACTCTAAAACACGGTTAGGCATAATAGAACGTATGTTTAACAGTGTCTAAATCCTAGCCGTCACCCGACCGGTACCATACATACAAACATCTTCTCTGTTCGTCAAACATTAGTCTTCTCGCTCTATACCTATTTTCCGCTCAAGCACTGAGTAGGAGAGTATATTTATAACCGCTTGTCATCTTCTCTACTGGTGCCAGTCGCTGATTAGACATCGTCAACGACAGACACTATGAAGGTTGTATTGATAGTCTGCCCTTTCCTACCAGAAGCAGATTGTTACGGAAAATCAAACCGCAATTGTGTTTAACGATTTATTATTTTGACGTAAAGTCGCCATATAATGCACGGAATGCGTAAGAACGCAGGTTCGAGTCCTGTCTCTGAGCGTATCTTTTTCCAAAAATCATCTTTTCGGTTAAGTTTTCATTCATTTGGCTTCTCCAAAATATGTTTCCACTCAGTCATTGCAAAAATTGAATTCTAATAGTTTCTTAGATAACATTCAGAGCCCTTAGAAGCACTGATTTTGTAGAATGGTCCCCATCGTTGTTCACTTTTTGTTGTATTTTGCTGCAATGCAAACGACCAACAGCTGGATGATACAATCGCTCTGGTTTAAAGCGAAATACGCACTGCGAACGTCCCGCAGCAGAACTGCTTCCTGTGCGGGTTGATTCAATACAGAACTGGATCCTTAATACTGGAATTGAGCTCCAGCGTTAACCTTTTGTACCTACCCAGGTACGAGAAAGACGTCTTGCATTTTCTTCTTTGAAACTCGTTGATACCAAACATTTCAGAAAACTTTAATTTTGAATTATTAGTGATTGTGCGTTCTTTTAATTTAATTTTTTTGGTTTACTTCTAACGATTGGAAAAAAATAGAATCTGAGTTTTTTGAATTTCATGTTTAACTATCTCGAGTACTGGTAAAGTTTACTACTAGTAAATGTATTGCTTTTGGCCAGTAAAATCATTTTCTAAAGTTCAAATGACTTTTTTTCAATGAAAGTTTGAATTTTTGAAAATAACATCACATTGCTTTGCCTTTCTTTATAGAAAGGTAGTAGAATGGCTGGAAAAACGAACTTTTGACCGGAGCTTCTACAGGCCCACACAGAATCAGAACAAATTGGCTCATGTGGAACGTTGGCTGAACCGATTTTAACAATCTTAGGCTCGTTTGTAAGCTACTCTTGAGATGTGAATCAAGTTCGAAGATCAATTGACTTTCACTTTCGGCTCCGGAGATATAATGGTATGAGTGACGTAACCGACAAAATGCATTTTTTCGGGTTCGATTTTTTCATTTGAAAACTACTACCGTAGTAGTCTTGTTGCCATAATTAATGGAGTTTCACAGGGCAGTACTATAGGACAAATAATATTTCCTTTATTTATAAATGGCATAGGGACGTTGAAGCTCAAAGCAGTTAAAAGACAGTTTTCCGATAACACAGCTCTGTATTGTTCTAGGAGTGACATCAATATGAATATCAACTAAATGAATTTATTGTTATTAAATCTCCCTGAACAGAGTTTAATGGTGAAATAATCCTCAAGAAAAATTGCACCAAGGCGACATCACCAGAAGTTGGCTATTGCTTTATTGAAAAATTTCTTTCATACCACAGCAAACGATTTTGATCGACTATTTTACTTACATTCACTTACTGCTCAACTGAAGTTCTTGTCTGGAAAATTACGCACGACACTTCCGTTATGTACTGCAACTAACACATTTATTCATTAGCACAATGTTGACGTTTCTGTTATGGAAAAACATACAAGCAGAAATTTCACTATAACGAATTCTGTTTGGATGGTACTGACATGGCTATCATATTCTCCAGGAAAATAATAAAAATCTAAATATTAATCTCATTCTCTTCCACAGGCACTAGCCGTACAGGTGAAATGTTTCGAAGAAATCATTTCCATCGGTTATTCCGTATATCGGATTCATGGACTACCCTGGTTCCGCAGTCTGTCATGGTACTTCCTGCTCACATCCAATTACTTCTTCTATGGCGAGAATCTCGTTGATTATTTCGGCGTAGCTGTCAACCGATTGGTAAGCAATCATTTTCGGATGTAATCGGTTCAAATAACTACATTCGTTTCCTTCTTTTTCAGGATTCTCTCCGATTTCTAGTCAAATACCATCGCTTCCTTTCGTTCTGTCTGTACTGCATCGGTTTCGTGTGGTTCGTGCTTTCGCTGGTCAAGAAGTACTACATGAAACAGTTCAGTTTGTTCGCGTGGACCCACGTTGCCCTGCTGATCGTTGTCACACAGAGCTACCTAATCATCCAGAACATTTTCGAGGGACTGATTTGGTTCATAGTTCCGGTATCGATGATTGTCTGCAACGATGTGATGGCGTACATGTTCGGATTTTTCTTCGGTCGGACGCCGCTGATTAAGCTTAGCCCAAAGAAAACCTGGGAGGGTTTCATTGGGGGAGGCTTCGCTACGGTGGTGTTTGGATTGGCTTTCTCGTACTTGCTCTGTCAGTATCAATACTTCGTCTGTCCGATCGAGTATTCCGAAAGCGAAGGACGGATGACGGTTGCATGCGAACCAAGCTATCTGTTCCAACGGCAGGAGTACCAGGTTCCGATGGTAGGATGGTAGATAATACGACGAAAGTGGCACTGACTGATGATGATTTATATTTTAGTTTGGATCAACATATACTATCACTATGTATCCGTTTATGCTTCATTCGTTGTCACTGAGTATCTTCAGTTCCGTTATTGGACCGTTTGGAGGTTTCTTCGCATCTGGATTCAAGCGGGCCTTCAGAATCAAAGTAAGGATTAGTTTGTGATGATTTCTGTTTATATTCTAAAGTTTTTTACACGTTCGTCGACATCAGTAAATTACTAGCTAGACTGTCAACAACATTCTCATTATTTTTGTGTTCTTATGAAGAAAATTGTTTTGCGTTTCTCATAAACACAAACATTCAATCACTGTAAAAACCGACTGTAGAACCGCTGAGTGTCATATACAATTCGCATCAGTTCGTCGAGATGAGAAAATGTCTGGGTGTGTGTAACAGAAATATGCACTCAATTTTTTCCAAGATTTAGAGATTTTTTTTATTCAATAGTATAATATATATTTTTAGGCACACTGCTTAAACTCTAAGATGCCAAGGGTATTTCCTAATCTTAATTAACGACTAACTTAAAACTAGAATAGTATCATTAGATTATGTCGTCTCGAATTTTCGAAAAAAAGCTTTTAACTGGCGTTCGGCAGTGGTCGGTGAATTGAATATTGCATGACTTCCAGATGGCGCTATCTTCGCTTCCTTTCGGTTCGTGTGGGTTTGCGGGAAACACCCCCAGGCTACGAAGGCCCGGCGGGTGGCCCGCATGCTGGTCATCGACTGGAGCGTAGGGCCGTAGGCGGTGATGGTGATGTTACGAAGAGAATGAAAAAAAAAGTAAATATTGTGGAAACCGAGGTAAATAGGGGGTATGGAAACAAAATGTCTGAAAACTACAAAGATCTAATTAGTTGCCATCGAGATGGTGAAAAGACGGGGAAAGGGGGAACGAAAAGTTAGTGACAAAAAAAGATCTTGTTAGTTCCAATGAAGATGGTGGACATGGACGGTGATCGAGAGAATCGGGCGGATGTTAGTGTCGAACCTGTAGGTGGAGATTATACTTTCTGAGCGAGGTATAACCGATTACACTTGGATATTAATGTGTTTGAGGTACTGGTATATAAGAAGCATATAAGAGATATCCCGACTAGCCAACACATCTCGGACCGGAACTTCAGGTGGTCTACCTCGGGCCCTTAGGGAGTCCTTTAATAAAGACCTGGCGTTACGATACTCCGTACACGTCCATACGACATGCTTGATGTCCTGATAACCGTCGCCACAAGCGCAGAGACCGCTCTCCACGATTCCAATACGCCGGAATGTGTAATGGTTTGACATGAGCCGAGACATCACACGAATGAAGTCACGACTCACGTTCATCCTCCTGAACCAAGGTTTCGTCGATACCCTAGGGATAATGGCATGCAGCCATCGTCCCAGTTCGCCATTGCTCTATGAAGTTTGCCAACTTTCGAGAGTTTTCTGACGAGAGATACTGAAGATTTAGAGATATTATGGTACTATAAATTGATGTAGAATTGGTCGAGATTCGATTTACGGTTCCGGAATTGCAGGGTGAAGTGCGTTTTAAATCGTTACGCGTCATTTAGAGTGACAATGCAAAAAGCGGAGAAATTCTTCTAAATTTGGCTCAGAATAATTTTAATTTGTAGGCTGTGTCAGTGGCTGACCAAGCGAACCGATTTCGGCTATATCAGTTTCCAACTTCAGATTCCGGTAGTACCGACCAAAAACTTAAAAAATGGATCTCACTGCAATGTCTCACAGATGGCTGAATCGTATGTAAGTTTTACACGTTCAAAATGTTACTGGGGTGGAATAGACAGGCATATGGCAGTCCTTATTACCGTTAATCACTACACGGTGAAAATTTTGTGTGTGATACTGATAATACCGTCGTTACCGTTGCTATTAGTAACATACACAATCGTTGCATTTGATGTTTTTCTGTTCCTCACGAATATGGCACATTTTTCCAACGAAGACTTGACCGTAATTGCTCTGAATGACGAAGATAATTAGTAATTTAAAGACAAAAAAAGGCGGGTGGGTAATTTAAGAGACATAACTGGATGTCGTGAATACGAAAACAACTGACATGTTCCTTAACACTTCCGAATATCAATTAGTTGATCAATTGTATGAATTATGCCAGCATTCCCTTTTTCCACATTCTTCGCAAAAACAAGGAAGGCTTCACTTGATTTAGATTACTGTGAATTGCACACAGCGAAAAGTGCACACATTTAACCAAACTGTGCTTGATTTGCACTAAAATGAGGATAATTACCTTCGATTCGCGAACAACAAATCCTAATAGTACTTTAGAAAACTTTTAGAACCATTAAAACGGCTGATTTTGTGTAATGCTCTCCACCGTTGTTTTTTCACCAATGTTAATGACTGGCAGCAGTGACGTAATCGTTCTTGTCGAAAGTGAAACCAACTGTGCAGACGACACAAAAAATATCTGCTCGCAGTGGCGATAGAATCCAAACTGGTTCAATTTTTGTTAAGAGGTTTCTTTTTATGTGATTTCGTTTGTAGATTTTTCACTAATGGGCGGTCCTAACAGCTATAAAAATAGCCGAATACAGAATTTTAATATCGATTATTTTATTTCGGATTTGCATTTCATTGAAAGAAACTATCAGGGTGCTGTACGGGACTCATTCCTACCTTTCAGAAGGACCAAATTGTGGAACTCACTACGATATTAAACACTGTTCGGAACATTTTCCTCCGATTTTTTGTACAGCAGCAGATATTTTGTTCTCTTCCTCAGAACGCGTTCTGATTGGCTGGTTTTGACATAGGTCAAATGAGACTGGTTTTTCAATAGTGTACTATTGAAATACTTCAATGCTATTGCTGTATACGTTTAAGTTGAAAAAAATTGATTCTATTGGTAGTTAGATTCTATAAATCCTTTCACAGATCACTGAACTATGAGCTTTAAAAATACGAGAAAGGCAAACGCGCCTTATGAATTTTCCTCTTTGATACTCGTTTATACCAAACATTTCAGAAAAGTTTAATTTTGAATTATTTGAGATTATGTCACAAAACTGAACATTTTATCATAAAATTGTGATCATATTTCCGATGGCATGTAGCAAAAATTATGTTGATTCGTTAGATACAACAATAGATATTCACGATCAAAAACTTATCAGTCTCTCAGAGGGTAAATTTTGAAAAGGCACCCCATAGTAAAGTAAGTCGTATTCACGACAAAAAAGAAAGAAGATTTGGATGCACGAACTTTGGCGAAAAAGAGCAGTTGAGGGTGAATTCACCACCTTATATAAGCAGCTTGTGAATGACGAGATCAAGGAATATTTCCGAATATCAGAAGCCTGTTTCAACTCGCTGTTGAGTAAAATTTATCCGTGTTTTAAAAAGCCTGACACTACATTCCGATGTCCCGGGTTGGCGGTTCAATGTATAGGGCGCTGGTCTTACAAACCAGTTGTCGTATGTTCGAGCCCCGAAAGGATTCGTATCGGTCAGACATGGAAGGATTCGTAGTGTCAGTAGAATTGTAGCACCTGCCATACACTGTACACTCTGAATCGGCTGCGAAGTCTGTTGAAACAGAAGGTCAAATTCCACTACAGGACTGCAATACCAAGGCTTTGCTTACATTCCGATTAGCAGTGACTCCCCGAGTGAAGCTGGCAGTTTGTTTAAGATATTTTCATTGATTTGTTAACAAGATTTCTTTGTAAACGTCAAGGAAATTCCAACCAAAAATGGTATAACGATCATTGAAATGGCTTATAGTTTGTGTTCGTCTCATGATTTCAGATATTTAGCAACAGGAGACGCGCAAAAAACCATAGCATTTAGTAACAGACTTGGGTGTCTGTCTATCAGATTGGTTACGAGATATGTCGTGTAATTACCGAAAAATTAATCGACGATGCAATGCCGAAACCAACAGAAGATATGTGGAAGAAGATTGCTAACGATTTTGTGGAATTTCCCGCTGTGTCTTGGAGCCTTGTATGGAAAGCATGTGTCAATTCAAGTACCTACCAATAGTAATTTTGAGTCAACGCATGCTTTGACCGTGCTTCGGACGTGTGTCGATACAGACACGGGTACAACACGGTCTAGTAAGAATATTCACATGGAGCAGCATTAAACAAATTTGAAGCGTAACCCGGACGGGATCCGGTCCAGTCCCGTTCCGGATACGTCACGGTCTAGTGTGAATAGCGCTTAAATCAAATGAAGATGATATGAGAGCAGGGTTCGGAATATTCCTTCACCGGTGAATGAACATATAGTTTCCATTGCATTGTGAGCGAACAATTCCACTACTCTCAAAGAAGATGCCTTGCCAGCCACTCAAAAAAAAAAGCTTGTAGAAGCAAATATATTCCACATATACACAGATGGTACAGTGTGGTGGTATGAGAGTTTTCATGAAGCACATGAGCCAATATAATTTTCTCTCTCGTGTTCTGAACGTTGTACTTTTCATAGAATAATTCATAACAAGCAACTATCTTCACGAGGCTAGATAGTGCTGAAGATTAAATATTCAGTTTTCATCAATAGACTGATGATTGGCTCTTAACTGTCGAATGTTTCTGCAAACTCCGATCGCTAACTGCTATCAATTATGACTTTATGCCACGAAAACTGTTGCTTATCCACTAATAGTACTGTTGTTGTACTCGAATTCCACTTGATTCCGGTTCTGGAATTACATGGTTATGAGTGTCCAAACCGTCTTATAAAGTGCACCGGTACTACGTACATGCGGTGGTACGGAAGAAGAAAACACAACACCCCCTCTATGAACGAAGCACGCTGTGTGTTGTGTTTGATTTCGTACACGCGTTAAAGAAAACGAAAACCAACACCATGCTCGATTTTGAAAACACAAGCGAGTCCATCGGCACCGAGCACACGTGAATCCGAGTTTTCAACCGTTTTGAAGAAAACAGAATAACGACACGGGCTCGAATGTCTGTTACCGGTGTGTGATAAATGATGAAGATAGGATAATGAAAGATAAAAATATCTAATCTTCATATAGTAAAAGTACAAAATTTTCGAAACAGACTGTAAAACTTTTCGAACCTGTAGGCCTAGCTTTTAATGGCCCTAAAAACTTACTGCAATTTCAACAGTCCCCCGATTTCGGTTCCGGAAACAGTTATTCAAAATGTCCAATATGAAACTTGCGTGTATGTGACAAAAAATGTCACTCGATTTTATCAGAGATGGCTGAACCGATTTTCACAAACTCAGGTTCAAAGAGTGCTATTGAATTTTTCTCCGATCCGGTTCCGGTTCCGGAATTACAGGATAATATGAGAAAATGCGCACTCAAGCGTCTCGAAAATTTCTTAACCGATTTTTACAAACTAAGATGCAAATAAAAGGTCGTGAAATTCTTTAAAAAATTCTCGAAAAGTTGATCCAGATCCGACTACCGGTTCCGGTATTACAGCGCGATAAGTGAAAAATTTTCATTTTCATGAGTATTTTTTCACAAGTGATGGCGAAACGAGTTGCGAAGTTAGATGGCGATGAGTGTCAAAACATTCAAACTGTCATACAAAATGATGCAAAAGCGGTACGCATCGGTACGTGCTGGCACGGAAAAAGTAAACACCATCGCCTACAAGGTTGCGTGCAGGGTATGTCACATTTAAATCTATATTAACTTGACACAATTGTCTACAAATTGAAATGGTCATGGTAGTTTATACCCAAAGAAAGATTTTGATTTTATTCAAGTTTGAAAGGAAACATCTTGAGAGAATCTTCTAGTGATGTTTTTGAAAATATAAGTAATATGAGAAAGGCATCATTACACCACTATTTTTTTATCGAATTGTTACTGGCGATGCGAAGGGGGTCCATTGCGATAATCCAAAACGTCCGGCACCGTATGGATACCCCGGCCATGCAACATCATCGACGGCCGTTCAGAATAATCATGGCCTGGAGGATATGCTCTGTATATGGTGGAACTAGTAGGGTGGAGTGTATTATGAGCTACTGAAACTGAGTGTTATAATCACGGGAGAGGTCTACAAACGACAATTGATGCGTTTGAACCGAGCATTGCAAGAAAAACGGCCACAATATGCCGATAGACACAAGAAAGTAATTTTGCAACATGACAATGCGCGTCCACATGTTGCACAGCCGGTAAGACATATTCAGAGTCGCTCAAATGGGAAGTCCTAAACCCAGTTTCAATTTTCGAATAAAAAACTTATTTATACCCCTGTAAACGTTCTGCGCACATTTTGCATCGAAAAACCGGGGTGGGTTCAACTACAATCGCAATCTGACAATCCTTGAAACCTACGAAAGGCGTACCAATTTACTTTTAGTCAACTTTTAAGCTGTTTGTTTTGATTGCATGAGCCATTTTCAACGTGTGGAATATCCATATATCTGGAGCATAATCAGGAAATGCCCACGGAACTCGACTCTCAGTTTTGTCATCCTACTTCCGTGAAGTACGTGATGCTTTCATTAAAGATGAATGTGATTTTGTTCTCAAAAGTTAAAATATACACAAAGGCAAAGCAACGATTAACTTCTTATTTGGGCAGATTAATCAAGTATTATTTTCGCAAACATCATGATGACTTGGATTTTGTTACCGTTCGTAAAAATCTTGTTTACTGATTGAAACAAGAATGTATACATGTTGTACCACGCCATAAAGTTCATAGAAGTCATAGAAGTGAAACGTTTTAGTTATCTGTGAAATAATTCAAAACCTACACCGAAAGAAAAGTGTCCGAAATTTAACGTGGACAAGGTTCACAAAACTATCAAAAATCATTATTTCTAGCTTATTGATTCCATTTCAGTACACAAAGCCACGTTATTACATACATCGTTTGCTATCGTTTCAGGACTTTGGAGACATGATTCCTGGCCACGGCGGTATAATGGATCGTTTTGATTGTCAATTTTTGATGGCAACCTTCGTTAATGTGTACATTTCCAGTTTCATTCGCACCGCATCGCCGCAGAAATTGCTGAACATGGTAAGTAGTCATCAGAAATTCTTGTTTTTTATATACAGTCATCATACTGAAACTATCAATGGTTCTTCTAGGTTTACAGTCTGAAGCCGGAACAACAGATACAGTTATTCAACCAACTGAAAGACAGTCTCGAGGAACGAAATATTATCAATTTAAACTAGATTACCAGCACAGTTGTGTAAAATAATTATTAAAAAAAAAACAACTTCATCCAAACCGCAACCGATCTAAATTTGCAATATTTACGTAACTTGAATTTGAATTTTTGATAATATGAAATCATACTCAAAGCAACAACAAAGTATAAACACAGTCAAAACTATTGAATGATTGTCGTAATCATATATGAAAACCATAGTTGATGTAAAGATGGATGGATGGATGGATGGGCTAAAACAGAACCGTCTTACCCCCATTACGAGAACGATTGTTTTAGGACAATGAGCAGAATGATTTTTAAAAATCGAAGTTTTCGCGATCTTTGGATTATTTACAATACCAGTGAACAACAAGAATCGATTTGCTGAATTATTTATATCGATGTATAGATTGAAGACGACCTACTAGTTGACAAATGATACCAACAGAAAAACGATTATATCACCGTTACTATCTCTGGTAAGATTTTATGATAATCTCTACTTTTTAAGATTACTTCTCCTGACAATGTAGCAGAAAGCGTCATCCCAGTCTCCAGTTAGTTGTATTAACAATCAATCAATCATGATTTAGAGCTATGTAGCGAACCAGAATAATACTAGGAATTGTTGGTAGTTTCTAATTCTTACAAACGCAGTGTTAGGTGTAGGTTACAGCCGATATGTGTATGGAAGGCAGGGTAAGTCAATTTTAGTGACGTAGCTTCTACATTCCGAGTTCGCTGTTTATGATTCTTTCCAAGCCGCTTCGGTGAACCTGAAACTCGCTTCGAAGTAGAGAAGGAAATTTGTTGTGATTATTACTGTTATTATACTTTCGGTTCTAGTTAATAATTTTATATTACTTTCGTTGATGTTTCATTAAATGGATTTAAAACTCATATTGTATGTGCAATGTATCAAGTATACTTTATTTGTTCTTATCACACCGGCAAACATCAGATCAACTTAATTTAAACATATAGAAATACTAGATTACCGACTGTTTTCCGTTATTACTGTTATTCATTTGGTTTCTTTTTGCCGTTCAGAGGGTCTGCAGAAAACTGAGCTCTTCCCATTTTAATTGTAAACAACCTGAACTGACAGCCTAATGTGGATCTCATCACACATGCGTAATCCATCGTAATGTAATCGTTAAAATGGCACCAAAATTTGTTGTTGTACGTTATCCGAATTTACTAATGAAAAATGGTCAGAAAACATCTTGATGCGTATTGAAGAACTTTGACAAAAAAAATGTTACAAAACTGATCAGAATCGACCTGAACATTAGAAAACAAACCTTAAACATTATTATTAATATTATTATTGTTAGAAACGAGCAACATAAGTGCAAGTGGACAGTCACAAAATCATTCAAGAGAAAACAATATTTAGAGAATCTTAGAGCATAGTCTTTATTCATACAACTAAACAGGAACATAGTAATACCATTGATGTGACCCGTAGTAATAGCATGAAACGACGAAGGAGGAGTAACCCTTTTTCTAGCTGGAAATGTTTAGTATGGTCGTGATTTATAGCTTGTACTGACAATGGAACGATCGAAGTTGATATTTAATAAACAGAACCCCATTAATGTAAATGTGTATAAGACGGGTGTAGTTTTGTCCAGTCCTGTGTGAAAGTCCTTTGTGCTTTTCTCCATAGAAAGGTAATAGAATTGCTGGGAAACCTGTCTTTCGAACGGATCGGAAAATGTGTGTGTGTGTGGGTGGGTGTGTGTGTGTGCACCTTTCACCAGATTTTCTTTGCTCGGAGACAACACAGAAAGAAATAATGAAATTTACACGACATGTAAATCAATAGTAACATGGAATAGATATGGGTTGAATCGAGATTTTGATTGAAAACCGTCATCAATGCAAAACTAAATTGGATTGCATTGAGTTTTCAATGAATAGCACTGTATCTTTCAATTGGCGCTTACTTTTGCAATTAAATTATATTCAAACCTACATAGTTGTAAAGTAACTTTATGTTTAATTACATGCTCCGAATATGTGCATGATAATAGATGTAAATTCACAAAATATCTTTATCTGTGAAGCTTAGTTGTTGTTGAACTAATTATTGCGCACAATTTTGCTCAACCAAGCTTTTTCATATGAGCTACCAGTACAAAGTTATGACTGTTTTTTCATCAAATACTAATCAAGCTTCAAATATCCATATACATGAGATGCCAGATCGATAAAAATGTATCCTATGCGGTTCCTGAAAGGTCATAATATAAGTAAACATTTAAGAGAAAATTGGAATGGTGTTATTTTTTTTAACTTATTTAAATTAGTTTCAAAAATACCTTCAAAAATCTCAAAAATATTGAATTCTTTAATTTGTTGTGGATACTACTTTCGGTTCCGGAACTACAGGTTAAACAGGATTTGTAGAGTTTGTGAGATTAGGTCCGAAAAAATTTTCCTATTTCTATTCAATAAACAGTTGTTTTTTGCGAATTTCATTTATTTATGATGTAATGAATAATTTGAGAAGGGCATCATTACACCACTAGGTGTTTTAACTTATTTAATTTAAGTTTTAAAAGTACCTTCAAAAAACTCAAAATCATTACATAACTCTTAAACGCCTTAACTTATCAACATACTTCCTTCAGCAGAATAATAGTATCAAATAAGTTCTACAAGGGGAACGGGTATAGCGTGATGGGTAAGTCGATGCCTTTCATGCAGCCCGCCTGGGTTCGATTCCCAACCCCGCACATAGGGTCAGACAATTTTTCTGGCCCGAAGAGGCGAATGACTTTTAAGGTTAAAACCTCTATAATCGAAAACAAAAAAAAAAGTTCTACAAGTGTTCCATACATTGTCCTTTCGAGAAATGAGACACACAAAAACTACAGCCGAAAATAGATTTTTTGTAAGTCAAAGCACTTCCTGAAACCCAAGAAAATCATTAGTTTGTTAAAATGAGTAAAGTGTATTTATTCGAACCAAAACTCATTGTGCGTCGTTTTCCGACTTTTACAGGCTATTCGGTACACAAGTGGATGAGAAAGAAGGGCCAGTGTCATAGGCGTCTTGGCACGATGTGGATAAAAATATTTGCATTCTACTAACTTGCACCAGCTTGTTGGAATGGTTGTCTAGATCATGAAAATTTCGGTTCATAGATTTATCATGGCCAACTTATTCGGAATAACCATATTACACAGTCTCTCTAATCCTCAGTGGCTCAAACACAATTGAAGTAGTTATTTTGATAATAAATTAATAAAAATTGTTTTGCAATATATTTTCGGCTGTAGTTTTTGTGTGTCTCATTTCTCGGAAGGACAATGTATGAAACATTTGTAGAACTAATTTGACACTATCATTCTGCTGAAGGAAGTATGTTGATACGTTAAGGCGTTTAAGAGTTATGTAAAGTTTTTGAGTTTTTTAAGGTACTTTTAAAACTAATTTAAATAAGTTAAAAAATAACACCCTTCCAATTTTCTCTTAAATTTTTACTTATATTATGACCTTTCAGGAACCACATAGGATATATTTTTATCGATCTGACATCTAATGAATATTGGAAGCTTGACTAGTTTTTGATGAAAAAACAATCATACCTTTTTACTGGTAGCTCATATGAAAAAGCTTGTTTGAGCAAAATTGTGCGCAATGATTAGTTCAACAACTGTTCTGAAGACAACTTTTCCGTAGAACGTTTCACAAAAAAGTTAGAACAAAAAGTGATTTTTCAGGAGCCACCCTACTTTTATTCGGGAAAATTGATGTAACTCGATCAAATGAAAAGCTAGAGAGGTGCTTCTTTCAGCAGAGCTGCTCAAAATAAAATTTTCTACATTTTTATCCTCCAAAAAAAATCATTTTTGAGTTCAATTAAGAAAGATAGATTTCTGATTTTAATCTGAATGAGGACCACCCTAGTACCTTTTTTCATCGAAAGAAGCGTCATTTGATTACAAACAACTTTTGTGAAGACACCAACTTCAAAAAACTTATATTTAACAGTGAAAATATTTTTGTCACGCTAATTTCCCGTTTCGGACCACTGTGCATTGATTGGACAATCTTTATTACTTCTGCTTCCGGAGATATAATGGTACACGGAGAAAAATTGATTTTAAATTTTAAAATATTGTGCTGCGAATTAAAAATATTTTTCATCGAATCAGCGCCTATTGCCGTGAATAAGACTTACTTTAATATGGGGTGCCTTTCCAAAATTTACCCTCTGAGAGAGTGATAAGTTTTTGATCGTGAATATCTCTTGTTGTATCTAACGTATCAACATAATTTTTGCTACATGCCATCGCTGCCTGCGCTATTGACTGAGCAAGAAGTAAACCAAGTGCATCATTCCGGTTGGACTTCAGCTCAGTATTGAATCAAACCACACGAAGCAGTTCTGCTACGGGACGTTCGCAGTGAGAGTTTCGCTTCAAAAGAGATGGAATTCGTCATCATGCTGCTGGTCGTTTTCGTTGGAGCAAAGTACAACGAAAAGTGGACAATGATGGGGAACATTATACAAAATCAGCCCTTCTAATAAAGGGTGATTTTTTGCTGGTATTTTTGGCAACACTATTTTCGATAGATCGCGAATGAATCGTGTAATTTAATTATGGATCGACTTAGGGGCTGTCCATAAAAGACGTCACGCCGCAAGGGGGAGGGGGGTGTTTCATAAAACGTGACCTTTTGTGACAGGGGGGAGGGGGGGGAGGTTTTTGGTATGTGACGTCCAATATTTTCAATGAGCGCATTTTTGAAATACCTAATTATATTACTGCTTTGCCCTATTTCCTGAAAAAATCTCCACAATAAACGTTTACATTCTATAGGAAAACGTGTATTTGTTGATGTTAAATCTTCTTCTTGTAAATTCGGAAATGAGTGATGCAGGGAATCATTTCTGTTGTGAACAGCAAAAGTGCACGGAGGAGCGAGTAAATTAGCGAAATTAATAAATTTTGCCAAATATGAGTAAAAAAGAAAAAGATGCCTTCAAACGGTTTAACTTAAGTTATGCACTGACAATTTTTTCAGTAATTTGATTTTCTAGCATTGATAATAGTATATCATAAGAATTTCTTTTATCTGATTCTGATGCAGTTTATTCAATTGTACTCCATTTGAAAAAGGGTGGGAGATCGACGATTTCAGACGTAGAACATGTCATGTCTTATCTTGATCATATGTGATTTTCCTCCACCAACATCAAAGCTTGTCGAATCATCCAATGATTGAAATTACATAAATCAAGAACCATCTTAGCTCAAAATCACTACCCATTGTGTGACGGCAGATCAGTACCGATATTGATCGATGTGATTTAAAATTCACTGATCAACTGATCATGAAAAGATTCTCCGGCAGTGATCTCGTTTTGATGAGGTTTTGGTCTTTATTTTCTTAGCCCTGTATGCTACACTAAGGAAATATTATTCTTTACCTAAAACAATGATATATCTGTGTACTCCTAGGAGGAATAAAACAGATGATTTAAATGTTTCATCAATTCCAACCAAATACTTTTGTTAATTTATATAATTGATATTAATAAAATAATTCCGATGATTTTGTAGTTTTAGGGATAGTTTTTAATCTAATGACAGCATGTAATAAATTGATTTTTCCCTCATATTTGTATGGTTTGTCATACATATTGAGAATGTATTGAGATGAATTCTATTTATTTTGAATTCGTGACATGTGACATAGGGGGGGTGGAGGGTCTTTGCTTCTGTGACAATTTGTGACAAAGGGGGGATGGGGAGTCAAAAATCATCAAAAAAAGCATGACGTCTTTTATGGACAGCCCCTTACAACGTCTAACATTTGGTGAATAAGTGCTGGTAAAGTAGGAAGAAGATCCACTTGTTTATCGAAAAACTGTGTTCAGCGACGAAGCTCATTTCTGATTGTATGATTACGTCAACAACTAAAATGGCCGCATCTGGAGTGAAGACCAGCCAGAAGCATTGCAATCATCCCAAAAAAATCACTGTTTTGTGTAGATTATGGGCCGAGGTGACAATGGGCGGTACGTTATTGTGAATGGCGAGCGCTACTGTGTGATAATTGATGATTTTTTTTGTTCAAAATGGGAGAATTGGACATGCCTGACAAGTGGTTTCCACAAGACGGTGCCAAATCCCACACGGCACGCGAAACGATGACCATATTATGTGCCGCCTTCGGTGAACCGTTTATCTCACATTTTGGGCCCATCAATTGGCCGCCTTGATCGTGTGATTTATTGCCTTTGGACTACTTCTTGTAAAGTCATTGTAAGGCTCATGTCTACAAGGATAAACCAGCAACGATTGACGCACTGGAGCATTTATTCGTGAAATATCGGCCGATATATTGGATAGAGTTTGCCAAAATTGGACCATCTAAAGCGGAGTCGCGGTAAAAATTTGCATAAATTGATTGAATGATGATGAATGATAGAATATTTTCTCTACTTTTCAAACATCTCTATGCGATCCTGCGTATTTAAGCACCTTAAAAGTTATTTTCAGTTGTTTGCGAGATCGACAATAAAAAGCAAAGACAAAGGCTAAACTTTTGTATTTTTTTATATTATTTGACAATTTTTTATTTTTATTTCTTAATTTTAATATTCTTAACTTTCTATCAATCAAGTTCCGTTTGAAAAAGCAGTTTTGATTGATTTGAGTCATTTGATAAATAAACTTTTATCTAGAGTGTACATTTATTCGGTGATTAGGAACTTTTAAATTCTTTGAGCTGGATTAGATTCTATTTCTTTTTTTTTTTTGTTGCTCGATTTATTATATAACTATTCGTTGGAAAAAAACAAGGCTAGTCGGATGAACGAGAATTTGTATCATTTTTTTTGTGTAGCCGAAAACTGTTTTTCGATAATTATATGCAGGGCCGACTTGGCCATACATCCCTTAACTATTCCTTCCTTATTTTTTTCTCTTTTTGATTTCTTCCTTACTTTATTTCTTCTTCAAACATTAAATTATATTGATCGTTATATCGATTCCAATAAAATTTCATCAATTTTCAATTTTTTGTATTTTTTTGTGTCAATTTGTTTTTTTTTTGAAAATCAAATCATATACCTCTTAAAAAACCATTCTTATCAATATTTATGGCAATGATTTGAAAATATATATTTACCATTCCAACATCGTTGTCTTGTTTATTGTTTTTTTTTTGTAAAATGTTGTATAGAATCATTTGAAATGTTGATTTTGAATTGACAGTACGCACAAACAGCTAATAACTCAACTACCTGATTATAGAAAAACGATAGTTGAATCAATAGCTTTTTAGTTGATACAGTCAAGGCAAGAATCAACAATTGCCATTTTGTGATTGATGGGCTCTCCGTGTGTTGATTGTAAAGTCAAAAAGGCGGGTGAGTAATGTCACAGACATAACTGGAGAACGTGAATAGATATAAAAATGATAATCGTTTGTATTAGTAACAAGAAACGATCAAAATGTTGATATTAGGCACTGTTCGGAGCATTTTTCTTGAACGCTTAGCAGCCAAATACTGACTTTATTCGCACTCATTTGGTACGAATTTCGTACAGCGAAAAGTGCACATAACTAATCAAATTACTAGATTTGCACTAAACTAATGAGTTTTTGTGCCCGATTTGCAAAGAAGCAACCCTTTAAGTCTTTAGATAACATTTGCTGCTAAGGGGTGATTTTTTAAGAGGTATATGATTTAATTAAAAAAAAAACACACAAAAAACTACTTAAGAAAATTGATGAATCTTTATTAGAATCGTTAGAACGATGAATATAATTTAATGTTTGAAGATGATTTCATGCAAATGTTGGCCGCGGCTCCACTGTAGATGGTCCATGCGCAAGGTCCAACATGAGCCATAACATGGCTCCACAAGAAATAGTCCAAAGGCGTTAAATCACTCGATCTAGGCGGCCAATTGACGGGCCCAAAAAGTGAGATTAACTGTTCACCGAAGGCGGCTCTTAATTTGGTCATTGTTTCGCGTGCCGTGTGGGATGTGGCACTGTTTTGTGGAAACCTCATGTCAGGCATATAGGCATATACAGTTCTTCAATTTTGGTGAAAATAATCAATCATCACACGGTTGCACTCGCCATTCACAGTAACGATCACCTTTGAAGAAGTACGGCCCGATGGGATCAGGGTCATTTCGCCGAAAGCCATTACGCCGAAAGCCGTTTCGCCGAAAGCAATTTCGCCAAAAGGGTTATTTCACCAAAAGCCATTTCGCCAAAAGGGTTATTTCACCGAATCCTGAAATCATCTTAAAATCGTAACTGGAATTGATTTAAAATGAAGACAAATGAAAGATGATAGCGTTAACGTCCGTTTTGTTGACCTACAATTTTATTTCTTGAATAAAGATTGCTTCATGAACCTCAGAACGGAATTCCCAGGAAAACTTATTGACTATTAGCTACTAAGCATCAAAGCAATTGCATAGGTGCATCTACCAGGCAAATGTATGTGGTATTTTCCGCTTATTAAGTGAAAATGAAAAAATATCTAATGCGGCTACGCCACATCGTTTTGGTTTATGTGCTGTCCGACCTCGCTACCGCTCGTTCGGACCTAACTAAAACAAAGAAACCTAGCTTTGAGTAGACCGGGCAAACGAGGCGGCTACAGGTTTGTATGCAAGAGGCCGGCGCTTCCGACGCCAGGTCGGCGGCCGACTCAGCTGGCGGCACTTTGGCGGCTTTGTGCCGCCGAGCAATCTTGGCTCCGGTTATGTGGCTGCGCCACATCAGTTATACAGGAGACATGACCGTTTCGGCGAAATGACCATTTCGACGAAACGACTTTCGGCGAAATCATCTGCTTCCGGCCCGATGATGCCACTGGTCCATAATCCATACAAAATAGTGATTTTTTTTGAGATGCATTAGTAGCTCTTGCAATGCTGCTGGCTGATCTTCACTCCAAAGGCGGCAATTTTAGTTGTCGACGTAATTATTCACCCAGAAATAAGCTTCGTCGCTGAACACATTTTTTCAATAAAAAATATTCACCAAATGTTAGGCGTTGTAAGTCGATCCATAATTAAATTATAGACCAAACTGAACGAGTTTGACAATGACACAAGACACGATTCACGCGTGATATGTTAAAAACAGTGTTGTCAAAAAAGATACCAGCAAAAAATCACCCTTTATAGGCAAAAAGAAAAATTTGCATTACCGATAATATCGTATAGTTATGCTGACTTGGCGTGTGTTGGATGGGTAATCTAATCTAACATTAATGAAAGACAATCAAGATTGTTTTGGACCGTTTTAAGTTTCGATTTCTTGCCAAAGTGTAAAATTTTTTGGTGAACTTGCAATAGAAGTTACTAGTGTTCATTCGGGTTCCACAGCGTAGTCCGTCTGGTATGAAAAATGTGGAACCTGAAAGCCCGTACTCTCAACCAGAGTGGCCCATAAAGGGAAATGTGAAAATCCTATTTTGTGCTTGCTCGATCGACATTCAAGCTATTATTAAATCAACAGAAATGTTCGAATCACATTTAAATTCTAGTGCACTCAAAAGACTTATGTAGGCGATTATAAGTGTTAGCAAATCGCCGTAAATTTTGAATCGACTTCAAACATTTCTTCCTCAAACATCGACTTCTGATTTCCCGATTCTATCCGAAAACACCGACATTCTTTATCGTCATGATTTAGAGATATAGCATAAAATATTTTCTATCGTTAACTTGCCAACTCACTAGCTCCTTTCGATCGATGAGTTCTTAACTGACATGTTATTCATAATGCAGACCAGAACATCCCGAAAAACTTCCAAGGCAACCAAAATGCTCTAAATCTTTTAGTTTTCGAATAAGAGCCACATTTTGATGATATGTTTACGTTTCGTCTTTGACTCATCAGTGCATAGCAGTTCAAATTGAACTGCTTTATGCAAAACTCGGCAGTTCAATTTGAACCGCTAAGCAGACGTAAAGTTTCTGCAATTTGCAGAACACTTTTTTCTTTGCATCGTCAAAGACGAAACGTAAACATATCAAAATCTGCTATGTGCCCTAGCACAAAATTTGGCTAACCCCTGAAAGATACATATTGATGTTTTAAAATAAATATTCAAGCACACTTACTTCATCTGATGAGTGATTCCGAAAAAATATTTTCATCGTTTGACAAACTTCGAGTTCCTTGAAAACTGGATTGAAGTTAGCATTTTTCAGAATAGTAGCATTTTTGTGATACTTCATGTTTAAACCATTTTTTCTATTGCAAGTTTGGTTCTAAGTTGTAGGACGTACGGTTGCTTCAGCTACATTCAGAAGCAGACATTTACCGAGTGTTTTGTTCATAAGAGACCAAAACAACGTTCGACTATATGTACTAACAGGCATTAGACAATCAGATCGTGTGACATCATCGTTGCGAGAGGGCAATCGAGCAAATCATGACACTCATTATGTCTGTTATAGCGCAATAAATAGAATTGACATTTTGCGGTGACTCTCCCGAAAATCTTTCGAGAAGCAAAATGTAGTTAACATAAACTCTACACGTGCCAATCATCTTATGTCTGTGCCTTTGAGTCTTTTGATGCGTCAAAGATCCGGGTTAAGAACCTCCATGAATTGTGTCTCGTGTGGTGCCCTGTTTTTCTTCTGTTCCATCATGTTACGTTTGGATGAGGCGCGTAACAGTTAGTATCTGAGACCGATATTGATGATCGCACGTTTTCGGGGGAGTAAAATGAGAGTTTCAGGAGTGGTTTGTTTTATTTAACATTACAAAAATAATTGATTTGGCGATGGAGAACCCAGACTAATTCAAAAAACCTATTTCAATTCACCTAACAGATCGGCTGAAAAGTTCGTATCGTTTCTATGAGAGGGCGCCACTAGAATTAAATCCATACCATTTTCAGTTAGTACCAACCTTCAAAAGATACGTGTATAAATTTGGCAGCTGTCTGATTATTAGTTTGTGAGATATTGCATTTTGTTATTGTGAAAAAATGGAAAAAAAGGAATTTCGTGTGTAGATGAAACACTACTTTTTTATGAAAAAAAAGTGCCGCCGATACCAAAAAATGGCTTGATGAGTGTTATCCAGACTCTGCACCGGGTGAAGCAACAATTCGTAAGTGGTTTGCAAAATTTCGTATTGGTCATATGAGCACCGAAGACGATGAACGCAGTGGACGTCCAAAAGAGGCTGTTACCGATGAAAACGTAAAAAAATACAAAAAATGATTTTCAATGACCGTAAAGTGAAGTTGATCGAGATAGCTGACACCCTAAAGATATCAAAGGAACGTGTTGGACATATTATTCACGAATATTTGGATATGAGAAAGCTTTGTGCAAAATGGGTGCCGCGTGAGCTCACAATCGATCAAAAACAACAACGAATTGATGATTCTGAGCAGTGTTTGGAGCTGTTAAATCGAAATAAAACCGATTTTTTTCGTCGATATATAACAATGGACGAAACATGGCTCCATCACTTCACTCCGGAGTCCAATCGACAGTCAGCTGAGTGGACTGCACGCGATGAACCGAACCCAAAGCGTGGAAAGACTCAACAATCGGCCGGTAAGGTTATGGCGTCTGTATTCTGGGATTCGCATGGTATAATTTTCATCGACTACCTTGAAAGAGAAAAACCATCAACAGTGACTATTATATAGCGTTATTAGAGCGTTTGAAGGACAAAATTAAAACAAATTCGAATTGCTCCCTCATCCACCGTATTCTCCAGATTTGGCCCCCAGAGACTTTTTCCTGTTCTCAGACCTCAAGAGAATGCTCGCCGGAAAAAAATTTAGAAGCAATGAAGAGGTAATCGCTGAAACTGAGGCCTATTTTGAGGCAAAGGATAAATCGTACTACAAAAATGGTATCGAAAAGTTGGAAGATCGCTATAATCGCTGTATCGTCTCTGATGGCAATTATGTTGAATAATAAAAACGGGCTACTTATAAGAAAAAAAAATCTTGTTGATGATAGTTTCTGTATCAGTTTACCGAGCATTTAGTATGTTTTCTGTTGTTTCGTGGAAGTGTGGCAAGGGCAAAAGAAGAGTGTGAGCACAGATTGAAGAGTATGTATAAATAATTCATATAAGACGATTAAATCATATAAGACGATTTATTAATCGTGATCAAAAAACTAATCTTCTTAATTTATTATCTGATAAAATATCGATGACTTTGGCAGGATCAACTGCAATATCCCAGTGAATCGAAAGCATAGCAAGTACGCTGAGTCTTTCATCACTCATCACACTTCGAGGTAGAGTTTTTATTCTTTTCATAGTAGAAAACGATCTTTCTACGCTAGCCGTTGTTACAGGAAGTGTAGCCAAAACGGTGAGAAGTAGTTTCATAGCCCGGAAGTACGTTTCATCACAATACTCCAAAAGTTTCAAAACTTCCGTCGAAGAGTCAATCGACGATACCTTTGCGCACCATAATCTATATTCTGCTTTCACCGCAGATGATGACATCCGATCTTCGAAGTATGGAGCCAACTTTTCCATCTCATTTGCTTTACTTACATCAGCGTAACCTGGAATAAGCAGTTGAAAACTTGGCAAAATATCTTCGTTTTCAAGAAATCGTTCTTTTAAATTCCGTAATAAAGCATCGATGCAGGGGATGAATACTGTTATTCTGAAGTACGCTTCACTCGACGAACTTTGCAGATTGGCACGATTCTTTTGTCGGGATACTACTATTGGTGCCCGAAGCTCTGTACTAAAAAGTTCTTCAGCAAGCTGCGAGGCATATTGAAAAACTTCGCTGAAAAAATCATTCGCAGTTTCCCGAATTTGACCAAGTGAATGTATAATTTCCTTTGTGCGGTTGATTGCGGAAACGAAATCCAATGACTTTTCCTGTAGAAATACAGATAATGGAAGAGTTAGACTAAGCAGCTTCTCACAAACTGCGAGGCTCACGATGAAATCACTTTTTTGAATTGCAGCGAGAAGAGTGGATGCTGTAGAAGATATGGACCAAGTTTTGCCTGCGATTTCCTCCAGACTTATAGCAATGCATTCAAACAGTTCCATGAATGTAATTATGCTTTCGTGTCTCTCAACAAATCTGGTCTCACAAAGGCGTAGCAGTCGTTTCTTTTTTATTTCTGGAGCGTATACTTCTATATTTTTTTTGAAGGTCTTACTAGCATTCGATGAGTTCCTGAACAAACTAACAACTTGACCAACTATTCCATGACAGTTGAGTATCTCAGGTGTTGACATCGCATTTGACACCGCAAGGTTTAAACGGTGACTGGCACAATGATAATATCTCGCTTTGTGATATTGGTTTTTAATTCTTCTTTGAACTCCACTCAAGTGACCTGCCATGTTTGCTGCTCCGTCATATCCTTGGCCAACACACTTATTCATGTCTAAGTTGAGCTCGCTGCACCGCTTCAGTAAAACTTCGGTCAAATTCTCGGAAGACTGATCATCGATAGGAACGAAGCCAACAAAATCCTCTCTTAGTACAGGGCACGACGGATCTTGTGAGAAATCAACATACCGCAGACATAATGAAAGCTGTTCAGTACCCGATATATCCATGGTATGATCACCGAGCAGACTGAACCAACCACTATTATTGACTTTATTTAAAATTCTCTTTGTAACGATTTCGGATGATGTCTGAATAATTTCGTTTTGAATCTTTGGACTCAAATAAGTAGCGTTTTTTGCGCTGTTCATAATATGTCTCTCAAGGTTTTTATCGCCAGAATTGATTCGAAAACGTAGAAGGGCCCGAAACTTTCCATCCTTTTTTTCAGGACGTGTCAAAGAAAAAGCACCACTATCACTGTCTCCTCTCAAAGGCAATTCCTGCTCTGCACAAAAAAGAACTGTCTCAATAATGGGTCTAAGAGCTGCTCTGTTATCTTCCTTCTCTTTAGCACGTTGGGCATCTAGTTGAGTCGATATATCGTGCTGTTTACCAACTAATACTTCAAGAAACTCTGTGGCTCGTACAACGCAATCTTTGTGATATTCCGTGTCAATATGCTTTCTGAAAACTTCTATGGCCTTTTTCCAGTCTCGAAATCCAATACTGACTAATTTTCCAGGATTTTGATGGTATCCTTTCCCGACACCTTCGTGGAAAAATAACCAGCATGGTTTACAGTACACACTATCTTCACTTGTTGAGTATGCCAAGAAAACAAAACCATCTTCTGTTATCCACTTCGTTTGGAAACTCCTTCTATGTGAGTTTACTTCAGTGACAGGATAATTGTAAGGAGATTTAGGAAGAAGAAGCGATGAAAGTATTTTTGTTTTCGTAATATTATCTAGAAATTCGCGTTTAGTCTTTCCGATGTCGAATTGGTTTTCTTGCCATAGGGGATGAACTATTGCGCAAGATCCAGTTCGGTTGATATGTATTGATTTGCTGTTACTAGATATTGAACTCAAGATTGATTCACTGTCTGCAGCATCAAAATAATTGTATTAGAAAGTTAATTATTCTTGTTGTATGATAGGTTTTTATAAAATATTTAAGTGGTAATAAAGCAACTTACTTCCATCTGGAACAATCTTTTCAGAAATGTCAATCTCAGATCTCACGTCAGTTTTGGAACTTTCGTCACTTCTTTCATTTCGTTCGCTGTGGTTCGGTAAATTTTCTATAAAACAATAACACATGAGTAAACACTCTAGTAATAGTCACAAAGTTATTGGTTTTTAGTTTTAGCATAACTACGCAACACTCACCAAGATTCCCTTCTCCGGAACAACTCTGTGTTTTTGGTTTCTTGATAAAAAAGCTTGTTATCGATTTTTGTCCTTGATGACGTTTCATTGTGAATTTAAGGCCTTAACGAATCAACAATCAAATTGAAGTAAATCATATAATTCTTCCTCGACAAGATAGCGCAACTCAAATAATAGGCGAAAAAAGCGCGGTAGAGTAGTTACGATGGCAAAGTCAGCAGTACTTCGAAAACGAATGAAATAGAAACGAACAAAACTGCTTCACTCGTCTTTCCATTCTTGAAGGAACCAAAACTGAATCGTTCAACACCCCGCTGTAAACAAACCGAACGCGCCTTTTTTGCACTGAGAGTTCTCATTCTCAAAAAACAACACTGCGCATGCGGTAGGCAACGTATTTCAGTCGCTCGTACGAAACCTCGCTCGCACATTAACGCAACAGAAACCGATATGCGCATCTTCGTACTTTTTTATGAATCTAGACAAGAGAGAGGTTCATGTGTTCTAGCCGCACCAAACAGTGCGGCGCGTTTGTTTTGTGTAGTGTATTATACAAACCCTGTTAGATTTTTTTATGGTGACATCACAAATTAACAAGCATTCATCCTCGACAGTTCAGCGGTACTGTCTACAAACAAGCTTAAACAAAAATCGAAGAGAACATTTTAAACAATCTTCTTTACGCTTTGCAACTAGTCACTTTTATATAATAAATCTTAAAAACAAACAGTATTTAATCGTGAACAAATGTTTTTAAACTCTATTTAGACCATATGGACTGTGAATGGTCTTATCCAAATTGTAAATAGACAAACAAAAAACTGTCAAAATGTGTTCATTCGATTGAGGTTAGCAGTGACGGTAAAAAACCTAGTTATAGTCAGAGTCACGCGGAGAGAAAATTTGTCAAACTGTTGTCCCGGCCACTGCACGATGTGTGATCTTCAAATGACTTGATTTGAAATTTAAAAACATGATCTCGTTTCGATATTTGGTTTGATTTTTAAGAGTGACAATATAAAAGTTAAAAGAGTGTGTGCCAAATTTTGCAAAAAAAAATCGTTTCGACAGAGCGTTTACCGCTGTTCATTGTATTTTTCAATTTCTTTGAAATTCAAAGTAAAGAAATAAATTGGAGGAATTTTGTAAACTTCATTCCGATGAATGAGAAAATTTTAGGCTGCACTTCAATAGTTAACGTAATTAGGAAAATAACCTCACGAGATTTGTGTACATGCTTATAGTTTCATCTCCATCGGGCTTTTCCCTGCTCCCAAAAAAAAAAAAAACAAAAAATAAACAAAATGTAAAAAAAAAATAAACCAAATGTAAACATTAAAATTCTATTTACTGTGAAAAACACAGTCTGCAATACAGGTGTTTTTGTCAAATAAGAAATGGCGATATGTTCAAATCGGTATTATCATATATCGATCGAATATATCGTTCAAATGTGCGATATTAGCATATATCGATCAAATACGCACAATATGTTTAAGTTTCTGTATTAGAGTTCACAATCAAAAATGATTCTGACTTTTTGAAAGCTCAATAATCGCAAAAAAAATCAACTGCAATATATCACCAAACACGATTTTCCATTGATAAATTCAATACTACATTGAATAGTTTCTTTCCTATTCATTCTGTAGAGTTTAGTTCTACAAAATGTTATATTCTCCATTAAAATACTAAATACCAGCCTCAATCCGTTATGGTAATCATCATATATCAATCATAAATGTTGATTTATTGAACTTAGGTCCACGATGACAACTTCATTTATCTTACAGCAGGACTGCGAACAAGCTACTTATTTGTAAACAATTTCAGAATATTTTCTTCTACCTACAACAGTATAGATAAAGCATTTATACGGTAAGCATTCATTTATTAAGGCTTTTGACAATCAATAAGTAAAATACAAATAGTATAAAACAACTCGTTGCGCACCAAACGATTGTTTTACTAAAGATCTAATTATTTTTTCTTCGGCGGCAAAACAAAGAGCACCTTTTAGCGTACTAAAACAGTTTTCTTGGGTTTAACATGGTTATATTTTTATATTCAAATCTCAGGGTTTCATAATTGTGAATATAGACTTTTTTTCAAATCTATTTGTAGTATATGTATAAGTACTGATTAAATAATATATACAATAATCGATGGAAGTTTCCGATTTCGGGGGGGGCCAGGGCCCCCTGGCCCCCCCCTTGGGTACGTGACTGATTATCGTCCTATATCTACTTTGTCTGTCTTCAACAAAATCTTCGAAAAACTATTGGTTAATAGACTTCTTGAATTTTTAAACAAACATAGTGTCCTTTAAAAATTTCAGTATGGCTTTAGAGAAGGTTCTAGAACACATACCGCAACTAGAATTAGTAGACAATATAATGAGCAAGATTGACCTAAAAAACATGATTGGTGCCTTATTTTTAGATCTCAAAAAAGCCTTTGACACTATGAATCACAGTATTCTCTTGGACAAACTTGTCCTTAAATCTTATAAAAACTGATTTTCCGGTCCATAAGGAAAGCAATACCAATCCATCGTCATCCAAAATTGGGTAATTATATTATTAAAAACGTGGACTGTTTCAAAAATTTGGGTGTATATTTTGACCCCACGTTAACCTGGTTTCACCATATTAAATCTATTGAAAAACATGTGGCATCCTACTGCAGAATTTTGTGGAGGGTCAAGTCATATGTTCCTAAGCGTGCACTTCTAAACTTTTATTATGCTTACATCCATTCACAGCTCATTTATTTGGTATCGGTGTGGGGTCGCGCCGCTAGCTCTCATCTAAAAAAAAATCAAACTCTACAAAACAGGCAAGGATGGCTTTTATCGTATCAAAGAACGCTCACTGGCAACTCTTCACACGATTGAGTCAGTGCCATCAAAGAGAGACGGATATCATCGCAACAGCAAAACCTGGCATGGCTCATTTAACATAGAATCGACACCAGCGCGAGAGCGAATTTCCCTCGATGACATTTCTGAGAATCAAAGGTTAGCACGCTGCTGTGGGGATTCTCTCTAAAAGCAACAAACGGTCGCTTATTTTCGTTTCGCGATCCGATTCTATACAGGCAGTGGGTAATTCCGATAGAATCATTTTACTATTACCGCTTATTCTTAACTATGTGCATATAACCTTTGTATAAGTTGTGCCTATGAAAATGTATGTGAATGCTCTACAAAAGGGTTTTGAAATATTGCAACCTAGTATGAGAATCATCAAGTTGAATCATCGATTCGATTTTCTGCGATAATTGTCAACTTGCGATTCTCTCTTGGGAAATTCCACACAGCAACGATTATTATCAGACTGTAGTTTTTTTTAAGGGCGTGAAATACTCAGAGTATGAAGTTAAGCCAAGAAATGTAGCAAAATTCTCTCACGGTTCATGCATTGAGAGACTCGAGTTCTTGTAGCATCTTCTACCGGATTGAAAATGTTGTATACAATATAGATAGCAATAATCAGCTTCTGTCAAATTTTCGGCAATCACCAACACTGAAAACAGGCGTCTCAAAATCATCTTCAATAAACCCCTACTGTTTTCAAGCTTATTGTTATACTCCGATAATACCCATAACATCTTACCTCTGGCATACTTATGTGATGTTCAAACATTACTGTTCGTTCATGATATCCTACACAACTCCTCAACACACCATAATTTAAAGTTTCCAACTTTAACTCACTCTCGAACTACACGTCGTAGTAACAACCAATCGATTGAACATTCCATGAGATGTCGAAGTAAGTTCTACTTTAGAGTTTTTTGTCATTATTTATGGTACTTCCAGAGCCGGTATTCAGAAACTAGCAGAACCCAAATTGATTCGTATGGCCATAAATGAATACGCCAAACAATTACATCTTCTATATTTCGGATAAAATTCACCAATTTTGTATGGGACCATAAGTCCATTAATTTGAATTATTGTTTTTGAAGTTCGATTTGGCCTTTTTGAGAAAATGATTGAGGTTTGAGAAACGATTCGATACTGGAACTGCAATTCTAAAATCGGTGTAGCCGAAATCAGTTAAATTCACCTGAGGAGTGTGTAGACATCTTTGAGAAATTGTAGTGCAAATTAAATTTTAGAATACCTTCCGAATCGAAAACTGAATACCGCTTAAACTGAAATAGATTTATTTGGTAATCGACTATCAAAATATGCCAACCCGATAAGCCTGATTAATTTATGCGAAATGGACATTTTTATACTAATCACCCTGTATCTCCTAAACCAGAAGTCGGATCTGACTAAAAAGTAAGATGTTCTATAAGATTTTAAGACCTCTCATTTGAATCTTAGATCGGTTTAGCCATCTACGAGAAAAATGAGTTACACAGTTTTAATTTCGTTTCACATATCATCCTGTGGTTCCGGAACCAGAGGTCGGAACCAAACATAATTCAGGAACCTTGTTTGGGAGTATACGACTTTTCATATAAATCTGAGTTTGTAGAAAACGGTTGAGTCATCTCCGAAAAAAATTGAGTGAAATTATTTGCCACACACATTTGCTGATCTCGACGAACTGATTCGAATGGTATATGACTGTTATGTTCTTCCAGCATTTATTGCTGTAAGTAGTTTAAAACAATATAATTATGGAATTGCTTTCAACTCGAATATTCTGCCATCATCTGGTTTACATATGTCATATTCGAACGATTATGTTGCCAAAAACAAACCGTGCTAAAATCGATCCGAGGCAAAATGCCACAAAAAGCTGCTTTTGGTACTTAGAAACAATTGTATGTAACAGCATAAAAAAACGTGTTTCATTTGTCTCCGAAACAGCGCTTTATCATCAGACGCGTGAAACTCCTACTACTGGAATAAGGCGAAAAGTCGTATACACAAAAAAATCAATATCTCCGTTAAAAATGAACGGATTTTGACAATCTATGGTTTGTTGGATAGCTATTACAGTGCGGAATCTAAGTTCTATTCTGTTTTCAAGGTCAGTTGTGACAGACATTGTCAAAAAACTGCAAATTTTGACATAAAACTTTTTATAACTCAAAAAGTAAACATTCGATCTCAAAACCATTCAATAGCGTTCAGGGTGACGGGAAGATCTTTTATTTGCGACTAGTTTGATCAAAATCTTTCCAGCAATCTCTGAGATCTCGACCTCTTTGTTGACAACACACACAAAGGGACATTTGCTTAGTTCGTCGAGGTGAATCGATTGGTATATGAAACTCGACCTTTTTCTAAAGTTTGAGCGAATTCTACTATACCTATTTTTTATATTTATAAAAATATGTAAAACAGAAAGGATTGTCGATAAACTAGTATACAGAGTGAATCAGTACTCAGATCGGTTAGGCTATGTCTCAGAAAACGAAGTGAGTCCCACTATTGCAGGTACTTCCGATACCAGATTCCGGGAACCGGTTTAATCAAAGTCAGTCAAAGTTGGTTAATCAAAAACCGGGAACCAGGAAGGCCGAATTTAATTTGTTTGGCCGTCTACTGACAATGACTACCGATTGGAATAGTTTTGTGACGTGCTTAGAAATTATTTTACGTTGTTCACTTTACCGATTTTAGTGGCGGTACAAATATTTTAACAATCTTCACCCTGTAATTCCAGAACCGAAAGTCGGATCCGGACGAAATTCATGAATTCAATATGGAATCAGGAATCAGGAATCAGAACAAATTGGCTCAAATGGCACGTTCCCCTTGATATTTGGAGATTTGTGCCTTGCCATCAATTTGTTTTTAGCATCATTTTCCCGATATATAAGAGGGAAGGATTGAAAGGAAATGGTAAGGGTTGGACTAGGAGGATGGGAAAAATTGACGACACAAAAACACATAAAAGCAGAAGTAAATTCTGCACCCCTAAGGGATGCTGAACAATCTGCTGAGGATCACATTTAGTGGAAGCAGAAGGAAATTCTGAACCTCTACGAGGTCCCGAACAGTCTGCTGTTAATAAAACCTCCAACCCCCGAGAGGATTTAGAGATCTTACAAAAGCGACACCATTCTGCACTCCCGGAAGAATGCAGAACGACTCGCAGTATGTACGAGCAGAAGTAAATGCGGTACCCCCCAGAGGATGCCAAACAATCTGCCAAACCCTATTTAAGGTGAATACAGAAGGGATTCATTCACTCCAGGAAGAACGATGAACCCTTCTGACTATAGCTCCTTACCACATTGGGTGAGAAACGAGAGAATATCTTTCAATTTTAGCTCCGCATACACAGACTCAACCATGTATGGAGAACCAAAAACCCGGATACGTAGCTGCGTCAATGCGGGACAGTTACATATCAGATGATATGAAGTACCATAATCTCATTCACACAAATCACACGAATAATACTCAGCACGTTGAATAGTAGCCATGTGATAATTGAGTTTGCAATGTCCAGTCAGAGCTCTGACCAGAATACTTCAATGATACTTGGAGAAATGCAGTAGACACTTTGACATTTTCAGATTTAAATCTGGTAGAAATGCTTTTGTCTGAGCGCAAGTTTGCAAGCTGCGCCAGTAGCCGGCATGTTTGGATGCAGCCCAAGAACGTATCTTGTGCTTTATCCAACTAGTTGAAAGTGGTAAAGCTGGTTCAGGACCAACGAAATCATTCGTTGCACCAGCTCTAGCCAACTCATCAGCCCATTCATTTCCAGTAATACCAGAATGGCCGGGTACCCATATGAAGTAAACAGCATTTGAAATGCTGAGGTCTTCAATTTGAGTTCGACATGCGATCACTAGATTCGACCGTGAGTCATTCGAACTGAGTGCTTTTAAGGCTGCCTGACTGTCGGAACAAAAATAAATACGTTTACCACAGATCCTCTGCTGAAGTGCCGATTGTACTCCACACAGAATTGCGTAGATTTCTGCTTGAAACACAGTACAGTATCTACCAAGTGAATGAGACTGCTCCAGCCTATTTCACGACAGTAGATACCAGCACCAGCACGACCATTCAACAGAGAACCGTCCGTAAAACAAACTATGTGTTCATCAAGTTGTCGTTCCAGACAACCAGACAATCATTCCTAACGAAGAGGATAGCTCTCATTGAATGTTTTAAAAGGAAAACTGCATGTGAGAGTTAGGTCACTAGGAGCGAGTAAATACTCATCCCACGGAACCATTTGAGACCACAAGCGAGTGTGACTGGTAGCATATTCTAATGGGTTACTGTTCCAAAGCCCTGTAACCCTAAGACGGTATGCACAAGATAATGCTTCTTGTTTTAGGAACACATGTAGTGGTTTAATGCACAGTAGCGCCTCTAGAGCAGCAGTAGGAGTTGTCGTGAATGCTCCTGTCATCGCCATTAGGACCATCCTTTGGAGATGATTTAGCTTTGACTGAACTGTCGCGACTTCTCCTTTCTGCCACCATACAAGACATCCATATGCTAAAATTGGTCTAACGATAGTTGTGTAGATCCAATGAATATATCTGGGTTTGAGTCCCCATGATTTTCCAAAAGCTCGTCTGCATTGGCCGAAAGCCATGCAAGCTCTTTTAATCCTGAAATCAATGCGAGCAGACCAATTCAGTTTTGAGTCAAGAATAACCCCGACGTATTTAACTTGATCGACCACAGTGACCCCTGAACCAAAGAACTGCAACGGACGAGCTCCTGTAATTATCCTACGATGAGTGAAAAGCACCATTGATGTTTTGCCCGGATTTACAGATAATCCAAACCTGACAACACCATTGTTCAACAGATCGCAGGGCTTGCTGCATTAAATCAAAGAGAGTGTTAATGCTTATACCGGTCATCAATATATGATAATCGTCGGCAAAACCATAAGTCGGAAATCCAAGGTTATTAAGTTTCCTTAACAAACTATCAGCGACTAGGTTCCATAAAAGTGGGGATAGTACACCACCTTGAGGACACCCACAGACACTCAGCTTTCTAATCTCTGGCCTGCCGAAGCGATGATCAAAGAAGTTGATTGCTAAGCATTGCGTGTATCCAGTAAGGGAAAAGCCCAAGATATTCCGTTCACGACTGCAATGTTTAACCTCCTGCAGCCATTCAGCCATCGGCACGGAAATACACCTTGACTTAGGAGTTCCTATTTTTGTGGCCTTTTACGACATGGAATAGGAAACCAGTGGATCAATTCTTGGTAAAAAATAATTCCGCCGGATGCCACACGGCTTACCTGTTTGGTGGACTTATACCACCGGTACAGGTGGACCGTAGCGTTATTCTTAGCAGTTGGGAAACCGCTACCGACACTACACGGCTATCTAGGCTGCTCAGAGAGGGAAGTTAACATTGATGGTCAACTTCCATGGATGGCCGAGCAGCCGGTTCCGATACCAGATTCCGGGAACCGGTTTAATCAAAGTCAGTCAAAGTTGGTTAATCAAAAACCGGGAACCAGGAAGGCCGAATTTAATTTGTTTGGCCGTCTACTGACAATGACTACCGATTGGAATAGTTTTGTGACGTGCTTAGAAATTATTTTACGTTGTTCACTTTACCGATTTTAGTGGCGGTACAAATATTTTAACAATCTTCACCCTGTAATTCCAGAACCGAAAGTCGGATCCGGACGAAATTCATGAATTCAATATGGAACTGTAAGACCTTTTATTTTAACTTTTATTGTGCGAATCGGTCAAACCATCGCTGAGAAAAGTGAGGAAGTAATTTGAAATAGGAATTTTACACTAATCACCCTGTATCTCCGGAACCGGAGGTCGGATCCAAATGAACTCAGGATCTTTGTATGGGGCAGTTATACATTTTATTTGAATTTAAGTTTGTGAGAATCGGTTAAACCATCTCTTAGAAAAATTAGTGCACTAGTTTTCATTTTTTTGCACATATCGCCCTACAATTCCGGAACCGAAAGTCGAATTGGAAAATTTTAGGAAGTTTGTATGCAGTTACAAGGCCTTTCATTTGAATCTAAGTTCATGAAAATCGGTTTAGCCATCTCCGAGAAAAGTAAGTGCAAAAAATGTTACATACATACATACATACATACACACAAGCATACTAGATCAACTGAGTCGAATGGTATATGATACCGACTTCAAAAGTCGGTTTTCACAGTGATTGCATAACCTTTCTACATGGAGAAAAGAGCGTATTCTCAAAAAAATATTCATTTTCTCGATTTAATTCCTCATATATCTCGAAAATGACTGCATTTAGGAAGTAGATTTCTATGAGCTTTTTCATTGAATGTAGCTTGGAGAATAATATTTCATTGCTCAGAAACATATATTCCTATAAAAACATCATTTTACGATTTTTTTTTAATTAGTTGAAAAGCAAATTTTAAACAAATAAAAAACAAATTTTTAAAAAGTTTTTCCTTGTTACTTGATATTTTTTATGATATAAAATTAAGAAAAATTGCACGGTTAAGTAACTGAAAATTTTGCAAAATAAATTTTATTTTCGATCTCACGAAAAATCAGAAGATCATTTTTTCTTTGTATATTTTTCTTGGGAAGTTCAATTGATTACCTATTATTTTTTTTAGACATATTTTTTGTAGAAGCTATAGGTTTCCAGTTATAATTGTTTGAAAATAATGTGGCTAAAACACATACGCCTTCTTAAAAAATTAGTCTAGAGTGAAAAAAAACTTTAGACCAGTGAAAAATACTTCGTTTGCTATAACGAACACGCATGCAAAGTTTCATGCAAGGTGGTCGTGCCAACAGTCAGCCGATTCTGTATGGCATTGCTCTATTTTCAAAATTTCACAACACGAAGGTTTAACGATATTACTCCAGATTTGATTTCCTAATAACTTTTTCCTTGTTCGAGTATTTTCTCTAATTCTTTCACGAAACGAAGGGGTGTAAGATTGTTGTTAATACCACGTTTATTACGAAAAAATTGCCTTAATAGTGAAAAAAATTGTCTAAACACGAAACATCATAATCAACCGAATCTATAAATAGACCCTGTTGCACGTTTGCTAACTCCAGTCTATGATAATTCATGAACGGAGACACATCGAGTGCGCAGGCCTCAATCAAGACAATGGAACTATGGAATCCGGCATTTTTCAACTGGTTCTTCAGTTTATTGCGAATATGAGGTTCCATTACTCAAGCCTAAACGCAGAAAAACAACAACTAGTTCTTTTGTGAGCATATCCGCTGTTGGACGTTCGCAGTGTGAGTTTCGCTTTAAACAAGAGCGATTGCGTCATCCAGCTGCTGGTCGTTTGTATTAGAAAAAAGAAAACGAAAAGTGGTCAACGATGGGAAATGTTATATAACATCGAGCCGTTCTAATGACTATAAATGATATCTAAAGATTAAAGATTACACTTCTTGTGTAATAAAAAAGTGTCTTGCAAATAGCATTAACTTTACGTCTGCTCAGCGGATTATGTTGATCCGGGGGCTTGCGTCAGCATAATCTGCTGACGCACTGATGAGTCGAAGACGAAACGTAAACTTAAGAAAATGGTTATGTGCACCTAGCATAAATTTGGGGGTAAAAGCAAGCTTTTTCTCCTTCAAATTACCATCTAAAGATTACATTCTTTACAAATCGAAGGTAAAAATTAATCAATTAATCAAATCTAGAACAATTTGATTATCTTTGTGCTCTGTGCGAAATTCGCACCAAACGCGCGCAAATAAAGCTAGCATTTGACTGCATCGCGTTCGAGAAAAATGATTGAAAAGTGTTCAATATCGTAGAGAATTCCACAATTTTCCCTTTCTGAATGCCGGAAATAAATCCCATACAACATTTTGATAGTTTCTTTCACTCATCTTATTGAGATGTATGAAATATTGAAATAACACATGGGCTGCAAAGTCCCGGGCCTAACACATAGATGGCGATAGTTATATTGCATTCACCTTTTTTCAGTTGATACTAACCTTTAAAAGACAGCTGTTACAATTTTATGACATCTTATTCGTTAGTTTGTGAGTTAGAGTGACGCTGCTTTCGTTATTTTCAGAACAATGGATAAAAAACAATTTCGTGTTACAATTTTACACTGCTTGTTGATGGGGAAAAATACCGTTCAAACGAAGCAACGGCTTGAAAAGTGACTCCGCTCCATCAGAAACAACAACATTGGTTTGCTGATTTCAAACAGGGTCGTAAAATCGTTTTGAATGATGGAAAAGTGAAGTTGCGTGAGTTAGCTGACATCGTAAATATACCAAAAGAACGTGTTGGCTTAATATTGCATGGGCATTTGAGAAAGCTCTGTTCAAAGTGGGTGCCGCATTTACTCACTGTTTACCAAAAAAGGAAACGGTTTGATGATTATGAGCAGTGTTTAGCCATGTTTAAACGTAACAACATTGTTGAGTTGTGACACGGTTTGTTTACATCGTATCTCTAGTTGCGAATTTGTAATCTAATTTACCGCTGTTAAACCCTTTCGTTTCGTATATTTTGTTGTTTGTGACGAATCCGTGATTGTTTGCTCGCTGCTGTGCGTTTTCAATAGTGAAATATAACAAAATAAAGATGAAAAAAAAGTCTGCGGAGAATGCCAATTGGCGATTAATAATTTGGAACCCAGTGCGATGTGGCTTTTGCGATACATTCTTTCACATTAGTCAGCAATGCTGTGGTTTTAATAACCGTTCTAATAGAGATCTCTTCACGCAAGGAAAAGCAATGTATGTTTGCTCCAAGTGTAAAGCTGAATTGAACGGCCGCAGTGTGTTTGCCTACATCAAAGATGTAATTGGCTAAGAGCAGTCTAATCCATCGAATTTGGCCAGTATTTCCACCCAGGTGCGCCAGCTTTTCGGTTTGATCGAATCACTTAGTAAACAAGTTGATTATTTAGCATCTGAGCGGTCCTCTAGTATATCTACGAATGCTAGTGGCTGGCCAAAATTAGGTGTGAAACGGCGCCGTGGAAACAATGGTCAGCCAGTGCAAGCTGCCGTTGAACATGGAACAAAGTTCATTGACCTTAGTGATTTGTCTGTTCCGTTTATCGTTACTCCTCCTGCAACCAAAAAGTTTTGGCCGTACTTTTCCAGCCTTTAGTGAGCGCCGAAGATGTGCAGAAAATTGTCTCTCGCTGTCTAGATGCAGCCGTTTCTGCCGATATCGTGCGGCTTGTTCCGAAGGATGCAGATGTGACGAAACTATCATTTATCTCGTACAAAATCGGACTAGACCCTGCGTTTAAAGAGAAATCGCTTGACGCTTCAACCTGGCCCAGTGGACTTCTATTTCGTGAATTCATCGACCAACCTAAAACACATAGTGTTGCAAGGGGAGCACCGATTATCCCTTTAGACAACACTGCAGAGAAGAACTAATCTCGACTTCAGTTGCTGACCCGGGACACCCCGTATTATGCATTAAGGAAGTCCCTGATCCCCCCGACTCAGTCGTGCTCGCTGCTGACATCCGCCATCGTCATCGTCCCGGTCCTGCGGTCGGTGGTGGTAGCAGGGACTTCCAGTTTACTATCTCAGGCGAGTACAATAGTTTTTGTGAGCCCGCTGTTCCTGCAAATTCTTCACATTGCAGTGCTACTTTTTTCAATAACCTTACCATTTACTACCAAAATGTGCGTGGTTTACGGACCAAAGTAGAGACATTTTTCTTGTCTGTATCGGAGGCAGAATACGATATCATAGTTTCAACGGAAACCTGGTTGAACGACCAAATTTACTCCGCTCAACTTTTTTCACTTCACTACGCTGTGTTTCGAACCGATCGGTCACCGTTAAACAGTGGAGGAGTTTTAATCGCTGTTTCCAAAAATCTCAATTGCTACATCGAACCTGCATCTATCTCCGACACCCTAGAACAGCTTTGGGTTGTCGTTAAGTTTTCTGAGATAAATGTTAGTAAAGGTGTTATTTATCTACCACCTGATCGAAAAAATGATTGTACGAGTATTAGTGATCACGTGAACTCGCTGGGATCGGTTGCCTCCCAATTGAGCCCTCATACACCTTCGCTTCTTTTCGGCGACTATAATCAATCTGGTCTTCACACATGTCTGCTGCATGCAGCACTCTTTTTGATGGTTTGCATTTTCACGGTTTTAGTCAGATTAACAATGTACTCAACAGAAATGACCGCTTACTGGATCTCGTTTTTGCAAACGAATCTGCCACGCCGTTATCTACTATCTCCTTGCCAATTGAACCTCTAACGAATCTCGATGCTGACCACCCAGCAATCAAAGTCATATTCAGATTGCCAATTCCAGTGGTTTATGAAGAGCCCACCATTTCACATGATCCCGATTTTCGTCGAGCTGATTACAATGCACTGAACGAGCTACTTTCTTGGACTAACTGGAATACTATCGATTCCTCTACCAACGTTAATGAAGCTGTTGAATATTTCTGTACAGTAATAGATCACGCTGTTTCCCGTACTGTTCCTGCCAGACGACCTCCGCAAAAAATATGACAATGGATGAAACATGGATTCATCACATCACTCCGGAATCAAAACGATCGTCATCTGAGTGAACAGCAACGGATGAACCTCGTTCAAAGCGCCCAAAAGCACAGCAATCGGCTGGGAAAGTTATGGTACCGATATTTTAGAATGCGCGTAGTTTAATATTTATCGACTATCTTGAGAAAGGAAATACCATTAACAGTAAATATTATTTATTGGAGCGTTTAAAGGCTGAAATGGCAAAGAACCGACCGCATGTGGCAAAGAAAAAAATGTTGTTTCGTCAAAACAACGCACCGTGTCACAAGTCAATCAAAACAATGGCAAAACTACATGAATTGAACTTCGAATTGTTCCCACATTCACCGTATTCGCCAAATTTGGCTCCCAGCGACTACTCGCCGGTAAGAAATTTCGCCCGAATGAAGAGGTTATCGCTGAAACTGAGGCCAATTTTTAGGAAAAAGGTAAATGATTGCGTTGCTCTTGACGGATATTACGTTGATGAATAAAGTTAATTTGAGCCAAAAAAATCCTGTTCTCTTTGTTAGGAACGGGACTTTTCAGCCCATGAGTTATATGAGCAATTGTATGACATATATGACATTTGCTACAACGAACACACATGCAAAGCTTCATGCAAATCGAATCCGTATGGAATTGTTCTTATCAATTAAGAGCGTAAAATAGGGCTTTTGAACCATTGCACATTGCAGTGCTAAAAACAAAAATGACATTATACTTGACAACATTTTCAATTTGCGCTCCGTTCAAACGGCGATCCGAAGGAACCCGTCATCCAAAACAAGCAATCGGCCATTGCTTACTATATCGAATATATCGACTCAACAGAGCAATGTCATTGACTGCTTTATGAATTTCCCATACAAATCAGACTACGTGCAGACCGACTTCTAAATTTGTAGATAATCATTGAGGTCACTACGCATTAGCCCAGTATTAACTTGAACCAGCCCTCGATTTGTCCAGAAAAAAAACACCACTGCTGAGATCAACGCCTCCCAGACGAGTTAAACGATACTTGAGCTTCGTGTCAATGATAGATTCTTGCGCACCTTTCGCCCCATTAATAAACCGAGTTCATACAGATGAGTCATATCTGCTCAGACATCGTACGAAAGTGCGATGCTGGGGGGCAGATCCAAAGCAAAAAAAAAATGAAACGGAAGTTTGCTCAGATGTAGAAATAGAAATGTGGAGATCAAGCGGTCTGTCGATACTTATCTCAATGTTTCGAGAGGTTGTACTGGTTTGCCAAAAAAAAAAAATAAACTAACATCCAACACTGCTCATCGATTGGGTGATTATGGTGGGTGGGTGGTGGCCTAGTCTGTTTCGACGGCACGTGTAAGACGACCTACCGACGGAGTGTGTGCGTGTGTGAGAGCGAATCGGCACGAAGCCAAAATGGGTTCGTCCTTTCTCGTGGCGCGAGCTGATCGCGAGGTTTTGCGCGGTTCGCGAGAAACAAAAAGAGAAGAGAACCGAGATTTACGCCGCGCATAAATAAGACGCCCGGTCGGTCGAATGCTGTAAATCTCTGAGAAACTGCCTGCCGTGCCGGCCGGGCTCTGATGAATCAAAGTGTGCGGCGCGCTTCGAAAAAAAAAAACACCGACATCGCGTTTGTCAAACTCGGACAGTTGCTGGTTGATTGTTTTCACGATTGGTTGCAATTCGTGGTATTTCACGCGGTTTTGTGCTGCGGGAAGATTATTTGCAAGTGACAAAAAAATTGTGGAGTTGTTTTTTTTTCGCGGCACCATTTATACCGTGATGATGGAGTTTCGTCGAATGAGTGAACTATGAAAAAATGTGAGCCCCATTGAGAATAAGTTTTTATGTTGAACAACAAAAGTGATCCAACGATGATGTTGTAGAATGCGTTGCTGACAAGATGTGTTTCCACAAATGGATGTGAAAAGTGACTTCTAGAATGCCATAAGCATTGTTATTAATTCTGGTAATTTATTTGGCACCTGTGAGTGACGGAAACACAAACTACCTAAAACACAATTAATGCCTAATGAAAGTTAAGGAAAATGTTTTGCGTCATTTTATCTTGAGACATACATTGGAAAGTTTTTAAACTCATTTTCTTTCAAGCTTTAGCAATGCGGAATGAATACTAATCTTCAAGAATGCAGTCAAATTTGAGCAGCCTTGTTAAACTAGCGTGCGAGTTAATTGCTTTCTGACTAGTCACAATATGTGAGAAGCTACATTCCACTGTGAATTGAAACATTGACCTTTTCGAATGTTCGAGCTTCTTTCATAGATATTAAGGCTTAGTGCAGTTCAATGATGCTACGGATTTATCGAGAGGCAAATGATGAATAAATGAATGAATAACACTTGTGATTTTAATTCTTACGACTTGTGTCATGGATGTTCCACTAGAATTTTTGGCTAGGCTTCTATGATATTTATTACGAAAGACATCGGCCAATGCGTGTCAAATACACATACCCGGGTTTTCTGTTCTTTGCGTTTCGTCTCCGGTTCGTTAGTGCATGGCAAAGCAAGCGTAGAGCATACTCTCTGAATTAGTATTGCAATCTTAAAATTGCGCCATAACGCAATGTCTTACTAGTGTCTCGGACCGTGAGACAAGAGGTTTTTATCTAAAATGTATTATTTATTGCAATATGAATTAAATTCAAATTTTTGAAACTTAAGTTTGGTGTACAAGTGGTGACTTTTCATCCCTATAATATATTTGTTTGGGTTATTACCCTTAGGATATCATTTGCTTCCGGGACTCTGTAATATTTCGTAGGAGAAGTTGTAAACCTATATGCAATGGAAGAAAAAAAAACTTATATACTAACTTACTAACTAATAGGAGACAAAATGTGAATCGTCGCTTAATGTTTGCTTATCGGGTTAATGATGAAGAAATTATGCATATTTTATCCTTATCAACTTTTACGATCTCCTCAAACGAAAAGAATAACGAAGTCAATCCAAAGTCCAAATATCAATGTCAAAATCAGTGGTTTCAATTCGAGTTCGACTAAGCGAACTGACGAATCAAAATAGCATTATTAAATTTTGCGGATCGTTCAGACCCCCCTGAAATTACACGACGGTAAGTGTATACAATTTCAAACCGTCGCACAGGGGCTCAAAACTGCATGTTGGATTTTGATTTTCGGCATTAAAAATGCCTTCTCTATACGGGGCCGAGTGTCAATTAAATGTTTCAAAAATAGCCGCGTAACCTTTTTCTGTCATAATTTTGAACGTTTATAACTCAGTCATTTGTTGATGGATTCAGGGCCGGTGAAAGAGGTGGGTACGGTGGGTAGCACTAACCACCCGAAAATTCCAAAGGTGGGTAACTACCCACCTGAAATTTCGAACAAAAAACAATGGAAATATTAACATTATTCATAATAATATGAATATTTTTATTGTAATTCGGAATAATAAATAAAATCAAAATTATTGAATGCTAGTTCTCAAGGTAGAGCAAGGTTGTGAAGATATATCGCAGAAGGGGTCATTTCAGCAGGTAGAAATCTTTTGGTAACTTAACTTTTTCCTTCCAGCAAAGGTGCCGAGCTTAAGCATCTCATCAATGCGAATCACTCGGGTCTCTGAGATACAGGAAAATACCGATAAAGGTCTTTTACTCTTTACATTCCCAACCGGCAAAAGAAGAATGCAGTAGCAAGTAGAAAGTAACAACTTTTGGTAGCTTTGCCGGAATAGTAATAGTACAAGACCTTCATCGGAATTTTCCGGCAGATGTTCAAGGTCGACTCCTCTTGTAAAAAGTGAAAGTTAAGTTACTAAAAGATTTCTGCATGATGAAATGAACCTTGTCACATCTCACCTTCTATATCTTCATGAAGAAAATCACTCAAAATCTTTTGACGTAGGACTACGATTTTTTTATTTAATAATATAATATAATTTTAAGGCACACTGCTTCAGCTCTAAGATGCCAAGGGTATTTTCTAATCTTACTTAACGACTAATTTAAAACTAGAATAGTATCATTAGGTAATGTCGTATCGGGGTCGCGGATTCTCGAAAATTCAACTTTCTGGTGGCGATCAGCAGTGGCCGGTGAATGGAATATAGCATGAGAGACTTCCAGATGGCGTTAGTAAATATCTATGTTGGCCGCATCATTCAGTCCGTGTGGGTCCGCGGGAAAAATCATCAGGCTACGAAGACTCGGCGGGTGGCCCGCAGCCTGTTCATCGACTGGAGCGGTTCTCCGTTGTCGGTGATGTTACTGAAGAGAATGAAAGAGAAGTAAATATTGTGGAAAACGAGGTAAAAAGGGGATGTGGGAACAGCATGTCTTAATACGACATATATCTAATTAGTTTCCATCGAGACGGTGAAGAGACGGGGGAAAGGAGAACGTAAAAGTTAGTGACAGAAAAACAAAGATCTTGTTAGTTCCAATAAAGATGGTAGACAGGGACGGGGATCGAGAGAATCGGGCGGATGACTACGTTTTTGCTTTCTATACCGGTGTGCAAATTCAAAATACTGAGAACCGTACAAACAGTGTTCAGGTTTTGCACATCTATATCTCAATCATTTTTAATTTATTCTCCATATCATTACATAAACTGCATGAAAAAGATTTCTACACTTCGATTGGAGTAGAGTATCATATTTCAGATAATTGGTGATCGAAACTTCATTTAGTAACGAAAATCATTGTCATGGTTTCTTCTGCGTTTCAATGAGTGTGTTCGCTTTTAAGAAAATCACTTATACAAACCAAGATTCTGTATCGAATAAACTTGAACTCTGTGTGGTTCAGAAAAGAAGTAAAAGTTGCTAACACGTCGTTCAAACAGTCCAGGAACTAACCAGAAAAACATTATTTCGCAGGCATATTTTTTATTCATCAACATTATCGTCTTCAAATGACATACAATCGTTCTAGCTCTTTTCATAATTTTTCAATACCATCCTTATAGAATGATTTGTCACTGGTCTAAACATCGGCTTCCTTTGCGGCGATGACGGTCTTATTCGAGCCAAATATTTTTCTTCGGCGTGTCTTTTTCTAATCCGCAAAGGACAAGCAATCGCTGGGTCTAGGTAATTGTGAACAAGGTGGATGAAGATACAGATCGCAGCCCAATTCGTTTAATTTTGTCGTGAATACGACTTACTTTACTATGGGGTGCCTTTTCAAAATTAGCCTTATGGAAGAATGGGCAGAACTTAATCGTGAATATCTCGACTTGTATTAAAGGCAGCAACATAATTCTTTCACCATTTCATCAAAAATATGATCAGGAATTTAGGATAACATTTTGAACAGTGTGAGATAACCACAAACAACTCAAATTTTAGGTTTTCTCAAACTTTGAAAACAACGCGGAAAACTCTTTACTTTTGCTTGGCTTTTTCGCGCAAGGACGACGATTTTGAGGTAGTCAGGCACATATCTTCAACTGACTGCGTATAAAAGGGGAACCGTGGTCGAAATTCGATCATTTCTTCTTGAGCGTTAGATGCAAGCAGACGTCGTGGGACCAGCAGCTTCGGAGAGTGCGCCTTCTGCATGGTTAAAAACCTCAAACGCTCAGGTCGCAACTCTCATTTCGACTTCAGTCGTCAGGTGGAGCAGTCGGCAATGAAAGCAGACCTTTTGCGTGGTACAAAGCCTCAAACGCTTAGGTCGTCCTTTCATTTGGACTTCAGTCGTCAGGTGGAGCAGTCGTCAATGAAAGCAGACCTTCTGCGTGATTAAAAGCCTCAAACGCTCAGGTCGTAGTTCTCATTTGCTTCCGGTCGTGAAGGCGAGAAGACGCATTAAACCAGTTTCGCATCATTTGGCACTGCGAGCGTATGTGTCGGTTTGTACGCAAAGCTAGTTTCAATTCATGCAAGAACGATTGCATCAGCTGCTGGTGCTTTGAATTGGAAAGAAAGAAAACAAGAAACGAAAAGTGGACAACATTATATAAAATCAGCCGTTCTAATGGCTCTAAATGTTATCTGAAGAACTATTAAGATTACTTCTTTGAAACCGAAGGTAGAAATCATCAGTTTAGTGAAAACCCAAAATAATTTGATTCGGTTCGTGCACTTTTCGCTGTGCGAAAATCGTTCGAGATAAATGTTCCGAACTGTGCTAAATATCGTAGAGAACTCCACAATTTGGTCCTTCCAAAAGTCAGAAATGAATCCTGTACAGCATCTTGATAGTTTCTTTCAATGAAATATGCAAATCCGAAATGAGATAATCGACGTCAAAACTCGTTGAAAATTTTAGTAGTGAAAAGGGGGAAAGTTTCGCAATTCACACAATCTATCAATTATCAATTCGAATTCTAAAGTTTAAACAAATCGTGTCAGTTTTATTCGTATTCACGGCATTCAGTTATGTCTCTGACATTACACACCCGTACTTTTTTCATTGTTTTCATTGACTTATGGCACGGTGCATTGTCTTGGTTAACGGTGAATCACTTTTAATGCTACTTTCCTGTTCAAGATAGTCGATGTTAATTATACCTTGATCATCTATAAAAACTTATGCCATGATTGTTCCAGCTACCTGTTACGTTTTCAGACGGCTTTCCCAGTCTGAATGCTGGTATGACTCCGGATAAAAATAGTGGATTCATGTTTCGTCCACTGTTTCATACCAACGCATTCCATTTTATTGCGGCAGACTTTTGTTGATTATGAGCGGCCGTGTTCGAGATCCGTTTGGTGACGATTTTTTTATGCTCAGATTTTCGTACCAGATCGTAAAAGAACTTTCAGTTCATGTGCTAACGATCTCAGCATATCTAATCTCACGAATTTTGATTTTGCGTTAATACATCACGATTATCAAAACTTAATTTTTTCCGGTTGACTGCTTCATTTATCCACGTTTAAAATAAGAATACCACACACCTTAATTTTTAATGGATCCTAGTGGGGAAAACACTTCTCAAACTATAGCTAAGCTTGCGCGTTTTTCCCCTTTAAAAAGCAATGTTTTAGCAACACACGGAATTCGTTATTTCCATTTTCCATAAATGAATTAGTAACATCACTTATATATCGATAGATTCAGTGTTCGTGGTGCTATTGATGTTAAATGTTCTTTGAAGGTTGGTACTTCGAATTGAAAACAAATATTGACAGTGATTTTGAAACCAGGTTAAACCTTAGATGCGAAATTTTGTTTTAAAACTTAGTACCGAAGACTTTTCAAATTTCTAATTGACGCGTTTCATGAAAAGTTTTATAGAATCAATATTTTATTTAAAAAAACGACTGCAGTTTTTAGAGATAAATATCATTTCCATTAGAATAGAGAAATACTTCGAAATAGTGGGTCGTTCTCCGCAGTATGAAAAATTACCCACCTGGATTTAACATGTTTCACCGGCCCTGGATGGATTGATATAATTTAACAACCAATCGATTCGAAAACTTTTAACTTACATACATGTGGTCGTTTCAGTATTTCAATAGCATACTATTGAAAAAATGGTTAAAATCGACCTATGTTTTCATCCATCAATTCCAGTTGTCCAAAACGATGTCATTTTCGTGTACGGTATAGGAGGCTCTGCGTCATGCATAAAAACACCGCATCATTCTGCGTAGTATGAAGAGAAATCTATAAATATATGCTGCAAATCATTTCTTTGCCTAGTTTTTTTTTTTTTTTCAATTATATAATTTATTAAGGCACACTGCTTAAGCTCTAAGATGCCAAGGGCTTTTTCTAATTTTAATTAACAAATAACTTAAAACTAGGATAGTATATTAAGATAATGTAATGACTTTGGCAGATCCCGCCTTCAGCTGGCAATCGGCACCGGCCGGCGTACTGAATGTAACACGTTGGTAAGTATCTTGGTATTAGCCGCTTTTTTCTGTCCGTGTGGGTTCGCGGGGAACACCCCCAGGCTACGAATACCAGGCGGGTGGCCCATATTCATCTCATAGACTACAGCGGCCGTCCGTGGGCAATGATGATGATGTTACGGAGGAAATGAAAAAAAAAAAAAAAAAAAAAAAAATATACAGAGAAGTAAATATTACGGAGAACAGAGTAAAAAGGGGATATGGGAACAAAATGACTAAGAACGACAAAGATCTAATTAGTTGACATCGAGATGGTGAAAAAACGTGGGAGGGGGAAGCAGAAAATTTAGTGACAGCAGAAAGATCTTGTTAGTTCCAATGAAGATGGTGGACAGACGAGGGATGGGGAGATTCGGGCGGATGTTAGTGTCGAACCTGTGGGTGGAGTTTCTTCTTAGCATCAGTCGAGGAACAGGGGTAACTAACGCAGATTACACTTGTATATTAATGTGTTTAAGGAATTTATATATGAGTAACATATATGATATATCCCGACTCGCCAACACATCTCGAACCGGAACATCAGGTGGTCTACCTCGGGCCCTGAGGGAGTCCTTTAAAACAGACCTGGCGTCACAATACCCCACACATGACCATACGACATGCTCGATGTCCTGATAACCGTTGCCACAGGTGCAGAGACCGCTCTCCATGACCCCAATACGCCGAAGATGTGCGTTGAATGTGTAGTGATTAGACATGAGCCGAGACATAACACGAATGAAATCGCGACTCACGTTCATCCTCCTGAACCAAGGTTTCGTCGATACCCTAGGGATAATGGAATGTAGCCATCGTCCCAGTTCGTCATTACTCCATGAAGTTTGCCAACTTTCAAGTGCTCTTCGACGAGAAATACTGAAAAATTCATTGAAGCAGATTGGTCTTTCATAAATATCACCTTCTAATGCGCCCACTTTAGCCAATGAGTCTGCCTTTTCATTTCCCGGAATGGAACAATGTGAAGGGACCCAGACTAACGATATTGAATAAGACCGTTCAGATAAAGTTCGCAAGTGTTCCCGTATTTTCCCCAGGAAATATGGGGGATACTTTCCTGGCTTCATTGCCCGGAGAGCTTCTATTGAGCTTAGACTGTCCGTGACAATGAAGTAATGGTCTTTGGGCAACGTTTCAATGATCTCGAGGGTGTACTGAATAGCAGCTAATTCTGCGACGTAAACTGAAGCCGGATCACTGAGTTTGTACGAAGCGGTGATGTTCTGATTGAAGATGCCGAAGCCTGTGGACTCGTTGATGTTTGATCCGTCAGTGTAAAACATCTTTTCACAGTTGACTGTTCTAAATTTATTATAAAAAATATTTGGGGCCACTTGAGGGCGCACGTGTTCCGGAATTCCACGAATCTCTTCTCTCATGGATGTGTCGAAAAACACAGTAGAATCAGAAGTATCCAACAAATGAGCACGGTTGGAAATAAACGAAGAAGGATTAATATTCTGAGCCATGTAATCAAAATACAAGGACATAAAACGGGTCTGAGAATTGAGCTCGACAAGCCTTTCGAAGTTTTCAATCACCATCGGATTTAAGATATCGCATCGGATTAGCAATCGATATGAGAGATCCCAGAATCGATTTTTCAACGGTAAGACGCCAGCAAGCACTTCGAGACTCATCGTATGAGTCGACTGCATGCAACCTAAGGCAATACGCAAACAACGATACTGAATTCTTTCCAGTTTAATGAAATGGGTGTTCGCGGCGGATCGGAAGCAGAAGCATCCATATTCCATTACGGACAATATCGTTGTTTGGTACAGCCTGATCAGGTCTCCTGGGTGGGCACCCCACCATGATCCGGTTATTGTACGAAGAAAGTTAATTCTCTGTTGGCATTTTTGTTTCATATACCTAATGTGACATCCCCATGTGCCTTTGGAGTCGAAATAGACCCCGAGATATTTAAATGTGAAGACCTGAGCTATGTTTTCACCCCCTAGTTGAAGCTGTAGTTGTGCTGGTTCTCGCTTCCTTGAAAATACAACCAGCTCAGTTTTCTCCGTAGAGAAGTCGATACCAAGTTGAAGAGCCCACGTGGACAAGTTGTGGAGTGTATCTTGTAATGGTCCTTGCAGATCGGCAGTTTTGGATCCTATAATGGACACAACGCTGTCGTCGGCAAGTTGTCTTAGCGTGCAAGATGTGTTGATATATTCATCGATATCTTTTACGTAAAAATTGTATAAAAGGGGGCTTAAGCATGAGCCCTGAGGAAGACCCATGTAGCTAAATCGTATTGTCGACAAATCACCATGTGCGAAATACATGTGTTTCTCGGACAATAGATTATATAAAAAGGTGTTCAAAACCGGCGAAAGACCATGCTGGTGCAGCTTCTTAGATAGGATATTTATAGAAACTGAATCAAAAGCCCCCTTGATGTCTAGAAATACTGATGCCATTTGTTCTTTACGAGCAAATGCCATTTGAATTTCTGTTGAGAGCAACGCAAGACAATCGTTCGTTCCTTTACCCCTGCGGAAACCAAATTGTGTATCTGAAAGAAAGCCATTAGTTTCGACCCAATTGTCTAGACGGAAGAGAATCATTTTTTCGAACAACTTCCGGATACAGGAAAGCATAGCAATCGGCCGATACGAATTGTGATCGGAGGCTGGTTTCCCAGGTTTTTGAATGGCGATAACTCTCACTTGTCTCCAGTCGTGTGGGACAATATTACCCTCGAGGAACTTGTTGAATAAATTCAGCAAGCGTCTTTTGGCGGTGTCAGGCAGATTCTTCAACAAGTTGAATTTGATTCTGTCTAATCCCGGGGCCTTATTGTTACATGACAAGAGCGCAAGTGAGAACTCTACCATCGAAAACGGTGTTTCGTTTGTATTTGATGTCGCGGCGCGGGAGATCTTCTGTTCCGGAACAGAGTCTGGACATACTTTTTTAGCGAAATCGAATATCCAACGGTTGGAATATTCGTCGCTTTCGTTCGTGGTGTTTTGGTTTCGCATTCGTCGGGCTGTGTTCCAAAGAGTGCTCATCGATGTTTCTTTTGTTAATCCGTCAACAAACCGTCGCCAGTAACCTAGTTTCTTTGCTTTAACTAAGTTCTTCATTTGCTTATCTAGCGCTGCGTAATTTCTATAATTATCAGGTGTTCCATATTTTCTGAACTTTTTGAATGCTAAAGATCTTTCCGCGTTCAGTGATGAGCACTCTTTGTCCCACCACGGATTGGGGGGAAGGATGTTAGTTTTTGCGCCGGGTACACGTTTCGTCTGAGCTTGAATCGCGGAGTCGAGAATCAAGCCAGCCAAAAGCGTGTACTCTTCCTCCGGAGGAAGTTCTTGTGTTGTTTCCAGTTTCTCAGACATCGAATTTGCGTAATATTTCCAATCAATATTTCGTGTGAGGTCATACGAAACATTGATTGTCTCCGATGGTCTTAATCCGTTGGCGATTGAAATTACGATAGGTAAATGATCGCTACCGTGGGGATCGGGGATTACCTTCCACTTGCAATCCAACCGTAGCGATGTCGAGCAAAGGGATAAATCCAGCGCACTTGGTCTTGCTGGTGGTGCAGGAATCCGTGTCATTTCTCCCGTATTCAATATTGTCATATTGAAGCTGTCACAAATATCATGGATCATAGCTGATCTGTTATCGTCATGAAGACAACCCCATCCCGTACCGTGTGAGTTAAAGTCTCCTAAAACCAACGTTGGTGCGGGAAGGAGTTCTATGATATCACTGAGCCGCTGATGCCCAACCGAGGCTCTAGGAGGAATGTAGATGGAAGCAATACAAAGGTCCTTACCTTTGATTGTAACATGACATGCGACAACTTCAATACCTGGTATCGAGAGGAGGTTAATTCGATAAAAGGAATAGCACTTTTTGATTCCCAAAAGTACTCCTCCATAGGGGGTTTCTCGATCCAAACGAATAATATTAAAATTGTGGAAGTTGAGAGATATTTCAGAAGTTAACCAAGTTTCGCACAATGCAAATGCATCGCAATTCGTGGTATATAATAAATGTTTGAAGGAATCAATTTTTGGGATGATACTTCTGCAATTCCATTGTAAAACAGTGATCAAATCCTTGACCTCATTGGATAAATTAGCCATCGAAGGATACAATCGCTGAAAGAAGGGGCCATTTTACAGTCAACTGTTTCAAAAACGTCTCAGCTACGGGTACAAAGGTCATCAAAATACCTTTCAAGGGGTCAGAGATATTGAAAGTTTTAAAAATCCAGTCCACTATATCAGAGAATTTAATAAATCCAGCATTTGGTTGATTCTTTGACTGGTCTTTAGGGGCAATTGAGTTTTTGTTTGTCTTAGGAAGTGTTGGAAACTCCTTATCAGATCTCAGTTTTTCTAGATCAGGAGCTATTCTTTGCTTCGGTGTTTTACTAACACTACCATTAGCTGTTACTTTTGGAGGCCCCTCAAGGGCCACCTTCGAACCCTTACTAGGTAGCTTATGAGAGGAAATATTTCTCCTTTTCCTGTTGCTACGAGGGATGGCCGAAGATGTGCCTTCGAGAGGGTCGTCTGAATCGCACTCGTCTGTTGACAAGCAAGCATAGGGATTTGCAGATGGGCTTGGTGGTGTAGCACTCTTTAGCATTTCTGCAAATGTGCGCTTGGAGCGTTCCCTCAAAGAGTGCTTTAGCTTATCTCCACGCAATTTGTAGGTGGGACATGCTGAGAGATCATGCGGACCCTCACTGCAGTAGAGACACTTTTCAATGTCTCTTCCGCAAGAGCCATCCGCATGACGCTCTCCACACTTCGAACAACGGGGCCGATTCGCACAATGGGAGGCTGTGTGTCCTAATTGCTGGCAATTAGTACAGTTCATAACCCGCGGCACGAAGAGACGTACGGGTAGACGAACCCTGTCCAGAAGGACATAATTTGGCAAAGCCGAACCAGCGAAGGTCACACGATACGAGTTCGATTGAGGATAAGATTTTGACCCATCCTCGGCGATCGATACTGAATGCAATCGTTTGCAATCCAGTATCTTCAGATTCTTGAGTAAGGGGTTTTTGAAACCGCCAACCCCGTGCTCAAGAATATCTGCGCAAGTCAAACCTGCATCTGTGACCACGCCGTCTATTTCGACTTCGCGGGCTGGTACATATACGCGATAATCCCGCGTAAAGAGCTCATTTCGAACGATCTCATTAGCCTGCTTTAAGCTGGTCAACGAGACCCTGAGTTTGTCGGAGCGCATTTTTACTATTTGTGTGATAGTCGGGTAATGTGACGTCAGGTTCTTATTTAATGTCAATAAATTCAATGCTTTATCTTTAGATTTGGTCCGGAAGTACACCACATATGGACCGGTCGATAGCGAGGGTTCATCGGAATATTCCTTAATCCGGGGGGTTTTATTACTGTCAACAACAGGCGGATTAGGATCTGTCTTCATTTCTTCGTCTGGAGGGGGAGGACTCATTGTGCTTACTGTAGCACGAGGTTATATTTAGGCAAGTGGTAAATTATAAGAGGGATGCAACAATAAACTGTAATAAGGGCAGAATAAAGAAAAAAGCAATACTTAGCTTGTTGTACAGTTGCAAGGAACGGTCGCCAAAAAACCTCTACGAGGAAAAGCACAAAGCACCAGCTAACGGTTCGGTGCGAAGGTGCAAAAAACCTCACCGAGGAAAAGGCACAAATAAATTGTTTATAGTTTGTATGGACTAACGGTATCACTTCACTTCAATGTTCGATCACAATCGACACAGGGAACAATGGCCGCTTGTTTATAATCCGCACACTTGGCCTTGATCGGCGGAACAATAACCGGCTAACGGTACCGTTTCGATCGACCGCTCACAATAAGGCACTGTTCTATTATATAATGCGAAAAAAAAACCTCTCAGAGGAAAAAGCACTATTGTCTATCACACAATATCGTCCGACCACTTTATCACACACACACAACTGGTTTTCAATGCTTTCGCAGTAAATCCAAATCACGTCTGTTCGCTCGGAAGGTTGAAACGGCAATGATCTTTGCCTAGTTGATGCTTGCCTGTGAAGAAAAACAAGTAGCTCGTCCAGTGAGGTGATGACTGGATTGTATATGCGTTCGCTCGCTGGATTGTCGCTTCTGCATTGTGTGTTGGTGCAATTTCCTGCTGTTTGCTGCACACCGTATTCGTTCGAGTATCTTATATATAATCCAGCTATTGAAGAACCGAATCAGCGTGGTTACCGGTCCTTTTGAAATATCCCATGTATTTAGTAAATTTTTGGTCGATTTTTGGCATTAAAAATTAACTATACGAGGCTGCAAAACTAACCGCGTAACAGTCATTTGTTGATGGATTTATATAATTTAACTACCAATCGATTCGGAAACATTTAGTTTAAACTTATGAGGTAACGTAGTTTAAGTATTTCAATTGCATACTATTGGAATATTGGTTTGAATTGACCTATGTTCTCACAAGCCAATCACAGTGCGTCAATGATGTCATCTTCTCGTCCAATTTGTGAAGTATGAACTGTGCACAAAAGGAATCTATAAATCTATAAATATATGCTCGAATACATTTCTGCTTTAGTTAACCCCTGGCTGTGGGCGAGCTTTCCTCGTAGGCCGGTGAAGGTGTTTGAGTAGTGAGTGGATGAAAGTCATATCCACTCGATCACAGGATAGTCGCTTTTGTATGTGTGCGGTGTGTTCAGTACCCAAGTAGCACGATAAGTTGCTGTCCTGTATTTTTCTACTGATTGTGCAATTTATCAAATTAGTTTATATTACTATTCTGGTAACTGCGGAAAAAAAACTGTTGTGTTATGGAAAAAGCGCAATTTTTCTTTGTTGTGCAAAATATCTTTAAGTTCTTCCGTTGCTACGGACATTTATTCACAATTATTGTGAAACTGATACAAAAACTCATGCACCGATCCCATTACAAATGCAGCAATTAAATCAGCGAAAAAACAATTTTGAAACTCATGGAAACTACTACGTAATGTAAACAAGGATTGAATTGATGTTTAAAAAAACATAGCAAACATATTTCTAATGAATAAGTTTCATATTTGATTTTTATTACAACTGCTCGTAACTCAAACATGAAACTTTAAAAATTATTCTGCACATAAGTAAATGGTAATACTACATATTGTAGAATTGATCTCTTATGTTTTAGTAAATAGAAAATCGACAACGAACTGCATTTTTATGGTGAAACATGTTTTTGTACGCCTGAAATTTGCAAGCCCCTTTGAACGTACCTGTTTTGATAATTGCACATCAATTTCTATGAAAATAACAATCTATTCATTTCAATGAATATGATCGGGATATTGTTTGAAATATATATGCGTAAGCTATCAATCATTCATACACCTTTTCAAACGATTTTAATCATATCGATGGTTCAATTAAACTGAAAAATCTCGAAATGAATTTTTCTTCAATATTTTCCAATATGGCATCGAATATAACAGTGTGTTGAAAAAAAAATGGTTCACCCAACGCAATGCTTTATTTTATCTAAATAAAAGGATATATAAGCATGTAAATATTGAAAAGAAAAATTTTTGTTTTTATTTGTATCAAAATAGTTGTTTTTATTTTTATCAAACTAGTTGACTTAAACAATAATACAGTTTAGTCATTCATCTTAGTGAATCCGACATTTGTGATACGCACTGTAGATATTTTTTTGGTGAACCCATGTGCTTTAGTTGCAGAAACAAGTTGCTCTAGCGGTAATATATAACTATAAGAGTAACTATGATGAACTTAACTTTTCGTTCAATATCTTTAAAAAGTGATCTGTTAATTTTTTTCGCGAAATGAAAACCGAATACAAATTATCTGATTGATTTTTGTTTTCATTGCATATGTAATGCTGTATTTCTGAAAGTTTTATAATATTATTCTCATGTCGGCAAGTTTGGCGTTTATTTCAAGCAGATAAATCTGGTACAACTTATTTGAAAGTTTCGAATTGTTTTTCTTAAAATGAAGAAAACAGCACACGCTGACCTAAAATTTCATGAGTCAGTCGAGACTATGCGGACTCGCAGCAAATTGTTTTTAATGCGAGGTTTTCAATTCGACATATCATTTTTTGCCTTGCTGAGAGCATAATTCTATAACTGTTAGTGCAACGTGGGCAAGTTGGTGATTTGCTGCATAATTGTTTTAGATGTACCTTAAATTGTTCTATAGTGATTTTTTCGGTAGTATTGTAAAACTTAACAGTGATAAGTTGCACAACCGATTTTAATATATTTAAAAATCTTTCTGGACTTATCTAACATAAAAAACCAATTCTAAAACAATTGTAGAATTTCAATGAGTTACATTTGCTACTTGGGCATAGTATAATAGTATTTTATTTTGATTCTCCGGTAACTAGCAGGCCAATTTAGAATTTTCGGCGATAGATTTTTCGGACCTAATTTGAAGCGCTTGTATTTCGGTGATTTGATGATGGATTTGCGTCATTTAACTTGATTCGAAAGCTTCAATACTGTACGTTTATTGCTGTGCAATACTCAAATGGAACTTCGAAGATTCTTTTTTAAGTTTGTGGGCATGGAAATATCATCGAATTAGGAGATTTTTAAATATACTATAACTTGAAATAATTCACATGTCAAATGAGTTTTTATTTTTAATATTTTTCATTATGAAGAATAAATCCCAAGGCTTTGGATGATGAGCTGCAGATCGCGTACCCCCGATTGGCTAATGGGGGTAGGAGTCAATTTACACTTCTTAACATACAAGGTAAAGAAGTTGTACTCAGTAGGACCATACCGAAATCGATCGTTCGCTTATAAATGTAAAAAATTACAAGGTTGTATGCAAGACACGACCGAGCACAATTATATTAAAAATGAAACAGTTTAAAGATTCCCAAAATAAGAACAAAAATAAAGATGATGGTGGATGCACTGAACTAAAAACCTATTAAAGTAACCGATTAGAATCTTAATCTGCAGTGCATAACAGTTTATGTTATGTTATGTGACCCACAGATATGTCTATCTCCTCTGTGTGACGAAGAGCAAGCAAAATTTCTCCCCTCGCACTGACAACTTCAACGAGAGCTCTTCTCTTTCACATTTATACACCACTGTTGTGCAAAGTGTGCACGCATCATGAGTGCGTTTGTTTATTTCCTTTTACCTCTTCCACTGAATCGCACCAAAGTGCTAGAGCATTAGCTAATAAATTCTCTGAGGAGGATGCAGATACTTTCACAGAGGTGTACACGCCGGTGAGCACTCTGCTGTATGGTTTTCGTAGATGAAGCGTGGACACGCAAAATCAGCAAAATAAAACAATTTATCGTAAAATTTTCGGTTTTCCTTGCAAATTTTTCATAGCAAGGCCAGATCTACTCTCTATTAATTGAAGTTCACAGAAGTGTTCGCTCACAATCACGCGCCAGTGGTCACTTGGGTGTATTTAGACGAGAGCGCGTGTGAGCGATTCATGCGAAGAGAATGTGTTTCACTCGCGCCAGCTGCTTTAACCACAAGCACACACTCAAATGCTGTCTATTCGACAGAATAGACACTGTCTGACAAGAAGTGCGCCTTCCTCTTTGTACGGTGCTTTGTTTTTTTCATCCTCGATGTGGCAAAAATCTGACTCTAGCGTGTATAACTCTGGTGAAATGCCATCTCTGGTGACCCAGCAGTTCAACATAAACCGCTAGGCAGACATAAAGTTTCTGCTACTTGCAGAACACTTATACCGTTTTCGTTTTAGAACCTACACGCGGGCAACTCTGAATCCGAGTAAAACGAACACGTGTTACGCGCCCTAGACAACAACTCATATAAAAAAGAAAAAATAAACAAACTCACATGGATGCGTGATGCGACCCGAGAAAATTTTCAGAGCGAAACTACGCGATTGGAGTCCGATCTAGAGCGATACCAGGTTGCTAAAACAAACTCATCAAAAGTTGTTTTGGCGACTCTGGGTCAGCTCTCGGGCTGCTCTGATCAATAAACGAAAACGGTATTATTTTATTTGCACCGAGTGCAACGTCTTACCTGACGTGCCGAACGTAAACCATTTTCGGCATATACTGGCCGATTCAGGTTATAGTCATTTCAGGGGTTAACCTATTTTTGTGCATAGGGCTGCTTGTGGAACTGCTGGGTCACATAACAGTTCAACATAAACTGTTATGTACTGACGAGTCGAAAACGAAACATAAAGTATATAAAAATGGTTATGTGCACAAAAATAGGTTAACTCCTAAAATAACCTTAATCTACAGTTTTTGCAATGACTGAGCGGAAATATATATTGGAGAAGCCAAGTGAAAGAAAAACTAACAGAAAAGATGAATTTTTGGATGAAGATACGCTCAGAGACAGGACTCGAACCTGCGTTCTTATGCATTCCGTGCATACGGGCTACCATTTGCAAAAACTGAACTTAGTCATGGAGGCTTTACGTCAAACTAAAATTAATAAATCGTTAAAAACAATTGCGGTTTGATTTTCCGTAACAATCTGCTTCTGGTAGGAAAGGGCAGACAATCAATACAACCTTCATCTGTCGCTGACGATGTCCAGCCAGCGACTGGCACCATTAAAGAAGGTGACAAGCGATTATAAATACACTCTCCTACTCAATGCTTGATCGGAGAAATAGGTATAAAGCGAGAGGACTAGTGTTTGATGGACAGAGAAGATGTTTGGATGTAAGGTATCGGTCGGGTGACGGCCAGGATGTAGACCATGTTAGATGTACGTTGCTACTATGTCTGTTTCGAGTTTTAGAGTGGCTAAAACAAGATCACAGTGGCGAAATGGTAGCGCGTATGCACGGAATGCATAAGAACGCAGGTTCGAGTCCTGTCTCTGAGCGTATCTTTTTCCAAAAATTCATCTTTTCTGTTAGTTTTTCTTTCATTTGGCTTCTCCAATATATATTTCCGCTCAGTCATTGCAAAAAACTGAACTTAGTCATGGCGGCTTTACGTCAAACTAAAATTAATAAATCGTTAAAAACCTTAATCTAGTTTATTGTTTGCGAATGATAAAACTGACAAATGATTTTCTTCATAATAACAGATTTTTAACCCTTCTCACATTTTTTGTATTGGATTTTGTATTAACCACTGTATACGCAACAAAGTTACACAATTTCGATCATATTGTAACTTGATGTTAATAATATATGAACGAGTATTTTCATAATCACAACACATTTAGCGATTAGACGCTTTTTATTTCGATTCAAATAATAATTGAACTAAAACTGGCGGTAAACCGAGATTCTCTAGGGGTCCTCTTAAAATGAAAAGCGCAGATCACCTTATCTTGAGTTTTTCTTTGGTACTGTATGATATTGCATCTAATAATTTTATATATGTGAGTCTGTGCAACTCATTTGTACTGAACCGAGTAGGTTGCTTTAAGATAAATGTGAGAATTTTGTTCCGAATCTTTTGAAGCGTTGTACTCCTGGTGGAAAAACAACTTGATCAAATTGGTGCTGTTTAACGATTTACTGTTCTTGTTATACTTAGTCTGGATTTTACTAGATCGAACCATATCAGTTTCTAATTATTATTATTATTAATTGTGTTTTTTTCCATACTTAATGAAAAATAAGTATCTATAATTATCTTTATAACACAACTTCGAAGTGAAACCATTTGCAACCCTAACGTCAATATCTATTGAAGAATCCAACCTACTCTTCTGCGATCGCACGTTCCGTGGTTTGATTAATATTTATATAAGAATCAGAATCAGGAATCAGAACAAATGGGCTCAAATGGCACGTTCCCCTTGGTTTCAAATCAAGGGAAAGTTTTTGAGGTTGTAGTTATGTATTAATAAATAAAATTTTAAACGAAATTGATTTCATAAATCTATTTGCTAATGTTTTACCACCTAAATCAAATGTGTATGTGAGCTGAAAATTTTCATCCGATTATATGGGGCAGTTTTAAATCATACATTTGATTACAATACATGTATAATCAGTTTGTTATCTATATTTGTAAGGTTTTACTACCTGCTTTCGTTCAAACTCAAGTGAATTGAAAAACAATCGACAAAAAATTTGCTAAATACATGGGATGTTTAAAAAAAAAACTTGTAATCACGCTGATTCGATTCTTCAATAGCTGGATGATATATAAGATGCTCAAACGAACACGGTGTGCCGCAGACAGCAGGAAATTGCACCAACACACAATGCAAAAGTGACAATCCAGCAAGCGAACGCATATACAATCCAGTCATCACCTCACTGGACGAGCTACTTGTTTCATTCACAGACAAGCATCAACTAAGCAAGGAAATGCTTTGCAGCATATATTTATAGATTCCTCTTCATACTACGCAAAACGATGCGGTGTTTGTATGCATGACGCAAAACCTCCTATGCCAAACAAGAAAATGTCATCATTTTTGTCAGCTTGGATTGGTGGATGAAAACATAGGTCGATTCTAACCATTTTTTCAAGTGGAAGTCAGAAGGGGCGACATCTGGGGAATACGGCGGGTGTGGCAAGACTTCCCATTTCAGCGTGATGGTTTCACCCTGTTTTAAGAGCTCTTCATCAAGCAATGCTTCTAGTTGTTCATCTTTGAAGGTTTCTTCTCGTCCACCACCATGTTTGTCTTCGACATCGAAATCACCATTTCTAGAACGTTGAAAGCACTCCCGACACGTTGTTTTACTCAGAGCAGCATCATCGTAAGTTTCTGAGAGCATTCGATGCGCTTCAGCTGCATTTTTTTTCGAATTGTAACAGAATAGTAAAACTTCCCGCAAATGGCGAGAATTGGGCACATAAACAGATATTGTCGAGCGTGAATAATACGAAAACAGAAACAACTGTCACTGAAACGGCGATGACAATTCGTTAGGCACTGTACACACTCATTTTAAAGGCATTATGATCTATGTATTTTGACCAGCCTCAGCCGGTACAGCCACCTATCGGAAAACGGCGGAAGCAAAGTTGTACAGCTGATAGATGTTGATCCTTTTATTTGAGTCTAAGTTTGTGAAAATCGACCCAGCTGTTTCTGAGAAAATGAAGAGATTTTGAACCAAATTTAGAAGAATTTTTACTTTTTCGGATTTTGTACATACTACCCTATACCGTAGTATGTACATACTACCCTACTACCGCCCAAGTAGCAATCCGCAACTAGTTCTGATGCGACTAAGTCCAAACTATGTTGCAACAAGAGTACGAATATGTTTTTTATGTTATACTGGTTAAAACAAGGTGACAGCAGTGTTTCTTTATAACGTAAACATTGAACTAACTATCATTTGTAAGTTATCGTCACTTGATTCTAACATATCTTTAATCACAACTATGCTTTTAGCTACTAGTTGAAAAAGGTTTATTTACCGTTGCGGAACCATTATAATTACGTAAGCTTATATGTAAATCGTTACTATGTGAATTAATCGTACTTGAATATGGCGAACACAATATGGAGTCTCAAAAAGTGTACGAAACATAAATAAAACCAGGACATTACTTTTTTCCAAACTACTTTTTGACGAAAATTGTGAAAGGCAGAATAGACATTTTTGTTCTATGCACTGTCATAAACACGAAGAAAATAATATAGGGATAGAACATCGATTGTGATAATTCTATAATTCTCATGATATATGAATTTAAAATGATGAGAAATCACTCTACTTGGAATATTTTTGAGCATTCTGAACATAGGGTTATTTCGTTGTTTTTTTAATATCTTTATAAACAGATTTTTATTGAAGGCGCATAAAAGCAGTTAAGTAAAATTGAATTCCGCTCGACAGTTTTAAAATCGTTGTGAAATTTGTACCTTGTATCAAGTTTGTGATTTGAAGTACTCTTCTGCTTTTTATTGATGATAGAAAAGTATTTTGGATTCATTCAATGTTTATAATGTCGATGGTGACTAAGATTCAACTAGTTTACTTAAAAATAAGTTATTTTCAAGTCATGAAAAGATAAGTTATTTCAGTATGGCATTACAACGTAACGACAACTTATTTTTAGCCGACTTAACAACTAGTAGAAACTGCGCTTTTTGAGTCATGCAAGTGATTAGATGTAAGTAGATGTAACTAATCACAAATAAGCTAGCGTAACAAAAATTGTTACTTGGGCGGAAGCCGGATCTGGATAAAATCTACACCTATGGAAACATAATAATTTTCATTTGAATCTGAACTCGCGAAGATCGGTACAGCCGGAACCAGGAACGATGATCCAGTTTTCTTAAAGTCACTGTATTTGGTCATAAACTAACCATACCTGTCTAATTGAAGAATACGGCTATTTTAATGTATTTGGTTCGATTTTCCGTGTCATGTATGAAAATACGCTCCTGAAAATAAAATTTTTATTGCTATATTAGCCTGTAATTCCGGAAACGGAAGTTCGATCCGGATAAAATTCAAGAGACCTTTCATTTGAATCTAAGTTTGTAAAAATCTTTTCAGCCATCTGTGAGAAACTCGAGTGCACATTTTGCGTACTCGACTAATTGCGTCGAATGGTATATGACACTTGGTTCTCCGGGCCTCGGTTCAAAATTCGGTTTTCACAATGGTTGCATAACCTTTCTGTATGAGAAAAGCATAAGTCTCGTTTTTGCAAATTAACAAATTGTATTGATTCGACATATTATTCAATTCGAATTCGTTGATTAAAAGTCGAGTAATCCACAAAATAACTGGTCGTCCCGAAGTGCAATTAGAAAAATATAAAAAAGGTTGTAGGGTAAGGGCTCCCTATTTCAAAAAGGGCTCCCTATTTTTCCCTTAAAAACCTGATTCAGCTACCAAAATCACTACGATTTTTTCATATTTCTGCTTAAGTCGCCTTGCTCCACATTTGGAATTGATTCACATTCCTTGGAAATTAAACTAATAATAAAAAAATCAGCTAAAAACACTTCTGATATATTCACTACTGTGCTCCTAATTTCATCTCAAAGGTTTTACATTCATCCTATCGTTGGTCCTTTATTCATCCCATAAATTAGCAATGGCGACGGCAATCAAAACCAAAATATTGCACTATTACACTTTCAGGTTCAAAATTTTCGTTAAAAAGGGCCTAATGCCAACTATGACACAACACACGATATTTTAAAAAACAGTTAGGAATTATTTCGACGTTTAAAATTTTTTGGATCGTTTTTATTACCTTTCGTTTCAAATTTAAAATTTTACTCTGCAGTTAATTTGGAGAACTAAAAAAAACAAAAAAAGAATTGTTACTATTTAGGCATTAGCCCTACTTAAAACAAAATGCAGAATCAAAGATGCCATTCATACAGATTTATCTGTATTGTATAGATTTTTGCGTTCGCGTTCGTTAAATCAGATTTTCTAAATTTAATACAGATTTGTAAAGGTTCATAAAAAGTGAGAAGTAAAACGTTAGACTTTTCTCTCTGAGTATCTATTAGTATTTGATTGCAGTACTTCTTTAAAAGTTTATTATTCAACGGACAAATCACATGTTAAAATGGAAAATCCTAAATCAAAAAGGGAGTTTATTTTAAATGAAAAAAGCGATCGTTGAAGGTTTTTTAACTATTTTTTTGGAAAGTTTGGCAAAACCTAGAATAAATGTTTTAAAACGTTTCACAGTTTTGTTCAGATACGTTTAAAGATATGATTAATGTTCAAAGTTATGAGGTGAAGGAATGAGATGAAAATTGGAGCTGAGATGAAATAGAGAGCCCTTACCCTACTTTTCTATCAATGGGTTTCACTGGGGATCATAGTAAAACTTTGTAAGCTATCACACTGTGTTTGGACAATCGATGCGTTCGATGCAGCGCACCGCACTGAAGCCGCTATTCGCCACACAGTAGCGCTTCGGGAGATGCGTAGTTGGCGTTTTGCATTGTTTGAAAGATGCTTGCTGTATGGCTGCAAACTTCTTTTGACGTGTTTCATGTGAGACTGTAGTATTAGCAATAAATTAACCTATATCGCATGCAAATATTAACGTTGTATCGAAGATGGTATCAGGATTACAATTCCTGGCAAAAGATTTATACTGCCGAAATGAATTTCATGGCATTCTTGAGAACAATTAACTATTTTTTAACCACTCTAATTCAATAATTGTTCGAATTAGCGCGACATTGCGTATGGAATATCATACATCGCCATCTCCTTTACGATGGCTTCAAGGCTCCGCAAGGGACGCAATAATTACGAAGCAAACAAACTTTTCACGTATGTTCGCTGCAAGTACTGCTTCAACAAACAAGAACTACACGTCAAGAGGCAGACATTTGCATACTGCACTTTGTTCTGTGCTGCAGTCATCGCCCGTTTCGAGCCGAGTGTTAGTGTAAATAGAGCATCGCAGAAGATGCCGCGAATAGCCTGCCTAGTGTAGAAATTAGTAGGTAGATATATCGGACAGACGTTCGAGTATTCCAATTGTTATGCAATAAAATTACCTACTAATTGTATGTCAGTGTGCCATTTGAGATGATTCCACGAGTGCAATTTTCAGCTACTTGTCAATTTGTGCTTGAATGTGGGCTTCAATGAGCGCTTCGCTGGAGTTTTCAAGTTCGTCGCTTGCGCTTGCACGGCCAGGCGAACCGCATTCAAGTTTCCGCGGTAACACAAGGCAAACCCCCGAAGAGGGGAAATAAGTATATTTTAGGAGAAGTATGAACCGGCCAACGGAGGTGCGGATCGAAGCTACCAAACTAACCTAATAATTTGTACTTCAGCGGTGCTCCATCGGCGACGCGACCAGAATGCATAATCAATCGCATCGGTAGTATTTAGAAGGTGAATTGCGAGGGTTTTTTTTTCTTCTGTTTCTGGTTTTGATGCGGTGGCATAAATGAAGACATTACCTTGACAAAGTTCCGACGGTTGTGACACACTGATGGATTAATTATTCCACTGAACTCCTCAAGAAGGTCTGGTAGAGGTGAATCTACTTGCTGTATTCTTGTTTGGCAGGAATGACCCCTTATAATAGTATCTACGTGAACTAGTCAAGGTGTGAACGATCGGCCGATAACATGCTAATGAGAGTTTATTGCGGAAACAATCGGTTATTGAGTTTGACGAGCCATGATAGATAAATTAAATACCTCATGCCCGTGCGCAGGGGGGGGGGGGGGGTTTAACCCCCCCCCATGAAGAATTTTTTTAAAATTAAGTTTCATGAACAATGGAGTACTTATTATATTAAAGTGCAAATAACTTAACAATTCATATTTTTCGTCAATTTATTATCAATTTATAAACTGACATAACTTTAATCCCACCGCCCCCCCCCCCTCGCTTTAATGATCACTGCGCACGAGCCTGTCAGAATTCCTTTTACATTGTCAATATAGTGGATGAGGCGCCTTTTCGCATTTTGGACACCCCCCTCTCCCCTTGAAACCCCCCCCATGGATGATTCCTGCGCACGGGCCTGAAATACCTCATCTGCTAGCGTCTGAGAGGATGCGTATTTCAACTGGGTGCAGATGCAAAAGTGATAGATGAAAGCTTTTACGCGGATGCGGATGGTAAAAGTATTCATGCGTGCTGATTAAGACGTTTCATCGGCTTCGTTCGATTAAATGTACGGAAACCTTGTAGCTGTTGTTGAGCCGCACCTAGCTTAGTGCTATTAGCTTATCTTCAATTGCCTATCAGAAGTAAAGGGAAAATGTACGTTTGATTAATATGTTCTCTAACTCGAAATTTTCTCTTTGATAAGTGTTAAGCGTGTGTTATTTGGAGATAGCATTGAGCAAAATATTTTGTTTTGAAAATGAATCTAGAAGCAAGTTTCTTGTGTTTTTTGAAGTGGAACACATCTTTGTTTTCTATATAAATTTTAGTATGAAAATGTGTTGCAATGTGATCTAGTTTCATACATATATAATAGCTCTCTCAATTCTGTTTTGATAATCAATATCATTGCACCTACAATATCAATTGGTGTGGCACCTATAATTCGAATCATTTGGAACGTTTGGCTGTTTTGTTCATTTTAAAACAGAAAGTTTTCGATTTTACCGACACAGTAGAACTTTAATTGATCCGTTTTATTCTAATTTTTTAATTAATTAATTGCGATTCGAAGATTATGAAGCAATAATAAACTATTTTAACAATAATAAATGTAATAATAGAGATGTAAATAAATTACAGTGCTGGAGAATATATTCGAGAAAAGCAGTTTCTAATCTTATCGAAAGAAGCGTGGATTTTCATACGAATGACAATTCTTTAGATAACAAATCATCTGTTCTAATGAATGTTTTAAAAACCTGTACCAATAAATTAGTTTGTACCTGCAAAAAACTCAAAGAGCTGGTACAATTTAGACCACTATTGTGTGTAACAGTTCGGCTGAAAAGTTTGTATCGTTTAATAGAAACACATATTTTTTGCCAAAATTCGTTTTTATTATTCAACATAATTGCCATCAGAGGCGATACAGCGATTATAGCGATCTTCCAACTTTTCGATACCATTTTTGTAGTACGATTTGTCCTTTGCCTCAAAATAGGCCTCAGTTTCAGCGATTACCTCTTCATTGCTTCTAATTTTTTTACCAGCGAGCATTCTCTTGAGGTCTGAGAACAGGAAAAAGACCCTGGGGGCCAAATCTGGAGAATACGGTGGATGAGGGAGCAATTCGAAGCCCAATTCGTTCAATTTCAGCATGGTTTTCATCGACTTGTGACATTGTGATTGTGAGCTCACGCGGCACCCATTTTGCACAAAGCTTTCTCATATCCAAATATTCGTGAATAATATGTCCAACACGTTCCTTTATCTTTAGGGTGTCAGCTATCTCGATCAACTTCACTTTACGGTCATTGAAAATCATTCTGTGGATTTTTTTCACGTTTTCATCGGTAACAGCCTCTTTGGGACGTCGTCCACTGCGTTCATCGTCTTCGGTGCTCATATGACCAGTACGAAATTTTGCAAAACACTTACGAATTGTTGCTTCGCCCGGTGCAGAGTCTGGATAACACTCATCAAGCCATTTTTTGGTGTCGGCGGCACTTTTTTTCATCAAAAAGTAGCGTTTCATCAACACACGAAATTCCTTTTTTTCCATTTTTTTCACAATAACAAAAGTAGCTTCACTCAAAATGCAATATCTCACAAACTAATAATCAGACAGCTGTCAAATTTATACACGTATCTTTTGAAGGTTGGTACTAACTGGAAATGGTATGGATTTAATTCTAGTGGCGCCCTCTCATAGAAACGATACGAACTTTTCAGCCGATCTGTTAGAAGGGACGCGCTGTACAAAAAGTTTTGTAGACATAATAGTGATTATCGTTGAAAAAGGTATTAGGTTGCGAGGAACAAATATTCGCAAAGTTTGAAACGTACATCTCGCGAATATATTCAGAGGAAAATTTATCTTCATTAAAGTTAGCTGGAGTTTTATTTGACAAGGTATGAGAATTGTTTTGGAGAGTGATGTCTTCGACACATACTGCTTAGGGACAGACGAATTGAAAATTTATTTTATAGGTGGCAGCAGTAAGCCACTAGTATTTTATTATGAATTAGCTTTAGGTTCTGAGATATTCAATATAACACATGGGCTGAAAATTCCCGTGCCTTACAAGACGAACAGGTTTTTTTATATTCAAAAGTAACTTTATTCATCAACGTAATCTCCATTAAAAGCAACCATTTTTGTAGAACGATTTATCTTTTGCCTCAAAATAGGCTGTACGAAATTGTCTGCGTAGTCGCTGGGAGACAAATCTGGCGAATACGATGGATGTGCGAGCAACTCGAATTTCAATTCATGTAGTTTTGCCATTGTTTTGATTGACTTGTGGCACGGTGCATGTAACAAAATTTTTTTCTTTGCCATCTGCGGTCGTATCTTTGTAATTTCAGCCTTCATACGTTCCGATGACGCTATATAATTTTCACTGTTAATGGTATTTCCTTTCTCAAGATAGTCGATAAATATTACACCACGCACATCCCGAAATACTGAGGTCATAATCTTTCCAGCCGATTGTTGCGCTATCGGGCGCTTTGGACGGGGTTCACCAGTTGCTGTCCATTCAGATGAAGATCGTTTTGATTCCGGAGTGAAGTGAATGAATCCATGTTTCATCCATTGTCTCATATCGACGCAAAAATTTCGGTTTGTTACGTTTAATCATGGCTAAACACGTTCTCGTTTTTGGTAAACAGTGCGCAAACGCGGCACCCGCTTGAACAGAGCTTCCTCATAGTCAACGAGTTCTTTTGATATCTATACGATGTCAGCTAACTCACGCAACTTCACTTTTCGATAATTTAAAACGATTTTGTGAATTTTTAATTGCTTTCTGGTGTTACCGCCTCATTTGGACGTCCACTGCATTCTGCATCATCGGTGTTTCTACGACCACGTTTGAAGTCAGCAAACCAACGTTTTATTGTTGCTTCTGATGGGGCGGAGTCTCTATAACACTTTTCAAGCCAGTGCTTCGCTTGAACGGTATTTTTTCCCATCAAGAAGCAGTGTAAAATTAAAACACGGAATCGTTTTTGATCCATTGTTCTAAGAATAACCAAAATAGCGTCTCTCTTAGCAGAATAATTTACAAACTAATGAGCTGTCTTTTAAAGGTTAGTATTAACTGAAAAAGGTGACTGCAATAAAACTAGCGCCACCTATGTGTTAGGCCCGGAACTTTTCAGCCCATGTGTTAGTAATAATTCAAATTTTGTAAACAATGAATTTTCTATCCTGTTGAATATAATGTTATGAGTATTTTTAGAACGTAAGATTTATATATTGAATTAATTTTAATTACATGAACTGAACATAAACATTACTGACACTTTAACGGTCAAAACAACAACCGAAAATAACATTCAACATTTTATAAATCGAACGTGAAAACTGTTAGAGAACCTGATGCCTAACGTACCCCACCAGAAGGAAATTGTTGACGTCAAATGTATTTCTCATATCATGTTCCTGCAGAAGGTCCTTCGGTAGCAGACGATCAGCGGGATGAGAATACTTAAACCGCTATTCGTCATCGAAAAAGGTGTTTTTGGCGAGACGCGCTATAGAACTCGTTGAAAGCAATCGGTCTCTCATAAATCTCACCCTCAATAGCACCACGTTTGGCTAAAATATCGGCTCTTTCATTGCCTGGAATGGAGCAATATGCCGGGACCCAAACTATTGTGATTTGATAATTATTGTTCAATATGTCGTTCAGACACTGTTTTATTTTGCCCAAGAAAAACGGTTCATTTTTGCCAGCAGCGTTTGAACGAATGGCTTCAATTGCACTCAGACTATCTATAAAGAGAATATAATGCTTTCGAGATTATGTAACGATTACACTCAAACTATAATGAACTGCTGCTAACTCTGCTATATAAACAGATGCAGGTTCTTGAGGCCTAAATGAAGCCGAAACATTATTGTTGAATATACCAAACCCATTAGCCTCTTCAATTCGTGATCCGTCCGTGTAAAATATTTTCTCAGAGTCAATATGCCAAAACTTACTTGTAAATATTTTTGGGATTTCCATCGAGCGTAGGTGTTCCGGGATTCTACGCACTTCGTGCTGCATGGATGTGTCGAAAAATAAAGTTGAGTCAGGGACATTTAAGAGGCTGACACGGATAGGAATATATATTGATTCCTGTGACATACTGTCGTGAATCTTGTTTGAGATTGAAGCTCAACTAGCCTTTCGAACTCATTAATAACCAGAGGTTTCAGTACCTAACATCTTATTAGCAATCGCGATGAAAGCTCCCAAAAACGATCTTTCAATGGAAGAACTCCCTTCAGAACTTCAAGACTCATTGTATGTGTCGAATGCATGCTATCAAACTACATTGTTACCGACGATATTGACAACACGCTGCAGTAATATAAAGTAAATACCGTAATGGAATCTGTCACTTGGGTTACAAACTATCCTATCATCTCAATAGAAGAGAACCTTTTATCTCGATGCTAGTGTTCATTTGGGCAAGCATAGCCTAGATTGTCTGGTATGGAAAGTGCGGAAGCTGCAAACCCCCATCCTCGATCAGAGTGGCTCATAAAGGTAAAAAAAGATTAGAAGATTGAAAAATGTCCATCGGCTTCTGAAACATGGCCAGTCTTGCCTCAGTAAGCGCCCCAACTCTTTTCGACTGTGACGATTCCTACACTTTATTCTTGTTTGTTTTGCCGTACACTTTACCATTTATATCATAATGAAAAATTACTGACCCATATTCGGTGTTACATTCTGACAGTTTTTCATTTAATACCAATCTTCCACATCCATTTTGGGAATATTAATTTTAGTGCACTCTTTGATATATTCAGATGCCTTATTTTTTCAAAAAGTCAACAAACTTTGAAAGAAACCAGCGCTAGGTAGCAGTCGCTAAAATAAAAAAAAAATCAAACAGTTGTAAATTGTGATAATCGATACTATGGCAGAAAACACAGCTTCAGCTGTTCTGTTCGCAGCAGGAGCAACAATTTACGAATTGTGCTAACAAACATAAACACGCAAAAAACTCATAATCGCTTGGCATTCAGCGAGACTGGACGGCGTGCCAACTACCAATCAAACACAAATCGTTTGCGAAACAAATCAAAACAAGACACGACGTCATCACCATCATCATCATCAGCGTCAGAAGGAAAGGAAAGGTCACATCATGACAAGTAGCTGCAGTTTTGCGGCGGCACTCGTAAGTTCTCAACCAGTTCTCGCATTGCCTTTGTTAGTCCGAATATCAATGTTTTCATTGCTAACATTATACATTACTTACAGATTTGCGTAATACATTTGGTCGCAGCTTCCGCACCGCCGCCACCGCCTCAGCAGAAAAAGTGTGGCCTGTATGGGCAAGCACCATGTACCTTTGTTCCGGCTCCGCCAGGAATGACACCCAAGTGTGCATCACCCGGGAGAACGTACTGCGAGCATAACTCCGACTATCCTACGTGAGTATTCATTTGTCATTTGGTTTATTGGTTCGGAACACAGTAAAACACTTTCAACTGCAATAGAAATTAGGATGTGAGTTTTATTAGAAATAAAGAAGCAACTTGAAGATGTTAGCTACCTTCTTAGCTTGTTTGTACCAAAAATATTACGGTAACCGAATAATCACACATTCGAAGAAAATATATCAATAAATATAGAAATTCAGCTGTTTGTAAAGTCAGTAGTCCACTTTTTTGTTTGGAAGGGAAGATAGGATTTATTTTGGCTGTGAACCTTTCAACGATTTATTAAAAATCGTAGTTAAATCAAATACTTCAGTAGTTATTTTCTATGTTGTTTAAAATAATACTGCATAGGAGAACTTTTTTCAATAGTGATTTTCTGATCCTGAAAATTCGGCAGTTAGAGAACAAAACATTATATCAAATAGGAAAATCAATTTTTCGGAATACTTATCATTGGTGAAGAAGAAAATGTAATAAAAATCGAATCACTATTGGTTACCTAGTTCTCTTTATTACAGAGACTTTCAGTCAATTTAACTGATTCGTCTCTAGAAGAAAAATTATCATCGACACGAATGATAGTATTTCATCATATTTTCTGTCAGCTCGATCGAATAAATCTGGCGGCACGCTGGCCGTTTTTTCTTCAAATCGGTGTCGTTACAAAAATGTCGGCGGTGGCAATGCACAGATCTAGTTATATCAGGCCCGTGCGCAGGGGGGGGGGGGAGGTTGGTGATGTTAACCCCACCCCCCATGGAAGATTTTTCAACATGAGGTTCCATGAACAATCGAGTACTTATTATATAAACTTGATAAACCTTCCCTTGAACCCTCTCCTCCTGAACCCTCTCCTCCTGAACCCCCTCTTCAATGGTTCTGTTTGCACGGGTCTGAGTTCGGTGGATTTGGTACGTTTTCACAAAACTCAAGAGCAATAAAAAAAATCTACAGAACAATAAAAAAAATCTACAGAGGTCGGATGAAAAAGCTAGAGAATCGCTCGATAAATTGTATCAACATAAAAGAAGACTACATTGAATAAACTGAACTGAAATCAGAAAAGATTGTTCCTGTACCTTCTGTAACCAAGGATGGCTTTTATCGTATCAAAGTACGTTCACTGGCAACTCTTCACACGATTGAATCAGTGCCATCAAAGAGAGACGGATATCATCGCAACAGCAAAACCCGGCATGGCTCATTTAACATAGAATCGACACCAGTGCGAGAGCGAATTTCTCTCGATGACCTGTCTGAGAATCAAAGGTTAGCACGCTGCTGTGGGGATCCTCTCTGAAGCAACAAACGGTCGCTTATTCTTGTTTTCGATCCGATTCTATACGGGCAGTGGATAGTTGCGATAGAATCATTTAACTATTGCCGCTTATTCTAACTATGTGCATAAAACCATTGTATAAGTTGTGTCTATGAAAATGTCTGTGAATGCTCCACACAAGGGTTTTGAAATATTGCAACCGGGTATGAGAATCATCAAGTTGAATTATCGATTCGATTTTCTGCGATAATTGTCAACTTGCGATTCTCTCTTGGGAAACTCCACACAGCAACGATCATTATCAGACTGTAATTTTTTTTAAGGGCGTGAAATACTCAGAGTATGAAGTGGAGCGAAGAAATGTAGCAAAATTCTCTCACGGTTCATGCATTGAAAGACTCGAGTTCTTGTAGCATCTTCTACCGGATTGAAAATGTTGTATACAATATAGATAGCAATATAGCAGCTTCTGTCAAATTTTCGGCAATCACCAACACTGTCTGTAACTATTCCCGTAGTCTGTATCTTTTCTTGTATTATCTTTACTTGTGTCTGAAATTTATGTACTGCTCATGTAATTTCTGTTCCTATGTCTGTATTTTCCTCACTTTCTGTATTTGTTCCTATACTTTATATACATGCTTCTGTTCCTGTACGTGTATTTTCTGTACCTGTTCCCGTACTGTCTGTACCTTTAATTTCTGCAATTGTTCCTGTATCCTTCATTTTCCTGTACTTGCTCCGGTATCTTCGGGCTTGTTCCTGTTATTTCTGTACTTGATCATGTACTTTATGGTAGAGATGTCCATCTCCTCTGTGTGACGAAGAGCAAGCGAAATTTCCCCCTTCGCACTGACAACTTCAACGAGAGCTCTTCTCTTTCACATATATACACCACTGTTGTATAATGTGTGCACGCATCATGAGTGCGCGTGTTTATTCTTTTTCACCTCTAGCACTGAATCGCACCAAAGTGCTATAGCAGAGCAGTCAAATTCTCTGAGGTGGACGCACATATGAATACCGGTTTGCGCAGAAGAAACGTGGGGCACGCAAAATCAGCAAAAAACAATTTATCGTTGAATTCTCGTTTTTCTTTGCAAGATTTTCATAGGAAGACCAGATCTACTTTCTACTACACGCCAGTGATCACTTGGGTGTATTTAGGCGAGAGCACGTGAGAGCGATTCATGCGAAGAGAATGTGGTTCTCTCGCACCAGCTTCTTGCAATACAAGCACACACTCAAAGTCTGCGCTTTTCTTTTTGTGTGGAGTCCACCAAATGCATCCGCAGTGTAGGAATGAAACTTATGCACTGGTGTTCGCTCTAGTGAAATGCCAGCACTGCTTTATGGACGTGTTCCTGTATTTTATCTATTTCTGTACTTTCTACATCTGTTCCTAAGCTCTCTCTACTTGTTCCTGTACTTTTTGTACTAGCTCCTGTCCTTCATGTACCTGTTTCTGTACATTTCGCACTTGTTTTTGTACTTTGTGTGTTTTCTGTACCTGTTCCTGTACTTTCTGTATCTGTTCTTGTACTTCCTAGCCTTGTTACTGTATTTGTTCCTGCACTTTCTGCACTTGCTGCTGTACTTTCTGCACTTGCTCCTATACTTTCTACATTTGTTTTTTTTTCTGTTACTTACCTAACAGCTATAGTACTGGGGTGTCCTTTGCTGTATCAAGCATACGTCTCCACATAACTCGGTCCATGGCTGCTCGTCGCCAACCACTTAAGGCACGGATGCTTCTGAGATCACCCTTCACTTGATCGATTCACCTTGCTCGTTGCGCTCATCTTCTTCTTGTACCAGTCGGATTAGATTCAAGAACCATTTTCACAGTGCTGTCGTCCGACATCCTTATGACATGCCCAGCCCATCTTTGACATCCGATTTTAGCTGTCCGTACGATGGGTGGTTCTCCTAGCAGCAGTCGCAATTCGTGATTCATACGCCGTCTCCACGTTCCGTCTTCCATCTGCACTCCGCCATAGATGGTCCTCAGTACCTTTCTTTCGAAAACAATGAGGGCGCGTTGGTCCTCTGCCATCATAGTCCAGGGCCATAGAGAACAACCGGTCTAATGAGCTATTTGTAGATGGTCAATTTCGTGCGGTGATGTGCTTTTCTCGATCGAAGAGTTTTTCTGAGTCCAAAGTACGCACGATTCCCTGCCAAAATACGTCTATGAATTTCTCTGCTGGTGTCATTATCGGCGGTCACCAGTGAGCCCAAATACACGAACTCGTCAACCACCTCGATATCGTCACCGTCTATCAATATTCGTGGTGGGAGGCGCAGTGTTTTTTCTCTAGAGCCTCTTCCTCTCATGTATTTTGTTTTTGATGCATTTATGACCAGTCCGATACGCCTAGCTTCAGCTTTCCGTCCGATGTAGGTTTCCGTCATCTTCTCAAGGTTACGTGTCACAATATCAATATCGTCAGCGAAGCCAAAAAGTTGTACGAACTTTCGGAAGATCGTGCCACTCGTGTCGATCCTCGCTCTTCGAATCACACCTTCCAAGGCAAGATACAAGAAAGTTCATCACCTTGACGTAGCCCTCTCCGAGATTCAAAGGGACTCGAGAGCGTCCCAGATACTCAGACGTAGGACATCACTCTATCCATCGTTGCTTTGACCAATCGCGTCAATTTATCCGGGAAACCGTATTCGTGCATTGGGTGCGTTGTATTCATGACACTTCTGGAGTACTTGTCTTATCGCGAATATGTGATCCGTAGTGGTGCGGGCTCCAGTAAATCCCGCTTGGTACGGCCCTACGAATTCCTTAGCTATTGGCGCTAGACGACGGCAAAGGATTTGAGAGAGTACCTTGTAGGCGGTGAGGGAGGCTAAGAACCACATTGGGGCCTGAATTGCGCATTGTCCGGTCGTTCACCAACCAGTACTTTCTGTACTTGTTCCTTTTCTTTCTGTTCTTGGTTCAGATCTTTTTGTACTTGTTTCTGTATTTCCGTATCTTCCGCACTTGTTCTTGTAATTTCTGTATCTATTCCTGTACTTTCTTTACCTGTTTCTGCACTTTCTGCACTTGTTCCTGTATTTACTTAACACAGTCTCGTACTTCCTGCGCTTGTTGCCTTCTTTTCTTGTTCCTTTTCTTTCTGCTCTTGGTTCTATACTGTTTGTGCTTGTTTCTGTGCATCCTTTACCTTCTGCACGTGTTCGTGTGCTTTTTGTCCTACTGTACCTGTTCCTATATTTTCTGTACCTATTTCTGCATTTTCTGTACCTGCTCCTGCACTTTCTGTACTTCTTACTTTCTGTGCTTGTCCCTGTTATTTCTGCTCTTGTTTATGTACTTTTGTACTTGTATTCTGTCATAAAATGAAAACAGGTGCCCACTTTCGGTTCCGGAATTATAGGGTGATATGTGCAACAATAATGGAAATAAGTGCACTTATTTTTCTCAGAGACGGCAGAACCGATTCTTACAAACTTATGGCGTTTTCGTTTTTAATTTGCACTACACCGGTGCAGTGCTACACTGAGGCATGAATAAACGAACAAAAATGACGAAAACATAAACAGTAACCATTGACTACAATAAACGATTCCATTGCACAGAGCTACACCAAACTTTTGATGAGTGCTACACCAGTGGTATCGGTGCTGAAAAAGTGTAGCACTGGTGTAGTGCAATTGGTAAAAACGAACGGTTTAGGTGCAACTTTCGCTACACCGGTGTAGTGCAATTTAAAAACGAAAACGACATTAGATTCAAATGAAAGCCATAATTATCCCATACTAAGATCCTGAATATTTTTTCGATCCGACTTCCGGCTCCAGAATTACAGGGTGATTAGTGGAAAAACTCCTATTTCAAATTACTTCCTCAATTTTCTCAGACAATCCTTTTTGTTTTTCAAGAATCAAAGAAAATCCACACATTTATAAAGACTGTACCAGAAAGTATGGACGCACTTTGCTTTCGCTGTAAATAATTCACAAGTGTTAGATATTCAAATTTAATTCGATATACTGATAATATTAAACTACAACAACAGAATATTATTCTCAACATTTGCTACTTAGCCATTGTGGACTAGCTGGCGCACCTTCTTGCGAACGTTCTTCATTAAATTCCGTACAGACTTCTTGGCGACAAATTTTGACACTTTTTTCCAATCTTTTTCGAACTGTTGAATGGTTTCGGATGCCGAGACATGTTTCCTACGATGTGCCTTCGTTAATGCCCTAAATTCCTTATTTGGTCGAAGTTGTGGGCAATTTGGTGCATTCATGTATATTGGGACGAAAGTGACATTTTTGGTAGTATACCATTCTACCGTTGATTTCGAGTAGTGACACGAAGCAAGATCTGGCCAGAAGACAACAGGACCCTTGTGGCTTCGAATCATGGGTAGAAGTCGTTTTTGTGAACATTCCTTGATGTATATTTCGCTGTTCATTGAAGCAGTGGTGATGAAGGGTTTCAAAATCTTACCGCAGCTACAAATTGCTTGCCAGACCATAGCTTTCTTACCAAATTTTTCGACTTCAATCGATGTCTCGGACTGGTTTAACACTTGCCCTTCTCGCACCGTATAATATTGTGGTCCCGCAAGGATTTGTAATCGAGTTTCACGTAGGTTTCGTGGTCCATGATTATGCAGTTCAAATTTCCAGCAAGAATCGTATTGTACAGCTTTCGAACCCTCGGCCTGATCGATGCTTCTTGTTTCGGACTACATGTTGGTTGTTTCTGCTTCTTATAGGTTCGAAAATTCAAACGTTCTTTAGCACGAAGAACATTTGACTTCGAAGTGCCCAATTTTTTGGCCACATCCCGAACTGAAACCTCCTTTTTTGCTCGAACGCCTTCAGTATACGTTTATCCAACTGATGGTTAGCAGGACCTTTTTTTCGACCCGTTTTCGGTTTATCCTCAATGGTGTTATCCTCACCGAACTTCCTGATTGCATTTCGCACGGCTTTGTCACTTACTCCTTCCATTTTTGCTATCTTTCTCAGTGACAGTCCGCGTTCTGTGCACCATTTGTACACAAATTTTCGACGTTGTTCTGCTGAAAGTCCACGCATTTTGAAACAAACTAATGAAAACGAATAAACAACTGCACAAGTGGTTAGATAAGAGTGTAAACAACAGGACGCAGCCATAAAAATTGACAGATTCTGAACCATTGCGAAATGGCAGCGGTTTTTGGTTGCGTCCATACTTTCTGGGACAGTCTTTATATGAGAATAAGTGAGATATGAGAAAGGAACCATTACACCAATAGGTGAATTAAAACAGATTACAGGTATCCGAAATTGATTCGAAAAATAGATCTTCGAATAGACACGAATGTGAAACACTCCATTTTTTCAATTTTTGTCCCACTTGGTGCTGTGCTGTGAGTCGGTTGCGAATTAACTCCACTGGTCCGTGCCAAATGCTGATGGCTGTACGGCGAAGGTGAAGGTTTTTTTTCCATACCTTTTTAAAGTCCGGTTGGCTGGTTTACTCATCACTTGGCAGGAATTATAATGCGCATCACAGCGTAACCTAAACGAGCCCATAAATTAGTGCTAGCATGATTCTCATGAAAACGAGCCTTAAAAACGAATTGAGCAAGAACGAAAATTACCTTGTCTCTCAACTTATTTTTTTCTTCTTCTCTAGATAATTGTGTGAATTGTATAGCCGCGAGAATAGTTGTTCTATTTATCATATGATTATCTTTTTTTCGGCGCAGCTACCTGATCCAGCAGCTGGTCACCAGATTCGGCTTGCAACGCATTTTGGCCAACGAAGAACGCATTCAATTTAACGCCGATCGGCAAGGGGACGAACAGAGCCGCCATCTTCACTATCAGCACTTCTACGGTCCCGACATGCAAATCGGACAAGCAACCAATAAACCCACAACCCATGAAGGTTACACCTACGACCTTCCCAAACAACAACAACAACAGCAACAACAGCAACAGCTGCATTATCAACCGAATGCCATTACGGCTAGGTACGATCAGAAGTCGCCATCATCGCTGGTGCCCCAACCCATCTTCATCCCGAAACCGCAACATTCGTTTAATTACAACACTTACGTGCGACCTCCGGTGGTCCATAAAGTCGAAACCACGGCCACATTCAGCGGGTATTTCTATCCTCGTCCCGCCACTCAGTACAGTCCGGCCGAGTGGTTGAAAAGGTTCGCCCGTGATCTCAGCGATAAACGGGTGGCGGACAAACTCACCCGGCTCCATCAGCACCAGCAGCAGCAGATCAATCCTAATGAACTGATCCCAACACCATTCCGACTACCGACGGAACTGGAAATAAAACCATCGCCGTTCCGGGCGCCATCGTTCGGACTGTTGATGAACGAAACCTCCTATCGAGACAGTTTGGTTCGATCCCGCCAGAAGCGACAGTCCACGGACGGACGGATTCAACTCTGCCAGACGCGGGAAATGTTCGTTACGCCTCAGGCAGCGCTGAACACAAAAGGTGAGTTCCGCAAATGATGTACATATCTTCGGTGGATCTTTCGCACCAAAGTGGAAGCGTTTTTTTTCTTAATTTTTTTTTTTTTTTGGTTTCGCAAATTGCATGCACCAGTGCGTATCATTGACGGGGCTATTTTCAATTTACTCTTTCAGGCAACTGGATGTACATCGTCAATCATGACGATTCGCGACAGCTGGTCAAGGCGGAAATTTGTTCGTAAGTATTACCGGGTGACGTTGACGTTGCTATCTGAACCTCTGTACTTTTTACGCCTGTCTGCTCGTTGAACCATCTCAATCTATGTCATTCAAAAATTTGCAATTTAATCAGTCCAATATAAGTGACGGACAATCTATAACGTTCTAAAGTTACACGGTGGATTGGTTTTTTTTTC